>NC_090440.1:205732525-206932525 GCF_031143425.1 Pleurodeles waltl
TGCATGGGGAACCCTTAAATGGGACACAATGTCACCATCCAGCCTACTTTGATATCTGATCATTTGACAGCTCATCAGCAGCACTTCTAGCATTGTGTGCAACACACATGACTTACTCACACAAAAGCCTCAATCACTACACAGAACAGACATCATCACACTTACTGGATACATCTGGGTCCTCAAATCTCGCCACTTCGCGATGGTGTAGGGGGCAAGTCCACCTCTAAGATATGAATGGAAAAACAAGCTTAGTGTCATATCTCTGTCACTACTAGTGGACAACATATTACAGTGTGTACTATTTTAGAGGAGTGAGCTAATTATCCTGATTGAAGACAGTGCAACAGACACACCACTGTAAACTCATGATGACACTTACACTCGGGTGAGTGAGAAACACACATCTGCACACTTACATTGGGCCTAAGACTCATGCATTGCTACACCCTGAAACAACCATATGTGGGCAATCTCTAGAAAATAGAACTCATTGGTATGAGGGGGAGTTGGGTGATAAATACATGACATTACCCTGGTGCTCTGCAAGACAACTGACTCAGGTATTCTGGCTTGTCCTGCAGGGCACACAGAGGCACTTTGTGATGGACAAGCAACTCAATTTTTAGTCTGCAATGATCATGCGTTCAGTAATCCTTGACTGATGTGTCAAAGTTGTCTGATGGTATCAAATGCACCATTGCCAGTGCCCCCTAAGGCGAGTATGCCCCCTTTGCTTACATAATGGCAGGGATCATGTGTGTGAAATGATGACAATGTAGCGCTATACATGGATTGATCTACTTTGCTGTCGCAATCCCGTTAAATATGGTATGCTGGCGGTGTCTTGACTTATCCTGCATGACACTATGCTGGGGCACAGGTGTTGCCCTGGCCCCTGATATGTGTGACTTAGTGATGGTTGTGCAAGGCTCACCAAACATCTGACCTGCATTGGTAAAATGGTAGGACATGTGAACTTCATGTCTAGACTGGTGCAATTACAGTTCAATCTAGTTGCATGCAACCTGTCCATAAGCTTTGCATGCAGCACGCCAACACATCTGCTACTGCCATTCAAGAGCGGTGAACAGTAAATAGTATGCCAATGGGAGACTCACCATCAGGGCCCCGACCACCACACCAAGATGGTCAAGCAGATCCTGCTCCCTGGCCACCAGATCTGCCCAGCGATGTTTCAGCTGGTGCTTGTTGTGGTTGCTGCGGAACACCCTCTTCAGGTGGTGGAGCACCTTGCCCCACTGCAGCCGCCTCGCCTCCATCCGTTAGTCCTGGATCACATGGCCCCCCATCTCCAACATTAAAGGCAGGTAGTGGGCTACCAGCCACATGAAGCCTCCCTGCTCCTCCTCCCCCAACCTGGTCAACCTCCCCCTACTAGACATATCTATCAGGTACAGGTTGACAACAATAATGGATCTGAACAAAATGAAAATAGAGGAAACTTAAGGCCCAAAAAAATAATCCCAGCTAACCCAATTTAACAACTATCCTGGACAGACACCCCAAAGTCCAAGTACAATGACAGATACAAAAAAAAAAACACAAATTTATAAACACTGGGACAAAGTATAGTCAAAAATACAAAAAACACAACAGGAGGGACACCACAAGATACAATACAGAGCAAGAACACACCACCAACTCCATGACACAACCACACAGTCAAAAGAGGCACAGACTGTAAAGAGAAAGTGAAAGTACACCCAGTGTACCATGCCTATAAACATCACTCCCTGTCCCCGTGCATCACGTTTGCTGTTATGCGTGTATTTATTTGTCACGTGTGATATTTGCGTGAGTATTTCAGACGCATGACCTATGGCCGTCTTTTATTTTGACACATTACCTTTATGCGTCAAATTAACAGAGAATCAGCATAGAGATGATTGCAAAGGTGGAATTCACGCTAATGGCCCATGGGTCATATACTTCGCATTTGCGGATGTTTTTGACGCATTTGCGTCAATGTTTTTGACACTGTGCCTGATTGCGTGATTTTGTTCCATTGTCTATGGACACACTCTGTATCAACATACAGATGGAATGGGCTGGGTTGCAGTGTGGCATTTTGTGTATGGCCATATGTGGTAGTCCATGCAACAATATGATTCGGGCGTGATTGGTCTGTTACACTGATGTGTGTGTTACAGAATTGACAGCATGCAAATATTTGCACGGCATGCATATGTATGCATGTGTGACAACAGTGTATCCACATATCTATGGCGGTCAGTACTATGCAATAGTTTTGGTATGTGATTGTAAATTTTGCTTACTTATGTGATGTGTGTAGTTGTCTTACAGAGCATAACATTTCAGAAAACATACACAGATTGGACATTGTTGATGATGGCTGATGAATGCTATCTAGGAAATGTTACCCGACAACTGTCTACATATGTTCATCTTGAGTTTATGGTAACTTGTGTGTGGACTACACATATGTCTGACGTGTACATATTTGGCACATACTGTGATTGATACACTCTGCCTACATTCCACCCATATCATGTTTTGAACACAAAAGTCAGATTAAACTCATTACATTTGGCAATGGTTGTTGTTTTTGTGTGGTGGACCTGCAGCCCCAGCTGCATATGTTCTCATCCCACTTGATGTGGATTCCACAGATGTGTCCCTGCAAAGTGTGAGGTCATGTGTACCCTGTGTCAGGATTGGGCCCTGTTAGACTTTTCATCCTTGGCGTGGTCCCCCTTAACGTCTTGCCTCTGTTTCCCAGGTTGTTGATATGTGCTGGACTCAGTTTTTTTTATTTTTTATTTTTATTTTTTTTAAGGACACGCAGCGGGTTGCATGTTTGCAATAATAAAGAGGAAAAAAAAGCAAAAAAAAGAAGCATAAATACATCAATATTGTCGTAGAGGTGAAGCAAACATTCTGAACAAGAGTCAATGATAATAGTTTCTACTCTTAGGAATCTCATAAATTTACTTATATAGTCGGCACATTCTCGGGGCCCAAGAGCCATACGGAGAGAGGTGCCCAAGCTCTAGTGAATCTTTTACAGGCCGCAGCTCCTTTTAGTTCATACAGGCTATTCTCCAGGTGATACATAGATAAGAGTTGTGAAAACCATTGATTGAACCGTGGGGGATCAACATCACGCCACAGAGATGCTATGCAGTTACGAAATACTGACATTGCTATGAACAGAAAGTATCTATCTCGACTATTGCAGACTGAATGATCAACTCCCAGTAAAACCATTTGAGGTGTCAGATAGATAGATATCCCAGTAATCAAACTTCCCAGTTTTACACACTGAAAGAACATATGACAGAGATCTGCTTTCGGGCAACCGCATCGTGGACACATAATTCCCGCCGTTTTGCCCCAGCTCGCAATCTTAGCAGCTGTATAATATAAATTATATAATACCATAAAGTGTTGAGCTTGCGGGCCAGCAGACACTAAAACTGTCCGTGCCATTTCCATAGACTCACAAACCTCTGTCTCTTTAGCTCCAACCCGTGCTTCCCATTTTTTAACCACTGTCGCCAGGTCATCTTGTATAGAATTTAAAAGCAGTGGATACAGATTTTTAATACCGCAGCTAGTGGGGTGTCGTGAGACTTCCATTAGCTTAATCTTATCCGTGTGCCAACCTTGGGTCATACTAGTTAGTAAAAAGGCTCTAATCTGTAAAAATTTAAAAAAGTCAATTTTTTCCAGCGCAAATTCCGCACTCAGTTCCTCAAAAGATTTGAGGTGGCTGCCAGAGTGAAACAAGTCCCCGACTTTGTGAATACCCCGATTACTCCACCTCAAGCAATAGTGGTCTTTAAATATTGCTGGAAGCGTGGGGGTAATCCACAAGGGAGTGTAGTGGCAGATTCGTCCTATACCTATCTTGCGCTTAACCTGGGTCCATGCCTTAAATGCAGCATAAATTACCTTAAATTTAACCTTTTTATAGTAGCTGGGTTCCAGAATCCGCAGGAAGACTGCGTCTGCTTCTTTGCCCAGAATCAGGGTATATATCGAAGGGAGAGCATCTTGCCCGGGTCTATCCGTAACATAAAGTATCTGTGCATACTGAAGCACTGCTGCCAAATAATTAAGTTTAAAATTGGGAAGTGCCCACCCCCCTTGCTCTCTTGGGAGAGTCATATAATGGAAAGCCCGGCGCGGCTTTGTATAGGACCAAATGAAGCTATCCCTCTATTAATTTAAACCAATCTTGCCCAATCTCTAGGGGGATTGTTCTAAAGAGGTAGAGTATTTTGGGTAGAAACACCATTTTTATCACATTACAGAATCCCATGAGTGACAAGTGTAGATTGTTAATGTTAATGCGAGCGAGATCTTTCCTAGTCTTTGTTAAATTTGGGCCCATGTTTATTTTCACCACTTCGTCAAGGTTTGCTGTAAGTTTAACACCTAAATATTGTACCTGTGTCAGCACCCGCTCGTCCTTAAAATCTACTGATTCATTCACCAATATTTGGCATTTACTCTTGTTCAGCAAATAACCAGATCTTTTCCCAAACTGCAGGGCTTCCTGCTCTATTTCCCATATAGCAGTCCTGGGGTCCGTGGTCACCACCGCGATATTGTCTGCATATGCTAAAATCTTAGTACACCCCCCTTTCAATGAGACTGGCATGATCCGACCATTCCGGATCATTTTCCTGATCAAGGGATCAATATATAGCGCAAAAAGCAGTGGTGAACACGGGCACCCTTGTCGCGTGCCTCTCTGAATATTGATTGAGGACGACTTTAGCCCGGCAACTTGTATCGTAGCCGTTGGGTTTTGGTAAAGCTGTTGAATTGCCTTGACAAACCCGGGACCGATGTTATTTTTACGCAGGACAGACCATAAAAAGGGCCAATGGACCCGATCGAAGGCTTTTTCCGCGTCTAACAAGATTACTGCCATGGGAAGCCTGGCTATTGCACTAACATCAAGTAACGTAATAACTCGTCTTATATGATCTGCCGTGCTTTTCCCCGGGATGAAGCCATGCTGCCATGGAGATACAAAGCCTGAGATTACCAAACTCAAGCGGCTAGCAAGTATTTTAGCGTAGATTTTGGCATCGCTGTTAATTAAAGAAATTGGGCGATATGAACCAGGCTGAGTGGGTTCCTTGTCCTTTTTTTAAAAAACTACGATCTTAGCCTCCCCCCAGGAGGCCGGTTGAGGAGCCCCTGCTTGTACTTCAATAAATAAGTTAAGTAGCTGTTTACATATCTCCACAAAAAAAACTTTATAGAATTCTAGTGGAATTAGATCCCCCCCTGCCGCCTTCCCACTTGCCAAGGCACGAGTTGCTACATCCAATTCCTCCAGTGTCATAGGTGCTTCTAAAGCTGCCTTATCTTCCTCTCTTAACTGACCTGATATCTCATTGCCCGCGGCATCGATCCCTTCCTCTTCTTGGGGCTGTTCTTCCTGGGTATATAATTTTTGATAGAATTGTCTCAGGACCGTTGTGCACCATCCGCCCTTCTTCATTCACTAAGCTTTTAATACTCCCAAATACCTGCTTTTGTCTTATTCTTAAGGCCAGCTGTTGGCCCACTTTCCCGCTATACTCATAGCATTTCTGACGGTATACTAAAAATTTTGCAGCAGCCTTATCCATGAAAATCTTGGCGGCTTCTGCCTTAATGATATTCACATCGCACAGAATGTCTGAAATATCTACTCCACTGCGGATCACTTCCCCTAGTCGCTGCTCAGCTTTAACCAGCTTTGTCTGAACTAATTTTAGCTAATACGTGCGTATTTTCTCCTTTCTTAACCCATAGCTCAGGGTTTCTCCTCTGACAGCAGCTTTAAAAGTATCCCAAACTATCTGACAAGAAGCAGAACCCTGATTTATCTTAAAAAATTCAGGAATCCATTCCTTCATTTTATGGATATACACTGGATCAGCTAATAGTGTCCTATCAAATGTCCAAGATCTCGGCTGCGGGCCCTTTCTCCCTGTCTCCAAAGCCAAAACCAATGGGTTGTGGTCTGATATAATTCTAGGAAGTCTATTGACCCCTATTTGGTTTTGTAGAGAGGCTGTCACAAAAAAGTAGTCTAGCCTGACTAATTTCTTATGCGGAGCAGAGAAAAAGGTGGACCCTGAATCCTGCGGGCAACACAACTGCCAGACGTCGATCAAGCCATGATTAATGGCCAATGACTGAAGTGCCCTAAAAACTTTGTTTTTTCTACCCAGATAGAGTGTTTGTTCCTGAATGGGTTCTTTACTATCTAAATGTATATTGAAATCTCCACACATTATGATAGGTGTTGCCCAATTCGTAAGTTCTAAATTAAGCCAATCCAGTATCTCTGGATCATCTGTGTTAGATCCATAAATAGAACATAGAGTGAACCTTAGTCCCTTAGCCGAGCATTCCAACAGAGCAAGCCTGCCAAGATTATCAGCAAATTGTTTATGTATAACCAGAGTACTGATCCGAGTTAATATCGCTACCCCTCTAGTGGTTGTGTGTTGTCGTGTAAAAACCGCTAGCATCCACCCATAAAACTCCATTAGCTGCTTTTGTGTACCTGGAATATGTGTTTCCTGCATACAAATAATATCGACATTCCATGACTTGAAAACCTCTCCTACAAACTGCCGCTTCTTGTTATTATTGAGCCCACAAACATTCACTGTGGCGATACGTATTTCACTTTGCTGTCCCATTTTTATGGATGCTGATCCTTCTAGTTCCCCTGTATGCCTTGTTTGACTTTGCTGCTTTCACACCCTGACACCTTTTCCACTGATAAGAGCCATCCCCGCACCCCCTGCTGTGTGTCCCATTATCCTTTTTGTCCCTGTGACCCCCCCACCCTCCTCTAACCCACCCCCCAACCCTTACCCCTACAAATGGAATCGCCAGGCTTCTGAGCCTGTAAGATGGTAATTGCCAGTCCCGTTAGCCCACCCATATGTAAAACATCTTCACACACTTATGGCTTGCCAATCAATACAAGCGGCCCCTCATCTTCACCCTCCCGATCAAAACCCTTAACCGATAGATGTCCAAAAAAAAAAAAAAAAAACACCCCAATCAGTAGCACATACATTTACATATAAACAACTATTCACGGCAGTCCCTCCCCCCCCTTCTCCCGTACCCCCTGCACTTGACCAGTTTTCAACTGCTGTACATATTCCCCCGCCTTAATTTCTGAAAGAAAAAATCTTGTAGTTGTTTTGTAGACAACTTTTAGACGCGCAGGGCTTAGCAAGTAGGCTTCCGCCCCCAACTCTTGAAATTGAGCAATCATCTGCCTAAGTCGCCACCGTCTTTCTACAGTGGCATGTGCGAAGTCTGGCCTACTAAAGAATGATACACCTTCCACCGTCACCTTTGAGTTGGGGCGGGCTTTTTCAAACACAGCCTGTCTCAGTAAAAAATTACCAAAATACACTATAATGGCCCGTGGGTAACTCTGGTCTCTATTAGTAGCAGTCAAAGCTTGTTTTTTCTTCATTAACGGAAAACGGTGTGCTCTCTGAATCTCCCTTTCCCAATCCCAACCATTCAAGTCTGGGAATGCTTGCTTAAAAAGTGAAACTATATAAGCCCTAGTATCCTGCCCCTCGAGGTCCTCTGCTATACCCAAGATCCTCAAGTTATTCCGCCGCTGACGGTTTTCAGCATCTTCCAGTTTCCATTGAATATCCGAGATCTGCTACCCCTGTGTCGTCGTCTGTGCTGTTGCTGCTTTAACTTGGATTTCCAGCTCCTCCGTTCGAGTCTCCATGGTGGCAATGCGTACACCAATATCCTGGCAGGATTTGACCACTTTTTTAATAGATAGTTGTAGCTGTCTGCTAGCTGCTTTCATTTTCCTGCTCTCCCTCTGAGTCTGTTCATGATTCTGAACCATTGTCCTGTAGATAAGATCCAAAGAAGGAGGTTCTGCAAGGTCGCCCCTGGGGGGGGGCACCAGAGTACTACAGGCCGAATCCCTTTTCGAAAAGGCCTGTTGGGTGGCCGTATAATCCCACTGCATTTCACCATCCTCCTCTTGAGGCTTGATCGGGTCTCTCCTAAGCTTGGCCCCTGAGCTGCTCCTGGCTTCAGTTTGCTCAGCTGATTTTCTTCTGCATGTTAAGTAGTTCGATACCCAGATACTTGCAGCAGAGCTACTCTCGATATCTGAATCTGTTAGAGGAATTTCTTCGTCCAAATCTGAGTCTTTAGACTGATCAGAGAGAGAAAAAAAACTCTCTGCTGTATCAAATGGCCCCTGATCGGTGTTTGTTGGTTTCGCCTCTTTTCCCCTCTGGGCAGGAGCTGGGGGGGTAGTCTCATATATCGTTGAGGACTTGGCCATATCATCAATTTGTTGCAAATTTAACTTGCAGCTTGATGGACTAGATTGTACTACACATTTCTCTGGAATGGATTCCTGAGACCTCTGATTTGACTCCTTAAGTTCCTGCTCGGATAGCTTCGCACACCCCATTGGGGGGAGTGCCACCCCCTCCCCGCTATTTCCTGGGCTTGTACTGGCGGTCTCCTGACAGGGTGGCTCCCTCCCCCCTGCATCGAACATAGGAGTGAATGCTTCAGGAGATGTAAATGCAACAGGTACATGCTCATCATTGACTCCTAACACGTTTGGTTGCGCATCACAAGCTGCCTTTTCCGTGGACCTTTGCTTAGGCCGCATCACGCTAGAAAACATTGTTGGAACAGAGTACCTTGCGTCTTTTTCCATGTCGGTTGTTTTGTGCGGGCCCCCTTTCACTTGAAGATTGCTGTGCTCCTTTGATCCGGGGACCAGTAGCTTTTTATCCTTTCTGGTTCCTCCTGGGTCTTGGTTCTGCCGTGCCCGTAAGGAGCGAGGGGTCCTGTTTATCTTCGGCGCCATCCGAGCGTCCCACACGCCCCAAACACCAACTAATATTGCCAGGAAGCGGCGGGAATCGCGCTTAGCCGAGAGGGGTAAGAGTGCGGGTCTGGAGCGAGCGTCACGCTCGCATATTCTTGCGGGGCCCACCGGTGCCTGCCGTTGCGGCCCCGATCCTGGCAGGGACCACCAGAAAGCCGAAAAGCGCCCGCACCGGTCCGTGCTGCCGGCGCACAGCGTCCGCGGCATCCGCGGCCGCAGGTGAGCGAGAAACGCGTGTGGTCTGGGGATGGGCTAGAGCGGTAGTGGCGATCAGCCGGGAAATCCGGCCGCCATCTTGGATTCCCCAATTCCGCTGGACTCAGTTTTTTCTGTTTTTGTTACTCTTGGCACTTTACCACTGCTAACCAGTGCTAAAGCGCAAGTGCTCCTATACAAAATGTGTATGTAATTGGTTCATCCATGATTGGCATATTTGATTTACTAGTAAGTCCCTAGTACAGTGCACTAGAGGTGCCCAAGGCCTGTAAAACAAATGCTACTAGTGGGCCTGCAGCACTGGTTGTGCCACCCACATAAGTAGCCCTGTCATCATGTCTCAGCCATGCCACTGCAGTGTCTGTGTGTGCAGTTTTAAACTGTTAATTCGACTTGGCAAGTCTACCCACTTGCCAGGCCCAAACCTTCCCTTTTCTTACATGTAAGACACCCCTAAGGTAGACCCTACATAGCCCCAAGTGCAGGGTGCAGTGTATGGTTAAGGTAGGAAATGTGTTTTATGTGTCCAGACAGTGAAATATTGCTAAACTCATATTTCACTGTTGCAAGGCCTGTCCCTCTCATAGGTTAACATGGGGGCAACCTGTAAATATGATTAAAGTACAGATTGCTTTTGGGAGCGGATAGACATGTAGACGTTGGGGTCTCTGAGCTCACAATTTAAAAATACATCTTTTAGCAAAGTTGATTTTAAGATTGTGTGTTTGAAAATGCCACTTTTAGAAAGTGGGTATTTTCTTGCTTAAACCATTTCTGTGACTCTGCCTGTTTGTGCATTCCCTGTCTGGGTCAGTTTAACAGTTGGGTTGGTTGCACCTCTCACTAGGCAGTGACACAAAGAGAGCTGGGGTGTAGTCTGCATTTCCTGATGAGCCATCTGTGGTAGGAGGGAGGGGATGAGTGGTCACTCACACCTAAAAGGGCTGTGTCTGCCCTCACACAATGCAGTCTCCAACCCTCTGGTGTGTGTCTGGGGCCTGGCCTGAGCAAGGCAGGATTTCACAATCAAGAGAGACTTTCCTTTGAAGTAAGCCTACTTCAAAGGGCAAAATGGGTATAAGAAGGGCCCCCAAAACCACACACTTTAGAACACTTCTAGAAACCAAGAGGAACCTATGCCTGGAGAAGAGCTGAAGAGCTGAGGAAGAAGAGATGCCCTGCCTGTGACTGTGCTCTGTGGAGCTATCCTGCAGTTGCTGCTTCTGCCTGTGCTAGAGGACAAAGACTGGACTTTGTGTTGCCTTCTTTCTTGTGAAGATCTCCAAGGGCTTGATTTAGAGCTTGCCTCCTGTTGTTTGAAGTCTCAGAGACAGCAAAGACTTCTCTCTACCAGCACCTGGAGCCTCTGGAGAGACTCCTACTCTGCCAAGTGGTACCCCTCCAGTTCCTGGGGCCCTGAGAAGAGAAGCTGACAGCCCACGAGTGAGAAATCCACGGACAGACCGCTGTGCGGGGAAAAGATTGAGGCAACTCTGATCTGCGGCTGAAAAATCGTCACGCCGCCGGCTTCGCGGCTGAAAATTGACACTCGCCTGCAACGCAACCGGAAGATCAATGCCCGCGGCTGGAGAAACAATGCACAGCATCGCTGACGGAGGCTGGTGAGATTGCAACCCGTGCTGCGTGGTTCTTGGACTATTGTGCGGCTGAATTTCTGATGCAAACACCGATGGGCGTGTTAAAACGATGCAAGGCCTGCCCTGACCCGAGAGTGCTGACCGGATCGACGCATCGCTCTCTTGCGAAGAGAAGAAACGACACACGCCGACCCGACTAAAGGAGAAACGTGAGTGAAATTGATGCATTGCTAGCCCTTTTTGAGGCACACTTGCCCGTGCGTGGTTATTTTTGACACACCCAAGGTACATTTTTATGCTAACAGCGTTAGCGTTGTGTTTAAAATTACGTGAAGACTCTTTTTGCATTTTTAGTGATAACTTGACTTGTGTATTGTGGATTTTTGTCATTTTGGTCTTGTTTTGTTTAGATAAATATTTTCTATTGTTCTAAACCTGTGTTGTGTCATTTTGGAGTTTTTTCATTAAGTTACTGTGTGTGTTGGTACAAATACTTTACTCCTAGCACTCTGAAGTTAAGCCTACTGCTTGTGCAAGCTACAAAGGAATTGAGCGGGGGTTGGCTGAGGGTGATTCTCTTTTACCCTGACTAGAGTGAGGGTCCTTGCTTGGACAGGGGGTAACCTGACTGCCAACCATAGACTCCATTTCTAACATTGGTGATCAGCAGTTGGAATTGAACTTGTATTTGTACTTGACATACCGTGATTAAGTGTACACTTCTGTTTTGAGTGCAGACCACTATGTGACCACATACTACTTGTCTTGTGATTTTTGCTTTTTCTCTTTTGCTTGGATTTTTCCCTACATCCATTTTTGTGGTAATCTTTGATTGACTTCTCAACTTGATTGGGAACTTGTTTTCTGCCTTTTGGAACTTTGCACTTTTGTTGACTTTTCATCATGTCCCAATCTGGAGATGCATCATTTGGAGGTGCTTTTGATCTAGAGAAATTAGAGAGCTATACAAAGGCTCAGTGGAAGCAGTTCTTTAAAAGTTTTGACTGTCCCATTAAGAGCTCATCCAAGAAGGAGGTGCTGCAAAAGGCGCTGAGGGCCTGGGTGACAGCCAAAAACACTGAAGGGCACCCAGTGGATGAGGAGGAGGAAGAGCATTCCATACACAATGATATTGTGGGTGGGCCTGTTATGTCCAAGGAGAAGGTCTCCGGGGCAGGTGGCAGTGTCTCATCTAAGGGTCTGAGCCCTGAAGAATTGCAGGACAGATAGGCAGAGAGGGAGCACCAGAGGGAGTTGGAGAAAATGAGGAAGGCCATAGAGTATAACAAGTTGTTGTTGGCTCATGAGCTCAGCTTGAGGGAGCTGGATCAGAGGAGCCAGTCTAGTAGGGATGGTGGCAGCCACATCACGGTGCAGCTTGAGAGGAGGGTGCACATTCCTAAAGATCTTGTGAAGAATTACAAAAGGGAGGGCGACATATACTTGTGGTTTAAGGGGTATGAGTCTGCTCTCCACATGAATCTTGTCTCTGAAGGTCATTGGGGGGTGGGTCTGTTGAAGCACTTTGAGGTAGAGGGAGGGACAAACTGACAGCCTTAGGGGATGCTCAGAATCTCACCTACACTATCATGAAGGATGCTCTACTCACAAGGTATGGTCTCACCCCTGAGCAGTATAAGGATACGTTTAGGTCCTATAAGAAGAAGGAATCCCAAACATGGCTGGAATGTGTTGCTTCTTATTGCAAGTCACTGGATGGTTGAGTGAAGGGCAGTATGGTAACTACATATGAGGGGCTTTACAATCTGATTGCTTGGGAGCACTTGTACAGTTTGGGCCTGATTCTAACTTCGGCGGGCGGCGGAGGCTGCCCGCCGAAGTTCCCCCACCAAAATAACGCTCCGCGGTCTAAAGACCGCTGAGGGTACTTTGGGATTTGCCCTGGGCTGGAGGGCGGCCTCCAAAAGGCCGCCCGCCAGCCCAGGGCAAATCAACCTTCCCACGAGGACGCCGGCTCAGAATTGAGCCGGCGTAGTGGGAAGGTGCGACGGGTGCAGTGGCACCCGTCGCGTATTTCAGTGTCTGCATAGCCATGGGCATGGGCACTGCAGGGGCCCCCAGGGGCCCCGCGGCACCCCCTACCGCCATCCTGTTCCTGGCGGGAGACCCGCCAGGAACAGGATGGCGGTAGGGGGTGTCAGAATCCCCACGGCCATGGAGGATTCTGTAGGGCAGCGGAAAACCGGCGGGAGACCGCCGGTTTTCCTTGTCTGACCGCGGCCGAACCGCCGCGGTCAGAATGCCCTGCGGGGCACCGCCGGTCTGTCGGCGGTGCTCCCGCCGACCCTGGCCCCGGCGGTCTGAGACCGCTGGGGTCAGAATGACCCCCTTTATGTTTTCCAGAGCTGTGCCAGCACCTGACTGACAGCAAGCTAACTGATCCCAGGAAGCTTGCGCAGGAAACGGAACACTGGGAGAGCATGGTTCTCCAAAGGAAAGCCAGTGGCAGGTGGTCCCCCACGTAAGTGCTATGCATGTGACAAGGTGGGTCATGTGAGGGGGGACCCCAAATGCCCCAAGAGTACACCGGCACCCACTGATGCGCCGCCCCAGGGTGTGGCTAGTGTAGCACTTGGGGAGGAGTTGGTTCCAGGTGGGTGAGATCCAGCTGAGATGACCCTTGTCTCACTAGGGGACAGTGAGATGGTCCAGAGAACCCTTGTGCCTGAGAACACTAAGAAGTACAGGCAGTGGGTGACCATCAATGGACAGAGGGTGGAGGCTCTGAGAGACACAGGAGCCACTGTGATTACATTGAGGAGTCAGCTGGTGTCTGAAGAGCAGATTGATCCCCGGGTACTTCACCAAGTAGTTGCAGTGGACAACTAAGAGCGCCTGTGCAGAGTGGCGCAGGTCCCTTTGAATGGGGGGGTCTCAGGTTCCTTGAAGGTAGCTGTGAGTCCAACCATGCCTGTAGATTGTTTGCTAGGCAATGACCTGGAGGATTTCCCTTGGAAGGAGGTGGAACACAGGTCTCACTTGGAGATGTTGGGTCTGCCTGGGTGGGTATGTGTATCCCCCTGGTCAATGGCAGCCCGTCAGGGTGGTGAAGTGCCCCTGGAGCCTGAAACAGTGGCCCAGGGGACCGCCAAGAAGAGGAAGGTCAGGGGGTGCAGGAAACCAGCCCCAGACGTTCCCAGGGTCCGGGAGGAGGCTCAGCCTGAGGGTCCACGCCCCGGAGCCTACAGGGTAACAGGTGGCTGAACTGGGTGAGGTCCCAGCGCTGTTGCAGTGGCAGCAGGAAGGGGGGCCCGCCAGGGAAGCATTCTGTGCAACACAGAGGACACGCCCTACTCTGGAGTGTTTGCGGCAGCAGGCTGCAGACCAGGCAGATGGCAAGGAGCCAGGATCGCACCTGATCTATTGGGAGGATGACCTCCTGTATAGTGAGCCTAAGGTTCCTGAGCCTGGGTCAGCCCGTGTGCTGGTGGTACCCCAGTGCTTCAGGGCCTTCCTGCTGGGGTTGGCTCATGATGTGCCTTTAGCTGGACATTTGGGGCAGGACAAGACCTTTGAGAGGCTTGTCACCCACATTTACTGGCCCCTGATGCGCAGGCACTAAGATGCACATTGCAGGTCTTGCCAAACTTGTCAGGCAAGTGGCAAGAGTGAGGGTAAATGTAAGGCTTCCCTCCAATCTTTACCTGTTGTCAGTACTCGCTTTGAGAGGGTAGGGATTGACATTGTGGGGCCTCTGGGTCCCAAGACAGCCATGGGCAACAGGTTCATCCTGGTCTTGGTGGACTATGCCACCCGGTTCCCAGAAGCCATTCCTCTGAGGTCAACCACTTCCCCTGTGGTGGGTCGTGCTTTGACGTTTTTTTTTTACCCACATGGGGTTCCCCAAGGAAGTGGTATCTGATAGGGGTATCAACTTCATATCCACGTACATGAAGTCTCTGTGGTAGGTGTGTGGGGTAACCTACAAGTTCACCACCCCTTACCACCCTCAAAGTAATGGTCTGGTTGAGAGATTCAACCGCACCTTGAAAGGCATGACCATGAGCCTGTCAGAGCCCTTAAGGCGGAAGTGGGACGTCCTCTTGCCATGCCTTCTGTTCACTTACAGGGAGGTGCCTCAAAAGGGACTTGGGTTTAGTCAATTTGAGCTGATTTATGGCGACCCTGTGAGGGGACCCTTAAGTCTGGTCAAGGAGGCTTTGGAAAAAGCTCCTAGTAAACCCCCCCAGGATGTATTCAGTTACATGCTGGCTCTGAGAAACCAGACTGCCCGCTTCAGGAGTCTTGCACAGGAGAACCTGGAAGCAAGCCAGGAGGACATGAAACGCTGGTATGACCAGCATGTCACTCTGGTCGAGTTTCAACCTGGACAAAAAGTGTGGGTGATGGCACCAGTGGAGCCTAGGGCACTCCAGGACAAGTGGACTAGGCCAGTGGAGGTGGTGGAGCGCAAGAGTGAAGTCACCTACCTGGTGGACTTGCAGTCTCCAAGGAACCCTTTAAGGGTCCTGCATGTCAACCGCCTCAAGACAGATGATGGGGTGGAGGAGGAGAGTGAGCCTCTTCCTGACCTCCTGTCTGCTGGAAAAAAAGATGGGTCTGTGGGGGGAGTGATCCTCTCCCCCTCCCTGACTGAGGAGCAGCAGAGTGCTTGTCACCAGGTTCTAGGACAGTTTACCTCACTATTTTCCCTGATCCCAGGAGTCACACACTTGGGCACACATGATGTGGACACTGGGGACAGTACACCCATTAAACAAAAGGTTTACAGGGTGACTGACAGGGTCAGGACTTGCATTAAGGATGAAGTATCCAAAATATTAACCCTAGTGGTTATTGAGCATTCCAGCAGTCCTTGGGCCAGCCCAGTGGTATTGGTCCCAAAGGCGGCTGCACCTGGTGCCACTCCAGAACTCAGGTTCTGTGTGGACTACCGGGGACTCAATGCGGTCAGCAAGACTGACACACACCCCATCCCCTGAGCTGATGAGCTCATTGACCGTTTGGGAGCTACCCAGTACCTCAGTACGTTTGATTTAACGCCTAGTTACTGGCAGATTGCTTTAACTGAGGGGGCCAAGGAGAGGTCAGCATTTTCTACCCCAGATAGACACTTTCAATTTAAAGTGATGCCATTTGGGATGAAGAATACCCCTGCCAGCTTTCAGAGGTTGGTCAACCAGGTATTGGCTGGGCTGGATGAGTTCAGTGACGCCTACCTGGATGACATTGCTGTGTTTATTTCAACATGGGAGGAACACCTGCAACACCTCTGGAGAGTGTTAGAGGCCCTGCAGAAGGCATGCCTCACTATTAAGGCAAGCAAGTGCCAAATAGGGCAGGGATCTGTGGTGTACTTGGGACACCAGGTAGTGAGTGGCCAGGGGGCACCCCTACAGCCAAAGATTGATACCATTCTGGCTTGGAAGCCTCCCAAGACCCAGACTGAAGTGAGAGCCTTCTTAGGTCTCACAGGATACTACAGGAGGTTTGTCAAGGGATATGGTACCATTGTTACCCCATTAACTGAGTTGACTTCTAAGAAGCAACCCAGGAAGGTGATCTGGACAGAGGCTTGCCAGACCGCTTTTAATGCCCTGAAGACTGCCATGTGCACAGCACCTGTGCTGGAGGCACCTGAGTACTCCAAGGAGTTTGTTGTGCAAACAGATGCCTCAGAGCATGGTATTGGAGCAGTACTCACAGCTTAATGAAGAGGGACTAGATCAACCCGCAGCCTTCATTAGCAGGAGGTTACTTCCCAGGGAATGTAGGTAGAGTGCCATAGAATGTGAAGCGTTTGCTGTGGTCTGGGCGCTGAAGAAGCTAAGACCCTACTTGTTTGGGACCCACTTCCGGGTTCAGACCGACCACAGGCCGCTTAGATGACTAATGCAGATGAGGGGTGAGAATCCAAAACTGTTGAGGTGGTCCATTTCCCTACAGGGGTTAGACTTTATGGTGGAACACCGTCCTGGGACAGAACACGCCAATGCTGATGGTCTGTCCAGGTTCTTCCGCCTTAGTGATGAGAACTCCCATGAGGTTGGGTAGTTGCTCCCCACTTTCAGCTGGGGGGACACGTGTTAGACTTATCATTCTTGGCATGGTCTCCCTTAACTTTTTGCCTCTTTTTCCCAGGTTTTTGATGTGTTCTGGACTCTGTTTTTTCTGTTTTTGTTACTCTGGGCACTTTACCACTTCTAACCAGTGCTAAAGTGCAAGTGCTCCTATACAAAATGTGTATGTAATTGGTTCATCCATGATTGGCATATTTGATTTACTAGTAAGTCCCTAGTACAGTGCACTAGAGGTACCCAGGGCCTGTAAATCAAATGCTACTAGTGGGCCTGCAGCACTGGTTGTGCCACCCACCCTGTAATCATGTCTGAGACCTGCCACTGCAGTGTCTGTGTGTGCAGTTTTAAACTGTAAATTCGACTTGGCAAGTCTACCCACTTGCCAGGCCCAAACCTTCCCTTTCCTTACATGTAAGACACCCCTACGGTAGGCCCTAGGTAGCCTCAAGGGCAGTGTGCAGTGTATGGTTAAGGTAGGACAGATAGTAATGTGTTTTATATGTCCTGACAGTGAAATATTGTTAAACTCGTTTTTCACTGTTGCAAGGCCTACCCTCTTATAGGTTAGCATGGGAGTTACTTTTAAATATGATTAAAGTGTAGATTCCCTTTGGGAGCGGATAGACATATGGACTTTGGGATCTCTAAGCTCACAATTTAAAAATACATATTTTAGTAAAGTTGATTTTAAGATTGTGTGTTTGAAAATGCCACTTTTAGAAAGTGGGTATTTTCTTGCTTAAACCATTTCTGTGACTCTGCCTGTTTGTGGATTCCCTGTCTTGGCCAGCTTGACAGTTGGGCTGGTTGCACCTCTCACTAGACAGTGACACAAAGGGAGCTGGGGTGTAGTCTGCATTTCCTGATGAGCCATCTGTGCTGGGAGGGAGGGAGGAGTGGTCACTCACACCTGAAAGGGCTGTGCCTGCCCTCACACAATGCAGTCTCCAACCCCCTGGTGTGTATCTGGGGCCTGGCCTGGGCAAGGCTGGATTTTCACAATCAAGAGAGACTTTCCTTTGAAGTAAACCTACTTCAAAGGGCAACATGGGTATAAGAAGGGCACCCAAAACCACAGACTTTAGAACACTTCTGGAAACCAAGAGGAACCTCTGCCTGGAGAAGAGCTGAGGAAGAAGAGCTGCCCTTTCTGTGACTGTGCTTTGTGGAGCTATCCTGCAGTTGCTGCTTCTGCCTGTGCTAGTGGACAAAGACTGGACTTTGAGTTGCCTTCCTTCTTGTTAAGATCTCCAAGGGCTTGATTTAGAGCTTGCCTCCTATTGTTTGAAGTCTCAGAGACAGCAAAGACTTCACTCTACCAGCACCTGGAGACTCTGGAGAGACTCCTACTCTGCCAAGTGGTGCCCATCCAGTTCCTGGGGCCCTGAGAAGAGAAGCTGACAGACCAAGAGTGAGAAATCCACTGACAGATCGCTGTGCGGGGAAAAGATTGAGGCAACTCTGATCTGCGGCTGAAAAATCATCACGCTGCCGGCTTCTCGGCTGCAAATTGACGCTCGCCTGCAACGCGACCAGAAGATTAATACCCGCGGCTGGAGAAACAACGCACAACATCGCTGATGGAGGCTGGTGAGATCGCAACCCGCACTGCGTGGTTTTCGGACTATCATGCGGCTGAATTTCTGATGCAAAAACCGTTGGGCGTGTAAAATTGACGCAAGGCCTGCCCGGACCCGAGAGTGCTGACCAGATCGACGCAGAAATGACGCATGCCGACCCGACTAAAGGAGAAACAACGCAGGGTCTCACTTCTGAGTGAAATCGACACATCGCAAGCTCTTTTTGACACACACTCGCCAGTGTGGGCTTATTTTTGACGCACTCAAGGTACATTTTCACGCTAACAGCGTTAGTGTTGTGTTTATAATTACATGAAGACTCTTTTTGCAGTTTTAGTGATGACTTGTGTATTGTGGATTTTTGTCGTGTTGGTCTTGTTTTGTTTATATAAATATTTTCTATTTTTCTAAACCTGTGTTGTGTCATTTTGTAGTGTTTTCATTAAGTTACTGTGTATGTTGGTACAAATACTTTACACCTAGCACTCTGAAGTTACAGCCTACTGCCCGTGCCAAGCTACCAAGGGAGTGAGCTGGGGTTAGCTGAGGGTGATTCTCTTTTACCCTGACTAGAGGGAGGGTCCTTGCTTGGACAGGGGGTAACCTGACTGCCAAACAAATACCCCATTTCTAACAGGCCCCATGGCAGTGGCAGGACTGATTTCCATGGATGTACTGTGCAGGCCCAACTTCTTCCACTGCTTGTCATACCTGGGCTAATCATGATGGCCACTGTCACCAGTGATGTCCCACCCTTGTCACACATGCTCCATGCTTCTAATGCAACCCTCACACTGAGTTTTGTCAGTAGTCTGTTCAAACATTACAGTCTCACCATATTTTGACATCCACTGCCTCATGTGTGGGGCCCTTGTTTACCTCCTATTTGGACAGTTTGTAGTTGTGCGTGATGAGTTATTGTTGTACAAGTTGACAATGTGGATGTAATTAATATGTTGTGGTCCATAGATTATGTCCTTCAGTTGTCACATTCAAGTTATGAGGCTATTTGTGATGTGTGTGATGGTAGCAGTTCCATCTTACGCATCAAATATGATGTTGCTACAGTACTCTTCAGATTGGTGTTTGTAACATGCTCCCTGAGGTTAAACTCACAATCCTGAGGTATATGCTGTGGAGATTGAAGAGACCAAAGCCGGATTGTGTGAATAAGTGAGGTGTTTATTGACAATATGTACAAGGTGAGTTACGTGATTATTAAGTGAAGAAGTTCTCAATGATGTGCAGTCTGTGCCATATCCCAGCAGCTGTGCTGTGCTGTTCCCCCTAATTTTCTTCTCTACCATCCTCCTCCTCCTCAGGCAGGTCATCAACCTGCTCATATAAGGGGACATTAATCCACACACATATGTTGTGAAGGATAGCACGTCATTATAATCTTGCAGACAACGTGTGGGCCATACAGGAGGCTGCCTCCTGTGATGTCCAGGCACCTGAATCTGGACTTCAGGATCCCAAATGTCCTCTCCACAATAGTCCGTGTCCTCCAATGTTCCTCATTATATGCACGCTCTGCTGCTGTGCTTGGGTTTGGAAATGGGGTGTATGCCATAACCTTGATCTGTTGCAAAAGATTAAAGGATTAAGTTGCTGTTAAGGCTTGCAAAAGGTTTGTCATGTAGCATGACAGTTGATATTTTGAGTTGGTTGTGACTCATATGTGTTTGTGGTATGCTGTGAGTTCCTATCCTTGTGTAATGTCTCCATAGCACTGGGTTGTTGGACATAACAATCTTGTGTTTGGCTCAAGGACCGGGGACATATGATTTGGATTCCAAACTGATGGTCATAATGTATGTACCATGCGTTGTGTAGTGCACCTTTATATCAGTGTGCTATCACTAGAGGGGACATGACACATCCTCACAACATAATGGGGTCAGATATAGTGGAAACATTGTAGCACTACACAGCCTGGACATCCCATCCATTTTGACATGTGTCATTGCAGATGATGTGCGACACTTAGGGCCTTTGAAATTGGTAAGTGATAATGCACAACATGTCTCCAAAATTGGCTGCACTGTCCTGCAACATTTAGACTATGCAAGAATGCCCCATGTGTGACATGCTACTAGGCAACCCTTTCTTGTCCCCTGCACCAGTTGCTCATATGCAGCCATGCACCTTCACTACCTACCTTGCACCAGGGTACTTGGCTAGCTGCCTTCCGGAGGTGGATGTATCTGTGCAGGAAGGGACACCGCTCTATACATATGCAGTTTTGATGGCCAATTGGCTCTTTCTGTGTGTGAAGCAATATGCAGCATGCATTGGTGGCACTATCATCATGCTATGTATCTTGTGGTGACAGACCTGCAGCGACACACATTGCACACCCCTTCCACACTACATTCAGCATGGGACGGTGACTTATTTACAATGTGCCATCAAGTCATTATGAAATGGTCATCTGCCAAGTTGTACATACAGTTCAGGCCATGACAATGGCACTGTGGGCTTTTACATAGGTCCCTTGGTGATCCAGAGAGGCAGCTAATATTTGTGGCAGCCATGAGGTGTCCAAGGGTGTGTATCCCATAGTTACAGGATAATCAACATAACTACCAGTGTCTCTCCTGTCTTCCAACACATGAATCAGCATTTATACTGTTGACACATGCACAGTGCAGGCTATGGGATGGAGCTCAGCTACTTAGCAAATGTGTCCCTTGGCACAGTGCATGTGAGGTCAGTGATGTCCTGTTTTCTCCTGCTGGGTCCCACTATGGCATCCATGATCTGTACTGTCTGACAGTGAGTCTGTCCCATTGTGGGCCATTTATTGTATCTGGTACAGACATGATTGTATTGTGAGTCAGTAAGTGTTACATGTGAGGTGGCACTACAGTAGGTATGGTACCACTTATCACACATATGGCACATGGTATGTGATGGGCAATGATCTTGTATTCCTATGTGTGTGAGCCAATGCATCAGGAAGATGTCTCTGCACACTACAAGTAAGTCAGGTATGTGTTGATGAGACGTAGTTGGTATAGGCAGCAGATGTCTGGTATTTGATGTTTGTTTTGGCAGTGATTTGCATGGCATGACTTGAGGGATCTGTGCCTATATGGAACTTACATGACATGGGCATGGTGTATGCCATTGACATGGATGTGCTATTCTTTGTTTGATGTACTGTGTGTGAAGTGTACGTAGTAGGCAACCTGTGGGCACTTGTAATGGTCTATGTAGTTCTTCTGTTAGCAAAGAGCACATGTCTGCACCTGTCCTTCACGTGGTGTGCCTGTCAAGTTGTGGGTGTGTTACGTACATGTGTGTGTGTGCGTTTGTGGTGTGAACCGATTGTGCTGCACTGCAGCATGGTACATGTATGTTGTTACCTGCACATCTGTGTTACCCTGGCCATGTGGTAATGTAGTGGTGTATGTCTTGCGTGTCCTAGAGCGTTGGTGTGTTGTGTGTATATTGCTAGGTTTGTTGACTTACTCACAAGTAGGCCATTTCCATATTGTTAATTGATCCTGCTGTGCCGGAATATTAAGGCGTCATGGACACTCCCAGGATATTTGGCCAAAATGTTTATGAATAGTCCCCGGTGGTCCACTATGGCCTGCACATTAATATAAGTGATCGGTTGCTGCAGGTGGTATGAGCCGGACATGGGTGCAGTCAATTGCACCGAGCACAAGCGGGAAGCCATGGATTTTATAGAACCCGTTTGTTCTCCTGCTGCATTTGCTGGCTGTTAGGGAAACTGATGTGGCGGGGTGTCAGGGAGCTAATAGAGTCTAACTCCTTTGGCAGGAATACAGAGAATGACAGCTGTGAGACACCAGCAACCAGGGCACCCGTTGTTTGGAATGAGCCACTTGCCAGCATGTGTAGGACAGCTATCAGCTTTGTCACAAGTGGTATGTTGTGTGGGGTCTGCAGGCTAGCTGTGATTTGTGGCTCAGTGTGGTGTAGCAGGTGTAGAATGGTTTGCCGGTTCAGTCTGTAGGTCCTTATGATGTCCTGGTCCCGGAGGCCAAGGAGGGTTGTCCTGATTCTGAAGAGCCTCTCCTACCTTCTGCGTTGCCTTTGTGGGCCGGGTTGTATTGGTGGTGATTGCTGTAGTTGTTGCTGTCCTCTGCGTCATCTCGCAAGCTGGATCAGTATCCTCTCCCTCTTCTCCTGTGGGTTGGTAATGTTGCTTCTGTGTGTCCTCCTTAAGTAGTGATGAGTTTGCCTCATTTTAACACCTGCCGTGACCCAGGTGTTACATTTTGAAGCAAATCGGTGTTAATGTAATTTTTTGGGTCCGCCTCCCACTGTGCGTCATTTTTGCCCGGGTGGATAAATATGGAACGCCTACCTTGCATCTCATTGACGTAAGGAGGTTTCACACACCTCAAAGACAGGTCTAGTGTCAAAATATAAATATGGCGTTGAGTTTGCGCTGTATTAGCGTAAAAAAATGACACAAATTCAGTGCAAACAGAGTATAAATATGCCTCTATGTGTTAAAAAGAAGCAACCATTGATTTCTCTGGATTGAGACTCTTTGCAACTTTTAAAAAGTGATATCTTTACTTGTGTATGTTAGATTTCTGTCATTTTGGTCTTGTGTTCAGATAAATAGTGTTTTGTTTTTTTTAAAACTGGTGTGGAGTCCTTTTATAGTGTATTTCAAGGTGTTACTGCACATACATTACACATTGTCTCGGAGATAAACCTGACTGCTCGTGCCAAGCTTCCAAGGGGGTGAGCAGGGGTTATCTTATCTGTGGGATTCCCTTACCCTGACTAGAGTGAGGGTCCTTACTAGGTCAGGGTACAAACCACTGTCAACTAAAGACCCCATTTCTAACATTGGTGATCAGCGGTGAGGATAAGGCTTGTATTTGTACTTGACATGCAGTGATTTGTGTACACTACTTCCATATTGCAGACCATTATGCAACCACATACTTTTTTTTTCTTTTTGACCTTTTCTTTTTGTCTCCTGGAGCTTTTGTGCAACCTCTAAGTTTCATCCACGATCATGTCTCAGTCTGGTGAGCCAGCAGCAGTTATTGTAGATCTGGTGTTTGGGCAGGAAAGGCTGGCACCTATACTGTGTCTCGGCTCAAAAAGTTCTGCAGAGAGGTCAGATGTCCTTTTAAAGGCCTCACTAGAATGGAGGAGCTGGTATAGCACCTCCTGTCTGCCAAAGAGCAGGATGGGTCAGTAGAGGGCTTGAACCTCTCCCCTACTCTGACCCAAGAACAGCAGAGGGACTGTAGCCAGTTGCTGGGACAGTTTGCCTCCATGTTCTCACTTACCCCTGGGGTCCCCCATTAGTGTACCCACAATAGTGACACTGGGCACAGCCTACCTGTTAAGCACAAGTCTTACAGGGTGACTGATCGAGTGAGAAACAGCATCAAAGAAGTCTCTATGATGCTGAAGTTAAGGGTGATTGAGCACTTCAAAAGCCCTTGGTCCAGCCCAATGGTTCTGGTCCCCAAGGCTGCTCCACTCGGTGTCACACCTGAACTGAGGTTCTGTGTTGACTGCCAGGGGCTTAATGCCATCACTAAGACTGATCCACACCTCTTCCTCTGAGCTGATGAGCTCATTGAATGGTTGGAGCTGCCAAGTTCCTCAATATGTTTGATCTAACATATGAGTGCTGGCAGATAGCCTTAATTGAGGGGGCCAAAGAGAGGTTGGCGTGTTCAACACCAAAAGGGCATTACCAGCTCTATGCTATGCCCTAAGAGTTTAAGAACACCCCTGCCACCTTCCAGAGGCTGGTCAACTCAGTCCTGGCTAGATTGGAGAACTTCAGTGCTGCCTAATTGGATGACATTGCTGTCTTCAGTTCAAGCTGGGAGGACAAGTTGTACCACCTCCAGGAAGTGTTGAGGGCTTTGCAGAGTGCAGGCCTCACTATCAAAGCCAGTAAGTGCCAGATAGGGCAGGGGTCTGTGGCGTACTTGGGACATCAGGTAGGGAGAAGCCAGGTGGCACCCCTACAAACCAAGATTGATACTATTCTGGATTGGGCACCCCCCAAGACCCAGTCAGAGGTGAGAGCCTTTTTAGCTCTCACAGAATAATACAGGAGATTTGTCAAGGGGTATGGCACCATTGTTGCCCTGTTGACAGAGCTGACTTCCAAAAAGCAACCCCATTAGGTGATCTGGATATAGGCATGCCAGACTGTTTTTGAACCCTGAAGAAGGCCATGTGCACAGCACCTGTGCTCAAGGCTCTTGACTTCTCTAATGAATTTGTGATGCAGACAGTTGCCTCAGGGCATGGTGTGGGTGCGGTGTTCTCACAGCTAAATGAAGAGGGTCTATATCAATCTGTAGCCTTCATTAGTAGGAGGTTACTTGCCCGGGAACAGAGTTGGATCGCAATGGAAAGGGAAGCTTTTGCTGTGATCTGGGTGCTGAAGAAGCTAAGACCCAACTTGTTTGGGACTCACTCCCGGGTTCAGGCTGACCACAGGCCCCTCAGATGGTTAATGCAAACGAGGGGTGAGAGTCCAAAACTGTTAAGGTGGCCCATCTCCCTACAGGGAATGGACTTTACGGTGGAACCCCACCCTGGCACAGAAAACACACCAATGCTGATGGTCTGTCCAGGTTCTTCCGCCTTAGTGTTGAAAACTTCCATGAGGCTGGGTAGTTGTCCCCACTTTTAGCTGGGAGACGTGTGTTAGACCTGCCAGCTCTTGCCGTGGTTACCCCTGTCTTTTTGGCTTCTGACCTCCTGTTTATGATCCTGTGCTGAATTTCGTTTTTCCTGCCTTTGGGACTCTGGACACTTTACCACTGCTGACCAGTGCTAAAACACAAGTGTCCCCTGTCTAAAATGGTATTGGTAATTGGGTTACCCATGATTGGCATATTTGGTTTACAGTACGTCCCTACTAAAGTGCACACAGTATGCCCAGGACCTATGGATCAAATGCTACCAGTGGGCCTGCAGCACTGATTGTGCCACCCACATGAGTAGTAATGTAAACATATTTCAGATCTGCCAATACAGTGTTTGTGTGTGCAGTTTTAAACTGCCAGTTCAGCCTGGCAAGTGCACCCACTGGCCGAAACCTTCCCTTTCATTACATGTAAGTCACCCCTAAGGTATGCCCAAGGAAGCCCCATGGTCAGGGTACAGTGTATTTAACATTTAGGACATGCACTGATGTGTTTTACATGTCTTGATAATGAAATACTGCTAAATTCGGTTTTCGCTATTTCAAGGCCTATCTCTCCTATCGGGTAACATGGGGACTGCCTTGAAATATATTTTAAATGTAAGGTCCTATTGAGAGCAAATAGAGAAATGAAGTTTGGGATCTTTGAACTCACAATTTAAAAATACCTCTTTTGGTTGGTTTTTAAACTGTACATTTGAAAATGCCACTTTTAGAAAGTGGGCATTTTCTTGCTTAAACATTCTGTTCCTCTGCCTGGCTGTGGAATACACGTCTGGGTCAGGATGACAGCTGAGTTGTTTTTTAATTCACTCTAGACAGTCACACAGAGAGCTGAGGTGTGCCCTCCATGTCCTAATGGGTCTTTCTGGGATAGACTGGAGGAAGGAGCTGACACCTGCACTTGAATAGGGTTGTGCCTGTCCTTAACAAAGCAGTCTCTAATCCCTGAAGTGTGTCTGGGGCCAGGGCAGGAAAGGCAGGGTCTTGTGCACCAGAAAGACATACCTTTGAAGTGTGTCTACTTCAGAGGTAGAAATTAGCATAAGTATTGGGCCTCTGAGACCACAACTTCAGAACACTTCTGCACTGAGGACATTCTGCCAGGAAGAAGAGCTGGAAGCCATGGAAGGGACTGTCAGTCTGCCTGTTGCTTTGCTGTGCTAACCTGATGCTTGCTGCTTCTGTCCTGGGAGGGAAAGGAATAGACTTTGCCTTCTACATCCTGCTTTCCAGGGTTCTCCAAGGGCTTGAACTGAGCTTGCCTCCCGTTAGAAGTCTCAGAGATATCAAACACTTCATCTGCCAGTGCCTGGACTCTTCTGCTGAGAGTCCTGACTAGCCAAGTGGTGCCAAATCCACTCATTGAGCACTTGGAAGTGGAAACTGGTGTCCTGAGGAGGAAAATCCAAACATTGGAGTGCTCCATATGAAAATCAACGCACCGCTTGGCTTGCGGCAGATAAATCAATGCAGCACCTGCCTTGTGGATGAAGAATCGATGCAGCCACGGTCTAGTGGTTAGAAAATGTGCGCAGCGCCAGTAAGACTGACACAGTGCATGTTCCACTGCAACTTTATCATCACAGTGCGACTGCATTTTCCATGCATTGTCCCTGGGCATCACTTTTGCATCGACCCTGCACCGCAGCAAGGAACTGAAGCTGCGAGAACAGAAACCAACGCAACACCTCTTCTGCAGGGAGAGAACCGATGCATCACCTCCTCTGCCAGCAAGAAACCAATGCATCACCTCTGCTGCCAGTAAGGAACTGAGGCGTTGCTTCTCCTGCGAAGAGAGAATCGATGCATTACCTCCCCTGCAGTAAGGAACCAACGCATCATCTCCATTGCACAGGAAGGAACCAATGCAACGCTTTGTTTAGAGAGCCTCACTTCCTTTGCGGCCCACATCATCTTCGTTTTTGACACACCCCAAGCACTGTGTGTTAAAAAGAGACAACCATTGATTCCTCTGGATTAAGACTCTTTGCAACTTTAAAAAAGTGAAATCTTTACTTGTGTATGGTGAATTTTTGATGTTTTGGTCTTGTTTTATTCAGATACATAGTGGATATTTTCTAAACTGGTGTGAAGTCCTTTTGTAGTGTTTTCACTGCCTTACTGTGTGTGTACAAATACTTTACACATTGCTTCTGAGATAAGCCTGGCTGTTCGTGCCAAGCTACCAATGGGGTGAACAGGGGTTATCTTAGCTCTGTCACTCCCTTACACTGACTAAAGTGAGGGTCTCTGCTTGGACAGGGTACAAACCACTGCCAACTTGAGACCCCACTTCTATCAAGATCAAAAAACGAATTTCATCAGGTGTTGATGAGAATGCTGCCACAGTCCTCTCAGATCTCAGTGCCTCTCGTTGCTGCATAGGTGCATCTCCAAAAGCTTGTCTGCTTGTTGGCTCAAGGGAGTCTTTTTAAGCAGAAAGGGAATGGGAGCACACTTCCTCACATCACAGCACAGTTCGCCCCTTTGCATTGTGGTAAATGGAATACAAAGTTTGCGCTTACGTGTATATTAGCTGTAGTTTTTCACCAGCGTTGCTGCATGTAGTGCTGTCCATCTCTAGACATGTGTTTCTGGATTTTATCCTTCGTCAGTGGAGATCAAAAAAACAAATTTCATCAGGGGTTGCTGAGAATGCTACTACAGTCCTCTCAGTACCTCTTACTGGTGCACAGGTGCATCTCCAGAAGCTCTTCAGCTTGTCGGCTCAAGGGAGCCTTTTTCAACAGAAGGGGGATGGAAGCACACTGCCTCACATCACAGCACAGTTTGCTCCTTGCATTGTGGTAAATGAAGTACAATGTTGGTGTTTATTTGAATACTAGCTGTAGTATTTCACCAGAGTTGATGCAGGTAGTGCTGTGCATCTCCAGATACATGTGTTTCTGGATTTTATCCTTCATCAGTAGAGATCAAAAAAGGAATTTCATCAGCGGTTCCAGAGAATGCTGCCACAGTCCTCTCAGGTCTCAGTGCCTCTCCCTGGTGAACAGCTGCATCTCTAAATGTTTGTGAGCTTGTTGGCTCAAAGGAAGCTTTTTAATCAGAATGGAGATGGGAGCACGCTGCCTCACAGCACATGCGTACATGCCATAAACACGAGTAACAACAGCATGTGGTGCACTTCCAAATGAACAATGATGACACCAAATTCACATCCTTGGACAAGAACAGAAGATAGCATGCCTAAATCACCAAAATCAGAGGTCAAGTATACCAATGGATGCAATAAAGTTTCATCTTTGCTGAATAGAAGCAAGATTGAGATCTGTGTGGTGGGTGGACCCCAAGGCAAATCCTCCGAATGGCCATCAAACTTTGATGCTTTCCTGCAACTGCACAGTGAGGAAAACCTGGTATTGTTTCAACTTTATCATCAGTTGGAGCTGGCACGAACTCCTGGCACAACTAGCCAGCCCGAATCTGCCCATTTACTTTTTGGACAATCCCCAATGTGAAATGAGTCTTGCAGGTGCTACACAGGCTACTGGTGGATCTGAGAATCAACGTCAAAGTCCTCTGCACAATTTATTAAGAATTCCAGAGCAAAGATACATGCAAAAACATTACTCAATGAACTCTCGGGCAGGAATCAATGGTCATCCTACTCTCATGTGATCTTTTAATAGGAGTTCAAGGCCCAAGCTTGTGGAATTCATTGAACTCAAACCTGAGGGCTGCACATATCCACCCTTGCTTCAGGAAAGTCTTGAAAACGAAGTTGCTGTTGAATCCTGTCCTTCTTGCAGGGTCTCCCAGATTTGTGCCTTCTGTTGCTGAACCAGTTTTTGTTGGCATTAGGACTCTCCGCACCTTCTCTCTGCTAACAAGAGCTCTCCCTTAAACACAGTATAATTGGCATCTACCTGATTGGTGCATTTAATTTACTTCTAAGTCCCTAGTATATGGTACTACATGTACTCAGGGCCGGTAAGTTAAATGCTATTAGTGGACAACAGCACTCATTGTGCCACCTACTAAAGTAACCTTTTAAATGTTTCAGGCCTACCACTGCAGCCTGTAGTGCAGTTTTAAACTACTATTTCGAGCTAGTAAAATAAACCTTGTGCTAGGCCTCAAACTTCCCTTTTCACCTACATGTTACCCCTGAGATAGGTCCTAAGTCTCATAGGGCAGGGAGTATTGTATTTAAAAGGTGGGACGCGTACTTACATTTTACATGTCCTGGTAGTGAAAATATCTGAAAGCCATTTTTTGCTGCTTTAAGGCTTATCCTATCCCTCCCATTGACTAACATTGGATTATCTTATTACATTTAATATGTGATAATTTTGGATTGAGGTCAAATGGAGATTTGCAGTTTACACTCAAATGAAGTGTAAGTTAAAACCACCTTCAATGGTAAAGTCGGATTTTAAGTCACAATTCTGAAAATGTCACTTTCACAATGTTGTCTTTTTCTTGTCCTTACCATGCATGCCTTCTGACGGTGTGCTGAGTCACATTTCTGTGAATGGGTCTGCTGTTGGGGTTTGTGTTTTTCTCCTGGACAGTAACACAAAGGGGACTAAGGGGCATATTTATACTTTGTTTGCACCGAATTAGTTTAATTTTTTTTTACTCTAATTCGGTGCAAAACTAACTCCATATTTATACTTTGGTGCTAGACCCATCTAGCACCAAATGTATGGAGTTAAAGTCATTTTTTGGAAGTGGAGACCCCAGAGTGGAACTGGCTTCAAAGGAGAATGCTTTCATAGGGAATTCTGTGTCACCTGCCGAGGAGTTAAACATGGGTTTAAGCTCTCTAGGCAGGTCCAAAGCTTGGTGTCGATTAGGAGGACGGTTTGGGTACAACCTCAAGTAATAGCTACTAAATGATAGATGCCAGTAGCTGAGATGTAAGTGACTGAGTCACATACTGCATTGAGGTCTAAAAGTGTAAACAATGTAAGTAAACTGACCGTTGGAGTGAGGACATTGTCTGCAAAGAGCAGAAGGCTGCTTCTATTCCATCTTTGTGATGTAAGCCTTATTGATAGGAGATCGGGATATGGTGTAATTTTAGGAATAATTAGCATTGTGAAATAAATATTTATTTAAGATTTTGTACCACCAAGGAAGGTTGGCGACGAGACATAGGTTACTTAATGTTGAGATGTATGAGATGGCTGTGCTTTCCACGTGGAAAAAAGCAGAGAAAGCACTTGAATACAGGTACTGTGCATCTCAGAGAAGTCTTGTTTTATTTAATTTCAGATATCAATAGCTGTCTTTTATTAACAGAGTGAACTATGCATTCAATGGATTTCTTATGGTATTAATTAGCTTTTAATAATAAAGGTTCGATAATTAAGGTTGTCTCAAGCAGCACTACAGCAACCATCATTGCAAGTTGATACATACCTTTAAAATGAGAGCACTACTTTGGGAGCTTCAAAGTTCTAAGGGAGAACCTTCTTGTAGTCTATCACATTTGTAGATATATACTTTTCTCATATAAAATGTAATTCCAGTATTTGAACATTTAAAAAACCTGACAGATTTCCAGACAAGGAACTGAGGAACACACACTTAAAAGTGAGGTGCTCAAGATCACACAGTTTGGGAAAGCAGGGAAGCAGGAATTTAAATCATGTCTTTTGGTATCTGGTTGACAAATTAGTCATTATAGCGCTAAAAGTCATTACTGTTAAATTCTTAAACAATAAATATGTAGTGTTCTACCTGTCACACAGGCCCTCATCACCAGCAGACTGGACTACAGAAAAACACTCTAAATAGGAATCACGGCACACCTCCTGGAGAGACTCCAGACAATACAGAACTCACCAGCAAGACTCATACCCGATCTCAGAAGGACCCACATCACACCCCATCTCAAAAGACTGCACTGTCTCCTGATTCAGAAAAGATGGCAGTTCAAGATGCTGACCCACGCCTACAAGGCCCTGCACAATGAAGGAACAGCATATATCAACAAACGCCTGACCTTCCACAAACCAATCAGACACCTCCAATCAGCTTCCTTCTGCCTTGCAGCCACCCCATGGATCCATCAAGCCAATAGTGGAGGACGCTCCTTCTTGCACCTGGCAGCCAAGGCTTGGAACAAACTCCCCCTCCATCTCAGGACCACATCATCCCTCCAGCGATTCACAAGAGAACTAAAGACCTGGATTTTTGAATGATCACTCTTCCAGCTCCTCAAGCCCCTCACAGGTGATTTACTGTGCTCTATAAATGTTTTATTGATTTACTGAGAGATGGCTTTTGTGTGGGTGAGCAGGCCCAAGCCAAAGTTTCCTATCTTCAGAGAGAGACGCATTGTGCTTATATTGTAAACTTCTTTTAATCATTGTTTAGGTCAAGTCTACCAGACAGCGCAAAGTAAAGATCTATTGTGCACTTACCAAGAAGTGACAGGAGCATACAGCTCACCAACTGCTTACCACTGGTTGGCTTTTTGTCACTCTTATCTGTGTATGTTTTATTTGATGGCTATCCTTGTACCAGCTTGTCCAGCTTGCAGTGGCAGTTTTTCTATCAGTGCTCCAGGGCTATGCCCTCTAGCAGCAGCAGTCTTAGCTCTGCTGGTGAGAATGTCTGATGTCTGGCGTAGACACACAAAGACACCTGCACCAGTCATCAGAGACTGTCCAGGGCTAGGAAAACCCCCAGTCCTCACCTCAGACCTCTGGCATCCCTCAGTGCCTCACAATCTGTGACGTGTTGAAGCGTCACAGATTAAGTTAACTATGGGCGTTGCAGGCTTAAGCCCTGCAGTGCCCGTGGCTACATGTCCCTCAGCCAGTCACCCCATCATTTCCCAACTCGTCACAGAGTTGGGAAAGAGTGGGGAGAATGAGCAGAAACTGAAAACTCAAATCTGCGACAGCGCATGTTTGAGGTTTCAGTTTCAAGAGTCCGAAGCTGAGAAAGTTTAAGTTCAATGCCAAAAGTAGCAGCAGCAAACTGGGCCTGCACAGAGTGCAAGGTAAGTGAAAACTCCTTTTCAATACTGTGTATGTATGTGTGATAGTGTGTGTCCTTGAGAGAGTGTGTGTATATGTGAGCATGTTTTTATGTATGTGCGTGTATGTGTAAGTAAAGCTGAGAGTGTCAGTGAAGGAGTGAGTCAAAGTGAGGACAATGAGTGATAACAAGAGTGAGTACAAGTGAGAATGAATGAGGGAGAGGGGATGACGGAATGAAACTGAATGTTACGGTGTGTGAGACTAAGTGGGTCAAGTCTGAGTGAGTCTTAGTGAGTTAGAGAATGAGTGAGAGTGAGTCAGTGTGAGAGTGAGTGAGACTAATTGAGTCGGAATGAGTGAGAATGATAGTGTTTGAGTGAGTTTGAGTCAGAATGAGTGTGACTAAGTGTGTCTAAATCAGAGTAGTGAGAATCAGTGAGTATGAGTGAATAAGAAGAGTGAATAAGAAGAATAAGTATGACTGAGTGAATCAGTAAGATTGAGTAAGAATGACTGAGGCTGACTATGAATGAGTAAGACTGAGTCACAGTGAGATTGAGTGAGTCAGAATGAGGAGAACTGAGTGGGACTGAGTGTGAATGAGTGAGACTGATTGCGTATGAGTGAGTTACAGTGAGATTGAATTAGAGTGAAATTGAATTAGAACGGGAGACTCATGGAAACTTGGTGAGAATGAGTGAGACTGAGTAGGAATGAGTGAGTCAGAGTGAGAAAAAGGTAAACTGGGTGAGTCAGAGTCACATTGTGTGAGTCAGAATGAGAGACACTGAGTGGGACTAAGTGAGAATGAGTGGGACTGATTGAATATGAGTCACAGTGACATTGAGTGAGTCGGAATTAGTGGGACTGAGTGAATCTGGAAGAATGAGTGAGTCATGGGGAGACTCAGGGACACTACGTGAGAATGTGTAAGACTGGGCGGGAATGAGTGAGTGAGACTAAGTAAGACTAATTGAGTCAGAGTGAGATTGAGTCAATTAGAATGACTTAGAATGAGAGGGACGGAGTGAGAGTAACTGAGAATGAGTGAGACTGAGTGGGTCAGAGTAAGAATGAGTGACACTGCTTGAGTCAGTGGAACTGAGTCAGCGTAATAAAAGTGACTGCAAGTGTGAATGACAGAAAATGACTAAGATCAAGTGAGAATAAGTGAGAGAATTAGACTGGCTTGAAGTGAGTGTGAGGGAACGACCCCACCAAAACCTTCAATTAAGTGAGTCTACCTCGCTCACTAGAATTTAAGCTAAGGATTACCCCCCCACCACTTTTAATGGTCACCAGACGCCACTGCTATGTTGAGTTTGTCCGTCCCCTGGAGCTTGTCCTCTTTACCATCTCTACAACTGGTTGGCTTATATCCTTCCACTGCTCACTTCTAGGGATTTTTTGTTGTTGTTTTTTGGGGCAAGCATTCCATGAGAATCAATGTGTTTCCTCACACAGTGGATCAACGACTGCGCCAACACCCTCGCCCCTCTCAAGACCTTTACAACCAACCACACCAACAAGAAAGCTGCCTGGTTCACCGAGGACCTCCGGATCTCCAAGCACACCTGTCAGAAGCTGGAGAAGAAATGGCTCCACGACCGAACACCAGCCAACCACACAGCCCTCAAGAGCGCCACCCGCAGACATCACCAACTCATCAGGACCGCCAAGAAGACCGCCTTCAAGGACCGCCTACACAACAACGCACACAACACCAAAGAGCTCTTCAGCATCGTGAAAGAACTCTCCAACCCCAGCTCCATCACCAACGACAACCCGCCATCTCAAGACCTGTGCGACTCCCTGGCCACCTTCTTCCACCGCAAGATCACCGACATCCACGACAGCTTCAACCCCGACCCCCCCCGCACCCACCACCGAGTCCACCACCCCTGTGACTACCACTCGCACCAGTCGCCTGACCGTCTGGTCCAGCATCAGCGACGAAGACACCATCAAAACCATGAACTCCATCCACTCCGGATCCCCATCGGACCCCTGCCCTCACCACATCTTCAACAAAGCCAGCGCAGCCATCGCGCCCCACCTCCGGAAAACAATCAACTGTTCCTTCGAGACAGCAACCTTCCCAGAAAGCTAGAAGCACGCCGAGATCAACGCCCTTCTGAAGAAGCCCAAGGCGGACCTCAAGAACGTCCAGCCCATCTCCCTGCTCCCTTTCCCGGCAAAAGTGACCGAGAAGATTGTCAACAAACAGCTGACCCGCTACCTCGAAGTCAACAACATCCTGGACCCTTCCCAATCCGGTTTTCGCAGTAACCACAGCACCGAGACCGCCCTCATCGCCGCCACTGACGACATCCGGACCCTGATGGACAAAGGAGAAACAGCCGCCCTCATCCTCCTGGACCTATCAGCAGCCTTTGAAACGGTCTGCCACCGCACCCTATCAGCACGCCTCCATGACGCCGGTATCCAAGAGAAGGCCCTGGCCTGGACCACATCCTTCCTCTCCGGAAGAACCCAGAGCATCCGCCTCCCACCCTTCCGCTCCAAAACCACAGAGATCATCTGCGGCGTCCCACAGGGATCCTCCCTCAGCCCGACACTGTTCAATATCTACATGGCCCACGTCGCACGACAACACAACCTCAACATCATCTCCTACGCCGACGACACCCAGCTGATCATATCCCTCACCGAAGATCCCCACACCGCCAAAGCTAACCTCCACTGAGGAATGAAGGCCGTAGCCGACTGGATGAAGGACAGCAGACTGAAGCTGAACTCAGACAAGACAGAGGTCCTCATTCTCGGACCCACCCCATCAGCCTGGGATGACTCTTGGTGGCCCACGTCACTAGGCACAGCCCCGGAACCCACGGACCACGCACGCAACCTGGGGGTCATCCTCGACTCCACTCTCTCCATGACCAGGAAAAGTCAATGCCGTCTCCGCGTCCTGCTTCAACACCCTCCGTATGCTCCGCAGGATCTTCAAATGGATTCCCCTCGACACGAGAAAAAACGTTACCCAGGCCCTCATCACCAACAGACTCGACTACGGGAACGCCCTCTACTCAGGAACTACAAACAAGCTCCTGAGACGACTCCAAAGCATTCCAGAACGCCTCGGCCCGACTCATCCTCGATGTCCCCCACCGCAGCCACATCACACTCCATCTGAGAGGCCTGCACTGGCTCCCCGTCAACAAAAGGATCACCTTCAAGCTCCTGATCCACGCACACAAAGCACTGTACAACACCGGACCCACCTACCTCAACAACCGACTCAGCTTCCACACCTCCACCCGAAGCCTCCGCTCAGCCAACCACGCCCTCGCCACAGTCCCCTGCATCCGAAAAACCACCGCCGGCGGAAGATCCTTCTCCTACCTCGCCGCCAAGACCTGGAACACTCTCCCCACCATCCTACGACAGACCCAGGACCTGCTGGCCTTCAGAAGACTCCTCAAGACCTGGCTCTTCGACCAGTAGCACCCCCCATCCCCAGCACCTTGAGACCCTCGCGGGTATGTAGCACGCTTTACAAATGCAGTGATTGATTGATTGATTGATTGATTGATTTTCCAGCTGTCTCTCTGATGTGCTTCTCTCTCTCTCTTTTCCGTTTGAGGGCCAGCCAGCAAATTGCTGTTGGCCCCTCTGCTTTGAAAAATAAAAAAAAACACCTTTCACAATTTCACTTTAGTTTTTTCTAATTTACCATTACAACTAGGATTGGTAAATAAAAAAAAATGATGCTCACATCATTTCGTAAATGTGCATGTGTGTGAAGACATATGCACATGCAAACATCATTATGCATGTGCACATCTACAAAATAAGGCACCCTTTATAGGTCAAGCGCACGCAAGTGCTCTGACGTGTTGCAATCTATTTGTTGGCTTTTAAGCACCTACACCGCATGCCCATCCCTATCGCTCGTTCATGTGCTTGCCTTTCAAAAATCCTTTGTTATCATTGGTAAATGCTTTATGTTTGTCCTTCCTTGGGCAGTTTTGTTACCACCTTGGCCATCGACCCTGTTACATGGATAATTGCACATTTGCTGATACATTTGATTGCGAACAAACTTCTTTTTCCTTTTGTGTCCCTCCTTTGCACTCACGGAAGCCGTGGTGCTTTGAATTGGCTTGCTTATGTCAACTGTTTTACTTTTGATTTTCAATTTATGCGGCAAGAAAGGTCCAGTTAGGAATCTACAATGCTAATAGCTCTAACTCCAGTAAACGCGAATCCCATTGCATTGCAAATACTTGTTCCCTTTGTGCTCCCTTTTGGCCAAACTGCACAGCACCCATAAAAAATACTTTTGACAATGTTCTTTCATCAACATTGCCGAAAAGCCCTGGCAAAGGCAATAGGTCCCAAGCGCTGCAATTATCAGCTTGATCTATTCCCGGCTCGCCACAAATGGTTTTGTCTTACCTTACCTTCTCTGTCACATCCCTGCCCCTCACCTAAGCAGCCACCTCCAGTTTGCAGAAGAAATGAGTTTGGGTGTGCCATGGTGCGTGAAAGGTGGGGGATATGCGTATAAAAAAAGCAGCAGCTATTAGGAGTGTAAAGTCCACCTCACTTACACATGAAGCTTAGAAGAGTCCCAGGAGTGGGGGTGGTAACTGAGAAGGGCAACACATTTGAGTTCTCCTAGGGCGCTATCTGAGCAAGGGGCGGCCCTATCTCCCACAAAGATCAGAAGAGTTGTGAAAGGTCCGCAATCAGCCGGCACCACAGACCCCGTTATCACCTCATCTAGAGCACGCCAATCGCACTCAGGGGGTTTGTCACAGACTGACAACGCTTTACAATCATGCAATTCCCCTTCGTCGCCACCGCCCTTTAAGCATCGTTGAATGCTCAGGGATACAATCGATGCCCGCCCCGTGGGCCTCCTGCAAAGCCTGCTGTGGAGAGAATAAGTGAGTGAGTTAACAGCGCGCCAATCTATAATGGAGCAGACCGCGGGTCACCTAGTCAATAGCAGGCGTCACGGCTGTTCTCCGCGAGTAGCACTTAAAAGGCAACAACTAATTACGCCGGTTGTTTTCTAACAGAAGCAGTGCTGTCACATGCCTGCAGCTCTTCCGGTCCGTTTGCGGACCCGGTCCGTCCGAGTACATTCTCTTCCTGGCCGGGAGAGCAGTGGCATTGCCTTGGGCAGAAAGAGCGTGAGAGCCATGACGGACGGGTTCCGAGGTGTGAGAAAACCCGGTTTAACTGAAGGCACGCGCTAGGTTCACAGAACAACGCAAAACTATATGAACTGCCAGACTGCCAGTAATTACACAAGAGGAGCGTGGAGGCAGGGAGGCAAGGGTACATATTGTAGAGTTCGGCTGGACTCATTCTAGTGTTTCCACCAGCCACTCCACTGAGGGCTGGCTTTCACACTCACTCCACGCCCACCCATCACACGTGTCACCAGTCAGGTGACCCTGCAAATAAAAAGAGGCCGGATGCACGTGTCCTGGGCCAGTGGTACCAAGCACTATGTGTCTGTGTCATTCCTTTATTAGCATGAGCCTCAACACTACAATGGCGATGAGTGGGTTTGCCCCAGGCTGCAGCTGTGTTATTCCATGAAAGAAAATGCTTGAGGCGCCACAAACCGGTCATCTGCAGGTTAATGCCCCTGCAGCCCCGTCTGCTGTAAGCCTACACTGGGGAAAGGAGGAACAGCCAGGAAGAGCACCAAGAAGGCTGTGCGCTCGCTGGTAAAAGTCTGCTGTCACCAAGGAAAGGAAGGTGACTGTGTGCCTCCCCCGCAGAAAGAAGACAGCAGAGACTGGTCATCTCCAACAGGTCGCCGGGGAAGAGTACACAACAGCGCAAGGGACCGAGTGTCTAAGGGGGACCCCCTCCTTAAGAGATGACAGGGCTCGCGAAGTCAGATGCCCCATACCGCCCTGCCACCTAGAATGAAAGCCACATCCTAACCCAGGCCCCTACCTGCCATGCAGCTCGCCTGGTGCCCCGCCGGCAGCTGTGTGATCCTGGCAGTGAATGGAAGGAAAATCGCTGCCCTCCTGCAAGATGGTCCATGCCTTCACCAAGGCAGCCAAAGTGTTTAAAACGGCCAGCGACAATGCCACACGTGAGGTGGACCCCTTGCAAGTAACAGGACTGTGGATAGGCCATGACGGCCTCAATCATGAGTGTGGAGCCCACCCCCTGCAACAATCAGATAACAGCCCGTGAGGGCTGGCACGGCCAGCAGCACTGAAAAGGCTACCGTGGATGCTGCAGACAATGAGACTGCCATGCATACCTGTGATAGTTGTGTGCAGAGGGCCCAGCCAGGACCCTCTCCAAGGAGAGATGAGCTGCTCCAGTGCAGCGTGGCTCACCACCAGCATTTTCACCACAAGGAACCAGCAGCCATAGAGGTGACAATGTGGCAGTGAGAAGTGGTGCTGCAGCACAATATAATAGCCACTGGCGGTTACTGCACCAATTTCAGCAATAAACTGAGCAAGACCCAAAAAAAGTGCCTATAGTGTTAAGACGGCTTCTCATGCCCATAATAGAAGTGGCAGCAGCACCCACAGGCACCTTGGGTGACCACCCGTCCGTAATTTTCATGGACTGTCCATAATTTTCATGGACTGCCCGTAATTTTGCCCTGCCGTCTTTTGTCCCTGATGAAAGGCTTAACGGACAGCATTTGTCCATAATTTTAACCTTTCACCTAAAGGACAAAAGGTAATTAGGGCAGATCAGTTTTCTCAGCCGGACTGAAAGCCAGGGAGTCTCCCGTGCTCTGAGGGAGGGAGTGGCTGACAGATAAGAAACAGGCCTTCCAGGGTGTCTCCTTCCCTAAAGAAATGCAAATGTGGGCAACTGGTAAATCTACAAATGCAAAGGGGCTTGGAAACCTGCATTGACTTAAATCAAAGGAGTCACTTGAAGCTTTCTGATAACATCTGAATTTATTTTCTTTTAGAGAGGTACTATAATCGTATTCCAAGATGAGCCATGGAGTGTGTGGTTTTAATGGACTGTTATAAAAAATGTTAGTACTAGCTATAAACTGTATATTATTCAAATCTGTATTTTAGAAATACTTTTTTTATTTAACCAAAATTTATTTGCGTATTTTGTAGCAGCCTATATTATGATGTATGTAATGCATGTTTAAATTAAGGGTTTATACATTCACAGTTTTTTCTGGGACCTCGGTTCCTCACAGTCCTAACCAACATTGGCAAAGCCAATAGGTCTCGTCTACGCAAGAGTTACTGGCTTTGACAATGTGTTTTAGCCATGGTGTACATCAGAGTGGCTGCTGTTCACCATGGCTAAATGTTAGTGGCTTAGTGTTGTAGAGTGGAGAATAGTGGCATAGGAGCAATGGCGTAGAGCACAGTGGTGCAGAGTAGAGTGCAGTGGGGTACAGTACAGTTGTATAAATTGCATTGGCGTAGAGTGCAGTGGTTTAGAGTGCAGTAGCATGGAGTGGCATGGGGCACAGTAGAGTGGCATAGAGTGCAGTGGAGTAGAGTGGCATACAATAGAGTGGCAGAGAGTGCAGTAGTGTAGAGTGGTGCAGTGGCATAGAGTGCAGAGTAGACTCAAGTGGCATAGAGTGCAATGGTGTAGAGTGGTGCAGTTTGGCGCAGTGTAGAGTAGTGCAGAGCATGGTATAGTGCTGTAAATTGCAGTTGCATAGAGTGGAGTTATGCAGAGTAGAGTGGTACAGAGTGCAGTGGAATAGAGTGTATTTGTGGAGAATGCAGTAGTACAGAGTAGAATGTTGTAGAGTACAGTGGCGGCCAGTGCAGTGTTGCAGAGTAGAGTGTCAGAGTGCAGTGTTGTATAGTGAAGTTGTTTAGAGTGCATTGGTGTAGAGTGCAGTGGTTTAGAGTGCAGTGGGACAGAGTGGCGTAGAGTGCAGTGGCGTAGAATAGATTGTTTCATAGTAGAGTGCAGTGGCATAGAGTGGAGAGGTGCAGGGTAGGGTGAAGTGGCTTAGAATGCAGTGACGCAAAGTGCAGTGGCGTAAAGTAGATTGTTTCAAAGTAGAGTGAAGTGGTGTAGAGTGGAGAGGTGCAGGGTAGAGTGGAGTTACGTAGAGTGGCATAGAGTGTGACAGTATAGAGTAAAGTGGTGTAGAGTGCCATGGCACAGAGTGCAGTGGTGCAAAGTAGATTTGAGTAACATACAGTGTATTGATGTAGAGTGCAGGGGCATAGAGTTGAGTGTTACAGAGTAAAGTGCACTAGCATAGAATGTATTAGCGTTGAGTGCAGTGGCGTAGAGTGCAGTGTTGCAGAGTGGCATAGAGTGGAGTTGTGCGGATTAGACTGGTGTTGCCTAGACTGGAGTGGTATAGCATGCAGAGGCACAGAACGCAGTGCTGTAAAGAGGCGTAAAGTGCATTGGCGTAGAGTGGTACAGAGTACAGTAGAGAGACATAGGCCCGTATTTATACTATTTTTGCATTAACGGCGCAAACTTGCAAAATGCCATTGTATTTTGTAGGTTTGCGCCGTTTTGCGTCAAAAAGCGGCGCAAATGCGGCGCTAAAAAAAGTATAAATACGGGCCATAGTGTGAAGTAACAGAGTGCAGTGGCATAGAGTGGAGTGGAGAAGAGTGGTGAAGAGTGCAGTGTACCACAGTGCAGTGGTATGCAGTGGTGTAAAGTGGAGTGATGCAGAGTAGGGTGCAGAGGTGCAGAGCAGAGTGAAGTGGAGTATGCATGGTGTGATAACACACTGCCATTACAGACAACACGTTTTTGTTTGAAATGACCATTTCATTTGCACAGACATACAGTTTTTCAAATAAAACTATACAGCACACAGATGATGACGTGTAGAAATTGCATCACCTAATGCAATGATTTGTTTTAATCATAAAAAGGTATTTGTTTCCAGCACAGTTCAGAAGTAACAAAAATGTGCTTCATTTGTACTCCTAATTTTGATATATTCTGAAGTTTATTTAAATGTTGGCATGTGATAGAAAAACTCTTTCCTAACCCCAGTATCCAGCAAGATTGTCACATAAATCCTTTCACTTTGAGGTCAGAGAAAGAGAAGTAAACACTAAGGCCCTCATTACAACCGTGGCAGTCGGTGATATAGTGGTGGTAATGCCGCCAACAGGCCGGCGGTAATAAATATGAAATTATGACCATGGCGTAAACTGCTAAGACAGACAGCCACTTTAACACACTGACCGCCAGGGCGAAATCAACAGGCACCACAGCAGTAACCGCCTACAGCCAGGCGGAAGACAATGTTCCGCCCACTGTATAATGACACACCAATCCGCCCCATTTTCCGGAGCGGTTCCAAAGACATCAAAAGCCTGGCGGAACACGGCACAGAAGGGAAAAAACTCACCTCTGGAGACTCAAGGAAGAACCACGCCGCCATGGAGCTCGAGTTGCATCTGTTCCCCATGCTCTTCTACGTTCTGCTCCACTACGAACACCAGCGTCGGCGAAGATGACCCCAGTGGGTACCGCCGCCTAGCACACAGGGTGGGGGAGAGGAAAAAGAGAGTCACACACACAACACGCAACATCCCCACCCCCAACACTATACACACAAGCAGGTGCACTAACATTACATATTCACCCCGTACCACTCAGGAATAATACAAGGACAACTAAAATAGAGTAAAAAGAGTGTAATAAGATAAATATAATAGGAATACGTGTATCCAAATAAAAAAGTATACACATATTCACAAATCAAGGGACACTGCCCAGTCCTCAATGTTTGTGGGCCACAGGGCCACATCACAAAGTCCAAGGCCCCACCTCACTCCTGCAACAACACGGAGAAAACACTGCAGGGGCATCAGGTCGAAAATAGCCAGGTACCTCAGGGGGACAGGGAATGGGGGAGCACCTCAGCCGAAAGATGGTACAACGCCACTGGTCCTTGAGGGGGCAACATGCCCATCACTCTCTCCTGGGGAGTGCAAGGCCACAGTCTCTCAAGTGGGTGACTTGCCCACTGGCAATGGAGGGGGCAACATGCCCTGTGCTTGGTCCTGGGGAGTGCACGGCAACAGTCTCTCAAGGGGATGACTTGCCCACATGCTCTGGAGGGGGCAACATGCCCTGTGCTTGGTCCTGGGGAGTGCAAGGCCAGTCTCTCAAGTGGGTGACTTGCCCACATGCTGTGGAGGGGGCAACATGCCCTGTGCTGGGTCCTGGGGAGTGCAATGCCACTGTCTCTCAAGTGGGTGACTTGCCCACTGGTTATGGAGGGGGCATTGTGCCCTGTGAGCTTCATCCTGGGGAGGATGGGGTGAGTAGATGGCTTCTCCACTGGTTCTGAAGGGGGCATAGTGCCCTGTGAGCTTCATCCTGGGGAGGATGGGGTGAGTGGATGGCTTCTCCTCTGGTTCTGGAGGGGTCATCGTGCCCCCCTGTGATGCAGATCTTGGGGAGTGCAAGGTCACAGTCTCTCACCTGGGTGTCATACCCACAGGATTTGTAGGGGCCAGGCCGCACAACAGCCCATGGATGCAGGACTACACACTGTCCACCGGCGGTGATGGTTGCTCAGTGGTGGCAGTGGTGGTGCTGCTGGTGGAGCTGGCAGTGGTAGGGGGCGGCTCCAGCCCATCCCCTGCAGCCTCGGCGGGCTGCCCACTGGGGCTGCTGCTGCTGGTGGCGGTGCTGGTGGCGATGCTGGCAGTGGTGTGGGGAGGCTCCATCCCATCCCCTGCAGCCTCGGACAGCTGCCCACCATGGTTGGTGGTGAGGGCTCTGACTGAGTCCCAGCACCAGGCCCCTTGTCTATACTGCCTGCTGTTGCAGGCCCCTTGCCCTTCCTTCCTGCAGCTGCGGCTGCCTCCTTGCCCTTCCTTCCTGCAGCTGGGGCTGCCTTCTTGCCCTTCCTTCCTGCAGCTGGGGCTGACTTCTTGCCCTTCCTTGACACACTTGGAGCAGGCACCCTTTCCGCCTGGCTGGCTGGTGGCCAAGATCCTTTCCCACCTGGAGTAGCTGGGGACACTACTGTGCCCGTGCACTGGGTGGCTAAGGTGCTTGCCTGAGTTTTGACCACCCTGGCCTGACGTAAAGGACGGGGGGGGAGGGCTAGGGAAGAGGTCAATGTTGGCGAGGAAAAGCTTCTTAGGGACATTGGGGCAGGAAGAGGGAGATGGTTTGGGAGTGGAGGAAGAGGGAGTAGTGGTAGGAGGTGTTAGTCTGCTATGTTTGGGTGCAGGTGCATGGGCTGGATCCTGTTGTGAGGTGGATGGCACAGACACCGTAGGGGAGGACACAGGGGACATGTGCATGGATGTGAGGGTAGTAACTGCCAGTGAGGGGTGTGTACTAATAGGTGTGCTGGTGATGGTGGTAATGGATGAGGATGTGGTGCATGCAGATGTAAGTGTAGACGCAACTGGGAGTGAGGTGGAGGACGAGGAGGAGGGGGATACAGTGGAAATTGTGGATGTTGGTATGTCTGATTCTAGATGTTGTTTGTGTGAGTGCCTGTGGGATGAAGTGTGGTGCTTGTGTTTGCATTGTCCACTCTTGTGTGTTGTCCTGGGTGCCTGCTCATCAGCCTGTGTGCTTGGGATAGGTTGGGGTTGAGGGGAATGGGATTGGATGGAGGAAGTTGGAGGGGGGAGGGTTGGAAACAGGGACAATGGCTGCCATCAGAGAGGAAGCCAGAGCCTGGATTGATCACTGTTGGGCCGCCAAGCCAGTGTGAATGCCCTCCAGAAATGCATTGGACTGTTGCATTTGGGCTGCCAGCCCCTGGATGTCATTCACAATGGGTGACTGCCCAACAGAGGTCAATAACCTCCTCACTAAGGGCAGCAGGGCTAACTGGGGCGGGGCCTGGGGTGCCTGGGGCGAAGGAGATGCCCACCCTCCTGGGTGAGCAGGCACAGGAAACTGGCGGAGGGGCTGCTGGGAGGACGGTGCTGGTACGGGGGTGGCGGCTGTACCTGTAGCTGGGGTGGGCACAGAGGTGTCCGCCACCACCAGGGAGCTTCCATCGGAGGAGAAATCCATGTCCGAACTATACCCTCCAGACTCCGCCGTGGTGCTCCCCTCGCCCTCTGTCCCACTGGTGCCCTCACCGTCGGTGGATTTGGCCTCCTGGGTCCTGTGGGAAGCAGCTCCCTCCGTCGCCGGTACCTCTGCTCCTCCGCCAGATGATGCTAATGCACATAAGGACAGGGTGACAAAACAAAAAGGGGGGGAAGAGACAAAGGATACACTTGGTCAGTGGCGATGAACTACCAGTCACAATGCTAGTCACCAGCCCATGGATAGGCACATCTAACACAAATTGCAGCATACCTGAGACCCACAGACCCCTGCCCAGTAGTGGATGCTTACTAGTTTGGTTGGAGGACTTTCACATCAGAATCCTGCACAACATGGGACCTACTCTGCAATGCCAGGCCTGGCCTAGGGGCACCCACAGGGCCCACACCTCCCAACGGGATACCACCCCACCAGGCGTAAGTTGTAAATTAGGTCACTGTACTCACCCCCTTGTGTCTGCTGTGATGCCCCCAAGCGCCCATCTTGCTCCGGATAGGCCACCGCCAGTATGCGGGCCATCGGGGGGTCAGGGTTCGACGGTCACCCCTTCCTCGTTGAGAGGCCATCCCCAGCTGGGCCTCCACCGTCTTCCATGCCCAGCGTCTCAGGTCCTCCCACGGTTTCCGACAGTCGGTGCTCCGCCTTCCATAGACCCCCAGGGTCCGCACGTCCTTGGCGATGGCACGCCTTATACCCTTCTTTTGTTGGGCGCTGACCTGCAGGTAAATAGACACAGGGAAAGGTATTAGTCCGACCGTCTTCCCTTTTACACTCATGGCCCACCATGCCCCTTCTCATCCCCATTGGCCCACCATACATGCTCTACGCTGCCCAGCACCCATCCACCAACACCCCCCTACATGAGGCTTTCACACACAGCACCCCATGCATTCACGCCCCATGCATCGTACTCACGGTGTACTCACCTGTTGGTCTGGGGTAGGACCCCATCCACCAGTCGCCCCAACTCCGCCGAGGTGAAGGCAGGGGCCTTTTCCCCAGTAACACGAGCCATGGTCGGTTCCAGACACAGGTCACAGCCGCATTTGCAGTGTAGGTCCTCTCCTGTTGAAGGTCAGGTAGCAAGTGAGTGCACAGATAGGAAATGACAGTCACGCCCGCAGCGGTGCGTACCGTCACCACGGGCGTACATCACCATTGGCCACTGTACCCCATAGGGCCCAATGATAACCAATGAGGAGTTGCACTGCGGTTCTCGACCGCCTCCTGCAACAGTGCACAACGTCAGCGGAATTACCTCATTTCCACTTGTCACTTCATACAGGACAGGCGGACGCCATTTCAGGGGGGGTGCAGGCCATGGATCCTAACTGTGTCACGGTACACAAGTGCACTTATTTTGACATCTCCAACAAAATAATGTTACAATCACAATATGCATTGAACTGTAGTGGTTGGAATGTAGACATAGTGACCAGCTGCTCACTCTTTTGCCCCATAGATTGCAACCGCTGCAGATGAATAGGAGATGGAGACATCCCCTGAGTACAGACCCCTGGTAGACTTGGCAACAATGGAGGACAGGCACTTTATCCTCACCTATAGACTTGACAGGGCCACAATCACAGAGCTGTGTGCCCAATTGGAGCCTGACCTAATATCTGCTATCCGTCACCCCACCAGGATCCCCCCTCATGTGCAAGTCCTAACAGTGCTCCATTTCCTGTCAAGTGGCTCTTTCCAAGTAACAGTGGGCTTGGCAGCAGGAATGTCACAGCCAATGTTCTCAGTAGTGCTGACCAGAGTGTTGTCTGCCCTGATTAAACACATGTGCAGCTACATTGTTTTCTCCCAGGTGGAGGATTTGGCCACCGTGAAAACTGACTTCTATGCAATGGGACATATCCCCAACATCATTGAGGCAATCGATGGAACACATATTGCATTTGTTCCCCCCCGGCAAAATGAAATCAAACGAGTTTTCACTCCATGAATGTCCAGATGATGTGACTGGCGGACCAGTACATCTCCCACATCAATGCAAACTATCCTGCATCTGTGCATGATGCCTTTACGCTGAGGAATAGTAGCATCCCAAAGGGGATGGCCCAACTCCAGAGGCACAGGCTGTGGCTAATTGGTGAGCCCTGGTTCCCACCCAGTGGATGTTGGTGTATGGGTTTGGTGTGGGCCCTAGGGGTGAGTGTGTGGCTAACAGTTGTCCCTCAATATTTGCAGGTGACTCTGTTTACCTCAACCTCTCATGGCTACTGACCCCTGTGAAGAATGCCAGGACAAGGGCAGAGGAATGTTACAATGAGGCACATGGGCGAACAAGAAGGATTATAGAGAGGACCTTCGGCCTCCTGAAGGCCAGGTTTCATTGCCTCCATCTAACAGGTGGATCACTGTGATACTCACCCAAGACGGTCTGCCAGATCATCGTGGCATGCTGTATGTTGCACAACCATGCCTTGCGTCACCAGGTGCATTTTCTGCAGGAGGAGGAGACTGGAGATGGCCGTGTGGCAGAGGTGGATCCTGTGGACAGTGAAGATGAGGAGGCTGAGGAGGAGGATGAGGACAACAAAAGTGCAATTATTCGTCAATACTTCCAATGAGACACAGGTAAGACAGTGCTAATACACATATAATAGACAGTTTGATGTGCGACATTGTCACTGGCAGGCTGTGTATTCCTACTTCTATGCCCACTCACTGTATCCTTTTGCATTTCTTTTTGCAGATGTTGGTGCCCCACTACTGCTCCTGGTGTGGTCAGTGCAGCCAACTACAGATCTTTAGAATGTAAACATTACTGTGCAGTTGAATTGCAATGTTTGAACCTGGTTAAACAAATACATTTTTAAAACATTTGACATACACCATAATTGTATTTTTATCAAAGTGTGTTTATTGCAGTGCTCTGAAGAAGAGGGAGTAGTGCAATGGGCTGGGTTGATGATGGCAGAAAGTCCAGGGTAGAGTCCAATCTATTTGTAGCACAGGTGCATTGTCCAAGGGGGCATAGGAAGGGGAGAAATGGCAGTTCAAGGTGGACAGGGTGACATAGTGGGACACAAGGATGTCAATCAGGAGGGTTTTATTTACTGCGGGGGTCTTGGCAATAGTCTGTGTATTCTGCCTGGATCGCAGGGAACGTTTGTGGGGTGGTTCTCCTTCTGCAGGGGGAGGGTTGCTGGTGGCCTGTTGGTCCTGTGGCAGGGCTTCCTGTCTACTAGTGTCAGCGGAGATGGAGGGCTGTTGAATGGTTTGCAAGTGTCATGGGCCCGGTGGTGTGCCACTACCTCCCTCATACTGTTGGCCATGTCTGCCAGCACCCCTGCAATGGAGACCAGGGTGGTGTTGACGGCCTTCAAGACCTCCCTGATCCCCATGTACTGTCCCTCCTTCAGCCGCATGTTCTCCTACAAAGTGTCCAAAAATTGGCCCAGCGTATTCTGAGAATGTTGGTGTGCTCCCAGGATCGTGGTGAGTGCCTCCTGGAGGGTTGGTTCCCTTGGCCTGACCTCCCCCTGGCACACAGCAGTCCTCTCAGCTCCCAGTGCCTCTGTCCCCTGAACCGTGTGCCCACTGCCACTGACTACAGACCTCTGATTGTCCTGTGTTAGTGGGGTGGCCTGGGGTCCCTGTAGCGGTGGACACAGTGCTGATTGACGTGTCCTGTGGACAGAGGTATGGGCCTGTGGTGGTGTTTCCTGTGTGGGGAGGCTCTGTGGTGGTGTGAGAGTGTGCCTGGGTAACCGACTGTCCAGAGGTCCCAGATTGGCCATGTTGGTCATCCAGATCCAGGCGACCAGAGCTGCTGTCATAACTGTGGGCCTCTTCTGTGGGGGGGCTAGATGTTGCTGGCACCTCTTCGCCGGACATTGGCTGGGTTACCTGTGCGGATGTAAATGCAGTGTTATTGTTTCTGTGTGTGACATATTGTGCATGGGTGTGTTACCCTCGTTGGTTGGATTTGCCCTGGCAGCTTTTCCTTGTGTGAGTTGTTATTTGGTGGGCTAGGTGATTCTCTCTAGTGTGCATGCTGTGGTGATAGGTGTCCATGCAGTTCTGTGAGTGGTGTCCATACATTGGTGTTGCATGGAGGGCTTGGCACTGGAATGAGTGGGTTGTGATGGTGGGGTGTGTGGGAGGTGGTTGAGTGATGGGAGTGAGGGTGAGGGTGGGGTATGTGATGGCATGCAGGTAGGGGGGTGATAGTAATATAGAGTTGACTTACCAGAGTCCAGTCCTCCTGCTACTCCTGCCAGGCCCTCAGGATGCATGATTGCCAAGACTTGCTCCTCCCATGTTGTTAGTTGTGGGGGAGGAGGTGGGGGTCCACCCTCAGTCCTCTGTACAGCAAGTTGGTGTCTTGCTGCAATGGAACATACCTTCCACCGTAGGTCCTTCCACCTCTTCCTGATGTCATACCTTGTTCTGGAGTGCTGTCCCACGGCGTTGACCCTGTCCATGATCCTCTGCCATAGCTCCATCTTCCTAGCAATGGATATCTGCTGCACCTGTGATCCAAATAGCTGTGGATCTACCCGGATGATTTCCTCCACCATGACGCTTAGCTCCTCCTCAGAGAACCTGGGGTGTCGTTGTGGTGCCATGAGTGTGGTATGAGTGGTTTGGGTGTGTATGGTAATGTGTTGGGGTGTGTGGTGTGTTGTGAGGTGCATGGGTGGTGTATAGGTGATGGTGGTATGTGGCTCTGGTTGTGTGGGTGCTCTTGCTGTCTCTCTCTCTGTTGGGAATGGTTAGTAGTCGTAAAGGGTTGTTGGAAATGTGTGTGTGTGTTTTATAGTGGTGTGGGTGTGGTGTGTGTATAGATGTCAGGTGTGTGTTGTTTGAATTGTCCAATGTGGTGTTGTTTGTATGTGTGTGTGTATTTTGAATGCAGCGGTATGTACTGCCAATGGCTTACCGCCACTGAATGTCAGCCGCAGTGATTCGTGGGTCATAATGTTGTGGGCGTTGTTCTGTTGGCGTAACGTGTGGGTTTCGATACTGCCAGTTTATCACTGACCTTTGTGCTGGCGGACTTGTGTGTGTGGCTGTATAGTGACGGATTGATATGTGTGTGTCATAATATGGTTGCTGGATATCCGCGGTGGCGGCGGTATGTTGGTGGCAGTCAGCATGACGGTAAGTGGAATTTACCGCCAATGTCATAATGAGGGCCCAAGTTCCCACCGAAGACAAAGCCTGACATTTGACCTTGTTCTTTGACTACACAGCAAATGTGATGAAATGAGAACAAGATTTACAGGCCTGTTTACAGAAAGGGAGCACTTGGAAGGATACTGTAAATAAGGTTTGGGCAAGGGAAAGGATGAACTCAAGCTGCATATTCTAAAACAAATAAAGCCATCAAATTGAAAGCAACGAAATGTGAGTTACAAACCACAAAGCCAATGGCAAGTTACGGGTGGAACGCATTCCCAAGTAATCTCTATGAATGTACTTAAAGTGACAGCTGTGGGATACTTTGTGGGGAAAGTCCACTATTTTAGTCCAGTCCGTATCTTGCAGAGGTTTGGCCACATCAATCACCTAGGTAGTATGCCGTGAAGACTTGGAGTAGTTTGCATGTTGCAGGAAAGGTCTGTACACCCGTTCTATCAGTTTGTCACAAGTCCCTATGGTGTAGAGCTTCTGGCACACCTCATGTAGGGTTAGTGCTAGGTGGCAGACATGAAATAGGGCATTTAATGATTGTTTAAGGTGGTTGCAAGTAAGGAGTTAACCGGGGTGAAGATGGTAGTCTGTAACATGGGTTTGGAAATTTAGTAGCTCGCCGTCCAGTAACAAATCCCCCAGTTTTAAGACACCTGCAGCATGCCACTGAAGGAGTTGCTCTGAGCACAGCCATCCTGTGCGAGTGGGAAAACTTAGGGTTTCTTTGTGTCAGTGAGTTTACAGGTTCTAGCAAGGCAAGAGAAAGCTGTGCATGATAACCCCGGATTGTTATCCATAGCATGATCAGTAGGAAATAATGAGCAGTGCAGTAAGCCCTCCTTAAAAGTCTTTACGGATAAAGCCCATTTCATGCGGGGGGCAGAAAGCCAGGGAGCCACTCATTGGACCTGTGCAGCGGAATAATAGTGTTTCAAGTCCAGAAGGCCTAATCCACCAGCAGTCACAGGCAGCTTTAAGGTGGAAAGAGCTACTCGACAGCGCCCCAGCGACCAAATCAGATGTGTGGCATGTCTGAAGAAGGAATGAAGGATGAGCAGGGGAAGGTTTGCAAAATAATACTATCATAGGGGTAGCCCACCATCTTCACTAGTGCCACGTGGCCCACTACAGAAAGCAGAAGAGAACACAAAAAAGCAAACTGGGATCTGAGGGACTATGACGCTCTGCCGAGACTTATATCCTGCAAATCAGTGGGAGAATGGTAGATATTAATCACTAGGTATCGAAAGGTAACTAGTTCCCACTTCAATCTGAGGTCTAATTGTGTATAAAGGGGAAAACAGTGCCATATGTTAAAGAAACACTAATTACATTTAAAATATTTTGAAGATTCTATGTGTACTTGACACTTAGGGATAACCCAGATCACTAGTTTGGCTTTTGCTCAATTTCAAAACCATTTTGAGACATGGACAAAGCAGGCAGTTGCCTTGCACAACCTTGCAAGGGGTCTGGCCTTTGTTCACCCTTCACAAGCATGAAAAGCGGGCCATTGCACCAGAAGAGTTTGCCAAGGTGGGTGGGTGCTACTTGTTCAACCACTTGACAGTGCCTCTTCTGTTTCCCTCCTGTCTGCAGAGACAACCTCCAGGTACCCAGTACCTTCCGATAGTCTTGGTTGACCGATGTTGTCTGATTTTAGGAATTATCCCACCTTGTTCTTCTCTTCCTTATTTATCCATTTATTAGCAACAACCCTTTGAATCAGTTGCCAGGATCTCCCATTTGATCTTGATTTCATCCTCCTTTTTTATTATCTTTGATTGATAGTCCTGGCTCCTACTTCTGAGATAAATGTAGAGTCCCAGACATACACTCTAGTGCTGTGAGACTACAGACAAGTTGTGGGTACCTCCCATCCTGATATTAGGTGTGAGACTATCGCCCACACCATCTGTCCTTCCTCCTTAATTTTTTTTTAGGTTGAAAGTCTATGGGCGTTTGGGGTGAGCCAAATGTTTTTGTTTAATTTGTTTAAACTATCATAAGGTTTATTTCCCAAACTGTTTCCCAGGGGTATTAAAATGTTCAGAAACATAATCAAAATGTTGCTGTTACTTTCTCTTCAAGAAAGATTGGGTAGATTTGGGTAGGGGTGATGGCATTGACCCAGTGCTGAAGGGCATTAATTTGCTATTGAACAAGGACTTAATGTGACACCTAAATGTAGCATACCAGGAGGCAATCACAAAAAGACCACAGTGAATAAATAGTGCTATGTTAAAAAAGAGTAAATAAATGCACAACATAGTGAGGCATGGCCTCTCTGAGGTGTGTCTGTAAAACTGACATTTGTTCTTGAATTTTTTGTCCTGAATTTTGACCTTCGTCCGGAATTTTTGTCCTAAATTTTGACCCTTTGTCCTGAATTTTTTACAGTCCTGTCCAGAATTTGCCTCAATGCCAGGTGGTCACCCTACAGGCATTGACTGCCACAGAGAGAGACTGTTCACTGCGCAGGAGCCCCACCAGAAGCCTAAAGCAGCCCCACTGAAAGCTGCTAAGCATCCAGGGAAAGCCAACACGCTGAGGCCAAAGACAGAACAAGCAAGCAAGGAAGACCAAGGTGTGCTGCACACACACTCCCTAGTGGTTGCCCGCTGCAACTGCAGTTGAGAAAATGGCGCCGCAAGCCCCCAGTGATGAACGGCTGCCACTAGTTAAAGGAACAGCAAGCACGTAAGGCACCGACAAAGGGCACCTTGGAAGAAGGACAGAGACACAATGTCAGAGCTGCGCAGAGGGCCGCACCGGCGAACCTGACAGCACGGGCAGGAGCCCAAGAGAAAGACAGCCCCCCGAGATCTCGCCAGAGCAACACCAGAGCTGATGTCAGCGAAAAGACCACAAGAGGTTGGCAAGGGATCCCTGGCACCATGGGAGGCTGACCATCCAGAAAGCTCCTGTGAGCCTCCTTGAAACTGGGACCTGCCGAAGAGAGAATACACCACTATTTGGACCATCCACCCTTGGGGTTGCACACGGCTTGAATGTGGCCTTGTTGGGAGTTCTGCAGCCATCCCCTTGGCACGGCCTATGGATGGCCCGGACAGCCCACGCAGTCCATGGCAATCCAGGGGCAAGGACCTCAAGGGATTTCCAATGAGAGGGGAATCCAGCCAAGAGAGATGTGTTGTGGCACCTCCACGACAGGCACGGGAAGCACTGAGATAATGGATGGAGACTGGTCACCTCAAAGACTATGCGACAAAGGCCAGTGCACCTGAGTCATGATGGCCAGAGCACACAGACCTCAAGACAACCACCCTTCATGGCTGTATGAGCGACTTGGATGTGGTCCTGTTGGCTGTTCCTCAGCGATGCCTTAACTTGGCCTGCGATAGGTCCTGCACAGTCCACACGATCCTGTGGCAGCCCGGCAAAAGAGCCTTGAGGAGACTCCTGTGTGATGGAGTCCAGCCACGAGAGGGATGCCTGAAACCTCTCTACCAGTGGCTGTTGGACAGCACCAAGACCTTCGAGGAAGGCACCCCTTCATCCAGGTCATCCTCAGTCTTTGGAGGTTCGGTACCCTGAAGCCTGAATGCCTTCTAAGAGATCCTTGAAGTGGACTCCCCACTGCTCCTGAATCATCTGCATCGAACTTTGTAAATAGACTTCACAAATGCCCAACACCATGGGCCCAGGAGGCACAGGACCAACAGTCCTCAAGTGAACTGTAATGGCATGGACAGGCGATTGAGGGATCTAGATTTCAACACTGCCATTCGATCCTAGAGTAGTCTGGTTAAAATACAGAGGTATGCCGTGATGCAGAGTGCCCCAGCTGTACCTGTCCATGCAACATGTCCTGTGGACCACATGAAGAGACTCAGGGGCATATTTAATAGCCCCTAGCGCCTCCTTGCACCACAATAGCATCATAGCCTCGTTGGGTGCTAATGTGGCCCAACGAGGTCACAATCCCCACGTCATATTTACAAAGTGGCACAATGTATGCATTGCACCACTTTGTAACACTTTGCACTACATTATGCCTGCACCAGGCATAATGTATGCAAAGGGGTGTTTCCCCCTTAGAGGGTCCGAAAAATGGTGCAATGAAATCTAACAGATTTCTTTGCATCATTTTTTTTCAGCACTGTTAACACCTGCTCAGAGCAAAAGGAGGCACACCATTGATTACAATGGGCCTCCATGGGCTTTGCAGGATTAGCGTCAACATTTTTTATGCTAATCCTGCAAAGCTCTGGACTAGCGTCACAAATTATGATGCTAGTCCTCTAACTACCGCCATGGTGCACCGTATTTAAATATGGTGCACACATGGTGCTGTTAGGGGAGGGCGCTAAGGGGCGCAAGAAAGTGGTGTTGCAACGTGTGTAGCTCCACTTTTCTTAAATATGCCCATCAGTGTTTATTTTATTGTTTATGATTCTCTCCCACAGGTTGGAATTGGTAGTTTCTTTGAAATAACGTTTGGAGAGGGATATAGAGTGTGTCTGGACTCATTCTAGTGTTTCCACCAGCCACTCTTCAGATGGCTGGCTTCCACACTCACACCACACCCATCCGTCACAGGCGTCACCAGTCAGTTGACCCTGCACATAAAAGAGGCTGGGCGCATGTGCCCTTGGCTAGTTGTACCAAGCACAACTATGTGTCTGTGTCATTCCTTTAGTAGCACGTGGGCCTAGGCCCCCCCCAACACTACACATGAGGTGAGGTAGATTAGCTACTTTGAAAGATCTATGCAACAAATGCAAACTCTTTACCCTAAGATTACAAGGTCCTGGTTATATGTAAAGGTATGCTTGTCAAGGGCCAGGGAGCTCCAGTCTAGGTCCTGGGATGGTGCCCAAACATTTATAGAGCGTTGACATTGCTGAAGAGCGGCTGCACAGGTCCACTACAACTATCAATCGCTGGAGGGAACTGGAGTCAGACATAGGCAGTTCCTAGTTTGCTCTATTCCAGCTGAACATTGAGTGCCACAGCTGATTAATTGTTCCTGTGTTATTTGAGATTTTTTAAGCCAAACAGAGTCTGTAACTATCCTCTCCTCATCTTTATTGTTTAGGGCACTTCAGGCGAGTCCATCACTCCAGAACCAATGGAAGGGATGCTCAATGTACATTTGCCTGCTAAAGGTGAGAGGTTCTCAGAAGAGGGTAAATTCCATTTTGCTGAATCATCTGATTGCAGAAGGGTGTATAACAGCTGCACCTGGTCTACACCAGTCTCCTCATACACACTTAATTTCTCTGGAATAAATGATTACAAAATACATATGTACTTGTTTTGATTATGGGTAAAAACTGGCTGCAATGTATTACTTAGCATGCATGAACACAGAAACCCAGTCCTGCAGCAAGGCGACAGGGCCATAAAGCAATTAACATGTCATAAATCATGGAGGTGTCATAAATCATCGTGACATGGTTATAAATCAATCATGAGTGATAGGTCATAAATCATACGTTGCTATTAGGTCATAATTGAGGGTTGCCACATCTCCATCCATTCCTTTGTGTGCTTGTCCTACTTTCTGGCACCTTCTATTGTTAGGCAATTATACATGCCACTGTGGGGGTCCTTAGATTTCTTGTTGGTTTACTCAGCTGCTGACGGGGTTAGCCTCTTACTGCTGCTTAGGCCCAACTTGCTACCATATCTGTGTGTTTTTGTGCCCTGCCATCTGTCCAGCTGGCCTGGGCTGTGAGTGCTGTGCTCCACTTACTCCCTCTTTCGGCCCATTCACCCTGACGTAAAGCATCCCCAGGTGAGTGTTCCTTTCCTTGACACACCACCTGCCTTACCAACAATTGTCCTCCTTTTCACCACCAGCACTGCAACAACTGTTGACATCTTGGTGTGGTGGGTTTTGAAGTCCTGCTGTGCGCTGTTCTCTCATATTTTCAAACATTTCCTGACTGGGGGGACAGCGCACCTTTTTAACCCCTTCAGTGTCCTTCTGGGGTTAAAACATCCTTTCTCTCATTGGGAGGTTTAAACCATAACTCGGATACCCTATTGTCCACCTTTGCTTTGTGCAGAACCTGGCGCGCTTTTACCTTGGGGGGAGGACAGGGGCATACTTGCCCTTTGATATGGCTGCCGGACGGCCACATAATGGGTCAAACCATTCTATATGGGAAAACAGTGGCCTTTATGACCCGGCCCTTGATGCCCTCTTCAGAGGCGGCCTCTGCATTAACTCTCTCACCTACTCCAATCAAGTCCCCTCATACACACTTAATAAGTTATTACACAAGACACATTAAATTGTTTTGATTATGGGAAAAACGGATCCGCAATTTATTACTTAACATGCATGATCGCAGAAACCCAGTCATGCATCAAGGTGACAGGGCCATAAAAGAAATTAACGTGCCATAAATCAGGGAGGAATCATAAATCATCATGACATGGTCATAAATCAGTTGTGAGTGACAGGTCATCAGTGATACATTGCTGTTAGGTCATTAACCAGGGGTTGTCACATCTCCATCCAGTCCTGTCAATTGCTTGTCCTCCTTTCTGGCAGCACCTTATATTGTTAGGCAATCCTACATGCTACTTTGGCTTGTTGGTTTAGTCTGCTTGTGACAGGGGTAGTCTCTAACCGCAGCTTAGGCCCGACTTGCTACCTTGTCAGTGTGTTTTTGTGATCTGCCTCTGGCCAGAGGGTCTGGACTGCAAGTGCCGTGCTCCACTTACTCCCCCTGTTGGCCCCATTCATGCTACCATAAGGCATTCCCAGATGAGTGGCCTTTCCTTGGCATACCACCTTACCAGGTGAGCTGCCTTACCAACAATTGTCCCCCTTTTCACTGCCACACCACCCGTAAGGCTCACGTCTCTCGGCAGCTCACCTCTTTATTATTGTTGTTTATTTTTTTTATTTCTTTAAGCTGCCCATTAGAACCCTGGCCTCCCATAAATTGGACCAAAACACACCTATCTCTTTCCGTGGAGGGTGCACCCCATCGGGGGTGTACAACTCTGGGTGTCTCAGGTGGAAAAGGCCATGCTGGATGCTCTCCAGGCCGTTTGCCTTGCAGTATTTACTAACTGTAATATTCAGCTTTCTCCTGGAGTTGTCCACCACACTGTTAGACGTGGCTCCACACCAGGTGAGCCTGGGAATGATTTCAGACCATATTATAGTTGTGTCACCAAATTAACTTGCATCCTCTGTTAAAGCAAAAGAATGTCATTGAGGAGATCTTTTCTGCCCAACTGAGTGAGGTCATTGCCCCACCCCCCCGGGTGTATGATCACCAGTCTGCCAAGTGTTGCAGAAAGCTGACCCCTTCTCCTCCCTGGGTAGCCCCACCCTTTGATGTCGGTGGCTCTTGGGCCTCCTGCTGGTCTACTGCTGCTGTGGTTCCAACAGGCTTGCATTCTATGAAAAAGTGAATGCCCAACCACCCACAATGTTCTAAGCTGAGCCCCTGTTGAGGCAACAAAAAACACTTCTGTCAGTTGTGGCTGTGGTGTACCAGTGGCTTGTTCATAGCAGTTGCAGTCTGACATATATTTTGTTAGCGTTGGAACGCCACCTGCCCACTTCCTTGATGCCCACCTCAGGCAACCCATGTGGCGCTGCTGTTTTGGCTGCCCCTATTCTAAATGAGCAGGACCCAAATGAAGAGGAGGATAAGACCTCCTACCCCAGGGTTTTGCACATGAACGCCGTGAACTGGAATCTGTTCAGCATTTCCCCATTTGCACGTATGAAGAGGGGGCTCACCCTTCTGCGCCGTATTGCTAAGAGATTGCGTAGGCAGCACAGGGGGCAGTACTTTGGATCTTTTATGCAGCTGAGCTGTACCCAGGTTCCATTGCCTACCTGGTCAGTTTTGGATCTCCTGAGCAGAAATTTAACTCAGTCTGCTTCTGACCTGACAGCTGGTCGCTCTTTGCCGGGGCCATGAGTTCGCTCCCACTGAAAGCCCCAAAAAATGCCATTGTAAAGGCCACCCTGAACAGTGAGAACTCAAATGGATTGTCAGCAACTATTTCCAGGGCATTGATTGCCTGAATCAGCTTTCCAAAATCTATGGGACACCTTGTGTCATGCTATTTCCCTTTAAGGTGTTTCCATCCCTTCATGGCTATTCTAATGCAATGGGAGACTGTGGGGTCCCTGCTTGTTCTTAGGTTTGCAAAATGGGTCACTGCCACTTGAGCCCAGGACTTTGTCTTCTTCCGTTGGTAGCCCCATTCGATGTAGCATTCCACTGCCCCTGTTGTGGCTTCCGGGTCCACCAGTGACTGCAAACCTCCCACCTGCATCTAAGTGCTGATATATTTGTCGTGTCACCTTGCTGTGCTCGGTGTGAGGGCTTGCTCAATTAGTATGGACAGGTCCTTTTGGAAAAGGTGTCATTTTCTGATGAGCATCCGGTGCTCGCTTTCTGAACCTGTCCATCAGGGAATGAGAGAACGCTCTTGCCAGTGAGTTCTGTATGCCTAGGACATGTCTTGCCCTAATGTCAAGGTTCCCTTCAAGCTGCAACCTAACCATATGCCTCATAAGCCTCAATATATCTTGGCATGTGGCTGTTCCTCTGTTTATGGCCCGGTGATCTTCATATTCTGCAGCCCCTTTTTCCACACCCTTATAGCTACCATTGTAGGGAACAGCTTTAAGAAGGTGATGTTGCCAGTGATACCCAATTTGTGCCATCTTCTGGGCCACTGCCCTGCACACCAGTCCTTTCCCAGTATAGCTCCAAAACCAGGGTTGCCAGCAGCATTTGTGAATAGGGCTATTTGTTTGCACGTCACTCATCCCTCTCTCAAAATGAGAAGTCCTTTAAATTGGGTCAGGAAGGAATCCCACATAGCTAAGTCTCTTTTTATTCCTGCCCCAGACTGACATGGTGGTGTTTCTCCTGCAGGCCTGCTGTCAGTCTGCTTAAGCGCATTGCAAGCTCCCGCACTGCAGGTATAACCCATGCTTCAAAGTTCAGCTTGCCAATCATTCTTTGCTGTTCTCTGAGGATGCCTTCTCTTTACTGCATAGGGCCCTGATCTCCTCTCTTAACTCAGTGACATTGTCTTTTGGCAGCCTGGATGTACCCGCAACTGAGTCTCACTCAATACCTTGGAACACTAGTGATGTTGCTGGGCCCACTGAATTCTCCACCGCCAGCTCATTTGCCCTCTCTTGAAATGCCCTCAGTGTGCTCCAGTTCCTCTGTCCCTGCCCAACCTACAAACAGGTAGTGCAGTGTGCCCCCCCCCATGTGTACCTCTTGTGTAAAGCCAACTCCAAAAATATACAGAAGTGCTCAAAATATGAGCAGAATATTGAGCAACCCATTGGCATGGCCTTATCCAAAGTATGCCTGCCCATTGTATTGGAACATCAGCAGATGGAAACAATCTGGGTGAACCGGGAGGAGTTGGAATGCAGACTCAATATCCACCTTCACCATGAGGGATCCCCTGCCTGTTGCCTTCACCAGGTCAATGACATCCTCCAGAGTGGAGTGCCCCACTGAACATGCTTCGTGGTCGACCCCATCATTCACCAGTGCACTCTCTGGGAATGAAAGGTAATGAATGACCCTGTACTGCCCTGGTTCTTTCTTGGAAACTACCCCAAGGGGTGAGATTATCAAGCCCTTGTGGAATGTGAGGGAAAGTGGTCCTTCTATGCACCCCAGGTCTTACACAATCTTGATTTTTTGCTGCACCACCATAGGGTGTTCCTATGCTGATTTCATATTCCTCTCCACTCCCCCAGAGTTGACACCCTCAAATGGTATTACAAAGCCTTCCTCAAAGCCCTTTACTAGCAAGCTAACATCCTCTTGTTAGTGTAGTTTTTGGCTAACCTTCTTAGAAGGTGTGTGTTGATGGGGGTCCTGGCTAGCCAAGAACTTGTCCACTCCTTGTAACCCCACCATGGTCGGCCCACCTGGACTAATGCTTCTTTTTATTTTCCTTCTTGTCTGTTCAGTATTTGTTCCTCCTGCACCCTGAGGCTGGGTGATCTCCCCTGCATGTGGAGCAGGCGGGTCTAAATTTGCATGCTCCCCCCCCCACAAGCATTCATCAGTGTCATATTGCCAACATATCGCTGCCAGCCCCCTGCCACTGGGTGTTCTCCATGCCACTGGGTGTTCTCCAGCTATGGAGTGATTTGTTCCTGTGTGTTGACCTACTCTTGTCCTGCCTCTCCTTGAAATGGGTGGTCCGAAAGGGCTGTTTGCCCTTCCCAGCACAAGCCTAGACCTATTTGGCCACCATCATTTTATGGATGTACCCAGATACATCGTCCTTGTTCCACTCCATCTCCGGGTGTGCCGCCATTTATAGTCTGAAAAACCTTGTCAAATTCCAAGCATGGGTCACTTGGAAATTGTTTCTGTGCCAAATGTTTCTTAGACTCATAGAGCCATAGATAAGCCGTGCAGTAAGGGAATTTCTCTACTATGACACATGCCATTAACCTAGAAGAATTTAACCAGTTTTCAAAGTTCCTTCCTCTTACAAATGGGGTCTCTAGTTGGCCGTCGGATTGCACCCTGTCCAAGTAGGGACCCTCACTCTAGACAGGATAAGGGAGATACCCGCTCAGATAACCTCTGCTCACCCCCTTGGTAGCTTGGCACAAGCAGTCCGGCTTATCTCAGAAGTAATGTGTAAAGCATTTGCACATAACACAAACTAATAAGTGAAAACACTACAATCGGACACCACGCCAGTTTTAGAAAAATAGCCAATATTTATCTATATAAAACAAGACCAAGGCCCTCATTACAACCTCAGCGGTCTTTTAAAAAGACTGCTGAGGCTGTGGGAGCCAGAATAACGCCAGTGTCGGCGGTATTCCTGGCTCCTTATTATGACTTTTCAGCTGGGCCAGAACACGGTAACAGTGTTACTGTCCCGCTGGCCCAGCGGAAAAGTCACATCAACATTGCTGCCGGCTCGTAATAGAGCCGGCGGCAATGCTGATGTGCAGTGGGTGCAGTAGCACCCGTCGCGCATTTCACTGCGAAATGCGCAACGTGGCTATGCCTGGGGGCCCCTGTACTGCCCATGCCAAGGGCATGGGCAGTGCAGGGGCCCCCAGGAGCACCCCAAGTCCCCCTTACCACCAGCCTTTCCACGGCGGTGTTTACCTCATAATCGCCAGGGCAGCTTGCACAGGTGCCCTGGGGATTATGACCGCCAGGCGGAAGCCTAGCAGTATGTTGGAGAGGCCGGCGGTATGGCCGTGGCTATTGCACCACGGTCATAATAGCTGGCAGAACACTGCCAGCTTAGCTCCAGCCGCCAGGGTCGTAATGAGGCCCCAAATAAGATAAAGATCCAACATACAGTAATAAAAATATTAATTCTGCAAGATTTACTCAAAAATACAGTTCCTTGGAAGTCGATAGCTCCACCTGGGGCTATCACGGCATCATGATTGACAAAACCAACAGTTCAGGCCTGCCACGGCGTTGCGGGCCAGCTATGGTGTCGGGAAGACCCACAAACAGTACCTTGGATTTGCAGGGCATCGTGATCCTCACTGTGAGCTCCGGAGAGCGGCGTCACTGACGTCGCAGTGTCGGTTCCGGAGTCGGTGCAGGAGTCGTCAGGCCTTTGAGGTCACACGGATTGAGGATCGAACTGCAGGCTGATGAAGTCAGGTGCGCCGGCGTGGATGGCGTTGGGGCTGCGGTGCAAAGGGGAACGATGCAACGTGCAGTGCCCAGGGGTCACGGTGCAGGCAGCTGCTCAGTCACGGCGTCTTTGGTGAGACCAGGGCTGCGGTGTGAAGCCGGGCGGTGCGACGTGCGGAGTCCAAAGGTCACGGTGCAGGCAGCGGCGTCGTCGTTGCTGAAGTGCTGTCATCGGTAGGCTAAAGCCAGTGGTGTGGGACAGGACGGTGCTTCGTGACCCTCACGTGCGGTGTCCACAGGCCACGGTGCAGGCTGGAATGCCTGGTGACGACACGGTGCGGGACGGGATGGTGCTTCGTGCTCCTCACGAGCGGTGTCCACAGGTCACGGTGCAGGCAGCGGTGCTGGTGTCAGCAGGAGCGTTCATCGTCGGGGAGGCCCAGGCTGCGGTGTGAGCAGGTGATGCCAGAGTGCAGGGCCCACAGGTCCAAGTGCAAGCAGCGGCTCAGTGAAGTCATCTGATGAAGGCGTCGCTAAAACTAGGGTCACGAAGCGGGGGCAATGCCACTCCGTGCGGCGTCGGAAGGTCAGTGGTGCAGCCATTGGCTTCGTTGGCAGTGTTGCAGTGGTTTCTTCTCTTGAACAGCACAAAACACACAGTTCCCAGTGATGCAGGTCGAGGAAACTGAAGTCTTTGGTGTCCCTGAGACTTCCAACAGGAGGCAAGCTCTACTCAAAGCCCTTGGAGAACTTTCTCAAGCAGGACACACAGCAAAGTTCACCCTTTGCACTCTTTTCAGGCAGACGCAGCAACTGCAGGCCAGTCCAGCAAAGCAACACAGCAAAGGGACAGTACTCCTCCTTCAGCTCTTCAGCTCTTCTCCTGTGCAGAGATTCCTCTTGATTCCAGAAAGATTCTAAAAGTCTGGGGTTTTGGGTCTTCTTCTTATACCCAGTTCTGCCTTTGAAGTTGGCAAACTTCAAAGCAAAGTCTCAGGTGTTTGCAAGATCCTTCCTTGTCCAGGCCAGGCCCCAAACGCACACCAGGGGTTCGGAGACTGCATTGTGTGAGGGCAGGCACAGTCCTTTCAGGTGTGAACGACCACTCCTCCCTCCTCTCTAGCTCAGATGACTCATCAGGACATACAGGCTACATCCCCCACCCCCTTTTGTGTCACTGTCTAGAGAGGTGCAAAACAGCCCAACTGTCAAACTGACCCAGACAGACAATCCACAAACAGAATGGTATAAACAAGAAAATGCCTACTTTCTAAAAGTGGCATTTTCAAACAGACAATTTAAAAACCAACTTCACTAAAAGATGTATTTTAAATTGTGAGTTCAGAGACCCTAAACTCCACATTTTTATCTGCTCTCAAAGGGAATCCACGCTTTAAGGATATTTAAAGGCAGCCCCCATGGTAACCTATGATAGAGATAGGCTTTACACAGTGAAAACCGAATTTGGCAGTATTTCACTGTTAGGACATATAAAACACACTAGTATATGTCCTACATTAAACATACACTGCACCCTGCCCATGGGGCTACCAGGGCCTACCTTAGGGGTGCCTTACATGTAGTAAGAGGAAAGGTTTAGGCCTGGCAGTTTAAAACTGCACACACAGACACTGCAAAGGCAGGTCTGAGCCATATTTACAGGACTACTAATGTGGGGGGCACAACCAGTACTGCAGGCCCAGTAGTAGCATTTGATTTACTGGCCCTGGGCACCTCTAGTGCACTTTACTAGGGACTTACCAGTAAATCAAATATGCCAATCATGGATAAACCAATCAACAGTACACTTTACACAGAGAGCAGATGCACTTTAGCACTGGTTAGGAGTGGTAATGTGCCCAGAGCCCTAAAGCCAACAAAAACAGGTCAGAAAAAATAGCAGGGAGGCAAAAAGACTGGGGATGACCCTGCAAAAAGGGCCATTTCCAACACTTTCTTTCCTCACTCTCTTTCTTTCCCATCTGTCCTCTTCCTTCTTATCGCACAGGGAGAGGTCCAGGCCCTCTCGCTGTATTTCTAGGAGGGTGAATATGTAGATAACCTCCAGATTCTCTCTCTAATTGCTAGTGGGGTCAGGCTTGCTAATCCTGTCACCTTAATGATCATTGAGGGCTGTTCCAGTTATGGTCTTGTGTAAGATCTTGGCATCTGACCTGCTGATACCAGGCTTTTTGCTGTAGGTGCCCTGTTAACTACCGTGCTGCCTTATGTCGCTGTGGGTGATGCCAAATTACCCTGCTTGAGCGTATCTGAGTGCCTCTCTGTATCTCTCCAGTAATGGATCGCAAACCCACATCTTTCCCCTGCCCTCAGGGAGCTTGCCCTAGTGCTTCACCATTGCCGCTGAACCGTGAGGGTGCAAAAGGTTTAAAACACTTTAACAATTGCACTTCTATGCTCACCATTGGATGTCTTCTCCCCAGCCCTGCTGTTGCATCCCACCGTGGCCATGATGCCTGCAGGCCGCGGGTTTGCTCAACCTATCCTCTTCTTGCTGACACCCTTCTTGGGAGCCTTGCTCTCATTCCTCTGTTGCTTCCTGGGCAACAACTCAGGTTTGGTGTTTGTGTACTTCGAATCTGCCAAAGTGCCTTATGATCTACTCACTGGCTGATCACTGTGACTTTGCCCCAGGCCCCCTTCAGCTTACGGCACAACCAATCTTTCCTGTGCTTCACTGCTCCCATCTTCATTCTGGTAAGCATCTCCTCCTCTTCATGTGGCTGCTCGCTGTGGCCTAAGTCCTCCATATCTGGTCGTGCCTTGACTTGTCACTGTGATGTGATAGTTGGAGAGGGTTTGGGTTGCATCACCCTGAGGTGGCTATCCCCAGTCCTCCTAGCAGTGCAGGCTGGGTCACAGCGCCTGAATCACGTCGTGCTGTGCAGTGTCGCTGCAGTACATTTTCTGAAGAGGGGACTGGGTCGCGTCACCCTGAGGCGCTGCCTCCAGTTCCCATTCCGTCACTTGCACAGGCTGTCCCTGGGGGTCATCTCTTTCTAATACCAGGATTCCAGACTGTTCACTGGCGGTAGGTTTCACAAACCTGGTAAGTTGTACTCACAAGCTATAGATCTTGACTGTAAAGCATGACCTTGCCACCAACGCTAAGACTTTAAACCTTTGCCTCAGCGGGCCAGTGATACCAAATTTAGAAGCCTTTGTCTCTGAGCTACAACTCCTGGTTGCAGAATAGGTAGGTAGCTTCTTCAAGCCCCCCCAAAAATGTAAACCTTATGTTGTAAGGCTAGTGCACTGCTATTAATCTTTCCATAGCTAAGCAGTCAAAATGTGTTAAAGTAACTTTTTAAACAAACGTTGTTTTTAACTGGCAATGTGCTTGCCAACCTGTGCCTTTGACTAGGTTCTTCCCTGCGACCTTCAAGTTCAGGGACCGAAGTGAGCACTCAATATGAAGAGGGACTTGCATGCTGTTGTGCTTAGTGATGTCTCAATAAAACAGGGGTGGCAATGCACGCATGGGCCTTCCTGCTGTGGGCTGCTCAGACACTTCAATCCACGCACTGCTAAATTTGTGCCCTAAGCCCCCAGTAACCTTGGGCCAGATGTACGAAATGTTTTGCATGGCGCAAACTGCGAAATTCGCAGTTTGCGCCATGCAAAACGCGCATTGCGATGCACATTCCCATATTGCAAGTCGGTAACTTGGTCACCGTCTCGCAAAATGGGAATGCGACTCTCAAATAGGAAGGGGTGTTCCCCTTCCTATTTGTGATTCGCATCGCAATGCAGAATTGCTTTGTGACCGCGAATGCAGTCGCAAAGCAATTTGCAGGTAGCACCCATGTGAAGTGGGTGCTAACCCATTCGAAAAAGGGAAGGGGTCCCCATGGGACCCCTTCCCCTTTGTGAATGGCTCTAAAAATATTTTTTCAGAGTAGGCAGTGGTCCTCTGGACCACTGCCTACTCTGAAAAAATGAAACCAAATGGCTTCATTTTCTCGAGTGTATTTCAACTCGTTTTCCTTTAAGGAAAACGGGCTGCAATACCAAAAAAAAAACTGCCTTATTAACAAAGCAGTCACAGACATGGAGGTCTGCTGTCTCCAGCAGGCCACTATCCCTGTGAGTGCAGGGAACCGCAAGGGGGTTGCAAATTGCAACCCACCTCATTAATATTAATGAGGTGGGTCTTTGCGACCCCCTTGTGATTCGCAGATGGTGTCAGGGACACAATCCTGCATATGGGATTGCGACTCGCAAATTGCGAGTCGCTCCGACTAGCAATTTGGAGTTACAGTCCCATTTCTTCCTACATCTGGCCCCTTGAATGTACAATTCAGGCAGGGAAAAAGTGAGATACTTTATCGCAACACGTAAATACATTGGAATTAGATGAGAAGTGCAGAGAACATGCAGGTTATACATCAGGCGTGCTCCAGGGAGAATGATAGCATGGGTTAAAATGAACTAGTGCAGCCCCTTTAAGGAAGCTCACCTTGCTCCTATGGGCAGGGCCAGACTGTCTTCACATGCAAGGAAGTCTGCTGCAGGTGGTGTACGCATGGAGGCCTCAGGCTGCAGAGTTGTGTCGCTGACTATGCAGCGGTCCTCTGTAAGTGTCTTCAGGGCCGCGGAGTCGCTCAGTTTCCTGCGCCATGCCTATAGGCTGATCCCCTGGGGGTGCAGAGTCATGTTGCCAGAAAATCAGCCATCCTCTGTCTTTCATGAGCCCTCCGGCCGCAGCAGTGACACTAGGGTGACCACCTGGCATTGAGGCAAATTCTGGACAGGACTGTAAAAAATTCAGGACAAAGGGTCAAAATTCAGGACAAAAATTCAAGAACAAACATCAGTTTTACTGATACACGCAAGAGAGGCCATACCTCACTGTTATAAGTGCATTTATTTACTCTTTTTAACATAGCACTATTTATTCACTGTGGTCTTTTTGTGATTGCCTCCTTGTATGCAACATTCTTGTGTCACATTACATCCTTGTTCAGTAGTAAATTAATGCCCTTCAGTACTGCCGCAAGGCCATCACCCCTACCCAAATCTACCCGATCTTTCCTGAAGGGAAAGTAACAGCAACATTTAGATTCTGTTTCTGAACATTTTAAAACCTCTGGCAAACAGTTTGGGAAACATTAAGGTAATTAACCTTATGCTAGTTTAAACAAATTGAACAAAAACATCTGGCTTACCCCAACCGCCCATGGACTTTCAACCTAATTCTTTTTTTAAAGAGGCAGGGCAGATGGTGTGGGCGACAGTCTCACACCTAAGGTCAGGATGTGATGTACCCATAACTTGTCTGTAGTCTCACTGCACTAGAGTGTATGTCTGGGTCTCTACATTTATCTCAGAAATGGGAGCCCAGACTACCAATCAAAGATAATAAAAGAGGAGGACGAAATCATTAGCAATTGGGAGATCCATGGCAAGTAACTCAAAGGGTTGTAGCTAAAAACTGGATAAATAAAGAAGAGAAGAACAAGGTGAGATCAATTCCTAAAATCAGACAAGATGGTCCCACCAAGACTATTCGAAGCTATTGGGTACCTGGGGAGTTGTCTCTGCATACAGGAGTGAAACAGAAGGGGCACTGTCAAGTGGTTGAACAAGCAACACCCATCCACCTTGGCAAACTCTTCTGGTACAATGATCCCCTGTTCATGCTTGTGAAGGGAGAGCAGGGGCCAGACCCCTTGCAAGGTTGTGCAAGGCAATTGCCCGCTTTGTCCATGTCTTAATATGGTTTTGAAATTGAGCAAAAGCCAAACTAGAGATCTGAGTGATCCCTAAGTGCCAAGTGCACATAGAATCTTCAAAATATTTGGGATGTAAATTGCACAAACAAAATTTACAAATTGTAAAATTTAATTAGTGTTTCTTTAACATATGGCTCTGTTTTTGCCTTTATATACAATTAGATCTCAGATTGAACTTGGAACCAGTTACCATTTGATACCTAATGATTAATATCTACCATTCTTACACTGATTTCCAGGATGAAAATCTCGGCAGAGTGAACAGTCCCTCCAAGCCCAGTTTGCTTTTTGGTCTTCTCTTCTGCTTTCTGTAGGGCCACGTGGCACTAGTGAAGATGGTGTGCTACCCCAATGATAGTATTATTTTGCAAACCTTCCCCTGCTCGTCCTTCATTCCTTCTTCAGACTTGCCAAACATCTGATTTGGTCACTGCGGTACCATCTGGAGCTCTTTCCACTCTAAAGCTACCTGTGACTGAGGGTGGATGAGGTCTTCTGGACTTAGAACGCTATTATTCAGCTGCACAAGTCCAATGGCTGACTCGCTGGCTTTCTGCCCACCTCCCTGCATGAGATGGGGTTTACCAGTAGAGACTTTTAAGAAAGGCTTAATGCACTGCTCATTGTTTCCTACTGACCATGATCACCATCCGGGGTTATCATGCACGGCTTTCTCTTGCCTTGCCAGAACCTGTAAACTCACTGACACGAAGAAACCCTATGCTCCTGCACTACCTTTGCTAAGCCTTCCCACTCGCACAGGATGGCTGTGCTCAGAGCAACTCCATCAGTGGCATGTTGCAGGTGTCTTAAAATTGGGGACTTTGTTTCTGAACAGTGAGCTACTAAATTTCCAAACCCTCGTGGCAGACTACCATCTTCACCCCGGTCAACTCCTTACTTACAACCACCTTAAATAATCATTAAATGCCCTATTTCATGGATGCCACCTAGCACTAACCTTACAAGAGGTGTGCCAGAAGCTCTGTACCATAGGAAATGGTGGCAAACTGATAGAATGGGTGTACATACCTATCCTGCAACATGGAAACCACTCCAGCTCTTCTCGTCATACTACCTGGGTGATTGATGTGGCCAAACCTCTGCAAGATATGGACTAAAATACTGGATTTTCCCCACAAAGTATCCCACAGCTGTCACTTTAAGTAAATTCATAGTGCTTCCTTGTGAATGCATTCTGACTGTTGTTTGCCATTGGCCTTGTGGTTTGTAACTCACAATTTGTTGCTTTCAATTTGCTGGCTTTATTTGTTTTAGGCTATGCAGCTTGAATTCGTCCCTCCCCTTGCCAAAACCTTATTTACAGTATCCTGCTGAGTGCTCCCTTTCTGTAAATAGGGCTGTAAATCTTGTTCTTATCTTATCATATTTGCTGTGCATTCAAAGAACAAAGTCAAATGTCAGGCTCTGTCTTCGGTGGGAACTTAGTGTTTACTTTCCTTTCCCTGACTTCAAAGTGAGAGGATTTATGCGACAATCTTGCCGGATACTGAGGTTAGGAAAGAGGTTTTTTTCTATCACATGACAACATTTAAAAAAACGTCAGAATATATCAGAATTAGAAGTACAAATCAAGCATGTTTTTGTTAATTCTGAACTGTGCTGGTAACAAGTACCTTTACATGATTAAAACATCATTGCATTAGGTGATGCAATTTCCACACATCATCGTCTGTGCACAGTATAGTTTGATTTTAAAAACTGTATGTCTGTGCAAATGTAATGGTAATTTCAATCAAAAATGTGTTGTCTGTAATGGCAGTGTGTTAGCATACCATCCATACTGCACTCCACTCCAATCTGCTCTGCACCACTACACGCCACTGCACCCTACTCTGTATCACTCTACTTTACTCAACTCCATGCCACTGCGCTCTTCTCCATTCAGAACCACTCCACACTATGCCACTGCACTCTATGCTACTTCACACAATGCCTCTCTACTCTACTCTGTACCACTCTACTCTATGCCACTGCACTTTACGCCTCTCTACACCACTGCGCTCTGCTCGTCTGCACGCCATACCACTCCAGTCTAGGCAACACCAATCTAATCCGCACAACTCCGCTCCCTGCCACTCTGCAACACTGCACTGTACGCCACTGCACTCTAAGCTAATACACTCTATGCTAATGCACTTTACTCTGTATCACTCACCTATATGCCCCTGCACTCTACATCAATACACTGTACATCACTATAATCTACTCTGCACCTCTGCACTCTATGCCATGGCACTCTACACTACTTTACTCTATGCCATCACACTCTAAGCCACTCTACGCAACTCCACTCTACCCTACACCTCTCCACTCTAAGCCACCTCACTCTACTGTGAAATAATGTACTTCATGCCACTGCACTCTGTGCCACTGCATTCTATGCCACTGCACTCTACCCTGCACCTCTCTACTCTATGCCACTGCGCTCTACTCTGAAACAATCTATTCTACACCACTGTACTCTATACCACTCTGACCACTGCACTCTAGTTCAATGCACTCTACACCACTCCAAGCTGACACTCTGCAACACTGCACTGGCCGCCAGTATACTCTACACCACTCTGCTCTGTACTACTGCACTCTGCACCAATATACTCTATTCCACTGCATTCTATGCCACCCTACTCTGCCAAATGCCACTCTATGCAACTGCACTCTACACCAGTGCACTCTAAACAACTGCATTGTATGCCACTGCCCTTTACTCTGCACCACTGTACTCTATGCCACTGTTCTCTGTACCCCTCTACACCACTGCACTGACACTCTACTCTGCAACTCTGCACTCTACACCACTCTACTCTATGCCACTGCACTCTAGGCACTATACTCTACTCTACACCACTCTACAATACTCCACTCTACACCACTCTACACCACTGCACTCTATGCCACATGAGTCTACTCAGCACTCTATGACACTGAACCACTCTGCATTACTGCACTCTCTGCTACTCTATTGTATGCCACACTACTCCACTGCACTCTATGTAACTCTACCCCATGCCACTCTATGCCACTGCACTCTGCACCAATGCACTCTAAACAACTGCACTGTACGCCACTGCCCTCTACTCTGTACCACTATACTCTACGCCACTGCTCTCTGTGCCACTCTACTCCACTCTACATCACTGCACTGACACTCTACTCTGCAGCGTTGCACTCTCCACCACTGTACTATACACCAATGTACTACTGCATTCTATGCCACTGCACTCTATGCCTCTCTACTCTGCAGCGTTGCACTCTCCACCACTGTACTATACACCAATGTGCTATGTACTACTGCGTTCTATGCCACTGCACTCTATGCCACTCTACTCTGCATCACTCCACTCTACAGCACTTTGCTCTACTCTGCACCACTCTACACTACGCCACTGCACTCCCTGCAACATGAGTCTACTCCGCAATCTATGCAACTGCACCACTCTACACTACTGCTCTCTCTGCTACTCTATTGTATGCCACTCTACTCCACTGCACTCTATGCCACTCTACTCTGTCCAACGCCACTCCATGCCACTGCACTCTAAACCACTGCACTCTACGCTAATGCACTCTAAACAACTTCACTGTATCCCACTGCACTGTACTTTGCAACACTGGGCTCTACGTCACTGCTCCTATTCCACTCTACTCCACTCCAAACAACTATGCCACTAACTTTAAGCCATGCTGAACAGCGGCTACTCTGGTGCATAACATGGCTAATGGCTAAAACACATTAGCAAAGCCAATAACTCTTTCGTAGATGAGACCTATTGGCTTTGCCAATGTTTGTTAGTACTATGAGGTACCAAGGTACCTGAAAGAATTGTGAAAAATACAATTACATCATAATAAAGGCTGCTACAAAATGCGCAAATACATCTTGGTTAAATAAAAAAAAGTGCTTCTGAAATACAGATTTGAATAATATACAGTTTATACCTAGTACTAAAAAAATGTATAACACTCCATTAAAACCACATACTCCACAGCTCACCTTGGAACACCATTACAATACCTATCTAAAAGAAATATCTTTGCCACCAGAAAACTTCAAGTGACTCCTTCTAGTAAAGTCAATGCAGGTTCTCAAGCCCCTTTGTATTTGCAGATTTACCCAGTTGGGCACATTTGCATGTCTTTAGGGAAGGAGACCCCCTGTCAAGAAGGTCAGATTCTTATCTGTCTGCCCCTCCCTCAGAGCACAGGAGACTCCCTGCCTTCCAGCCCAGCTAGGGAAACTGACCCGCCCATAATTTCGCCCTGCCTCCGTTGCCCTTTAGGTTAAAGGCTAAAATTACGGACAAATGCCATCCGTTAAGGCTTTCTTCACGGACAACGGACGGCAGGGCGAAATTACGGACAGTCCGTGAAAGTTACGGACGGGTGGTCACCCTAAGTGATACAGTCGCTTAGCTGCAAAAAGACGGCGGTCCCTTGTCCATCTTCCAGAAACACAGAGTTGTGTTGCTGAAGGAGGCAGCAGTCTTCTAATGCATTCTAGTGCCACAGTGATGATCTCTGGAAGTGACGAATGATGGGAGACCCGGTGAGTCTTTTAAAATCTTGCTGAATAAATCTTGAAGTCCTGCTGCATGATGTCCCCGGTATTTTCAAATGAGATCTGATGGGGGGGCAGCATGCCATTTTAACCACCTCAGTGTCCTTCAGGGGGTGTGATGCACTTTCCCCCATTGCTGGATTTTAGCCATAACTAAGCCTTACAAACCTGGCATCCTTTTACCCAACAGGGGAGGGCAGTGGCATACTTGCCCTTTGATGTGGCAACTGTCTGGCCACATAAAGGATCACAGTGGTGCTTGTGGTTTCACGGCGGCCGGTATGGCTCTGGCCCCCGATACCCCCTTCGGGGTGGACTCTTAAAAAATGTATGCATCTATGTAGCTGAGTTTGAGCATGAAGTTGGAATCAGTGGGAGGGCCATGAGGATTTTTTAGACTATTTGCAGTCCTTAGATGAATGTGTGCCTTAATGTTCAACATTTTTTCCAGGTTAAGGAGTGCAAAGGGGGCTGTGGTTAATTAAGTTGCTGTACTAGGTGACAGAGTTCTATAAGTTCAGTCACTTTATGGAGCAGAAACCATCTGGCACCAGATCATTTCCTATTGCTTATTTATTATTTCTGTAACACAAACTATACATTAATTTGCTTCTAGGTGCTTCTGAGAAGCATACTTCATGCATGCTAGAGATTGAATATGAATTTTCTTTGAGTGAGCAATGAACCAGGCTGTTTTAGCCTTTGATTTGCCCTCCTCATCTCTGACCACAGAGGCAGGGTGGTCAGGGACAAGGCGAGAAACTTGGATTTGAGCAAGGTGGTCATAATAAGTGATTTTTTCCCCAGAAAGTCATGAATTTGGGGGCGCTACAGATGAGTAGAGGGGCTGTTTTTTTTATTTTTGGGATGACTAGGAAGTCCCAGTAGCAGATGAGATGCCAGGTGGGTTGGGAGCATTTCATTTTTTTCTGCACTGAGGTGATGTGGTATGTTCTAAGCTTTTTAAGAAGAGATGTAGGCCCTCATTACAACCCTGGTGGTCGGTGATAAAGTGGCAGTAATACTGCCAACAGGCCGGCAGTAAATACTGCCAAATTATGACCATGGCGGAAAGTGCTTTGACAGACAGCCACTTTAGCACACCGACCGCCAGGGCGGAATCGACAGGCACCATGGCGGTAGCCGCCAAGAGCCAGACGGAAGCCAATGTTACGCCCACTGTATTATGACAGGCCAATCCGCCACCTTTTCCGGGGTGGTACCAACAACATCAAAAGCTTGGCGGAAACACTGCACAGGAGGGAGACGACTCACCATTGGAGACTCAAGGAAGAACCACGGCGTCATAGAGCCCGAACTTCAGATCTTTCCAATGCTATTCTACGTCCTGCTCCACCATGAACACCAACGACGGCGAAGACAACCACGGTGTGTACAGTTGCCTAGCACACGGGGCGGCGGAGGAAAAAGAGAGTGACACACACGCACAACACACTCCCCCCCACAACACCATACACACATACAGCAGCAATAAGACAACATATTGACCCCGTACCCCTCAGGAATAATACAAGGACCACAGGAATACATGAAAGTGAGTGTAATAATATTAATTTAGTAGAAATAAGAAAATTCAATCTAAAAGTATATACTTATGTACAAACAAGGGACACTGCCCAGTCCTCAATCTGCGTGGGCCACAGGGCCACATCACAAAGTCCAAGGCCCCACTTGACTCCTGCAACAACACAGAGAGAACACTGCAGGGACAACAGTTCGAAAATAGCCAGGCACCTCAGGGGGACGGGGAATGAGAGGGCATCTCAGCCGGAAGATGGTACAACACCACTCGTCCTGGAGGGGGCAACATGCACTGTGCTTGGTCCTGGGGAGGGCAAGGCCACAGTCTCTCAAGTGGATGACTTGCCCACTGGCTCTGGAGGGGGCAACATGACCTGTGATCTTCATCCTGGGGAGGATGGGTTGAGTGGGTGCCATACCCACTGGTTCTGGAGGGGGCATCGTGCCCTGTGGAGAGGATGAGGTGAGTGGGTGCCATACCCACTGATTCTGGAGGGGGCATCGTGCCCTGTGATCTTCATCCTGGGGCGGATGGGGTGACTGGGTGCCATACCCACTGGTTCTGGGGGGGCATTGTGCCCTGTGATCTTCATCCTGGAGAGGATGGGGTGAGTGGGTGCCATACCCACTGGTTCTGGAGGGGGCATCGTGCAATGTGATCTTCATCCTGGGAGGATGGGGTGAGTGGGTGCCATACCCACTGGTTCTGGAGGGGGGAACGTGCCCTGTGATCTTCATCCTGGGGAGGATGGGGTGAGTGGGTGCCATACCACCTGGTTCTGGAGGGGGCATCGTGCCCTGTGATCTTCATCCTGGAGAGGATGGGGTGAGTGGGTGCCATACCCACTAGTTCTGGAGGGGGCATCTTGCCCTGTGCTTCTGATCCTGGGGAGTGCAAGGTCACAGTCTCTCAGGTGGGTGTCACACCCACAGGATTTGCATGGGGCAGGCCGCACAACAGCCCATGGAGGCAGGACTACAGACTGTCAGACTGTCCGCCGGCGGTGACGGCTGCTCAGTGGTGGTTCTGCTGCTGCTGGTGGCGAAGGGAGGCTCCAGCCCATCCCCTGCAGCCTCGGACGGCTGCTCAGTGGTGGTGCTGCTGCTGGTGGGGGGAGGCTCCAGCCCATCCCCTGCAGCCTCAGATGGCTGCCCACTGGTGGTGGTGGTGGTGCTGCTGATGCTGGTGGTCGGAGGCTCCAGCCCATCCCCTCCAGCCTCAAACAGCTGCCCACTGGTAGTGGTGGTACTGCTGATGCTGGTGATCCTCATTCCCCTTCCTGGCAGCAGCTTGGGATTCTTCCTTACACTTCCTGGCAGCAGCTTGGGATTCCTCCTTCCCCTTCCTGGCAGCGGCTGAGGGTGGCACCTTGCCCTTCCTGGCAGCAACTGGGGGTGGCACCTTGACCTTTCTGGCAGCACTTGGGGCAGGCACTCTCTCCATGTGGCTGGCTGGTGGCCTGGATCCTTTACCACCACAAGTTGCTGTGGAAACTACTGGGCCCGTGGACTGGGTGGCTGAGGTGGTTGCCTGGCTTTTACCCACCCTGGCCAGATGTGAAGGAGGGGGAGGGATAGGGAAGAGGTCAATGGTGGAGAGGAAAACCTTCTTAGGGACATTGGGGCAGGAAGATGGAGAAGGTTTGGGAGTGGAGGAAGAGGGAGTGGTTGTAGGAGGTGTCTGCCTTCTGTGTTTGTGTGCAGGTGCATGGGCTGGATGCTGTTGTGAGGAGGATGGCTGTTGGGTGTCTGAGTGCCTGCGTTTGTGTACCTTGGAAGGGGGAGCACAGACACAGTGGGAGAGGACACAGGGGACGTGTGCCTGGATATTGGGGTGGTGACTGCCAGTGAGGTGTTTGGTCTGATAGGTGTGCTGGTGATGGAAGTAGTGGATGAGGATGTTGTGCATGCAGGTGTGAATGTAGATGCAACTGGGAGGGAGGTGGAGGATGAGGAGGAGGGGCCACAGTGGAGACAGTGGATGTTGGTATGGCTGCATCTGGATGGTGTTTGTGTGAGTGCCTGTGGGAAGATGTGTGGTGCTTGCGTTTGCCATGCCCACTCTTGTGTGTTGTCCTGTATGCATGCTCGTCTGTCTGTGTGCTTGGGATAGGTTGGGGTTGAGGGGAATGGGATTGGGCAGAGGAAGGTGGAGAGGTGGTGGAAACAGGGACAGAGGGTGCCATCAGAGAGGAGGCCAGAGCCTGGATTGATCTCTGTTGGGCCGCCAAGCCCGTGTGAATGCCCTCCAGAAATGCATTGGTCTGTTGCATTTGGGCTGCCAGCCCCTGGATGGCATTCACAATGGTTGACTGCCCAACAGAGATGGATCGGAGGAGGTCAATAGCCTCCTCACTCAGGGCAGCAGGGCTCACTGGTGCAGGGCCTGGGGCGAAGGAGATGCCCACCCTCCTAGGTGAGTGTGCACAGGCAACTTGCTTAGGGGCTGCTGGGAGGGAGGTGATGGTACGGGTGGTGGCGGCTGTACCTGTAGCTGGGTTAGGCAAAGAAGTGTCTGCCACCACCAGGGAGTTTCCATCGAGGTATCCGTGTCCGAACTGTCCCCTCCAGTCCCCGCCGTGGTGCTCCCCTTGCCCTCCATCCCACTGGTGCCCTCAGCATCGGTGGACTCTGCCTCCTGGGTCCTGTGGGATGCAGCTGCCTCCATCACCAGTGCCTCTGCCCCTCAGCCAGATGATGCTAATGCACATAAGGACAGGATGACAAAACAAAAAGGGAGGGAGAGACAAAGGATACACTTGGTCAATGGCTGCACCAACACCACAGTTGGCGTACATACCACCCTCACACACAGGGAACAGCCCTACACACTATGCAATGCACTACCAGTAACAATGCTAGTCACCGGGGCATGGGGAGGGACACATACCGGGAACCGCAGCATACCTGGGACCCACACAGCCCTGCCCAGCAGTGGATACCTACTAGCTAGGTTGGATGATTTTCACATCAGAACCCTGGCCAACATGGGACCTTCTCTGCTGTGGCAGGCCTGGTCTAGGGGCACTCACAGACACACATCCCCCACCCGGATACCACCACACCAGGCGGCAGTTGTTATGATGGGCACTGTACACACCCCCTTGTGACTGCTGGGAGGCCCTCAAGCGCCCATCCAGCTCCGGATAGGCCACTGCCAGAATGCGGGCCATCAGGTGAGTCAGGGTTTGACGGGCACCCCTTCCTCGTTGGGAGGCCATCCCCAGCTGGGCCTCCGCTGTCTTCCATGCCCAGCGTCTCAGGTCCTCCCACCTTTTCCGACAGTGGGTGCTCCACCTGCTGTAGACCCCCTGGGTCCGCACGTCCTTGGCGATGGCTCGCCAAATACCCTTCATTTGATGGGCTCTTCCAGCAGAGGAAACATACACAGGGAAAGGTATTAGTTAGACCATACTGCCTGTTACACTCATGGCCCACCATAGCCCTTCCCATCCACTTTCACACAGACATGGCCCAGCATACATGCTGCACGCTGCCCAGGCCCCCCCCAATACGAGTCCGCACACACAGTACTCCATGCATTCATGCATCATGCATCGTGCTCACAGTGTACTCACCTGTTGGTCTGGAGGCCCATACAGGTAGTTCGTACTGGGGTAGGACCCCAACCACTAGTCTCTCCAACTCCGCAGAGGTGAAGGCAGGGGCCCTTCCCCAGTCCCACAGGCCATGGTAGGTTCCAGACACAGGTCACAGCAGCACATGCAGTGAAGGTCCTCTCCTGTTGAAGGTCAGGTAGCAAGTGAGTGAACAAGATAGAAAATGGCGGTGATGTCCGCGGCGGTGCATGGCGGTGACATCGGCGGCAGTGCATACCATCACCGCCGGCGTACATCACCATTGCCCACTGTAACCCATAGGGCCCAATTATAACCAATGAGGAATTGCACGGCGGATCCTGACCACCTCCCGCAACGGCGCACAACATCAGCAGAATTACCTCACTTCCACCTGTCCCTCCATACAGGACAGGTAGACGCCATTTCAGTGGGGGGGGACAGTGCATGGAATATAACTGCGTCACAGGTCACAATTGTACATAAAGGACATATGCCAGTAATACATTTAAAATACACATCATGTATTGAACTCTAGTGGTTACAATGTACATCTTGTGACCGGCTCCTCACTCTTTGGCCCCATAGATTGCAACTGCTGCAGATGAATAGGAGATGGAGACATCCCCCGTGTACAGACCCCTGATGGACTTGGCAACAAAGCAGGACAGGCACATTATACTCACCTACAGAATTGACAGGGCTACTATCACGGAGATGTGTGCCCAATTGGAGCCTGACCTGATATCTGCTATCCGTCACCCCAATGGTGCTGGACAATATTCAGATAATTCATAACTGCGTCATTGCTGATGATTGCACGTACATTGCCAATCCCACTGTCCATCACATTAATGCTGTATGTACACTAAGGTGGTGGTTGCATTGTTCAAATTGTGACAGCCTACTCACTCTTGTGTCCCTTAGATACCTACCACTGTGGATTAAAAGGAGGAGGAGACAAGCCCCTGTGTACAGACCCCTTCTGGACTTAGCTACACTGGAGGACAGGCACATAATACTCACCTATAGACTGGACAGGGCCGCAATCACAGAGCTGTGTGGCCAATTGGAGCCTGATCTGATATCAGCTCTCCGTCATCCCACTGGGATCCCTCCTCTTGTGCAAGTCCTATCAGTGTTCCATTTCTTGGCAACTGGTTCTTTCCAAATGACAGTGGGCTTGGCAGTATGAATGTCACAGCCAATGTTCTCAATAGTGCTGACAAGAGTGTTGGGTGCCCTGATTAAACACATGTGCAGCTACATCATTTTCCCCCAGGTGGAGGATTTGCCCACTGTGAATGTTGACTTTTATGCAATGGGACATATCCCCAACATAATTGGGGCAATTGATGGAACACATTTTGTATTTGTTCCCACCCCGGCAAAATGAACAGATCTTCAGAAATCAAAAATGTTTTCACTCGATGAATGTGCAGATGGTGTGTTTGGCGGACCAGTACATCTCCCACGTCATTGTTAAGTATCCTGGGTTGGTGTTTGATGCCTTTATCCTGAGGAATAGCAGCATCCCAAATGTGATGGCCCGACTACAGTGTGTGGCTAATAGGTGAGCCCTGGTTCCCACCCAGTGGATGTTGGTATATGGGTACATTGTGAGCCATAAGGGATAGTGTGTGGCTAACAGTTGTCCCTCGATATTTGCAGGTGACTCGGGTTATCCCAACCTATCATGGCTACTGACTCCTGTGAGGAATCCCAGGACAAGGGCTGAGGAATGTTACAATGAGGCACATCGGTGAACAAGAAGGATTATTGAATGTATCTTTGGCCTCCTGAAGGCCAGGTTCCGGTGCCTTCATCTGACTGGTGGATCCCTGTGCTACTCACCCAAGAAGGTCTGCCAGATAATCGTGGCATGCTGCATGTTGCATAACATTGCCTTGAGATGCCATGTGCCTTTTCTGCAGGAGGAGGAGGCTGGAGATGGCCATGTGGCAGCAGTGGACCCTGTGGACAGTGAAGATGAGGAGGCAGAGGATGATTGATGAGGACAACAGATCTGCAGTGATTAGTCAATACTTCCAATGACACACAGGTAAGACAGTGTTACTTCACATTTCATTGTCAGTTTTTGTTTCACATTGTGAATGGCAGGCTGTGATTTCCCATTTCTAGGTCCACTCACTGTACCCTTTGGCAACTCTTTTTGCAGATGTTGGTGCCCCACTATCGCTCTTGGTGTTGTCACTGCAGCCAACTACAGAACTATCCTATGTTAACATTACTGTACAGTTGAATTGCAATGTTTAAACCTTGTAAAACTAATGCATACTTCAATCATTTGATATACTCCATATTTGTATTTTTTCAAATTGTGTTTATTGCAGTGCTAAGAAGAAAAGGGGGAGGTGCAATGGGCTGGTGTGATGATGGAGGAAAGTCCAGGGTATAGTTCCAGTCTATTTGTAGCACAGGTGCATTGTCCAAGGGGACATAGGAAGGGGAGTAATGGCAGTTCAAGGTGGACAGGGTGACAGAGTGGGACACAAGGTTGACAATTAGGAGAGTCTTATTTCCTGGCGGAGGTCTTGGCAATAGTCTCTGGCTTCTGCCTGGATCGCAGGGAATGTTTGCGGGGTTTTTCTCCTTCTGCAGGGGGAGGGGTGCTGGTGGCCTGTTGGCCCTGTGGCAGGGCCTCCTGTCCACTAGCGGCAGTGGTCTGGCTAGTGGCAGGGGCCCGCTGGTGTGGCCCTGCCTCTCTCATAACATTGGCCATGTCTGCCAGCACCCCTGCAATGGTGACCAGGGTGGTGTTAATGGCCTTCAAGTCCTCCCTGATCCCCTGGTACTAACCCTCCTGCAGCCTCCTGTTCTCCTGCACGTTGTCCAGGATCTGGCCAAGCGTATCCTGGGAATTTTGGTATGCTCCCAGGATCTTGGTGAGTGCCTACTGGAGAGTCGGTTCCCTGGGCCTGTTCTCCCTCTGGGGCACAGCAGTCCTCCCAGCTCCCCCCTTGTCCTGTGCCTCTGTCCCCTGAACCGTGTGCCCACTGCCACTGGCCCCAGGTCCCTGATTGTCTTGGGCTTGTGGTGTGCCCTGGGGTCCCTGTAGTGGTGGACACACTGCTGATTGACGTGTCCTGGGGACAGAGGTATGGGCACGCTGGGTGGGTGCTGTGGTGGTGCTTCCTGAGGTGGAGGCTCTGTGGTGGTGTGTGACTGTGGCTGTGTAACCGACTGTCCAGAGGTCCCTGATGGGCCAAGTTGGACATCCAGATCCAGGCGACCAGAGTCACTGTCATCACTGTGGGCCTCTTCTGTGGGGGGACTGGATGCTGCTGGTACCTCTACTCCGGTGACATTAGCTGGGATACCTGTGAGGATGTAAATGCAGTGTTATTGTTTCTGTGTGTGACATATTGTGCATGGATGGGTTGCCCTCTATGGTTGTTTTTACCCTGGCATCTTTCACTTGTGTGTGTTGGTGTACGGTGGGCTAGGTGATTCTCTCTAGTGTCCATGCAGGTCTGTGAGTGGTGTCCATGCATTGGTGGTGCATGTTGGGCTTGGCATAGGGATGAGTGAGATGTGATGGTGGGGTGTGTGGGTAGTGGTGGAATGGAAGTGAGGGTGGAGGTATGTGATTGCGTGCAGGTGGGGGGGGTGATAGAAATAAAAAGTTGACGTACCAGAGCCCATTCCTCCTGCTACTCCTGCCAGCCCTCAGGATGCATAATTGCCAAACCTTGCTCCTCCCATGTTGTTAGTTGTGGGGGAGGAGATGGGGGTCCACCGCCAGTCCTCTGTACAGCGAGTTGGTGTCTTGCTGCAATGGAACATACTTTCCCCCGTAGGTCATTCACCTCTTCCTGATGTCATCCCTTGTTCTGGGGTACTGTCCACGATCCTCTGCCATAGCTCCATCTTCCTAGCAATTTATATTTGCTGCACTGGTGCTCCAAATAGCTGTGGCTCTACCTGGATGATTTCCTCCACCATGACCCTCAACTCCTCCTCAGAGAATCTGGGGTGTTGTGTTAGTATTGTGGGTGAGGGTGTGTAGGGTGGTGTGTTGGGGTGTGTTTTGTGAGGTGCGTGGGTGATGTACAGGTGATGGTGGTATGTGGCTCTGATTGTGTGAGTGGTCTTGCTGTCTCTCTCTGGTGCCAATGATTTGTATTCGTAAAGGGTTGTGGTTAATGTGGGTGTGTGTTTTATAGTGGTGTGGGTGTGGTGTGTGTATGTGTGTCAGGTGTGTGTTGTTTGAATTATCCAACGCAGTGTTGTTTTGTTTGTATGTGTATATTTTGAGCGCAGCTGTATGTACTGCCAATAGTTTACTGCGGTTGAGTGTCTGCCATGGTGATTCGTGGGTCATAATGTGGTGGGCGTAGTTCTGTTGGCGTAACGGTGTAGGTTTTGATACCGCCAGTTTATCACTGACCTTTGGTGTGGCGGAGTTGTGTCTGTGGCTGTATAGTGACGGATTGGTGTGTGTGTGTCATTATATGGTGAACGGATATCCGCAGCTGCGGCAGTATGTTGACGGCAGTCAGAATGGTGGTAAGAGGGATTTACTGCCAATGTCATAATGAGGGCCATAATGCTCTTAAGGTGATCCGGATTTAATAGGAGCTACAGAAACCATCTCCAAGGTGGGGGTGATATTTTAATCCCCTTGAAGATTGAATAGGATACACTCTATAGAACTTTTTGAATTCTTTCCCATACTTTAGGAAGTATGTCAGAGAGATGAGAGTAACAGGTGTACTGCCTGATGTAAGTGTTTTGTGGATATAAAGAGTCAGCATTGCCTTATGTAACAGAGAGGTGGCTCTACTGGCCAGAGAGAGGTAGAACATGCAGAACCTGAGGGGCAGTTAGGCAGGGATGACTCTGCAGTACTGCTGAAGAGGTAGGGCGGGGTTCTGGACTAGTAACAAGGTGTCCGATGGATGAAGAGATGAAAGAGAAAGATGACCCACAAAGAGAGATAAAAGTATTTCATGTCTGGTGAAAGGGGAGCAGTTTTAATGGTTAGAGGGAGAATATTTCCAATGAAGGAAATGAGAGTGTCAATGCAGAGATGAAGAGGGCATTTGGTGTTTGAAGACGAATCAAGGGCATGCAATGAACAAAGGATAACATTAAGATGTGATGGCCATGGAGTGTGTGCTCCTCTGATAACCTGTGAGAGGGATAAAATGTGCAAAGCCTCAGATTAGAACAACATTTCCTAAAGCAGTTCCATAATGCCTCTACATGTCAGATGCAAGGAGAGAGGGTTCTATAGTAGCTACTAAGCAATGTGAACCTGTTATTGGTCAGAGGAATGACTGACCATGTGATAGCTTCAGAGAGAACTTGAGATGCAAATGTATAGGAGTAAAAACAGAGAGGAAAACGAATGATGAGAAAGAGAGGGAATTAACTGGAACATACAGAGATCAGAGTCAAAGAATGAGCAAGAGAGAGGTTGTATGTATGATGTCTTGGCTGCAAAGCTTTTCCAGTGGTTGAAGACAGGGTGAAGGACCGACGTCTGCTGAGAAGCAGACGGCATTTTGTTGCCAAAAGGGAAGAAGTGCAATGATTATTAAAGATATGGACATGATAAATGACTGAAATGACTGGGAAATAAGGTTTATTTAATGATTGCAGCAATTGATAGATAACATTAAATACATTGGGATAGAGGAATACCCTTCTATGACAAGAAGTGGAAGGGCTATTGACGACAATAAAATAAAAGTTGCCCCAAAGACAACAAAGAGGGATGGAAGGCCCTCTACAGGAGTTTTGCAAATGTTTCATAAGAGGGAGCTTTTTAGTGGTTGGAGTAGGGAGACGCCCTCCAGTGGCAGGAGGCAGAGGGGGGACCTCTGATGACTGAAGTGCAGGAGATTATTTGCACTTGCTGGGGAGTGTTCCAGATGACTCAACATTGTAATGTAATGAGTGAGACTGGACAGATTTGTATTGGACTCGAAGTGACACTTTTTCCCTGAGAAGGAAATTGAGGGAATATCGTCGCTGCCATGCATGAGCAGCTTGAGGGCGCATTTCAAAGGGATGCCAGATGGGATATTTCAGTGGCAGCGCTGTTTCCCTTGCCGAGCACAGGGGAAAGAGAGTTCTCCTAACCACAGATTACTGTTTAATTACATATTGATTGAATAGACGGGAAGGAGCTGGGCGGTCGACAGGCTCAGGGGAGACCTGGACCAGACGTGACTCCAATCTGACGTTCAGCCTATTACATAGGCAGGTTTCGTGTGTTATCTGCAGCCGTCTGCATTTTGAAGCATAGGAAGGAACATAAGGCGTGCAGGCGGGCTAACCATCCAGGAAGGTGATTTTGCCAGTAAGGTATTCTAAGTGACATCAAAGACAAAAACAGCAAAGCTAAATATTAGTTGTTTGTGAGGCGCATGGTGCATTTGGCGGACAATTAAGTATTTTGATGCTTATGTTAAGCCAACATGAATACCATTTCCTGGTACGTCTTTAGTGTCCAGCTGTTAATTGCACTTCCCTTAATTATGCACGTTCAGTGATGGCAATTAACAGTGGTTAACAACCTCTTCAGAGCGAAATAGTTGTATGTGAAAGAGCACATACATCACTTTTTTAGGGCCAGATGTAGCAAAATAACATTTTGCGACTTGCAAATAGCGATTAATTGCGACTCGCTGTTTGCAAGTCGCAAAATGTTATGCAGAACGGTGTCTCAGACACCGTCTGCAAGTCGGTATGGGGTCGCAATGACCCACCTCATGAATATTCATGAGGTGGGTCGCAAATTGCGGCCCCATACCGACTATGGGCACTCGCAAACATGGAGGCCTGCTGTAGTCAGCAGACCTCCGTGTTCGTGACTGCTTTAAATAAAGCAGTTTTTTTTTTTTTAAGTGTAGCCCGTTTTCCTTAAAGGAAAACGAGCTGCACTTAAAAAAAAAACCGAAACCTTTAGTTTCGGTATTTTTTTCAGGGCAGGGAGTGGTCCCTTGGAAAACAATTTTCTGGGTCCAGTCACAAACTGGAAGGGGTCCCATGGGGACCCCTTCCAATTTGCGAGTGGGTTACCATCCACTTGAAGTGGATGGTAACTGCAACACCATTTGCGACCGCATATGCGGTCGCAAATGGTGTTGCATACCACTAGGAATCGCAAATAGTAAGGGAACACCCCTTCCTATTTGCGATTCTGAAATGCATTTTGCGAGTCGGTCCGACTCGCAGAATGCATTTCTGCATAGGAAAATGTGATTTGCAACTCGCAAACGGCAGTTTTTGCCGTTTGCGAGTTGCAATTCCTTTCCTACATCTGGGGCCGAGTTGCAATTCCTTTCCTACATCTGGGGCCAGATGTAGGAAAGGAATTGCAACTCGCAAACGGCAAAAACTGCCGTTTGCGAGTTGCAAATCACATTTTCCTATGCAGAAATGCATTCTGCGAGTCGGACCGACTCGCAAAATGCATTTCAGAATCGCAAATAGGAAGGGGTGTTCCCTTCCTATTTGCGATTCCTAGTGGTATGCAACACCATTTGCGACCGCATGTGTTGCAGTTACCATCCACTTCAGTGGATGGTAACCCACTCGCAAATTGGAAGGGGTCCCCATGGGACCCCTTCCAGTTTGTGACTGGACCCAGAAACATTTTTTCAGGGCAGGGAGTGGTCCAAGGGACCACTCCCTGCCCTGAAAAAATACCGAAACTAAAGGTTTCGGTTTTTTTTTTAAGTGCAGCTCGTTTTCCTTTAAGGAAAACGGGCTACACTTAAAAAAAAAAAAACTGCTTTATTTAAAGCAGTCACGAACACGGAGGTCTGCTGACTACAGCAGGCCTCCATGTTTGCGAGTGCCCATAGTCGGTATGGGGCCGCAATTTGCGACCCACCTCATGAATATTCATGAGGTGGGTCATTGCGACCCCATACCGACTTGCAGACGGTGTCTGAGACACCGTTCTGCATAACATTTTGCGACTTGCAAACAGCGAGTCGCAATGACTCGCTATTTGCAAGTCGCAAAATGTTATTTTGCTACATCTGGCCCCTTGCCCCTAGTGAGGAGATTGCACGTCTGGGAGTCTTTCCTAGGGCTCTTGCTAGGGTTGTGCACATTGTAATCACCCAGAAATGAACTAGTGGAAAGTTTAGGTAAAATTCACTCTACAGTAAACAGAGCTGAGTCGCTCCAATATTCACCAACAAAAGTGTGCTCAATGTGCAGTTCTTGTTTCACTATTTCGGTGATTCTGTACTTGTGGTGACGGTGTTAATCTACATGTAAATGTTTAATTGTATATTATTATTTAATGAATCATATGAGAATTCTGTATGTTTAACATTAAAAAATAGCCCAACTCATGCCACGAAGGCAGTACACAACAAGCATTAGTTAAGCCAATATGTCTTACCCTGAAAAATAGAGAGGTGACTTATTGGCTTTGCCAAAGCTTTTTGTTTTTTCATTTACGTTCCCACACCAGTATATTTTTATATTAAGTGTCCTAAAATGATCATAGGCCACAGTAAAACGGTAAATTAAAAATGGTGAAATGGCTTTCAGTTTGTTACGATGGATGCCTGCCAATAAGACCGCAACATAATCACACGCCAGCACACCAATACGTTGTGGCAACCCGGTTGACATTTTTAGATTTTTAATTTACCGTTCCAATATGGGTGACAGCCATTTTAAAATAGTTAAATGAAAGACAATGAAAGACAAAATATGCACGGAAAAGCCAAACAAAAAGTGAAAAGGGTTCAGTAGTAGTATGAAGAGGATCTGGGAGCACTGGACGCCAGTGAGCGTCCCAGTGTAACCTGCCAGGACCTCACAGAATAACAAAAAATACTTTTGAAAAAAAAAAACTTAAAGGGAAGGTAGGAAGCAGATGGCAGCCCCCCGCAACGTGCATCTGTCTGCCCTCACACAAGCCGTATCTGGGTGGGGGGCAGGAAAGCAAGGGATGAGCGAGTGTTAGTGGAGCTGTGTTGTTAAGTAGACATGAGAGGGAGAAGGTGATGCACTTCCATGGAACAGAAACAGAACTAAACAAACACTGGCAATGTCAATAGGTTTAGTTTCAATGTACTGCACCCTGTACTCACATGGACACACTGCTCAATTTGCACACACAAGGACAAACCAAACTCACATGGACTCACAAGAGTGCATTGCTTACCCTCAACTCACAAATCCACACAGCTCACCCTGTACTCACAAAGACACAATGCTCATCCTGTACTGACACAGGTACTCTGCTCACTGTACACTCAGACATTCACCCTGCACTCATACAGTCTCACGTGTTACTCTGCACTCCTGCACATAACTCGCACTGCAATATTATAGACATACTGCTCACCTTGCTCTCCCTTCGGCACACCAATCACAGTATAATCATTCAGGCATACTGCTCACCCTGCACCCAGGCACATTACCCACCATGCACTGCCATATGCACACTGCTTACCTTGCACTAAGGGATACTTCTCACCAAGCAAGGAACACTCCTGCTACCTTTCCTCTGATGGACTCAGTGGTACTCCTTTATCACAGGTGGATAACCCCCTGGACTCTGCCACTAACACATTAAAATTCCATGGACCATTCAGAAAACATACACCTACACAGACATTTCAGTCACTTGAAGTCTGCCTCGTAAGTCAACACAGGCATCATGTCAACAGTCATGCGCCAAATCAGGGTTTTCCTCAAAATCAATTGCTATGGCTCTCCAAATATCTAACACGTTGCTCCTGAAGTACACCTTCTGATAAAGTCCGGAGCACAGTAACTGGATACGATCTGCTAGACCTGACACCTTTGCGTGGTAGTCCCCCAAACTCTTTGCGTTTACCCCTCCTGTTGAATTTGTTGTTTGGCTCTTAGACTCCCTGCACTTTATCACTGCTAACCAGTGGTTGTGCTCATTCCTTAAAACATAATAAAATTGGCTTACCGCTGATTGACAAACTTAATTCACTTATAATTCCCTAGTAATGTGGTATACCACATACCCAGGGCAGGCTAATGAAATGCTACTAGTAGGCCAGCAGCCACCTACTTCAAAAGCTAGTGAAAACATGCCTCACGCCTGCCATTGTAGCCTGTGTGATGGTTTAAGCTGCCAAATTGGCCTGGCAAAAATAAACTCCTTGCCAGGCCTAAAACTCTCCTTCTACCCTAGATCACCCTTACGGTAGAGTGCAGAGTTTTTTAAAAGCTGCACATGTACTTTTAAGTTTAACAAGTCCTGGTATTGATAAACTCACATTTGTTTTTCACTGCTGTGAGGCCTAACTCTCTGTTAGACCTGTCAGCTCTTGGCGTAGCTTCCCCTGTCTTTTTGCTTCTGACCTCCTGTTTTTGACCTTGTGCTGAATTTCGTTTTTCCTGGCTTGAGGACTCTGGGCACTTTACCACCGCTGGTCAACGCTAAAGTGCAAGTGCTCTCTGTCTCAATTGTATTGTGATGGGTTTATCCATCATTGGAATATTTGATTTACTAGTATGTCCCTAGTAAAGTGCACTATGTGTGCCCAGGGCCTGTAAATCACTGCAGTGTCTGTGTGTGCAGTTTCAAACTGCCATTTCGACCTGGCAAGTGCACCACTCGCGAGGCCGTAACATTCCCTTTTGCTACACGTAAGTCACCCTTACGATAGACCCAAGGCAGGAGGGTGTGGTATATTAAAAAGGTAGGACATATACTGGTGTGTTTTACATGGCTGATTATAAAATACTGCTAAATTCAGTTTTCGCTATTGCAAGGACTATCTCTCCCATAAAGTAACATGGGGTGTAATATTCCGTAGGGAGCAGATAGAGACATGGAGTTTGGGATCTCTGAACGCACAAGTTAAAAATACATCTTTTGGCGAAGTTGGTTTTTAAACTGTAAGTTTGAAAATACCATTTTAGAAAGTGGGTATTTTCTTACTTAACCCTTCTGTGCCTCTGCCTGTCTGTGGAATACACGTCTGGGTCAGGATGACAGTTGGGCTGTTTGTGAATTCACTCTAGACAGTCACACGAAGGGAGCTGAGGTGTGCCCTGCATATCCTGATGGGTCTTCTAGGGCTAGAGTGGTGGAAGGTGCTGACACTCGCCCCGGAATAGGGCTGTGCCTATCCTTACACAAAGCAGCCTTCCCCCTCTTGGTGTGTGTCTGGGGCCAAGGCAGGAACAACAGGGTCTTGTGCACTACATAGACTTTTCTGTGAAGGTTGCCTACTTTTAAGACAGAAATGAATATCTTTACTGGACCTCTGACCCCACAAAGTTAGAATCCTTCTGGACTAAGAACATTCTGTCAGGAAGAAGAGCTGGCTGCTGTAGGAGGGACAGCCACTCTGCCTATAGCTTTGGTGTGCAGCCTGCTGTCTGCTGCTTCTCTCCTGGGAGTGAGAGGACTGGACTTTACTTTCTACATCCTGCTTCCAAAGGTTCCCCAGGGGCTTGGACTGAGCTTGCCTCCTGTTAAGAAGTCTTAGGGACATCAAATGCTTCATCTGTCAGCACCTGGGTTCTCTTTCTCAGAGTCCTGAATTGCCAAGTGGTGGTAAATCCAGTTCCTGGGCCCTTGGGAGTGGATTCTGATGTAACAAAGAAGAAACAAGCGCATCAATGCCAGAGTGACTTCAGCACCGGCTCTGCTGTCCAACTCTGCGCCGCTGCCTGCACCTGAAGCTGTGGTCCTGCTGAGTGCAATGACTGATGCTGCAGACCCGCCACTGCTGCAGCACCTCCTAAGTCCCACCACAGCATGAGTCCTGAGTGCCGTGTCAACGACGTCCGTGACACCCAACTCCGGCTCTGCCGCAGCACCTGTGGCCCTGTGGTGTGATCAAACCTTGCATCTTGACCTGCTGGATTCATCAACCCCGCCTTGTCGTAAGGAACTGACCCCTTAACACCAACGCCGCATCACCTCCCCTGCCTAGCAGTAAGGAACTGACACCGCATCGACTCCAGTGACACCTCACCTCCCCAGCTCTGTGCAGCGTCTTTGTTTCCTTGTTTTCCAGGGTGCTGTACCTCGGATCCATGTGACTCCGCAACCGGCCTGTATTCCCTCCCAAGTGGTGTCGGACTGCCAGAAACAACTCTGTCACGACGTTGTGATAGCCCCAGTTGAAGCTATTGTGTTTCTAAGTGCTATACCAAGATTTAATCTTTGAAAATGTGCATCTTTGCTTGTGTATGTTGGATTGTTGGTGTTTTGGTCCTGTTTTACTCAGATAAATATTAGCTATTTTTCAAAACTGGTGTGGGGCACTTTTGTGGTATTTTCACTGTGTTACTGTATGTCTGTACAAATGCTTTACACATTGCCTCTGAGATAAGCCTGACTGCCCGTGCCAAGCTACCAAGGCGGTGAGCAGGGGTTATCTTAGCTATGCGACTCACATACCCTGGCTAGAGTGAGGGTCCCTAATTAGACAGGGTGGGGACCCCATTTCCAACACTCTTTTTATTGGATGACATTGGGTTACCTTATTACATACAATAATTGATAACTTTTGTTTGGAGGCAGGTGGGAATGTCATGTTTGGTGTCTAAGGAACTGTAATTTAAAATCTTCTTTAATGGCAAAGTCAGAATTAAGTCACAGGTCTCAAAATTCTACTTTCAGAAAGTTGTCATTTTCTTGTTCTAATCATTTGGTGCCTTCAGTCTGTCCTTTGGTCACATGACTAGGTGTAGTTGGCCGCAGGCCTTTGTGTTTTCCTCCCAGACCGTCAGACAATAGTGGGGATGGGTGTTGGGAGGATGGCCCATCCCCACAGGATTTGGGGGGAAGGCGAAGCTGTGCACAACCCCACGTGCACTTCAAAAAGACTACCTCAGCTCACACACAAAGAACTTCACATTAGCCATTTGTGACTCCAGATATCCTAGGAGCAGGGCAAGGAGGCAGGGGATTCCAGATCTGGAATGTGTGTGTAGGGGGGGGCATTCCTAAAGCCTCTTACACTTCAGTGTTGGCACCAGGCCTGCACTGCTATCTGAGAATAAAGACTGGTATTGCTTGCTTCATTCCAAGGCTACCTGAAGTGACACCAAGGGTCAGCTGACTGCCCTCCTATTGAGAGCTGCAGGGACATAACAATCTCCAGAGGCCTCTGGAACTGCCCAGCTGAGCTGCTAAACTGAACCTGCCTGGACCTTCAACTGGACTTGCGTGACCTTGCTGGCTTCTCCTGGAGTGAGCTCCTAATTTCCAAGAAGTACCTCTTCTGTTAGATGCATTTGACAATACAATTGCATTTCTCCTCTTCTTCCTCGGATGAACAATGGCACTACTTTTCTCTGTTCTGTTCTGTTCTCAATTTGGGAATCTCATGTTTGTTCTTGAGTACCTGTAGCATCCCCAGAACTCTGTTGCTTAATCCTATCCTAGGAATTCTATCATATTGATTAATTATTGATACGTCTTCTGGTTTTATCCCTTGTTATGCAAGAGGCGGTATTTATTTGCTTACGTTGTCCCCTTCTGGCATCTCCCTGGTGTGTTTTCACTGAACGTTATATTGTGCTTGACCAGAAAGAATTTCCCATACATAAACACAATTAAGAGCTCTTGTTAAAGGCTTCACAAAGTATGTCATCTCATCTTCAGTGCTGAAAGAGATATATGTGCAAGCATAAAATTTGGAGATATTTAGGACTGTAATATTATTTTCCAACAAACTAACATACGTATTTTCATCATATTTCTGCCTCAACTAAGTCTATTCCTGTGAAATGTCATATGATATTTCAGAGTTTTTCAAAGTTCCTTCGCTGCCACCAATCTCTGGACTCTTTATATGATCCTTGAAGACGATGGGTAGTACTTTTATTATTATTGCTGGCACCAAGGTGCAGGAGACGGCAAGGATCCAAGACCATTTTCTGTTTGTGTTTCTTGTGGTCTCAGCAATTAAGCCCAGAAGGGTCACTAGTACATCAAGGCCCTTTGCCTTCCTAGACTGGTGGTTCTGGACAAGAAGGCTTCTCAGACCTTAGGCGGTAGCCTGTTTTGTTGCTAATGAAGCAGATAGTTCTTCCTTTCTGGTTGCAGGTCTCTTGTTATGGTGCTAGTACCAAAGGGCTTGGAAGGGCCTGCAACATCTGGCCACGAAGACAATTCAGTACTCTATTCGTTCCTTGCAGTACTATGGTATCAGAGAACCAATCATCGATCATGGTAATGGAGATTAAATATAGTAATTCAAACAGGGTAAGTCCTATTACCAGTAAAGTCAAAAAAAGTGCTGAATTTAAAAACGGTCAGGCAGTTCAAGAGATGCACAATCAGTTTGTTTACAGTGTGTTCTCTTAACACTTCCCTTCTCATCACCTTTCAACTGCACCCAATTCTGCTGGTGACAGAAACAAATGTAGAATCTGTTGTCTAAGTTGAATCAGTTCTTTAATGAGGCATTTGGCCAGAGGCTATGCATCTTTGTTCGCTTGCATAGCCTTTCAATTTGAGACCAAAATGGATTCCACACCATACTTTTTAATTTTTTCCTTTTTTGTCATGTTCGGTCGACGGTTGGCCCCACACATGAAGGAGGCTTGTTAATTCACAGCCAACATACTCGCTTTGTATGCAAGTTCTGCACTCTCTATGTTTCCCGGCATTGTTTTTGTCTGATAAATAGTGAGTGTGCCCTCACATATGTGCCAACGCTTGGTGAAGCAGATATTAATAGTACAGCGGGGATGACCCTCACCAGACACACCTGAAGAAAACCTCAGGTTCCCAGTAGAATAATGATTCTCTATATATGTCTTTCAAGTTTGGTCTGCTATCTACAGGGAGCCACAACATTTGCATTTAGCTGTTTATTTAACAAAATTAGGTATGCACATCTAGGGCTTATAGTGGGATGAAAGACGTGGAGGGCCTTTTGAAGGGTCGTGGCCTCAGTAATTAAGGGAGTAGCTTCAACACATCCAAAATCTCTGTGATTCCCATAGTGTGCCACTACACTGGTATGTTGGTTTTTCAATGAACTTTTCATTATTACATCCAGAAATATAATACAATAACTGGCATACACTTAAAACCAGTTAGGACTATCTTCTTTGCCAGTGGTTGTTAGCGGTTTAAGATAAATGAGTAACAACAATGCTTTTGCTGTAAATAATACTGATAATGTTTAAATTCTGGAATTGTGAAAATGTGAATTAAACATTACTGAGGCTTAAAGAAGTGGTAATGGTCTTCAAAGTGACTTTGAGGAAATTCGATTTTTAATACGATCGTATCGACCCGCCATTTTGTGGCCCGCCGCCATTTTATGTTGCCTTCACTCAGGCAGCACAGCGAACGAAGTCCATTCTGCCTTTTCTGCTTATTCTGCAACATGGTGTTCAAAACAGCCTTCTGCCTCTATCTTTACAAGGCTGGTATTAAGGTCTGACCGAGTACACTAATCCCTGTCTGGTTTTCTAATCCTTGTTTCAACTATCTGTAGGCTCACACTATTCTCCGCCGATCTTATCTTATCGTCTGGCCTTCGCTGTCCTTTGCTAGTATTCTCTCATTTCACAACTGTCCTCCAAACGCACACAAACTTATCGCACCACATGCAACTTCGTTGTGGATCGGTTAATGAATTAGTTCAAGGGAGGGGTGACAAACACAGCTGGAGGGGAGGCAACCTTAAGTCACTTGATACTTTGTTTTCCAATTCCTTCTATTGGTGCTGTCTTGTTTTCCGACATTTCTATTGGCTCTGTTCTATCTTTACATTATTCTTACTGGCTCCTTTCTATGTGTTCTGGGAGTGTATGTAGTTAATAAATGGTTTTTATACGGTATATAAGATTGTGCGCCACAAAGTAAAGTGGCAGTCTCCTGAGAACATACCTTGTGTACTTCTTGGACAACTGTACTAGCTGCAGCTAATAAAATCTGATCTTTTACGCCTGACAGAGTGTCCCGTGTCTCTGTTAGTTGAGGCAGGTGAATCCAAGGAGATTTCAGGCGTACCCTGCGCCGCCAGGCCCATAAGGTTCTGGTTCTTCAACTGGCGCCCAAACGTGGGGCGGCTTCAGCGGTACCGGTTCTGCCTGAAGGTCGTGAGGAACCCCCCAAGAAAATTCTGGAGGAATCGCGAGCCACGTCAAGCGACCCCTGTATGTCGAAGTGGTCCGAAGGTCTTTTTCAGCGCGGTTACTCCTTCCTGACGGCTACTGACGACTGCTGCCCTGACTGCCGCCCTGCCTTGGCCCTTTCTTTGATGATGTATGGTAAAGCGAGACGATAGACGGGCCTCTGTTGGTGTAAGAAGACATCCTTAGTTAAGTATTTGGTGGGTCGCGCCCACAAATTTTGGTCTTTGTTTTGTCCTTAGGTCCTTAGATTTGGCCATTGCAGTGGCCAAAGCCGAGGGGTAAGTGCATTTGTGCTGTGCAAACTGAAAGTTTTACCCCCTTGATGTTTGTGAACAGCCAGTAAAAATCGTGAGATGTCTGGTCTGACTAAGTTTGGAAAACTTTGTTGCTTTGGTTGTAATAGGGACTCCCAGCTTGAGGACTCCTGTCCGATTCCTTCGGTTGGAACTCCCACATATGAGCTCTATTCTAAACATGGTGTTGGTCCTATTGCCTTTAATAAGACATGGACCCGATATACAAAGAAAGATGGTGTTTTAAAATGGCCAGAAAATGGTAGTTTCGAAACTGATGTGCTAGATAATTTAGAAGCAACGTTATTTAAAAGAAAAGCCCGGCCGGCAATGTTTGACTCTTTTCGCCTTTGGCGTAAGGAAGCCAAACAGAGAGAAATTAAACAAGCGAAACGAGATAGGAAAACACAGGGAATGACGATTATACAGGCTGCTCAGCAATTCAAAGATGATGAAATAGATAATGCAATGGAAATTTCAGACAGACAGCATCGAATGGCAATAGATAAATGCTATCCGACGTTGCCTATCTCTTCCCTTGATAAGAGAAAAGATTTTGAGGAAGATTCCTTAATGTCCCACTTATTGAAATTGCCTCCGCCCTATGTACAAGGTGCTAATGCACCCCCGATGTTACAGCCTGTTCAGCCGCCAGTTGTGCTTCCGCCTGCTCCAGCTTTTCCACATTTGCCTCCTCAAGTATTGCCTATGCCAGCTTTGCCTTTAACTCCTTTGCCTTCTGCTCCTTTGGCAATTCCTAATGCTCCTTTAGTTAATTCACCTAATACCTTGTCCCCTATCCTTATGTCAAATTCTCCATCTATGCGTAAGCGATTTGCAGATACTGTCTCTGGTCTCTTATCACCTTTCTTTGAAGCTTTAAATGTGTCTCCAGCTTTTTCTCGAAGACAGTCTCGTAGTCAATTCCCAGACTCCGAAGAGCGAGAAAAATTGGACTCACTTGCTTGTAGATGGATCAAGAAGGGTCCCCAATATAGTACGTCTGATATTATGTCCACCTTTCTGCAATGGAATGCACCTACGCAGAGATATGTTTTTAAAGTTATGTGCGATACTCTCGCTAAAGAATGGGAGGATATGAATTTGGGTTCGGTCCCACAGGATCTGTTAGATGTTCAGGCTGACTTTGACAAAGGACTTATTGTGGGTCCTAAGGTTGAAAACGCTGTCAGAACACTTATTTCTTTCAGATCCCTATTGTTCTCACAGACTTTTCCTGATTCTGATCCTTCAGTTAGGACAGCACTGAAAAACTATCCCATGAGAGAGGTTTCTCCAATATGGAAGGAAGAAGTTGCAGCAGCAGGTGCTAATCCAGCTATTCCTGCGCATTTTCAGCGCATATGGATACATGTCCCCTGGAAAAGGTCTGAAGTTTTAGCACTTAAACAGTCACTACCAGATTCACGCAAAAATCCTGCTGGTTACTATAAAGAGTTGTCGCAAACAGTTGATGCATGTACTATGAATCTAGCAGATATTGACATGTTGATGGGAAATGTAGTTCCACAGACAATATGGGCTAAAATTCGTAGAGAGGATCACGCTCAAGAATTAGGCGGCGATTGGAACGCTATTATTGCCCCAGATAGAGGTCAAGTAGGTGGTGCAAAGCCCGACGCTTTGATCTCAGAACTCCCTGGTAGGATTATTACATTAATGAAAACAATGATGCCTGCTTTGAGAGTTAATTGGGATAAGCTAGCAGCATGTAAACAAAAGAAAGATGAAAGTGTTTCCGATTTCTTTACCCGATTCGAGGAGACATTCATTGATCACAGTGGTCAAGATATGGCTACAGAAGGGGGACAGCGATTATTTGTGGATAAGTTCGTATATAATTTGCTTCCTGAACTATCACACAAGCTAAAAGACTCCGAGAGTTCATGGGCAGTTTCTTCTTCCGCCCAGATATTGGCTACTGCACAATATTATGAAAATAGAGACAAAGAAGAAAGGGAAAAACAAGAGAAAAAGACGAAAGAATTAAAAACTAAAGTTCTCTTGCAACAGGCTTATCCTCCTCGTTATGTTCAGCCTCAGTTTCAACAGCCTCCGCAGTTTCAGAGGTTGTATCAAAAGCCTGAACCATTCATTCCAAGACCTTTGCTAGGTCCCAATCAATGTGCTTATTGTAGGGAGGAAGGTCATTTTAAGAACAGTTGTCCGGCATTGTTGCAGCGTAATGGAGCAACATCTGCTTCACGAGGTCGTGGTGGTCCTCAGTCAGCAAATAGAGGTAGAGGTCGAGGTGTGTTAACCCAAGAGCAGCGTTCTTTTGTTCCTCCAAATTCCGGAAATTACTTTGACCAGCAAAATGTTAGGTCTACACAGTATTACAGTGAGGATCAGTATATTGAAGGAGGGAATGAAAGTCTTCATTTTGAATAGGACAGCCATGGACAAAGTAAGGGGGTTACGTCAATTCCAGTGGATCAGAATGGACCTTATGTTAATGTCACTACAATGGGTGTTTCAGAGCCATTTCTTTTAGATACTGGTGCCATGAGAAGCTCTATCATTCATTCTAAACTCCCTGGCGCACCTTTGTCTGGCTTAACGAATGTATCTGTAGGATTTTCTGGCGCCCCTGTTCGCAATCCAGTTTCTTGCCCTTTGCCTGTTTCAATAGGCCCTTATGATTTAGAAGCTCCGCTTCTTCTGACGAATGGTTGTGGTGAAAATCTGTTGGGTTTAGATCTATTAAAAAGAATGCATGCTACGATATATTGTTCACCTTCTGGTGTATACCTCACTCTAGGACAGAAAATGACTAGTCCAATGTACTTATCAAAAGATCAATTCCCACCTGAATTGCTTTCTCTTCCCGAAACGCTTTGGGCTACGGGTCCGAATGACGTTGGTTGTCTTGAGATCCCACCTTATGTTGTTACTCTTAAGCCCAATGCTGAAATGCCACGTATTCCGCAATACAGAATCTCTACTGAAGGTGAGAAAGCACTTCTGGAAATTGTCCATGATTTGATTCAGAAGGGTGTGGTTGAGGAAACGAGAGGAAATACATGTAACAGTCCTGTTCTTCCGGTTCTTAAACGCACTGATCCTTCTCAGCCTCCTGTTTATCGTTTTGTAATTGATCTTCGGGAGGTAAACAAGATTGTCGTACCGCAGTTTCCTGTAGTCCCAGATATCACTGCTCTGTTGACGATGATACCTTCTACAGCGACTTGGTTTTCAGTTATTGATCTAAAGAATGCTTTCTTTAGTATTCCCATCGCCGAAGAGAGTAGAGATATTTTTGGTTTTTCCCTCGGAGGCCGAAGCTTCCGGATTAAACGCGCACCTCAAGGTTATTGTGAAAGTCCCTCTATTTACAGTCAAGCTCTAAAATGTCATCTTGATGCCTTTTCCTTACCGTCCGGTGCCGCTCTCATTCAGTACATGGATGACTTATTAGTTGCAGCTGATTCAGAGGAGATTTGCAAAAACGTGACCGTTGCACTGTTGCGTCATTTGTTTGATCTGAATCACAAGGTTTCTCCTTCTAAATTACAATATGTCTGTCGCGAGGTGACTTATTTGGGTCATCTCTTGTCAAAGGAGGGACGAAGATTGACCCCCGAACGAATTCAGGCAATTGCACAAATGTCAGTGCCATCCACACAAAGAGAGGTACGTGCCTTTTTGGGCATTACTTCTTATTGTAGACAGTGGATTCCGAGTTTCTCTTTATTGGCTAAACCGCTGTTGGCGCTAACTTTAAAAGATACGCCTCAGCCTCTTCCGTGGACTGACGAGTGTCAGAAGAGTTTTACTGATTTGCGTATTGCTTTGTGTTGTGCTCCTGTATTGGGTACTCCTGATTACAGTAAGCCCTTTACGCTCTATGTCCACGAAAGAGAGGGTTGTGCATTGTCAGTCTTAACGCAGCGTTTTGGAGATCAACAGCGACCATGCGCATATTTCTCAGCTACGTTAGATCCAGTAGCTAAAGCATTGCCTAGTTGTCTTAAGGCAACAGCGGCAGCAGCAATTTCTATTCGACAGTCTGCTGGAGTAGTGCTAGATAATACTCTCATTGTTATGGTGCCACATGCAGTGGATACTTTACTAAATAGGACAAAAACACAGCATCTTACGAGTGCTCGGTTGTCCGGATATGAGCTGACGCTTTTGGCTAGTCACATACACATCAAACGATGTAATACCCTGAATCCAGCTACTTTGTTGCCTCTTCCAGAAGAGAGAGATGTCTCTGAACAGCATGATTGTTTTCTCCGTACTGAAGAAGAGACTAAGGGTAGAATTGACCTAAAAGACACGCCATTAGTGAATCCAGATGGAACACTATGGGTAGATGGTTCTTGTTTCAAGCTCCCGAATGGAGATACAGTTTCAGCCTACGCTATTACTACTTTGCATACGATTGTGGAGACAGCACGCATTAGACATAATTCAGCTCAGGCAGCTGAATTGATAGCCTTAACTAGAGCGTGTGTGTTATCCAAAGGAAAAAGAGTAAACGTGTACACTGATAGCCAATACGCTTTTGGTGTAGCGTTTAACTTTGGGCGCTTATGGAAGGAAAGAGGATTCTTTACTTCCCATGGTACTAAGATACAACATGGTCAATTAGTGACTGAACTTCTTGAGTCACTTACAATGCCTACTCAGATAGCGATCGTGAAGTGTAGTGCACACAAAAAGATTGTGGACGATGTTGGTCGAGGAAATGCATTTGCAGATGAGGTAGCGAAAAAGACAGCCAGAGACAACACAAGTCGAATGTATGTTGCAGGTCCCGCAAACTGCGTAAGAGAAAAGGGAATGTGTGAAGATACAGTAGAGAGTGTGAAATCAATTCAAGGAGAGGCTACGGAGAATGAGTTGAGAAAGTGGAAGGAAAGTACAGGAATGTTAGATGAGATGGGATGTTGGGTTGAATTATCAGAACATCAACGTTGGCTGTTACCAGATGCTCATGTACTACCTGTAGTTACTATGGCACATGGTCCAGCTCACCTAAGTGCAAAAGGAATATGTAAACTTCTGGCTCCAGTGTGGCAAAATGAGGGGATCCCAAAGTGTGCAAATAATGTAGTAAAACATTGTATTGTTTGCTTGATGTACAATCCGGGAAAGGGAACCCCAACTCCAGCAGGTCATTTTGCTCCTCCAACATATCCATTTGAGGTGTTGCAGATCGATTATATTCACATGGAACGATGCAACAACCTCAAATATGTTCTGGTGGTAGTATGTGCTTTTTCTAGATGGGTAGAAGCCTACCCTCTGAAGGACAATACTGCTTTATCAACTGCCAAAATACTTTTGAAAGAATTCTTCCCTAGGTTTGGTTTGCCGCGCATTGTCTGGAGTGACAATGGGAGCGAATTTGTGGGTCAAGTCATGCAAAAAGTTTGTGCAGGTCTTGGCATAAAACAGAAGTTCCACGCGGCGAATCACCCACAGTCGGCTGGTTTAGTAGAATGCTACAATGGAACCTTGAAGCTTAAAATTGCTAAGGTGCAAGCTAGCACAGGACTTAATTGGCCTGATGCTTTACCATTGGCTCTTCTGTCCACCAGAACAGCAGTACACTCTCGTTTGGGGCTTAGCCCTTACGAAGTGATATTTGGTCGCCCAGCTAATGTATGGGGAGTTCCTCGCCCTAAGAAATACTCAGACTTGCCATACCCGATGTTGATTGACTACTTGCATGACCTTACAACTAAATTGCGTGTTCTTCATCAACAGGTTCAGAGTGCTCTACCAGAGGCTTCCACAGACCCAGGTCATTCCATCCGACCAGGTGACTGGGTCTGCACGAAAAATTTCCAACGACAGAGAAATTTGGAGCCCAGATGGAGAGAGCCACGCCTGGTTCTTTTGACCACAAGAACAGCAGTTAAAGTCGAAGGAAAGAAAAACTGGGTGCATGCCGTGCACTGCAAGAAAGTGCCTTTGCCCTTGCCTTTCGATCAGTGGGTCCGTAGAGGCATCAGTGACTCTGAAAGTGAGAAAGTTCCGCAATTTGTACCATTCAGTGATGCGCGTCTAATTGGAACACTTTCTGAGAAAGAGGAGGACGACATCCTTCAAGAAGCAATACCATCGCATCGTCGCTTGAACACGACAAATCCAGGAACATTGTTTCAAAACCAGACTGCCTCTGGACAGGAACGCTATAATTTGAGACCAAGACCAAAGAACTTGTAAATTTCTCTCCTATGTAGTACTCTATCCCGGTTGCAGGGTCACAGTAGGAGTCTTAGTTACGACCTGAGTAAGTGGCAATAGGCCTGCAGGACCTCACAGTGTCATAGGACGGTAGATAATCGTGACTACAGTGATTGAGGAAGATTGCCGTGAGCATCCACTTAGAAAGATGGAGGCTACATTAGATAAAAGAGAAAGTAAAAATGTAAAGAATAATTGTAAAGAAATATGTAGTCGTTGTAGTATTGCTCTATGCGTCATTATATTGTCGTGTATTCTTTTGGCATCTGTAAACTGGATCATTATTACTCTGCAGCAAAAAGTTGTCTCTTCTCCTACCTCTACATCTTCTTCTACTATCTCTCCGCACCTATTTCACACTCTTCCCCAGCATGAACTCATCAGAAGAACTGAATACTTTAACAATTCCTTCGTCCAGTTGTTACATCAACATCAGTTAGTGATCAATACAACTGACTGTTGGGTGTGTGGACTCATACCACATACGGTAGAAAAAGGAATGCCATATTTAGTTCTTCCATTCTCCTATGAAGGTTCCGCTTGGGCTTATTTTGTCATTTTCAATAATGCATATCAAAGTAAAATTAAACAACCTGTCAGTTCACATAGTGTTGGTTCAAATTTCAGTCATAGTTTATTGATAAAGGGAATGGTAGCTATGGCTAAAATCATGGAAAAAAGTGAAGCTTCCATAGATGAAAGAAAAGCATATACCAATTGGAACATAACTAATTACATTTCCAGCCTCAATGATAAGGTTAAGCAAGGAAAATCTCCTCCGATACGGGTCATACCCCAACAAGGAAATTTCTGTCTGCAAATAAATGGTAGAACTCCAAACACCGGACAAAGAGAAAGTTTATGTTCCCATACATATGTTTATTCAGCCCTGAATTCACTGCCGTTAGTACCATCTCAAGGTACATACTTCGTTTGCCACGATAGGGCTTATACATGGTTGCCAGCTGATTTCTCTGGTACTTGTTATATAGCCTTTCTTCTTCCCCCTACATACACCGCTCCTGCGAACCATCATAAAAATAGATATGGCAGAGGGATTGTGGATTCGAAAGACACAGCAGGACAAGAGGGAGGAGATTTCCTCAAAGGATTTCTTCCCTTCTGGGGTCCAATGGCCAACAGCAGAAATATAAGGCAATTGGTTCGTGTCGTAGAAACCACCATAGACATCACTGTAGGAGCTTTAAGTAACATTACAGCTGAACTACAGGCTGATCGTCTTATGACCTTGCAGAACCGTGTTGCCTTAGACTTTGTTCTTGCGGACCGTGGTGGAGTATGCAAATTGATCGGATCAAGTTGCTGTATTTTCATACCTAATGACGCTCCAACAGTATACCAAGCTATCTCTAAGTTACACATAATCTCCGAGTCGATTCATCAGGATGAAGGAGATTGGTCCTTTTCAGAGTGGTTTTGGGGATTACTGTCCAAATGGGGTTGGAAGGTATTGACATTCTTTGGAGTAATTTTAGCTTTTATATTCTCTTGTTGTCTTTGTATGCACTGCGGTCCTGCCATCTGCAACCTATGTGCTACTGCATGTATTCCCAAACCCAAGTCACAAAGAGCAGAGAATATCAAAATGATGGTACAGCAACAGCTTGATGACCTCATGGCCATAGACATCGACTCAGATTAACATGAGTTTGTGTATCTTGCCTGAGTTCTGGCAAAAGGAGGGTCTGAGGAAATTCGATTTTTAATACGATCGTATCGACCCGCCATTTTGTGGCCCGCCGCCATTTTATGTTGTCTTCACTCAGGCAGCACAGCGAACGAAGTCCATTCTGCCTTTTCTGCTTATTCTGCAACATGGTGTTCAAAACAGCCTTCTGCCTCTATCTTTACAAGGCTGGTATTAAGGTCTGACCGAGTACACTAATCCCTGTCTGGTTTTCTAATCCTTGTTTCAACTATCTGTAGGCTCACACTATTCTCCGCCGATCTTATCTTATCGTCTGGCCTTCGCTGTCCTTTGCTAGTATTCTCTCATTTCACAACTGTCCTCCAAACGCACACAAACTTATCGCACCACATGCAACTTCGTTGTGGATCGGTTAATGAATTAGTTCAAGGGAGGGGTGACAAACACAGCTGGAGGGGAGGCAACCTTAAGTCACTTGATACTTTGTTTTCCAATTCCTTCTATTGGTGCTGTCTTGTTTTCCGACATTTCTATTGGCTCTGTTCTATCTTTACATTATTCTTACTGGCTCCTTTCTATGTGTTCTGGGAGTGTATGTAGTTAATAAATGGTTTTTATACGGTATATAAGATTGTGCGCCACAAAGTAAAGTGGCAGTCTCCTGAGAACATACCTTGTGTACTTCTTGGACAACTGTACTAGCTGCAGCTAATAAAATCTGATCTTTTACGCCTGACAGAGTGTCCCGTGTCTCTGTTAGTTGAGGCAGGTGAATCCAAGGAGATTTCAGGCGTACCCTGCGCCGCCAGGCCCATAAGGTTCTGGTTCTTCAACTTAATGACTCTAGTTATGTCTATTCCAGGTTAGCCATGCACGCCCTTTTTCTCTTCACAGCTCAGCCCTCTATATACCTTATACATCATCTCTTTCATTTTCAGCACCCTCTTTTCACTCTCTCCTGAATGCACTTCCTCGCATCTCCTTCACTTCACTAACCCCCAAACACACTACACAGCCAGTCACGTATAAGAAATATATATTCTTTTACCGTGTCAATATTTTGACAACTGTCTACCTCCTTCACACACATTTGCACAGAATCACAATTGCAACAGGAATATGAGACCATTGCTCTGCAATGAGCCCAAAGATGCATGAGTATCCATTTTAGCCACCTTTGTGGCCCACTGTCAGGCAACCGTGACCTTTTATAAGCCCCTAGAGGTGACGCTTTACAAAGTATGCACTAAAGAAGAACAATATACTATATGAAAAAAATGCAGAGACACAAAATAAAAATATTAGTGAATGCAAGAAAGACATTTTAAATATCAACCGAACTAAATCGCTGACATGGATCATCATTAACATTTTTAAAAAGTTCATTGTACAGAAATCAGTCATTGTCTTTGTTAGTGGAGTTAAGGACATGAATATGGGGCCCAATGAGGACCCATTTGAATGTGCATTATTAATTACTACCGGATATGAGATATGGACGGGCCCAGCCCACTTAAAGCCCTGTGCACATCATAAAGCTGAAAAAGTGATTTGGAGAATCAGACCATTAGTGCCCCTGATAAAGCTTATTTAAAAGTACAAAGCTGTGCTGAGGGTATCCCTTCCAAATACAGATTCCCAAAAGTATGTGTTTTCCAACTGAATTCGGGTTGTAAAACAGAAATACTTTACCACCAACTGAAAGTGGTGGTAACCTATTCACAAATGGGAAGGGAATCCACTGGACCCCCTCCCCTTTAAGAATGCTAAAAAAAATATTTTTAAGAGCAGGCAGTGTACCCACAGACCAGTACCTATTCCTAAAAAAAATATTTACAACTTTTCATTTTTTTCTTTTGAAACACATTCTGTTTTCCTTTAAGAAAACTGGCTACATTTCATAGAAAAAAAAGCATTGCTACATTTTAAAAGCAATCACAGCCATTGTAGTCTGCAGGCCACTATCCCTGTGATGGCTATCATTCCTAGTCGGTCTCAATGATCGATTTGCAACCCACTAGGAATTGCTAATTTTAAATTAAAAGCTTCATATATGAGGAATAGCGATTTTCTGATTGGAGTTCAGAAATTGTCGCAATTAGGAAATCACTATTTATAAAGTTGCCCTTGTGGCCTTTTTTGGCAATCCCCCTGTGAATGTGAAGGATTTAGATTTGAGAAATAAACCATTAATTAAAGTAAGGTACTAAAAAGATTCTGTCTCAAATGGAACTTCTGCTCCCATCTCTCACTTCACTGGACAGTCACTTCTGTTAAAGCTGTTATTCATCTCGCTGGAACTGGAATCCTGGCAAACGGTACGTTGATTGCAGTCCTGGGACCAGGAAGAAAAATGAAGCTCCCAGTCGTATATTCCATGCGGAGTAAGTTGTTGTGCCAGTAGTTTTTATATCGTAATACGTCTGCTATATGCTAATTAGCAAAGTTGCTACCATAGTTTTAGTGGAACTCTGCATACATGGCTGTGGGACACGTTGCTCATTATGGCGTACACTACATGATTTGAAACATCACAGTTAGTTAAAAACTGGGGTAAAATTAGTTGTTCCCATTTGACTGTTGAGGGCCAGCCTCCTATGTATTAAGAGTTTTGTGGGCTTTTGTGGTGCCTTGGTGGTGGCAACTTAAAAAGGAACAGAGCAGTGGACACAAATGGACAGAGCTATTGTCAGTCTTCTTCAATGCCAGTGGGCCCTTCTAAGCTGTACTAATAGCATTGAATGAACATGTAGCATGTAGCATGTCAAGTAGCATAGCAAGGGTGCCAAGGGCACTAAAGCATGGAAGGAATTTGGCCCCACATCCGGTACTTTTATAGTAAAAAATGACATGTTAATTGGGATGACAAGCCCCCTCACATCAATAGTACCATGTGTCACTGCACCTGCTGCACTATTGATAACTGTGCCCCTGACCATGTACTGTCTGTATGATTTTGTTCTGTATAACATGGATACCTGTACCTCTTCATGTGTTATCTTTAGTGCCTAATATGGCCCTTTTTTCTGAGTGTGTTTTTGGAAGATATTAAAGATGTGATGCAAACCTTTAAAGTCATATCCTTTTTATAAAACATTACAGGCCTGATTCAGGATGAAAGTCTAAGTTTAGACCAAAAGTGTAAAGTTAGACCAACTACAAGTAAAATTAGACTTTAGGTCTAAACTTACACTTTTGGTCTAATTTTACCTTTGTGAATCGGGCCCTACATTTATTTGTGCAGGCTAGGACTAGGTTTAGTTGCTTTCAAACGTCTGTGAAAGCAAAGTCTGCATGTTTTTCCTCTTCCTTTACACACACCCACACACAAACACACATACACTCACCCTCTTCGCTCCTCTCCCAAATGCACCAAAGAAACACTGCTATTGCATAGCTAATGTCCACTTAGATGTTCATATGGCACACTTGAACCATTAGTTTGCTTTCATGTGCATTACTTCAGCAAAAGATTTTGAAAGATCCACATAATTTTGAAAGATCTGCTTTATTCTGACACTTATCTTACAGTGAGGAAAGTACCCAAGCTTGATGGAGCCCACATGTAGGAGAACAAGAGTCATACAGGCTGGTAACACAGTTTTGTTGCAAACTTTAACCACCCATATCTTCATCAGTATCAAATATCAGACAAAATGTAGCTATGGAGCAATAAAATGTCAAACCTAAGCATCACACATAAGCACAAAATAATCTCTAACACAGATTCTAAACCCAGAAGAAAACATACATACGGCCAAGCTGCATGTCAATGGCTAGATTACATTAATACACGTTTTCCACATTATTACTGTTTATATCTCACCTAAAGACTGCTGTAGTGGTATGTTTTTGAAAACGTAGGCCCTCATTACAACCCTGGCGGTAAAAAAAATAGAATCACGACCACAGTGGAAACCACCAACACAGACAGCCACTTTAACACTCCGATCGCCACGGTGGTAGCAACAAACACCACCGCGGTAACAGCCAACAGCCAGGCGGAAGATAATGTACCACCCAACACATTACAACCCGCCCATACGCCAGCTTTTCCGGGGCGGTACCAATGCCATCGAAAGCACGGCAGAAACAGTACACAGAAGGGAAAACACTCACCTCTAGACATTCAACGAAGAACAAGGACGCCATGGAGTCCGAGCTACAGTTGTTACATATGTTGGTGTATCTTCGCATCTACCAGGAGTACAAACGGCAGCGGTGACGATCACGGTGAGTACTGCACCTAGCACACAGGGGAGGGTGGAGGAAAAAGAGAGTGACACACACACGCAATATCCCCACCCTCACCCGCAACACCATACACACAAATACATCAGTATTACAGATACACCCCGTTACCCTCGGGAAGAACGCAAGGACAAAAGGAACTGAGTCAAATGAGTGTCATATTAGAAATAGTCAGATATACGTTATAAATTCAAAAACAGTATTTACAATATATACAAATGTACATAAGGTGGTACATTGTCCATTCAAAATGTCCGTGGCCCACTGGGCCAAAACTCATAGGCCAAGCCCACACTTGACTCCTGCCTTAATACGGAGAGAACACTGTAGGGGCATCAGGTTGAAAACGCACAGGCATCTCAGGGGGACAGGGAAAGTGGGGGGCACCTCAGCCGGAAGATGGTACAATGCCACTGCTCCTGGACGGGGCTCCATGCCCACTGCTTGGTCCTGGTGAGTGCAAAGCCACAGTCTCTCAAGTGGGTGGTTTGCCCACTGCCTGGTCCTGGGGAGTGCAAAGCCACAGTCTCTCAAGTCTCTTAAGTGGGTGGTTTGCCCACTGCCTGGTCCTGGGGAGTGCAAAGCCACAGTCTCTCAAGTGAGTGGTTTGCCCACTGCCTGGTCCTGGGGAGTGCAAAGCCATAGTCTCTCAAGTGTATGCATTTCTCCTCTGGTTCTGGAGGGGGCTTTGTGCCCAGTGTGCTTCATCCTGCCAAGGATAGGGTGAGTGGATGCATTTCTCCACTGGTTCTGGAGGGGGCTTTGTGCCCAGTGTGCTTCATCCTGCCAAGGATAGGGTGAGTGGATGCCTTCTTCCACTGGTTCTGGAGGGGGCTTTGTGCACAGTGTGCTTCATCCTGCCAAGGATAGGGTGAGTGGATGCATTTCTCCACTGGTTCTGGAGGGGGCTCTGTGCCCAGTGATGCAACACTTGGGGTGTGGCTGTTCACAGTCCCTCACCTGGGTGTCTGAGCCACGAGATGTGCAGAGACCAGGATGCATGGTAGTCCATGGAGGCAGAGGTAGAGTCCATCCGGCGGCGGCTACGGCTGCACAATGGTGGTAGTGCCAGTGTTGGTGGGGGTGCTGCCAGTGGTGGAGACAGGCTCCAGACCCTCTCCTGCAGCCTCGGACGGCTGCCCACTGGGGCTGCTGCTGCTGGCAGTGGTGCTACTGTCAGTGGTGCAGGTGTCAGGGCTTGCGGCGGTGCTTGCGGCGGTGCATGTGGCGGTGCTGGCCACGGTGCCGGTGCTGCCAGTGGTGGGGGGAGGCTCCAGCCCTTCTCCGGCAGCCTCGGACGGCTGCCCACTGGGGCTGATGCTGCTGACAGTAGTGGTGCTTGTGGCGGTGCAGGTGGTGCAGGTGGCAGTGCTTGCGGCGGTGCTAGCGGCAGGGTTGCTGGCGGTGCTGCCCGCGGTGCATGTGCGTGCTGGAGGTTGTGCTTGTAGTCACCAGGCCTTCACCTGCAGCGTCGGACGGCTGAAGTGCCTTGCCTGGTGTTTTGTGCGCCTTCCTCACTTTGGCAGATGGTGGTGTCACCATGTGTCTGGCAGCTGGAGTCTTGGAGGTAGCCTTGCTGGGTGGTTGTGGCTCCTTCCCTGTGCTGGATGCTGTCCCCTTCTTCACCTTGCCAGGTGTCGGAATGGTTTTTGCCTTATCAGGGGTTGGTGGCACACTGGCTGGGCTGACAGGTGCCCCCTTTGATCCTCTGACAGTTGCAGGAACCAAAGCGGATGTGGACTTGGTGGCTGAGGTGCTGGGCTGGGTTTTGGCTACCCTGGCCAGAGGGGAAGGACTGGTGGGGGGTATGGAAGAGGTCAGTGTTTGCCAGGGAAAGCTTCTTGGGGACACTGGGGTGGGAAGAGGGAGAAGGTCTGGGAGTGGAGGAATAGGGAGTGGTTGTAGGAGGTGCCTGTCTGCTGAGTTTGGGGGCAGGTGTATGGACTGGATGCTGTTGTGAGGTGGATGGCTCTTGGGTGGGTGGGTTCTTGTGTTTGTGTACTTTGGGAGGAGGGGCACAGACACAGTGGGAGAGGACACAGGGGACATGTGCATTGATGTGGGGGTGGTGACTGCCAGTGAGGGGTGTGTAGTGATGGTCATGCTGGTGCTGGAGGTAGTGGATGAGGATGTAGTTAGTGCATGCAGGTGTGAGTGGAGACGCAACTGGGAGGAAGGTAGATGATGAGGAGGAGGGGGACACAGTGGAGGCAGTGGATGTTGGTGTGTCTGCATGGGGATGGTGCTTGTGTGAGTGTCTGTGAGATTAAGTGTGGTACTTGTGTTTGCCTGAGCCACTTCTGTGTATTGATTTGGGTGAATGCTGGTCTGAAGGCGTGCTTGGGATAGGCTGGGGTTGAGGGGATTGGGACTGGGTAGAGGAAGTTGGAGGGGGAGGCTGGAGACAGGGACAATGGCTGCCATCAGTGCTGAGGCCAGAGCCTGAAATGCTCTCTGTTGGGCTGCCATGCCAGAGTGAATGCCCTCCAGGTTGTTTGTTGCAAATGCCTCCTCACTGAGGGCAGCAGGGCTGACTAGGGCAAGGCCTGAAGTGCCTGGGGCGAAGGAGATGCCCACCCTCCTGGGCGAGCAGGCACGGGAAACACGCTGAGGGGCTGCTGGGAGGGTGGTGCTGTTAGGGGGGGTGGTGGCTGTACCTGTTGGGGTGGGCACAGAGGTGTCCGCCACCTCCAGGGAGCTTCCATCGGAGGAGGAGTCACTGTCTGTGGTGTCCTCTCCTGTCCCCGTCGTGGTGCTCCCCTCGCCCTCCGTCCCACTGGTTCCCTCACTGCCGGTGGATTCGGCCTCCAGGCCCATGTGGGATGCAGCTCCCTCCGTCGCCGGTGCCTCTGCTCCTCCGCCAGATGATGCTAATGCACACAAGGACAGGGTGACAAAACAAAAAGGGGGGGAGAGACAGAGGATACACTTAGTCAATGCCAGCAACAACACTACCGTTGGCGTACACAATTCATAGGGAACAGGCCTATGCACTATTCCATGCACAACCAGTTACAATGCCAGTCACTAGCCCATGGGGTACAATGCCTAACGCCATCAGCTGCACACCTGAAACAAACAGGGCCCTGACCAGTAGTAGATGTCCACTGACAATATTGGGGTTGGAGTGCTTCAGAGCCTGCCCAACAAGAGACCTACCCTGCCATGTTCGCCCTGGCCTAGTCCATATCCCCACCCAGGTACCACCTAAACACGCGCAAAGTAATGATTCACAATTTGAACTCATCCCCTTGTGGCTGCGGTGATGCCCTCAAGCGCCCATCCAATTCGGAATAGGCCACCGCCAGGATGCGGAACATCAGGGGGTTCAGGGTACGACGGGCATCCCTTCCTTGTTGGGAGGCCAGCCCCTGCTGGGCCTCTGCTGTCTTCCTTGCCAAGTGGCGCAGGTCCTCCCACCGTTTGCGGCAGTGGGTGCTCCGCCTGTCAAAGACCCCCAGGGTCCACACCTCCTTGGCGATGGCACGCCAAATACCCTTTCTCTGATGAACACTGACCTGCAGCAAAAGACAGGAGAAAAGGGAATTAGTTAACCATCCAGACCGTCACATTCATGGTCCATTATATCCCTCCCATCCCCTGATGCACATACATTGACCACCATACATGCTGCACTCTGGCCAGGACGCCTCAGCCCCCCCCCCACATGTGGCTTACACACACAGCCCTCCATACATTATTGGCCCACGCATCATGCTCACAGTGTACTCACCTGTTTGTCTGGAGGACCGTAGAGTAACGTGTACTGGGGTAGGACTCCATCCACCAGTCTCCCCAACTCCTCCGCAGTGAAGGCAGGGGCCCTTTCCCTAGACACAGGAGCCATTGTCGCTTCCAGACCCAGGTCACAGCAGCACTTGCAGTGTAGGTCCTCTCCTGTTGAAGGTCAGGTTGCAAGTGAGTGAATAGATAGAAAATGGTGGTCACGTCAGCGGCGGTGCGTACCGTCACCACCGGCGTACATCGCCATTGGCTCCTGGAACCCATAGGGCCCAATGTGAAGTTGCGCAGTGGTCATCGACCGCCTACCGCAACGGCGCACAACGCCAGTGGAATTACCTCATTTCCACTTAGCCCTCCTCACAGGTCAGGCAGCCTCCATTTCAGGGGGCCACAGGCCATGGCACCTAACTGCATCACAGCAGACATTGGCACATCAACTGACTCTCGGATTCACATACTGGTTCTGTAAATGTAGAAGTGTGTTAATGACCCTCTGCTCACCATTTTCCTCCCTAGGCTTCAACCGCTGAGGATGAATATGAGATGGAGACATCCTCCAGTGTACAGACCCTGGTGGACCTTGAGACAATGGAGGACAGGCACATTGTACTAACATACAGATTTGATCAGGCCACAATCCATGAACTGTGTGCCCAATTGGAGCCAGACCTGATGTCAGCTATCCGCCAGCCCACAGGTATAGTGCAGGTCCTGTCAGTGCTCCATTTCCAGGCAAGTGGTTCCTTCCAAACAACAGTGGCCATGGCATCAGGGATGTCTCAGTCAATATTCCCCAACGTGTTGACCAGAGTGTTGTCAGCCCTGCTTAAACACATGCACAGCTACATTGTATTCCCCCATGTGCAGGATTTGGCCACAAAGCTGACTTTTATGCTCTGGGACATATCCCCAACATCATTGGTGCCATTGATGGTACACTTGTAGCATTTGTCCCCCCCCCCGAGAAATGAACAAGGTGTTCATGAATAGAAAAAGCTATCACTCTATGAATGTGAAGATGGTGTGTTTGGCGGACCAGTACATCTCCTAGGTGAATGCCAAGTATCCTGGCTCTGTGCATGATGCCTTTATCTTGAGGAATAGCAGCATCCCATATGTGATGGCTCAACTCCAGAGGCACCGGGTGTGGCTAATAGGTGAGCCCAAGGTCCCCACCCAGTAAATGTTGGTGTCTGGGTATGGGGTTGTCCCTGAGGGTTAGTGTGTGTCTAACAGTTGGCACATAGGCGAACAAGGTGGATAATTGAAAGAACCTTTGGCCTTCTGAAGGCCAGGTTCCAGTGCCTCCATCTGACAGGTGGATCCCGATACTACTCACCCAAGAAGGTGTGCCAGATCAATGTTGCTTGTTGCACAAACTGGCCTTGAGACACCAGCTGCCTTTTCTGCAGGAGGATGAGCCTGGAGATGGTCTTGTGGCAGCGGTGGAGCCTGTGGACAGTGAGGAAGAGGATGCAGAGGAAGAAGATGTGGACAACAACGTAATATTATACAGCAGTACTTCCAGTAACACACAGGTAAGACAATGTAACTTCACTTTACTTTTCAGTTTCTGTTGGACATTGTACATGGCAGCCTGATTTCCCTATGTCTATGGCCACTTACTGTACCCTTTGGCATCTCTATTATCAGATCTCTGTGGCCCACTATGGCTCCTGGTATGTTTACTGCTGCCCACTAAAGGTCATACCAATGTACATATAACTGTACAGATGACTTGCAATATTTTCACAATGTTGTACTAATACATATTTCAATCATTTGACAGATTCCAGATTTGTATTTGTTCCAAGGGTGTTTATTTAAGTGCTCATAAGTAGAGGGGGCTGTGCAATGGGCTGGGGTGTTGGTGGAGGAATGTCCAGTTAGAGTCCAGCCTCTTGGTATCACAGGTGCATTGTCCAATGGGGCATAATGACAGTTCAAAGTGGACAGGATGACAGAGTGGGACAGAAGGGTGACAATCAAGAGAGTCTTATTTCCTGTCGGGGGTCTTGGCAATGTTCTCTGGCTTCTGCCTGGATCACAGGGACCGTTTGCGAGGTGGTTCTCCTTCTGCGGGAGTGGGGTGCTGGTGGCCTGTTGTTTCTGTGGTGGGTCCTCCTGTCCACTAGCGCCGGCGAAGTTGGAGGGCTGTTCTTCGGGTTGGCTAATGTCAGGGGCCCGTTGGTGTGCCACTGCGTCCCTCATGGTGTTGTCCATATCAGCCAGCACCCCTGCAATGGTGACCAGGATGGTGTAGATGTGTTTGAGGTCCTCCCTGATCCCCAGGTACTGTCCCTCCTGCAGCCGCTGAGTTTCCTGCTACTTGGCCAGTATCTGGCCCATCGTCTCCTGGGAATGGTGGTATGCTCCCAGGATGTTGGTGAGTGCCTCCTGGAGAGCGGGTTTCCTGGGCCTGTCCTCCCTCTGTTGCACAGCAGTCCTCCCAGCTTCCCTGTTGTCCTGTGCCTCTGTCCCCTGAACCGTGTGCCCACTACCACTGACCCCAGGTCCCTGATCGTCCTGTGTTTGTGAGGTTGCCTGTGGTCCCTGTAGTGGTGGACACACTGCTGATTGACATGTTCTGGGGACAGTGGCATGGGCCCCCTGGGTGGATGCTGTGGTGGTGTTTCCTGAGGGGGAGGCTCTGTGGTGGTATGGGACTGTGGCAGGGTAACCGACTGTCCAGAGTTCCCTGATGTGCTAGATTGGTCATCGTCATCCAGGCGTGCAGAACTGCTGTCATCACTGTTAGCCTCCTCTGGGGGGGAGTGGATGTTCTTGGCACATCCTCTCCGGTGACGTTGAGTACGGGTCCTGTGGGGATGCTAATGCAGTGTTAGTGTATCTGTGTGTGCCATCTTGTGCATGGGTGTGTTTCCCTGTATGGTTGTGATTGCCCTGTTAGCTTTGCCTTGTGGGCGTGGTGATTTTGTGGGCTAGGTGATTCTCTCTAATGGGCATGCTGTGGTGATGGGGGTCCATGCAGGTCTGTGATGTGGGTCCATGGATATGTGTGGCATGCAGGGCTTGGTATTGGGATGGGTAGGTTGTGTGGGGTATATGTCAGGTGGTGGAGTGATGGGTGTGAGGTTAGGGGTAGGAGTTAGTGATGGCTTGCAGGTAGGGTGGGGAATATAGTAGTAAAGATTTGACTTACCAGAGTCCAGTCCTTCTGCTACTCCTGCGAGGCCCTCAGGATGCATGATCGCCAAGACTTGCTCCTCCTATGTTGTTAGTTGTGGGGGAGGAGGTGGGGTATCCACCGCCAGTACTCTGTACAGCTACCAGGTGTCTTGCAACCACGGAACGCACCTTCCCCCGTAGGTCATTCCACCTCTTCCTGATGTCATCCCTTGTTCTGGAGTACTGTCACACGGCGTTGACCCTGTCCACGATACTCTACCATAGCTCCATCTTCCTAGCAATGGACGTCTGCTGCACCTGTGATCCGAATAGCTGTGGCTCTACCCGGATGATTTCCTCCACCATGACCCTTAGCTCCTCCTCTGAAAACCTGGGGTGTCTTTGGGGTGCAATGGATGTAGTGTGAGTGATATGTGTGAGGATGTGTGGGGTGATGTGTTGGGGTGTGTGCTGTGAGGTGTGTGGATGGTGTATTGGTGATGGTGTTCTATGGCTCAGATTGAGAGGATGCTCCTGGCTTGTCTCTCTCTGTTAGCTATCTTTTTTCGGTGAAAGGGTTGTGGGTAATGTGGGTGTGTGTTTTATAGTGGTGTGGGTGTGTGGTGGGTGTATGTGTCAGGTGTGTGTAGTTTGAATTGTCCAATGTGGTGGAGTTTTGTTAGTGTGTGTGTATTATGAGCACGGCGGTGTGTACGGCCAATGGTTTTACTGCGGTTGAAAGACCGCCGCAGTGATTTGTGGGTCCTGATACTGTGGGCGTATTCCTGTTGGCGTAATGGTGTGGGTTTTGGTACTGCCAGTTTATCACTGAACCTTTGGACTGGCGGACTTGTGTGGGTGTCTGTATAGTGGCCGATTTCTCTGTGTATGTCATAATATCCGTATCGGTATACCGCATTGGTCATGGTATGGCGGCATTTACTGCCAGGGTTGTAATAAGGGCCTTAATGACTCAAATGCAATATAAATAGAGTGAACTTTGGTTCAGACCCTTGCTTATGAATGGATGGTGTTACTGCTCATCCCAGTTCCGCACCTCCTGATTCAGTGTATTTTCTCCCCATTCTTTTTGTCTTACTCTTGAATTATTTCTTGTTTACCATCATTTTGATTGAATGACTTGTATCTATCTGACATCAGAAAACAACTTTTTTCTTTTAAGCCGTGAGTACATGTCTATTATTGCTTTACAGCAAGCCCACTCTAGTTGTTGCCGCTCTGATCCCCACTTCTTCTCAACCTTACTGGTCCATTGCTCCCCCACCCATCCACCCTCTTAATTTTTAAATTTATTTTGTAGGTCTTACCTAGCAGACAAAACAATCTGAAATGTCTACTTTGAACTTACAGTCGGCTTAGAGCCCGCCCTTGGCTTACCATTGGTTGGGTTCATTGTCACTTTAATTTGCTTGCCTCTTATTTGATAGCTTACCTTCCTTTCATATGTTGTTCCCTTTTCCTTTTTTGTAACCCCTTTGATTAGCCGATTTGTATACTTCCACTGTTTACAGAACTACTTTTTTCTTTTTCATTTATTACTGCTTTTGTTTAGTATGTCGCTCCATTGTGTCCTACGTTCCCCCTCAATTACTCCCACCCACCACCTGTAATTGTGCTGCTCATAACCCGCCCAGCCTATCTGTAAAAGCACAGCAACAGGGATATTTTGTTGCGGTTTGGTAGAAAAGCTAACTTTAAGGGTAGTTTTTGCTTTATCCTGCATTTCACATATTGCATGAAAAAGCAAGTTTCAGCAAATATATGGTTTAATGGCACTGGCAGAAGACCCATCTTTTCAGTCACCCAGCTGGCACCTGAGACAGAAGGTGTCATTAGCATGATTCAAATTTGTTCTCTGGGCTGCTGCATAGCACCAAATTGCTAAAGCCTGTGGAAATGGACCATGGAAATAGGCCCACAGGTCCCCTAACGACTGCCCTGACCCAGGCGTTAAATAATGTCGATAAGCAAGCTTAGCGCCATTATTTAAGGCCTCCTTCCCCCAGTACATGATTTTAGCACAGGGGGATAAATATGGCGCTAAGGCCATATTGTAATTTTTTGCACAGGAACATCTACACTGCATCTCATTGACGCAAGGTAGTTTCCTGCAAGCAAAAAATGATGTTAACTCCAAAACTTTGACACTAGATTGGTGTAGGACCAAAGTATTAATATGAAGTTACGTTTATGCCAAACAACTTTAGCCAACTCCCTAACTTTTTTTGTGACTTTTCACAATAAACAGGTCAGCTTGTGGCCTTGATCAGTGGTTTTTCACCATACACGCTTTCCTACAACACAAACAGCGAAATACTAGTACAAGTACAAACAAAGCTTCTGCCCAATTAAAATCTGTTTCCTAGACAATCAGCATTTAGGCAGAGCCAAAGACCCTCTAACAGTAGTGCTTATAAAAACTATTGTTCTGTTGATCACATGCAATCTCATGATAGTTGCGCTGTCAAGCCAGACCTAAAAAGTAGTCGCCTACAGATTCACAATATGGACAAGTATCAGTTAAAAAAAAAAAAATCTGATTTGTAAATCAATAATACACAGGCATTACACCCAAGCCTGCCACATTAGTTGTTTATTCCTGTTCTCTTTTTTCCACTCATTGGCACAGTAGCTAAGACGTATCCCCACCATTGAGAAGGAAAGGATGCCTCTGCCTAGAAGAAATGGTATTGTTATTGTGAATTGTATAGTGGTTACTACCCCTGATGAGGCCTCAAGGCCTAAAGGGAATGATCTGACCATCATTAAGATTGTAACACTGAGGAGCATATTTATGCTTGCTTTGCGCTGAATTTGTGTAATTTTTTTTACGCAAATTTGGTGCAAACCTAACTCCAAATGTATACTTTGGTGCTAGACCAGTATAGCGCCAAAGATTTTGAGTTAATGTAATTTTTTGCTAGTGGGAAACTACCTTGCGTCAATGAGATGCAAGGTACGTGTTCCTGGTAAAAAAAATGACGATACGTCCTTAGCGTCATATCTATCCCCTCGTGCTAAAATCAAGTGCGGGGGAAGGGGGCTTAAATAATGGTGCTAAGCTCTCTTAGAGCCATTATTTAACGTCTGGGTCAGGGCAGGCGTTAGGGGACCTGTGGGCCTATTTCCATGGTCGGTGACCATGGAATGGGCCCACCGGTCCCCCTTCCTAGCCCCAGGGACACCCACACCAGAGGGATGCCAGAGGATGGAGGACCCCATCCTCTTGCATGTAAGGTAAGCATAGGTAAGTATTTTTATTTTTATGAAAAAGTGCCATGGGGGGCCTAACTTGGGCCCCCCACATGGCACTGTGCCTAATGGCCATGCCCAGGGGACATAAGTCCCCTGGGCATGGCCATTGAGGTGGTGGGCATGACTCCTGTCTTTACCAGGACAGGAGGCATGTCCATGGGGGTTGTGAGTCAAAGGATGACACTAGTCTGGTTAGAGGCATTTTTATGCCTCTGCCCATACTAGCGTCATCCTTTGACGCACAACCTCCTGTTCCCCCTACACCGCCCCCATCCGGCTAGCATCCTTTTTTATGAAGCTAGCCGGGCATTACTGCCAGCTACCATCATACCATAAATATGAGGCCCGGCCAGCGTCTTGGGATGGCCCTAGCTGGTGGTATACTTTTTCACGCAGTTTTGAGTGAAAAATATAAATCAGGGCCTGGGTTTGCAGAGAAAAAAGTAAGATTCAATGTGTGGCCTGCTGAGTATGTTGAGCCTTTAACCAGTTGACTAAATTCTAGGACACCTATGGTTTTAAATAGGTTCTTCATTGGTTTTGAGGTTTTGAGTTAGGTGGGGTTACCCTCAGTTGAAGTCGCCTATTAGTAAGATTATTTTTTATCTTGTTCTGCAGATAGTAGGCCAGGTTAAGAAAAGTACAGTCTTTGGCCGTACGTCTGTATGCCATTGCTGTGATAAATGATAAATTAGCTAGTCAGATTTAGTGTACTATGGGCATGATTCTAAGCTTGGCGGGCGGCGGGAGCCGCCCGCCAAGCGGGAACCGCCAGAAGACCGTCCCGCGGTCAAAAGACCGCGGCGGTCAAAAGACCGCGGCGGTCATTCTGGGTTTCCCACTGGGCTGGCGGGCGACCGCCAAAAGTCCGCCCGCCAGCCCAGTGGGAAACACCCTTCCCACGAGGAAGCCGGCTCCGAATGGAGCCGGCGGAGTGGGAAGGTGCGACGGGTGCAGTTGCACCCGTCGCGAATTTCAGTGTCTGCAAAGCAGACACTGAAATTCTTTGTGGGGCCCTCTTACGGGGGCCCCTGCAGTGCCCATGCCATTGGCATGGGCACTGCAGGGGCCCCCAGGGGCCCCACGACACCCCATACCGCCATCCTGTTCCTGGCGGGCGACCCGCCAGGAACAGGATGGCGGTATGGGGTGTCAGAATCCCCATGGCGGCGCAGCAAGCTGCGCCGCCATGGCAGATTCCCATGGGCAGCGGAAAGTCGGCGGTACACCGCCGGCTTTCCGCTTCTGGCCGCGGCTGTACCGCATCCTGGCGGTATTTATCGCCAGGGTCAGAATGACCCCCTATGTGTTGCAACATATCTTAACAATGAGTAAGACATGTCAGGTGTATCTGCGTCAGTGATTTCTCTCCTACACCTTGACTAGTACAACCTTGTTTATGAGCTCCTTCAGTTTTGTGTCTGACACGCTACAAGTTGCTGTTAAAGGGTTGGAAAGGAGTTTCCTTGTGGAGACTGATGCATTATCTCATTTTGAGTTGTGCCAAGTCCCATTTGTTTGGTCAATTCCCACTGGGAGTCTGTCTTTGGTTCCTCAGGGTTGTTGAAAAACATATTTTCATAAATATTCTATCATTGCTCTTTATCATGTACCAATTTTGTAGATATGTACTGAATGCTTTCAGACAAGTGTGTTTTAGCCAAAGTTTGTTATGCTAATGTACATGAGCCACAAGCCTCTCTAGATATGCTTACAGTATGGCATTTTAGAATATTTTCTTTGCATACTTTGAGATAGTGAATTCCACCTATTTTCAGAGGGGATGTTCAGAGCCCATTCATGTCTGATACTGCATTACCATCATAGGCAAGCTGAAGTCTGGAGGAGTATGCAATTCACAAGGCAATTGGCAGTTGGACATGGAAACAGAAAACACTGAGCACTGGGGCATGTGTGACCTTTGATCTCAGCAAGCTCATGCATTTGCTTCCATAAGGCCTGGATAATCTCGGTTGCCATGATTCTTGAAGTGGATCATCTCCAGTTTTCAATCAACTCACCCTGGATAGTGCAAATTTTCTGACTTATGTCCAGTTTTTAAACAAACCCTTGCAAGTACCACCAGGCAAGACTCTGAGTACATGTTGCTGCTGTGTAAATTTTTTTTTTTACTTCACAAAGTCAGTTCAATAGAGACTTTGCTCACTGCATGTGATCATGTGCAACCATACCACTTGTGTAAGGCATTCACAACTAAATGAAGATATATAGATGTGGCCTAATGGCCAGAGCTAATGACTTTGGTTCTGGGGAGTCAGATTTGAGTCCCAGCGCTGGCTCAACATCCTTCGATTCCGGGCCAATGAATGAATCTCCTGTGCCTATAATAAAATTAATCTGATCTTGTTAAATGTTACCTGGTGCTCATGTACAGTGCTCCAATATCCATGGGCAGTGTTGGTGCTATATAATACTGCAAAGTATATAAGGAGAACAAAATGTACCACGTGCAACTACTTTTAACACAAAAATAAATATGAACGCTGTCGCGTAGGCTCTCATTATTCTAATGAGACTACCGGTTTTGAGCGGTGTGGGGGGGCTGAGTCTAAGGGCCTCATTCCGACCCTGGGGGTCATGGACCGCCAGGGCCGGGGACGGAGGAAGCACCGCCAACAGGCTGGCGGTGCTTCAGGGGCAATTCTGACCGCAGCGGTAAAGCTGCGGTCAGAAAAGGGAAACCGGCGGTTTCCCGCCGGTTTTCCCCTGCCCCAGGGAATCCTCCACGGCGGCGCTGCAAGCAGGCCGCCATGGGGATTCCGACCCCCTTCCCGCCAGCCTGTTCCTGGCGGTTTACGCCGCCAGGAAGAGGCTGGCGGGAACGGGTGTTGTGGGGCCCCCTAACAGGGCCCCATTAGGATTTTTAGTGTCTGCAAAGCAGACACTGAAAATAGTGACGGGTGCCACTGCACCCGTCGCACACCAGCAACTCCGCCGGCTCCATTCGGAGCCGGCTTCATCGTTGCTGGGGCTTTCCCGCTGGGCGGGCGGGCGGGCGGGCGGCCTTTTGGCGGTCGCCCGCCTGCCCAGCGGGAAAGTCAAAATGACCGCTGCGGTCATTTGACCGCGGTACGGTCTTTTGGCGGTCTCCGCCCGCCGCCCGCCGGGGTCGGAATTACCCCCTAAGTCTCTACAGGTGACACATGTCGGCCTAATCCAGGTTTTGCTCTGGCTAACTAGCAGTGCCTCATCTCCACCCAAGAGCAAGGATGATTGGGCAGCCAAGCGCTTGGCACAATTGACTCCTCAGGGAAATCGTGGTCACTCAAATTGCATCCGTTTCTCTCAGTTACTTTAGTGTCATATATACAAGGACAATCAGAGGTAATATATGTTTCAATAAGGTTTTAATGAAGCAACTGCATCTTAGATAATAAAGCATGTACTTCAATAACCAGGACAATGACACACAGGATTAAAATTGTGACAAGGAGAGTGAAGCATAAAAATAACGCTACCATGTTGTCACTAGAGTTACTACTATAATTCCTACCTTGGCTATATTAGAGCACAGCATGTTAAGCTCTATTTCTGCCCTTCAGGTTCCCTTGGGAAGACATCATCCCGCATACCTGAGCAAGAAGCCTGAAGTCTGCATAAGCAGCTGTAGCGAAGCATTCAGCAATCAGCATACAGTCATGGTCATCTGGCTGGAATCTCCCTCTCACGTGTATGGGACACAGAAGTGTTTTTATAATAAAACAGCTGATGTTCTGAGAAAATTTCCCTACGTAAGGATGTGTATGTTTCTATGAGTACCAGAGACAAAGCGTTACCACGTTTACCGGCAACCTATCTTACTGCAGCCTTGTGAAAAGCACAGAGTGAAAGAAATGTCTTGTTTAAGAATAGAGTGCTGGCCTAGGCAAAGAACAGCTAGAGAGAGATGAATAAAACAAGACCGCAAATGTGGCTATAATAAACAAAGCTGATTAAAATATATCTAGGTTAAAGTGCACAGCGGCAGGCCTAGTTTGTTAAAATACCGTGCATGGAGCTATAAATAAAATGGCTACACAACACCTTCCCCTTGCCAGTTCAAAGGTGGTTCAAAGCCTAATAATATATAAAAGCTACTAAAATTCAGCCTAAGGCATATGAGTAGGAATGTCAATAATGACATCTTAAAAAGACACTCGAGCATGTATAAAAGGACACTTTAAAAATGTTAACTTGTGGTGTAAAAACGGCCGAATTTCAAGAGTCAGAGTCATTTCGGAAGTTGCTAATCAACTCCGGGATAATTGAAGACAGGAAATCTTCCACTTCGGCAGGCGGTAAAATAAAAAAAAAACTCATCGCCAAGAAGAACCAAGGAGCATTCGTGTTCCAAAGCCTGAGCGTCAGCCAAGGCAGCAGCATTCCATGGTGTGCCCAACAATGAGTTCAGAGCTGCATCCTCCTTGAAGGGCAAGTCATAAGCAGCTTCCCATACAAATACACCTTCAACGCACATGACTGGTAATGATCCCTCAGTGAGAACATCAACAAATCAGCGTCCAATGAAAGCAAGCGATGCGTAGAAAGACAAACTTTCAGTACATGTTCGAATGAGCACCAGATGCACCGAAACACGGGCTGCACACAATGCAAAACCGGTCTAAATGACAGAGACCAGTCACACTCCAATTGCTCCAGGAGTATTGCTCTGAAGTACTGCATCATGCATTCATGACACAGATGTGCTGGTGGGAGCGCTTTCAGTTCTCCCTATTGCGGCGGGACAGCCATTGCGCAGAAAAAGTAGCAGTAGCAAGATGCCACCTATTATAGCCAAAGTTATCGGAAATCCCCCGAAAATACTGGAGAATATTGAATGGATGGCTGATGGTATCAAACTGAATATAGAGGAGAAGGTGTGAATGAAACCAGAACCAACAGCCTTAAAGAAATTAGCAATTCCAGTAGTACTGGACGCATTAAATATTCGCCCCACGAGCTCACCAAAGTGTCTCGGAAAGTTAGTACTTAAAAAAGACTGTGGGGGTTATTACAACTTTGGAGGAGGTGTTAATCCGTCCCAAAAGTGACGGTAAAGTGACGGATATACCACCAGCCGTATTACGAGTCCATTATATCCTATGGAACTCGTAATACGGCTGGTGGTATATCCGTCACTTTACCGTCACTTTTGGGACGGATTAACACCTCCTCCAAAGTTGTAATAACCCCCTGTATCTCTGCTGATGACCTTGCCACCTGAAGTGCGTAGGTCTCGTGTGCAGATGTGAGCACCACATGTTTTTGGAACAATAAAGTCTTGAGTCTGCTCAACTTGTCAAAATTCACATTAGACATGGCAGTATGGGGCTAAATCTCAGCTACTTCCCTCTGTCGTGTTGGAAGAAAAAGTAAGTTCCTGCAGCATGTAACAATCTTAGAGACCGAAGCAACATAAACTATTCCAGCTCACATCCTACAACATTTTTCACTATTGAGGAGGACATAGCTGCCATTTGAGAGCACCTGGAAGACAGGTCTAATCAAAGGGGACTGGAACTCCCTTCAGATAACAAGCCAAGTTTGCTGCTGAAGCGTTACACGCCCGTGCAAGGACAGCTGCTTACAAACCATTGAATGGCTGACAGAAGTCTCGCATTCACTAGCTCTAAGAAAGACCTCTTTCATGCTACTGAGACATTTGCACGAACTGCAGCTTCCACACCTTATGGATGTAACTATCTCCTAGCCTTTCATATCTGCCTACTGGAATGTGTTTTAAGCACGACTTGAACTGAAGGGTTGAAATAGGCAGACTAATGACCCCATGTATTAACCATTCAGTAGATTATATTTCAGCCACAATAAAAGGCAACTTTTCTAACTTTTCAATATTTAACATGACATAAGTTGATTCTTTCTTAGCCATTAGTTGTTGTTGCCACGTTAAATAAAATGTGGGAAATATGTCAGTTGCACTAACGTGTTGCCAGGAAACACGACCTGCCTTCAAGTGTACATCCCAACTGCATAATGAACCTTAGTTGAGTCTGTCCATGGTGTAAAGAAGACATATCACTTTGTATTATGTCTATAGCAGAAGAAACAATGTTGTTTAAGGTGTATATTCAGTCGGACAGGGTATTAATCCCATTATTTACAACAGCTGAAGCCTTCTGTAAGTTTTCCTGATCTATTTGCCTTAACCAGGCAGCAGCTTCTTGTTGAGAAAGCTTCCAAATTTCATTATATACTGCATATAAGAAGCGCTTTCTGCGTTGTTTTCTGGGGCTTAACAGGAAGTCCTGTAAGTCAGTGTTATTTGACAGGAGACTGAGGTGTCCTCTAACAGCATCTAGTGAGAAACTCTTCAACCATTGCTGGCATAGTTTCCCTACACTGTATGTTGTTACTATACCCGCATGTTTGGATGACACATAACAAGGGTCCGGCCTACTAGTTATCAAACCCCGTGGAGTTTATAAAACGTTTATGACATCCATTGGTATCTTTTGGCAACAATAACCAGCAGCCAGGACGTGACAGTGAAGCATTAAACGTGCCATTCTGGACCCATTCACCAAGCTGATCTTCAGTTGCATTTATATATTTTTGCTATTTGTAAAATTTTGCAAGGGCAGGAATACTGGGCACATTCAAATCCTTAATTTTTGCTAAGCCTAAGCAACTAGTTTGTTGCACAGTTTCATTAAAAAAATATCATTTGAATAGGTATCAGGCATGCTCTAAATAAAGCTTCCTTCCCCCTTATTTGCTAATTTGGTGTTCCCCACACACGTTTTAAGTCAATCGACTTCAGCCAATATTCATAGCCTTCTATAGCCAACAGGGAAACAAAGGAATCCGAATAAATGAATTTTGTATCTGTTAATAATATGTGTACATTTTCCACTGATGGCAATTTAAAATATTGACTCAGCATTTTTAATATTGTGCCCAGACAAATATGCAAATTGCTCCAAATATGTTTTAGAACTCCTTTGTGTTGGAGCTGAACAATGTTCCCATTGTGTGTATTTAAAAATAGTCTTTGGGGTACTTGCTCTGTGAATTAAATGGTGCCCAAAATAATTATAGCAAAACATATCACCATAATTGTCTTTGGATTGATAAACATCCACACTTTCGAATACAGTGAAATACTACAATTCAGTCATCATAGAATCAACTGTTTTCACAAACCAGTCATCAGAAACAACTCCGGATATTATTATATTGTTCATTGAAAGGTTAAACACATATGGTATTTGAATGACCTCTGTCGGGCCATATATATCAAATGTGACTTTATCCCATACAATCCCATTGGGAATTGGTATAGCAGAAATGTTCACGAAAGACAAGTCTCTGTGCACCTTCTGAGAAGAAAATTGGGTTTTAGGACCTCATCCACCAGTTCAACTGTTGATCTTTCAAGAAAAGAATGACCATGTATTGATAAAAAAGAATGTTATAACAATCCATAGGAGGAAAGCTAATGCAGTCAAGGAAAGCCACAGATAGTTCCATGGGAAAATAAAGTAATTTGTTTTAAGGTAGTTTATCAGCTTACGTGTTTTTGGCAGTTCAGATGTAGAAGAGGCAAATGAGTCTGAGAAAGTGCCTTTGATGTCGGCAAAGTATCCAGAAGCAATTAATGCAAAAGCTGGAGCCGTATTTGTAGAAGGAGAACTGGTAAGGGTCTCCTGCAGTGGTTCATAGTAAATGACACCATCTGTCTGTGTTGAAGTTGTGTCAAATCGATCAGTATTTCAGTATTGTTTGTTATAACAGATGTTAGTGGAACTAATGCAAGATCATTTTCCACCCTCCCCAAGCTCAGAGAGATGTAAACATTGCTGCTGAAACCTTGTAGAGGGACTTCTTGACCAGTAGTGAGAGGGATTCGGGAACCACTGCCTGTTTCTCTTGGTCTGCTGTTCAGGATTGGCCACATGGTGTAACTTGACATTGTCGATAGATACAAAGCGATTTTCTTTAGCAACAGCCAACAGTGGTAGAATGGCAGTTCTGGTATTGTGTATTTCCAAGACTGGGACCGGTGCACGATAAGAAGGACCAAACTCCTTTTTCACAGCAACCTTTTCATGGATTAGATCCCCAACTTTAGGAATCCAGCCGGTAGGTGTTATTGGTACATCCTTATTTCCTTTGGAGGCAGCACTGGCAGAAGCGTTGTCGTCACTGAACTGTTGTAATTCCTGTAAGACAGTGACACGTTCATTTATGTCAAAAGGTGTTTCTGCCGCCTCCACGCCAGTACCATCAAGATCTGGAACATACATTTGAGTTCCGAACAGGGACTCGTATGAAGTACGACCCCCTAGGGACCTTCTAGGCAGATTGTTAAGTGCTCTCTGGACTCCATACAGGTGGTTAAGCTAACTACGACCCGTACATAAGACTCTGGCTGTGAAGGACTGCTTGAAATCACGGTTTTGTTGCTCCATGACATTATTTCCCTCGGGATGAAATGGAGATGACTAATGGAGCTGGACTCCTAAGGAAGCCATGGTGTCCCTGAATGCCCTTGAGGTGAAAGCAGGGCCCTGGTCCGAGTGGAAAGTCGCAACTGCATATGTATTGAAAGAGACTCGCACATCTTTAAAAGCAGTCCGAGCATCAGCCGAGCGTTGTGGCCATACCCATAGAAATCTGGAGCAAGAGTCAACAGCGACTAAAATGAATTTGTATGCACTATGCGGTGTTAGGGGACCACAATGGTCCAAGTACACACATTGTAAAGGTTTGTTGCAAATTAGGAGGGGTGTCTGCGGTGGGCGTTTGACAGTGGAACCCTTAATTTGTTGGCAGAGGTCACAACAAAGGACATACTGCTTGGCCTGTTTGTATAGACCTGGCCACAAATAACGTGCTTGCAACAATGATATTGCCGCCACCACACCAGCATGGGCAGATGCTACCCCCTCATGTGCTGCTTTAAACAACTCCGATCTCATGTTTTTGTTGGGAATTACTCGAATCCCCACACATGGTATCTTTCTTTCAGCTTCAAGGCAGCCTCCTACTTGGTAGGAGTATTAAGCAGGAAATGCTTTGGATAGGGCATGCCTTCAGCCATAGCTTTCACGGCAGCCCATATGTCACTGTTAGGTTTCGTTCCAGAATGGGTTACTGCAGCAACAGCAGCCGTAGCTACTGCTGATTCGGCGGCTTCATCAGCCAGCATATTTCCAGCAAGGTGTATTCCAACGCCCTGGTGTCCAAGTGTATGTACAACATGGACATTTGGTAGCGTTTCCTTCAGGTCGGCTACTTTCCCCCCACAGAAGTCTGTGTTTGATGGTGTTGCCTTTAGAATCTCTGAACCCACTGTGATGCCAGTAATGCAGGTATTCATTGAAGGACTGGACACAATAGTATAATTCACAAACAATCAGTGTTAAATGTGCAGGATCCGTATGTTCCAGCGCCATCACCAGAGCCTTTAGCTCTGCTAATTGTGTTGTGCAATCCCCTAGGGTTTGTGTGTATGTATGCTGGGGACAAAATGTAGTATCCTCCATGTAGCCACTTACGACTGTGCAAACAGCGGAGTATTGATGTTTTGCGCCAATTGCAGGTTGTGCTGAGCCATTGGTGTACATGACTCCTTGATATTGATCAATAGGCAGTGTATTTGCTGGAACTGGGTATTCTAGTTCATATTCCCAAAATTTGTGAGTTTGTAATTTGGGGTCAAAAATGTAGTCTACATCAGTGGCTGTCAAAGACGTTGCCCATTGAATCCAACGTGGATGTAATGCTTTAGCGTTTGGATCGCTGGCTTTGGTAACAGCCTCAAGGGCTGGAATTAGACAGACAACAATAATGCGTTTCCCCTGGGCTAGTGGTCTTTCTTTAATAACAGCCATCTGAACAGCAGTGAGAATTTTCTCAGTGGGAGCAAAGCATTGTTCTGCTGCTGAATACAAATGTGATTTGTATGCAATCGGAACTGTCTCACCCTCATTGAAAGTTACATAGGTGAAACCAATGGCACCAGCAATTACTCTGATGACCAGATGTTTTTGTTGTCCCTTGTATGTAGGTGTTGTGCTGCAAGCATGTTTGTTTGCAAAGCTCTGAGAATGATGCAAGTGTGTTCGACATTCCAAAATTTACTGGAAAAATCGGGACGTATTATGTCATATAGAGGTTTTATGCGCGCTGCATAATCTGGAATGTAGGTTCTGCCAAAATTTAGAAAACCCAATAGGGTTTAGAGTTTTTTAATTGTATTTGGAGGTTGTTACTGTGTGCACTTTTCCAAGAATTGTGGCGCTAGGCTCTTTCCTTTGTCGCGTTGGCTCTCATTATTCTAATGAGACTACTGGATTTTGAGCAGCAAGATCGTCCACAGTGTGGGAGACAGAGTCTGACCCACGGTGGATGACACTTGTTGCTCCAAATCCGGGCTTTGCTCCGGCTAACTAGCAGGGCCTCATCTCCCCCAAGAGGTAGAGACGATTGGGCAGCCGAGCGCATGACATATTGGTACTTCTCAGGGAAGTCGTGGTCACTCAGGTCACAACCGGTTCTCTCATACACAGTACGGTCTCATATATAAATGACAATAAAAGCAGTATAAGTTTTAAAGATTTGTTTAATAAAACAACTGCATTTTGGATAGCAAAGCGTGAGCTGCAATAACCAGAACTACACAACACAACAATATTAAAATAGTGATGATGAGAGTGAAGCATAAGAATAATGCTATCATAGTGCCACTAGAGTCGATGGACTATTCCCTATCTAAATCATATTTTGAGCACAGCATGTTAAGCTCTAATCCTGCGTTTCAGGTTCCCCCTGGAGGACATCAACCCTCATACCTGAGCAAAGGCCTGTCATCTGTGTCAGCATCTGCAGCGGAGCATTCAGCATACAGTTGTGGTTCCCTGGCTGGAATCTCCCTCTTGACGTGCAATAGGACTAGAAAGTGTTTTTATAACTAACACATCAGATGTTCTAAGAAAATATCCCTATGTTTAGTATGTGTATTTTCTACAAATGTTGGAGACTAAACTTCTACCACATTTACCGGCAATGTACCAGACTGTAGCTTTGCCTGAAGCACAGGGTGATCAAGAATGCGTTGTTTGAGAACACAGTGCTGAACTAAGCAAAACAGTATGATAGAAGGAATTAAAACAAGACCATAAAACTGGTTATTGTAAAAATAACAATGCGAAGCTGAATAAAATATATCTAGGTGAAGGTGCACAGCGGCCTAGTATATTAAACTAATGTGCATGGAGCTTTACTTAAAACGGCTACACAACACCCTCCCCTTGTCGGTAGAAAGTGGTTCAAGCCAAAACTAAAATATCTCAACCTAAGATATACCTAAAACCCTACTTAATTTTGACAAGTTAAGAGGACACACAAGCATACTACTTGACAATTTAAAATATGAGCATGTGGCTTAGAACCGAATTCAATGAAAAATGTCAATTTAGAATAGTTCCGAATCAAGCACGAGTCATGGAAAGCAAGAGATCTTCCACTTTGGCAGATGACAAAACTGGACAATCCACGCCAAAAACGACCAAGGAGCAGGTGTGTTCCATAGACCCAGTATCAACCAAGGCGGCATTCCGTGCAGTGCCCATTGACGAGTCGCTGGCAACTTCCTCCAGGAAGGGTAGCTCGTAATCAGCTTCACGTAGCAGACGCAACCTCAGTGCACATGTCTGGTAATAAACCCTCAACGAGAACATCAACAGATCAGCATCAATTGCTGAGGTGCATGTTCAAAAGAGCACCAAAGGCACCGAAACACGGGCTGCACACAATCCAAAACCGGTCTGAATGACAAAGACCAGTCACACCCCAAATGTTCCAGGAGTGTTGCTCCAAATTGCTGCATCATACGTTCACGACACAGCTGCGCTGATGGGAGCGCCTTCATTTGTCCTTGTTGTGGCGGGACAGCCATTGCGGAAAAACAACAGCAACAGCAAAATGCCGGCTAATAAAGCCAAAGTTATCGGAAATCCCCCCAAAATACTACAGAAAAATGAGTGGATAGCTGAAAGTATCAAACCGAATATGGAGGAGAAGGTGTGAACAAAACCAAAACCTACAGCTTTGAAGAAATGTGCTAACCCAGCCGTGTTGGATGCATTAAATATACGTCCCACACGTACACCAAAGTGTCTCGGAAAATTTGGATTTAACAGGGACTGTATTTCTCCCGACGACCTTGCCACTTGAAGTGCGTAGGTCTCACGTGCAGATGTAAGGGCCACATGCTTCTGAAACAATAAAGCCTTGAGTCTACTTAACTTGTCAAAATTCACAGTTGAAGTAGCAATATGAGTCCAGATATCAGCTACCTCCCTTAATTTAGTGGGAGGAAACAGCACGTTCCCGCAGCATGTAATGACCTTAGAGATCAAAACAACGTAAACTATTGCACCCCCCCCAAATGTTGAAAGCACCTGGAACGTAGGTCTAATCAAGGGGACTGGAACTCCATTCAGATAACAAGCCAAGTTTGCAGCCAAGGCGTTACACGCCCCATACAAGGACAGCTGTTTACAAATCATCGAATGGCTGACTGAAGTCTCGCATTCACTACCGTTAAGAAAGACCTCTTTCATTCCATTGAAGCATTTGTACGAGAAGGGAAGCTCCCACACCTCATGGATGTAACTATCTCCCAATTTTTCATATCTGCCTACTGGAATGTGTTTCAAACAGGAGGTGAATTGTAGTGTTGAAATAGGCAGATTAATAACCCCATGTATTAACCACTCTGCCAATGGTATTTCTGCCACGGTGAAAGGCAACCTTTCTATTTTCTCTATGTTAAGCATGACATAAATTGCTTCTTTCTTAGCCATTAGTTGTTGTTGCCACGTTAGATTAAAGGAGAAAAATATTTCCCTGGCACTGATGTGCTGCCACGGAACGCGACCCGCCTTCAATGTTTGAAGCGTCCAACCCAACTGCATAATGGACCTAGTCTGACTTTGTCCATGGTATAAAGAAGACATATCAGATCGTATAATGTCTATAGCAGAAGAAACAATGTTGTTAATTGTATATATTCGGTCAGACAAGGTGTTAATCCCATTATCCACAACAGCTAATGCCTTTTTCAAATTTTCCTGATCTATTTGCCTTAACCGGGCTGCAGCATCTTGTTGGCAAAGTTTCCATATTTCATTGTAAGAAACGCTATGTGGTATTTTGGGGCCTGACGAGAAATCTTGTAAATGAGTGGTGTTAGACAAGAGATTGAGGTGTGCTTTAACCGCATTTAGTGAGGATGATTTAAGCCACTGTTGGCACAATTTTCCTACACTATGGCCCTCATTACAACCCTGGCGGTCGGTGGTAAAGCCGCGGTAAGACCGCCAACAGGCCGGTGGTAAAAAAAATGGAATGATGACCGCAGCGGAAACTGCCAACCTAGACAGCCACTTTAACACTCCGACTGCCACGGCGGTACAAACAAACAGCATGGCGGTCACCACCAACAGACAGGCGGAAGACAATGTATCGCCCACACCATTATGAGAGGCCAATCCGCCACCTTTTCCAGGGCGGATTCAACGCGAACAAAAACACGGCGGAAACTGGACTTGGAAGGGAAAACTCTCACCTCTACACACCCCACGAGGAACCAGGGCGCCAGGCAGCCGGAACTCCAAATTCTACCTGCGATTGTCTTCCTGCTCCTCTACCAGGAGCACGACCGATGGCGGCGATGACCACGGTGAGTACTGCACTTACGACACAGGGAGTGGGGAGGGAAAAGAGAGTGACACACACACGCAACATGCAACACCCCCACCCTCACCCACAACAACACACACACCAATACATGCTGAAACATTACATTTACACCCCCGATCCCCCCGGAAGAACGCAAGGACAGAAGGAAATGAGGTGAACGATTGTAATCAGGAAAAATCCATTAATCAAAAATATATATACACTATTAACAAATATGTACACCAAGATTTCAAGTCCATGTACTGCACCTACATAGTCCGTGGACCACTGGGCCCAAAATGCATGGGCGAAGCCCACACTCAATACCCGATCCAAACGGAGAGAACACTGCAGGGGCATCAGATCAAAATAAAACAGGCACCTTAGGAGGAAGGGAAGGGGGGCACCTCAGCCGGATGAGTGCACGACGCCAGCTCCACAAGGGGGCTCCATGTCCATTGATGTATCCTGGGGAGTGCAAAGCCACAGTCTCTCAAGTCTCTCCAGTTGGTGGTTTGCCCACTGCTTTATCCTGGGGAGTGCAAAGCCACAGTCTCTCAAGTCTCTCCAGTGGGTGCTTTGCCCACTGCTTTATCCTGGGGAGTGCAAAGCCACAGTCTCTCAAGTCTCTCCAGTGGGTGCTTTGCCCACTGCTTTAACCTGGGGAGTGCAAAGCCACAGTCTCTCAAGTGGATAACAGTCTCCACTGGTTCTGGAGGGGGCTTCTTTGGGCCCAGAGTGCTTCATCCTGCCAAGGACTGAGGTAGTTGATGTCATTCTCCACTGGTTCTGGAGGGTGCTTTGTGCCCAGAGTGCTTCATCCTGACAAGGACTGAGGTAGTGGATGTATCTCTCCACTGGTTCTGGAGGGGGCTTTGTGCCCAGAGTGCTTCATCCTGCCAAGGACTGAGGTAGTGGATGTCATTCTCCACTAGTTCTGGAGGGGGCTTTGTGCCCAGAGTGCTTCATCCTGCCAAGGACTGAGGTAGTGGATGTATCTCTCCACTGGTTCTGGAGGGGGCTTTGTGCCCAGAGTGCTTCATCCTGCCAAGGACTGAGGTAGTGGATGTCATTCTCCACTGGTTCTGGAGGGGGCTTTGTGCCCAGAGTGCTTCATCCTGCCAAGGACTGAGGTAGTGGATCTCACACTCCACTGACGGTGGGGCAACATGGAAGCTGTACAGGCCCCTGGAACTGACCACCAGCCTCGTACGACTGGCCACTGGGAGTGGTAGCCATGTCTGCGGTGGTGCCACTGGCACAGGATGTGGCGTGGCCGCTGGTGGTGCTGGCGGCGGCCTCAGTGGGCAGCGGTGCTGGTGAGGGGCTCACTGAGCGTGCTGCTGGCGGCGGTGTCCTGTGCGGCAGTGCTAGTGTGGGGCTCACTGAGCGTGCTGCTGGCGGCGGTGACCTGGGCGGCGGTGGTGGGCTCACTGAGCGTGCTGCTAGTGGCCGTGTCCATGGCGGCGGTGCCGGTAGCGGTCTTGTCCGCCGTGCAGGTTGACGGCGACTTCCCTTTCTTTCTCTGCCCCTTCCCCACCTTGGATGGTGGTGCAGCTGTCTTGCCACTCCCAACTGTTGTCCTGGCTGAGCCCTTGGTGGCAGGTGTTTTGGCCTTTTCCCTCCGGGCTGTGTGAAAATTCTTTTGTTTTGGAGGTGGGGGAATGTCCTTGGCCTGGCTCCTTGGGACACTGGCTGCCCTGCTGCTTGGCACACTCCAGAAGCCAGTTAATGCTGGCACCACTGTCCACGGTGATGTGGTGGCTGAGGTGCTGGGTTGGGACCTGGAGAGGCGGGCCCTAGGGGAAGGAAGGGGTGGGGGAGGTGAAGGGAAAAGGTCAAGGTTTGACAGGAAAAGTTTTTTAGACACACTGGGACGGGTAGATGGAGGGGGTTTGGCAGTGGAGGAAGAGGTAGTGGTTGTAGGAGGTGTTTTGCTGACTTTGGGTGAAGGTGCATGGGCTGGAGGCTGTCGTGAGGTGGATGGCTGTTGGGTGGGTGTGTGACTGCGTTTGTGTAGTTTGGGAGGAGGGCTCACAGACACACTGGAAGAGGACACAGGGGATGTGTGAATGGTAGTGGGGATGGTGAGTGCACGTGAGCGGTGTGTGGTGATGGACGTGCTGGTGATGGAGGTAGTGGATGAAGATGTAGTGCATGCAGATGTGAGTGGAGACGTGACAGGGAGGGAGGAGGGAGACGTGGAGGAGGGGGACACAGTGGAGGCAGTGGCTGTTGGTATGTCTGCATGGGTATGATGCTTGTGTGAGTGCCTGTGGGATGTGTGGCGCTTATGTCTGCCAGAGCTACCCTTGTGTGTTGAGGTGTGTGCATGCTGGTCTGATGGTGTGCTTGGGATAGGCTGAGGTACTGGGGATTGGGTCTGGGTGGAGGAAGTTGGAGGGGGGAGGCTGGACACAGGGACAATGGCTGCGATCAGTGCTGAGGCCAGAGTCTGAAAATCTCACTTTTGTGCTGCCTGACCAGAATGAATGCCCTCCAGGTATGCATTTGTCTGTTGCAACTGCCTCTCTACACCCTGGATGGCATTCAGAATGGTAGACTGCCCAACAGTGAGGGATCTCAGGAGGTCAATGGCCTCCTCACTGAGGGCAGCAGGGCTGACTGGGGCAGGGGCTGAGGTGCCTGAGGCGAAGGAGATGCCCACCCTCCTGGGTGAGCAGCCACGGGGCACACGCTGAGGGGCTGCTGGGAGGGTGGTGCTGGTAGGGGGGGTGGTGGCTGTACCTGTAGATGCGGCGGGCACAGAGGGGCCCGCCACCGCAAGGGAGCTCCCATCAGAGGAGGAGTCGGTGTCACTGGTCTCAGCTCCTGTCCCCGCTGTGGAGCTCCCCTCGCCCTCCGTCCCACTAGTGAATTCTGAGTCCGTAGTCTTGCCCTCCAGGACCATGTGGAATGCAGCTTCCTCCTGCTCCGGTGGCACAGCTCTTCCGCCTGATGATGCTGATGCACACAAGAACAGGGAGACCACAAAAAGGGAGGGAAAGAAAGTAGAAAGACATTTTCAGTGCATGCAATACCGGTACCGTTGGCGGACACTACAGACACAGCAGCCCTCTGCACTACGCCATGCACTTAGAGTTCCCTAATTAATCACAGGGACATGGGGTACAAGGCCTATGCCCGATTGCTGCACACATGGAAGTCACAGGAGCCTGACTAGGGGTAGATGGCTCTTAACACTGGTGGGGTGGGGTGCCACATAGCCTGTCTCACAAAGGAACCTTGCCTACAAAACTCGCCCCAGCCTAGGGGAACCCACAGCCCACCTTCCCCACCCAGACACCTCCAATGCTCGCTGAATGAGATGGATGTGACGTACTCACCCCCTTGTGGCTGCTGTGATGCCCTCAAGCGCCCATCCAACTCCGGATACACCACCACCAGGATCTTGAACATCAGGGGGGGTCATGGTGTGACGGGCACCCCTCCCACATTGGGAGGCAATCCCCAGCTGGGCCTCTGCCGTTTTCTTGCTCCAGCGGTGAACTTCCTCCCATCTTTTACGGCAGTGGGTGCTCCGTCTGTGGTGGACCCCCAGGGGCCGGACGCCCTTGGCAATGGCACGCCAAATATCCTTCTTCTGGTGGGCGCTGACCTATAGGAATAGTACAGGGGAAAAGGTACAACATTAACCGTCTGGACCGTCACAGTCACTGGCCCATGTTCCCACCCTTGCCCTGACGCACATCCACTCACCGTTGTTTCATGCACGCCACAGTCCCCCCCATGTATCTCCCATCCACACCACTCCAAACAGGCATTGCCCATACAGCATGCTCACAGTGTACTCACCTGTTTGTCTGGAGGACCATAGAGTAGCGTGTACTGGGGGAGGACCCCATCCACTAGTTTGTCCAACTCCTCCAATGTGAAGGCAGGGGCCCTTTTTCCAGACACTTGAGCCATTTTCGCTTCCAGACTGAGGTCACAGCAGCACTTGCAGTGTAGGTCCTCTCCTGTCGAAGATCAGGTATCAAGTGAGTGAACAGAGAGAAAATGGCGGTCACGTCTGCGGCGGTGCGTACCGTCACCAGCGGCGTACATCGTCATTGGCTCCTGGGCTCCCATAGGGTCCAATGTTAACCAATGCAGGATTGTGCTGCGGTCTTCGACCGCCTACCGTGACGGTGTACAACGCCAGCGCATACCTCCTTGTCCCACATTACAGGTCAAGCAGCTGCCATTTCAGGGGGCCACATGGCATTAATTTTAAATGTGTCACACATATCTAGGCCTTGCATACACACTAAGACGGGCACATAGCGGATTGACAAATGTGTGCAATAAAGTTGGTTATTTCGTACCTCAGTGTTGGCTGATCCTCTGATCGCTGTTCTCCTCGATAGTGCACGTCCGCTGGGGCAGGTGAGGAGGTGACCGCATCCTCCGGTGTACAGACCACTGGTTGACCAGTTGACAATGGAAGAGCAACATGTAATAGTCACCTACAGACTTGATCGTGCCACAATCCATGAACTGTGTGCCCAGTTGGAGCCAGACCTGATGTCAGCTATCTGCCATCCCACAGGAAACCCCTCTCTAGTGCAGGTCCTGTCAATACTCTATTTCCTGGCAAGTGGGTCCTTTCAAATAACAGTGACCATTGCATCAGGCATGTCCCAGCCAATGTTCTCTAACGTGTTCTCCAGAGTGTTGGTTGCCCTCCTGAAACACATGCACAGCTACATTGTTGTCCCTCAGGTGGAGGATTTGCCTACAGTGAAAGGTGACTTCTTTGCCCTGGGACATATCTCCAACATCATTGGTGCCATTGATGGGACACATGTGGCCTTGGTACCCCCCTGCAGGAGTGAACAGGTGTACAGAAACCGGAAGAGTTACCATTCAATGAATGTGCAGATGGTGTGTTTGGCCGACCAGTTCATCTCCCATGTGAACGCCAAGTTTCCTGGCTCAGTGCATGACGCTTACATTCTGAGGAATAGCAGCATCCCTTATGTGATGGGGCAACTCCAGAGGCACCGTGTGTCGCTATTAGGTGAGGACAAGGACCCTATACAGTGTGGATAGTTGTCTGGGGTTGTTCCTAAGGGCTAGTGTGTGTTCAACAGTTGTCCCTCGACATTTGCAGGTGACTCTGGCTACCCCAACCTGTCATGGCTACTGACCCCAGTGAGGAATCCCAGGATGAGGGCAGAGGAACACAACAATGAGGCACATGGGCGAACTAGGAGGGTTATAAAGAGGACCTTCGGCCTCCTGAAACCAGGTTCAGGTGCCTCCATATGACAGGTGGTTCCCTATACTACTCACCAAAGAAGGTGTGCCAGATCATCGTGGCCTGCTGTATGCTGCACAACTTGGCTTTGCGATGACAGGTGCTTTTTCTGCAGGAGGATGGTCCTGAAGGAGGTGTTGTGGCAGCTGTGGAGCCTGTGGACAGTGAAGAAGAGGAGGCAGAAGAAGAGGACATAGACAACAGAAACACTGTGATCCATCAATACTTCCAGTGAGACACAGGTAAGAAGACATCACTGCCTCCTACATCTGATAAAATTGTTCGACCTCTCATCTTTCTGTCACTTTCACCCAGTGTATGGACCCTGATTTGTCACTTTCCCTTTCGATTTCACAGATGTGGGTCCCACTGTGTGTCCTCTGCTACGTTACCTCATTGAGTAGAGCTGTGTGACATAGGTATGTTGACAATACAATGGACATTGGTATTTTCCTTAGTTATAGCAAATACACATTTGTGAAAGCACAGACTGACTCCAGATTGTTTTGTGATTCAAGGGTGTTTATTTAAGTGCTAAATAGTGGAGGGGGTTGGAAAATGGTCAGGGGTGATGGTGGAGAAATGTCCATGGCAGAGTCCAGTCTATTTGTCTCACAGGTGCATTGTCTAAAGGGGCATAGGAGGTGGAGCTAGAGCAGTTTAAGGATGGACAGGGTGACAAAGTGGGACAGAGGATGACAATCAGGGTGGTCTCATTTGGCATTGTTTAAGAACGCAGTGGTGGCCTAGGCAAAGAACAGCTAGAGAGAGAGAAATAAAACAAGACCGCAAATGTGGCTATTGTTAAAATAATAAACGAAGCTGAATAAAATACATATAGGTTAAAGTGCACAGCGGCAGGCCTAGTTTGTTAAAATAATGTGCATCGAGCTATAACTAAAATGGCTACACAACAAGGCCTTACCCTATACTCTGCTGCAGAAGGGCTTCTCAAATGTGCTAATATCACTGGAATTGATGTCAATATTGGATGCCATAGGCCAGCACACCCTCTGAAAAGTGTTCCAGCTTCACACTCCATTGCAGTTTGCCCTCTTCCACTTTGATGGGCAGGTCGATCTCTTGGCCATAAGGTGACATCAAAGGGCATGGTCAAGGTTGTGACATTTACAAACTATGGCTGTCATTACATTATGAAATCACTCCTACCACATGTCTGTTAAACTTGGGAGGGTCACAAGAGTTTGTTGTTCTAAAATGTGTTGCAGTTCTAAAAAGTTTGGAAAACACTAACTACTAACAGTGGCTACAATATGCAAATAGAAAGATCACTGTGATCTTGCTGTCATGGAAAGACCATAACCTCAGCTCACTGGACAACCACATACTGTTTAATGTTCACATGCATAGTAAGCCACCTCAGACTCAAAACCTTAGCTAGTCATCACTCATAAGAACATTTTACACACTGAAATCAAAGTTAAACAGTGACTAAAGAAGACTTTGATGAAAGGAAAGCGCCGGAAAACATGCCTAGCATCTTCAGTAAATCAAGAAATCTAAAATGCTGTCATATTCAAGGCCAAAACAAACCCATTATATAACAAAAAATACTAACCAAAACTACACCAAAGAAATATACAAAGTACTGAAGTGGAAACAACCCAACACAAATTCCGTAAAAGCCATAAAAAACTGCAACATATCTCTACTCAAGAAAAACAGATAATCCTGAAAATAACATAAGCGACCCCATTGCCACCTCAAATGTTGATCCCAAAAACACAGATATGAACAGCTTTCACATGTAATCAGTCTCTAAAAAGAGCACAAAAAAATGTGCTCCTTGGAAAACACAACAAAAGTTGAGATGGGTGCTGTGTGCCCATACTGATGCATTCACACATCCTTGTTAGCCTGTCAGCATCTAAGAGGCCTCATATTGAAGAGCATAGGTGAGAGAACAGAACCTTGGGGAATGCCTCTCCTATGAATATTGACTAGAATGTCTAGGAATTCATAGGATGAACTAGGTTCTGTCCTCCAGGCAGCATGTGAATCTTTATGAAGTGGTTTCTGTTCTTCTTGACATAGGAATCACTATAGGATGGTGCCATCAGAACTCAATTTGGAGGTGAAAATCTGTAGCATATCTTGGGGGATAGGGGTGGATCAACAGCAGAGGTCTCTCAAACTCTTTACTTTTGCAGCTTGAGCAGTAGGTGGATGCCTCTGGGCATGTTTCTATAACATTAAACACTTAAATTAGGTGTGTTGTATGAGAAATATATGCTTCCTGACTCAGGCTCATAAATAACCACTGCAAGAGCATAGTTGAGAGAAGTGGAATGAAGAGAAGGATGGAACAATGGAAGAATAGATTGAGAGAAGTATGGAGAGAAGAATGGAAAGATGAGAAGGATGGACGGTAGAACTGATGGATGGAAGGGTGGAAAAAGAATCAAGAGAGGGATGAATTGATTGATGGATGACAGAGAGAATGAAACATGTTGAGAGGACAAATGGATGGATGAAGAGTGGTTGAATTGATGGGCATATATAAGCCAAAGGTGGAGGATGTCTCCCAAAAATAGCAGTCACTGTTTCATGCTCCTTAGTGTACACCAGACACACTTCATGGGTTCTTATAGAACTCTCACCCATATGCTAATCATATGCTTCATCATCAGGTCCTCACCTGGTAAGGGTCTCACTACCACGTGGGCTCAACCTTGTGACTGGAGGGAGCACTTTAATATTCTCTGTGTCCTTAGTGGTATTTTAGGACAGAAACATAAAAAATATCTCCAGGGAAACCCAACTCAATTATTTAATAAGAGAAGCTCTGTGTTAGGATTAAAAACAAAGCATGATACAAAGAGACATTTACTAAGCCTGTATGTCTGTTCTAGGTCAGGATGTTTCATCTGCTACTTCAGCAGTGCATATGTCATCAGGAACTCTAAGACCCTTGAACTCTGAATCTAAACTGATTAGGTGTTATGCATCTGCATTCCATGCAAGATGAAGAGATCTTGTGGCTTATCACTGGTTTGCAACTGTGTTCACAAATCATTGATGCCTACTGGGTGAGTAGTGCGCTTAAGAAATTATTTGATTGATTGATGCGTGGTGCACCCTCCTATCTGCGATCGGAAAGTTCCGCAAAAATCATTTTACAAGTCAGAAAAGACTGTTCCTCCTTGTAAAAGAGCTTTTTTGTACATCCTGAAAAGCCCTTTTGTGGTCACAAAATCTGTGAATTTACAAAGGTAAAGTTTATGACCACAAAAAGAAGATAAACATCTGGCTCTTTCAGTTTTTAGAGCACAGTGTATTTTACTGACAGTGGACTCATGGCAGTGACAGGAGAGGCACCACAACGCTGAATACAAAGTGGGCAAGTTTGCGATCACTGTGTTTTGCAAGATCACAGATGCTCTGTGCAAAAGAAGCGGACGATATGTCAGGGATGAGCATGTCTTCTAAATTGTGGCCTCTATCCCAGTCCAGAAGAGGTGTTTGTTTGCTGTGTTTCCGGGGCACTGAGAGGTCTTTGCAGACATTCAAATATGTAAGATTTGCTTTAAGAAAATAGCCTATGCTAATCATATGCTTCATCATCAGGTCCTCACCTGGTAAGGGTCTCACTACCACGTGGGCTCAACCTTGTGATTGGAGGGAGCACTTTAATATTCTCTGTGTTCTTAGTGGTATTTTAGGACAGAAACATAAAAAATATCTCCAGGGAAACCTAACTCAATTATTTAATAAGGGAAGCTCCGTGTTAGGATTAAAAACAAAGCATGATACAAAGAGACATTTACTAAGCCTGTATGTCTGTTCTAGGTCAGGATGTTTCATCTACTACTTCAGCAGTGCATATGTCATCAGGAACTCTTAGACCCTTGAACTCCGAATCTAAACTGATTAGGTGTTATGCATCTGCATTCCATGCAAGATGGAGAGATCTTGTGGCTTATCACTGGTTTGCAACTGTGTTCACAAGTCATTGATGCCTACCAGGTGAGTAGTGCGCTTAAGAAATTATTTGATTGATTGATGCGTGACACGCCCTCCTATCTGTGATCGGAAAGTTCCGCAAAATCATTTTACAAGTCAGAAAAGACTGTTACTCCTTGTAAAAGAGCTTTTTTGTACATCCTGAAAATCCCTTTTGTGGTCACAAAATCTGTGAATTTACAAATCGTAAAGTTTATGGCTACAAAAAGAAGATAAACATCTGGCTCTTTCAGTTTTTAGAGCACAGTGTATTTTACTGACAGTGGTCTCATGGCAGTGACAGGAGACGCACCACAACGCTGAATACAAAGTGGGCAAGTTTGCGATCACGGTGTTTTGCAAGATCACAGATGCTCTGTACAAAAGAAGCGGACGATATGTCAGGGATGAGCATGTGTTCTAAATTGTGGCCTCTATCCCAGTCCAGAAGAGGTGTTTGTTTGCTGTGTTTCCGGTGCACTGAGAGGTCTTTGCAGACATTCAACTATGTAAGATGTGCTTTAAGAAAAATAGCTAGTCATCACTGGTTACAGAGTGGTCTAGTGTAATGCATATGCCATTTAAGATGTTTTACGTTTCCGGACTTTTTTCCCTTTTGATTTCTAACTTTCACTGCAAATTTTAACTGCAGCTTTTTCAGTAAATTGCGCAATTGCGCACTCAGATAGGTCTGTAAATGAGTATGGATAGATTGAAAAAAGGCAGTTTAAGAAATAAATATAAAGAAGAGTTTTTAGTTGAAAGGTTAGAAAGGGAAAAAATAAGAAAAAAGAATGATGTCAAACTCTTTTTAACACTGTTTGCGTGAAAACCTTCCTCTATTTGCTCGGTGCCCTAATTAAGGCGGCCTTCACATGAAAATCCTGATAAGGCATAACTCATAAACAATCTCGGGGGAGGGCTGCGTTTTTTAATAACGTAGATCCCACGTCCACGCCGTCCGGGCTCCGAAAGCCTTCCTCAGAAGCTGCGGAAATGGCAGCGCCGCGCTCAGATATATTACTATAATTATTAAAATGGGCCGCAATGAGGCCCCTGTAATTAAATCAGGGAAAACAAACAGGAGATGATTTGCAATACAGTAACTTGGTGCATTTAGCGGAGTTTACTAAATAAGAGATTGGCAGTAGTGAAACGAGGACCTGAGGGCTTAATGTAAGTCGTGGGGGAACAAAGGACCCCGCTTCATTGGCCTCTTCTGACCTTTAGTTTTATGTACATAACAACTATGAAAGGATTTAAGTCCCTCTGCAAAATATGAGGAGAAGCCACTAAAGTCTCCCATATTCATTGGCCTTGGGCTTCCTGAAGGGTTGGTGGGCACCCGAAAGGTTGGCTCCCCCTCAGGTCAACAGTGGCTGCAGGAGTCTTCGCTACACCCATGGCCACTGCCTTTACTACACTGTTGCAGCAGTGTTTAATTTCTGGTGATTTAAACTAATTACTCCCTATGACTATGTCTTGAAACCAATACCAGCAACTAGGATATGGCATGATATGTTTTTTTCTCTCTGTCTCTCTCTCTCTGTCTGTCTCTCTCTCTCTATCTCTCTCTTACCTTATCTTCTTTCTTTACTTCAATTCTTATTTCCTTTTTTCTTCCCTTTATCTTTCTAATGTCGGTGTTCCCTGCTTTCTGTCCGTCTTTCGGTCTTTTCCATCTTTGCTTCCTTAATTCCCTCCAATCTTCTTTCTTTTTTCTTTTTATCTCTGTTCCTTCCCTCTATCCTTGTTTCTGTTGTTTTTCCACAAGCCCTTCTTGTTCCTTGGCTTCATATTTCCCTCAGGCTATATCTGCCCACCTATTTATCCTTCTACCTATCCATCCTTCCCTATGTATTGTTAGTATTCATCTACCTATCCATGCATGCATCCATCCTTCCTTTCATCCCTCTCCATGTTTTTTAAAATGTCCCTTATCCATCCATCCATCCTTTCTTCCTCCTCGCTAGCCTTCTTTCCTTGCCAAAGATCCATCAATCCTTTGTTCCTTCTCCCCAGCCTTCTTTGTATCTTTCTCCTTGTTTACTCTCTTCTCTCCACCATCTTGCTTACCTCAGTCCATCCTTTCTTGTCTTTTTTCCTCACTCCTTCCTTCTAGTCATCCAATATTTTCTCACCCTAGTCATACTTCCTTCTTATTATCCATAAAACCATCCTTCCTTCTCTCTTCAAACAGAATTCCATCTCTACATTCATAATCTCCCTTTTCTAAATTCATCAATCTTCAGTTAGTGCCTTCCATCCATGCACCCATCCATTCAGCTCTCTGTCTTTCATCTCTTTCCTTAATTCATCCATCTTTCTCTCCGTATTTCTCCCTATCCATCGCTGTCTCCATCTACACGTTATTCTGTTGTTCCATTCATCCATCCACCCACCCACCCGTCCAACCATCCATCCATTCAACCATACTTTTTTCCATTCATCTCTATATCTTTCTTTCCAACAATGTAATCCTCTCTCCATCCATCTTTCTTTCCATCTTCCCGTCATCTACTCTTTTCTGCATCCATCCTTCCTTCTCTTATCCATCCATCAACCTATCCATTTACCCGCCATCATGCATCCTTCCTTCTAACCATTCATACATCTTTCCTTCTCATCATTCATTTTTCTCCATCCTTCCTTCCATTCATCTTTCCTTTTATACCATCCATCTCTCTGTCCATTGGTCACTCCTTATCTTTAGGCCTCTATCCTGTCTCGTTTCTTTCTTTTCATAAATTTTCATTCTTCTCAGCATCCATCTTGCTTTCCTCCCACCTATTTCCCCTGAGCCATCAACCTCTGCTTCTCTCCATCACCCATCAATCCAGCCAGCCATCCTTTTAATTTTATTTCTATTGATGCATCTACACTACTCTGCATCCATTCACTGTCTTATCTATCCATCCAAGCTGGGATCCATCCAGTCTTCTATTCTTCCTTCTATCCATCATTCGATAATTCCCCATCCATTTATCCATGTCACATCCATCATTCCTTTCTTTATTCTCTCCGTCATTCTTTTTCCACTCATCTGTCAATCCGTCCTTCTCTCATCCTTCTTTTCCTTTCGTCCATGCATCAATCCCTGGTCCATCCTTCTCTTCATCTTCTGCGTGTCTCTTCTCATCTTTTCTTCGTTCTATCCTTCCTTGATGTTCTAAATTCATCTCTTTGCCTGTGCATACTTCTCTCCACATATACACCTATTTCTCCATTCTTCCTTTCTCCATACTTTGACTCTCTTGCTTCCTTTCATGCTGTCATCATTTCATTTGTTCACCCATTCCACTGCTCTATCACACTATGTTCTTGCAGTGGTACTATGTTCTTTCAGTGGTGCAAATTATAGCCTATTTGGAGAGCTGCACCTCCGACCAAAATTAAATAAACAACAATTTGAGGGCCGGATTTACAAAAAGTTTGAGCTGTATTTGTGTAACAAAAGTGACGCAAACCAGCACAATTTTTGTTGTTGTCACTTTTCAGTGCAGACCTTGTTTTGTGATGGAAAGGTGCCTGAAAGCAATGCAAAGCAGCACACAGCACTTTTTGGTGTTTCTTAGCATCAAGGGGACGTTCCCTGGGTAGTACATGGGCATTCCTATGCCCCCACCCATGCTTTGTGACGCAAAACACTAGCTACCAAAAATTTGAGACAGGGCTTGGCATAAACAATTAACGCCATTTAAAAGTAGGCATTAAAAGAAGAAATGTTTTAATTTCTCCTTTCTTTTCCAACTTTTCATTTGTGCTCCACTGTACAGCACACATACAAAGTTGGAACACTTTTAAAGTTTGTCTAGGCATAGTATTTTGTGCTCGAAGGGACACCCTTCTTGTATAAAACCTATGCTAGATGCACGCATATTCCCTTGCACTTTAGCGCAAAAATATGTGGGTGGTACTGAGGAGCAAAATTCTGTGCTGTAACTATGGAGAGGGAAGGAGCGAGCCATATTTCTGTAGATATGGCAGTCTCCTGCTCTCTCCTTCTCACGCATCGCAGCAAAGCATTTTGTCTGTGCTGTTCCAGTGCACAAGAATTTAGTAAATCTGGCCTTAAGTGTTGTATTTTCTAGAGAACTTTCCAGTGAAACTCACCCACGCTAAAGCTGCTATAGTGGGAAAGCAGAGGTGTGATACACACCTGTATGCATTTGTCCTGTATAGAGTACTTATTTGCAAGCTAGTTTGCACCACTCTTGCACCACACAACATGTTGCAAGAGCAACGCAAACCTTAAGTCAGATTTATGAAGCCAAGCAAGGCCACTTTGCGTGGCCCTGGGTGGCTCCATAAATCTGGAGTAAGACATTGCAGTACAAATCGCTTTATTAGCTTACTCTGCCCTGGGAAGGCATTCCATGGGCATCCCGTGGGTGTTCCCATATATCTCCCATGGTTTCTGAAGCATTGCAAGATTTACCAGAACTGGTGAACCTGGGAATGCACCAAAAATATACGCTATCCCAGGAGAGGTGTAAAAAGGAGAAATATCGTTATTTCTCCTCATTACTTCCTCTTCCTATGTGTGCTGCATTCTGTAGCACACATAGAAGGAGGAATATACCTCTCAGGATTGTTTTTGTACTCCAGCTATTATGACCGTGACGCAATAGCCACGGCCATACCGCCGGCCCCTCCACTATACCAACAGGCTTTCGTCTGGCGGTCATAATCCCCAGGGCAGCGGTGCAAGCACCGCTGCCCTGGGGATTATGAGTCCCCAACCGCCAGCCTGGCCACGCAGGTAAACACCACCATGGAAAGGCTGGCAGTAAGGCGGACTTGGGGTGCCCCGGGGGGCCCCTGCACTGCCCATGCACTTGGCATGGGCAGTGCAGGGGCCCCCAGGCATAGCTCCATTGTGTATTTCACTGCCCGAATTTCGGGCAGTGAAATGCGCAATGGGTGCTACTACACCCGCTGCACATCAGCATTGTCGCCGGCTCTATAACAAGCTGGCAGCAATGTTGATGTGACTTTTTTCGCTGGGCCAGCGGATGGTAACAATGTTACCGTCCACTGGCCCAGCGGAAAAGTCATATTAGGGAGCCAGAAATACTGCTGGCACTGGTGGTATTCTGTCTCCCTCAGCCTCAGTGGTCTTTTTGAAAGACCGCCAAGGTTGTAATGAGGGCCAGTGTGTCATAGAGGGAGTAGAGAGGAGTGAAGTAGAGTGGAAAGGCATAGAGTGGAGTAGAGTGTTGTAAAGTGGAGTGGGATAGATTGTCATAAAGTGGAGTATAGTGTCGTAGAGTTGAGTGACCTAGAGTCGCATAGAGTGTCAAGGAGTATCATGGAGGTGTTGGAGGGAGAAGAGTGGAGTGGAATAGCATGTACGGGCGTACAGTGGAGTAGAGTGGAGCTGTGTCATAGAGTGGAGTGGTGTAGAGTGGCGTACAATGGAGTGGCGTAGAGTGGAGTAACAGCAACATGGAGTGGTGCAGAGGGATTTCATACAGTGGAGTAATGTGTTGTGGTGAAGAGTAGAGTAGATAGAGTGAAGTGGCACAGAGTGGAGTACAGCCTGATAGAATGGAGTATCACAGAGTGTTATGGAATGCCATGGAGGGATTAGTGTCGTAGAGTGCAGTAGAGTGGAAGGGCTTAGAGTGGAGTCGCGTAGCATGGATTAGAGTGTCATGAAGTGGCACTGAGTGGTGTAGAGTGGAGTGTCATTGAGTAGAGTGGAGTCACTTGAAGCGGAGTTGCACAGAGTGGAGTAGAGTGTTGCAGAGTAAAGTGGCATAGAGTGGAGTAGATTGTCATAGAGTGGAGTGCCATAGAGTGGAGTGGAGTGCATTAGAGTGGAGTGTTGCCGAGTAGAGTGGAGTGCCTTGGAGTGTTGTAGACAGGAGTGTCATAGAGTTGAGTGCTGTGGAGTGGAATGTCATAGAGTAGAGTGGTGTGTCATATAGTGGAGTAGAGTGTTGTAGAGTGGAGTGGCATAGAGTGGTGTGGAGTGATGTAGACTCAAGGGTTATTGTGGAGTAGTGTGAAGTAGTGTGTCACAGAGGGGACAAATAAAGTGGCATGGAGTGGCACAGAGCAGAGTCGCAAAGAGTGGAATACAGTTTTGTGGAGTGTAGGGGAGTAGAGTGGAGTGACTTAGTGTAGAGTGCAGTAAAGTGTCATAAAGTGGAGTGGTGTAGAGTGGAGTGGAGTGGCATACAGTGGAGTAGAGTGTTGTTGAGTGTTGTGTCATAGAGTGGAGTGGTGTAGAGTGTTGAGTCATAGAGTGGTGTGGTATAATATGTAGTGGCATAGAGTGGAGGGGGTGTCGTAGAGTGGAGGGGTGTGTTGTAGAGTGTATGGTAATAGAGTGGAGTGACATAAAGTGGAGTGGTGTAGAATGGAGTGGCATGCCGTAGAATAGAGTAGAGTGGTGAAGAGTGGAGTAGTGTGTCATAGAGTAAAGTGGAGTGGCATGATGCAGAGTGGTGTGTCATAGACTGTCTTAGAGTGGAGGGGCATAGAATGGAGTTGCATAGAGTGGAGTGGCATATCATGAAGTGGAGTGTCATGTTGCAGAATGCAGTGGCGCAAAATGGAATGGTGTAGAGTGGAGTGGAGTGACTTCCAGTGAAGTGCTGTAGAATGGAGTGACGTGTCGTAGAGTGGAGTGGAGTGTCCTAGAGTCGAGTGGTGTGTCATAGAGGGCATACAAAGAATGGGCATAGACTGAAGTAGAGTGTTGTAGAGTGGAGTAGAGTAGAGTTGTGTGGCCTAGTGTGGAGAATGCATAGTCATTTTCAATTCAAATGGCCATTGCATTTGCAGAGACATCCAATTTTACTGATAAAAGCAACAACACACAAATGATAATGGTGGAAATGTCATCACCTAGTGCATTGATTTGTTTTCATCATATTAAACTTTGTTTCCACCACACATCAGATTTACATAAAAGTATGCTTCATTTGAGCTTTTATAATTCTGATATATTCCGAAATATCTTCACAGTTATTTTACAGACTTTTAAATTTTGTTGTGTGCTAGAAATACTCCTTTCCTTGCAGAGCAAGCTTTTCACGTAAATGCTCTCACTTTTGAACTCAGTGAAAGAAAAGTAAACACCAACCTCCCTGGAAGACATAGCCTGACATTTGACCTTTGTCTTTAAATGAACAGCAAAAGTGACAAGATAACAACAATATTTAAAGGCCTGTTTACAAAAAGTGAGCACTTGTGGAAGAATACAGTAAGTAGGCTGACCCAGTGGAAGAGAGAAACTCAAGCCGGACAGCCTAATACAAATAAAACTAGCAAATAGAAAGCAAGCAAATGTGAGTAACAAAATGCAAAGCCAATGGTAGTGTTAGACCTGGCATCCTTGGCCTGATTTCCCTTCTAACCTTTTGCTTTCAGACCTCCTGTTTTTGCAGGATTTCGTTTTGATGCCCTCAAGAATCTGTGCACATTACCACTACCAACCAGCCCAAATTGCTTGTGCTCTCTCCTTAAAACATGTTGGCTTGGCCTATTTGGTGCATTTAATTTACTTATCTAGAAAAGTGGTACTACCGGTACCCAGGTCCTGTAAATTAAATGTTATGAGTGGGTCTGCAGCACTGATTGTGCCACCCATTTAAGTAACAATCTAAACATGTCTCAGGCCTGTGTGTGCAGTTATAAAGTCATTTTGACCTGGCAAAGTAAACCTTTTGCCAGGCCCAAACCTTCCTTTATAATATATATATGTCACCCTTAAGGTAGGCTTTGGACAGTCCAGAGGGCAGAGTGCAATGTATTTTAAAACGTAGGACATATACCTTTCAGTTTACATGTTCCGGAAGTGAAAAACTCCTGAATTTGTTTTTCACTACTGCAAAATAAGGTAACTCAAATGTTATCCTATGGGAAAGGTTCCCATAGGATAACATTTGAGTTACCTTATTACAAGTGTAATTTCCAGATGGTAACAGGTTAGCAGTATGTGTTTGGTGTCTCTGGAACTGTAATGGAAATGAAACATCTTAATTTATGGTGAAGTCAGATTCTAAATTAGTATTTTGAAAATAACATTTTTAGAACGTTGGCATTTTCTTGCCTTTATCATTAGGTGCCTGGAGCCTGTTTCTAGGGCATATGACTGGGTGTAGTTAACAGTTGGGCTTTGCGTATTCCTCCTAGACAGCCACACAATATGGATATCTTAGGTGTGACTGGATGGGCCATCACTGACAGAATAGGAGGGAGAAGCTGGGCCCAGACCCACTTACATTTGGATAGGCTGTGTCCTGTCTCCACACAAAGAAATGCATACTCTCTGTAGTTAGTCTGGAGCCAGGGTCAGGAAGGCAGGGCATCTAACTACTTCAAATGCATGCCCCTAAAAGCTTCTCCCCACTTCAAAAGAACAACTGGATATAAATACTGGACCACAGACTCCCACTCTTCAGTACACTTCTGGACCTGTGGTTACTCTGCCAGGAAGAATGACTGCTGTGCTGCTGAAAGGACTTCTGCTCTTCTGGACTGCTGCCATGAAGCACAGCTGCCCTGCTGTGCTGCCCTCATGCCTGGGTGAGAAGGACTGGACCTGCATCTCTTGAACCCAGACCCGAGAGTGACTCCAAGGGCTAGGTGGCTGGCCTCCTGATCTGAAGCTTCAGGGACACAACAGGCTTTCAATAACCTTCCACCTGCACTTGGACTCTGCCATCTGTGAGTCTTCCCTGCCAAGTGGTGCCACCCCAGTCATGGACCCTTCGAAGTGGATTTAAGTTGTTCTGCCAGTCTCTGTGAATTCAGGAGAACAAATGCATGTCCTCTGCTGTGTGGTGCAAACCCAAGCAACACAGGGCATAGCTGCTTCTGCGTGGATTCGACTTGCATTGGTGGTGCAGCCCCATCAGAACCCCTGCTGTGCAATGCATTCTCACTACAGGGCCTTGCATCTCTTGTCGACAGCCGCCTGATGACAATGCTGGACTTTGCATTGCAAGCCCTGTTGATGGGATCCTTGACAATCCTCGCATCGCAGCCTTGATGCACCTCGGAACTGATGCGTCTCTTCAGCTGCACAATGCATTCTGCAGCATACATTGAAAGAAGAAAATGCCTCCCAGGAATGTTTAAGTTCAGGAAAGTGTTCCTTCCTGCACAAAACAATCCTGCCTACAATGCAGGCACCCTTGCAAAGTGACACAAGGGTGCATGTGTTGGCGCTAGGCAACCAAAAGAGCACCACTGCTAGGAAAGGACAGGAATGTGCCATATAATATGGGCACTGGAATTATTTGATTGTGCAGCCACTGTGTTTTTTGCATAGTTACAGATTTACTGCATAATTCATCATCTGCTGAATAATCTGTAGATTTGAACAGAAAACTAGTTTGTTTCTAGCTCTCACGGTTCAAACGTTACTAACAGTGCAACAACATGTGTTGCAGCGCAATGGAACGCCTTTGCAAAGGTTGGCTGGTTACTTTTCTGTTGCTTATTCATATACTGGGGTGCTAAACTGGTACTAAAGAGGTGCAACTAATGCCCAAACAGTGTAAAAGTGACAAAATAATGAAGTAGTACGATAGCAAAATGTGCTGCATTACGCTGCATAATTTGCCTTTCCTTGTTGCATAATTTACTCAACCCTGCTGCATAATTTGGCCCTCATCTGCTGCATAATTCCATTGTTCCTGCCTATTGTGGTAAATACGGTGCATTCCTCCCCTTTTCCTTTCCCTTTCATGCAGTGCAGGAAAGTGGCTTCCTACATTGCACGTGTGAAAGATTGATAAATCTGTCCCTAAATTTTTAAATCTGAAAGGATTTCTGATACTGAGTTTAAGAAGCACCCAACAGGTTTACATTCAGTTGTTAAACCTACCATTTTCAAAAATAACAAAGCTGGTTTACCGTAAACAAAGTCCTTACCTTTAATCACAGGTGTCAATATCTGTCTGCTAAAAAGTTTATAAAGTGTGCCATAAGAGACAAAGTGGAAAAGAGTTTAAGGAGAGGATTTGTCACATGGACATGTAAAAATTGCTTTGGTGTCATATTGACCTAAAGGGAAACTTAAACAGCTTTGGGTAGAACCAAAGTGAAATCTAATAAGCACAAATCTCTATCATGGATTAATGAGAAAGTTCAAATATTGATCCAGGCCAAGTGTCATTTGAATTAGTTCATAATCCTGTAACAATGGCTTCTTCAGTTACTCCCCCGTCTAGAAAATGTAGCCTTGGCAGTAAACCTTTCCCTTGCCCATGGTTTGGCCTTCCAAGCATGGTGGCTATTTTGTTAATATACTGTAGCCAAGGTATTGGGGAGCCATTGCTGCATGCTAGGCAATCTTCGATAATAGAGAGATTCAATGAAGCGTGGGGATTACTCCTTATGGAGTAACATAATAGTAAGAGTGCTCATTTAACAAAATCCTCTGTATAATGCATATGTAGTTCTTCATGCAGGAAGAACTGAAAACTATTGGGTAAAAACCCCAAGAACCACTAAAAAAACAGTTTCCTTCTACCTGCAGATTCAGGGTAGGTTGGTCTACCCAAATAACTGCCCCATTATGGAAAATATGAGTATATTTACTATTATATACTTCTAAAAGACAGAGGATTGGTTTAGACCCTATCTTCTGGGCAAAACTAAATAGGGCACCAAAAGCTCGGTTAGATTTCAACCACCTATCGGAAAGGCACTGTGTCAATGGTGACACCCAGATACAGGAAACACACCACCTCACCCACATTCTTGCCCTTAATAGAGATAGCTCTGGCCTTGCTGTTGGTCCAACCACTGATCATGTAATGCAATTTACAAATGTTAGTTTTAAGGTCTAAATTGTCAGAGATTGCTACAACGCTATCATTCAGTGCTTTCAGACCTTCGGGTGTTCTAGACATTAAAACACATCATCAGCGTACCAAGGTACACATTCCATGGAATGTGATCCCGTAGCTAGGTTTCTTGCAGTAGATTAATGTAATGCTTGTTGGTTTTTGTTAGCCGGTCTTTATACTCTTTTTATGAGGCTAAACCGGCTATATCTTAGAAAATCGAATTCACTACAGAGATCTGAATGATATTGCTAAAATGTGTAGGCCCTTCTCTATTGTTGGCTAAACTTACACAGGTAGTGGCATATCCCTATGGGAGTGGTCCTCATGCATCACCCAGCTTATTTGTCTCTCTCGCTTGTCAGTTCTGTTCATTCAGATAGCATGGTAAAACAATTGTATGTGTTGACAGCAATAGGTAAAGTAGGGGCAAGCAATTTGCACCTGTGACCATGGCTAGATTGTGTGCTTGGAGGTGGCTAAGAAGAAGCTAAAACGTACTACATGGACTTCAGCCCCGGTTAGACAACTAAGATAGGCATGTGACAAGTGTTTGCCAACCGACCTAGGAGAACTAAAGTTATCACTATGCAATTTCTCTTATATCTTTTAGCAAGATGTCCTATCCAGGCCACTCTCCTTGCAAATGAGATGTTATCATAGTCAGCGATTTTGAAGTCAGAGCTCCTTGTAAGCCATACTTCATTCATAAACTGGGATGATGATTCAACTTTATTGGGAGAGAGCACAGAAACATTAGCAAAAAATGCCACATAGTGCCAGGCATCACAAAGGAGATAGAGATGGAGCAAAGAGAAGGGGAAATCATCTTCCCTGGTGACCTCATTCGCCCCTTTATCCCCATTAGCCAAATTCCTATGTGGTCAATCTAGAGACGTAATTATGCATTCCTTATTATTAGGGATGTGTGGGAATCTCCCCTCCACTGGCAGACCTAACAAAGTTTTTTTAATATGCGCTCCAAAAACTCTGCAAGCCCTGCCAGTGAAGCGGAGCTCATCTGGTGCGTGCTGCAGACCAGTTCAGGCACAGACAGTCTGCGCTTGCGCTGCACAGACAGTCTTCGCTTGTGCTGTGCAGCCCATAACTGGGCTAGAGCACGTACTGGAGCACAGAAGGAGGCAGCCACTGCAGAGAGACTCGTCGCAGTCGGACAGCGAGGAGAGGAGGACCCCCTGGAAGACCCAGGTAAGTCCTTGTCACTTACTCTTTTCTATCATTGTTTGTGCACACAGGTGCACAAACAAGGACTGAAACTGCAGCTTTCGTTGCCTACGGCTCTGGTCTGAATTCAGGCCAGAGACGTAGACAGCAAAAGCTGTTGTTTCAGGCATCTTGTGCACCCGCCTGTCCCATGTGCACTGCACACGGGGCAGGTTTGTGCACAACAGGCCTTGCAGCTTTCACTGCCTACAGCCCTGAGTTCAGGCCAGGGCCGTAGGAAGCGAAAGAAATCTGCTGTTTCTGGCCTCTTGTGCACTGGCCTGCCCCGTATGCACTATGCGTAGGACAGGCCAGTGCAGAAAAGGCCTGAGATGGCAGCTTTCACTGCCTACGGCCCTCTCAGGAATGTGCCCAATCTCGGAATCAGTAAGCAGGGACCCAGATGAGCGCTTCCGAGATCGGGCACATTCAGGACTCAGCTTTCACGGAATTTCACTGAGTTTTTTTCAGCTCTGCTGAATTCCGAAGAGTCAGACTCCTTGAACTCTGCCCAGGCCTACTTGTTATCCAGATGCTCCTTTGCTTCAAATCTGACGGACAGTGTTAGATCTGGCATGGAGTGGCCAACCGAGGGTGTACCAGCAGTCAACTTAGCGGGGGGACAGTTGGTCAGGGCACCAGCAGGGGATGGAAAATGAGCATGGAACCCTTGCTTTCCCTCGTAAGACTTGAGCCGGGCTGTGGGGCTGACTCTGAGACTCTTAACTACTCACTCTATGCCGACTGAATGCTCCACTAAAGGGGCTCAATCACACATTTTAGTCTCACAAATAGAGTGCCACAGCTCAATTTAGCCTAGGTAGAGCAAAACGGATCTCTTCAATAGAATTGTTAGAGTTGTTAAGTGTAGCAGTGGATTTCTTATCCTAGCCCCATTTTTCCTGTGCTTTGTCTGAGACCAGAATCACTCCTGGGTGACAGATCCAATTCCACAGTCTCCAGATTAGGTTTGTGATCCATGTTCATCAAGTTCTCTCCCCTGGGGAGGTTTTACTACTGTGTTGGTCCCTTTCTTGCTGTAGTAACTTTAGGAGTGCATTTTCTGAATAGCAATCAGCTTCCCCTTTTGTGGGTGGGCGCATGTCTCTCCCTAAACTCCTCCATTACCCTCACTAAATCCCTCCTTATTCCCTCATAAAACCATCCAAGTTATTAATGAGCATGCCTCTTTTTCCAGGCACCCCCTCAGTCCCTCCCAAATACACTATTATGTAGTAAACTTACAAGTGTGAGGATCTTCCTATAATAAAGACAAGGGAGGTGGATGTGGAGATTTACACTCACAAGTGTGTGAACAGCATTTTGTAGCAGAGCTATTGTAGTACCAAATACAAAATTCAGTTTGTGAATCAGCCCCTCAGTCTTAGTTTGCCTTCTGAATTATATGACAGAGGAAATTATTTCTATTGCCAGGGGATCAGCGTTCCACAGTTTAGAGGCCATAATAGAAAATGTCCTACCACACCTCATCTTTACTGACCAGAATATACTTAGAAAGTTTGTTTGTAAGAAAGACCAGTGCACAAATATTGTCATCTCCACCTACTGCTATAATCTCAAATTTTTCTGTGTTCAGTTTAAGGTAGGAGCAAGTTATAGTCACCATAGGGCGCGAGTTACAGTTACTTGAGTTAACCATAACCATAACTGCTGAATTTCTATGGTTTTGTGCAAGGAAATTCAGAACCTAAATATAACTTCTATATAACCTTTGTTTTTTTTCAGAAAACATCTATGTTTTTTTTAGCACGCACAGACGTAAGTACCAGTGAGACGAAAGACCAGTGATGTGCCATAGACTGGATAGTGTGCAAATACACATTACTTTGAGCCGTATGTAAGATGCCAGTGGGACTAGAGAATTTGCTTTAGAAGAGATGAACCTTCAGTGAAATATTTTGTTCCTCTAAGCAAGCAATTTTCTAGTTCTGGAGTGGCAGTGCCTCACAGAAATTCCTAAACATTGCGAATTAGTGTACTCATGGTGAGCCCTAATGACAGCAGTAACTGTTGAATCCTTACATGAGGCAGACCAATACAGTAGTACTTGCTTTAGAATCCTCAGATGATAAATGTCATCTGGCAGATACTACCTTGATCAATGTTGTTAACCCCTTCCCCGCCACGGACGTAATGGTTACGTCCATGGCAGCGCCCGTGTGGCGCCATGGACGTAACCATTACGTCCAGGGACTGGCAGTCGGGGGAAGCGCTAGCGCTTCCCCCGAGGGCCGCCCCCCAACACCCCCAGGCCAGGGCTGAAAGGGGAATCCCTTCCCCTTTCACGCCCACCCCCCCCGCCCCCCCCCATGACGTCAGCGCGCGATCGCGCGCTGATTTCATGGAAACGGGGAATGACGCGCTGGAAGCCATTTGCTTCCAGCGCGTCAAGGGAGAAGGTGAGTATTTCACCTTCGTGCGGGGTGGGGGTGCTCTCAGAGAGGCATCGAGGGAAAGGAAAGGGTTTTCCTTTCCCTCGATGTCTCTTTGAGCATTCCTGCTGCCCGATCGCGATGCGATCGGGCAGCAGGAATGCCCACTAGACACCAGGGATTTCTGTATGTGTGTGTGTGAGTGAATATTAGTGTAGGGGAGCGACCCCTTGGGCAAGGGTCGCTCCCCTTTGGGGGCACATGCTTTTTACGTCGTTTCTGCCCCCCTGGGGGCAGATTGGCCCTATTTTTAGGCCGATCTGCCCCCAAGGGGGGCAGAAAGCCACTAGACACCAGGGATTTTATTGTTGCTGTGTATTTTTTGTGTTGGGGGGCGGCCCCTTGGGCAAGGGTCGCTCCCCTTTGGGGGCACATGTATTTTACGTCGTTTCTGCCCCCCCTGGGGGCAGATTGGCCCTATTTTTAGGCCGATCTGCCCCCAAGGGGGGCAGAAAGCCACTAGACACCAGGGATTTTATTGTTGATTTGTATTTTTTGTGTTGGGGGGCGGCCCCTTGGGCAAGGGTCGCTCCCCTTTGGGGGCAAATGTATTTTACGTCGTTTCTGCCCCCCCTGGGGGCAGATTGGCCCTATTTTTAGGCCGATCTGCCCCCAAGGGGGGCAAAAAGCCACTAGACACCAGGGATTTTATTGTTGATGTGTATTTTTTGTGTTGGGGGGCGGCCCCTTGGGCAAGGGTCGCCCCCAGGGGCCCTCATGTATTTTTGGGCAGTTCTGCCCCCCTTGGGGGCAGAGAGGCCTATTTTTTTTAGGCCTTTCTGCCCCCAAGGGGGGCAGAATCCCAATAGCGCCAGAAATAGTATGTATGTATGTGTGCTTTGTGTTGGGGGGTGGCCCCTTGGGCAAGGGTCGCTCCCCCCAGGGGCGCAATGTATTTATTGTCGTTTCTGCCCCCCTTGGGGGCAGATTGGCCCTATTTTTAGGCCGATCTGCCCCCAAGGGGGGCAGAAAGCCACTAGACACCAGGGATTTTATTGTTGATGTGTATTTTTTGTGTTGGGGGGCGGCCCCTTGGGCAAGGGTCGCCCCCAGGGGCCCTCATGTATTTTTGGGCAGTTCTGCCCCCCTTGGGGGCAGAGAGGCCTATTTTTTTTAGGCCTTTCTGCCCCCAAGGGGGGCAGAATCCCAATAGCGCCAGAAATAGTATGTATGTATGTGTGCTTTGTGTTGGGGGGTGGCCCCTTGGGCAAGGGTCGCTCCCCCCAGGGGCGCAATGTATTTATTGTCGTTTCTGCCCCCCTTGGGGGCTGATTGGCCCTATTTTTAGGCCGATCTGCCCCCAAGGGGGGCAGAAAGCCACTAGACACCAGGGATTTTATTGTTGATGTGTATTTTTTGTGTTGGGGGGCGGCCCCTTGGGCAAGGGTCGCCCCCAGGGGCCCTCATGTATTTTTGGGCAGTTCTGCCCCCCTTGGGGGCAGAGAGGCCTATTTTTTTTAGGCCTTTCTGCCCCCAAGGGGGGCAGAATCCCAATAGCGCCAGAAATAGTATGTATGTATGTGTGCTTTGTGTTGGGGGGTGGCCCCTTGGGCAAGGGTCGCTCCCCCCAGGGGCGCAATGTATTTATTGTCGTTTCTGCCCCCCTTGGGGGCAGATTGGCCCTATTTTTAGGCCGATCTGCCCCCAAGGGGGGCAGAAAGCCACTAGACACCAGGGATTTTATTGTTGATTTTTATTTTTTGTGTTGGGGGGTGGCCCCTTGGGCAAGGGTCGCCCCCAGGGGCCCACATGTATTTTTGGGCAGTTCTGCCCCCCTAGGGGGCAGATATGCCTATTTTTTAGGCCTTTCTGTCCCCAAGGGGGGCAGAATCCCCATAGCGCCAGGGATACTATGTATGTGTGTGTGTGCTTTGTGTGGGGGTGTGGCACCTTGGGCAAGGGTCGCCCCCCCCCAAATGGTGCAATGTAATCTGGGTGATTTCTGCCCCCTACCCTTGGGGGTAGATTGGCCTATTTTTTTTTTAGGCCCATCTTCCCCCAAGCAGAGAAGACTAGACACGGGAAAATGAAAAAATGGTTAGTGGCGGAGTGTTTGTCAACTGGCGAAGTATTTACTTTTATGATAATAACAGTTTTTCTCCTTTTTGTTTTAGTTCAAAGCTTTTGCTGACTTTGCTGTGGCTTGTTGCAGTTTTGGCAGTAGTTGTCCTGCGGTTTGCGTAGTTGCATGTTTTAGGTAAGTAAATAAATTTACTCCAAGTGAGTATTGTTGCAATGCATGAATGACATGTTTGTAGGTGGTGTACTGAATGCAGGATTGTGTGTGAAATTGTCCTTAGAGTTATGCACAATGATTATTGTGTTGTCTTATGTCTAATTTGCTTTTTTTTTTCTCTTTTTAGTGGGATATCGTTGGTGATTGCTGTGGCTGTGCAGAGTAGTTGCTGGTGAGTCAAGCTTTTTCAGGCAAGTGAGCAGTATAGTTTTTGAGTTTATAATTCTTAGTGATAAACCTATACTTTGTTACTTATCTTACACAGTGCTGGTTGTTGGTGGTGTATTTGTCCAGTTAATTTTAGTAGGAAGGATCATGGCCAGCCGTAGGATGACCGCTCAGCAGGTTGTTAGTGTGCTTTTTGAGTCATCTTCTGACCATGAATATGAGACTGACTCTGCATCTGAGGCAGAGGAGGAAGTGCAGGATTCTGGAAGTGAATTTTCTGTCAGAGATGAATCATCTGATGATGAAGCCACTCTCAGTGCTGATGAAGGGCCTGTTTTAGAGGAGGACAGTGATGTGCCAATGGTGCAGGAGCCAGCGGCTGAAAGGCTTCCCATTGGAAGACCTGACGCATGGGTTGCACCAAACATGGAGCAGCCACAGTTGCCTGCGTTTACTGGTTTTCCAGGGTGTCGAGTTAATACGGAAAACTTTTTGCCCGTCAACTTTTTTGAGTTGTTTATGGACGATATATTTTTGGAAGAGATTGTTGAGCAGACTAATTTGTATGCAGAGCAGTTTTTGAGGGACAACGCTGCCAGACTTAGGCCACACTCTAGAGCTAGCCGGTGGATTCCCACAAATCTGGAAGAGTTGAAAAAGTTCTTGGGTTTAACTTTTTTGATGGGGCTGATAAGGAAGCCGTCGCTGTCTTCATATTGGTCTACTAGTCCCTTGATGGCAACTGCTATATTTCCTGCCATCATGAGTCGTAACCGGTATGAGCTTCTTCTTCGGATGTTGCATTTTGTAGATAATGCTTTAGCCTTGCCACGAGATCATCCTGATTCTGACCGTCTTTTTAAGATTAGACCTGTCCTTGATCATTTGGTAGATCGGTTTTCAGAGATCTATGTTCCAGGGAAAGAAATATCTGTAGATGAGTCTTTGGTCCTGTTCAAGGGTCGTTTGGTTTTTAGGCAGTACATTCCTAGCAAGAGGGCACGGTATGGAATTAAATTGTATATGCTGTCAGAAAGTAGTACAGGATATGTTTATAATTTCCGGGTCTACACTGGTAGGGATTCCAATATTGACCCCCCTGGTTGTCCTCCCACTTTTGGAGTTAGTGAGAAAATTGTGTGGGAACTTGGTAGACGACTGTTTAACAAAGGTCACCATTTATATGTAGATAACTTCTACACTGGAGTTCGGTTGTTCAAGGAGTTGTTCAGAGTGGACACTGTTGCTTGTGGCACAATCCGCTCTAATCGGAAAGGCTATCCAAAAGAGCTTGTCTGTAAAAAACTTGAGAAGGGACAGTGCAGTGCCTTGCGGAATGATGAGCTGCTAGCTCTGAAATTTGTAGACAAGAGGGATGTATACATGCTAAGCACCATCCATGATGAGAGTACTTCACCTGTGGCTGTTTGGGGTCAGGTTGCCGAAGTGCGCAAACCTGTGTGCATCTTAGACTATAATAAGCACATGGGTGGTGTTGATAGAGTAGATCAGAGGTTAGAACCTTACACTGCTGCTCGTAAGTCTTATGTGTGGTATAAGAAATTAGCGCTTCACTTGTTCCACTTGGCAACTTTTAATGCTTTTGTTGTGTTTAAGGATAGTTCTCCAGAGTCAAGGATGACATTTGTGAAATTTCAGGAGTCTATCATAGCTAGCCTTGTTGTGCTGGAACAGGCAAGAGTTCCTAGAGAAGCAGTGGTGGAGGATGTGGCTAGATTGAAAGATCGTCACTTTGCTGAGCACATTCCTCCCACGGCCAAAAAAAACTTTCCTGCTAAGAGATGTAGAGTCTGTGCTCGAAGAGGTATCAGGAAGGAGACTAGGATGTACTGCCCTGATTGTCCTTCAAAGCCTGGGCTGTGTGTGGGTGGCTGTTTCAGGAGCTACCACACACAGAAGAATTATTGGGAAATTCCGTGAGCGTAAACTGGTGTTTTATATTTTTATATGTTCGGTTTCACGGTTGGCATTAGTCATGTATTCAGTTAGAGCTTTTGTGTTTGTAGTTTTGTACTAATTTATGATTAGTGGTTTCTTTGTTGTTTAAAAACAAAAAAAAGGGGATGGCATGTGTAGAGTGGCGCTTGGCTGGCGGCGTGGGTGTGGTGGCGCTTGGCTGGCGGTGTGTGTGGGGTGGCGCTTGGCTGGCGGTGTGTGTGGGGTGGCGCTTGGCTGGCGGTGTGTGTGGGGTGGCGCTGGGCTGGCGGTGTGTGTGGGGTGGTGCTGGGCTGGCGGTGTGTGTGGGGTGGCGCTTGGCTGGTGGTGTGGGTGGGGTGGCGCTTGGCTGGCAGTGCCGGCCAAACGCCAGTCCACACACTCATCAGCTGGTGTGATTGCTGTATCAGGCATGTGGGCGTATGAAAGTGATGGGCCCTTGACTGGCGCTGTCTGTGGATGCGAGTCTTGTAATGTGCTGGGCCCGTGGCTGGCGGCGTGAATGGTCTAGTGCATGTCATGTATGAAAGGTGTGTGAATGGACTGTAAAGCGGTTGGTGCCTTGTCGTGGCTTTACAGCTCACGAGCTGTGAGTCATTGGTTCAGTTTTTTGGCCTTTCAGTTATTACCAGTGCATTTCACTTTTGTGAAATCTCTTGTTAATAAAATTTGATCTACTGAACCATCACTCACCCTCGTGCCAAATCCAACCAGTATGTGTGGTACAAATGACAAAACCTGCTCCGCTGTAATCAGGCGTCGCAGCACACTTGAGACACGCTAGGTGCCTCAGGTGGGACCCCGATGATGAAGCATGCCACCAACTTGGTTGGTGGGTGAGGGGTCTTCTTCACATAACCTAAGTGTGTTTCTTTTCACAATTTTAGTGTTTGGCACATCACGGACGTATGTGCACACATCAAAGTGATATATTCCAAAAATACCTGTGTTTGGGGGGGAGGGCCCACCTATGTTTTTGGTCCTGGGTGCGGCCATCATGTAGGGAAACCTACAAAACCCAGAAACTTTTTAAAACTAGGCACCCCAAGGAGTCTAGGGAGGTGTGGCTTGTGTGGCTCCCCCAACATTTTCTTACCCAGACTCCTCTGTAAACCTCACAATTTGCATAAAAAAGCATATTTTCCTGATTTTTCTTAGTAGGATCACCGCTCCAGCACAAAATTCCTACTCCCCAGTTTTCCCCTCAGTCTCCCAAGTAAAATGACACCTCACTTATGTGGGTCCCCAAAGCAGAGTCCGTCTAAAGATGTATAAAAGAATATGCCCTTATAAACTTGCTGTGCTATCCCTTCTATCCCTTCAGGTTTTGGGCCTTATTATGTTGCAGGCACCTGGGCCACCCACACAAGTGAGGTATCATTTTTATCGGGAGACTTGGGGGAACGCTGGGTGGAAGGAAATTTGTGGCTCCTATCAGATTCCAGAACTTTCTGCCACAGAAATGTGAGGAACATGTGTTTTTTTAGCCAAATTTTGAGGTTTGCAAAGGATTCTGGGTAACAGAACCTGGTCCGAGCCCCGCAAGTCACCCCTCCTTGGATTCCCCTAGGTCTCTAGTTTTCAGAAATGCACTGGTTTGGTAGGTTTCCCTAGGCGCCGGGTGAGCTACAGGCCAAAATCCGCAGGTAGGCACTGTTTTCTCCCAAAATTGTGGATGTGTCCACGTTGCGCTTTGGGGTGTTTCCTGTCGCAGGCGCTAGGCCTACCCACGCAAGTGAGGTATCATTTTTATCGGGAGACTTGGGGGAACGCTGGGTGGAAGGAAATTTGTAGCTCCTCTCAGATTCCAGAACTTTCTGCCACAGAAATGTGAGGAACATGTGTTATTTTAGCCAAATTTTGAGGTTTGCAAAGGATTCTGGGTAACAGAACCTGGTCCGAGCCCCGCAAGTCACCCCTCCTTGGATTCCCCTAGGTCTCTAGTTTTCAGAAATGCACAGGTTTGGTAGGTTTCCCTAGGTGGCGGCTGAGCTAGAGGCCAAAATCTACAGGTAGGCACTTCGCAAAAAACACCTCTGTTTTTTTCCAAAATTTAGGATGTGTCCACGTTGCGCTTTGGGGTGTTTCCTGTCGCCGGCGCTAGGCCTACCCACGCAAGTGAGGTATCATTTTTATCGGGAGACTTGGGGGAACGCTGGGTGGAAGGAAATTTGTAGCTCCTCTCAGATTCCAGAACTTTCTGCCACAGAAATGTGAGGGACATGTGTTTTTTTAGCCAAATTTTGAGGTTTGCAAAGGATTCTGGGTAACAGAACCTGGTCCGAGCCCCGCAAGTCACCCCTCCTTGGATCCCCCTAGGTCTCTAGTTTTCAGAAATGCACAGGTTTGGTAGGTTTCCCTAGGTGGCGGCTGAGCTAGAGGCCAAAATCTACAGGTAGTCACTTTGCTAAAAACAGCTCTGTTTTCTGTGATATGTCCACGTTGTGTTTTGGGGCATATCCTGTCGCGGGCGCTAGGCCTACCCACACAAGTCAGGTATAATTTTTATCGGGAGACGTGGGGGAACGCTGGGTGGAAGGAAATTTGTGGCTCCTCTCAGATTCCAGAACTTTCTGCCACAGAAATGTGAGGAACATGTGTTTTTTTAGCCAAATTTTGAGGTTTGCAAAGGATTCTGGGTAACAGAACCTGGTCCGAGCCCCGCAAGTCACCCCTCCTTGGATCCCCCTAGGTCTCTAGTTTTCAGAAATGCACAGGTTTGGTAGGTTTCCCTAGGTGGCGGCTGAGCTAGAGGCCAAAATCTACAGGTAGTCACTTTGCTAAAAACAGCTCTGTTTTCTGTGATATGTCCACGTTGTGTTTTGGGGCATATCCTGTCGCGGGCGCTAGGCCTACCCACACAAGTCAGGTATCATTTTTATCGGGAGACGTGGGGGAACGCTGGGTGGAAGGAAATTTGTAGCTCCTCTCAGATTCCAGAACTTTCTGCCACAGAAATGTGAGGAACATGTGTTTTTTTAGCCAAATTTTGAGGTTTGCAAAGGATTCTGGGTAACAGAACCTGGTCCGAGCCCCGCAAGTCACCCCTCCTTGGATCCCCCTAGGTCTCTAGTTTTCAGAAATGCACAGGTTTGGTAGGTTTCCCTAGGTGGCGGCTGAGCTAGAGGCCAAAATCTACAGGTAGGCACTTCGCAAAAAACACCTCTGTTTTTTTCCAAAATTTAGGATGTGTCCACGTTGCGCTTTGGGGTGTTTCCTGTCGCCGGCGCTAGGCCTACCCACGCAAGTGAGGTATCATTTTTATCGGGAGACTTGGGGGAACGCTGGGTGGAAGGAAATTTGTAGCTCCTCTCAGATTCCAGAACTTTCTGCCACAGAAATGTGAGGGACATGTGTTTTTTTAGCCAAATTTTGAGGTTTGCAAAGGATTCTGGGTAACAGAACCTGGTCCGAGCCCCGCAAGTCACCCCTCCTTGGATCCCCCTAGGTCTCTAGTTTTCAGAAATGCACAGGTTTGGTAGGTTTCCCTAGGTGGCGGCTGAGCTAGAGGCCAAAATCTACAGGTAGTCACTTTGCTAAAAACAGCTCTGTTTTCTGTGATATGTCCACGTTGTGTTTTGGGGCATATCCTGTCGCGGGCGCTAGGCCTACCCACACAAGTCAGGTATCATTTTTATCGGGAGACGTGGGGGAACGCTGGGTGGAAGGAAATTTGTGGCTCCTCTCAGATTCCAGAACTTTCTGCCACAGAAATGTGAGGAACATGTGTTTTTTTAGCCAAATTTTGAGGTTTGCAAAGGATTCTGGGTAACAGAACCTGGTCCGAGCCCCGCAAGTCACCCCTCCTTGGATCCCCCTAGGTCTCTAGTTTTCAGAAATGCACAGGTTTGGTAGGTTTCCCTAGGTGGCGGCTGAGCTAGAGGCCAAAATCTACAGGTAGTCACTTTGCTAAAAACAGCTCTGTTTTCTGTGATATGTCCACGTTGTGTTTTGGGGCATATCCTGTCGCGGGCGCTAGGCCTACCCACACAAGTGAGGTATCATTTTTATCGGGAGACGTGGGGGAACGCTGGGTGGAAGGAAATTTGTAGCTCCTCTCAGATTCCAGAACTTTCTGCCACAGAAATGTGAGGAACATGTGTTTTTTTAGCCAAATTTTGAGGTTTGCAAAGGATTCTGGGTAACAGAACCTGGTCCGAGCCCCGCAAGTCACCCCTCCTTGGATCCCCCTAGGTCTCTAGTTTTCAGAAATGCACAGGTTTGGTAGGTTTCCCTAGGTGGCGGCTGAGCTAGAGGCCAAAATCTACAGGTAGTCACTTTGCTAAAAACAGCTCTGTTTTCTGTGATATGTCCACGTTGTGTTTTGGGGCATATCCTGTCGCGGGCGCTAGGCCTACCCACACAAGTGAGGTATCATTTTTATCGGGAGACGTGGGGGAACGCTGGGTGGAAGGAAATTTGTGGCTCCTCTCAGATTCCAGAACTTTCTGCCACAGAAATGTGAGGAACATGTGTTTTTTTAGCCAAATTTTGAGGTTTGCAAAGGATTCTGGGTAACAGAACCTGGTCCGAGCCCCGCAAGTCACCCCTCCTTGGATCCCCCTAGGTCTCTAGTTTTCAGAAATGCACAGGTTTGGTAGGTTTCCCTAGGTGGCGGCTGAGCTAGAGGCCAAAATCTACAGGTAGTCACTTTGCTAAAAACAGCTCTGTTTTCTGTGATGTGTCCACGTTGTGTTTTGGGGCATATCCTGTCGCGGGTGCTAGGCCTACCCACACAAGTGAGGTACCATTTTTATCGGGAGACTTGGGGGAACATAGATTAGCAAAACAAGTTCTATTGCCCCTTGTCTTTCTCTACATTTTTTCCTTCCAAATATAGGAGTGTGTGTAAAAAAGACATCTATTTGAGAAATTCCCTGTAATTCACGTGCTACTATGGTCACCCCGGAATTCAGAGATGTGCAAATAACCACTGCTCCTCAACACCTTATCTTGTGCCCTTTTTGGAAATGCAAAGGTTTTCTTGATAGCAATTTTTTACTCCTTATATTTCAGCAAATGAATTGCTGTATACCCGGTATAGAATGAAAACGCACTGCAGGGTGCAGCTCATTTATTGGCTCTGGGTTCCTCGGGTTCTTGATGAACCTACAAACCCTATATATCCCCGCAACCAGAGGAGTCCAGCAGACGTAACGGTATATTGCTTTCGATAATCTGACATTGCAGGGAAAAGTTACAGAGTAAAAAGTAGAGAAAAATTGATGTTTTTTTCACCTCAATTTCAATATTTTTCTTTTTCAGCTGTTATTTTCTGTAGGAAACCCTTGTAGGATCTACACAAATGACCCCTTGATGAATTCAGAATTTTGTCTACTTTTCAGAAATGTTTAGGTTTCTGGGATCCAGCATTGGTTTCATGACCATTCCGGTCACTGACTGGAAGGAGGCTGAAAGCACAAAAAATTGCACAAATGGGGTATGCCCCAGTACAATGCCAAAATTGTGTTGAAAAATTGGGTTTTCGGATTCAAGTCTGCCTGTTCCTGAAAGCTGGGAAGCTGCTGAGTTTAGCACCGCAAACCCTTTGTTGATGCCATTTTCAGGGGAAAAACCACAAGCCTTCTTCTGCAGCCCCTTTTTCCAATTTTTTTGAAAAAAACGAAATTTTCACTGTATTTTGGCCAATTTCTTGGCCTCCTTCAGGGGAACCCACAAAGTCTGGGTACCTTTAGAATCGCTAGGATGTTGGAAAAAAAGGACGCAAATTTGGCTTGGTTAGCTTATGTGGACAAAAAGTTATGAGGGCCTAAGCGCGAACTGCCTCAAATAGGCAAAAAAAGGCCTGGCACAGGAGGGGGAAAAGGCCTGGCAGCGAAGTGGTTAATGAAAGATCATTGTTTTGAGCTCAGTTGTTGCACTCCAAATATTGTCATCTCCACCTACTGCCATTATCTCAATTTTTCTGTATTCAGTTCAAGGTAGGAGCAAGTTATAGTTACCTTAGGGTGCAAGTTACAGTTACTTGAGTTAGCCATAACTATGACTGCTGAATTTCTATGGTTTTGTGCAAGGAAGTTCAGAATCTAAATATAACGCCCCTATAACCTTTATTTTTTTCAGAAAACTTATATTTTTTTTAAGCACACACAGACGTAAATATAACCAGCATTGCGCAGCGTGCACAGCGCAGGTTGGCCGCAGGGCCGGGCCTACGGCCAGGCTCAGCGGCCAACCCTTCTGCATGCACCCAAACCGAAGCTGCCCATGGCTTTTCATTGCATGCAGCATGAGGTTGTATGTAGTGGGTGGTTTTTTATTAATTTTTCTCCAGATCCACAGTTCCACCAGTGGTTCTGCGGTTTCACCAGTGGATCTGTGGTTCCACCCGTGGATTTGTGAATCTGTGGATCCACGGATCAGACCAAAAAAACATAATTGGCCATTTTTTTTGTCCATGATGGGTCCCTAAGGGATGCCTCTATGTATCCTATGGGGTCAGGTTACCTGTATCCTGACACCTTACGTGTTTTTGCACTCTTCTTTTCTCATCCCAAGCTGATGCGACAAAATGGCAGATGCAACTTTTCTGTCAGGTTGTGGCCAGCCAATTAGGGCCTAGCTTTTCCCACAGGATTCGCGGATTTGGACCCACATCTGCAGGTCTGGATCTGTGTCCTAGATATCTATATTTTTAAACTCTTATATCTAAAAAACTACTGAATGGATTTACACCCAATCACAAAAAACATGCTTTTGGGACAAAGATCTAGTTTTCTGCTAAATTTGGTGTAATTCCGTTCATCGGGTCGAGATGTAGTGGTTTTCAAAATTCTAAAAAATCCAGTTGACACAGAATGTGGAAAACGTGTTTTGGGAACCTCCTTTTTCTTGTCCTCTGCTTGACGGATCTCCTTGAAATTTTCAAGATTGTGAACTGAACTGACCAAAGTATAAGTTATGAAAATTTCATGAAGACTCATCAAGTGGCGGCAAAGTTATTAGCAAAACAAAATATGCTGTGTCTATGGAACAAATAGTCCTAACTATAACTACCTGTGGTGACTGCCAGTAGGTAATAAATATATATATAAAGTTGATATTCTGGGAGTACTCTCTCTCTCTCTCTCTCTCTCTCTCTCTCTCATGCACACACACACACACACACACACATCAGGACTTTCTCATGCCTCCACTCCTATCCTCTTCCTTTTTTGGTACCACACAAATTTCCTATCACTCATTTACACTTCTCCTCTCTCTCCCTTCACAGAGACTTCAAGAGTTTCCTTCCGAGTCACTTTTTTCTCCCTTCTTCCTGAGAAGCAGTCATCAGATCATTCCCATCTTTCTGCGCTGCTTCTTCCACCATATAAACATTCTGTTTTTCCGATCCCTCCACTCTTTTTTCCTTTTTTCTCTTCAGCTCTTTCCTGCACATTCGCTCTTCTTCTGCCTCTTCTTCCCTCTTCTTCACAGATATCAACTCTTTCCTTTCCTTCTGCTCTTCTCCCTTATACTTCAGCCATCACAAGGCCATCAGGCTAGTTCCAGTCTCTTTCCCAACTTATTTTCCCCTCAAAACATCACGTAATGCATATGCTTTAATTTCTTTCTGATTCCTCTCATTTACTCCCTCTTTCCCAGGCACTGGCCTGTCATCTTTCGTATCCATTCCTTCTCTGATGTTCATCTACTTCCATGCCCCATCACTCACACACATCAGCTCTTTCCTATTTCCAGCTTCTCCATCTCCTTTCCCTCTCTCCTCGTCGCTCTCACAAGAAAACACTGGTGGCCTGCTTCACAGAGGCAAATTTACACTTCTTGGTCTTGTTATGTGCGGACATTCCGCACTCGTAAAGATACCACTGGTAAATCCCTTCGTGAACTGCATACGATCCTAAACTTAAACGAATTCGTAAGTTTATGTTTGTGCATCAGGTCCACAGTTGCCTTCTCTGCACATTTCCTTTCTCACCACACAGACACTACACCCACCTTCCCCCATTCTCAGTGCATCTCGCAGACAGTCTGTTCCTATTTGGCTCCTTTCCCTCCCACACACCAAGACTGGCATTTCCCCCATGTCCTTGTATTATCTGTCAGCTCATAGTACTTTCTGAGTCATTTCTTTTTATGTTTTATCCATCAGAGCAGCAGAGCTGGTGTGAGGCTGAGTATTAAACTAACAAGGAGCATAGTGTGAAAACTGTCAGCAGTTAGCAGCCTGTGAAATGAACATCCTATCCAAGGCGCAGGCTTTATTTACTTCCAAGAGTCAAGATGGACGGCTGAGCCTGTGGCAAGAAGGGGCGGGGCTAAACCGAAGAGAATAGATTTCTGTACACTGAATCAGGGGATGGATTGTCCTCGAGCCGCTGCGGGGGCGGGCTGACTTCTTGCTTTTAACTGCCAAAAAGGAACCCGTGTTTTTTTTTAATGGAGGTGAGCGCTGCTGACGCGAATTTTGGAGGACATTCAATGTGTATTTTGGGGGACAGTCTTCTGCGTTTTATGGGGAACAGTGTGGTGAACATTTTTGGGGACAGAGTGACGTTCAAGTCTTAGAAGTTCTATGTGGGCCCTTTAGTAAGATTCCCGAATCCCTGTGCTGGAGCACGTCAATTCAGCGCAAGTTCCCAAGGGCCTGGCAGCACGTTTATCTGCCTTACCCCCGCGTGCAAACTGTGAGTCCCCGGGCGCCCCTTGGCAGCCCTGAAATGTCCAGATGATGGGAAGCTGGGATCGCCATCCGCAACTGCTTTCCAATGCAGTAAGGGCCATATGTACGAACACGTTTTCCCATTGACACAGAATGGGTAAAACCCTTTGCTACATCTGGCCCTAAGTCTATCATTTGCTTCTGAGGGCAAGTGTTCAATACTCCCGGACAAGGTAGTTGAAGTTGTTGCTCTGACCCTTCACAGGTCATGGCCTACAATGTATTTTTAGCTGCATGTTTGGTTAGGGCGACAGCCCTCTTCCTCCATCACAGCTCCTGCTGACATGCAGTTAGAGTCACAGCATCATATATGGGGCAACAGCCCTTTATCTTCACTGTGGACCGATATGGCAGGGGTCGTGGGCAAAACAAACAACGTGATGGCCTCTTCAGGTCATGGAGCTGTATCTGGCAACGGACTTCTGTCTCTTACAGTGCAGCGCCAAAGCCGGTAACTCTTATTCGTCACGGCAGACCCCACCTGGCAAGGGGGTTGCAGACTTTGGCACACAGGCCGGCATTCCTATACATGTGGCAGTCCCAACAGCCCAGATTCTTGCACTGTCCTCCCAGGATCAATGCAATGAGATCCCTCTGGACCTCACTCTCTCCAAGTGATCAAATTCAAATCATAGGGCCCACTGGTCTTCTGTCAGGCAGAAGCTGGTGCTACAGGCTCCAGGCAAGTGCTCTTGATCCTCCTAGGTGATGTTCTCTTCTCCACGCTGATGTACAGCTTCAGTTGGACAATTTGGGAGTGTAAGGCCCACTTTTTATAATATATTTCCAGGCACACTTGTGATTTAGTGTCTCTGCATTTGAAGTTTCTGTTCTTGTGGTTGCTCACTTTGAAGTGCCCACTCCTTTGTTGTACTCTTCCTCTGGCAAAAAGTCTGTCACTGCAGAATAGTCCCTAATCTTGTTAGCCCCAAATATAGACCAAGGGATTGACTACAGGCTCACACCTAGATGCCAACCTCAGGGGTATGTGCTTCAAAATGTCACCAAAGGGTCGCAGTCCTACTCTTTATGATTATCTTATCAGATCAATACCCTTCCTCAGATGTGGCCAGGCCCCTTAGAATCAAAGAGGTCCTATTGAAGTGAACCAAAAGGCCTGACTCTGCCTTCCTCCAATGTGTGTCCCACCCAGCTCTCAGAAAAGCAGCAATTTACAAATATGTATGGGGAAACATCTTCGTCTCCCTTTGCCTCCAGCCAGCCCTAGGTCTCCTGTTCACTTAACTGATCACTGAAAACACAGTATGCTGCCACCACTATATTCATGCTACTTACCCTCAGGAGGTGTAAGGCTACTGCCTTCATCTGGAGTTAATGTTTTGGTCATACCTCCCAGTTCAAGCAGATAGCAGCCCATGAGCCTGGCCTAGGTCATAGCGCACACGCATGATCTGTGTTTGCTCATTGCCAAAAAATGATTAGGAAGGATCCATATGTCACCGCAGCTGGGGCACTCAGGGGTACACATCCATCACCATGCACAGGATTTTTCTGCCCCGACAGGAAGTAAGGCCTCCAAAGCCTCCTTGACTCTGCAGATGTTTTAATAATATTTTATTGGCAAGTTTGCAAATATGTAAGACACAATAGACATTGAGGAATCATGCCAGGAGCATACAACAACCTAACATTCTTAGCAAATTTTTGCTTAGTTCTTATCTTTTCATCCCCAGAATGGTCATTCTCTCATGCCTAAGTCCCCAAGTGGCAGCAGTTGTGTCCTCTGTTGGGTTCAAGGCTACCGTAAATCGCGTGTACTCCAAGGAGGAGGCAGACACTTATAGTGTGGTGTGATATTGCACTCCATGCTTAACGAGGCAAATACCCATCCAATGTAGGCAGGCCTCTGTAGCCGGGTTTCTGGGTGCGCTATCCAATCAATGGCAGTATGTGAAAGAGAACAAATGAAAAAACAAGACATTTAACTTAACCTTATTCTAACTCAAACTACTGCCCCAGAGGGGTGGGTATGGGGTAAGGTGTGCAACTCTTGCAGGAAAACATTGGGGGAGGACAAGCTGGAGGCAATCTGGAGGCAATCCCAATGGTCCAGCACCCAGCTGCTCAAACCTCCCAACCAGTCAGGGCAGTCCTGCATGAAACACCACTCTGTTGCCCAAGGTTAGGCCGTTGCCCCATACCCCACTCACCTGTCTGCGGCCTGGTCTTCAGTGGCCATTGGCAAATCATCGACCCCCTCTGACCACAGCTCTGCTATCGGCCTCCTATGGATCCTGCATGCTTACTCCAGCAGCAGTGCTTGTTCTTCAGCACAGGCCCAGATATTAAGTTTCTGACCTAGTTTTCCACGTTAGGCCCTACAGTGGACTTCAAGGCCGTTGCTGTCCTTGACTCTGCAAGTTAATGTTAATGTGACTGAATAAGCGAGGTGTTACTCGTGTAAAAAAGTTGAATTTCAAGTATATCAGGGAATATGGGTGTTATATTTACTGTTTGGCAGACAGGGTACTATGTCTGGCAATCTGACAGTCCCCTAGCTCAATTTAGAGTCAAATAAACCATTTTACCATATTACCATATACTGCTGGTGAAAACCCCGTTGGCTCTGGAAACCTCACACTAATGGCCCGATAGATAGGATGATGTTGGTTTAAGTGCTTCAGACTATCTGCCTTTTTTAGGGCAAGCGTTCTAATGTATTTTTTCTCTTTGGGTTGCAAAGAAAATCCTGGCTGCCAGGAACAGAAACAAATGTCCACACACCCTGGGAGAACACTCTGTGAGAATCTGAGTCATTCGGTTTTTTTTGTTTTACAAAAGCAAACTCACGCTTTGGGAGTTTGTTTAAGAAAAACAAAAATGTTTAAGTGGCAGCATGAGAAAAGCATTGGCACAGCAAACCTTTAATGCCTTCAGTGGTGTGAATGCTGAATTTATTACTAATATACTAATAATTTTACGTGTTGTTGTTGTGAATCCTAGTTTGTTTTAATGGGATACAGGAGTTAGTGTAGCCTTTGGCTTGCAGACTCGTACCCCGTCACCTAGTGACTTTTATCTTACTTAGCTTGCTCTGTTTTAGCGCATTTATTTAATGACATCTTTTAAGATGGCTGCCTTGTCTTTAGTTAGGCCCATGTTTTAGTTTTACCTTTTCAGTGCCATCGCGCTAAGTCATCAATATCAAGTGACAAAGATAAACAAACTGTAGGTGTTCACATTAGGTACTTTCCCTCTTCACGCTTTTGAGGGAATTGTTTATATTTGTATATATATTTATATAAATTACCGTCCCAAGCATGTCTTGTTATCTATTGCTTGGGAACAAACTTACGTCAGGGGTCCAAGCAGATCTGTATAAATACTCCTCACTTAAACAGAAAGTCAGAGGGATTACGAGTAGATGCCATCGCTGCTCTCTATGCTGCACGTCGCTTTGACGCTGATCCAGTCTTTGTGTTCCTACGGAGTCTGAGTTAGAGACCTCATTCCAAGGTAACAATGGTTGGGGGCTCTTCTCATCGACATAGAAGTGGAAGATTAGGTATATCACACCTAGCTCTCTTCTAGGTTAGAGATTAGGTACATAAAATGTGGGTATTAGGACATATTTCACAGTTCATGATATTGCAAGATGGTGGGGGTCTTTGTATTAATGACTCTTATCTTTACCATTCTGTTTCTTGCACTGTTCATTATCCTAATCATTGCAGCCAATGCAACTTATTGCAGTTTTGCTAAATAAAACCTATTGAAACTTTACTGTATCTTCTTCATTGCCTGTGTTTGATTGAGACATGGTGTTTATGTGAGAAAGAAGTAATTTCCGTTTAACTACGACACTCCCTGAGATGTCACACTCTTGAGTCCATGCGTAAAGGCTGCCACAAATCACCTTTTACTGTTTGGGTTTTTGGTGAGGTGCTGCTTGTGAGCCGGGAGGGTTGGGACGACAGTTGCGACTTGTTGTAGGACTGGCATAGTCGCCTACAAACATAAGTACTGTCATCCAGCAAGAGTCAAACTACGACACAGCACCACCAACAATGGTGTTTAGGCACTAATTTATAGATAACCTGACTATCACTGTCTCACCTACAGCAGGTACCCTAAGTACCATTATATGGAGACATTCGTGGTCTTGGGGAAGATCCTCCTCAGCTGAACAGGGAGCACCTAATTAGGCTGTAGTTTGCTCCCCATTTGGTGTTCCATCTCTTTTACCCATTTCAGGGAAGAGGGCGGGGATGTTAATTCATAGTGGAAGCTAGTGAAGCTTTCCAAACAGAAACATTTTATTCCTGGGTTCACTTTCCTAAGGAAGACAACACTACATTCACATTCCACACATACAGAATTGCAAATGTACCAATACGGTACCAAGCATAACAATATCATGAAATACAGCTCACTTATCAGGAGCATCAGAACTGGTTTGAAGGCGCCCTACCACATGTAATACAACCCGTGAGATTAGGTCCCTTAGGTAATGAAGGACCAACGTGGCCTATGTTTGCCACATACCCACCTCAACTAGGTATACAAAACATGCAGGCAGCAGACCTGCAAAACCTATATATTGAACTAGTAACACTCTACTAGACGACTTGTTCAGTTCGTAATGCAAACTTTGAACACTACACCAGTGCATCCAGCACCACCAGGACCTGCTGGATATCAATTGGCTATTGGGATTAATTCACAAACAGTACATACTATCATGGGTAAGGTACCCACAGAACGGGAGGAAATACCGTTCTGGATAGCCCAGAGAACAAATCCGCTGGAAGCTGTGTTTCCCTATATAGGACCACAGGAGAAACATAGAATTCTCACAATGTGCTTGCCCTTTGGGATGATTCCCTTGGTGGATGACTGCGCCACATGGGGTACAGTCTTCGCTGCAATTTATACTACCACACATGGTCCCCCAACACTTGCCAAATACAGAATGAGAATGGGGCTGCACCAGCCCTGGATTTGGGGCTGAAATTAATGCGTAACTTCGACGCAGTCTCCTCAATCATACTCAGTAACATTAAAGGGGAAGCAATAGCACTGGCTATACGCCAGCGCCTTTGGGAGATTCCACATTTGGACAGGGAGAAAGAGCTACCAAAAATTATTTCTGACACCTATACTAGTATAGGACGGGATAGTTTGGGAGCCAAGCCGTAGAAGCTTGAAATACAGAGTACCACCCCTGAGGAAGGTATTAAACAAGCACAGGAGGGTTCTAAGAAGCGCTGGGATAAGCAAAATTAATGTATAGATAGACGAATCAGAGAGCAGATTCTCCACACCCGGAGAACTCCGAAAGGAGATATGCTCTCAGAAATAGGGAAAATATAAAAGCTCCTCACAGATATACTGATTGATGCCTATCTCGTCCCTTTCAGGACGAACCGGATAGACGTAGCGAGAGAGGGTGCCGTCCTGATCGATGTCCTAAATACGTGAAACAGAAGAAAGACTCACCACAGTCCTCAGACAAAAAAAAGATAAGTTCCCACAACAAAAGCCACAGTTTAAAAAAGAGGTGGCAGCACTGTCAATTAAAAATGCCAGTACACTTGAGAACATTGCTGAAGAACAAGACGTGGGCAGTGACACTGTTAGAAAGTGTCGCCAGAGTCTGAAAGATCATCTGGATGCAACAGCAACTAGCGATTTCATTGCAGTTCAGACTGTGGGCGGATGCATACTCCCCCGACAGGGTTTATGATTTAAATATCCAAATTGAGGGAGAAGTAGAGCACACCATTGATGTGATATATTGGGATGAACTTAGTTGTGATATCCTGCTGGCCGAAAGGGACTGGCCACCAGAGCACGTCCGTAAGCTCCCACATGGGTAAGATGTCATTTTGCCTTCTTTCTCTGATCTTGTTCCAGGGGCAGTAAAAGAAGCATACACTGTCAATTGGGCTTTAGCGCAGGCACCTGTGTTGTACCTCAATCATGTAGGTTGGGACAAGGATCCTCCCTGTCATGTAATACCTATCAGGTCTACATCCCATCCTCAGCCGCAATATCCTGTTAAACACTAAGCAAAAGCTCCAGTGAGGGAGATCTTCACTCAGCTCGATTACCAGGGAGTCTCTGCAATAAATAACCCGTTATTCCCAGTTGCAAAACCCGACCATTCTTATAGAATAGTCTTAGATTACAGACACTTAAACAGTCATACACATACATACGCTATACAAAATTCACATAGCACAGCACTTATTAACAATATAGTGCGTAAAAATTACTATATTGCTGGATATTTCCAACGGGTTCTTCTGCCAAAACTTAGCACACGAAAGTCGAACCTGAGTGCATTCTCATTTGGCTCACAAAAATGCTTTTGCCGTTTGTTCCAAAGCTACAAGAAAAGTGCAGGGCTGTTCTCAGCCCTTGTAATATCAATATTACATGATATTGATCCTGAGGCATTGTTTTATGTGGATGATATTTATCTCACAGATGACAACCTCAACATTCATCTTACTATGGGCCAATCAGATCGTTTTAGGATTCGCAGCCCTTGGCTAAAAATTCAATTTTAGAAAAACAAAAATAGCCTTTCTCAGCGTACTGCTCCTGGGATACGAGATATCAAACAAGGGAAAGAGCCTGGCCGCACTTTCTAGAGAAATGTGCTCTACTCCACCCACCTAACACTCTGAAGAAACTACAGTCTTTACTTGGTTTCTTCAACTTTGGCAGACCATACATTACTGACTATGCACAACGTATCAAGCCACTCTGTGACTTAATACATTCTGCTTTTTCTAGAAGACACCGGACAGTTGAACACACATGTATCCATAGGGAATTGCAACACTACATGCTAGAAGCAAAACACTTGCACACACGGGACAACAAAACAAATTTTGTCATAATTGCTGGTGCCATTGGGTTCACTTACGTCACCGTTAATGAAGGTGACACAGTGCTCATAGCTGATAAATCACATGTATACTCAAATGCAGAACAACGTTTTGCATCCATAGAAAAGATTCTAACTGCAGCTCAGATGGCTGTCATTAAGGAGAGGGCACTTGCCCAAGGGAAACGCATCATTGTTGTTACCCCCGGTGCCAGCCTTAGAGGCCGTCACCAAAGCAAGCGTTCCTAGCGCTAAAGCATTACATCCACGCTGGATTCAGTGGGCAACCTCCCTGACTGCCACCAATGTTGACTACATCTTTGATCCAAAACTTCAGACACAAGAATTTCGTCAACACGAACAGGAGTGCCCCGCTCCTCTAGATATTTTGGCACTTGACAAATACCATACTGTAATTTACACTGATGATTCAGCACAATCAGCTGTAGGTACCAAACATCAATATTCAGCCGCTTGCGCAGCCGAGAGTGGAGTGATGAAAGATGGAGTTTTCTACCCTCACAATACCTACACACAGACCCAAGGGGACTGCAGAGCTCAGCTGGCTGAACTCAAAGCCCTTATTCTAGCGCTAGAACATACAGAGCCAGGATTGCTGACTTTGATTGTCTGTGACTCATACTACTGTGTCCAGTCCTACAATGATTACCTCAATCATTGGAAGCTGAAAATTTTTGTGTTTTATGGTGTTCCAAACGGAACACCATAAAACACAAAACATTGTGGGGGAGGGTGGGGGATCTCAAAGATAAGCTACCTTTTGTCCATGTAGTACATACATTGGGCCACCAACGTGTAGGATTACATATTATCTGCAACACTTTGACTGATGAAGCAGCCAAATCTGCAGTAGCTATGGCTTCTGTGGCTGCAGTGACTCATTCCCAGACGAGATTGGATAATGAAATTTTGAATGCCGTGAAAGCTTCGGCTAACGGCAAGTCCCTTCCAAAAGCATACTCTACAAAATATTCTTACCACATCAGTGCGCAGAATGTTGCCTACGCAACACTTCCTTGAGTTGGAGATCGAGTGATCCCCAATCAAGACCAGAGAATAGATCTAATAAAAGTGGTGCATGAGGGTGTCACTTCTGCACATGCTGGTATCTCGGCCACAGTCACATTCTTACAGAAATGCTTCAGGTGGCCAGTTCTATACAAACAGATAAAACAATATGTCCTTTGTTGTGACATTTGCCAGCAAATTAAGAGCTCAAACATCATACGCCCACTGCAGACATCCCTCTTAGTGTCTAGCAGGCCACTACAATGTGGCCTGCACCATTGCGGTCCACTTCAACCTAATGGTGCATACAAATACATCTCAGTCGCTGCAGATTCTTGTTCTAGATTCCTGTGCGTATGGCCCCAGCGGTCGTCTGATGCTCAAACTGTTATAAAAGACTTGCTGATCTTTATCGGTACATATGCGGTTGCAGCATTCCATGTGGACCAGGGCCCTGCATTTGCCTCTAAGGCATTCAGAGACACCATAGGGATGATGGGTGTTGAATTCCACTACTCCTCACCATATCATCCTGAGGGAAATTCGGTTGTGGAGAACCGTGATCTAAAGCAGTCTTTAACAGCTAGAGTATTAGGTTCTGGCCGCAGCTGGCTTCATCACCTATATAGGATCCAGAGTGAACTGAATAATCTGTCAAGATGGTCCTTGGGGAGACGCACTCCCTATGAGGTTCTCTTTGGGATACCTATGTATGTCCCAGATCTTGATGGCCCTGGTTTGGTGGCAGCAGACACACCTTTTGACATAAACGAACGTCTCACTGTTTTACAGGAGCTTCAGCAATTTCGTTATGATAAATCATCTGCCAGTGCTGCCACCTTAGGAATAAGGGATTTACCAACAACTTCCACTGTCTGGATTCCTAAAGTCAGGGATCTGGTTCATGAGAAGGTTGCTGTGAAGAAGGAATTCGGTCCATTCTACAGAGCACCGGTCCCAGTATTGGGAGTACAAGGACTAGAACTGTCATCTTACCCCAGCGGGTGGTTGATTTGGCCAATAGACACCAATGGATGTCAGGCACGCTTTTTTAATTCCTCAGGGGCTTCAAGATTAGCCGGCCAGACCCTTGCTTTGTCTCGGGTCAGCACACGAGTATAGTTACAACATACACTGTGGGTAAACTGTGCCAACAATGGGTACAGTCTAACACATTAGCCGCAGTTAAAGAACATCTCAACACTCTTTCTGAGGATATAGACTTGCAGGACTTTTTGCTGGGTCCTAGAATGACACGCTCTTAAAGATTCATCTATGCTATGTATTATGAGATCTGGAAGCTTTCTCAGATAAAAGCTGCTGCACGTCTACGGCAGATAGACAATGAAAACTTAAAAAAGGCTTTATCTGTTGTCGATAACAGATTAAGCACTCTGTCCAACAGGATTTATTCCCTAACAAACATAGGGTGTCATTATGAGACATTGCCGGTTTTGCTCAAGCAAAACCGCCAATGTACCACACCGTCTGCCACGGCGGTAACGACTGCCGGGCTGGAGACTTCAGTCTCCAGCCAGGCGGCCATGACTAGCCCACCCGCGGGATTATGACCCCGCCTATCGCCATGGTTTTCGTGACTTCCTTACCGCCACGAAAACCATGGGGGTAGGCACCATCAGTGACAGGAAATTCCATCCCTGTCATTGATGGTCTTCCCCACCCCCCCTTCCCATGTTTCCCCCCCAAACCCTCCACCCTCTCCAGACCCTCCCACGACATACATGCATCTTCACTCACCAACGAACACACGCATAGACATACTCATACCCATATTCATCCACGCATGCATACATCCATTCACACACACATCCACACATACTAACATACATACATGCACACACGTATGCACACAACACAACATGCACTCACTCACACATCCATACACGCACACACAGACAGCACGCATCACACACCCACATACACGCACGCACAGACATACACATACACACCCCCACACACACACACACAACACCCCCTACCCCCTCCCCTGTCGGGGCACCCACCTTACCTAATGGCAGGGGTTCGTCCGGCAGGAGACAGGACAGGGCGCTGCTGCCAGCAGTAGCGCCTGCTACCAGAACACCGCCAGGCCGTATCATGGGTCATGTAAAGGTCTGCGGCAGTTTACTGGCTTGGCACTGCTGCTGGCAGCAGTGCCACCTTACCGCCATCCGCCGGCATGACCACAGCCGGATTTCCACCATCCTTCTGTCAGAAATCCAGCTATGCTCATAATCCGGTTGACGGCTGGTAGCCGCGGTGATGGTCTTTTGACGTCCGTCGCCACGGCGGTAGGCGGTATATACGGCAAATGTTATAATGAGGGCCATAGTATCGTCTGCAATTAATATCATTCAGACAGACATGTCCCTTTTATATCATGGACAAAGTCAGTTGCGTTCCATCATGCAGTTAGGTTGCACGTTAAAGACTTTGAAAAATGGCCAAATTCCATGGAAGTACATTAACAGTAGTGAATTGTTCACCGCCTTTAATTTACCCAGGGAACAACAGACAATGGCTAAAAGGAAAGCAAGTTTTACCATTCTTCACATAGGGAAGTTGGAAAAGTTGCCTTTCACAGTTGCAGAAAGTCCTTCAACAGTATGGCTCCTACATGGTATCATTAGTCTGCCCATTTCCACTTTTCATTTTTCGAAATGCCTGAAACATCTTGCTGTAGGCAGGTATGAGCGACTAGGTGATAGCTATATTAAAGAAGAATGGGAGTTGCCCTTTGAATACAAATGTCTGAATGGTGAAACAGAGGTCTTTCTCAGCGGAAGCAAATGCAAGACTACTGTTATTCATTCAATGATCTTCAAGCAGATGTCCCTTCACGGCCTTTGCAATGCAGGGTCGCGAATTTGGCCTGTTTCCTGAAGGGTACTCCCGTCCCTTTGATTCAACCAGCATTTAATTTTTTCGAATGGAAGTTATGTGGTGCTGAGCGACCAAATCTGTTGTGGTATGCAACCAGGAATTGCCTACACAATTTCAGTCTCTAAGGTCGTTACGTGTGGTGGACAAGTTTTATTTCCCCCCACACGAGAGACAAAAGTATCAGAAATGTGGCCTCTCATTGATACTGTTAATGTAAATTATGACAAGCTGAGCAGACTAAAGGCACTACTGCTCTAAAAACAAGTCGCGTTGACATCAGCCCGAGACATGTATGCTCTACAGATTGCGAGATCATCAGCCGAGATATAATCCCTATCAAATACCAACTTCCCCAAGCACTTTGGAGAGCTGGTATCCAGAATTTTCAAAGCCTCGAGCACCACTGAGATTGTCCACTTCTTAAAGTGTCTGGATTTGTGCCCATCTTCCAGACTGTCTTCGGAGTCATTCCATTGGCCATCCATTCACTCTTTTCTAGTGTGTTTGGTGGCTTTCCTATAATTTTGGCACTGATTGGCAGAAAACTGCTGCTATTTCTTCTGATTCGCATTGGTTGTGTCTTTCCAGCTACGCAAAGCAATGGGGCCACTTCCACCAGCTCAACTGTACGGTGAACGCATGGTTCAGGTCTTTACTTCGTTGCTGGAGGAATTGGAGCGTGATTGGTCATTCTCATTCTGACCACTCCTGTGGTGCGTGCAACCAGTCTTTCACTGCGTATGGTGCCTCTTCGAACACTTGCCTACAGTTTGTTGTGCTGTTACCCTGGTGCCTCATGTGGACAAAGCACTGCTGATGTCCCCGATGAGGGTTCATTCACGGTCGTGCCCCTTGAGAATAAGGCTGATTCGCGAGGCCACTTATGAGCCACCCTTGGTGAACAATCTGGCTCTTTTTGGTGCTGTGGAGAGTGCCACTGCGGCAGGTGGACGTGCACAAGAGACTACTACTCCTACTGCTCCATTGATCCGTCTGCCCATCCTGTGATTGATCTAACATCTGACGATGTGGCCTCTATTCTGAGGTCCTTTCCATTCGATGGCTTCGAAGATGCTCTTCAAGATCATGACTATTGTTAGAAATATTTGATGATTGGCTTATTATACCAAATTCAAAGTTTACATTTATTGCCTGCTGTGCTTGTCATGATCAACATTATGGCCCTCATTACAACCCTGGCGGTCGGTGTTAAAGCGGCGGTAATACCGCCAGCAGGCTGGCGGTTAAAAAAATGGGATCACGACCCTGGCGGAAACCGCCAACATAGACAGCCACTTTAACACTCCGACTGCCACGGTGGTAGAAACAAACACCGCGGCGGTAACCGCCAACAGACAGGCGGAAGACAATGTACCGCCCACTATATTACAAGGCACCAATCCGCCAGCTTTTCCAGGGCGGTACCAACGCCATCAAAAGCACAGCGGAAACAGTACACAGAAGGGAAACCACTCACCTCTCGACACCCAACGAGGAACCAGGACGCCATGGGGCCCGAAATACAGGTGTTACCAATGTTGGTTTACCTCCTCTTCTACCAGGAACATCAAAGACGGTGGCGACGACCACGGTGAGTACTGCACCTAGCACACAGGGGAGGGGGGGAGGAAAAAGAGAGTGACACACAACACCTCCACCCCCACCCTCACCCACAACAGCATACACACAAATACATGCAGCAACATTACATATACACCCCGTAACCCCCTGGAAGAATGCAAGGACCAAGTGAAATGATTTTAACGAGTGTAATCATCGAAAATCCAGATAGGGAAACAGGTCTGTAAAAGAGCAATATATACAAAATGTACAGCAACTACACAAGTCTGGATAGTGTTCCTTTCATTGTCCGTGGACCAGTGGTCCCAAAATGCATGGGCAAAGCCCACACATGATACCTGCCTCAAAACGGAGAGAACAATGCAGGGGCATCAGGTCGAAAATAAACAGGCACCTCAGCGGGAAGGAGAATGGGGGCACCTCAGTCGGATGATGGGATGACGCCACTGCGCCACAAGGGGGCTCCATGCCCACTGCCTGGTCCTGGGGAGTGCAAAGCCACAGTATCACAAGTCTCTCAAGTGGGTGGGTTGCCCACTGTTTAGTCCTGGGAGCGCAAAGCCACAGTCTCACAAGTCTCTCAAGTGGGTGGGTTGCCCACTGATTGGTCCTGGGGAGTGCAAAGCCACAGTCTCACAAGTCTCTCAAGTGGGTGGGTTGCCTTACCCGGAGGCTCCGTGCCCTGAGCTGGCTTCCCTTTAGCCTTGTGTCCCTTCCTCAACTTGGAAGTCGCCGCTGGGACCTTGGCACTATCCTCTTTTGTCTTGGATGATGGCTTGCTGGGTGGTTGGTGCGGCTTTTCCGTACAGCATGTGGGCCCCTTCTTCACCTTGGCAGGTGGCGGAATAGGGTGATCCTTGGTCTCAATAGGTGGCACACTGGCAGCCCTGATGGGTGCCGCCTCAATGTTACTGGACTTGCAAGGACCACAGTGCTCGAGGATTTCTTGGCTGAGGTGCTGGGTTGGGATCTGGACATCCTGACCCTAGGGGAAGGACGGTGGGTGTAGGGAAGAGGTCAATGTTAGCCAGGAAAAGTTTTTTAGACACACTGGGACGGGAAGATGGAGGGGGTTTGGGAGTGGAGGAAGAGGTAGTGGTTGTAGGAGGTGCACGTCTGCTGAGTTTGGGTGAGTGTGCATGGGCTGGAGGCTGTTGTGAGGTGGATGGCTGTTGAGTGGGTGTGTGCCGGCGTTTGTGTACTTTGGGAGGAGGGCTTACAGACACTCTGGGAGAGGACATAGGGGACGTGTGCATGGTAGTGCGGGTGGTGATTGCACGTGAGCGGTGTCTGGTGATGGGCGTGCTGGAGGTAGTGGCTGAGGATGTAGTGCATGCAGGTGTGAGTGGAGATGAGAATGGGAGGGAGGAGGAGGACGTGGAGGAGGGGGACACAGTGGAGGCAGTGGATGTTGGTGTGTCTGCATGGGGATGGTGCTTGTGTGAGTGCCTGTGGGATGTGTGATGCTTATGTTTGCCATGTCCACTCTTGTGTGTTGATGAGTGTGCATGCTGGTCTGATGGTGTGCTTGGGATAGGCTGAGGTAGAGGGGATTGGGTCTCGGTAGTGGATGTTGGAGGGGGGAGGCTGGACACAGGGACAATGGCTGACATCAGTGGTGAGGCCAGAGCCTGAAATGCTCTCTGTTGGGCTGCCACGCCAGAATGAATGCCCTCCAGGTATGTATTTGTTTGCTGCAAATGCCTCTCGACACCCTGGATGGCATTCAGAATGGTTGACTGCCCAACAGTGAGGGATCTCAGGAGGTCAATAGCCTCCTCACTGAGGACAGCAGGGCTGACTAGGGCAGGGCCTGAGTTGCCTGGGGCGAAGGAGATGCCCACCCTCCTGGATGAGGGGGCACGGGAAACATGCTCAGGGGCTACTGGGAGGGTGACTGGTAGGGGGGGTGGCAGCTGTACCTGTTGATGCAGTGGGCACAGATGTGCCCGCCACCGCAAGGGAGCTCCCATCAGAGGAGGAGTCGCTGTCACTGGTGTCTGCTCCTGTCCCCGTCGTGGAGCTCCCCTTGCCCTCCGTCCCACTGGTGACTTCAGACTCCGTACATTCATCCTCCTGGGCCATGTGGGTTGCAGCTCCCTCTTGCTCTGGTGCCAATGCTCCTCCGCCAGATGATGCTAATGCCCACAAGGACAGGGTGACAAAACAAAAGAAGGAGGAAAGACAGAAGAGACACATGGTCAATGCCTGCAACAACACCACCGTTGGCAGACACAACACACAGGGAGCAGCCCTATGCACTAGGCCATGCACTAACAGTTATGGAGAAAATCACATGCCCATGTTGGACGGTGTCTAGACCCATTTGATACACACCTGGAACCCACAGGAGCATTACTAGGTGTAGAGGGCCACTACCACTTTTGGGGTTGGAGTGCCACTGAGCCTGCCTAATAATGGATCTACCCTGGCACGTCTGCCCTGACCTAGGGGAACCCACAGCCCACTTCCCCCACCCAGAAACCTCAAAAAGCGCGCAGTCAGCTGAATGAGACTGTTTACCCACTTGTGGCTGCTGTGATGCCCTCAAGCGCCCAGCCAACTCAGGATATGCCACCGCCAGGATCCGGTACATCAGGAGGGTCATGGTGCGACGGGCACCCCTTCCACGTTGGGAGGCCATCCCCAGCTGGGCCTCCACTGTCTTCTTGCTCCAGCAGCGCAGGTCCTCCCATCTTTTGCGGCAGTGGGTGCTCCGTCTATGATAGACCCCTATGGTCCGCACTTCCTTGGCGATGGCACGCCAAATACCCTTCTTCTGGTGGGTGCTGACCTAGAGGAAAAGTTAAGTAAGAATGTATTTTACTCCCCCGTCCGGTTCTTCTTACTCATTGGCCCCAAACCTCCCACCCTGGCCCAGAAAAACATACACTGACATCCTCAGATGCTGGCCTCTGCTCCCCCCTGTATTTTCCATCCACGCCACTCCATACATTCATGTCCCATCCATCATGCTCACAGTGTACTCACCTGTTTGTCTGGAGGACTGTAGAGTAGCGTGTACTGGGGAGGACCCCAGCCACCAGGTTGTCCAACTCCTCCGCGGTGAAGGTCGGAGCCCTTTCCCCAGACACTAGCCATTGTCGCTTCCAGACTCAGGTCACAGCAGCACTTGCAGTGTAGGTCCTCTCCTGTTGAAGGTCTGGTATCAAGTGAGTGAACAGATAGAAAAAGGTGTTCACGTCCGCGGCGATGCGTACCGTTACCGCCAGTGTACAACGTCATTGGCTCCTGGAACCCATAGGGCCCAATGATAACCAATGCTGATTTGCGGCGCGGTCTTCGGCCGCCTACCGCAACGCTGCACAACGCCAGCGCAGCTACCTCATTACCCCTTATCCCTCCTTACAGGTCAGGCAGCCGCCATTTCAGGGGGGCACATGGCAGGGCAACTAACTGCGTCACAGCACTTTCGGGCAGGAATACGGACAGACAGCGCAACACAACTATTACATCATGATTGTTCTAAAACCCTTGTGCAAGCTATGTGGTGTATGACCCTCTGCTCACCCTTCTCCTCCATAGGGCACATCCGCTGGGGCAGATGATGAGTTGGTGTCATCCTCTGGTATACAGACCCCTGGTGGACCTGTCGACAATGGATGACAGACACATCATTATCACCTACAGACTTGATAAGGCCAGAATCCAAGAACTTTGTGCCCAGTTGGACCCAGACCTGATGTCAGCTATCTGCCATCCCACAGGAATCTCCCCTCTAGTGCAGGTCTTGTCAGTACTACATTTCCTGGCCAGTGGGTCCTTTCAGACAACGGTGGCCATGGCATCAGGGATGATACAGCCAATGTTGTCCAGAGTGTTGTCTGCCCTGCTGAAACACATGCACAGCTACATCGTTTTCCCTCAATTGGAGGATTTGCCCACAAAGAAAGGTGACTTCTATGTCCTGGGACATATCCCCAACATCATTGGTGCCATTGATGGTACACATGTGGCATTTGTCCCTCCTGCAGGAATGAACAAGTGTACAGAAACCGCAAAAGCTACCATTCCATGAATGTGCAGATGGTGTGTTTGGCAGACCAGTACATCTCCCATGTGAATGCCAAGTATCCTGGCTCAGTGCATGACGCTTACATTTTGAGAAATAGCAGCATCCCTTATGTGATGGGGCAACTCCAGAGGCACTGTGTGTGGCTAATAGGTGAGCCCAAGGTCCCAACACAGTTGACATAGGTGTCTGGGTATGGGGTTGTCCCTAAGGGTTAGTGTGTGTCTAACAGTTGTCTCTCGATATTTGCAGGTGACTCTGGTTAGCCCAACCTGTCATGGCTACTGACCCCAGTGAGGAATCCCAGGACAAGGGCAGAGGAACGCTACAATGAGGCACATGGGCGAACTAGGAGGATAATTGAGCGCACTTTCGGCCTCCTGAAGGCCAGGTTCTGGTGCCTCCATCTGACAGGTGGCTCCCTGTACTACTCACCGAAGAAGGTGTGCCAGATCATCGTGGCATGCTGTATGTTGCACAACCTGGCTTTGCAACGCCAGGTGCCTTTTCTGAAGGAGGATGTGCCTGATGTTGGTCTTGTGGCAGCTGTGGAGCCTGTGCACACTGAAGAAGAGGAGGCAGAAGAAGAAGATATAGACAATCGAAACAACATAATCATGCAATACTGGCACTGCTCCTCTCATATCATACTACTGTAGGACATTGCATGATTCTGCCTTTTTACCTCTGTGTATGGACCCTGATATTTCACTTTGGCTTTCCATTTCACAGATCACTTTCTGCCTTCTGCTATGTTTACTGATGCCCAACAAATGTGAAAATGAACATTGACATTGCTATTTTTCTGAGAGGTTGCAATTACACATTTGTGAAAGTACAGACTGACTCCAGATTGGTTTGTGATTCAAGGGTGTTTATTTCTGTGCTAATAAGTTGAGGGGGCTGTGCAATGGGAACTGGTGATGGTGAAGGAATGTCCATGGTAGTCTAGTCTATTGGTATCACAGGTGCATTGTCCAAGGGGGCATAGGAAGTGGAGTAATGGCAGGTCAAGGTTGTCAGGGTGACATAGTGGGACAGAAGGGTGACAATCAGGAGAGTCTTATTTCCTGGCGGGGGTCTTGGCAGTGTTCTCTGTCTTGTTCCTGGATCTCAGGGACCGTTTGCGGGCTGGTTCTTCTTCTGCAGGGGGTGGGGTGCTGGTGGCCTGTTGTTCCTGTGGCGGGCCTCCTATCCACTAGCGCAGGCGGACGTGGAGGGCTGTTCATCGTTCAGGCTAGTGTCAGGGGGGCCCGTTGGTGTGCCACTGTGTCCCTCATGGTGTTGGCCATGTCTGCCAGCACCCCTGCAATGGTGACCAGGGTGGTGTTAATGGACTTCAAGTCCTCCCTGATCCCCAGGTACTGTTCCTCCTGCAGCCGCTGGGTCTCCTGAAACTTGGCCCGTACCGTGCCCATGGTCTCCTGGGAATGACTGTATGCTCCCATGATGTTGGAGAGTGCCTTGTGGAGAGTGGGTTCCCTGGGCCTGTCCTCCCCCTGTAGCACAGCAGTCCTCCCAGTTTCCCTATTATCCTTTGCCTCTGTCCCCTGAACCGTGTGCCCACTGCCACTGACCCCAGCTCCCTGTTTGTCTTGGGTTGGTGGGTTTGCCTGGGGTCCCTGTAGTGGTGGACACACTGCTGATTGACGTGTCCTGGGGACAGAGGGATGGGCCCGCTGGTTGGGTGCTTTGGTGGTGTTTCCTGAGGGGGGAGGTTCAGTGGTGGTTTGTGACTGTGGCAGGGGTACAGACTGTCCAGTGGTCTCTGATAGGCTGGGCTGGTCCCCTTGATCCAGGCGTGCAGAGCTGCTGTCGTCACTGTGGGCCTCTTCTGTGGGGGGACTGGATATGTCTGGCACCTCCTGTCTGGTGATGTTGGGTATGGGTCCTATTGGGGTGTAAATGCATAGTTATTGTATCTGTGTGTGCCATCTTGTGCAATGTGTGAGTTACCCTCTACTCCTGTGCTTGGCTTATTGTCTTTGCCCTTGTGTGATTGGTGATTTTGGGGCCTGGGTGAGTATCTGTACTGGACATGCTTTGGTGATGGGTGTCCATGCATTGGTGTGACATGCAGGGCTTGGTTTTGGGATGTGTGGATTGTGATAGTGGAGTATCTGTGGGGTGTTGGGGTGATGGGTGTGAGGGTTCTGCTTGGAGTTTGTTATAGCATACAGGTAGGGTGGGTGGGATATAGTAGTAAAGATATAACTTACCAGAGTCCAGTCCTCCTGCTACTCCTGCGAGGCCCTCAGGATGCATTATTGCCAAGACTTGCTCCTCCCATGTTGTTAGTTGCGGAGGAGGAGGTGGGGGTCCTCTGTACTGCTACCTGGTGTCTTGATACCACAGAACGCCCTTCCCCCGTAGGTCGTTCCACCTCTTCCTGATGTCATCCCGTGTTCTGGGGTGCTGTCCCACTGCGTTGACCCTGTCGACAATTCTCCGCCATAGCTCCATCTTCCTTGCAATGGATGTCTTCTGCACCTGTGATCCAAAAAGCTGTGGCTCTACCCAGATGATTTCCTCCACCATGACCCTGAGCTTCTCCTCAGAAAACCTGGGGTGTCTTTGAGGTGCCTTAATGTGGTGTGGGTGACGTGTGAGGTGCTGTTTGTTGTGATGTGTTGTGTTGGTGTGTGTTGTTTGAGGTGCGTGGATGTTGTATGAGTGATGGTGTTGTGTGCCTGTGGATGCTGGTGTTGTGTTTGCTATTCTCTCTCTCTCTGTGCTTCTTCCAAAAAAATCATTGTAAGGGTTTGTGGGTAATGTGGGTGTGTGTTTTATAGTGTTGTGAGTGTGTGGGTGTGGTGTGTGTATGTGTATCTGGTGGGTGTATTTTGAATTGTCTAATGTGGTTGTGTTTTGTAAATGTGTGAGTATTTTGAGCACGGCGGTGTGTGCCGCCAATGGATTACCGCGGTTGAATGACCGCTGCGTTGATTCGTGGGTCGTGATAGTGTGGGCGTATTCCTGTTGGCGTGATGGTGTAGGTTTTGCTATCGCCAGTTTATCACTGACCTTTGGTGTGGGGGTCTTGTGTGGGTGTCTGTATTGTGGCGAATTACAAGATGTGAGTCGTAATACCTGTAGCGGATTTCCGCTGCGGCCATGGTATCCTGACGCCCGTCAGCACGGCGGTAAGCGGGATTTACCGCCAGGGTTGTAATGAGGGCCTATATCTCTTTGTATGTTTTTTAGCTACTGATTTTTAACACATTTTTAAATGTGATTTTTTTATTTAGTTTTTATGCTTTTAGCTTTTACTCCAGAGCATTTTTAGCATTTGGATTCGTTCACCTTCGGTGGCATCAAGTTATGGTGTCAGACTTGTTACGGCAATGGGGAGGGTGTAGTGAATCCTAGTTTGTTTTATTGAGATATAGGAGTTAGCTTAGCCTTTGGCCTGCAGACTTGTGCTCCCATCACCCAGTGACTGTTACCCTACTTAGCTTGCTCTGTTTTAGCGCATTTATTTAATTAAATCTTTTAAAATGGCTGCCTTGTTTTTAGTTAGGCCCATGTTTTAGTTTTGCATTCTCAGTGCCACAGCGCTAACGTGTCAATATCAAGCGACAAAGATGAACAAACTGTAGTTGTTCAGATTAGGTACTGACCTTCTTCACGCTTTCGAGGGAATTGTTTATATAAATTACCGTCCCAAGCATGTCTTGTTATCTATTGGTTTGGAACAGACCTACGTCAGAGATTCAAGCAGATCTGTATGAATACTCCTCACTTAAACAGATATTCAGAGGGATTATGACCAGATGCCATCGCTGCTATCGATGCTGCATATCGCCTTGACGCTAACCCAGTCTTCGTGTCCCTACGGAGTCTGAGCTAGAGACCTAATTCCAAGGTAGGAAGGTTGGGGGCCTCTTCTCATGGACATGGCATTGGCAGATTAGGTTTATCACATCTAGCTCTCTTTTAGGTTAGAGATTAGGTACATGACATTTGGGTATTAGGACATATTTTACATCTCATGTCAGTTCATGATATTGCATGATGGTGGGGCTCTTTTATTATTGACTCCTGTCTTTACCATTCTGTTTCTTGCACTGTTCATTATCCTAATCACTGCAGCCCATACAACATATCGCAGATTGAAATTTTGCTAAATAAAACCTATTGAAACTTTACTGCATCTTCTTCTTTGCCTGTGCTTGATTGAGACATGGGGCTAGAGGTATGAAAGTTTTTTGCATTCGCAAACGGTGCAAATGCCTGTTTCTGAATGCCCGTTTGCGAATGCAAAAAGCCCTTTCAGAATGTATCAAAGGCATTCTGAATGCAATTTTAAGGAATCGCTTTCTAAAGCACATGTATGAAGCAATTCCTTAATGTGAATTCGGCATTAAGGAATCGCTATTATCACCAAGTTGAACTTGGTGGTAACCATGTGCAAATTTTAAAAATGCATTTAAAATGCATTTTTAAAATTTACATGTAAAGCACACATGCCCTTTTGGCATGTGTGCACCTTACATGTTGTTGAAAAATGTTTTGGGGTGCAGCAGAGGGGGCGTTAGGCCCCCAGCACCCTGGACTTTGCACTTCCCAAAATTGCGAATTCCAGTTAGCAATTTGGGACATGCAAAATATTCGCAAAAAAGGGCCGACATAGATGCGAATGGGGGCCGGTATCGCAATTTACGATTCGGTAATAGCATTTGCGATTTTTAGGAAATCGCTATTACTGAATCGCAAATATGATACATTACATTTTGCGAATCAGAAATAGCGATTTCTTAAAAATCGCTATTTCCGATTCGCAAAAGGCTTTTTTCATACATCTGGCCCACGGTGTTTATGTGAGAAAGGGGTAATTTCAGTTTAACCACAACACTCCCTGAGATGACACACTCTTGAGTCCATGCATAAAGGCTGCCACAAATCGCCTTTTACTGTTTGGGTTTTTGGTGAGGTGCTGCTTGTGAGCCGGGGTGTTGGGACGACAGCTGCGACTTGTTGTAGGACTGGCATAGTCGCCTACAAACATAAGTACTGTCATCCTTAAACCAGCAGTCTTGCCTAGAGCAGGAGTCCAACTACGACATTGTGAGTTAAGAATTTACATAAAAATATGACTAATATACAAAATGAATGTGCAATTTGTAAAATGTGCCCACTTGAGTGGCCATCATGAAATACATAATGCTTTAGAGAAATGCATATTAATTATTATTCAAAGTGTCTGCGTAGAGAAAATTATAATTGTTTGTTATATTAATGACTCATGTTGTGTATTTGCTTATTATTCCTAGGCCTTATGTTAGCGAGGTTTGGGACTAGTTTGCACATCCTCATGTTAAGCTGCAATGCCTGAATAAAATTGTGGGAATATATGTTCAGAAAGATTCAATACATTTATTACTCACACTGTGTTGACCAAACGTTTAGCAGATGTGTTTAACTTTCTCATGAGAACTGCTTGCTAGAATGTTATGTATTAGTAGTTTTTACAATGTTAAATTGATGCGTGAGACAGCGATGTTCCCAGGAACTAACAATGGATGCACTGACTGGCGTACGAATGGATAGAAGAAAGTTACTTGACGAGCCGGACGATGAGAACAGGACAAGAGGAGTCAATCATCGACGTGTGAAAGACAGTTTAGTTATATCTTAGATTTGGGGTTTCATTCTTATTGGGTTGACTGTAAAAGTACTATTTTCTGACCAATTACAATATGGGAGGTTCTTTAGGTGATTTTAACTTAGTTCGACTGCACCTAGAAGAAGCGCGCCTTTTCTATTCTGATTTTCCCCATAGAGGTTCTGTTTGGGAGCTGAGCAGTTCCTGATGACTTTATTTTCTAACTTTAATTCTATAGCTTAATGGCTAAATGATTGATGCTGATCCCTTAGATGCTGTTTCTTGATGGTTCAGATTTGCTTAGAGTCCCTGTGTCTGAGCCATTCCCTTTCATTGCCCTTTTACTGAAGAAGACCAGATGGGTGTCCAACTGACAAAGAGAATCGCAGCTTGCCGATCCATATGAGGAGAGGTATAACAAAATGCTATTGTTCTTGTTGTACGTTTGTTCTTTGTTTCTAGGTACCAACCGTAATTTTGGCAGAGCCATAATTAGATGTTTTTCCAAATAAATGTTTTCTAAATTGTTTTTGCATGAAGCCCAAACTTGCTATTCTCATCAGAAGGTTAGATAGGGAGACACTGGAAATGCTAACAGATTATTACTAAAAGAACTGATATTGTTCACTTGCTGAATTTAGATGTATGTCATTTCTAATGTGCAGCTATTCTTGCTACTGATTTGTACTGTGACTCTCTCCATCGACCTAAAAACACGCCCCCTTATAAATTAAACAATAAAAGACCAAATGAGGACTAACGAGTGAACAGAAATGGTAGCAGAGTAGGATGGTTAGTCTCCTTAGAGTGCCATCATAGAGTCTTTTGCATGATTAGTCTCCTTAAGAGGCCAGCATACGGTCCTTTTTCTCTCCAGAAATGGTAGCAGAGTAGGCATAGGGTCCTATTCCTTGGCAGTGGTAAAAGAGTCAGATCGGTAGTCTCCTTAAGAGATTAAAATAATTTGCAGAATTGGTAAAAGAAACTTGGTAGAGGTTAAGATTTTTAGATTCGATGATGCAAAGTGGAAAGAAAATGTCTCCCTAAGAACCTACTATGACTTTCCCAAAACCTTGGAGTTTGCCAGTGCTTGTTTGAAGATGTTCCTGGCGTTCTAGTGACAGTGTGATTGAAATAGGTTTTGCGCTTGCACAGCTTAAGCAAATTGCAGGTGAATTGTGATGTTTGTGAAGGTTTTAGGGAGTTTGCGAACTCCAAATCAATTTGATTAAGGAGTTTGCGTACTCCAAAGTGTGAGAATAGGGAAGTCGTCGAACTTCACATGTGTGTGGCACTTTGTGCTCAAAAACTGTCCACATGGTTGTTGGTATATGGTCCCTGTGTGGTCTAAGACTCTGGAGTATTGAATAAGTGTATGAGACACTTGGTTTATGCAGTAATTTGTCTGTTTAATAGGTCAACCAGGCGTGGTTGACAAACTCAAGAGTGTGTGTTAAAGTGTGTTGTAGGTTTTCGACTGAGATTTGGCGAGTCCTATGTGCACCAGTATAGACCTAGGGATCAGTTGAGAGTGAAATGTGCAATTCAGGGAAACTGAGAAAGAAGGAGTATCTGTCTGGATCGAAAGGCCACAGAGAAAAATCAGTGTGGTTCCTGAAGCAATTGGGTTACCTACCTGCAGTAAGCAGACACATTTGTGTATTGGTTTTATTTACTGCTTGCAATATTTTGCATTAGTTTTGTGTGGATCTGGGTTTCGGAGGGCAAGCCGAGGGGGTTCGTCAACCGCCGTACGTGTGAGTGTGACTTCATTGAAGCTGCGCTGGGATAGGTTGGTTAGTTAGAAGGGTCGCAAAAGGATTGGTGGACAACCGTGAAGCGTTATTGGTTCAGAAAAGGATTTTGGGATTAAAAGGTATTTCATGATTTGATTAAGCTTTGAAGAGTGCCCTAAGACAACACATGTTTAGTCCAACTAGAATATGAGAAATTACACCGCCAGAAGACACACCCACCTATATTGTATTTGAAGAACAAGGTGCTGCACCATGTCTTTGGTTGAAGCGGTGGTGCAAAGAGACAGAGAGACAGGAGCTTAGCATTACCTGCCCATGGAAGAATTAATTTGAGTATTTAAAAAGATTTGAGGAAAGTATTGTACGTTTTGAAACCTCCTACGAGACCAGCACAGTTCAAAGCATTAGCTATTTGGGAACTAGTAGCCTGACAGCAACAGCAAATGAAGTTTGAGAGGAGAATGAGGAAAGCTAAAAAGACTTTAGCAGAGGCTAGATGGGATAGTGAGCAAAGATTTTGGAGGACTGAGACTTTGCAGGGAATTAAGTTGTTTCCGGCAATTACCCAAAAGAGCCGGAACAAGACTAGGAAAGGCACTAGAGAGAGGGATTCCTATACTCTGATGACAGAGAGCAGAGATTGACGGAGTCTAGAAAATCTTTCACTTGTGATGAAGACTTAGATGATGATGAGTTCATTTTAGAGTTACTGAGAAATCATCCCTACCATATGCAGCACATGAGAAAGGCTCAAGTACCAGTGTAGACCCTACAGCCCGATACTGACTGAATCCAAAGAGAGACAGATACAGGTTAGCCATAGCATTCCAAATACTTCTGCGATTCAAAGGCCTATGCCCACAGATTGACATACCAAGAATTTACCCAGATGTGCCAATTGTAGAGACTCCAACAAACATAGTAGGGCCAACAGGACAAGCTTACCAGAAGCTATCTTTGATCTAGATAGAGTTCACACCAAATGTGATGCCCCCAATGCCAGCGCAGACAATCCTGAGATACACCCCCATAACAGGGTCATAGGTAGAGATTTCTGCATTGATAAATCAGAGTACAGGAGTAATGTACCTGAGAGAGTCAGATGCCAGACCAAGTCCAGATGCAGTGTCAATGCTAGTTACAATAGGTCTAGTCGTACCATTGTTTGCCCAGGGAAATAACAGGAACAGTTAGCAGAAATCCTTAATCTGAGCGTAGAAAGAGAGAGGTCAAATGAGAACACAAGAATGAGGACTCCCATGAGACCGACATTTGATGGAACAGGTCCATTAATTGATTTAGGATCTTTAAGAACTCCTCCAAATAATCAGGGATGATTCAAAATAGGTTCTGATCCAAGTACGGTGACACCAGAGACCCCAAGCCTAACGTTACAGCAAGTGCCAGGTGCGAGTAACAATAACATTTCAATAGAAGGTTTGAAAGCTCAACAGTTAACTGAATGGTTAGAGAAGCCGAGTCGCACCCAAGGTGATTCCAGTGCAAGAAGTGCCTTGAATTTGACCAGGCTTAGATTAGAAGCAAAAGACTTGATTGAATGAACGATGGGGTTAGACAGAATTGACTCATACGGAGAAGATGAGATGCGACATTTGTGCAGAGAAGCATGACATAGAAATTGAAAAAACAAAGCACTTAAAGAGGAGTTACAGGTTATAGTTTGACTCAAAGGACTTTAGGAACATGAGAATACCAGGAATGAAAATTCACATTAGAGAACTAGTGCAGAGCATTCAAACATGGGAAGCATTAGACAAATGGAAAGGCAGATGGGTGAAGAAGAGACCAGAGGAAAAGAGATTCTGGGAATCTTACTGTAAATGTGCAGCAGACTGAAGACCCAGTGAAAATATTACCAACGAGAGAGATTCCGAGGTGGAATTTTGTCCACGTCCCTTCACAAATGATTACCCCAGGTTGATAGAGAAGCCAGTGGAATGGTACCAGCAAACAGATAGGTTTGTGAAACTCGCAAAATGTTTGTGGGCAGATTTGAACACCTTTTAGAAACAGTGGTTCCAGCAGTTTTATGGGTCGAGTGCAAGAGAAGTGTAGATTGGCCAACAAGAGAACCTCAAAGAGATCCAGTTACAGGGCACCTTCTCCTGATGTGATGAAATATTACTATAAGATAATTGAATTTTTGAAAACTAGAATTTCGCCCAAGAATATTTTGATAGGCAGAGAATAGACGGGACAGCTCAGGAAGGCAAGGAGTCAATACATGCATACTATGAGAGACTGTTGCAGGCTTTTAAACATTACAGTGGGCCAGAGACAATTGAGCTGAAAGACATGATTCATTTCATGTTCAGATTTGTTGAGGGATTGAGACCTGAAATTAGCCAGATGATTAAGAGTCATTTGATTTGTTGGCAAGCGAAGCCGATTGATGAAGTATTACAGTATGCAAAGTACTGTAGTGATAAGATTGAGTTGAAGCAGAGAAAGTTGAAGGAGAAGGCAATGGTGATGCAGATTAAAGCGACACAAACAGGAAAGCAGGGAGGTTTACCACAGCAACAGCAGCAGCAATGAAACATGGTTGCAGAACCAGACGAAAGGCAGAGGTGGTGGTGAAATGGGAAATGTGAACCGTAGTCCTGATTCGAATACAGTTTTGTTCAGAATGATGTGCAAGGAATGAAGAGATTTTTGCCATGGCACGCTTGCGGAGGCCTCGGACATTGGAAATGGGAGTGTCTGATGTTAGGTAGGGAAAGTGTTGTTCAGCAAACCAATGAAATCAATTCTTTCAAGACAACCAAGAAGGAGAGGTCAAAACCAGAATTTCTAGAATAATGTAAACACAATGCAAAATTTTCAGCCCGTGCAGCAAATGCCACGTTTGCAGATGCCTCAGTCATAGCAAATGCAACCTCAAGTTCAAATGGTACCTAGAGAGCAAATTCAAATACCTCAAGCGACAATGGACCAGCAGCAGGTAATGCTTCCTCAGCAGGTCACGAGTCAAAGGTTTAACCATAGTCAAAACACAGTACATCAATTCCCACTACACAGTGAGGATGAAGGGAATAATGATTGGGTGAGTGAGAGTTCAGATGAAGAGGAATGCTTGTTGACAGCTTCATAAGAAGTAGATCACAAAGGTCCATATGTGAAGGGAAAAGTGATGGGTCACGAAGTCTCATTTTTAGTCGACCCAGGAGCTACACGCTCAGCAGTGAGAACTGCAGAAGTTCCAAACTTACCACTTTTAAGGACAACAGTGTAGATAATAAGAGTTGCCAATCAGTATTTTACCAATCCAATTACAGAACCAGTCCAGGTTAAAATGTGAAATTTTAAAGGCTCCCACAAATTCCTAGTTTGTGATTCAAGTCCAGTATTCTTGCTAGGGAGAGATTTGCTATGCAAAACAAGATGTTCGATTACTTGTTCGAACGATGGAATTGACTTACAGACAAATAGTGATGATGAAGATGACTTGCCTGCAGAAACAGATTGTGACACAGTGAACGAAGAGTATAATTTGACCAGTTCCTTCCCGGTTTTCACAGTGAGAGATCTTCCAGTAAAAATAAAAGTGTGGGATTTCACAGGAAAAGACATTGGTCTCATCAAAGGAGTTGAGCCACTTAAGGTCCCGGTAAAGCCAAATGCGATTTTCCCCCAGATTTCTCAGTACCACATGACTCAAGAGACAATTGAGGGGATTGCTCACATAATTGCAGAATTTGTAAACCAAGGTGTTTTTTAAAAAAGTGCTGAGGAGCCCATGTAACTCACCGATAATGGAATTGCAAAAACCATGTGGGAAGTTTCGGATTGTTCAGGATTTGAGGAAAGTAAATGATGTTGTGATCAAATGTTGTAAGTGGTGCCAAATCCAGCAGTGATATTGTTTCAGATCCCATGTGATGCTGAATGGTTCACCGCAGTGGACCTGTCTCAAGCATTCTTTTCTGTACCTCTTCATGAGGATAGTCAATTTCTCTTCTGTTTTACATTTTTGGATCGAGTCTACAGTTGGTGCAGAATTCCTCAAGGATTTTCAGAGTCATCGTCCATTTTCAACCAGATCTTGAAGAAGAAACTGGTGTCATTGAAAATGCCTTTCCAATCTATGCTAGTCGAGTACATTGACGATTTGTTAATTGCATCAAAGACAAGTGAGACACGCAAGTTTGATACTATTGCCTTACTGAATCGTTTAGGGAAGAATGGCCATGAAGTGTCCCTAGCCAAATTACAGTACTGTCAGAAAGAAGTGAAATACTTGTGACACCAAATTGAGAAAGGAGCTAGAAGGATTTCCAGAGAGAGGGTTACAGCCATATTGCAGATGAATCCCCCAGCAACACAGAGATTTCAGAATGTTACTAGGAATGGTGAGCTATTGTCACCAGTGGATTCCCAACTTTTCAATGTTTTCAAAGCCACTGCAGAAGCTGACACACAAAGAAGTTGTTGATTCCTTAGTGCTAGACCAAACTTGTATGAAAGCCTCTACTGAATTGAGAGAGAGTTTGTGCAAAGCCCCGGCTTTGGGAATGCCTGACTACACTAAACCCTTCATGTTTTTCTGTCATGAGCGTGATGCATGTTCTTTGTCTGTTCTGACTCAAGTCCATGGTGGAGTAAACCACCCAAGAGCATATTTTTCAGCTACTTTGCACCCAGGTGCAGCAGCTTCACCAGGGTGTCTGTGCACAGTTGCAGCGGTTGGATTGAGCCTCACTCAGAGTGAGAGCATGGTGATGGGACATCCTTTAACTATCATGGTCCCTCACTCAATAGAAGTTTTGCTTACCCGATCAAAGACACAGTACCTGAAGAATGGCAGGTTGATGAAGTATGAAACTGTCATCCTGGGTTTCCCTAATGTGATGTTGAAAAGGTGTACAGTGCTTAAACCAGCAACTTTGCTTCCAAAAAAGAAGTTGACAAATTGAAAGAAGTTGAACATGACTGTCAGGAGGTTACTGACTTGTGCGCAAAACCAGGACCTGGCATTAAAGATATCCGATTGGAAGAAAATGACCAGATTGTTTTTGGAAGAAAATGACCAGATAACATGGGAACGTTGAGATCAGGTGTGCACAATTTCTGGTATCCTCGAAACATCCTGGTTTCGAGGGGTCTATTCTGTGCAAGTAGCTGAATTAGTTGGTCTTACAAGAGAATGCCATGCCTCCGCACTACTTAAACTTACCTTATATACTGATAGCCAGTATGGATTTGGAATAGACCATGACTTTGGCCAGCTATGCTCACAGAGAGGTTTCCTGACTTCTTCTGGTTTGCCATTCAGAAATGGTGAAAGGATCCATGCCTTGTTACAAGCTAAATAACTGCCTGAAAAGATTGCTCTGGTGAAATGCAGTGCACACCTGAAATCTCAAGATTTTGTGTCAATGGGAAATGGATATGCGGATCAAGTCACAAAGTTTTGCTCATTGAACTGTATATTGTTCATGGAAAAATGGGAATTGTTACCAGAGGAGGAGAACTGTAATAGTTATGCTTTACATGTAATTGACACATTGAAAGAGCTAAAAATGTTTCAAGAGAAGGTTGACAGGGAGGAAATAAAAACTGGATAAAGTTAAAATGTGTTCAACGTGAAGATGATGTGTGGGTATCAGGAGAGGTACAGGTGGTCCTGCCTAAAAGTTTGTTGACTCAAATGGCTAGATATTATCATGGTCAAGCACATGCTGGAAGGGATGCCATGATTCGTACTTTTAAGCGATATTGCTTTAATCCGAAATTTAGACAGTTTGCCGAAGCAGTTTGCCACTGTTGCGTCACCTGTCAGCCGATGAACGTGGGTAAAGGGACTGTGGTTAACGTGAGCCACATTGGAAGAGAGGGAGGTCCATTTAGCAGGATGCAGATGGATTTCATTGAGATGCCTGTGTGTGGAGGATTGAGATATATGTTGGTGATTGTTTGCATCTTTAGTCACTTGATTGAAGCTTACCCTACACAAAGAAATGACAGCCTAACAGTAGCAAAGTTACTGCTTAGGGAACTGATACCTCATTTTAGTTTTCCGGTCTCTTTAGAATCAGATAGAGGAAGTCACTTTAACAATGAAGTAATTAAATTGTTATGTTCAGCTTTAAACGTTGAGCACAAGTTGCTTGTAGTTACTGCCCTGAAGCCTCAAGACTTGTTGAGCAGATGAATGGTACCTGGAAATCAAGAATGGTGAAAATATGTGCATCCATGAATCTGAAATGGACAGTGTAGGAACCTGGCCTGGTGTGTAGTGGAGGCCTAAGGTACTTAAAACGTACACCAGGTACAAGGATCCCCTATTATTGAAATGTAGGCAGTGTCTAGAAACCAGGCTCTCTTGAGGTGGCTGTGGGTGAGCAGCCACGGCTTATCTAGGAGACATGCAAAGCTCATGAAATACCACAGTAGTCACACAGCACTTACACACATGAAAGAAACCACACAGTGTTACAAAAATAAAGGTACTTTAATTTGGTAACACAATACCAAAGTTACTATAGAGGCAATACTCCCTTAGGAGGTAAGTAATACACAAGTTATATACTCGAGTTGTCAGAAACAGGCCTAAGAATAGTTTAAAAACAGTGCAAATAGTGTAAAACACAATACAGAATAGTGGATCTAGGGGAGCACAAGCCACATACTAAAAAAATGCAATGCGAGAGTGTCACCCCCACCCAGGTAAATGGAGTGTGTAGAGGGTTGCTGGGGGTACCAGGAAAGCACATAGGTAAGTACTACAACACCCCCAGCAACCAGGAAAGCAGAATTAAATTACTAGGATTTCCCGAGAACACCCACTTAGAAGAAAAGAAGAGGATTACAAAACCCAGAGATGACTGCAAGAAACCAAAGGTCGATTCCTGAAGAGGAAGACCTGAGGAAAGAGGAGACCAATTCCAGAAGACACAGCAGAGTCCAGTCGGGGCAGGAGCCCCTACCCACCAAGCTGATGATGGCAGGAGTTGGTTGACAGTGAAGAATGAAAGTCAGCACGGAAGCCCTGGAGACAGAGTTGAGGTCCTGGAGGATGCAGGTGATGTCCCAAGCCGGAAGAAAGATTGCAATCGGTGTTTGCATGTCCAGATTCCATCAACAAGCCTTGGCACAGGCATAACTTGCGGTTGGCGGAAAGTGGTACTGCCGGGGACCAGCAAGGCCCAGGAGGACTCAACCCAGGAGGAAGAGTCAGAGGGGGCCCTCAGCGTCGCAGAGGGCCCAAAGATACACATACAGCACACACAGGAGTCCCACAAGACGGGGACACAGAAGGTGCAAATGGAGCCCACGCAGCACTACGAAAAGGAGTTCCATGCCTTAGGAGAGTCACTCAGGGAGCTGTGCGTTGCAGGAAGGAGTGCTGGGGGCTGGAGCGACACGAAGACTGAAGACCCCTTGGGAGAAGTGCCAACAAGCCTTGGCATCTGCAAAGGACACGGTGCACGGGGGTACTCTCCTGCATGGGAAAGCAAGGGCTTACTTCCATCCAAGTTGGACAGCTGGTAGAGAGCACCATCTGGACCACTTCCAACCACCAGTTGCAGGATCCACGCATCTCAGCAGAAAAGGGAATCCACGCAAGCAGTCATCCTTGCTGTTAGTGCCTGCAGATGCAGGGGAGTGACTCTTTCACTCAAAGGGCGATTCCTTCTTCTTTCCTGTGCAAACTGAAGACGGGCTGTCCTCAGAGGATGCACGACCAGGGAAATGTTGCAGAAGCTGGAAGGAGACGGAGAAATAATCTTGCAGGCAAAGTATTCCTCTTTGTTGCAAATTATCGGGTCCTGGAGAGTCCAGATGCAGTTTCTTTGGTAAGAAGTCGAAGTAAGGGATGCAGCTGAATCCTGCTAGAATCTTGCAAGCCGAATCTGAGGAACTACCCAAAGGAGAGACCTGAATAGCCCTGAAAATGGGATTGGTCACCTAGTTGGGTGACCACCTATCAGTAGAGGGTTCTGACGTCATCTGCCTGACCTGGCCTCTCAGATGCTCTCTCAGATGGCAAAACCCAGGGACCCTCTGAGGTAGCTCTGGGCACCACCCCTGGGGTGGTGATGGGCAGGGGAGTGGTCACCCCCCTTTCTACTGTCCAATTTCATGCCATAGCAGGGACTGGAGGACCCTGAACCAGTGTAGACTGGTTTAGGCATGGAGGGCACCAAATGTGTCCTTCAAAGCATACCAGTGGGCTTGGGAGGCTAACCCTCCCAAGTCCACTAACACCTGTTTCCAAAATGAGAGGGTGTAACACCTCTCTTCCAAAGGAAATCCTTTGTTCTGCCTTCTTGGGTTGGGCCTGCTCGAGCAACAGGAGGCCAGAAACCTGTCTGTGAGATGGCTGCAGCTGGGACTGCCTGGAAAACCTCAGAAGGCTGTAGGAGCAATGCTGGAGGTCCTCAAAGGAGCCCCAGGAGTGTATGGAATCATACAACCAATACATGGAAAAGTGCCTATGTTCAGAGTTACCATTATGTAGCTGGACGAAGGTAGTGAACTATGTCGAGTACACACGTAAAATGGCATTCCTACACTCACAAAGTCCAGTAAAGTGGGTCTGGAGTTTGTGGGGGCACCTCTGCTAGTGCAGGGGAGCCCTCAGACACCGGTACCTGCACCCTCCCCTCTGGGCTGAAAGGCCCTACCAAAGGGGTGACTTATAGTGACCTGGTGCAGTTACCTATAGTGAAAACGGGTGCATGCACCCGGTTTACGCAGACTACAATGGCAGGCCTGCAGAACCCTTTGCATGGGCTCCCTATGGGTGGCAGAATAACTGCTGCAGCCCATAGGCATCCCCTGGAACTCCAGTGCCCTGGGTACCTAGGTACCATATACTAGGGGCTGACATTGGGGCACTAGTATGCCAATAGTGGGATGAAATACAGAGTTTTGGGAGAGAGAGCATAATCACTGGGATCTTGGCTAGCAGGATCCCAGTGAACACAGTCAAACACACTGACATCAGGCAGAAAGGGGGGTAGCCATGCCAAGAAAGAGGGTACTTTCCTACAGGCAGATGCACTGCTGTTAGTTCTGATGAGTATGAGAAACACACCAGACAGGAAAACTGGACTGTCGCCACATGAAATCCTCATGGGCAGAGCAATGAGATTGCCAGCGGTACCTGTGAATGCTCTTGTGAACATAACAGATGATATAGGCCCTCATTACGAGCCTGGCGGTCTATGACCGCCAGGCCCGCGGTCGGCGGGAGCACCGCCGACAGCCTGGCGGTGCCCCGCAGGGCATTCTGACCGCGGCGCTTTGGCTGCGGTCAGAAGAGGGAAACTGGCGGTCTCCCGCCAGTTTCCCGCTGCCCCATTGAATCCTCCAAGGCGGCGCAGCTTGCTGCGCCGCAGATGGGATTCTGACACCCCCTACCGCCATCCTGTTCCTGGCGGTTCGCCCGCCAGGAACAGGATGGCGGTAGGGGGTGTCGCGGGGCCCCTGGGGGCCCCTGCAGTGCCCATGCCAATGGCATGGGCACTGCAGGGGCCCCCATAAGAGGGCCCCGCTCAGTATTTCACTGTCTGCATTGCAGACAGTGAAATACGCGACGGGTGCTACTGCACCCGTCGCACCTTCCCACTCCGCCGGCTCGATTACGAGCCGGCTTCATCGTGGGAAGGTCGTTTTCCCCTGGGCTGGCGGGCGGCCTTTTGGCGGCCGCCCGCCAGCCCAGGGGAAAACTCAAAATACCCGCCGCGGTCTTGCGACCGCGGTACGGTATTTTGGCGGCTCCCGCCAGGCGCGCGGTCACCGCGTCCGGCGGGAGTCGTAATGACCCCCATAGTGTTGGACTACTGCAAAAGCCTGGCTGATGTAGCTCGCTCTTTCTCTCATCAGGTGGAAACCACCACACTGCAGCCATCACAAGATCAAAGCCACAACCTGAAAGCAGGAGATTGGGTTGTGATCAGGAAACACGTGAGGAAGATTTGCTTGGAGCCTCAGTGGAAAGGTCCTTACCAAGTAGTACAAGTTACTACTACAGCTGTGAAGTGTGCTGGAGTTCCGAACTGGATCCACGCAAGCCATAATCGGAAAGTACTGTGTCCTTTGGCTGATGAAGAAGGGTTGTTGAGAGTACCAACAACTTCCAGACCAACTCCAAAATTAGAGAAGGTAGCAGGAAAATCAGAGACTGAATCTGAGCTGACTGAAAGCGGTTCAAACACTCCTGTGAGAGACGAAGTGGAAGATATACAGGAGGGTGACAGTGAACCAACCTCAACTGAGGTAGAAGGAGAGTCTAGTCAGAGGAGGGTTTTCCTAGAAGCAGACCATCTTGAAAGACAAACACAGCAAATGACAGATCCGGAGAGGGAAGGAGTTGAGGTGGATCAAAGCCAAACCGATCTGACTCCTCCTGAACCAGTAGCAGGTACATAAAAAGAAAACACAAAAGGATGATGGACGGAGTGCTGAACAATGTAAACACTCACCTCCAGTCACAGATCTGGGTTTAAGCCATCGTTCTTTTGCTCACCGATTTGTATATGGCTGGGTCTAAACTGGGGTGACGGGGCCATCAAAATAACGATGGATTAACCCCAGATCTGTGACTGGGGGTGAGTGTTTGAAAAGTTTCAATACTCCATCTATCCTTTTATTTTGTTTTGTGATGTTGCTTTGTGCTCCCTAAGTGGCAGGGGTATACCCAGACGTGGGTCCTTTGTTCGCTGCACCACTGTATTCAAGCTAGCCTGGCTGATGAAGTGTGATACCCTTACACTGGTCCCAGGATGCTTGTTTCCTGTCCAGGGAGGACCTGGCCTAGCAGTTCAAGCTGGACTGTTCCCATGGGGAACAGGGTCAAGACTGGTTTGCATATGGCTGGGTCTAAACTGGGGTGACGTGGCGAGTAAAATAAAGATGGATTAAACCCAGATCTGTGACTGGGGGTGAGTGTTTGAAAAGTTTCAATACTCCATCCATCATTTTATTTTGTTTTGTGATGTTACATCAAGAGAAAATCCTGCAGGACCGAAAGAAGGTAGAAGTCCCACACTGAAAAGAGCATTAATAAAGGGGCCACTGGAAGGAGATAAGTGGCCAAAATCACAAGCCAAGAGGAAAGAAGCAATTACCGTGACAACAATCGAAGAAGAAGTAGATACAGCGAGAAAAGAAGATTTGGGTGATGGAGAGTTAAATGGAGATCGAAAATTGAAAAGAAAGTGAATTGTAAACAAAAGGTACGCGGGTCCTGAATGGGCGTATGCAACGACAAGTGAATAGCAAAATGAATTTTTGTCTTTTTGTTTTGATCGAGAAATTCCAGGTCAATATTTTGGCACGTGAAGAAGATCAATGAACTGAACTTTGTAAGGTCGTGAAACTGAGAAATAAAAAAAAAGAGACACTCGAAAATAACCAGAAGAGACTTTTTGAAATAGCCTGATTTGACAAGCTGCTAAACTGACTTTGACAAGTTACCTATTTTTGACAAAAGAGTCCTAGAAGAAAGACTGAAAGCTGTAAATAACTGCTAAAGAAAATTGAACATTTCTGTTTTGCTTTTTGCTGCACAGCTATACGTTTTCTCTTCTGCTTTCTGATTCTTTACAGATCATGAGTAACCAAAGTCAGCAGGTTAGGAACAATAGGTAGGTATAGGTTCGGCAATTGTATGTATGAATTTGGGTATGGTATTGATTGTGAGTATGACTTTTCTTGACAAGATTGTGGCCAACCATACCACTGTTTTAGATACAACTACTACACTCACAGAATTAGAGAAGTTCAGGTTAGATGAGAAATATATTTGAATGGTGACAGCAACCAAGGAGATCTTGCCTCTAATGTTTTCTATTGTCTATTGCATGAGTATGTGGAGATTATGAATGCGAGGGAATGTTATGTGTGTACTCAGATTCCTTCATCAGTAGAGGAAGGAGTTACTTACCATAGTTTGCCTCTCACTTACAGAATAAGTTGTAGTAGTTTATTAACAAGATGCTATAACCAGGAGTACATTCAGTATTTCCTTTCAAATCACGATATGATGTTTTTGTTTGTTCCTATAGTTAAATATTGGAGTAGAATAGCTGAAGAGAATAATATAGAGCTAGTGAGAGGATTCATTGAACCTACATTGACGTTTGGCACAGCTTGAGCGCACAGGAACAAACTCACATGCTTGCTGACACCTATAGAAAAGATTTTCTTAGATCAGGCAGATGACAGGAGATTTTAATCACATCAAACAGAACCTCCTATTAAAATACGTACATAGGTATCTGTTTAGGTGTTTTTATTTCCTAGTCTAGCTGGATCCCTTTTCCAGAACCAGAATTGATTTACGCACTCCCTCCTGTTCCTTTAACAGTGAGGTTGAGTCCGCCCAGGTGGCATTGTCCTACCTGGGTGGGGCTAGGTGGTCATATGATGAAGCATGACACCATAGAGTGTGTGAGACCACCTAGTCCGTAAAGAAAATTCCCCTTCCATACCATACACCTAAGTCCACCCTTGTCTCGCCTCTAGTTGAGGATTACGAGGGGCATAGTGTTACAAGTGATACACTACTGATCTGCCCCGTTACAAGAACCCCGTACTCTCAATTGTGTTCCAGATGACAGGAGAAAGACACTGAAGGAAAGGTTAGAGAAAGGCTTAGAGAAAAGAACATTTAGAAATGTTCATGTATTTAGCGAAATAAAGATGCTAGGGAAGTTAGCTTTAGATGCACAACACATAGGGAAACTGTGTTTAGAGGCCTAAATATAGAACTGACAAGTTGTTTGTGGGAACGAGTGAATGTAGACATGTGTTTCTGTTTCAAAGTAAACTGACATTTATGTTAAATGGACAAGACCAAGCAATTCTAGGAGGTTATTACATCTGTGTACCAAATGCGTATTACCATCTTCCAAAAGATTGGTATGGCACATGTTACTTGTGGATAGTATTCCCAAAGATTTTTCAACTTGAGAACCTCAACAAAGTACCCAAAATGACTGAATCACATCATGATAGACAAAAGCAAGAAACTTATTCTGGCATAGTTGGAGACATATTTGGAGCAGTAATTCCTTCAGTGGGAGTTATTCTAAATTCAGTAAAAATTTGAAGTTGTCTACTATTGTGCATAACATGTTGACTAGATTTTTGGGAGCCATGATCCTAATGGATATAGAAATGGCTGTTGTAAGATCTATGACTCTTCAGAACCGCCATGCATTAGACACTGCTGAACTTGCAACATTGTTGTGCGTTCATACCTAATAATAGTGGGGAAATTAGAAGCTTAATTAACAATTTGCCTAATGAGAGCACTGATTTGAATGAGCTGAAAGAACCTGGAGTTTAGGAAAAAGTTAGCAAAGGTTTTGCTTCTGTGGGAAATTACCTTTGCAACCTAGGGACAGGGATAATATTGAAAATAATACAAGTAATATTGATTATTGAGATGTGTATAATTGGAACATGGGGAATTTATAAATTGTATCATCTGATTAAATTGATGAAATTGAAAAATGATCAGAGGAGGGAAGAAATTAAAATGGAAAGGTTGTTTAGGGAAAATTTGAGAAAGGGTAGAAGAAATAAACGTTTTAGGGAAAACAAATTGTAGGTGAACAAAAAATTGTATAGAATGATGTAAAGTGTGATGACATATTTAGTCATCAGAGGAGGGATTGTGAATACTGAATTTATTACAAATAATTTTACATGTTATGAGTTAAGAATTTTCATAGAAATTTTACTAATATAGAAAATTCATGTGCGATTTGTAAAATGTACCCACTTGAGTGACCGCTATAAAATACATAATGCTTTAGAGAAATGCATATTAATTATTATTCGAAGTGTCTGTGTAGAGAAAATTATAATCTTTTCTTATGTTAATGACTCATGTTGTGTATTTACTTATTAATTTTAAGTTAGCGAGGTTGGGCCTAGATTGCAGAGCCTCATGTTAAGCTGCAATATCTGAATATAATTGTGGGAATGCATGTCCAGAAATATTCAATACATTCATTGTTCACACTGTGTTGACCAAACGTTTAGCAGATGTCTTTAACTTTCTCATGAGAACTGCTTGCTAGAATGTTGTGTAATAGTATTTGTTACAATGTTAACTTGATGCATGAGACAGCGATGTTCTTAGGAACTAATAAGGGATGCATTGACTGGAGTACGACTGGATACAAGAAAGTTCCCTGACGAGCTGAACGATGGGAACAGGACAAGAGGAGCCAATCATTGACGTGTGAAAGACAGTTTAGTTATACCTCAGATATGGGGTTTAATTCTTATTGGATTGACTGTAAAAGTATTTTTTTTTTACCAATTACAATGTGGGAAGTTCTTTAGGTGATTTTAACTTAGCTCGACTGCACCAAGAAGAAGCGCACCTTTTCTATTCTGATTTTCCCCGTAGAGGTTCTGTTTGGGAGCTGAGCAGTTCCTGATTACTTTGTTTTCTAACTTTAATTCTATAGCTTAATGGTTAAATGATTGATGCTGATCCCTTAGAAGCTGTTTCTTGAAGGTTCAGATTTGCTTAGAGTCCCCATGTCTGAGCCATTCCCTTTCATTGCCTTTTCACTGAAGAAGACCAGACGGATGTCCAACTGACGAAGAGAATCACAGCTTGCCGATCCATATGAAGTGAGGTACAACAAAATGCTATTGTTCTTGTTGTAAGTTTGGGCCATATGTACGAAAGCTTTTTCCCATAGACACAGAATGGGTAAAATCCTTTGGTACATCTGGCCCTTTATACTTTGTTTCTAGGTACCAACCGCATTTTGACAGAGCCATAGTTAGATGTTTTTCCAAATTAATTTTGGCTAAATTGTTTTTGCATGAAGCCCAACCATGCTATTCTGAACAGAAGGTTATATAGGGAGACTCTGAAAATGCTAATGCTAACAAATTATTACTAGAAGAACTGATATTGTTCACTTGCTGAATTTAGATGTATGTCATTCCTAATGTGTAGCTCTTCTTGCTATTCATTTGTACTGTGACTCTCGAATGCTTAGTTATAAACGCTCTAGCTAAATTGAGATTCTTTAGAAGATTTGGTCAACCGGTGTCGTTTGTGTATGTATTTCACATGGTGTTGAGACTAATTTATGTGATATTAGCATTGTTAATCTAGGAAAATAAACATAGTAACTTTTACTAAAAGGTGTGGTTATGCATGACCAAATGGGTCATGGTGTGTGAAGATTATTGAGTCTGGGGAAATAATTGGCTCATGTTTATTTATTGTGATGCTGTATTTGCATTGAACTAAGGACTTATGGTGGAATCACTCTAAGCATAGTCAACAGGTCCATCGACCTAACAACCCCTTATAAACTAAACAATAAAAGACCAAATAAGGACTGATGCTCTAACAATGGCAGCTGCTCCTCTAAAGGCATAGAGATCACAGCTTAGCAGGCAGAGATCACTAATTATGGTACACTGTAGTCTTATTGGACAGCAGAGTACATGCCTCCACTTTCCTTTCAGAATGAAGTGCAGCCCATCAGTGTCTAAATCGCCCTAATAGTTTTCTGCCCAAAGAGCCTCTCGATAACTGGAGGTTTTCTTTAATCAAATAAAATTAATACAAAATCAAATAAACATGCATCTTTTAAAACTATTAGCCATAGAAGCAAAAAATACCATCAGTGTTGGATAATTAGAGAACCACTCAGTCACTCTGTTATAATATATATTCCCTAAATATGAAGATTGTTGCATCATCAAATACATAAATAAAAGCCTACCAGGCCCAATGGTCATAGGTCACTAGGCTCCTCTAGGAAGCGAAGGTGTTTGGAAATCTATCAACCCTAAATAAGAAATTTGTATTCAGTTTGCAGGGGGGGGGTGGAAGTTACAGCTAGACATTGCCCTTACAGCCCCAGCTACAAGCTTGTTGTCACAGAGTGTGGCCAATCAGTGTACGAAGGTCCAGCCAAGCAGGGTCAGGGACCACAAATATATTTTGGGAACAATGGAGCTACTCATGCTCAGCACCATACCAGTGAAGGCTATTGGTTGTTTGGAATGACACATAGGAGAACATTACACACTTTTTAAAAGGGCCAGTGGTTTGTGGAGTAGAATATATACTCACCAATCCTGGGTCAGTTCACCTGCATTTGTCTCCGGGAGGCAGCTCTTCTTCACTTCTGGGTAGCTGGTCACTGGTGGGATTCAGGGAGATCCAGCTGATGTTTGCAAGGTCTCCATTCATTGGTTAGAAGTTTTATGCTCACATGTCTGAGAGAGAGACAGAAAAAAGAGCAGGGGCAGATTGTAAGAATTGATCCCTGCCTCGAGAAAACACAGATCATACAGTTTGATGTCCATCGGTACCATGGGGCATTATGATATTAATTGACACAATCCAGTTTACTTTCAATGCTGTATATTTAAATATATGCCAAATTGTACCCTCCACTTTGCATCTGCTATTTGTCCATTCCCAAGGTGAATCACTCCCACTAGGCAGGTTTATTGTAGCATGAATAAGAACAGTTTCTCAAAAATTACACTAAATTATGCAATAAAGACACATTTCTCTTAAAAACATCATGAGAAAAAAAGCATTACAAGTGGCCCACGTGCTTTCATTTTGAACAGGTAGTGGTGACACGGACTTTAGCGAGCTCCTTGTTTCTAGCAGTGTTCCCTGAGTAATTCGACACTGCCCATTCCAGCAGTCTCCATTTTTCCCATCTTTTCAATTTTGTTTTCACTTTTATGTCTCCTTTCCATTCCCCTGGGCATTTAGTTTTCATTTCCCCCCCTCAGTCTGCTTTGCTTGTATTTGGTTACCCCCTCACACAGCTGTGGTAGAGGTAGGCAGAGTGTCAGTGCGACAGGAAGAGACCCACTCAATAAAAACTAGGCATGCAGGAGTTAACCAGTCCCCATAGAATTAAGATGCCTAAACAATGAAGCCCAGTTCAGACAAAGGATAAAAGCATGGCTATATCCACAATAACAGCCCCCTGTGTTTCCTCACTTTTCCTGAAGCAACGCTATGTCATAGACAGCGATGGAAAGCCTATGGGTAGCCATGCCCATTAGAAATCTATATAGCATAGCATATTCTTTCGTGGAGGAAGATGCAGGACTAGTGTTTTTTAGTGCAGCACCTACTTCTCCTCATGTTGGCTGCAGGAGGTAGGCTTTGGAAGGGCTGCACCTTCCAAGAAAGGAACCAACATTGGGGGCAACAGCTGAATAAGCAGCACCTGCTCATCAGGGATGCATGCACCCGGCTGCAGGTAATACACTGCTGGGCTGACGTGAGCAGGACCTAATAGAACATACTGAGGTGGCGGAGCCGACGGAAAAGTGATGTTTGAAAAATTTAATGTTAATTTTATTACTTTGATAAATGGCATTGAAAAGAGGAAAGTTTAGTTCTGTGTTTATATATATATATATATATATATATATATATATATATATATATAGGCACACCCATATATATAGCAAAAGCTGTTCTTCTTATGTAGTAAATTCCGTGCAATATATATATCTTGCGGTCGCCAGAAAGTCGTTATAGTTAGGGCCTAATTTCCATAAGAAAAGTATTTTTTATTTTACCAATAACTGGTGCTGTTTAACGAATCTTCACAAACTTTTCAAATCTAGTACGACAGTCAGTTCAGCTGCTGTGTTGAAAGTTGTGGGTGATTCATCAAGTGGGGGGGGCGAGAAAAAGGTGTGGTCCAAAAGCACTTTTTCCCCATGCAGTATCCATAGGTATTTTTAGACATGACTACTGATAGCGTGTTTTCCGTCACCCTTTGCAGGGTTGCAATCAATTCAAACTCAAACAACAATTTAAACACCATGACCCATGTGGCCACGGAAGAATAGTCCAATCAATGAAAGTTTCAAATGTTTATTCTATAACCAGCAAGCCAAAGTCACATAAATTGTGCGCAAAATAAAATTTTAAAGATAAAGAAAAACCATAGGCTGACGAAATCAAATCTATGAAGCAAGTTTAATCTACTCAACATCAACACCATTAAACATTCAAGAAGAAGAATGCATATTAATAAAGCAATTACTTTTAAGACAGAGACATATTTCAGCTCAGACAGTGAATTCATTAGTCAAGACAATTTGTAAAGCTTCAGAATTCAGGGACTGGGACATAGGTTCTCCCTACTACTTACCAAATCGGAACAGACGTGTGTGAGCGGGCTACACATGCGGGCAAAAGTCACTAAGAAAAGACAAAAAAAGTAATTTGGAAAATATCTATCTCGAGCTAAGTTAAACTAACTACGAAAAATAAAAGACAAGTGTCAGCATACTAACTCTACCCCGAAAAACAGATCAGGGGAAAATAGCATTGACATTAAAATATACCTTTCCTGGGTTCAGCCTTCAATTGTTTTGTCAGCAAAGCATGTTGATCATCAGCAAAGTCCGTTCGAAGCACCATCAGGGGAAAACTGCAGAACACGGGCTGCACATGGAACTCAGGAAACGTCTAAATGGACAAGTTAACAGAACTAGATTCAAGAGGGGACTGCCACAAACTTAAAAAGTCCTTCCCTAATTAAAAATACTCAATTTAGTTTGATTGGTCCATTTGATAAGTCCATATTACGCAAAAGGGGTAATATCCAATCAGTCCCTTAGCAAAAATCAGGTTTGCAACATCACAGCAATTTCACATGTTTGGTCTGGTTTCACTTCCTTTTTCCGTGTGACTACAGTAAATTTAACAATTTGTACATCACGTATTGCAATCCATGTTCCTTCCCATGGCACAAGACGATTTTTTCCATTCTCATGGGAACAGTTCTTTTAAACAATAGTGCTTCTCTCTGTTTAGTCATCATGTTCCATTGTTAAAACAACCAAGGACACTGCAGTGTAAAACTTACAAATAATACAATATTACTCTTTACTAATCATGTGAAACAGCCTAATGCAAAAATTCATGTTAGAGAGAAATAAATCATGCAACGTTTCACTGCTGCTGCACACATGAAAACCTCAGGCCTAGTTAAGCTAAGAAATACAAAGCATTAATATTGTCATTAATAAAACACACATAATACACAAACTAATAGATTCAGCACTAACAATATATCATCAAAATATGCAGAAGCATTGCATTAATAATGGCAATCTTTGTTAAGGCATCGTATTAAGTGCGACAAAGATGTGCATTTATTTTGCTGCACACATGTAACTAATTAATCATACATCAGCATAAATTCTATTCATCTCTACTAATAATAATTCATTTGAATGATTACATTTATTTCAAAATTGTTAAATCGTGTTTGCACTTTGTTAGTTCTGGTAGGCACAATGTCTGCCATAAAACTATTTAATGTGACCACTTTTAAAATAGGTGTCAATGCAGCTCTCCCTAGGTTAGGCTTTCTAAACATGGATATAATGTTACCAGGTGCTGGCTTCTGGTGCACTAAAAGCATTACTAAAATTGTATGCTCCAACAGTCCCCCCTCAGAGGCCAAACTATGCCATCATAAAACGGACACTCATTTCAGTGAGACAACTCAAAGCCTTGTAGTCTAATAACGTAATGCCCTTGGTCTACTGAAACTCTCAATTCTTTTCAGGTTCTTGTAATAACTGCTTCTCATTTTCTCCATTTCAATCTCTTCCCTTCCCTGTTTATTCTTAGCTCTTTGTACTTTCCAAAATCTGTATAACTTATACAGTCGAAGTGCAACTATAGCACACAATGTCAGACTCAACAAAGGTCTCAGGATCATTCTCCCAATTCCCTTTCCCAAATCTGTAAACCATCATCCAACATCAGCAAATCCTTTATGTATTGTCTCACAGATACATATCTCCTTCAGATATTTCAGGTAATTTTTCAGATTTGTCATGTTTGTTATAAATCTCCTTATCTCCTTATTAGTGTCTGGAATAAACATACAACAATGTTGTGCCTGTAAAACGTAGCAGACTCTGCCTTCATTCGCCACTAGGATGTCTAACGCAAGACAATTTTGAGTCCGTATCCAGGAGCAACATTGCTCCGGCATAATCAGTAGACATCTTGTCCACAATTGTTGACAACTTTCTAATCCTGATATCATTCAAGATCACACCCACTGACAGAATAAAGGCACCAAATATATCACCTATAGTCTCTGCTGCATTAGCTCCTCTTCTTGTCCTGGATTTAGGTCTCTCTCTCCAGACTGGATTGTTAAAATTATCCATATTTATACTTTTGTAGCGCCGCATTTGCGCCATTTTTTGACGCAAAAACGGCCCAAACTTGCAAAATAAAATTGTAAAAGTATAAATATGGGCCTAGATTTTCAGAAAAACTACCCCTAAGTAACGTGTACCATACCAGCCTTTCGGCAGCTTTTAATAGGCTTTTTCCATAAATGAAATAAACACCTGGTACAGTCGGGTCCTGTCCATTTAACATAAAATTCCAAACACTCTTAAACAAAAACACTGGTCTACATTTACTAGTCCCTACAAACTTTTTGACAGTCTTTTTCTGCAGCCTATATATACATAGTTTCCCTGCATGTTGCCAATCTAAAGCTAAGAGTCCTGCAAGATGTGTAGCATCATTCTGCCAATCCTGTAAAACTACTACTTTTTCTATTTTGATTGTCATCACTTTTCTCATGTTATCTGCTTGGTTAATGAAATCTTTCTCTACTTGTGTGAGAATGCAGGTTAAGTTTTTCTTATGTGTATTAGCAGTTCCATAAGTTAGGGTTGGTTCAACGAAACCTCCCACTATGTCTACATTCTTAGTTTGAGCAATACTACTCAAATGCTGGTAAACAGGTGCATAGGAAAACACAAGGTTGAGATTTGAATAAAAATATTGTATATACCCCTGATTATGTAATCAGGTTAATATGAGACTACAACTAATGCCCTAAGTCAAAGTCAGACTATGACAGGTGATTCCTTCCTGTGCTGATGAAGGGATCTGTGTACACACATTCATAGTTCAATGTATTCATACAGTAACCTGTAGTATACATTTGAAGACAAGTCTCCCTTTGAGTCGTCAAGATGAAGCAATCTCTCATCATTATACAAAGGATCTAGTTTTGTATGCGACTCCTCATGCACTGGTGTAATTGGGCTCTCAATTTTGTCTTTCACAGACACACACGACCCAGCAATCAATAAAATGCTCACAATCACACATACTATTTCCAGACCTATGCACACATATTTACACAAACTCCGTTTACCTTGATTCAGATTCATGACTTGTCTAGAGTCAGACCAAAATACCAAATTCAAAAATGTAAAGCGCATCTTTCTTTTTTTTTTCTTTTTTTTTCTCTTAACATGAGCAAAGCAAAAACAAAATCAATAATACTTCAAAGTCTTTATGCACTTATTTACAACAGTTCTGGATCTTTCAAAAGTTTGTTCAGTTTTTTCTTTTCTTGCAAATATTCAAAGTTTGTACCAAAAGTTCAAATGTCTCTAGTAATACATCATCTGGTAATCACTGAATAGTACTTCCAGCATATAATGTATCTGCTCATCGAGCAGCAACAAAATTTCAAAGTTCAATTCAAGAGCAATTTCAGCTGAATCCATGTTGTCAAGACAAAAGACAATGAACTCCTTCTCCCATTCATTAGCAGCAAAGTATGCCCATTCAGGTGCTGAGTACCTGGCACTCTTTTTCTTTTTGATCTCCTGCTGCACAATTTTCTCTGACCCTTTGATCTGATTCTTCAGCTACTTCAACTATAGTCGGAAGCACTTCTGCTATTGGGTCTGGACTTTTTTGCAGGCCACTGGTCTCCTCACACAGGTCTTGTTTCAGGCACAATAGTATTTTTAACATTCACAAAGTTAGCAGGAGTCGACTGACTATGAGTTGAACCTCCTGCACCTTTGATTGCTTTTGACATAGGCTCTGTGACAGCCACATGTTCAGTCCTCACAGTTTGGCTAACCTGGACCCCTTCACTCAGTGATTCAGACCATAGAGGAGCAGATACTGTATCTTCAAGAGAACTTAGAACTTCGCAAATATGGCTTGCATGAACCCTCTTCGGAAGACCAGCACACTTCACAGCTGTTGTAGTCACCAAGATAACCTAGAATGGCCCTTTCCAGCGAGGCTCTAAACATGACTTTCTTACTTGTTTCTTCACTAGAACCCAATTACCTGGACACAAGTCGTGACACAGTTGTGCAGGCTGGACGGTTGCCTCTTCAACCTGGTGAGACAAAGAGCGGACCACATCAGCTAGTCCTTTGCACTAATCCTGTGCTAAGTCATCTGACAGATTCACAGGTGCATTTGCAGGCACAGTTGGCAAACTCATAGCATTACCCATGAGTATCTCATGGGGGGACAGTCCTGCCTTCCTGTTGGGTGTGCTATGCGTGCTCATCAGAACAAGTGGGAATGCATCCGGTCATTTCAACATTGTAGATGTACACACTTTAGCCAATCCAGTCTTTAGAGTTACATTCATCTGCTTGACCAATCCACATGCTTCCGCTCTGTAACTGCAGTGAAATATTTGCTCAATTTGTAATGCAGCACACAACAATTTTATGATCTCATTATTAAAATGAGATCCTCAGTCTGATTCCAAAAGAAACTGGAAATCCAAACCTAAGTATCAACTACCTCAAAAGCAGCTTTGCAACGCTGAGGCTATCATTCCTGGGTAGGCTTCTACTTAATGTAAAAATAAACACACCACCACCAACACATATCTCAATCTATTGCACACATGCATTTCAATGAAATCAAGCTGTATTTGGTTGAAGGAGCCTCCTGATCTTCCTATGTGGCTAAGGTTAGCTGCAGTGTGTTTCCCTACATTCATCTGCTGACATGTTGAACATCTATGACACACAGCTCCTGTAACCAATCTGAATCTGGGACTGTACCATGCTTGTCTGAAAATCCAAATCATGGCATCTCTACCATTGTGTGCTTGCCCATGGTAATACCTTGCCATTGACTGTAACAAACTATTTGGCAACACTGCTTTTCCTTCACCAGAAACCCAAACATCATCTTCATCGCTTTGAACACAGCCTGCTCTACTATAACCTCTGTGTTCCTTTTCAGTCACCTCTTTCTGCAATCTCTTAACCTCTTACCAGGTATCAATTGCTGTCATCGAGAAACTTTGTTTTGTCTCACTGGTGTTAGTTCCATTGCTCCATTCCTCATTAAAAGATGTGCCATGGAGTGCACAGTATCACTTAACCTTTAACGTGCTGCACATTTTACAACTGCAATTTTCATAGGAAGCTGTATTGCTTTCAACAACTGGTAGACTATCCTCATTTCGGATAGATCATCCAGAAGAGGTGATAAAAGCCTACTGGGACCATAACTGTCCAAAGTCATGAATGACACCAAACACTTATTGACTATCCGTGAAAATTGTCACTAAGCTGGTCAGAAACACAGCATGCTCTAATAAGAGCCACCAATTCAGCTACTTGGGTGGTAAGACTACTTTAAGCCATGAAGTTTCTATCACTCCTGAGATTGTGCGAACTGCATAACCAGCTATCAGAGTTCCATCATTGTTTCTTAAACAGGAGCCATCCACGAATATGACATAGTCATTTTCGTTTAAGGGAACATCTTGAATATCAGTTCTTGGTTTTGTGCAAAGTTCAGTCAAATTGAGACCGTCATGCTCCACTTCATCTTGATCATTAACATTTTTAATATTACTGGGCATAAGCGTTGCAGGATTCAACACTGTGCATCGCTTAATATAAACATTTGCTGACCTGAGGATCAACTGCTCATAACTGGTCAAATGGGAATTCGATGTTGCGTCTTTGTTTGGGAACTCCACAGAGTGGGGCACAAAAACATTCAGGGGATGACCCACAACAATGCTTTCGCACTGGACTATGCTGACAGCTGGTGCTACCACAGCTGTTAAACAACCGGACAAAGCAGCAGCTATGGTAGCCAGTGTGGCAGAAAAATAAGCCACCGATACTCCTCCGTGTAACTGCGTCAAAACAGAAAGTGCACAACCATCACGTTCACAACAAAAAGAGAAGCATTTATTGTAATCAGGCATTCCCAGAGCTGGGGCTCCGCACAGGCTTTGTCTCAGCTCAGAGAAGGCTTTCATGCATGTATCATCAAATGATACTGGATCAGACACTTCTTTGTGTGTCATTTTCAAGAATGGTTTGGACAGTAATGAAAAATTTGGGATCCACTGGCGGCAGTAACCAACCATTCCCTGAAACTTTCTGACTTCTCTTTGTGTTACAGTTGAATTCATTTGCATGATTGTTGAGATTCTCTCCTGAGACCTTTCTTGCACCTTTCTCTTTGTGATGACCTAAATACTTCACCTCTCTCTGACAGTACTGTAATTTTACGGGGTACACTTTATGGCCTTTCTCACCCAAATGGTTCAACAGCACAATGGTATCTCTTCTATAGGCCTCACATGTGTTTGATGTGACCATCAAATCATCTATGTACTGAACTAGGACTGAATGAAATGCCATGTTCCGCTATGGCTGCAACTAATAGAAAGATTTTATTTACAGAAAAGGTCACATCCCAGTTAACTCACAGGACTTGAATCGCAAACCACAAATTGGTGAAAGCTGTGTATATTCCTGCTGTTGTACTCCACACGGGTATACAAAGTCACCATCCATTTTTAATCAGATCCTGAAAAAACATTTCGAGTCCCTGAACATGCCATTTCATTCAGTCCTAGTTCAGTACATAGATAGATGATTTGATGGTCACATTAAACATCCGTGAAGCCTGTAGGGGAGATACTATTGCCCTGTTGAACCATTTGGGTGAGGATGGCCATAAAGTGTCCCCCAGAAAATTACAGTACTGTCAGAGAAAGAAGTACTTAGGTCTTCACATAGAGAAACGTGCAAGAAAGGTGTCCCAAGAGAGAAGTTCAGCAATCATGCAAATTAATCCACCTGTAACACAGAGAGAAGTTAGAATATTTCTGGGGATGGTCGGCTACTGCCGCCAGTGGATCCTGAATTTTTCACTATTGGCCAAGCCATTGCTGAAGTTGACACACAAAAAAGTGTCTGATCTGGTATAATTTGATGACACATGCATGAAAGCCTTCTCCGAGCTGAGAGAAAGCCTGTGCCAAGTCTCAGCTCCGGAATTGCTTGATTACAACAAATGTTTTCTCTGTTTTGTTCTGAACATGATGGTTGTGCACTTTCTGTTTTGACCCAGTTACATGGAGGAGTCAACAGACCAGTGGCTTATTTTTCTGCTACACTGGATCCTGTAGCTGCTGCTTTGCCCGGCTGTTTAAAAGCCATTGCTGCCACTGGTGTCAGTATAGCCTAGTGCAAAAGCATTGTTATGGGCCACCCCCTGAACATTTTTGTGCCCCACTCTGTAAAGGTCCTTTTGACCTGAACAAAGACACAACATTTAACTAATGCCCGTTTGGCCCGTTATGAGCAGTTGATCCTTGGGTCGGCAAGGTTTAACATTAAGTGATGCACAGTGTTGAATCCTACAACACTTATGCCCAGTAATGTTAAAAGTGTTAATGATCAAGATGAAGTGGAACATGACTGTCTTGATGTGACTGAACCGTGCACCAAACCAGGACGTGACATTCAAGATATTCACTTAGACAAAAATGACTATGTCATGTTCGTTGATGGCTCCTGTTTAAGAAACAATAATGGATGTCTGAGAGCTGGTTATGCAGTTTGCACAATCTCAGGATTGATAGAAGCTTCATTGCTTCAAAGAGTCTTTTCCACCCAAGTAACTGAATTGGTGGCTCTTACTAGAGCATGCTGTGTTTCTGAACAGCTTAAAGTGACCATTTTCATGGATATTCAATCTCAGTTTAGTGTCATTCATGATTTTGGATGGTTATGGCCCCTGCGAGGTTCTATGACCTCTTCTGGATCACCTATCCAAAATGGTGACAGAGTTCATCAGTTGTTGAAAGCATCTTGTTAGACATCTTGTTAGGCAATGCCTATGCTGACCAAGTGGCCAGATACTGTGCACTCCATGGCACATCCTTTAATGAGGAATGGAGCCAAAGAAGTAGCTCCAGTGAGTCAAACCAACGTTTCTTGATTACAGCAGTTCATAACTGGGAAGAGCCTAAGAGATTGCAGGAAGAGGTGACTGAAGAGGAACACAGAGGTTGGAGTAGAGCAGGCTGTGTTCATAGAGATAAAAATGATGTTTGCATTTTCAGTGAAGGGAAAGCAGTGTCCCCAAATGGCTTGTTATTGTCAATGGCAAGGTATTACTATGGACAAGCACATATTGACAAGGATGCCATGATTAAGGCATTTAGACAGACATGGTACAATCCCAGATTCAGATTAGTTGCAGTTGTGTTACATGCCAACACATGAATGTAAGGAAACACACTGTGGTGAACCTGAGCCAGATAGTTAGATCAAGAGGTCCTTTCAACAGAATGCAACTTGGTTTTCATTGAGATGCCTGTGTGCAATGGATTGAGGTATGTGTTGGTGGTCGTGTGTGTCTTTTCACATTGGGTGAAAACGTACCAAACCCGCAGGAACAATAGCCTCACTGTTGCAAAGCTGCTCTTAAGGGAGTTGATATCAAGGTATGGTTTCTCGGCTTCTTTGGAATCAGACTGAGGACCTAATTTTAACAATGACGGCATAAAAGTGTTGTGTGTAGCATTGCAAATTGGGCAAAGATTGCACTGCAGTTACAGGCAAGAAGCATCTGGATTGGTCGAGCAGATTAATGGAACTCTAAAGTCTTGACTGGCTAAAGTGTGTGCATCTACAACACTGAAATGGCTGGTGCATTGCCACTTGTTCTGATGAGCATACATAGCACCCCCTGACAGGAAGACAGGACTGTCCTCTCACAAGATACTCATGGGCCGTGCTATGAGGTTCCCAGTCGTGCCTGCAAATGCACTTGTGAACATTTCAGATGACTTAGTGCTGGATTATTACAAAGGACTACCTGATGTGGTTCTCTCTTTGTCTTGCCAGGTTGAAGAAGCAACTGTTCAGCCCACACAAGAGCAGTGTCGCAACTTGAATCCTGGTAATTGGGTTCTGGTGAAGAAACATATGAGAAAGTCATGCTTAGAGCTGTGCTGGAAAAGGCCATTCTAGGTTATCTTGGTGACTTCGACAGCTGTGAAGTGTGCTGGTCTTCTGAAATGGGTTCATGTGAGCCATACACTCAAAGTACCAAGTCCTCTTGAAGATACAGTGCCTGTTCCTCTAGGGTCAAAATCGGTGAATGAAGGGATCCAGGTTTGCCAAACTGGGCAGGTGGCTGTTGCAGAGCCTGCATAAGTTAGTGAAAGTCTGAGCTTGTCAAAAGCAATCAAAGGTGCAGGAGGGTTAAGTCAGGGTCAGTTGACTCCTGCTAGTACAGTGAACATTGAAAATCAGTTGTGCCTGAAACAAGAACTATGAGAGAAGACTAGAGGCCTGCTAAAAGTCCAGACCCAATAGCAGATGTGCTTCCATCCATAACTGAAGTAGCTGAAGAGTTGGATCAAAGTGACGGTGAAAACTGGAGCAAGGAGATCAGAGAGAAAAAGAGTGCCAATTCGCAGGTACGTAACATCTGAATGGACATTCTGTGCTGCTAATGAATGGGAGAAGGAGTTTGTTGCCTTTTGTCTTGACAATTCAGATCTAGCTGAATATTCTGGAACTTTGTAGATGAACTGAACTTTGAAATTCTATTGCCACTCAATGAGCAGAGATATTACATGCTGGAAGTGCTTATCAGTGATGGTGTATTACTAGAGACATTTGATACAGATTCTGAACATTTGGAAGAAAATAAAAACTTGATGAACTTTCTGAAAGGCCAAGAATGTTGTAAACAAGTGCAAAAAGACTTTGGAGTACTTTTGATTATGTTTTTGCTTTGCTCACATTAAGAGAAGAGAAAAAAAAAAACATTTTAAAAGCTGCTTTACATTTTTTATTTTGTTTTTACTTTTATTATTTGGATTTGGTATTTTTGGTCTGATTCTAGACAAGCCATGAATCTGGATCAAGGTAAACAGTATAAGTATAAGTATGTGTGTTTAGGTTTAGCAACAGTGGTTGTGATTGTGAGTGTCTTATTGATTTCTGGGTTGAGTGTGCCTGTAAAAGACAAAGTTGAGAGCACAGTTACACCAGTGCATTAGGAGTCGCAAACAAAATGAAGTCAACTCTATAAAGGTGAGCGATTGCTTCATCTTGACAACTCAAAGGGAGATTTGTCTTCTAATGTATACTACAGGTTACTGTGGGTGTGCGTGATTGTTATGTGTGTACACAGATTCCTTTGTAGAGGAAGGAATCACATACCATAGTCTGTCTTTGACTTATGGCATTAGTTGCAGTCTGCTATTAACACGTCTATATAATTAAGAGTTTATTCAGTATTTTTACTCCAATATGAAACTCGTCTTTTCATTTTTGCCCATTAACCAGCATTTGTGTAGTATTTCTAGAGCTAACAACATTGACATAGTGGGAGGTTTCGTGGAACCAACACTACCTATGGAACTGCTTATGAGTATAAGAATAATTTAACCTGCATTCTCACACAAGTTGAGAAGGATTTCATTAATTAAGTGGATGACAGAAGAAAAGCAATGAAAACCAAAATAGAAAAAGGAGTAGTTTTACACTATTGGCAGAAATACTATGCTAGACATCTTGCAGGTGGTAATACGCAAAGACGCTTGGCTTTAGATTGGCAACATGAAGGGAAGCTATGTATATACAGACGCAGTCAAAGAGTGCAGCAATATTTGTAGGGACTAGCGAATATAGACATGTGTTTTTGTTTAGAAGTGTTTGGAGTTTTATGTTAAATGGACAGGACCCTGCCGTACCAGGTGTTTATATCACTTGTGGGAAAAATGCCTATTACAAGCTGCCGAAAGGCTTGTATGGTACACCTTATCTTGTTTGGAGAGAGATCTCCAAACCTTGTGCAGAGGAGATTACACGTGATATATTTGGTGCCATTATTCCATCAATGGGTGTGATCTTGAACTATATCAATATTAGAAAGTTGTCATCAATTGTGGACAAGATGTCTACTGATTATGGTGGAGCAATGTTGCTCATGGATGCGGAAATTGTTACTACGAGATCAATGGTTTTGCAAAATCGTCTTTGGTTAGGCATCTTATTGGCAAAGGAAGGCAGAGTCTGCAAGGATTTAAAACCACAACATTGTTGCACGTTCATTCCAGACAACAGTAAGGAGATGAAGAGAGTCATATCAAATATGACAATCTTGAAAAATGAACTAAAAGATCTGAAGGAGACAAATATCTGGGAAAATATAAGTAAAGGATTTTCGATTGTTGGACCATGGTTTGGAGATTTGGGAAAGGGAATTGTGAGAATGATCCTGAGACCTTTGAGGATTGTGACATTGTGTGCTACAGTAGCACTTGGATTTTATAAATTATACAGATTTGGGAAAAAGTACAAAGAGCTAAGAATAAACAGTGGAGGGAAGAGATTAAAATGGAGAAAATGACGAGCAGTTATCACAAGAACCTGAAGAGTGTTGAGAATGTTGCTGACCAAGGCCTTTACATTACCAGACCACAAGGCTTTGAGTTGACTTATAGAAATGAGAGTGTCTTTTTTGTGACAGTATATTTTGCTGTCAGAGTAGGGAAGTTGGAGCATACATTTTAGTAATGCTTTTAGTGCACCAGACATCAGCAGTTGGTATCATTTATAATCAGGTATTGAAAGCCTAACATAGACAAGCTGCATTGATACATATTTTAAAAGTGTACACATTTATAATTGTGGCAGACATTGTGCCTACCATGACCAAAGTTGTGGCTACCAGAACTGATAATGTGATAACGTGATTTAAACAATGTTGAAATATATTTTAATCATTAGAATTCATTATTAATAGTAGAAATTAATATGATTTATAATGATTTATGATTAATTTGTTGTAGTTACATGTGCATAGAAAAGTAAGTGTGCATCTTTGTCATATTTAATGTGATGTTTTAATAAAGTATGCAATTATTTATGATCTGTTTTTTACAAATTCTGATGAGATATTATTAATGCTGAATTCATGTTTGCATATTATGAGTGTTTTTATTAATAGCAAAATTAATGCATTGTATGTCTTGTGTTAGCATAACTAGTCTTGAAGTCTTCACATTTGCAGCAGCAGTAAAATGCCAAGTCATTTCTTTCTCTCTAACATGAATTTTTCCACTCGGCTGTTTCACATGATGAGTAAAGAGTCCTATTGTATTATGTGTAAGCTTCATTCACAGTGTCCTTGGGTATTGCAACATTAGAACATGAGGACGTGAAAGTAAAGCAGTACCATTGTTTAACTGCTTGTTCCCATGTGAAAGGAGAAATTCAGCATGTACCATAGGAAGGAACATGGACTGCAACAAGTAATGTACATATTGTTAAACTATTGGAGTCACACAGAAAGCAGAGATAACTTCACACTTACCCTGAGAGAATACCCTGATGTTTCAAATTCAACTTGTGTTATAATTTCTATTGGATATTGCACTCTTTGCATAATGTGGACTCATCGAACTGACCAACTGAACTGCATTGAATGTTTCAGAATAGGGAAGGACATTCTAAGTGTGAGTCAATTCCCACTTGATGTTTGTTCTGCTAAGAAGTCTGTTAGCACATCTGACCTTATTTGGCTTCTCTTCAATTAATTTATAAGGGGACGCATTAGAGGTTCGATGGACCTTTAGACTGTAATTCCCACCACAAGACTCATACTCAGTCAATGGGATCAGTAATCTTGGGAGTCAGTAATTTCCACACACCATGACTCCTTGGCCATGAATAACCACACCTTTATGTAAAAATTAAAATGTTCATTTCCCTATATTAACAATGCTAATATCATGTAACTTAGTCTCAAAATCAAATGATAAACATACAGAAATAATACTGGTTGACTGAATCTTCTAAAGAATCTCAATTTAATCAGTGTGTGCATCACTACACATTCTAGAGTCACAGTACAAATCAGTAGCAAGAATAACTGTGCAATAGAAATAGCATACATTTAGATTCAGCAAAGAACATACATCAACTGTTGTTAATATTTAGCAAACATCCTTAGTGAGTCTCCTAACTAACCTTCTGATTAGAATAGCACATTTGCCAAAACAAAAAATCCACACCTGACACGTATACACACACCCCACACACAACCAACAACAGTACTATAAAACACATCAACAACACCCACAATCCTTTGCAAACAGGAAAAGACCGCAAAAGCTAGCCACACAAATCACAGAGGCAACTGCACACAAACACACACACACACCACAACTACCCATTCATCCGTCACGCACCACACACCCCACCACATCACTCAACACCCTCTGCACAACACACACACCACACAGTACCCATGTCCCCACAAAGGCACCTGCGTTTCACAGATGAGGAGTTGCGGGTCATGGTTGAGGAAAAAGTCAGGGTAGAGCCACCACTGTGTGGTGCATAGGTCCAGCAGATTTCCATTGCCAGGAAGATGGAGCTATGGCAGAGGATCGTGGACAGGGTGAACGCCATGGGACAATATCCATGCACAAGGTATGACATTCGGAAGAGGCGGAATGACCTACGTGGAATTGTGCGTTCCATAGCATCAACGCACTAGCTCGCAATCATGAGGACTGGTGGCAGACCACCACCTACTGACCCACAACTGACAGCATGGGAGGAGCAGGTCTTGGCAATCCTGCATCCTGAGGGACTCACTAGAGTAGCCGGAGGACTGGACACTGGTGAGTCAACTTTAACGACCTACCACCACCCTATTCCTGCATGCCAACTCATCCCCTCACCCTGACTCCCTTCACCCCACTTCATCCCACACAGTGCACCACCCCAGTAACCATACCTAAATGTTTACCCCTGCATGCCATACCCACTGCAATCACATCCCTCCCAGCTCTGAATGCACACCCACTACCAATGTATGGACAGTATGGGGAACTACCAATCCCACAATACATCACCACACACCACCATAGGTGGGACCACAACACCTTTATCAGTGGGAAAGCTTGAAATGCAGAATATGTCACAGAAAATTACCTTAACATATCACTTTCATCCCCACAGGTGCCTCAGTCACTGTCAGCGACGAGGAGGTGCCACGGCAACCCAGTCCCCCATCAGAAGATGCTCTCAATGATGACAGCAATTCTGGAGGTCTGGATCTGAAAGAACTCCCTGGCCCATCTGGGACTACTGCTCAGTCGGACACGACATCCCACACCAGTCCACCACAGGGCCCCCCACACAGACTCCAACACCACAGCTGCCAGCCAATGCCGCCAAACCTCTGTCCCCAGGACAGGTCAATCACCGGTGTGCACACCTGTACAAGGAACAGAGTCTACACCACACAGGCAAGACGATGAAGGTCCTGGTGTCAGTGGGAGTGGGCACACCGTCAAAGAGACACAGGCATAGGGGGCTAGAGACACTCAGAAGGCAGCTATGCGCCAGGGGGAGGACAGGCCCTGGGAACTGACTGCCCAGGAGGCACTCACACATGTCCTGGGAGCATACCAACAATCCCAGGACAGGATGGGCCAGGTGATCACTATCATGCAGGAGAACCAGCAGCTGCAGATGGTTCACCACTAGGAGGTCATGCAGCAGTGGCCTCCCTTGTAGGGGTACTGGGTGACATGGCCAACACCATGCGGGAGAACAAAGCACCCCAGCGGCCCACTTCCACTAGCCAGTCCACCCAACAGCCATCAACATCAGCTGCAGCTAGTGGACAGGAGGACCCACAGGCCACCAGCACCCCTCCCCCTGCAGAAGGTGAACCACCCCGCAAGTGTTCCCTGTGACCCAGACAGACACCAGAGACTGTTGCCAGGATCAAGAAATGAGTTCCTTCTGAATGTCCCCCTTATTTCCCCCTGAGTCACCATGTTCACTTTGGACTGCCATTGCTCCTCTTCCTGTGGCCCCATGGACACCGAACCTGTGCCACAGTCAGACTGGGCCACTACTCTGAACCTTTCCTCAACCATCACCCCACTCTATTGCACTTCATATTGCTATTTTGTCTTCAAATAAACACCCTTGAGCACAACTTGAGTAATAGTGCTTTATCAAAAAGAAATGTGCAATGTATTGAACTGTATTATCCTGTGCAAATGTCCTGTAATGTGTGAAGCCATCCAACAAATGTGTCTCAGCAGTCTGTAGTCATCACATCAGTACACTGTTGTAACCACACCAACATCTGCAATAAGGGAAGGTATAGGTGACAGTCAATTGGGATGCAAAGGTAGTGACTGGCATAAAACTACACCCACACAGCACAGAAATTAAATGTAGAAATGTATGGATCATCAGTCTTACCTAAGTGTCATTGGAAGTACTGCTGTATGATCTGTGTCCTGTTGTCCAAATCCTCTTCCTATTCCCCCTCCTCACTGTCCTCAGTGTCCACTGCTGCTACAGGTGCATTGTCACCCCCTCCTCCTGGAGATAGGGCACATGGCGTCTTAGGGCCAAACACCACCACAATCTGGCAGACCTTCTCAGGGTAGTAGCACAGGGATTTACCTGTCAGATGGAGGCACCTGAATCTGGCTTTCAGAAGACCGAAGGTTCGTTCCACAATCCTCCTGGTAGCCCATGAGCATCATTGTACCGATTCTCAGCCCCTGTTCTCAGATTCCTGACAGGGGTCAACAGCCAGGACAGGTTTGAGCAGCCGGAGTATCCTGGAAGAAGTAAGGGACACACTTTAACCATGCACAATCGCATGGTGGAATGACTCCAGTAGGCATACACTGACAAACATTGGGTGAGGACTCAAGCTCACCTGTGAACCACACTCTGTGCCTCTGTAGTCGTACCATCACCTATGGGACGCTGCTATTCCTCAGGACATAGGCATCCTGCACAGATCCAGGGTACTTGGCAGTGACATGGGATATGTACTGGTCATTATGGCATACCATCTGGACATTGAGAGTAGAAACTCTTCCTATTCCTGTACACCTGGGGCCAGATGTAGGAAAAAAGCAATTTGCGACTTGCAAATTGCGAGTCCCTGCGACTCGCAATTTGCAAGTCGCAAATTGCTATGCAGTACGGTGTCTCAGACACCGACTGCAACTCGCAATGGGGTCGCAATGACCCACCTCATGAATATTCATGAGGTGGGTCGCAAATTGCGGCCCCATTGCGAGTATAGGCACTCGCTAACATGGAGGCCTGCTGACGTCAGCAGACCTCCATGTTAGCGACCTGCTTTTAAATAAAGCAGTTTTTTTTTTTGAAGTGTAGCCCGTTTTCCCTAAGGGAAAACGAGCTGCACTTAAAAAAAAAAACGAAACCTTTAGTTTCGGTTTTTTCAGGGCAGGGAGTGGTCCCTTGGACCACTCCCTGCCCTGAAAAAATATTTTGGGCTCCAGTCACAAACTGGAAGGGGTCCCATGGGGACCCCTTCCAATTTGCGATTGGGTTACCATCCACTTGAAGTGGATGGTAACTGCGATGCCATTTGCGACCGCATATGCGGTCGCAAATGGTATTGCATCCCAATGCGACTCGCAAATAGGAAGGGAACACCCCTTCCTATTTGCGAGTCTGAAATGCATTTTGCGAGTCGGTAACGACTCGCAAAATGCATTTCTGCATTGGGATACGCGTTTTGCGACTCGCAAACGGCGAATTTTGCCGTTTGCGAGTCGCAAAACGTTTGCTACATCTGGCCCTTACTCATTTGCCCTGCGAGGGACTAAGGAGATATGGGTCCCGTCAATGGCCCTGATCACGTGCTCTATGTCCCATTGCGTAGAATCCAGCCTTAACAGTGGGAAAATCATCAACCTGGGGGAATGCACTGTGGCTGCACATATGTTTGAGCAAAGCAGTTAAAACCCTTCCAAGCACAATCAAGAACATTGGCTGTGACATTTCTGCAGCCAAGCCTACAGTCACCTGGAATTAATCAGTTGCCAGGAAATGGAGCACTGACAGTACCTGCACAAGAGAGTGAATTGCTATGGGGCAATGGATTAGGGGTATCAGATCAGGCTCCAATTGTGCACACAGCTCTGTGATTGTGGCCCTATCCATAAGATAGATGAGTATTATGTGGCAGTCCTCCAATGTAGCCAAGTCCACAAGGAATGTATGTCGCAACAACGCATGATGGAACCACGCATGCCTAAACAACGCGGTCAAAACAACGACCGCGTTGTTATCACCAATGCCTTTACCACGAATGCCTTAACAATTCATTGTAAAGGCATTCCTGGTAAAGGCATTAATGAATGGCATGCATGGTTCCAGCATGCGATCCCCCCTGCCCCCCACCCCCACCCCTAAAAATTACTGGGACCCCCCACCCCACCCCTAAAACCACCCCATCCCCCACCCCGCCCGTAAAATTACCCCAACCCCCACCCCTGAAACCTAAAACCACCCCAACCCTGACCCCTGCCCCTAAAATTACCATGACTACCCCACCCCGCCCCTAAAACCACTCCCACTCCCACCCCGCCCCTTAAGCCTAAAAACCACCTTAACCCCCCCAACCCCACCCTTAAAACCTAAAGCCCCCCAGCCCCCACCCCTAAAATTCACCCCTAAAATTACTGCGACAACCCACCCCGCCCCTAAAACCTAAATCCACCCCAACCCCCCACCCTGCCCATAAAACCTAAACTACCCCAAACCCCACCACCAAAAAGTAAAAATACCCCAGAACCCCCACCCCTGCGCCTAAAACTGAAAATCGCGGTTAAGGCTGTTTCCCGTCCACAAGGGTTCTGTACACGGGTGCATGCCTCCTCCTCCCATTCCTCTACAGTGGTTGGTATCTAAGGGAGCCAAAAGTAAAATGGGTGTGACCACAGGACCTATGGACACACAACACCATAGTACACAGAGCATGTATGTATGTAGGACATCAGACTTATCTAGGTGTGTACATTCAACGCAAATGACGCACATATGAATTCAAAACATTAGTACTGGCAGTAGGAAATGGCAGCCGCCTGTATGTTATGTTATGTATGTTATGTATGCAGGGATTGGTGGAAGTGACCTCACTCAGCCGGAGTCATGGCGGTAGGCAGTCTGCACCGCTGTGCTATTCCTCATTGGTTAACATTGGGCTAAGGAGTACAGGAACCAATGATGATCAACGCCAGCGGTGACGGTGTTCACCGCCGCGGACGTGATCGCCATTTCCTTTCTACAACTTCACTTGATTCCTGATTATCCACTGGACAACATCTCCATTGCGTGTGCTGCTGTGACCTGTGTCTGGAACCTGCCATGGCTTGTGATACAGGGGAAAGGGCACCAGCCTTCATGTTGGAGGAGCTGGAGAAGCTTGTGGTTGAGGTACTATCAACAGGTGAGTACAACATGGGTATGTTGCACGCGACATGCCTGAATGGAGATGCATGTGTGCTAGCAGTGTGTCAATTGGCTGAGGTGGGTATGGCTGCAGGCAGTGTGGATGCGGAGGTACGGGTCATGTGTATGCTACATGAGGGGCAAATGCAGTATGTAGGCCATATGTCTGACAGGCTGGATTGTATGGTTCATGGTGTCCTTCTGTCTGTTCCCTCTGCAGGTCAGCGCCCATCAGAAGAAGGGGCTGTGGTGTGCCATCGCCAAGGATGTGTAGACGCTGGGGGTCCATAGCCGGCAGAGCACCCACTGCAGGAAATGGTGGGAGGACCTGAGACACTGGGCCTGGAAGACCGCTGTGGATAGCCTCCCAACAAGGGAGGGGTGCCAGTCGGAGGCTGACACCCCTAATGGCCCGCATACTGGTGATGGCCTACCCAGAGCTGGATGGGCGCTTGAGGGCAACACAGCAGCCACAAGGGGGTGAGTCCAGTGTGTGTGGCATTCATCCTTTCTTGCCTGGCATGGGGTCTGGGTGCAGGTTTGTAGTCAGTGGATGCCCCCATATGCCAGTATAGACATTACTGTGTGGTCCTGCTTAGCTATGTAGGGTGGTATGCATTCTTGGTATTGCTAGGTTGCTACCTTGCCATGGCTGACAGGGCTTAGTTGTTCCCAGTAGGCATGCAGATGATAGTGTATTGGTTCCTGCCTGCTGTAGTGCCTAGGCAATGGTTAATCACTGTGGTCCATACTGCCCAATCTTCGTCTCAGGGAGTGATTGTGATGTGTATGCCATCTGTGCTGTTGCTGCTGTGATTGACCCTGTGCTCCCTTTCTCCCCCCCCATCCTTTTGCCATCCTGTCAAGTGTGCATTCGCATCATCTGGTGAAGGAGCAGGGGCATGGCGAGCAAGGGAACCAGCAGCCCACAGGACCCTGGAAGCAGGGTCCAGCAACGCCAAGGGGACCAGTGAGATGGAGGGTGAGGGGAGCACCATGGGGGAGACCGGAGCTGATACAACTGACTGATTCCTCCGATGGAAGCTCCCTGATGGTGGTCGACCCCTCTGGAACCACACCAGCTACATCATATTCCGCCACCCCTGTACCAGCATCGCCCTCGCAGTAGCTCCACACCGAGTTGCCTGTGCCCACTCTCCCAGGAGGCTGGACAGCTCCTTCGCCCCAGGAATCTCAGGCCCTGCCCCAGTCAGCCATGCTGCTCTCAGTGAGGAGGCTATTGACCTCCTGAGATCCATTTCTGCAGGGCAGTCAACCATAGTGAATGCCATCCAGGGGCTGGCATCCGAGATGCAGCAATGCAATGCCTCCTGGAGGGCATTCACGGTGGCTTGCCGGCCCTACAAAGATAATTTCAGGCACTGGCCTCCTCACTGGCGGCAGCCAGTGCCCCTGTTTCTTCTGTCCCCCCTTCAACTACCTCTTCCCAGTCCCCGTCTCCTCTCCCCCAAACCCATCCCAAGCATACATTCTGACAAGCATGCACCCAAAACAACAGTCAAGACTTGCACAGACAAACACAGGCAGCACACATCAGTCCACAAGCACACACAGTTGCATACACAACAGCAGCCACTGCCTCCACTGTCTCCCCTCCTCCTCCTCCCTCACAGTCACATCAGCACTCACACCTGCATGCACAGCATCAACAGTCCCAGATCCTGCCACCTGCACAGCCTTGCCCACAGTCACCACAACAGCAGACCGTAGACATGCACCCCACACACCACATGCACAGTCACCACCACCACCATCACCACCTCATGCCGCACACCCACCTCACTTGCAGACACCACCACAACATCCATCCACATGTCCTGTTTGACCTCCCCCACCCTTTCTGCCCACTCCTCCAAAGACACACAAACACTCCCACTCAGACCCCCAACAGGGATGCACCTCACACACTCACACTGTCCATTCACCTGCACCCTAGTCCAGCACACCTCCTCCTCCTACAACCACTCCCTCTACCTCCACTCCCATACCTCCTCCCACAACCCACCCCACTGGTCCTAAGAAGCTTTTCCTTTCCAGCCTTGACCTCCTCCCTATTCCACCACCGTCCTGCCTGTAAAGGAAAGGCCCCCCAGGCCAGTACCTCCACCTCCTGTTTAACTCCTATTCCTCCCCCTGAGACTGCAACTGTACAAGGGGGGCAAGAGTGGCACTCCGCCCCCCCAAGCCCACTCCTCTGCCCCCTAAACAGAAGGGTCAATACCTGCCCTCTCCCAAGCCCAAGGACCCCCATACCAAGAAAACACCCCGTCCACCACCGCTACACCCCTCTGCCCCCTGAGGTGCCTGCCTAGTCCCAAAATGATGCCCCTGCCCAGTGGAGTACCGTTGTTGTCAGGAGTCAAGTTGGGCTCTTGGACGTTGCTCTGTGGCCCTATGTGGACTTTGGACTGGCCAATGGCCCCGCATGTAAATATGTTATTTCCCATTTTTTGACTTTACACTCGTTCTCCAACATGATTACAGTGGTTGGACCAGAGGTATGTGCCCTAGCTTTCCTTGCTCCTGGGTTCTGTTGCTGTCGATTTACACTGCTGATTGTTCTGGGTGTTTGGTGTGTGTGTATGGTGTGTGTTGTACGTGAGTGTGTGTCACTCTCCCCTCCCTCCCTCCTTTGTGTGCTAGGCAGCTGTACTCACCGTCGTTGTCTTCGTCAGTGTAGGTGCTCCTGGACTGCCGTGGTATGGTACAGCATCTGGAAGACTTGCAGCTCCAGTATCCCTGTAGGTGAGTGTCTCCTTGTATATGATGGGTTTCTGACAGGCTTTTGGTGGCGTTGCTACCGCTCCGGAAATCCTGATGGTGTGCTGTGTCATAATATGGTGGAAGGATCCTTGTTTTCTGCGAGCCTGTAGGTGGCTACCGCCGTGAATGGTGGTCATACCCCACTGGCGGTTGGTGTGGTACATTGGCTGTCTATGGGATGGATCACCACCATGGTCATTAGTTGGCGGTAATTACCACCGGCCTGGCGACGGTATTACCGCTATCGCCTGCATGGAGGTCATCTGACTACCAATGTCATAATGAAGGCCATAGTCTTATACCTTGCCTCAGTATGGTTCAACAAGTTGCAACTGTCTTCATCAATTAGACATCAGTTCGGTTAGCATCAGCATCAAAACATAGCACTAAAGTTCAAGATAGAAATGTCTCAGAAACGGGAATAAACGGAATGGCACTTCTCAGTAAAAGATTTTGGAAAAAGTGAGCTCTTCCTTCCCTGTGAAGTCGGGCTAAGTTAAAACCATCCAGGACACTGTCCACGTTGTTATTGGTCAAAGAATCACACATTTACATTTAAATCCAATGAAACTAGAACTTCAAATCTAAGATATAGCTAAACTGTCTTTCACATCATGATGATTGGCTCCTCTTCTCCTGTTCCCATCGTTGGGCTCGTCAGTTAACAATTTTGTATTGTCTTGTACTCCAGTCAGTGCATCCATTATTGGTTCCTGGGAACGTCGCCTTTATACACACTAAGGGGGTCATTACGACCCCGGCGGTCGGCAGTAAGTACTGCCAACAGGCTGTCGGTACTTACTGCCATATTATGAATGTACCACTTCGACCGCCACAGCGGTAACAGCCGCCGGGCTGGAGATATATATCTCCAGCCCGGCGGCCGTCACTGTTCTGCCTGCGGGATTATGACCCCACCTGCCGCTATGATTTTCGTGGCCTCCTTACCGCCACGTAAACCATGGTGGTAGGCATTATCAGTGACAAGGAATTCCTTCCCTGATCGGGGTCTTCCCTCCCATTCCCTCTCCAGTTACACTCCCACCCCACTTGCCTCTCCAAAGCCCCACCACCCCCTACATTCACGCCCCCTTGACACACACACACACATACACACACCCTTTTCCCACAAACATCCACACATGCATACATCCACTCACACACACCTGCAAACATTTTCAAACATATACACACACACACATTGACAAAACACAACATACATGCACTCACACCTCCATACATGCACAGTCCCATCCAACACGCAACACACACCTGCATCCACGCACATACAAACATACACACACACCCCCACACACACACAACACCCCCTTCCCCTGTCAGAGGCCCGACTTACCTGTGATCCGGGGGGTCCTCCCGCAGGAGACGGGACGGGGGCGCTGCTGCCACCAGCAGCGTCCGCCAGCAGAATACTGCCAGGCCATATTATGGGTCATAATACGGCTAGCGGCGGTATACTGGCGTGGCGCTGCTGCTGGCAGCAACGCCACCTTACCGCCATCTGCCGGCATGGCCACAGCCGGATTTCTGTCATCATTCTGGTGGAAATTCAGCTGTGGTCATAATACAGCGGATGTCTGGTAGCTGCAGTGACTGTCTTTTGGAGGCTGTCGCTGCGGCGGTAGGTAGTTTTTACCGCCATTTTCGAAATTAGGGCTTGAGTCTTTTTGCACACTTCTGCCATTGAGCTATACTTGGGCTACATTTGGGTGATATCTGTGCTACATTTGGGCTCTTCTTTCCCTGGTGGCCATCTTGGGAGACTCCTTTGGTCTTCTCATTTATTGCAGTATCCTCAGTAGAAAATGGTTTCAGCTGTCCACTTCGATTCCATCAAGATGGCAGTCAGATGTGACACACTTTTGGCATAGATACAGAATGTGCATGTTCCAGTTTACATGTCAGAATCTTTAATGAAATAGAAGAGGAAGACATGTGGGAACACTCTTAAAACATTTCCTCATTTTTCATTCTACAGCACTAACTATAATTTATATGACAAAGTGAACCTACTCAATTTGTTCCTTTCTAAATTATGGCCCTCATTACAACCCTGGCATCAGTGGTAAAGCAGCGGTAAAACCACCAACAGGCCGGCAGTAAAAAAAATGGAATTATGACCATGGTGGAAACCGCCAACATAGACAGCCACTTTAACACTCCGACCTCCACGGCGGTACAAACAAACAGCATGGCGGTCACCGCCAACAGACAGGGGGAAGACAATGTACCGCCCACACTATTATGAGAGGCCAATCCACCACCTTTTCCGGGGTGGATTCAACGCGAACAAAAACACAGCGGAACAGGACTTGTAAGGGAAGACACTCACCTCTACACACCACACCAGGAACCAGGGCGCCATGTAGCCTGAACTCCAAATCCTCCCTGCTATAGTCTTCCTGCTCCTCTACCAGGAGCACGAATGATGGCGGCGACGACCACCGTGAGTACTGCACCTACAACACAGGGGAGGGAAAAGAGAGTGACACACACACGCAACACGCAACACCCCCACCCCACCCTCACCCACAACAACATACACACAAATACATGCTGCAACATCACATTTACACCCCCCCCACACCCTCTGGAAGAACGCAATGACAAAAGCAAATGATTGTAACCATTGTAATCAAGAATAATCCATTAGTCAAAAATTTATATACACTATAAACAATTATGTACACCAAGAATTCAAGTTCAGGTACTGCACCTATATACTGTAGTCTGTGGACCACTGGGACCAAAATGCATGGGCAAGGCCCACACTCAATACCCGATCGAAACAGAGAGAAGACTGCAGGGGCATCAGATCGAAATAAAACAGGCATCTCAGGGGGAAGGTGGGCACCTCAGCCGGATGAGTGCACGACGCCAGCTCCACAAGGGGGCTCCATGCTCATTGATGTATCCTGGGGAGTGCAAAGCCACTGTCTCTCAAGTCTCTCTAGTGGGTGGGTTGCCCACTGCTTTATCCTGGGTAGTGCAAAGCTACAGTCTCTCAAGTCTCTCCAGTGGGTGTGTTGCCCACTGCTTTATCCTGGGGAGTGCAAAGCCACAGTCTCTCAAGTCTTTCCAGTGGGTGTGTTGCCCACTGCTTTATCCTGGGGAGTGCAAAGCCACAGTCTCTCAAGTCTCTCCATTGGGTGGTTTGCCCACTGCTTTATCCTGGGGAGTGCAAAGCCACAGTCTCTCAAGTGGATAACAGTCTCCACTGGTTCTGGAGGGGGCTTTGTGCCCAGAGTGCTTCATACTGCCAAGGACAGAGGTAGTGGATGTCTTTCTCTACTGGTTCTGGAGGGGCTTTGTGCCCAGAGTGCTCCATCCTGCCAAGGACAGAGGTAGTGTATGTCTTTCTCCACTGGTTCTGGAGGGGGCTTTGTGCCCTGAGTGCTTCATCCTGCCAAGGACAGAGGTAGTGGATGTCTTTCTTCACTGGTTCTGGAGGGGGCCTTGTGCCCAGAGTGCTTCATCCTGCCAAGGACTGAGGTAGTGGATGTGACACTCCACTGACGGTGGTGCAACATGCAAGCTGCCCAGGCCCCTGGAACTGACCACCAGCCTCGTACGAATGACCACTGGGGATGGCAGCCATGTCTGTGGTGGTGCCACTGGCTCAGGATGTCGCAGGGCTGCTGGCGGTGCTGGCGGCAGGGTCAGTAGTGTCGGTGTCAGTAGCGGCAGGGCTGGTGGCGGGCTCCCTGACTGCGGTGCTGGCGGCGGTGTCAGTAACAGCGGTGCTGGTGGCGGGCTCACTGACTGCGGTGTTGCTGAAGAGCACAGTGTCTGTGGTGCTGGTGAAGGGCTCAGTATCTGGGGTGCTGGCGGCGGTGTCCGTGGCGGCGGTGCATGTGGCGGTGCCAGTGGCGGTCTTGTCCTCCGTGCAGCTTGGCGGCGACGTTGACTTGCCTTTCATTTTCAGGCCCTTCCCCACCTTGGATGGTGGCGCAGCTGTCTTGCCACTTCCAACAATTGTCTTGCCTGAACCCTTGGTGGCATGTGTTTTGGCCTTCTCCCTCCAGGATGTGGGCAACTTTTTCTGTTTTGGAGGTGGGGGAATGCCCTTGGCATCGCTCTTTGGGACACTGGCAGCCCTGTTGCTTGGCGCACTCCAAAATCCAGCTATTGCTGGCACCACTGTGCCCGGTGATGTGGTGGCTGAGGTGCTGGGTTGGGACCTGTAAAGGCGGGCCCTGGGGTACGGACGGGGTGGGGGAGGTGTAGGGAAGAGGTCAAGATTTGATAGGAAAAGCTTTTTAGACACACTGGGACGGGTAGATGGAGGGGGTTTGGGAGTGGTGGAAGAGGCAGTGGTTGTAGGAGGTGTTCGTTTGCTGACTTTGGGTGAAGGTGCATGGGCTGGAGGCTGTCGTGAGGTGGATGGCTGTTGGGTGGGTGTGTGACTGCGTTTGGGTACTTTGGGAGGAGGGCTCACAGACACATTGGGAAAGGACACAGGGGATGTGTGAATGGTAGTGGGGGTGGTGAGTGTACATGAGCGATGTGTGGTGATGGGCATGCTGGTGATGGAGGTAGTGGCTGAAGATGTAGTGCATGCAGGTGTGAGTGGAGATGTGACAGGGAGGAATGAGGGAGACGTGGAGGAGGGGGACACAGTGGAGGCAGTGGATGTTGGTATGTGTGCATGATGCTTGTGTGAGTGCCTGTGGGATGTGTGGTGCTTATGTTTGCCAGAGCCACCCTTGTGTGTTGAGGTGTGTGCATGCTGGTCTGGTGGTGTGCCTGGGATAGGCTGAGGTACTGGGGATTGGGTCTGGGTGGAGGAAGTTGGAGGGGGGAGGCTGGACACAGGGACAATGGCTGCCATCAGTGCAGAGGCCAGAGCCTGAAAAGCTTGCTGTTGGGCTGCCTGGCCAGAAGGAATGCCCTCCAGGTATGCATTTGTCTGTTGCAACTGCCTCTCTACACCCTGGATGGCATTCAGAATGGTAGACTGCCCAACAGTAAGGGATCTCAGGAGGTCGATGGCCTCCTCACTGAGGGCAGCAGGGCTGACTGGGGCAGGGCCTGAGGTGCCTGGGGTGAAGGAGATGCCCACCCTCCTGGGTGAGTGGACACGGGACACACGCTGAGGGGCTGCTGGGAGGGCGGTGCTGGTAGGGGGGTGGCGGCTGTACCTGTAGATGCCGTGGGCACACAGGGGCCCGCCGCCGCAAGGGAGCTCCCATCAGAGGAGGTGTCGGTGTCGCTGGTCTCTGCTCCTGTCCCCGCCATGGAGCTCTCCTCGCCCTCCGTCCCACTGGTGAATTCAGACTTTGTTGTCTTCCCCTCCAGGGCCATGTGGGATGCAGCTCCCTCCTGCTTCGGTGGCACAGCTCCTCTGCCTGATGATGCTAAAGCACACAAGAACAGGGAGACCACAAAAAGGGGGGGAAGAAAGAAGAAAGACATGTTCAGTGCATGCAATACCGCTACCGTTGGCGGACACTACAGACACAGCAGCCCTCTGCACTACGCCATGCACTTAGAGTTCCCTAATTAATCACAGGGACATGGGGTACAAGGCCTATGCCCGATTGCTGCACACTTGGAAGTCACAGGAGCCTGACTAGGGGTAGATGGCTCTTAACACTGGTGGGGTGGGGTGCCACATAGCCTGCCTCACAAAGGGACCTTGCCTACAAAGCTCGCCCTAGCCTAGGGGAACCCACAGCCCACCTTCCCCACCCAGACACCTCCTATGCACGCAGAGTCAGATGGATGTGACGGTACTCACCCCCTTGTGGCTGTTGAGATGCCCTCAAGCGCCCATCCAACTCCGGATACGCCACCACCAGGATCCGGAACATCAGGGGGGTCATGGTGCGACGGGCACCCCTCCCACGTTGGGAGGCCATCCCCAGCTGGGCCTCTGCCGTCTTCTTGCTCTAGTGGCAAATGTCCTTCCATCTTTTCCGGCAGTGGGTGCTCTGTCTGTGGTGGACCCCCTGGGTCCGGGCATCCTTGGCGATGGCACGCCAAATATCCTTCTTCTGGTGGGCGCTGACCTACAGGAATAGTACAGGGGAAAAGGAAAAACTTTAACCATCCTGACCGTCACAGTCATTGTCCCATGTTCCCACCCTTGCCCTGACGCACATACACTCACCGTCCGATCATGCAGGCCTCATCCCCCCATATCTTCCATCCACACCACTCCAAACAGGCATTGCCTAAACAGCATGCTCACAGTGTACTCACCTGTTTGTCTGGAGGACCGTAGAATAGCATGTACTGGGGGAGGACCCCATCCACTAGTTTATCCAACTCCTCCGATGTGAAGGCAGGGGCCCTTTCCCCAGACACATGAGCCATCATCGCTTCCAGACTGAGGTCACAGCAGCACTTGCATTGTAGGTCCTCTCCTGTCGAAGATCAGGTATCAAGTGAGTGAGCAGACAGAAAATGGTGGTCACGTCCGCGGCGGTGCGTACCGTGACCACCGGCGTACATCGTCATTGGCTACTGGGACCCATAGGGCCCAATGTTAACCAATGCAGGATTGCGCCGCGGTCTTCAACCGCCTACCGCGACGGTGTACAACGCCAGCGCAGTTACCTCATATCCCCTTGTCCCACATCACAGGTCAGCCAGCCGCCATTTCAGGGGGCCACATGGCATTACTTTTAAATGCGTCACACATATCTTTCATACACACAAAGACAGGCACATAGCGGATTGACAAATGTGTGCAATAAAATAGTTTTTTTACTACCTCAGTGTTGGCTGACTCTATGCTCGCTGTTCTCATCCATAGGGCACATCCGCTGGGGCAGGTGAGGAGATGGCGGCATCCTCCGGTGTACAGAACACTGGTGGACCTGTCGACAATGGAAGTCACCTACAGACTTGATTGTGCCATAATCCAGGAACTGTGTGCCCAGTTGGAGCCAGACCTGATGTCAGCTATCCGCCATCCCACAGGAATCCCCCCTCTAGTGCAGGTCCTGTCAGTACTCCATTTCCTGGCAAGTGGGTCTTTTCAAACAACTGTGGCCATTGCATCAGGGATGTCCCAGCCTATGTTCTCAAACGTGTTGTCCAGAGTGTTGTCTGACCTGCTGAAACACATGCGCAGCTACATCGTGTTCCCTCAGATGGAGGATTTGCCTACAGTGAAAGGTGACTTCTATGCCCTGGGACATATCCCCAACATCATAGGTGCCATTGATGGGACATATGTGGCCTTGGTCCCCCCCCGCAGGAGTGAACAGGTGTACAGAAACCGGAAGAGCTATCATTCTATGAATGTGCAGATGGTGTGTTTGGCCGACCAGTACATCTCCCATGTGAACGCCAAGTTTCCTGGCTCAGTGCATGACGCTTACATTTTGATGAATAGCAGCATCCCTTATGTGATGGGGCAACTTCAGAGGCACCGTGTGTGGCTAATAGGTGAGGACAAGGACCCTATACCCTGTGAATAGGTGTCTGGGGTTGTCCCTAAGGGTTAGTGTGTGACGGTGGAGGTTTTGTTATCGCAAGTTTATCACTGACCTTTGGTGTGGCGGACTTGTGTGGGTGACTGGATTTTGGCAGATTCCGAGCTGTGAGTCGTAATAGCTGTAGCGGATTTCCGCTGCCGCAGTAGTGTGTTGGCGGTCTTCTGCACGGCGGTAAGCGGCATTTACCACCAATGTTGTAATGAGGGCCTATATGTTTTAAGTTTGACCAGTTTAATTCAATCAAGATTGCTACAGGCGAGCCACACTTTTGTCATAAGTAAGACTGTTAGTGCTCTAGTTTTTCTTTAGAACACTCTGGGAGACTACAGTAGAACATAAGGGATTCAACTCACTGGCTGCTCCTGTTAGAAGTACATTTTCCTAGAATGTCAGACTTTATTCTCCTATTGCTGAGAAAGATATTATGAATTTATAGAACATATGCTCTCATTTTAACTTCTGGAGCACCTTCCATAACCTCTATGGGCAAATCATGAGAAAGCAGTTTTCTCTCTAATATGATTCATGAAGTCCCAGCAGAAGGCTTTTTCACAGGGTAAAATCACCTCAGCAACAAATGATTTATATTGTAACTAAAATCGATTATTATCCTTTATATGTTCTTCTTTTTGTGACCCTTAAAACCTGCCGTTGAGCTCAGTGCATTTCAAAGGGTGCTATCATGTATAATGGTCCCAAGATGGCTGCCATCACCTTCTGGTTGAAGTGGTGACAGCGAGTCAGATCTCATCTCGAGATCAGTGCTTGGGCTCCATCCAGATATACAAATTTGGACTTCCTTCAAGATCTCAAAAACTATTGAACGGATTTACATAAAATAAGAAAAAGCGTGATCTGAGGACTAAAAGTAACGTTTCTGCCAAATTTGGTTTAATTCTGTTTATTGGTTTGGGCTGCAGTCATGTCTAAAGAGTCTATAGGAATTAACATAAGAAAAACACTTTTTTAACCGCCCCCCCTTTTGCTCAGTCCCCGCTTGACGAACAGTCCCGAAACTTGCCACACACAACAAGACTCAACTTGACACTTTTTTGGAAAGGTCCGTAAAGATTCATCAAATGGTGTTAAAGGTATAGGCAAGTCAAAAATGCTTTTTGTATGGAAACTAGGACCACCAGTAGGTAATATATATAAATAATACCCAATGAAAGTCACCACTGTTTAGTTATAGCCAGGATTGTGTTTCTCTAGGAATAGTATTTATTGGTTCACCTATAACTTTTGCGCCGTTTGACAAATCTTCACTAAACTTTAAAAAAAAAGGTCTCTTCCACCTCAGCTCCTTACTGGAAAGTTTCAAGATGATTTGTTAACCAGGGGCTAAGAAAAAGGGGAAAGGGCCACAAAAGTGTTTTCCCTCTTCAGTTTTCCATAGGACAATTGAATAGTGATGCCGCAAAAGCTGCTGAACTGAATTATAACAAATTTGGCAGAAAGCTCAGTCTCAGAAAGCCTACTTGTTGTGATTTGGTGTAAATCTGTTCAGTAGTTTTGGAGCACTTAAGACTAAAACAATATGTATATTTGACACCCTGAAGGTCTGTGGAGCAAACAGATCTCATGAGGAGATCTGATTGGCTGCCACCACATCAACAATGATGTGCGGCAACCATCTTAGAGCTCGGGACCAGCCCTGCAAAAAAAGATTTAAAAAAACACATAAGTGGGGAGCTTAGGTACAGACTGCCACCTACGCCTGGTGGGGTTTGCCCTAAAGAGCTCCCCTCTGGGGCTAAAAACATATTTTTTTAACTGTTGCCACAAATTTCCAGTGGGTCTGCAAAACCACTGCAGAGTTTTTTTGAGAAGAAAATGGGCCCACGCTTTCAAAATATAAACCCCCCCTCAGGATGAGACAGAGCCGGGAGGAGGGGCACAATGTTATGAAAAGGGGAGCAGGCATGCAACTCCACCCCCGGACCAAATCAAATTAAAAGTTGACAGTGTCCTGGGGAGCCTATCCCAGAACATTGTGATTCCTTGCCCAGGAGAGTGTGGGTATAGCCTGCCCATAATCTCCTGGGCAGGGAACAGAACTTTACTCACTCCCAGCAGGAGCGGTAAAAAACGCTGCTCCTGCCCAGGGTGGAGCAAAGAAAAGGCCCTGTCTCCTGCCACTACCCAGTATGGTGCTTGGTGGGGATCAGGCTGGGCCACGTGGCCTTGGGGCTCCCCCGCAGTCCCCAACTGGCCTGTATTGCGGGTGCCTCAGATGGGTACCAGGGCCCCCACCTGCATTTAAAAAAGTGGGCAGCTATCACAAAGGGAGCCGGCTGGGGCCATGGAGGTACAATGTCTTGAACCCACAAATGGCTTTGTGAAGATATATGTTGCATGCTTGCATTACATTTCTATCCTAATTTTTATATGTGTAGAATAGTGATACATTAAGTGAGGACATTCTCCAAGGTACAGAGAATCTTCAGTCTTTGTTGTAATTTGGTGACTCAATGAAGTACACTTAAGGGCACACCTTCAATCATAAGATGAACAATTCATAGATAATTACTGCATTTTCTTCCTTTGTTGTCTCTTAGTTACCCAAAGTTATTCTGCATTTTATGAATAATGACTCTCCTATTTCAGTCGAGATAAGCCTGTCACTGAAAGCTAAGAAGAGAGTAAAACAAAGAGTCACGTCACTCTTGTGCCACACAAAGGGCCACGCAAAGGGGAACAAAAGCAACACAATTTTTAAGTTAAATTTATCAAACAACACAAGGCCAACTTGTGTGGCGTTCATTGGCCTGATAAATGTAGTGTAAAGCAGAGCAGCGCACATCGCTGCACTGCTTTTCTCTGCTCTGGGAAGGTGTTCCAATGGAGGAGCCTGGGTGTTCCCATGCATCGACCTATGGATTTTGGCCAATTCCCAGATTTACCATTACTGGCAGACCTAGGAATGCGTCAAATTCCTACACCTACGCAGGTGAAGCGTAACAAGGGGAAATATCTTTATTTCTCTTTGTTTCTTTCTATGTGTGCTGCATTCTGCGTCCACATCACTGGTCAGTAGGATGATCCACTCAAATATCTGCAGAGTTTTTTTTTTTTTTTCAAAAAACGCTTAGTAACAATTAGGACATGTTTGAATGTGGGCATGTGCCAGAGACTATAAATTAATAGTCTACTGTATTTGTGCATAAATCAAGCTGTTTTGAAGTTCTACCTAAGTACCAGATCTACCATCATCAAGAGGACAGTCAGATATTAAATGTCAGCACTTTGAATGCACTATATAGTAAATGTACCTGATAGTGCAGCAGTGTCAGGCTGGTTTCAAACCATTCACTTCATGACAGAAATGCGGAAAAAAATCTCCAGTGTTGGATCGTCAGAGCCGTATTGATGGAGGTAAGGAGAAGGACAGCAGGGTGAGAAAGATGGGAGCAGAAGTGGAGAAGTAAGCCAGGGGAAACTGTACGAGAGCAGAGGGGGAGGCAAGTGGATGAGAGGAGGAGCCAAACAAGAAGGGTTAACTCTGACATGGCAGTAAGTTAAACGGAGTTCAGAAGAATGGATGCGGTCTTTGTAGACCGCATCCACAGGTGCTTTCAAACTATCTCGGCCACTCGAGATCTTGCAAGACCATGAGTAGGGGTGGTCAGAGCTCATGGAGTATCATTACACAAAATTCTGCGAAGTGGTTCAAAATTATTCTTCCCTTATTTCATCAGTGTGTGTCTTTGTGTTTGTGAATTTTACGTTTCTTTCAGTTTATGGTGTTCTTTATGTGACTTTTTGATACTTTTTTTTTGCCTTCCCCTTTACTTCTTTATATTTTTTTCTTTCTTCCTTCCTTCTATTTCTTCTCCTTTCTTTTTTCCAGCCAGTGCATGGTAGAGTAGGGCGGCAAAGGGAATGGTTGTGGTGGTGTGGCTGCTAGCCACTTTCCTTACAGATGTCGACACCACTAAGGGGTGCAGCCCACCCCATTTTTACTGAGGCAGAGATGGCAGCACTTGTATTTTTTGTGCACCAGCACTTCACCTCCATGCCTTCGGGGACATTGACTGCTGTGAAGAAGGGTGCACCGGTTGGTGCATAGGCACACTGGGGTTCAGCTCACATTGCAGCAGTTGACGCACAGTTGAGTGAGCATTTTGGACTGTGAGCTGGACCTGATTGACCTGCTGGGCATCGAGGTGTCAGAGCTCAGTGGTAAATAGTTCTTTATTTGTTGTGGGTGTTTCACAATTCAATTTCCTTTCTAATAGTAGTGCTGCTGACTCTCAGAGGTAAGGTAACTTTACATTACAAGATAGCAGCAGTAGTAGTAGCAAGTAAAGTCAGTGAGTTAGCTCAGCTCAGCAGACAAAAGCTCATAATGAACGGACGCTACAAATGATGTGCTGATGGAAGACCGAACAAAGGATGGACAGCTAAAAGAAAGAATAGGTGAAATGGTATATGAGTGATAGGATGTGTAGGTGGGTGAAAGGAAAGGATGTGTAAGTGAGTGATAGGAGATTCATGGGTAGGTAAAAGGGTGGTTTAAAGGGGTGAAAGGTTGCCTCTGTGGGTGAAGGGTGGATGGCTAAAAGGATGCTTAGGTCAGGATGGGTGGATGGTAATGAGCGATACATGGGTAAGTGGATGGATCGGTGAAAGGGAGGTTGAAAGCATGAATACTGGATAGGTAAGTGTATGGATGGACGGGTGGATATATAGATGGCTGGATTGCAATGGTGAAAGACTGGACGAGAGAGTGTAAAGCTCAAATGGTGGGTATGAAAGGGTGAAAAGATGAAATGATAATTGCTTGAATCATGTCTGTTCTCCTGTTTTGCTTGGTTTGCATGGTTAACAAAGGTTTGGTTCAAAGAGGGGGGTATTTTACTTTTCTGTCTACTGCCTTAACTCACTGTAGTTCTTAAGCAAGGCAGAGATGTATCATTCCACCCAACATCATACCTCCCTCCCCATTAGTCCATATGATACTATGATGTAACTGGAGCGTGGTTCAAATCAGCAGTACAATAGTGTTATCTGTGCAATATGCATCTAATTCAGTTAATGCAGCATTTATAAAATTGTCAATGCATTGCAAACTTAAAACAAGGTTTGTTTCCCTTCCCTCCCATTGCCCACTCTGTCACCTCCTAATACTTCAGTCCTTTATTCTTCCCAAAGTTCTGTCCCTGCCACCCAAAACGAATTAAAAAATCATAATTGGCATCCCTTTTGGCATGTGTCACATTAATGTACATTTATGTACAAGTGATTAATATTTCATGACTTCCATAACTGAATCATGCCTGTTCAAATTTTACCCTTTTGACATTCGTCAACTACAGTGAGGCATGTTTGGGTAAAATAATGGCCCTATGGGACCAGCAATTTACTATTACTGTGTCACTCTGCTTTTAAAAAAATTGTTTGCACAGAGCCCTGTTTATAGTTTGTCATTCTTATTTTTCTTTCTTGCTATAGCTACTCCTGGTGGACATCCTCCTACTCGCTAGGAGATAGTAGCCCAGCTGCTGTGGCAGACGCTGGAGGCCATCCACACTGAATATCAGTGGCCGGTGGCTCTTCAGTAGTAGGAGGACGAGGCCCAGGCAGCTGCCACCATGCCTGCCAGTCTGAGCTCCTCCAGGCATCGGCCAGCGATTCCAGCCTCCCAGCAGCGCAGTCAGCACCACCACCATCTGGCATCAGCCTGTCCTGGTCCACCACTGCTGCCTCCTCTCCCGCTCGGACCGCAATTTCCAGCGCCATGTCCTGCAAGACTTTGCACGCCTGACCCACCAGGTGGCACTCAAAGCTGCAACCCTCAATGATCTCCGGGCCTATTTGGAGAATTACCTCTTTGATCCTTTTTAAGATTTTTGGTTTTGGTCGGAGGGACACTTTTTGTGGGTAGAGAAAGTGGGAAAGGGAGTAGGTTGTGTTTTTTTTTGCACTTTGAACTTTTTCTTTAGACTTTCGTTGGGGTCTTTCATTGGACTTTGGTTGGCGACGGGCGATTAGTTTGGGGAGAAGGGTGGGCTTGTTGTGGATGGAAAGGGTGGGTTTTCTATTTGTAAATAATAAAAGGGGATATTTTAATTTACTTCATTCATGCCTCAAATCTTTACTTTGGTGTTTTCTTTGCACTGCTGTCTTTTAACGTGGCCTGTTTTTTAAATCTGCTAAAAAAAAAAAATGTCAGTTACTTATACCCTTGCCATGCTGCCCTCTGTAACTATATTGACAATAGGGGGTGATTGCTATTGCCTATTTTGCCCACAAAAACCTAGATACACACAAACAACATCTTCTTCAGGTGAAGTTAATTATTAACTAAATTAGTTCACTTCAATCCATAGTTCTTCTCTTACTTGAGTAAATGAAGCGAGAGCTGCTACTTCAGTCTTCTTACTGCAGTATTTGCCAAGGCGGCATCTTATCTTAAGGTGGTGGTAGTAGTAGTAATAGTAGTAGTAGTAGAAGGATAGCACACTAACAGGGAGGACACAAGGTCCCACTCCTACTTATGCAAACTCCAACTGGGGTTAAGCTAACTCCAACTGGGGTTAATCAAAATGTTATCCATCACTGTGAACTAGATTGAAAAAAACTGAGAGTTAGTGGGTAATATTATATCATAACTTTAGCAAAACTGAGACCAGACCACCACAATGGCAGTGTGTGACACACAACAAAGAACACCGTGTATGATAATAAAAACCAGCAATATCAACTCATTCTGAGCAATGGGGAACCTAGTATTTGATAAAAGCTAAACTTAGGAAATGAAATCCTTGAGGCAGGATAAGTAGTCTCAGATTCAGGGCTGGCTGGAGAAGGTTAAGCATTTATGCAGCACACAACCCAAGGCCTGAATGGTGATGTTGACTAATGATGCGTAGGTGAATAGTGAGTAAATGGGGCCGGTGTGTAATATTGCTTAGGTAGTAGAAGGTCATACAGTGAGTTGGTGTTGTGGTGTAGGCTCTCATTATTCTAATGAGACTAGTGGATTTGAGCATCAGAATTGCCTGCGGTGTGGGGGACTGAGTCTAACCCACTACAGGAGACACCTGTCAGCCTAATCCGGGTGTTGCTCTGGCTAACTAGCAATGTCTTATCTCAACCCAAGAGCAGGGATGATTGGCCTGCCGAGCGCATGACACAATTGACTCCTCATGGAAATTGTGGTCACTCAGATCGCATCCATTTCTCTCAGTTACGTTAGTCTCACATATACAAGGACAAGCAGAGGCAGTATATGTTTCAATAGGGGTTTAATGAAGCAACTGCATCTTAGATAATAAAGCATGTACTGCAATAACCAGGACGATGAAGCATGACAGGATTAAAATTGTGACAAGGAGAGTGAAGCATAAAAATAACGCTATCATATTGTCACTAGAGTCACTTTTATAATTCCTACCTAGGCTATTTTAGAGCACAGCATGTTAAGCTCTAGTTCTGCCCTTCAGGTTCCCCTGGGAAGACATCATCCCTCATACCTGAGCAAGAGGCCTGAAGTCTGCATAAGCAGCTGTAGCGAAGCGTTCAGCAATCAGCATACAGTCGTGGTCATCTGGCTGGAATCTCCTTCTAACGTGTATGGGACAGAGAAGTGTTTTTATAATAAAACAGCTGATGTTCTGAGAAAATGTCCCTACATAAGGATGTGTATGTTTCTATGAATACCAGAGACAAAGCGTTACCACGTTTACCGGCAGCCTATCTTACTGCAGCCTTGAGAGAAGCACAGAGTGAAAGAAATGTCTTGTTTAAGAACGCAGTGCTGGCCTAGGCAAAGAACAGCTACACAGAGAGAAATAAAACAAGACCTTAAATGTTGCTATTGTGAAAATAATAAACAAAGCTGAATAAAAGATATCTAGGTTAAAGTGCACAACAGCAGGCCTAGTGTGATTAAATAATGTGTATGGAGCTATACCTAAAATGGCTACACAACACTGTTGCTTTCTCCATATCCACCCCAGCAAGTATGTGATCCGTTGATGGTGTAAAATGAAGTCACACCTCAATACAAATCACACAGTCCAGGGGAAGAGGGTTAGGGGCTTGATGAACAGATGGGAAAGGGGATTTGGGGAAAGGTATGACAAAGACAAACACTAAACCAAAGAAACAACAATAATATTCATCAGGGTACTAAGCGGCAAACCATCATCAATCTATTGTGAAAGGAAGGAGTATGACATAGTTCAGTTAAATGCATTGCAAACAGTCCTTCAGCCCCAGAGTGACCAGAGATAGTATATCTCTAAATGTTCTGTCTTCTAGGTTTGGAAAATACATATTATGGAAGATTGAAGTTAACCCACCGAGATCTAAAAAAGTAGATTCATATTTGAGCCAGCAATGCAGCAAACACACACTCAACACCATTTCCCAAATCAGCGCACCTCTCTCCATTCCACAGAGCTGATAACTTTCTCCTTCTAGCTGTTGAGGTAGTCCCGCCCTGAGTCCTTCCACCCTCCTCCTCCTGATTCGAAGTAACTCTGTCCCAGTCCCAGTCCCAAACCGAGTGAGGTAGACCTGTGTAGTGCACTGCTATTGAAGAACAAATAGCGAAACATGATTGGAATATTTTGTGTAGATTTGTTTTTGGTAACTAAAGTGACTGGTCTGGTCTCTGAAGAACCAGAAAAAAAGGAGTCGACCTCCAGGTAAAATGTTATCAAGTTTGAAAGGCAAATCACTTTCAGGAAAAATTGATCACCCAGCATCCCCCAAACATTGCAAATCATCAAAATCAAGTTTACAAATTTGTTGAACACTTTCCCTCACTGTCTGCTACCACATACGTCATCAATCATCACTCACAATCACTCAATATATCATCACTTATTGGTGTAATAGTTAGTAGTTACTTCTTCCAATCTAAGCATGGTGGTAGATGCAAAATGTTATCTCCTCTTTGATGCTAGCAACACATTGGAATTTGGCATTGGCACTGGCAGTCTTTTAATCCATGATCTTCTACGGCAGCCCTGCTAGGTAATGCAAAAAAGGTTAGGCAGTGGCATGTGAAAGAGGCAGGCATTGTCTCCAATGTCCTGAAGGGAGTGGAAAGGCCTCTTCACTGCACATAGGTCCAGCTCCAATCTGGCCATCTATGTGACTGAGAAAATGATGAGCAGCATAAATCTGACACAAACATAGGGGCACATTACGACCCCCGGTGTTAAAAACCACCTACCGCCCGGCAACGGCCACCAAAAGAACGTCGCCCCGGCAACCAGCCGTCCTCCCTATTATGACCACAGCCGGATTTCTGCCAGAAGGATGGCGGAAATCTGGCTGTGGCCATGCCGGCTGATGGTGGTAAGGTGGCGTGCGTGCCAGCAGCAGCGCCACAGCAGTAGACCGCCACAGACCGTATCATGACCCATGACAGCAGCAGCGCCCCGTCTGGTCTCCTGCCGGTGGACCCCCTGACAACAAGTAAGTCAGGTGCTCCGATAGGGGAGGGGTTAGGGGGTGTTGTGTGTGTGTGGGGGTGTGTGTGTATGTCTGTGCGTATGTGTATGCGAGTGTATGTTGCGTGTTGCATGTGTGTGCATGTATGTATGTATGAGTGCATGTATGTTGTGTGAATGCATGTGTGCTTGTATGTATGTTCGTGTGTGTGAATGTGTGTGTGAATGGATGTGTGTGTGAATGGATGTATGCATGCGTGGATGAATGTGGGAATGAGTGTGTGTATGCGTGTGTGCAGGAAGGTGCGTGTATGTAGTGGGGGGTCTGGAGAGGAAGGAGGGTGGGGAGAATCTGGGAAGGGGGAGGGGTCGGGGAAGACCCCTATCAGTGACAGGGAAGGGATTTCCTTTCACTGATAGTGCCTACTGCCATGGTTTTCGGAGGTTAATATGGAGAAAAGTACCGCCAGCCTGTTGGCAGTACTTTCCTCCATATTAATGCCGTCCGCCGGGGTCATAATGACCCCCATAATGTTTACTAGATTTTGGAAAAGATAGAAAGATGTTTAGCAAGAAATAATTAAATAATTCTATGGTGGCACTTGCATACTCAGTCCGGGAGGTAGAGTTTGTTCTCAAACTCAGGTGGTTCACCCAGAAGTTAGTCAGCTAACACACTAGATTCTGATGAATCATCCTCGTCCTCCTGTGGAGTTTCAGGAACGGTGTAATCAGGTGGTATGAAATGTTGGTTCATTTTGATCATGGTCAATCTCTCCATGTTTTGAGGCAAGAGACTGGTCCTTCTCACTGTAACAACTGTGCCAGTTGCACGGAACACATGCTCAGTAAACAAGCTGGCTACAGGACAAGCCAGACACTTTAGGGCCAGCCTGCTGAGCTTAGCTTTAGTGCATCTTCCCATACTAATACATCAATGGGTTTTGATACACATGCATCACTTTTGGGTCATCCAGATACTCCTGGAACATCCTCTGAATGGTCATTGGTGCTGCCACTTTCTCGGCCTCTTTTACTTTACCCTCTGCACTGGACTTAAGACCTGCCACTTGAAAGCAAGTCAATGCAAAGGTTGGGTCTGATTCTTTTGTTGCTATTGTTGCTGGTGTTCTTGTTGCTGATGTTGGCTGCTATGAGACAGGACTGCCCTCTCTGGAAGTTGAAGGCGGCACTCCAGAACTTTGGAGTGGGACTCTAAGTTCCCGCCATTCTTCTTCCAGGTATTCCGTTTGCACAACAATCCACCTCTTGTATTTTGTAACACCCCCTTCTGCAAAAGGAATGAAAGTGGGAAAAATTGTTTTGCAGCGTGGATCAAGATGTACTCATTGGATGAGATAATGTCATTTTGCAGCCTTGCATTACAAGTTAAGCAATAGCATAATCTCTCAACCAAGGCATGCGCTTCTGTGTTTTCATTCACACCTCCAAGTGCAAACTTTTCAGATACCTTCTTTAGATGGTTCTGTAGCAGATGCAACAATGGGTTAACTTGGCCCATCGCGCTGTACTCCTTGCTAACGTCTGACATGGAAACTTCAAAAGGGAGCAGCATCTGTTTCAGGCATTTGATTAGGTCAATGGTCATAGCTTTCCCAATTGCATCTTCAATAGTCATTGATGTGTCTGTACTGTTTAAACAGACGTTGCAACATATAATAGGTTCAGTTGCAACATGTTGGCACCTCCTGTATCAGGGCTTTCACTGGTACTCTATTAGCATGCTGAATAATGTTTCCAGGCTTTAAAAGAATGGTTGAAATGAGTGCACATTTGTCTCCAGGTGGTCAGTATGTTGCTGACTATGTCTTCTTTTTTTAGAAACTCTTCAACAATTCAGGTTGATGCAGTTCACCAAACACAGGCCCCTGAAACAGCCACTGTCTGACATGGCCTTGACTATGTTACTACCATTGTCCGTGGCAACCAATACAATTCAAAGACCGAAGACTCTGGGTTACAGCAATTAAGACACCTTGCTGTTAAATTTGTCCAAGATGTTTGCAGCTGTATGTGATTTATCCATGATGATATGACTACTGTTGGATGCCGCTGAATGATCCTAAAACTCTTTTCAGGGCCAAGACCTGTAGATAGCTTTTGCTTTACCTCCACAAAAGAGATCCAGTGTGCAGTGATGCACATATAATCAGTTGCCTGAGAACTGGTTCACATGTCTGTCATCAGGTGGATAGGGTGGACAACACTTTGCTGCAAATCTTCTCCAACCAAATGCAGCACATTGTGATGCAGCGCTGAAACAGCATCTCTGGAAAAATAGGTCTGACTTGGAACCTTCCGTTTCGGGCAAATAGCAGCCACAAATTCTAAAAATCCCACTCCTTCCACAAAGGAAAAAGGGAGGAGGTCCAGCGCTAACATTTTTGCCCACTTCCTATTGTACAAACGTGTCGTTGGTTGGTTGTTGTCGTAGGGCCCCTCCTGCCTAAACACGCCCATAATAGTAGCCTGGATTTTCTTATTTTCTGAGGCCACTGATGCAGGTGACTTTCGAGAAGTAGGTGGTGGTAGATTCAATGTGCATTGTGGGGCAATTAGTGTATACCGTGGTGTCTCCATCTGAGTCTCAGTCTTCTTGTTCCATTCTGAGGTCACTGAGGCAGATAGTTCTGGTGCACTGCTGGGGACAGAACTGCTTTTCATCAGGATGTTACCCTCTTCTTCCTCACCTTTCACCATGATTTGCCTAGTTGTAGCTTATATTTCCCGGCTTTCCTCACCTTCACCACCACAACCACGTTCAGCAATTGTTTTATGGTACTCCTCTTACCGGATTGCATGATGTTTGTTTCATATGGGTCCTCCAGTGCCATAATGAGAACAAGACTTATGTTAACGAATACTCGTGTGGCAAATGGAGCATATTGCAATGTTCTCCTCCTGTTGCTAATCATAAAAAAGCCCCAAAATGTGGAGGAGTTCTTTGTTACTGGAGAAGGACTGGATATAGGTGGGTGTGTTGATTGCCTCTCTGCAGTGCCTAGTCCTACTGAGGCAGGGGATGGTGCAGGTCTCAGCTGGGGCCCTACAAATATGGGAGCTGGCAGTGCTACCTGTGCCATATCCCTTGATGCAAGTTGAATAGTAATTTTGGACTCCTCTGTGCCAGCTTACACAATGACTGCCTTGTTGTTTTCATCCTCCCTATCATCCCTGCCATGATTCTAAGGCTTTCAGGAACTTTTCTTTTCCCTTGCCTCTCCTGGGGTCTCCCGGACTCTGCCGGGGTCCACTCTATGTCCTATCATTGTCACCAGAAGTGGTGCGTGGAGAAGATGGTGGAGTGGTACCCTTCCTTTTCCTTGCTGGAGATCTGGGAGTCAATGATTCTAAAAGAGGTGGCTCTTGCTCAGCATTAAGCTTGGCCTTCTGTCCTGCACCAACTTCAGGAAGATCTACTACTGCTGGCTGCAGCTGCTGTCCACTGTGCTCTGTTTCCTAAAACAATTAGGTACTACTTCGCGAAAGGGACCAATCCAATTCAATGTCACTGTTTGTCAGCCTTGCCATGATTAAAGTGGTTGCCTCGCTGACAGACATGGTATTTGGCTTAGGTAGTTGGGTGGTGCTATTGTTGCAGAAGTGTTGCTCCCAGGTTCCTCCCCGGAGGCCAGTGTGGCAGTTACACTTCTCCCGAAAAAGGTTGCGGTCAGCATCCTTCTGGTGGAAAGCTGATTCTTCTCACTGATCACTTTCTTGGAAGCAGCTTTTTTTGGGGGGCCATTTTAAAGCCCTCAGTTGGTGGTGGCTCTACGCTGCACAAGGGAAAGGGATTGGAGTACTGAAATCATTGTACACACCTTCTTTTTGGCAGTACTGGGGGTTATGTCTTCTTCTTTTGTACACCTAAAAGCAACCAAACAAGAAAAACATGTACTTAGTGAAACGTGGCATTGGTGTAGGTTGAACTAGTACATACAAATGCAATATTAGTGTTGTTGGTTACTTATGTAATAAATAACAATTTATCCAAACACTGTAAGGTCAAACCACACCACCACCATATCATAACATTTCATTGCAAATCAGGCAACACAACATACAGATATAGCTCTTTGCTTTATCTCTATCTATTTTAAAGGAGACACCTGTTGTAGTCAGAGAGGTGCAAGGGTAAATTGAATAATCCTTAAAAAACCTATGGCAGTAAGATATTCCAGGGGAAATGGAAAAATCCTTTAAAAAATTAATGATGCTCCAATGTGTCTGCCGTGCACGGCAGCCAGGGTGTCCAGGAGGAAATGGAATTATACCTAAAGAAACTGAAGTTGGAGCACGGCTGTGCGCCTATAGTGGATGGATGGATTAAGGCAAAATAAAAAAATTAAAAAATACATTTGAAAAATAAATAAAAAATTTTTTTTTAAAGAATCTAAAATAAAAAGTAAAAAAAAGAAATAAAAATTATAAAACATTTTAAATAAAAAAAATATATATATATATATTAACAGAATACAAAAATTTAAATTATACAACTAAAATAAACGATTTAGCTAAAGAAAAGATCAACAATTACCACTGTTTGTATCACGAGAAGAAAGAAACCTTTTGTGAGGCAAGGAGGTGCAAAATAAAAAATGCAAAAAAGGCATGTAATACATTTAGCACTGTTCATCAAAATTATGGCCCGTATTTATACTTTTTTTGCGCCGCATTTGCGTCGTTTTTTGACGCAAAAACGGCGCAAACTTGCAAAATGCCATTGTATTTTGTAGGTTTGCGCCGTTTAGCATCAAAAAGCGGCGCAAATGCGGCGCTAAAAAAAGTATAAATACGGGCCTATATTCTTAGTATACGCAGTCCACAATGCTCCCCCAAGCATATTATTAAACTGGTATCACATCGATCAATGCAAGCCTATGGCTAAGGCACACTGGTTGGATGTACAAAATGGCTGCCAGCCACATGGTCAAACAACAGCAGAGAGCAAGGAGACATGGAGAACAAAGAACACATGCAAGCCTATGGCAATGGCACACTGGTTGGATGCACAAAATGGCCGTCAGCCATATGGTCAAACAACAGCAGTGAGCAAGGAGGCATGGACAACAAAGAACACATGCAAGCCTATGGCAAAATCACACTGGCTGGATGCACAAAATGGCCGCCAGCCACATGTTCAAACAACAAAAGCAAGCAACGAGGCATGGAGAACAAAGAACACATGCAACCCTATGGCAAAGGCACACTGGCTGGAATGGCTTAGAGAAATTAAAGCTTTTCTTGGAGCCATTGATGGATTTAAGTTTAAGCCAGATAGAAAGAGAAGGTTACTTCAACACTCCTTGGGCCTGGAGTGTTGGAAGATATTAGTTCATCTTCCTGTATATACACCTGAGGATGATGATGAGCTGGATGAGTTTGAGGAGGCAGTGAAGAGATTAGAGAAACGTTTTTTCCAAGCCTCCAAATGTATTTATAAGGAGAGATGTTTTTCTAGGGGACAGTCTGCTACTTAATCTACAGACATGTACGTAGCTTCACTGCGTGTAGTGGCAGCTAAGTGCACAACCGGAAATTTCACTGATCAATTGATAAGAGATCAATTAGTACCTAAAGGGCATATTTACAAGCACCGTGTGCCATGGGTGCATCACTTTTTGTGATGCACCAGCAGCGCATAGCGCAGCCCCGTATCTTCAAGGCCTCACTAAGCCACTGTGTGTGGCGTTTCATGGCCTTGTAGATATGTGGTGTAAGGCAACGCAGCACAAGTCATTGCGTTGCCTCACACTGTGTCAGAAAGGCATACCATGGGCATTGTGGTTGGTGTTCCCACAGAACTCATGGGTTGTGACACATTCACAGATTTACAAGAATCTGTAAACCTCGGAATTTGAAAAAACTGTACCAGGCAGCAGCAACGCAGAGAAATATCTTTATTTCTCCTCTTTGCTTTTGTGTGCTGCATTCTGCAGCATACATAGAAAGAGGAAAATGCTGCCCAGATTACAAAGGTAAACTTATATGTTTGGTCTAAAGTTAGACAAAATGTCTAAGTTTACGACTTTGGGAATTCACAAAGGGCATTTACAAGTACTAGATTTAGGTCTCCACTAGGGATTTGGAGTGTCTGCTTAACAAGAAACAAGGATGTCTCTATAGCTATTATATTACATCATTCTGTCCTTTTAGCCCAGTCTATGAATGTGCTTGGCCTGAGAGTTAAGGCTTGTTTCATTCAAAACTTTAAAGATCAACACAGCAGAGCACAATTGGAAAGTAGTTGAGTTTGTATAGTTTCTAGCACGTTGATTGTGCTGACACTGACAAGAGTTATGACATTCGTTTTCTGTGGATTAATCTTAATATATGCTGCAGCATATTGCACTATGCCTTAAACTGAGCCAGTGAATCTTTTTGGCCCAGCATAAGGGTGTAGAGAAAATGGCATCGAAACTACATAACCAATCAATTGAGGACAGTATGACCAAAATGGCCACACAATGAAAACTCCAGTTTCAAATAAAGTTAAGAGATTTTATTACAGCTCAGAATCAAAGCCATGTAGGCAATTCTTAAGATACAATTATAAAGATACAGAGTCATCAAGGGTTGACCAAGGCAACGAAAAAGAACCAAATAAACTAACATTAATAGAACTAAACATTGAACACAAACAATGCAACACATCAGAGAATCACCTGATGTAAAGAGAACAAATGCTGTTCAGTTCTTTTAAAAATTAAAATATATAAAGTCATCTAAGCTTAGCTAGCTAGGGCAAGGAACCACCTACAGATTAGACAATCAAGGATCAACATTCTGCGCTAAATATGTGGGCAAAAAAACAAAAAAAACACAAAAAGGTCAGAAAGAATTTGAAAGAAAAGTCTAAAATAATGGGTGACTAGAAAAAGGTGAATAAAAGGGAAGGCGTCAGCATTTCAGTAGCTCGATCAAGAGTCTTCTTCTTTAGGTGAAGGGAAATATTTCTAAACCTCAGCATAGCATCTCAAAGGGTCAAAGGTAGAGAGGGATACGCCTCTCAGAATCCAAGGGGTTCAGCAAGCAGAGGTGGCAAAAAGATCTCTGACTGAAAATCAACAGGGAACAATATATTAAAGTTCATGAGGGCACGATGATTTGTCATCCATCATTCCATATGAAGCAAAATATGAAAATGTCCAATGGCAAGCAGTCATATGACTCAGACTGCAACATCAGTTAAATTTCTCAGGATCTTCATCTGAAAAGGCTTCCCTCTTAGCTCATCCATGCAAAATGAAACATTTGTATACATATTTATTCCACAGTTCCTGAACGTACAGCACTCAAGGTTGGGTTCCCAAGTCTACTATGCATAAAACAACAAAGCATCTATTACCAAGCTAACATTATCATGGGATCTATATCTGAAAGAAAAATACATGTTAACTAGAATGACTAAAGGGCCTTGCAGGCCTAATTTAGTCTAAGCAAAGTGAATTAAAACGGCATATTCATTTATGCATCTGGTACGCATTCAACATTCTCAACCATAAATTCAATAAGAATAAGCTCTGTCAGTGTTCATGTTACAGTAAATGCATAGCAAAATGACTCCGTTAAACCTTTTGAGTAACTATAGTGCAAATTTACTTTCTCTACATTTGCATGTTACTTTTAAAATGCTTTTTCCATGAAAACGTTTATTATTTTAGTGCAGACTTCTAATTTACATGATAAACTATAAGATGAAAATGAATTAATCTGTTAAACATAAACTTAAAAGGCTATACCACATGCCTTTTGACTAATGACCTACAGTGAATGCACATTAATATGGCTTTTCAGTGCACCACTTTACAACAAAACTATTAAGACTTTCATTAACCTAATGCATAAATTGTCACATATAGATTATCACTGTGACATGAGGGACAATTCTAAAATTTCTGCTGCATCAGAATTAATTTGATAGCAATTGTCTAGACAGTTTGGGGATTTGAAATCCTTTTGAAGTGCTATCAATAGCACTGAGTCATACACAACTGCTAACCTGCCATTCCCGAGCTTTGGTGGCCAATGGTGTTCCACCTTCAGGAATCCTTACAGATCAGCATTGTTGCTTGCAAACTATGTATGAAAAGCATATGCTACACTGCACTGTACTGTACTTGTCAGACAAGGTTTATATTTCTGTGGTGTACAATAACAAGTCTATTTCCCCAAGGATAAACTTATATTTCCTGACTACAGAAGAGCCAGCATTTTGTGTGGTTATTACAGTAATTAACCCACAGCGTTACACGAGCAAGGTTCCAGTGTGTAACACACGTCAAGCAGCACCATTCCCTAAGGTGAACCACACCTGCTAATTAGAATGTATGTGTATACTTAAAGTTTACTAGAATTCATGCAGCATAGCAAACATGGAACCTTAGTGAGAAGCATCCTTTCCCCTAGGAGAAATGCTGAGAGAATATACAGTAATGCCTGCAGCAAGTCCCTTCCCATGTACCTGTGCTGCAGTTACCAACTGCAAACAAATAACTTTGGGCCAGATGCACTAATATTAGGAATACCAATTTCCTAATAGCGATTTTCTACGTTTCGCAAATAGGAACTCACGGTTGCTAATGTATGAAAGTTTAAAATTAAAATTAGTGATTCCTAGTGGGTTGTAATCGACCCTAATGGATGGCACAGTTTGCCACCCATTAGGAATGATGGCCATCACAGGGATGGTGGTTCCTGGGGTCAGCAGACCACCATGTCTATAATTGCTTTTAAATAAAGCAATCTTCTTTTCTTTTAAATAAATCCCATTTTACTTAACAGAAAATGGGGTGCATTTCAAAAGAAAAAAGTTAAATGTTGTCAAAAATCAAAAAACAATATTGTGGTTGCAAACGACCGGGGCCCAATTCTGGTTGTTTGCAACCTGAACAACCTTTGTACATGTGGCCCTTTATTCTTTAGTAAAGGCACTTCCACTCTTAGGCCCTTATTACATGTTTGGTGGATTTTATGGGGCCAGAATTCCAGATTCTGACTGGTATTCATGTACCAAATTCCTCTGATTACTTGTTTTCTTCCCGGGATGGGAAATGACCACACAAACTCAGAGATACTAGATAATTTTTTCTGAATGCCAGGGAGAAAACCAGAGACATGTTCTGCCTTCTCTGTGCAGGCAGAACATTTCTGCTAAAGGGCTGGAGGAGTAGTGCAGGACAGTGGGGGGTTAGGGCAGGCTTCATCCTCTCCTCTTTTGCTTCCTCAATGCCACTGCGGATATCGGGCAGGTGCAACACCATTCAGCTGCCTACATCCACTGCCTTGGCAGCATCAAAGAGATGTCTGAAGTCTTGGGCCTGAAATTATCAGGTCCAGAATCTGCAGACCCAATAATTCCAGGCCTGGAGACAGTTTCAATTGGGGCTAGGGTAATTCCACTGGAGTTATCACCCTTGGTGAAACTGCACCACTCTTAATGACGTCTCAAGGTTGTTGTGAGTATGTTTTACTTTTTCACTTAGATGAATGAAACACCCAATTGTTGTGCAATCACTGCTGGTAAAATAAAGGCTGATAAGGCTGACCATGAGGCTGTGATCAGATGACTGAAGATTTAGCATCACACAAACCTGAAGTTGATTGTTTAGTGCTACTAACTAAAGCCACTGCCATCTGAAGAGTGGGAAAGGGCAATAACTGCTGTATGTGGAGCAACAATGATATCCCACTCAGTAATTGTTTTCGGAGGAGGATGGTGTATTAATGATAGGAAAAATAAATACAAGTAAGCAGCAATATTGATATTATGCTGCCTACCACACTGGCAAAAAACTAAGGGTGGGCGGTGAGCTACGCTGGCGGAGCTAATGGAGTTTTGCCAGTCTGCGCTCCACTTGGAGTGTGGAATTTGGCAAAAAACTCCACTAGCCCCGGAGCGGAGCTCACCGCACTAGTTGTTATGGTCCACAAAGTGCATGCAGAGATTGATTGCACTTGAGCTGTGTGGCCCATAACTGGTCTGCAGCCCAGTTATGGGCCACACAGTGCAGAGGCAGACAATCTGCGCTTGTGCTGTGTAGCCCATAACTGGGCTGCGTGACTTTTTCTGCTGGTCGGCGTGGAGCTGCTGCTGAGGGGCTGCACCGGCACCAGCTTAGGATCAAGGCCTCCCTCCTTTCACTGTCCTCAGCAGGAAACGCATGCCTCCCTCCTTTCCCTGTCCTCAACAGCCCGGAGGCAGAGGGAATCAGAGAGCCAGGCCACTGACAACAGGGACCCCGCCTGGACCCAACAGGTAAGACCCTTGTTTCACTTTCTCTTGTATGTCCACATGGGGTATGGCACCGAGCATGGCAGGACTTGCATATACGGGGGTCTGTGCTTATGAAAAAGGAAACTTGCAGTCAGAGTTCCACTTGAAAAGTGGGAAAGCAGGTAGTGCAATGAGGTACAGAGCTGAGGTCATCAGAAGGAGCATAAGCTGCTGAGTGGTAGTCTGGCAGCCCCTGCCAGATAGAGATGTGTGACCTGAGAGAGTGCCTTGGAGCTCGGTGGAAGGCAAGGCTAGGCACTTGTGAAAATACCAGGCTGTTGGTGGTGAGACGGTTTGCTGCAGACTAGTGCTGGGCCCTTAAGAAAGGGCGGTCTGAGGCTGTGTGTAAGTGCAGAGGAAGTGATTGCAAGGATGGGGCAAGACAGGGGGTGTGCTTGGCCATCCGTAGCAAATCTGTGAAGGAGGGCAGTTGGTGAAAGGAAGTGTGCAGGGGAGACTTGCGCCTGATCTCAGAAGTGCTAAGTAGGATCAGGTAGCTTATTAGGTTGGGCGCATAACCCAGGGTGGTAGCTAGCCACTACCAGGTGGCACTCCAACGCATGCAGAACTCTGTGGAATTCCACTGAGTTTTTAACCAACTCTGCAGAATTCCATAGGAGTAGAGCTCCATGCACTCCACCCGGGCCTACAAAAAACATCCTATTCATAACACAAGAAGTTATGTCATTATCTTATGTTATGGTGGTGTTTTCTAGAACACTTATTGCTTCCCTGACGCTGCCATAAAATGCTGGGGTATAGAAAGAAACAGAATCCAAAGAGAGGGCGTATGGGAATGAGACTTAGGAGTCAAAAGGGGTTTCTTTAAGTGATTGTAGCAAATCGGCTGGTGGAGAGGCAGCATAACCTTACTTGTGTGGTTGGCTGAAGTGCAATGGCAATGACACTTACTATAGGCTTGGTGGGCTTTCAGTCTAACAAATTTAGGCCCTCATTACAACCCTGGTGGTGGGTGTTAAAGCAGCGGTAATACCGCCAACAGGCCGGCGGTAAAAAAAATGGAATTATGACCACGGCGGAAACCGCTCAGACAGACAGCCACTTTAACACTCCGACTGCCATGGCGGTAGCAACAAGCACCACGGCGGTAACCGCCAACAGCCAGGGGGAAGACAGTGTACCGCCCACAGTATTACAACAGGCCTATCCTCCACCTTTTCCGGGGCGGTACCAGCGACATCAAAAGCACGGCGGAAACAGAACACAGAAGTCAAAGGACTCACTTCTGGACACTCAGGGAACAACCACGATGCCATGGAGCCCGAGTTGCACATTTTCCCCAAGCTCGTATACCTCTCCCTGCATTAAAAGCAGCAACATCAGCGAAGACGACAACGGTGAGTATTACCGCCTAGCATACAAGGGAGGGGGGAGGAAAAAGAGAGTGACACACACACACACACAACACACACACACCCACCCCAAACACCATACACACAACCAGATGCAGTAACATTACATATTCACCCCCAACCCCTCAGGAATAATGCAAAGACAAAAAGATTAGAAGAAAGAGTGTACTATGATAAATAACATGAATTAGTGCATCAAAATACAAATGTATATATACATATCTACAAATGTAGGGACACTGCCCTGTCCTCAATGTCCGTGGGCCACAGGGCCACAACACATAGGCCAAGACCCCACCTCACTTCTGCAACAACACGGAGAGAACACTGCAGGGGCATCAGGTCGAAAATACACAGGCACCTCAGAGGGACGGGAATGGGGGGCCACCTGGGGAGTGCAAAGCCACAGTTTCTCAATTGGGTGCTTTGCCCACTGCTTGATCCTGGTGAGTTCAAAGCCACAGTCTCTCTCTAGTGGATGGATTCTCCACTGGTTCTGGAGGGGGCCTTGTGCCCAGTGTGCCTCATCCTGGCAAGGATGGGGTGAGTGTATGGCTTCTTCCACTGGTTCTGGAGGGGGCATTGTGCCCTGTGATGCAGATATTGTGGAGTGCAAGGTGGCAGTCTCTCACCTGGGTTTCACACCTACAGGATTTGCAGAGTCCAGGACGCAGTACAGCCCATGGAGGCAGGACTACACACTGCCCGCCAGCGGTGACGGCTGCTCAGTGGTGGCAGTAGCGGTGCTGGTGTTGGTGCAGTGGTGGGGGGAGGCTCTAGCCCTTCCCCTGCAGCCTCGGGTGGCTGCCCACCGGGGATGCTGCTGCTGGTGGCCATGCAGGTGTTGGTGCTGGTGGCGGTGCTGGGGCTGCTGCTGCTGGTGGCGGTGCTGGCAGTGGTGAGGGGAGGCTCCAGCCCTTCCCCTGCAGCCTCGGATGTCTGAACTGCCATGATTGGTGGTGGGGGTTTTGAATGAGTCCTAGCACCAGGCCTCCTGTCCTTCCTGCCTGCTGGCCCCTTGCCCTTCACTTTTGCAGCTGGTGGTGTCTCCTTGCCCTTCCCTTTGGCAGCTGGTGGTGCCTCCTTGCCCGTCCCTTTGGCAGATGGTGGTGCCTCCTTGCCCTTCCTTGATGCACCTGGTGCATGCACACTTCCAGGACTGCTGGCTGGTTCCCGGGATCCTCTCCCACCTGCAGTAGCTGTTGACACTACTGTGGCCATGGACTGGGTGACTGAGGTGCTCGCCTGGGTTCTGACCACCCTGGCCTGAAGTGAAGTAAGGGGGTAGGAGGGTGAGTGGTAGGGAAGAGGCCAACGGTGGAGAGGAAAGCTTCTTAGGGACATTGGGGCGGGAAGAGGGTGAAGGTTTGGGAGTGGAGGAAGAGGAAGTGGTTGTAGAAGGTGTCTGTCTGCTTTGGGTGCAGGTGCATAGGCTGGATGCTGTTGTGAGGTGGATGGCTGTTGGGTGTCTGAGTGCTTGCGTTTGTGTACTTTGGGAGGAGGGGCACAGACACAGTGGGAGAGGACACAGGGGACGTGTGCGTGGATGTGGGGGTGGTGACTTGCAGTGAGGGGTGTGTAGTGATAGGCGTGCTGGTGATGCAGGTAGTGGATGAGGATAGAGTGCATGCAGGTGTGTGTGTAGACACTACTGGAAAGGAGGAGGAGGGGGACACAGTGGAGGCAGTGGATGTTGGAATGTCTGCATCTGGATGGTGATTGTATGAGTGCCTGTGGGATGATGTGTGGTTGTTGTGTTTGCCTGAACCACACCTGTGTGTTGCCCTGGGTGCATGTTGGTCTGATCGTGTGCGTGGGATAGGTTGGGGTAGAGGGGAATGGGACTGGGTAGAGGAAGTTGGAGGGGGTAAGGCTAGAAACAGGGACAATGGCTGCCATCAGTGTGGAGGCCAGAGCCTGGATTGATCTCTGTTGGGCCACCATGCCAGAGTGAATGCCCTCCAGGGATGGAGTTGTTTGTTGCAAATGGGCTGCCAGCCCCTGGATGGCATTCACAATGGCTGACTGCCCAACAGAGATGGATTGCAGAAGGTCAATAGCCTCCTCACTCAGGGCAGCAGGGATAACTGTGGCAGGGCCTGAGGTGCCTGGGGCGAAGGAGATGCCCACCCTCCTGGGTGAGCAGGCACGGGAAACTCGCTGAGGGTCTGCTGGGAGGGCGGTGCTGGTAGGGGCTGTGGTGGCTGTTCCTGTAGTTGGGGTGGCCAGAGAGGTGTCCGCCACCACCAGGAAGCTTCCATCGGAGGAGGTATCACTGTTCTGAACTGTCCTCTCCTGTCTCCGCCGTGGTGCTCGCCTTGCCCTCCGTCCTACTGGTGCCATCACCGTCAGTAAATTCGGCCTCCTGGGCCCTGTGGGATGCAGCTTCCTCCATTGTCGGTGCCTCAGCTCCTCTGCCAGATTATGCTAATGCACAGAACGACATGGTGGCAAAACAAAAAGGGGTAGGGGAGAGACAAAGGATACACTGGGTCAATGGCTGCTCCAACACCATAGTTGGCGTACACGACACACACACACACACAGGGTACAGCCCTATGCATTAGGTAATGCACTACCAGTCACAATGCTAGTCACCAGGCCATGGACAGTAATACCTAATGCCACTAACAGCATACCAGAGACCCACAGACCCCAGCCCAGAAGTGATTGCCTACTAGCTTGTTTGGAGGTGGTTCACATCATACCCTGCCCAACATGGGACCTACCCTGCAATGTCCGGCCTGGTATAGGGGCACCCACAGGCCCACATCCCCCACCCTGAGACCACCCCACCACTCGCAAGTAGTATATTTGGAAACTGTACTCACCCCCATGTGGCTGCTATGATGCCCTCAAGCGCCCATCCAGCTCCAGATAGGCCACGCCAGTATGCAGGCCATCTGGGGAGTCAGGGTTTGACGGGCACGCCTTCCTCGTTGGGAGGCCATCCCCAGCTGGGCCTCCGCCATCTTCCTTGCCCAGCGTCTCAGGTCTTCCCACCGTTAGCGACAGTGGGTGCTCCCTCTGCCATAGACCCCCAGGGTCCGCATGTCCTTGGGGATGGCACGCCATATACCCTTTTTCTGATGGGCGCTGACCTGTAGAAAAATACACATAGAAAAAAGGTATCAGTCAGACCGTTAGGCCTGTTACACTCATGTCCCACCATAGCCCTCCCATCCCCTTCCGCACAGACATTGCCCACCATACATGCAGCACACTGCCCAGGACCCTATCACTCCCCCCTTACATGAGGCCCTCACACACAGCACACCATGCTTTCATGCCCCATGCATTGTGCTCAAGGTGTACTCACCTTTCCGCAGTGACATGAGCCATGGTCGGTTCCAGACACAGGTTACAGCAGCACTTGCAGTGTAGGTCCTCTCCTGTTGAAGGTCAGGTAGCAAGTGAGTGAACAGATAGAAAATGGTGGTGACGTCCGCGGTGGTGAGTACCGTCACCGCAGGCATTCATCCCCATTGGTCACTGTAACCCATAGGGCCCAATGGGATCCAATGAGGAGTTGCACTGCGGTTTTCGACCGCCTCCCGCAATGGCGCACAATGTCAGCGGAATTACATTTCCACATGTCACTCTATACAGGACAGTTGGACGCCATTTCAGGGGGAAGGGCAGGCCATGGCACCTAACTGCGTCACAGTACACATATGCACCATTTGGGCCTATACAACAATCCTGTGTTACAGTCACAACATGCAATGCAGTGTAGTGTTTTGAAATATGGGATACTGACCAGCTACTCACCGTTTGCCCCCTAGATTGCAACCGCTGCGGATGGATGAATCGGAGATGGAGACATCCCCAGAGTACAGGCCCCTGGTGGACTTGGCAACAATGGAGGACAGGCACATTATCCTCACATACAGACTTGACAGGGCCACAATCACAGAGATGTGTGCCCAATTGGAACCTGACCTGATATCTGCTATCCGTCACCCCACCAGGATCCCCCCTCTTGTGCAAGTTCTATCAGTGCTCCATTTCCTGGCAAGTGGCTCCTTCCAAGTGAAAGTGGGCTTGGCAGCAGGAATGTCTCAGCCAATGTTCTCAATAGTGCTGACCAGACTGTTGTCTGCCCTGATTAAACACATGCGCAGCTAAATCGTTTTCCCCCAGGTGGAGGATTTGGCCACAGTGAAAGCAGATTTCTATGCAATGGGACATATCCCCAACATTATTGGGGCAATAGATGGTACACATATTGCATTTGTCCCCCCCCCCCCGCCGGAGAAATGAACAGGTGTTCAGAAATCGAAAAAGCTTTCACTCCATGAATGTGCAGATAGTGTGCCTGGCGGACCAGTACATCTCCCATATAAATGCAAAGTATCCTGGGTCTGTGCATGATGCCTTTATCCTGAGGAGCAGCAGCATCCCATATGTAATGGCTCAACTCCAGAGGCACCGGGTGTGGCTAATAGGTGAGCCCTGGTTCCCACCCAGTGGATGTTGGTGTATGGGTATGGTGTGGCCCCTAAGGGTTAGTGTGTGTCTAACAGATGTCCCTCGATATTTGCAGGCGACTCTGGTTACCCCAACCTCTCATGGCTAGTGACCCCTGTGAGGAATCCCAGGACAAGGGCAGAGGAACGTTACAATGAGACACATGGGCGAACAAGAAGAATAATAGAAAGGAGATTCGGCCTCCTGAGGGCCAGGTTGTGTTGCCTCCATCTAACAGGTGGATCCCTGTACCCAAGAAGGTGTGCCAGATCATCTTGGCATGCTGTATGTTGCAGAACTTTGCCTTACGTCACCAGGTGCCTTTTCTGCAGGAGGATGAGGCTGGAGATGAGCGTGTGGCAGCAGTGGACCATGTGAACCATGTGGACAGTGAAGATGAGGAGGCAAAGGATGAGGATGAGGACAACAGAAGTGCTATTATAAGACAGTACTTCCAATGACACACAGGTAGGACACTGTAATTACACTTTACATTAACAGTTTTGTATTTGACATTGTCACTGGCAAGCTGCTTTTCCCACTTCTATGGCCACTTACTGTACCCTTTGGCATCTCTATTTTCAGATATTTGTGTCCCACTATCGCTCCTGGTGTGTTGACTGCAACCAACTACAGGTCATTCCTATGTATAGAATACTGTATAGTTATATTGCAGTGTTTAAAGCTTGTTAAACGAATACATAATTAAATGATTTGACGGATTCCATACATGTATCTTTTTCAAATGGTGTTTAATTCAGTGCTAATGATTAGGGGGTGATGTGCAATGGGCTGGGGTGATGATGGAGGAATGTCCAGGTTGTAGTCCAGTCTATTTGTATCACAGGTGCATTGTCCAAGGGGGCATAGGAAGTGGAGCAATGGCAGTTCAAGGTGGACTGGGTGACAGAGTGGGACACAAGGGTGACATTCATGAGAGTCTTATTTCCTGGCGGGGGTCTTGGCAATGTTCTCTAGCTTCTGCCTGGATCGCAGGGGCCATTTGCGGGGTGGTTCTCCTTCTGCAGGGGGTGGGGTTCTGGTGGCCTGTTGTTCCTGTGGTGGGGCCTCCTGTCCACTAGCGTCAGCGGAGGTGGAAGGCTGTTCATCGGTTTGGCTAGTGTCAGGGGCCTGGTGGTGTCCCACTGCCTCCCTCATGGTGTTGGCCATGTCAGCCAGCACCCTGCAATGGTGAACAGGGTGGTGTTTATGTCCTTCAAGTCCTCCCTGATCCCAAGGTACTGTCCCTCCTGCGACCGCTGGGTCTCCTGCAACTTGTCCAGTATTTTGTCCCATTGTCTCCTGGGAATGGTGGTATGCTCCCAGGATGTTGGTAAGTGCCTCCTGGAGAGCGGTTCCCCGGGGGTTGTCCTTCCCCTGTCACACAGCAGTCCTCCCACCTGTTGTCCTGTGCCTATGTCCCCTGAACCATGTGCCCACTGCCACTGATCCCAGCTCCCTGATTGTCCTGTGTTTGTGGGTTGGCCTGGGGTCCCTGGAGTGGTGGACACACTGCTGATTGATGTGTCCTGGGGACAGAGGTATGGGCCCGCTGGGTGGGTACTGTGGTGGTGTTTTCTGAGGGGGAGGCTCTGTGGTGGTATGGGACTGTGCCTGGGTAACCGACTGTCCGGAGATCCCTGATGGGCCAGGTTGGTCATCCAGATCCAGGCAGCCAGAGCTGCTGTCATCACTGTGGGCCTCTTCTGGGGGTGGACTAGAAGTTGCTGGCACCTCCTCTCCGGTGACGTTGGGTGGGGGACCTGCTGGATGTAAATGCAGTGTTATTGTTTCTGTGTGTGTCATCTTGTGCATGGGTGTGTTGCCCTTTATGGTTGTTATTGCCCTAGCAGATTTACCTTTGAGTGAGTAGCTATTTTGTGGGCTAGGTAATTCTCTCCAGTGTGCATGCAGTGTTGATAGGTATCCATGCAGGGCTGTGAGTGGTGTCCATGCATTGGTGTTACATGCAGGGCTTGGTATTGGGATGAGTGGGTTGTGATGGTGGAGAATGTGGGTGGTGGTGAAGTGATGGGAGTGAGGGTGAGGGTGGGGGTTTGTGATGGCATGCAGGTGGGGGGTGATAGTAATAGAGAATTCACTTACCAGAGTCCAGTCCTCCTCCTTCTGCCAGGGCCTCAGGATGCACGATCGCCAAGACTTGCTCCTCCCATGTTGTTAGTTGTGGGGGAGGAGGTGGGGGTCCACCGCCAGTCCTCTGTGTAGCTAGTTGGTGTCTTGCTGCTGTATATCGTACCTTCCCCCATCGTTCCACCTCTTCCTGATGTCGTCCCTTGTTCTGGGATGCTGTCCCACGGCGTTGACCCTGTCCACGATTCAACGCCATAGCTCAATCTTCCTTGCAATGGACGTCTGCTGCACCTGTGATCCGAATAGCTGTGGCTCTACCTGGATGATTTCCTCCACCATGACCCTTAGCTCCTCCTCTGAAAACCTGGGGTGTTGTTGCGGTGCCATGGGTGTATTGTGAGTGGTGTGGGTGAGGGTGTGTGAGGTGCTGTGTTGGGGTGTGTGATGTGGGGTGAGTGGATGGTGTATAGGTGATGGTGGTGTGTGTCTGTGGTCTTGCTATCTCTCTTGTGGCACTTGTTTGTAATGGTAGAGGGTTGTGGGTAGTGTGGGTGTGTGTTTTATAGTGGTGTGGTTGTGGTATGTGTATGTGTGTCAGGTGAGTATTGTTTAAATTGTCCAGTGATGTTATTTTGTTATGGTGTGTGTATTTTGAGCGCGGCCGTATGTACCGCCAATGGTTTAGCGCCATGGAATGTCTGCTGCGGGGATTCGTGGGTCATAATGCTGTGGGTGTAGTTCTGTTGGCGTAATGGTGTGGGTTTTGGTACCGCCAGTTTATCACTGACCTTTGGGCTGGCGGACTTGTGTGTGTGGCTGTGTAGTGACGGATTGCTATGTGTGTGTCATAATATGGGTGGCTGTAATCCGCTGCGGCGGCGGTATGTTGGCGGCAGCCAGCATGGCGGTAAGTGGGATTTACCGCTAATGTCATAAAGTGGGCCTTAATTGTTAGGAGATGTATGGTCACCAAAAGAACACCTTTCACATTACTGGGGTGCCACAGTCAATATGGCATCTAGGGCCAGATGTATCAATGGATTTTACTCATTTTTGTCAGTGAAAAAAATGTTTTCATACATATGATATGGCCCCTAGTTACCATTGAACTTCATATAGTAGGATCTTTTTTCCAAACCTTATCAGGCACTCTGCTACCAAACTCTTCTGGAAAGATTTTCTAGATGGTAGGCTAACTGGCAGGGTAAGACACGGGCCTCCTGAAGACAAAGGGGTTACTAAGTAACTTGTGGTATAAGGCACAGCTTGTTTCTCCCAGCCTTAGTACACATTTTCTGGCCATCAGGAAAGCCTCCAGCTATACCTTGCTGGTAGGCATATAAGCTCCAAAAAAGTATGATTTCTGAGCTCGACACTTGGCAACTGCTATTTCATTGGTGCAGACTTTGAACCATTAGGGGCCAACATCCAATAGCTTGTCCTGTTCACTGCAGCCTCCTGATAAGAGCATTCTTTGGAGAGAGCAAATCCATTTATATTTAAATCATGGCTGTATTTGATGTGAGCTATATTTATCTTGTAACTATTAATTCACAAAAGGGTCCAGACTTCTTCTGCACCTCAGTTATGGGGAACACATTGATGCTGACCTCCAAAACCTACATTAGCTACTCGTTCCCCAGAGTGAAATTTTAAATCATCTGCATCGCACACAGAGCCATCCCTGGCAAAGGTCCTGAGTTCCTCCAGAGCGGTCCATCCAAATATCTGTATCCCCACACAGCCATACACAACAATACCCATTTAATGAAGAATCCCCCTTTCATGAAGAAAAGGGAGCCACAGCTTCCTTCGCTGCAGGGCTCTGTAACTCACTCCAACACCTCTTCCACTCAATTCCAGACAACTGATCTTTTGGAAAAGCATTAAAATTGTGACTATTTAAAGCCATTTTAAAAAGTCCAATGGCCCTGAACATATCATACCACATAATGTGCAATACATCCAACCTAAAACCTCAAAATGAAGAACTCCTGTCAATAACAAGCATATGTTTCACCTAACATCACAAACCTCAGAAATGTACCCGTTCTTCAACAATGTTGCAAACTGCTCCCTTACAAGGCCCTATAAGAACAGCCCAACAAGCCCACTGTCAGGTTCTGGACTTGTCTAAGGATTTTGGGACTCATTACGAGCTTGGCAGTCCAAGGAGCACCACAGTCCTGTTGACGGTTGGACCGCCTCACTAGGGGCAGTCTGACTGCCCAATTACGACCCTGGCGGGGGGCCACCAGGGGACCGCCATCCCCACCAGGAACACTGTTACAGATGGGCTGACAGCTCTCGTGGTTGTAGTCAGCCACGGCAGCGCTGAACTCAGCGCTGCCTGGCTGATTACAACCTTGTTCTCTGCCAATCTTTTCTTGGTGGTTTCCCCACCATGAAAAGGCTGGGGAAGAACAAGTGCAGGGGACCGCAGGGGTGCCCCTGCACTTCCCATGCCCCTGAACTGCCAATGCACATTGCATGGGCAGTGCAGGGTCTCCCTTGCCCAGCGCCATCGGAAGGCGCACTGTGCTATATCGTAGCATGTTTCCTGCTGGACTGACCAGCGGGACCATGTCGGGGGGATGCCACTGCCATGGCGGTGGCGTCCTGCCCACAAGTTTGGCGGTCCCGTGGTGGGAACATCAAACTTGTAATGAGGGGCTTTGTACTCACTTCGGTGCGTCCTGTAGCCACAATGCCACCGATGCAAAGCAACAATGCACGGTAATCAGGTATACAATGTTGTGTTGTCATTTTCTTTTGTATGACCATTCAGACATCTCTCTGTGGAACTCAGTGAGAGTTCCCAGCTTAACATTGAATGTTTGTTTCTACTTCTGAGATGACAAATAAACTGGAACCTACATGTGTTAAGCTACACACCCTGTAGTTTACAACATGCCCCCGAGAAAGGTGGAGAGGAAAAACCCAGAAGGGAAAAATTGCCCAGAGGTAGATGGAAGTAATACAGATCAGATGTTTATGTGAAGAAGAAAATCTGAATGCTAGACCACCCAAGACTGAATTGAGAAGAATATGGAATCAGGAAACTTGCAGGGGAGACTTAGAGAAAGTTGTTGAATCCAGTGGAAATTTTGAGAAAGCACCAAAAAATAAATCTAAAGCAAGGGGATGAAGAACGTAACAAAAAATACTATTGGCTGCATTGTGGTGCACCTTCCCCTAAATTTAGCTGCCTTTCATAATAAAGAAACAGGAACTGTGGGCCAGATGTACAAAGGTTAGGAATAGTGTTTTATAAATATCTTAATTGCTAATTGGAAATCACTATCCCTTATGTATGAAACTTTTTGTTCCATACTTGGGATTCCTAGTGGGTCGCAAAGAGACCTACTTCATATGCATAAATGAGATAACGAGGTAGGTTGCAGTTTGCAACCCATTAGGCATGCCTGCCATCACAGGGATGGTGGCCTACTGAGGTCAGTAGACCTCCATATCTGTGATTGCTTTTAATAAAGGGTGTTTTTTGTCGAAATGCAACCCGTTTTTCAACAAAATTTTTTTAAGAGCAGGCAATGGTCTGTGGGACAACTCTCTGCTTTAAAAAATATATTTTCATCAATCCCAAAGGAAAAGGGTCCCATGGGCACCCCTTCTTCTTTGCGAATGCATTAACGCCAACTTTGAGTTGGTGGTAAAATATCAAGGTTATGCGATCACATTTCAGTCCTAAACATTAGTATATAACACTAGGAATCGCTATTTGGAAGGGACGTCCTAAACACCCTTCAAAATAGCAATGTCTCCATCCAAACTGCGATTCTGGAGAATCCAGGAAATGCATTTTTGCTGTCGCAAACGGCAGTCTTGCTAATTTGCTTGTTTGCGATGGCAAAAATGCATTGTAGATATGGCTCTATGACACTTGAGCCCTAATGAAGTTTGGGTAGTAGTAGTAGTAGTAGTAGTAGTAGTATCTTTATTGTTTAGTTAATAAAAACCATAACAATCAGCTCATAATATGCCATATAAAATTCTCCTAAAATTCTTTAAGCTGCTTTACCATAAAAAAAAAACTATTGTAAAATCATTTTTTTTTTTTTTTTATAGGCTAAAGTGCAGAGTACCAGCTTCAATGAAGTTCGGGTAGGAAAGAAACGCAGGCTATTGGCAGTTGTTTGATGTTGTATAGATAGTTTTGCATAATAAAGGTTTCTACTATTGACCAACAACTGGTTTTGTCATTTTCAATGGAAACTCATGACAAGATGGACAATATGATGCATTTTCTCCACTTATTGTATGAAGGACTGTACTGGACCCTCATATTCGGAATGCCTCACCCATCTGGTTTATATAAATTGCCTGACCCATGGGCTTTCCTTTTGCAGCCAAGCTCTTGGGCGAGTGGCACTGTATTTGGATAATATAAATCCTATTTGAATGTGTTGAGGGATACCATGGCTGCTTTCCTCCATACTGTAATACGTTTAGACACCTCAAACACAAAAAACAGGCACTGTTAATGATACGTCTCTGATGTATACAAGTGCAACAATTCCGAGAGAGTGGTACCCCATCTCCAGATAGTTACCGTAAATACAATTAATAAAATGGGAAAGGTTTGTCTGAACGGTATGGTACTGAAATATTGTAAGCAAAATATCATTTTAAAGAAATACTATGTTGAAAGTATTATTACAACAAAAAAATCACCATATTCGAATGTACACTCGATGGTACGATATTTGTGTTATGATATTTAGGGCCCAATATTTTTGTCAGGAAAATTGTAACTAGGGATGGTCTAACATTCATTAAGAAGAGTATGGTACCAGAATATCATAACCAAAATATCATCTAACACAAACACTGAGTCCTAAATATAATTTACAAAAATATTACCAGTTAGAGTTAATAGTTGAATATCTATACTCAGTGGACTATATTTATATTTATAATTAGAATTATATTTATATTTATATTTATATTTGGGGCACAATATGTCTGTCTGTGTATACAACAGAGGAAGGACTCGATTGTAGAAAAATTATAATAGTGCCAGTCTGGCCATTATACTGACGTCCATTGTTTGTTATCCTGTTGTGAATTAATATACATAAAGCTTCGTATAAAAAACTAAGTAAAACAATACAATTGAACATGGCTATTAATGCGAAAATGAGAAATTACAGAGGCTTATCTGCAGCAACATGCAGTGACCCTGATGTTGGGGTGCATCTTGTGGGAGCGCCTAGGAGGTGGTGCGAACTGACAGAACGGAAGTGGGGAGATGAGGAGAGTTGAAACTATAAGGTGGTACTCTCTGGGACATCCATAAAACATACAGTGACACGTGGACAGAAATGATATGGGACTCTTAATCTGCAGGAGAAGCATCAATAAATCCCAATAAAGCGCCTCAACGTCTATGTATTTTGGTAGTAAAAACTGTCACGTTCCTGTAAAATGCTGGCATATGACGTTACAGAATGCTAAAAGGCTTTTTTTATAACCATCATTACGTATAGTGGTGTGACACTTTATTCAGTGCATCCATATAAGTGCTAAACAGAAGAATCTAGTTACCTAATATCAAATGGAAAGAGGCAGTGAATAATACATGAGTCATCATTCTTGGGCGAGAGTCAATTCACAATGTGCTGAGCATAATGTCTTCTTGAAAAGATTTGTGTATTGAAGATGTCCAGCATTAATCAATAACATGGCCTTGAACTAACTTTCAAACTTCTTAGAAATATCTTAATATTTATTTATTTTCTATCACAGAGGCGATAGTCACACTTTGTTTTAGCAGTGGTCTTACTGCTGATGTGTGAAGTTGCAAAACAAATGCTCATGAAATGTTACAAAAATTATGTGAACCTGCATGACATTTTCAGGAAATTTTACTGTGTATCTTGCATGAATATTAAATGTGAGAGTGTACATCATGTTCAAAAGTTACACAACATCAACATCCTCACCTGTGCCAATGACGTGCAACTCAGACTCTTCCTCTCGGATAAGACCCCCAACACATGAAACAAGTTCACCGCCTGCATGACCAAATTTGCTAACTGAATAAAAGGCAAATGTCTCAAGCTGAACATAGAAAAGACCGAAGTAGTGATCTTTGGCAAGAATACCTCCTCATGGGACTCTGGTGGCAAGCTGAACTCAGACCTGGACCCAAAGCCAGCACCCATGCCAGGAACCTCTGAATAATTATCAACAACGAACTGGACATGAGAGTACAAGACAACACCGTCATTGGATCCTGCTTCCACACCCTGCAGATAAAGAGGAGGATCTTCAAATGCTCACAAGCTACACTAGAAAAATTGTCACTCACGCCCTAGTCACCAGCAGGTTATACTATGAAAACACTCTTTATGCTGAAATCACTAATCAACTCACTAGAAGATGACAAACCGTTCAGAACTCAGCAGCCAGACTCATCCACAACCTCTCATACACACATCACACCACACCACAGGTAAATCCACTGGCTTGAGATACACAAATGTGCTCATTTCAAACTCCTCATACACATTCCAGGCACAACACAACTTAGGCCTCACCTACTTGAACAGTCGCATCTCCTTACACCAACCAACCAGACACCTCCGTTCCACAGCACTCCTACTCACACACATCCCATGCATACACACAACCGGATGAGGATGCATGGGCACTCTCTTACATCACTCCTAAAGCATGGAAGGCTTCCCACTCCACATCAGAGCCTCATCTCTTGTCTTGAATTCCTCAAGAAGCTGAAGATTCGGTTTTTCAATTAACCAACCCATCATAGATATTGTTCGGTACACACACCTGCTCAGCGCCAGGATACACTTGTGGGTAATAGTGCACTTTACAAATACACGTAACATACCATAACACAAGATACTGCAAAGGGGGCTTGTCCAAGGGTAACATGTCTACCACCAGAAATTTTCTGTTCAGAACAGTATCCAGCAGGAAGAAATTGTGCAAAATCTCATGAATTTCACACAAGAATTCTGTCATTCCAAGTATGCCACAAGAGACAATTGTTGATTCTGGCACATTCTGGAAGGCAAAGAAGATAGTAACACAACAATGTAGATATGAAAACAGTAAATTTAAGAAAGTTTGCGAACATATAACAATGATGATGACAAGCTGAACGTGATCAATGCATTTCAAAGTTATAATAAGGTAACATTTACTGTTCACAGCACTAGTTTTCACTAGAACCTAAAACAAATCCAAATAGCAATCAATGTTGAAGACAGACTGTTTACAGTGTACTTGATAGCATCCAAAGGAAGGTAACAGTGACTTAAACGTGTGTTTAATGACAAGGCTACCTCCTAATCTTTTGGGTAAGTAGGGATTGTGTGCCAAAATAGGGACATTGTGCTACCAGTGGGCCTGATTCACAATGGTAAAGTTGCACTTTGTGTACGTTTTCTATTCACAAAGGTATTTTACGAGTTGTAGCCTTATGAGTGCAAACTCTCTGCACATAAAGAGATAGGACTGTCCTATTTTTTTATGTGCGGAGACTTCACAGTCGTAAATATACTACTTGTCAAAATGCCTTTGTAAATAGCAAACAGTTGTAAACCTACATAAAATGTATGTTTACCTTTGTGAATCAGGCTCTATGTGTCCTAGAGAGTCAAACACCATGCCTACTCACTAATGGGATTAACGTAGATGATGAAGGGAGGTAAGAGCACTCTCTTGTCTATAGAAGTGTATGCAAGCCCAAAGTCAGCTTGGCACAGTGCACCTCGGATGGCCGCAACCTCATCTGCGGAGTTCCGCAAGGAAGGATCCTCCCTAAGCCCGACCCTTTCCAACACATATAGGATCCCTCTAGCCAGCATCATACTCTCTCATGATATCAATGTCCTCTCCTATACCAATGACACAGCTCATTCTCTCCCTGATGGATGAGATGCCCAGTACCTTAATCAAGTTCTATGCTTGCATGGCTGAAATCATCTACTAAATGAAGACTAGCTCTCTGAAGCTGATCACCAAAAACCCAGAAACTGTGATTTTTGGGAAGAGCACACCTACGTGGGCCCTGAAGGCCAACAGAGCTAGGACCCACAACCACCCATGCCAAGAACCTCGGGATCATCATCCACAGCAAGCTCGACATGCCCTCCCAAGTCAATGCTGTCACTCCCTCATGCTTTCATACCCTGAAGATGCTGAGGAAGATTTTCAAATGGCTTCCAATCAGCACACGGAAAACCGAAAACCATCACACACGCCCTAGTCACAAGTAAGCTGGACTATGGGAACACCCACTATGCTGGGATCAACAAAGAACTCACCATAAGGCTGCACACCATTCAGAACTTGGTGGCCAGAATCACTCTTAACCTCCCATGACTCAGTCTCATCACACCACACCTGAAGGAATCCAACTGGCTATCTATTCACAAGCACAATTCAAACTCCTCACCCACACTTTCAAGACACTATATAGCACTGGCCCAGCATACCTCAACAATTGCATCCGCTCTCACAAACCTTCCTGACACTTTCGCTTGTCCAGGCGCTTGCTTGCACTAATCCCTTCTTCTACATACCTCCTAAAGCGTGGAGTGACCCACTGCTACACATAAGAGCCTCCTTCTCATTTCTTGAATTCTGCTGAAAACCTACCTGACTGTTTGAGTAGAAGTGGAAGATCTAACTTACTTGTCCAAAGCCATGCATTTGGATGACGGCCATTGCCAGATTCCATGCCTCTTCAGGGTTGAAGGGGACCAGCCAATTAGGGTACATATGTGTTACCCTTCCCAAAGAGGAGTCTGGGGTGGCCCTCTCTCCAAAATATGTTGCAGTAGTCACTCTCTATGTGCAGGTAGCCAAATGAACTTTCTCTGGTGGGAAACCTGGTGCTTTACCTTCAGATAGACTGAGAATGAAACCACTGAGAAATAACACATTTGGGAAGGGGTGGCCTCCATTTGTCATCTACCAAACATCATTCTTACAAAAAGTAAAGGACTATAAATAGTTGTAGGTAACCTTAAAGAAATGTGTGCCATCTGAGTTTGAAAAGCATTTATTGTGTGCACACGTTTCAGTGAACAGTAATGTACAAAGTTATGCTCATAATGTTTCCCTACATCCTGAACACACAAAAATAATTAATACAACAAACAGGTGTGACTGGCCTAAAAAACAATAACCAATCTGATGCACTTACTTACAGCTGGAACCTAACGCATGGAGGAGACGGGATGACTGGGCTTGTGTTAATGAAAATTACTGAGTGACAACATTCATAGCTCCCACCAGCCATCAGGGCCTTTAGTGCTAGCCTAAGAACTATCCAACCGAACAGGTTAGTCTGTGGGCTTTCCTGTTTTTAGGGCGTAATGTCTAAGGAGAAGGAGTTGTAGCCATAACTATTGTTTATATGTTGAAACCACAAGTGCTTCAAGCACCCGTGGCTCAACAAAGAGTTCGGAACAACAAACTCGTTGTTATCACTAATGCCTTTACCAGGAATGCCTTTACAACGATTTTGCGTTGTAAAGGCATTCCTAGTAAAGGCATTATTGATCAGCATGCACGGTTCCAGCATGCTTCCCCCTATGCCCCCACCCCTAGAAATTACCACGACCCCCCACCCCCACAACAACCCCAACCCCCTCCCCTAAAACCTAAAGCACCCCAACCCCCTCCAACCAACCCATTAAACCTAAACCCGGAACCCCCTCCCCCCAAGTCCTAATCACCCCAAGCCCCTCACCCCACCCCCAAAAACTAAAAATACCCCGAGTCCCCACCCCCGCCCCTGAAACCAAAAGCACCCCAACCCACCCCTAAAACCTAAACCCTGACTCCCCCCCAAACCCTAATCACCCCGAGACCCCCACCTCACCCCCACCCCCAAAAAAAACAGCCCCAGTCCCAGCCCAACTTACCTCCTCCTTCACCGCGTGGACATTCTTCTGTGCCTTAACCACGCATGTACGTGGTTCACACATGCGTGGTTAAGGCAGAAAAACATGGAAGTCCTGGAAAACGAAACTGTTGTTTTGCTTACGTTTTACACAACTTCGTGGTTTAGGAGTCGTTATTCTGGGTGTTTCCCATTACTATTAGTTCCCTGATGTGGGATGCTCATGTTTAGGGAGCAGGAGCTTTTTCTGCGTTTTACTTCATAGATCATTGGATGCGCATGACAGTTAATTTCACAAGCCAAATAACTGGAAGCCAGCTCACATAGTCATTGAAAACAATAAACAATACTGTCCTTGACTAGAAGTCAGTAGAGAGATCAATGAGCCGTTGAAACATGGTCTCTTTTCAACCAAAACAATGGCCCGACCTGCTGCATTTGAAATCCTTTTTTGTATACGGTTCAAGAGATGTGTGTGGGAGGCCATTATTTAAGGTTGCGCTGTAGTCTAGAGTATTTTCTGTGAATAGAATATGATGCAGATCAGGATTTCATCTGAGTAAGATTGACTACACATGCTATGCTTTGTGCATCACCCGGTGGGACGTCGTTAATGACATTACTAAGTTGTGATGCGAAAGGGCCTAGTTTTACTCGTTCGATTCTTTCAGTCAAGTATCTGTGGTGTTCTTCTGTAAAGTGGCCCAATGCTGCAATATGCATATGACAAAAAACCTGGCGTATCCCACATTTACTCTACGCTTCTGTGGTGTCATACCCTCTTTTTATTCTATCATCTTTCACAACACCCATTGACAATTATGTTGGAAGTAAGGAAACCATGACTGTTTATAGGTGACATGTTTCATTACTGGGTTCCTCTTCATTTCAACCTGCACTCTTTGGTATGATGTGGGCTTTTTTCAGAGCTCTTTAACAGGGTTATGTAATGTTTTGTTACTAGTTGTCCAAGTTGGAGTGTGAGTTCAGTCATAATGTGAAGTGTTTCTTCACAAGTCTTTCTACTGTTGTGAATTTATGAGGGACGTTGAGTATAAAAATGTGTTAGGGATGGTATTAATTCCTACTATTGCCAGTCCTATTACCTCCTACCTTCTACCTCCTTAGCACATGACTAAAATAAAAGGTAAGCAACAGAGGTTGTGTTAAGTACCCTTTTGGTCCACATGTCAACAATTTTCTACCCAAGCACTCCTCTCTGGCTCACGGACATTCACCAGAACAGGTCCTATTCACTGTGGCCCTAATCATTCCTTAACAGAGCCTATCCCTGGTGTTGTGTTAGGAAATGCTACAAATATCACAGAGATACACCTTAAATTGAATTTTGGTGTTCATCCTTCAAGTTGGTGCTTCCACCTCTCAATGCTTTGATCAGGTGTATAGATCCTACTAGCCACCTGGCTGAGTCAAGAGCCCAACTAGGATACTTTTCTTGGTATCTCTGCCACCTCACTCAAGCAGCCCATACGCTGCATTGTGATCATTCTATAGTGCAGTGTGTCAGCACACACAACACAGATCAATGTAGCAAAGTACTGCAAGCTCTGGAAAGTACAGTGCAGCATAATAAAAAAGTATTAACTTGCTTTTATATAGCAATAAGTACTGCACTTCTGCTACATTCTAAACATGCCAGACAATATACGCTACTATTGCCCAAATTGCTCAAACCAATATGTAAGAAAACATGTTTTTTGCAGGTTACCCCTTACTTTTTCCCCCCATCTGGACTACTAGCTGCTGGTTTTTAACTCTGAAAGAGCACTGGAGCCTGCCAACCAGGCCCCCCTGCCCATGCTCTCTCCCTAAATATGATGTATGTGAATTGATGGCCCCAATTGGCAAGGATTTTAACCCCCTTATAAGTCCCTGGTAAGTGGAACGAGCGGTACCCAGGGCATGTAAGTAGGGCTACTATAAGTGTTAAGGAGGCCATAGGACAACATGAGTTAACACTCGGGTACCCCAAGGTTGCAAATTCCATTATTGTCCCACTAAAAAGTGTCATGTTTGTTATCATACAACTTGTTTCATCAAACCTGTCTTGTTCCCCAAGTCAGATTTAATGTGCCATGTGCCTAGATAGCTACCTTAGATGATTCCCACCTGGTTGCCCCAGACTTTACTCTGCCTTGACTGGCAGCCTACAACTGCTGCCACCAAGACAGGAATCTGACCCCCTGCCAGGAGGTGTGAATGCTCCCAGGAGTCAGAATCAAAAGCAAATCTGCCCTATTTTTATAAATTTGTGTCTGGTTTCCTTAGAGTCATGTCAGGTACTTACTGTCCATGTTAGTGCTCTGAAATGCCAAACATCTGTCCCTCTAGTAAAGCCTGTTTGCTCTGCAACACACTACAGGGACTGCACTAGGTATTTATTAGTGTGAATCCAAAGGAGCAAGTTGAGGGTTACATGCGAGTATTACATACTGAAGCCTAATAAGCCTCACTGCATAATACCCCACTTTCCTACACAATATAAATCACTAAATGCAGACTAAAAGACATCACAACCCAACATATCAGATCTAAACTACACAACACAGTCCAGCATACCACAACAAAGCATGGAACACCTTGTTCAAAGAAACAATTAAAAAAATTCTAACCTCAATCTTGAGCCAGCCAGTCCAGACAAACGTTTGTCGATTGAAAGATATTCAATCACCATTTATGGATGACGTCTGGCGGATCGTATTTGGTGGAAGTGCTGGGGCATTCATTTTATAGATCTACTACCTGCCATTGACACTTGGCAACCACCACCTAGCCGTTCAGAGGTTTCTGCCACATAGTGGTCTGTGGCTCAATCCTCAAACGGATTAACTCTTTCATATTTGACTGCGAAGATGAGATATCAATTTTCACTTTCTGGTACACTTTCTCCAAAGTGGGTTCTGCACAAAAGGACTCTTCCCTATCAATATTAATCACTAGCATCCAACCCCACTGATCAAGCAGCCATTCCATTGTTTTTATGGCCAATGGCAAATGGCTACTAGTAAGGATCATCCATGCATTTCACTGTCGCTCTGCAGTTTGTAGTTGGCTGGTCAAACACAAGCTGAAAATGAATATAGGAAAGAAACATGGTAGCAAGGACCCAGTCATTATACTGAACACCAGCAATCTGAACTCAAGTGATGTGCCTCTAGCTACACTCCCTAAGATTAGGAATCCATGCCGATAAAGGATACTGAACCACATTTAAACCCCTTAAGCCAGCAACTGCAAATGTCTGTTGTTTCCATGTGAAAATGCTTCACCATGTTCAATCTTTCCATGAAATGAAATGTAGATTTATATAGCACAGCTTATCACCTGTGAGGGTCTCGAGGCTCAGTCTGTGGGGAAAGGGAGATTAAGTGATTTGCCCAGAATTGCAGGACATTGCACCGATGCCAAGGATCAAACCCGGGTCTCCAGCTCCTGAGGCAGCCACGCTAACCACTGCGCTACATCCTCTCCCCTTTCCACACAAGTTCAAGTGGCTCCTGTGCGTGCTAACTCTTGAAAAGACTACATCTGTCACAAATATTTGGGATTCCAGCCAGCCAACTCCTCTGTATTCAAAATGAAGGGACATGATCAATGTTACAATTAGGAGGAAGAGTCCATATATCATCAACTCTTGCATCCTTACACTGCTGCCTCTCCCATTATCTTTGAAGTACTGTGTAAAGGCAGTATGTAGGAAAATAACCTCTTTTACCCCTAATTTCTGCCTGATGTCAGTGTATTTTGACTGTGTCACTGGGATTCTGCTAGCCAGGACCCCAGTGCTTATGGCTTTTGGCATGCTTGTCAGTATGTTTCACTGTTTTTGAAAGTATGCTTCACTGTGTCACTGGAGTCCTGTTAACCAGGACCCCAGTGCTTATGCTCTCTCTGATTCCAAATTGATCACTCCATACTGGTAACCAAGTATTTAACTAAAAATTGGCATACTGGTCACCCCTTATAAGCCCCTAGTATATGTTACTTACGTACCCTGGGCATTGGGGTTCTAGGGGAGCCCTATGGGCTGCAGCATTACTTTTGCCATCCATACGGGGCCCATGCAAAGACTTCTGCAGGACTGCCATTGGAGCCTGCGTGAAATGGTGCATGCACCCTTTCTCAGCCATTTTCACTGCACCAGGTCACTTATAAGTCACCTATATGTCAGGTCTTCCAACCCTGAAGGCTGGGTCCAAAGTATTTGTGTGTGAGAGCACCCCTGCACTAGCAAAGGTGCCCCCATGTCATCCAGGACCATTTTCCCAGACTTTGTGAGTGCGGGGACGCCATTTTACGCGTGCACTGGACATAGGTCAATACCAATGTCCAGCTTCACAATGGGAACCCCAACTATGGCTATGTAAGGTGTCTAACACGTGGAAATCTTACCCCAAAACTGATTCCAGTATTGGTTGCACAATCCCATGCACTCTGGGGCCTCCACAGGGGACCCCCAGTATTCACCCACCAGCCTTCTGAGGTTTTCCAGGCAGCCCCAGCTGCTGCCACCTCACAGACAGGGTTCTGCCCTCCTGTTCCTTGAGCAGTTCAAACCCAGGAAAGCAGAACAAAGGATTTTCTTTGGGAGAGGGGTGTTACACCCTCTCCCTTTGGAAATAGGTGTTACAGGCATGGGAGGAGTAGCTTCCTTGAGCCTCTGGAAATGCTTTCAAGGGCACAGATGGTGCCATCCTTGCATAATTCAGTCTACACCGGTTCAGGGAACCCCAGTCCCTGCTCTGGCACGAAGCTGGACAAAGGAAAGGGGAGTGATCACTCCTCTGTCCATCACCATCCCAGGGGTGGTGCCCAGAGCTCCTCCAGAGTGTCCCTAGGTTTTGCCATCTTGGATTCCAAGGTGGTGGGGCACTCTGGGAGCATCTGAGTGGCCAGTGGCAGCAGGTGATGTCAGATCCCTCCCCTTATTGTTGCTTCCCTTGTTAGGTAACCAATCCCCCTTACAGGGCTATTTAGGGTCTCTCCTCTGGGTGTTTCTTCAGATTCGGATAGCAAGACTCCAGCAGGAATCCTCTGCATCCTTTACTTCATCTTCTAACGACAGAACCACAGCTGAACCCTCTAGGAACTCTACAAACTGCAACAAAGAAGCAAAGACGACTTCTGCAACATTGTAACTTCAGCTCCTGGCAGCAACTGCAACAGCTTCCAGGTCATGCATACTCCGAGTACTGCCTGTCTTCAACCTGCACCAGAAGAACCGAAGGAATCTCCGGTGGAGTGACGGAGTCACTTCCCTACTTCAGCAGGCACCTCTCTGCAGCGACGACCGGTGGCGTGGGTCCCCTCTCAAGACGATGAGCGTGGATCCAGCAACACGGGTGGTGGACTAAAGTGACCCGGACAGTTCCAATGTCCAGCTGTCCAACTTTGGTGGAGGTAAGACCTTGCCTCCCCATGCAAGACAGTACCCCCGTGCTTGTGTGTGACCTTCCACAAAGTTCACGCACAGCACTGCTTAGGCCACTCGATCCTGCGGTGCACAGCTGCCTGAGTGGTTCTCCGGCGGCGTGTGATCCCTTTGTGTCATGCTGCCTCCATTTGCACCTTCTTTGTCCCCATGCTGTGGAACTCCTGTGCATGCTGCCTGGTCTTCTGAGGGCACTCAGAGTTGCTGAGAGCCCCCTCTGCCTCCCCCTTCTGGGTAGAGGCCACCAGGTCCCTCCTGGTCCTGGGCAGCGCCATTTTCCTCCAGTCCCGAGCTTTGCGTGTGCCAAGGCTTGTTGGTGGCATCCAGCGACGCACACCAGACTGCAATCATCCATCCGGCGTGGGACATCTTCTGCAACAACCAGGAACCCGCATCTGTCTTCTTGGGTGCATAACTGACTTTGGCTCTTATGACCCTGGCAGTCGGCGGTAATATGGTACTGCCAACAGTACCATAAAGCCAAACTGCCAAGGTACCCCACCGACCGCCATGGCGGTAACAGCCGGTGGGCTAGAGATATCAATCTCCAACACAGAGATATCAATCTCCAGCCCGGCGGCCGTCACTGTACGGCCTGCGGAATAATGACCCCGCCTACCGCCATGTTTTCGTGGCTTCCTTACCGCCATGAAAACCATGGCGGTAGGCACTATCAGTGACAGGGAATCCCTTCCCTGTCACTGCTAGAGGTCTTTACCAACCCCACCCCCTCCCCAGATTTCCCCACATCCCCCCCCTTCCTCTCCAGAGCCCCCCTTCATTCACGTCCCTCCCTTCACACAGGCACACACACATACACACACCCATTCCCACATTCATCCACACATGCATACATCCATTCGCACACACGTCCGCACACACTTTCATACATATACGCAGACAGGCATTCACAGAACACAACATACACTCACTCACACACCCATACATGCCCACACATTCGACACGGAACACACACCCGCATACACGCATGCACAAACATTCACACACACACACCCGTACACGCACACAACACCCCTCACCCCCTCCCCTGTCAGAGCACCCACTTACCTGTGTTTAGGGGGTCCTCCGGCAGGAGACAGGACGGGGCACTGCTGCCAGCAGCAGCGTCCGCCAGCATAACACCGCCAGGCCGTATTATTTCTCATAATACGGCTGGGGGCGGTCTACTGGCATGGCGCTGCTGGTGGCAGCAGCGCCACCTTACCATCATACGCCGGCATGGCCACAGCCAGAGTTCCGCCATCCTTCTGGTGGAAATCTGACTGTCGTCATAATACGGCGGTCAGCTGGTAGCCGTGGCAACAGTCCTTTGATGCCGTCACCGTGGTGGTAGGCGGTTTTTATCGCCAATATCATAATGAGGGCCTTTGTCTTCTCACTGTGGTTCTTCTTTTGCACCTTCATCCGGGTTAGCAGGGGCTCCTGTTCTCCCTGGACTCTTCAGTGTTTCTTGGACTTGGTGCCCTTCTTCCACAGGTCTTCAGGTCCAGGAATCCATTGTTGGTGTCTTGCAGTCTCTTCTGGTTCTTGCATAATCTTCTATCACAACTTATTGTGTGTTTCAGGAAATGTACTGTGATTTACTCCTGTTTTCCTTGGCTCTGGGGTGGGTTCTATTAAGTACCTTTGGTGTTTTCTTACACTCCCAGCGCCCCTCTACACACTACACTTGCCTAAGTGGGAAACCAACTTTGGCATTCCACTATTTTAGTATATGGTTTGTGTTCCCCCTAGGGCCATTGCAACCTGTTGGGATTTTCACAATTTGCACTGTTTTCTGAGTGTGTACTTACCTGTTTTTGGATACTAGTGTATATATTGTGTATATTACTTACCTCCTAAGGGGGAATCATCTCTAAGGTATTTTTGGCATTTGTGTCACCAAAATAAAGTACCTTTATTTTTGTAACACTGAGTGTTTCCTTTCGTGTGTGAGTACTGTGTGACTACAGTGGTATTGCAAGAGCTTTGCATGTCTCCTAGTTCACCCTTGGATGCTCTGCTAAAAGCTACCTCTAGACAGCCTAGCTGCCAGACACTGACTACATTTCACTAATAATGGATAACTGGACCTGGTATAAGGTATAAGTACCTTTGGTACCCACTACAAACCAGGCCAGCCTCCTACAATGTGCAGAACTACCTGTAGTGCCAACTAATGTACTTGCTTTGTATGCGTGCCTAACGCCTAATGATTCCCTGTAAAATGTTATTTGTTAAAGCTTACCTGGGGTTCCACGTTCTTGGCTGGTACGCTGGGTGCGGTTCCACTGGTGGGCAGTTTGAGCTGTATGTCCTTGTAGCTGCTGGCACTAGACGTGGGCTCCCTTCCATGTAATAAATGGATTTTTCATCTCACCTGCTCCATATTTCCTATTACAGCAAAGCATAGCACGGCATGTCATTTGGTCAGGCAGTGTTTAGATCAGCACCAGGAGACCCGTCAAGGTCCTGGGCACGAGCAAACCACAGCAAACAGCGACACAGCACGGCCAAAATAACATTTTGCAGCAAAGGGCTGACACGAAACAACACATCGACGTTCAAAAAAGGAAAAGGAGATTAACACAACTAACAAACTAGAGCGTGTCTAACACCCCTCACCTCGCATCGTCTTAAGCTGGTGTAAGCATCCAGCACCCTTGGCATTTTAGTGTTCGTGGCTCACATTTATTATCCTTATAAAATAAAAATAGAAGGTAAGTACATCCGTTCATAAAACATGAAATAATATGCCAGGACATTAAGGACCCCAAGGCACCTTTACATTAATACTATTACGTCCACCATTTACTTCAATGTATATTGATAGAATCTACTTCTCCATCATTTAGAGATTAAGTATCATCAATTGCTCTTAATGCTGCACTTCCCTCGTCTCATTACAGTAGGCGTTTGTCTGCATCTTCTTGAGCTAATTAGAGCTGAGCACCATCAATTTTCCTTTTATAGGTCAACTGTAGACTGGTTTCCTACTGTTTCATACTGCTGAAATCGTACGTTTTAATATCTTTCGCCCTTAAATGTCATCTATAGATATATCATCAATTTCTTACTAATGCTTTCCAGTTCTGGTACAAAAAGAAACTTGCGGCTGTCTTGTCTCCCTGCTGCAAGGTGCCCACTTCTGAACCATTGCTCAGATATGTACTTAAGAAACAAGGTGGGAGCCCACGGACTTTTGCTCCTGTGTTGCAACCAAGAAAATGCTCTTGTGCCATGCTTGGTCTGGCCTATCTAGCAATATGGCTTTACTGCAGTGGTAGGCCTTATTCCGGTGCCAATATGGGCGGCATATGCTAGACTTGTGTTAATGGATAGCACATTACTACTGTAAGAGTTGAGGTCGACGAGCAGAGTAATGCATCGACTGTAGTGCAAGCTTGCTAGTAGACAAACACATTGGAGGGAAGTGACACATTCACCCACAACTAAACAAGACAAGCTTTATTGATATGTCTCGAAAAGCACCCAGCGAGGGATTTGTATATTTAATTCCTCTCCACCTGGGAATGCTTGCCAAGTGGAAGCATTTATTACATTCTTTGCCCTATGGCCGAAATCAGCCAAGAAAAGAGAATGATGTGTCTACTCTTGAACCTGAGGTTGCCCTGTTACATGTTACTTTAGAACTGCACAGGCCTAGCAAAGGTTTTTGCAGGCGTCAGGTCAAAAACTTCATCCAGGTCACTATTGGAAGATCCCTTCAAAGTATAATAACAAATATTTTCTCTGGGAAATAGAAAACACAGAAGCTCTTGCATTTGTCGACCTCTAGTGGAAGGCAGTTTTAGCGGTCAGATCATTAATAAGCAGTGCAGGCTTGCGTTAGACAACTATATATGGATGCAAATGGGTAGGGCTCCAAAAAGCGCCGGATCTGGGGCATTATGCTCTCTCTCTTTGCACACCTCGCTTGTGATCATCCTTCAGTTTTGATGAGTTCATTTCATATTGTCACAATGAGATTGTAGATGTCTCTCCCCCTTAATTCCTATGTAACCTCCTTCTATTTGTTGCAGTCCCCCTGTGAGTGGTCCAGCAAAGTTGCCACAGGTCGTAATGCAAATATGGGCAGGAGGGCACACAGCCCTCCTGTTGGGTAGTATTAGGTGTGTTTAGCCTGCAGTGTGCGTTTCACTGAGGCGATTCAGTAGGGGTGTAGCTTCAGGTGGTTGTTTGGGGTATTACACCTGCCCCAAATAAATGCATTCTTGGTTTGGTAGTTGGGTCTGGGGTCCAGAATCAGGTCTGCTATGCATATGTAGGTTTCCCATTTGTTTAGTTGAGAAATGTGAGAGTCACATCCCTTGACTTTATTTGACTAAGCTAATCCCATGTGGTTCAGAACTCCCCGGCATATGGTTCTGTTCTAGGGCTTGTAGCCTCACTGTTTGTTACCTCTTTCCATGCCAGACTGCAGTCTCTTGGTGGACGTGGGAACGAGGATACACGTGCTTCCATCTCCACTATAAGATGTTCTTCATGCTGATCACTGGTGGCTCGGCTCTCTCTGGATGATACTGAAGGGTCTGGGGCGATAGTCTAGTTTTCGGCTAGTTGGTGTTTCCAGCACAGCACAGAAAGAGGATTTTCTTAAGTAAAGATTTTGGTTGCCTTTAAGGTACAGGCCGTTAATCAACAATTACCTTTCAGCCCAAGCCAAGTTGGAGATGAGAACTTACAGAAGCCTTTCTTCCCAATCGATCATGGCAGAATTCCTGCACCGCTGGGTCATTTCTTGCTTCTCATGTATGAAGTCTAAAGTAGAAGTACTGTGCTGTGTTGCGAAGCAGTCAGAGTGTTTCACAAATACTTGCTTTAGTTTCGCTTGTACTTCAGGTCTGGTTGTCAGGCTTGTGGAGTAGGTCGTTTTTTGCTCATCCTCCTACCACCTGCTAGCGTGCCCAGTCCTTAGTAAGTACATTTACAAGGGGGTGCGTATAGGTCGATGAACCTTTTGTATCGCATGGAGTATCCTAGTCATGTAGTGACCACTGAACCAGAAATCAACATCAATAACCAAGATAAACACTTTATGAAACCACAATAGAGATCATACTAATAAGAAATAACCACTACTCATGGAAAGGGTTAACAAGTTTTATTCCCTATTGCTTACAATTCTAAGTCATCTGTTAGTTCAAAGTTTATTCAAATCAACTCTATATTAATTAATCAGTTAAAAGACATTATCTCTCAAAGAAAACATATACGACAAAGCAACACCATAAGCTATGGATATCAGCATTAACAATGTAATTCAGCAATAATGTTTGTCAGTCATTTGTCACTGTCCACTTCCCCCCTAACAGCCTACCTAATCAAGATTAGCATTCGCATGGGGGGTCTTCATGCGAAAACAATTTAGGTAAAAACATTAATTTGTAAAAATCTACCTAAGAGTAAATCTCTGAAAACAGCGCAGTTGGTAGCTAGAAGAAAAGGCTCAAAATCGTCAGTCACAATTCATAGCTACCTATACAAGATGGCTCAGCAACAAGTCAGTCTTCATCTTCAGGTCATCAATAGTCAGGTACAGATCAGGCTCACACAGTATGAGCCCAATATCAGCACCTAGGGCTCATCAACTTTCGCCTGGCATTTCTGAATCCTCACCCTTTGTCATGAGATTTTATTAGGGTCTCCCAGTCCAACCCACTAATTGCTAATTGGTCAGTCTATCGGACTCTAACCTATAGTTTTTGTTTACTAAATCTTTGAGTTTGCATATGTCTTGTGTCCCATAAAACTGATTGGTTCTTCTTGCGATGAGGACATCATCCGGCTCTTCAGGTAACAAAATTGTTGCATACGAGTCTTCAGTCAGTGCCTCTATTGTTCAAATCCCAGGAAAGTACATTTAGCCTACACTACACATAATTGTTTCAAATTGTCTGCATCATCTCCTGTCCGTTGGTACATTTGCAGAATGTTCTCGCTGAGCGGCCTGAACTCTGAGTGGTTCAAGGTTCCCGTTTCCAGTTGCCAGTCCTTTGCGAGGCATTCGAATTCTCCATGTTCAGAGCAAGCGAGGCCCAGTGAAACCAGGCTCTTAGTCCGGCTAATTTAAGAATATGAATTAATATAAAACATAGGTTATATATTTCGTTATGACATATTAGTGCATTTTTCTTATATGTTTTTCATTATTTTGCATCTTTTAGTTCTTTTAGTACACATGGTGATCACTCCCCGAGGGCTCATTTTCAAAGTGCACATTATTTTTATACAATACATTTCTCTATGTATTTTTCTCATTAGTAAACACACACGTCATTAGAAATTTCTTAATAACATATCTGCTCCATCAAACCTAAAGGGACTTTTTGTGTAGAGTGGCTTTTTCTTCCTTCTATGAAATTGCTGCTTTCATCATAGACACCCAATCTTTGTCGTGAAGGAGCAGGTGGTTACTGAAAGGCGTTGCCTTACTTGTGGTTCTCCAAAACTAAGATTTCAGAGAAGCCAGAATGTCCAGCCCTTGACATGAACTAACCTACAGTCACATTTGGGATATAGTGGTCTTCTCAAACCCCTACGCCTCCTTAGCACAATGCCTGCTGCAACAATGTTTTAGTAATCCCCCTAACCTAAAAAGGCAAATGTAAAATTAAGTAAATCTGACTTCTGGTGAAGCTGTGACTCTTAAAGGGATCCATTTGAGCCTGGCAGGATGGCTGCCTAGCAGTTGAACTGGTGAAGGAGCACAATGCTGGCCCAGCAATGATCTGCCCACCCTTTGTAGAGAATACCACTGTGTCAGGACGAGGCTAGGGGCACTTGCCAAAATTGCTCACTGTCATAAAAATGATAATAATGGCCAGTCCACCATTCCAGAATCTCACATCGACTAGTCAGCACTGTATTTGTTTTCCAGGACAATCTACCCCATCCCCACAGCCAGGGTTTGTTTTTGGTAAATAATAATACTAATAATAATAATAATGATAATGATGATAATGCCCAGATGTTCAAAAGCTTTCTCCCAGCATATGGGAATCTCTGTTTCTTTTGTCCTATCCATGGCCACCATTCCAGTACTGGTCAGTAAAAAGTGGCTGACATGGCATCCAAAGGCCAGCCTTAAATTTGGTAGGCCTTTTGACACCATGCCACAAGAAATTCAGCAACTGAGAGGATGTTCCTGAAGTCGAAGCCAGATGTGGTGCCACCATCATTAACAAACCCAACTTAACTGTCTCTTAACTTACTCCTCTTCTTATTTTTTTGCAAATCACAAAAGTTGTATGATTGTTTGAAAGTTCTCAAAAATGATCTTACGAAAGTGCTTGTTTGCTTAAGTTACACTATTGTAAAGCCATACAACACAAAATAAATAATTTTGAAATACCCAGTGCAAAGCAATAACAAAATAGTAATAGAATACATTGCATGTAGGATGTGTAACATATATTTGACGGTGAGTGCTACTATCTTGGATTACCCTTGAGTCAATACACATGCCACATCAAGTTTCTAAGACAATCCATGGATATTTATGCCCAAGCACACAAAATTAAAGTTATGCTGGAACATCTGCCCCAAACAATAATGTCCATACATATATAGTCCAAGAAATTATGAAAAAGTTATTGCATGCCCAGAAACCGTAAGCATGTGTACGTCGTGACATGAAACATTAGCACAGGTGCTAACGTGTCTGTGCATCTTGCACATGCATAAGTAAAATACCATGAGTGTGCACATTATGCACCCTGTGTATGTGTATTCTACATATGTATGGTTGTGATAGGCAGAATAACGTCACTGAAGCTGTTTTGAGGTACAAATGAGGCATTACAATGGGAGTGGCCTGTTATAGTAAAGCTCTTCAAATGTAAACACCCAGTGGCATATTAATAAGACCCTAGCACTACCTTGCACCACATTAGTGTCATTTTTTATAACTTTGATGTGGCCCAACGAGGCAAAAATCCTAGCACCATATTTACAAAGTGGCGCAATGCATACATTGCGCCACTTTGTAAGCCTTTGCACTACATTATGCCTGCGCCAGGCATAATGAATGCAAAGGGGGTGTTCGCCCATTAGGGGGGCTGAAAAAATGGCGCAAGGAAATCTAAGATCTTGCGTCATTTTATACAGCACTTTTAACACCTGCTCAGAGCAGGCATTAAAAGTGGGCTTCCATTATTTATAATGGGCTCCTATATACTCTGCATGGGTAGCACCAACATTTTTGCGCTGCTCTTGCAGAGCATATCAATAGCATCATGAAAAATGACGCTATTGCCCTCTACCCTGCGCCATGGTGAGCCGTATTTTAAATACGGAGCACATATGGTGGCAGTAGGGGGCGCTAAGGGGCGCTAAGGGGTGCAGGGAAAGTGTTCCATAAATCTGCCTCCCAGTCTTCATAACAGCTGCAGTGCGGGATGAGGATAATCAGATGGCAGAGGATAGTTTGTAATGGGTGATTTTTAAGTAACACTCCATACTCTCTTTAGTGTAATACAATTCCAGAAAGTTTTTAATTGATGTTCCATGGACTGTGTTTGCCCTAAGGTAGATGGAGTAACTCTGGGTGACCATATATGCAGGAATTTCAATCACCCCAATTTAACAAGGTGGCTGGGCCAAGAGAAGTTGGTTTGGGAAAAACAATTTTGGGTGATAGAAAAATTGTGTACTTAGTTTTGCTGCCTAATTTTCATGACATAGAATTACACCACTGGTGTAAATTATGCATGGTATAAGATACAACGCTTTTCAAGCACTTTCATTGATGTAAGTGTTTCTTTGTGAATACCATTTAAGTTTGAAACTTAAACGCGTCAATTTATTTCTCATTGCCTTACTTGGGGCCATGAACTGCAAAATAAAGAGTAACTTAAGAAAGTATGTAAATGTAATTCATGATTACCGTAAGTATCACCAATTTTTAAATAAGCCACAAAACACTTCTTGGGTCTACGAGACATCCACCAATTTCTGCTACTACCCAGCGGTAAATGACCACCTTTGTTTTAAATGGAATTCAGTTATATATGTAAAGAGAATGTTAAAAGTGACTATATTGTGGAATAAATGTGTTTTCAAAAATGCGACATGCTGTCTTCGGAATGACTTTGTAGAAAAATACTTCATACAATTAAAACAGACATCATATTGCATAAGTATGCATATGATTTGATATATTCTGAACTTTACTTATATCACACACTGAGCACAATTAAATATTGCACACATTCCTACAGCTTGATGACATAAGCCTTTAAAAAGAAAAGAGTACTCACGACTTCTGCCACCTTTCCCAATTAACGCCTGATAGGAATTTATCAAAGAATGCTTTTGAATACTTGTGCCTAATGAATAGCCTTATCTCTGTGGCGATTTTTGTCATATTTTTATTAGGTTTTGCAAAACAATACAGTGGAATCAGTACACATCAGATTCCAAAAACGTCTACCGCAAATCTCTTTCAAGTATAAGGAAAAAGTCTAATATTTCCCATCATACAGGTAAGAAGAATTGGCACCGCAGGTACATCGAGGCATATTTCACTATTGGTTCAGCAGTGCAGCGGAGTGTCTCCAGTGGTCAGGCAGGTTAACGCAGGCCCCGAATGATATATAATCCGTATAGCTTTTTCCAGCATCACGGCAGGCATGAACCCACCCTGTTAGTCCACTGGGTCTTTTTGTACAAGGTACTGTCTAACCATAGGCCATGCTTCCTTATGTCTGTCCTGTGGCCATTTTCCCCTCAGACAGCATCCTTGAGCCAGGCCGCAGTCTCAGCGGCCTGGCCTTTCATCCACATTTTCAAGAGTCTGCACTTTGCGACATATGTAGAACAGACACTAGTTTACACTCTGCCCTTGGTAAATTCTCGGCCTAACCTATTAGTAATACCTTTGGGGTGCAGTCAATTGGAAAGCCAACAATATAACCAATAATGCAAGCTGTCTCAGCCCAGTACTGCGCTATCAGCGGGTATTCTCATAACCGGTGGAAGAAATTGCAGGGTAGCCTTGACATTGTGCGCAATAGAAGGGTCTGTCTGGGTCCATTCTGTGAAGCGAGGCATGGGATGGGTAGTCTGTTTAGAAATTTTAAGTTGAGGAGCTTATGATGGTAGTTGATGGAAACCTCTTTTGTTTGCATGAGAAAGTTTGCATGAGAAAGAGTGTAGCTTGGCTATGCTGCTACGTCTCCGGGAAAAGAATGTAAAAAGGTGATCCTTTTCTGGAGGTCACCACATGGTGGCAATATTTTGTGTAACATTTAATAAGATTTATTTAATTCCTGCACTGCAAAGCATGTGAGTGGAGGTCATCTTTGTTTATGGCATATAATTAACATTTTATTAATATATTTTCAAGACTAACATTGTAAGTATTATTTTGCACACTCATTCTGTATATTCTTATGTGGAGTGCTTAGAATTCATTTAATTTGAAAGCATATCCATGTTTTATTAACTTGACTGACATCATTTTTTTCCGGTTAACATTCACTGTGGAGTTGTTTTCTTAATTTGTTTCTTTAGAGATGCAAGTGTTTGGAGCAGAGACGGAGTCAACAAGAAGCTCATTGTGCGTGAAAGATAAGAAAGCCTGGGATGAACTACGCAAGGAGTAAGAGAGTAGTGTTCTGGAAACTTGGCAGTCATAACTCTTTTGAATTTGCTGAGACCGAACAGTATCAAGATTGAATGTGTCAGGGGTTGGAAATTGTAACTTTCAAATAATTTTAATTAGGGTTTCATTTAAGAAGCTTTGACTGTGATGTCATCGTCCTCGGTAATTGTGATTTAAGGAGGGTTTAGTTAGTGAAGATTCAGACCCTTTCCTATCTTTAGAGTAGATCGGACCCTTCTGAGGTATAGACCTCATACTTTGTGTGGCTTCATGCCATCACACCTCTCTTACCAGAATATTTTACTGAATTTCTGTTTGCAGACTTTTCTTAAATATGTTTTGTATTAGAATTGTTAGAATTTAGTTTAAATGGTTATGCAGGAGAGTTTGGTTCTAGTGACCAAGAATCATATGCTTTTCCTGATCTTTTGTAATGTTGCAATAGACATTTTAATCTTGTATATGCTAACTAGGTTTAACATTGTGCAATATTTTAATCCTCCTTTAGTGATATCATACGTTTATACTATGGTTTTGAGACTCATTTATGTAATGTAGACTCTGAGTCTGTAATAAACCCATTTAACCCAATGAACTGACTTCAAATGTTATTATGTGACATTTGGGTTATAACGAAACAGTTTGATGAAATTGAAATGTGTTACTATTCTTCCCCCGGAACTGAGAAGAAAAGATAAATTGGACCCAGAATAAGTGAAAGGGCCTCAGGCTTTATCACATGTAACAGAATTTCCGGATCTCACTCTGGATCTTTCCCCTACATCTATTCCCCCCTTCCACAGTGCACATTTAGGGACTACATGTTGGCCGTGGACAAATACCTCATACAACCATCTTCCTTCTCAGGATCTTTGATCAGCTGTGTGAGCGGAGTGAACTCGTCTGGTTCATCAGGAATTACTGCCCTCTTGAACTGACAGTATGTCTAGTTCGAAGGTAGTCAGATCTATCCAGAAATGCCAGTGTCCTCCACTCCACATATTGTTTGCAGACCAAGACATTTCTTGCCAGAAATAGTTGCCCAAGAGCCTGCATCTCCACTTTTGCAAGCCTAGTTTGAATCCATTTTTCTGAAGAAGAGGTTATGCCTGTATTGTCCAAAACGGGGGATATCAGGAGCAAATATCAGTGCACACTGTCTGCGTCAGCTACGGTCCATATTGACTGCTTAGTGCAGCAAATCATGCTCACCAAATGTGTCGGACTCAGTGTTTATAACATAACATTAGTGCATAGGTTTACAACTTTTCTATGAGCAAGGGGACTGGGCTGCGTTTTAGTAGCTCAAAAAGGTCCGGGACCTCAAACCTATCCCAGAACCTGCCACACCATCCTGAGATTTTGTCTCCCACAAACCAGTGTGATGAGCAGTAATTTTACCTTGATGAAAATAGGGTGGCTTAGATGAATCCACATATTATGAAATACCAACAAAAACTTAGCATGATCATTTTAATAAGAGCCACAGTTCTAGCAATTGACAGCGGCAGTGAGATGCAGCGCTCCACCTGGTCAAGGAGCCTACCTAGTAGAGGACCACAGTTGTCTTGCAGAATCTGCTGTTTGCTTAGATTAATCAAAATGCCTAAATAGCAGACCAATGTCTCCCACCAGCACAAGGCATATGTCAGTCACAGTTCAACACAGGTATTAGTAAGTGGGAACATCTCAAACTTTCCCCAATTAAAGCAGAAGCCTGATAGTCCCCCCAAGCACATTATTTCAGCAATATGGGTTTTTGACAAAGAGCAAAATATCATTAGCATACAATTATAGTAGAACACACTTCTCCAGGAATGCAATGTGGTGCATATGAGTCCACTTTAGCCACATGACCAAAGGTTTCATGACGAGCAAATTGCAGAGGAGACAGGGGCCAACATTGTCTGGTACTTCTATTGATTGGAAAGGGCTGTACACATCCGTTTATTCTAACCCTAGCAGTACGGTTAACGTATATGAGATCTATAAGTCCCTTGAGATTATGGCTGACCCCTAGTCTGCACAACACCGAAAACATATAGGGCCATTCTATGGCATTCCATTCCATCTAGGCACAAAGAGACAACATGAATCTCAGACCGAAACATACGCAGGAGGGCAAACAATGCCCTTAAATTATTTGAAGTGGCTCTACTGGGAACGGACCGAGACTGCTCTGGAAGGACTAATGCACTCACCTGCAGATTCAATCAATTCAAAACAATTCAGGCCAAACTTGTGCTGCCTAGAATCATGAGGGATAACGGACACTAGGTGCCACACATCCAAGAGTCCTCACTGGGATTTAGTAGTACAGCAATTAACACCTATCACACAGTGGGGGAAAGCACTCCAAATTCTAGAGATTCCTGATATATATCACCCCACCGCAGAGCCCAGAAAACCTTGTATGCCTTTTAAAACTCTAAAGTTAGCATCTGATCCAGGGCCCTTGCCCCCTTTCAGGCCTTCTATAGCATGTATTATCCCTAGCATATCTATGGGTGCTTGTGGGAAGGTCCTAGCATCTCCTTCTATCCATGCAAGTGCAATGTTCTCAAGATAGGCATCAATACCAGACTGAGTCTTCGTCAGTGGGGACCTCTACAGATTTTAGTAATGGGAGCTGAAGTCTTGTAGTATGGCAGCACTCCCTCCTGCTAGCTTGCCAGTTGAATGCCTAATCAAATGAATGACTGTGTTCTGACAGTTCTTCTTCAAAAGCCAGGAGAGGGTTTTACTAGGGTGCTCGCCCTCTCTGCCCCAATAGCAGCTTTCACTATGCTTTGGCTCCCTAAAAACAAGAAGTGCCTTATTTATATCAACAAGAAGCCCTGGGTGTCTCTTGGTTTCGTATTACTCCTGCAGGTCTTGCAGCATGTTTTCTGCAGTTGCCAGGGTGCAGTCGTAGATCTCAGTACTCCCTCCGGTCTCCCCAGGGCATATCCCATAATGTGCACTTTGTAGTACTCCCAGACAACCAAGAAATGTGTCTACTGAACCAGTATTTAGGTGAAAGAATTTGGTAATGGCAGTCTGCAGGTCCATGTGAAACAACGCATCATTGAGGGTTTTGGAGGGGAAACGATCCATTTGCCTCATCCCTTGCAGATTAGGAAGGCCCAACTGTAGCAGGACCTGGGAATGGTCTGACAGGATCTGAGGTTGGTGTAAAATATTAGTGATCCAAGGTAGAACTCCCACTGAGGCGAGACAGAGATCAATGTGTGAGTGGGTGTCATGGGCAGTGGAATAACAGGAATCAACTCAATTAAGCCCTCTACTCCCTCCAAACATCACACAACCCATCCATGTCGACTAAATGATGGAGGACTTTGGCAGCACGAGGGTTAGCTCCTCTAGTAGGGGGTAGTGCTGTTTAAGTGAGGTGAAGGGTCAAATTGAAGTCATCCCTCTCACCAAAAGATAATGCATGCTCAGTGTTGTCTACAGATCACAATCATGGTTCCAGAGAACTTGGGGAAGTCATTGTTACACGTATACACATTAATAATTGGCATTGGAGAATCATGTAGAGCGCCCATCAGTATGATAAATCTCCCCATCGGGTCTTTATGAAGGTGTGACAGGTGAAAGCATGGTTTTCCCTTAGTCAATATTGCCACTTCTCTTGCATATGTACTATGTAATGCAACTTATCTGCACTGACCCAGTTTGCCTGACAAGGAGCTGGGGGTCATCGTGACCTTGGTGAGCCTCCTGAAGCAGAGCTGTCTCAATGTTGTGCTTTCCAAGGTATGCCAATATTAATCTCCTCTTTTTTGGGTTGTCCAACCCCCGCACAGTCCAGGTTATAATCTTGGCGACTCTGTTAGGACCACTCATGTCGAAATAGTGTGTGGTACCATACTGATCAGAGTTTACCTGGTGCTGTGTTACAGCAATGATGGAATCTGGATTAACAGGAATAGTATAGCATGATTACATCCACAACAATTTCCCAAATAACCCCCCCCCAACAGCCTTTCGCACTCTGAGAACCACAGCTATCAGGGAATTTCCAACAACATACCAACTCAACAAGCATACTATGATCATGCTACTTTGCAGGAAAGTAGCCTCTTTTTAGCTTGGTTACACCCACTTTGGCCTGTTTGTCAGTGTGTTTGACTGTGTCTACTGGGATCCTGCTAACTAGGACCACAGTAGTTATGCTCTCTCCCTTAAATTTGGTTGTTAGTTACTATTTCCACAGTATTTCATCCACAACTGGCATACTGGTGCCCCCTTATAAGTCCCTAGTATATATGTTACCTAGGTACCCAGGGCATTGAGGTTCCAGGGGATCCCTATGGGCTGCAGCATATCTTTTGCCACCCATAGGGAGCCCATGCAAAGGCTTCTGCAGGACTGCCATTGCAGCCTGCATGAAAAGGTGCAAGCACCCTTTCACTGCCATTGTCACTGCAGAAGGTCACTGATAGGTCATCCCTCCAGCTCTGAGGGCAGGGTGCAAAGTACCTGTGTGTGAGGGCACCCCTGCACTAGCAGAGGTGCCCCCCACGAACTCCAGGCCCATTTTCCCAGACTTCGTGAGTGTGGGGACGCCATTTTACACGTATACTGGACATAGGTCATTACCTATGTCCAGCTACATAATGGTAACTCCGAACATAGGCATGTTTGGAATCATACCTCAAGGCTTTTGCAAGCATGGGTTGTATGATTCCATGCACTCTAGGGGCTCCTTACAGGACCCCCAGTAATGCCATTTCAGCCTTACGAGGTTTTCCAGGCCGCCCCAGCTGCTGCCACCTCACAGACAGGTTTCTGTCCTCCTGTTGCTTGAGAAGCTCAAGCCCAGGAAGGCAGAACAAAGGATTTCCTTTGAGAGAGGGGTGTTACGCCCTCTCCCTTTGGAAATTGGTGTTACAGGCTGTGGAGGGGTAGCCTCCCCAAACCACTGGAAATGGTTTGAAGGGAACATTTCGTACCCTCCTTGCATAAACCAGTATACACTGGTTCAGGGACCTGCAGTCCCTGCTCTGGTGCGAAATTGGACAAAGGAAAGGGGAGTGACCACTCCCCTGTCCATCACCACCCCAGGGGTGGTGCTCAGAGCTCCTCCAGAAGGTCCCTGGGTTTTGCCATCTTGGAATCAAGGTTGGCAGGGAACTCTGGGAGCATCTGAGTGGCCAATGCCAGCAGCTCATGTCAGAGCCCACCTCTGATAGGTGCTTACCTGGTTAGGTGACCAATCGTCCTTTCAGGGCTATTTAGGGTCTCTCCTTTGGGTGGTTCCCCAGATTCAGATTGCATGATTCCAGCAAGACTCCTCTGCATCCTTTACTTTGACCTCTTACTGAAGAAACTGCATCTGGACCCTCCAGGAACCTACAAGCTGCAACAAAGAAGCAAGACGCCTCCTGCAACATTGTATCTCCAGCTCCTGCCAGCAAATGCAACAGTTTCCCGGTCATGCATCCTCTGAGGAAAGCCTGTCTGCAGCCTGCATCAGATGGAAGAAGGAATCTCCCTTGGGGTGAAGGAGTCACTCCCCTGCTTCTACAGGCACCAACTGCAACGACGACCCGCTGTTTGGATCCCCTCTCCTGCTGAGCTATGTGGTTCCTTCATCATGGGCGGAGGACTGAAGTGGTCTTGACTGTCCTCTCTTCTAGCTGTCCCATTTTGGTGGAGGTAAGACCTTGCCTCTCCATGCAAGACAGTACCCCGTGCACTATGTCTTTTGCAGCTGCCAAGGCTTGTTGGCATCCTTCCTCCAAGTCCTTGGTGCATCTTGAAGGTCCAGCCCCCTGCACTCAATCCTGTGATGCACAGCTTCCTGAGTGGTTCTCTGGCTGCGTGGGAGCCTTAGTCGTAGTGCTGCGTGGGCCTCTCTGCAACTTTCTTGTCCTTGTGCTTTGGGACTCCTGTGTGCAATGCCTGTGGGCTCTCTGAGTTGCTGAAGGACCCCTCTGACTCTACCTCCTAGGTAGAGTCCACCTGGTCCTTCCTGGTCCCGGGCAGCGCCATTTTCCGCTAACCGTGAGCTTTGCGTGTGCCAAGGATTGTTGGCAGACTCTGACGACGCAAACCTGACTGTAATCCTCCAACTGGTGTGGGACATCACTTGCATCCCCCAGGAACCCAAATTCATCTTCTTGGGTGCAGTTCTGACTTTTCTTCTTCTACCAGTGGTTCTCCTTTTTCATCTTCATCTGGGTTAGCAGGGGGTAGCTGGGTAAACAGGGTCAGAATTCAGCAGTGTGCGTCATTTTCTGGATGCGTGAAACCTCCTTGCTTTAATGACATGCAAGGTAGGCGTTCCATCCAAAAAATGACTTTAAGGCATGTGCCCCTTATTTATACTCCCGCGTCATTTTGACGCACAGGAGGGGCGGGCCTTAAAAAATGGCGCCCAGCCTGATTTGCGCCATTTTTTAACGCCTGGATGAGGACAGGCATTAAGGAACCTGTGGGCTCATTTCCATGGTCTCTGACCACGGAAGCAGTCCACAGGTGCCCTTCCCTGCCCCCAGGGACACCCCTTGCCACCCTCGCCCAACCCTGGAGGACACCCATGGATGGGAGGACCCATCCCAGGTAAGTACAGGTAAGTAGAGGTAAGTATTTTTTAATTTTTTAAGTGGCATGGGGGGCCTAACTAGGGCCCCCTACATGCCACTGTGCCCAATGGCCATGCCCAGGGGACAGAAGTCCCCTGGGCATGGCGGGACAGAAGTCCCCTGGGCATGGCCATTAGGGCAGGGGGGCATGACTCCTGTCTTTCCTAAGACAGGAGTTATTTCAATGGGGGCTATGCGTCAAAAAATAGCGCAAGTCCGGTTAGACCCATAATTTTTTACTCTAACCTACTTGCACCATTTTTTGAAGCACAACCCCCATTCTTCCCTACGCCTGCGTTGCCCGGTTAGAGTCATTTTTTTTTACTCTAACCAGGCCGCAGCGCCGGCTAACGTCAATCCATAAATAAGGCGCCCGCCTGGCACGTTGGAATGGCGTTAGCTGGTGGTAAATATTTTGACACAAACCAGCACTGGCGCTGGTTTGCGTCAAAAAGTATAAATATGGGCCTGAGTGTTTTCTTTCATGTGTGTAAGTACTAAGTGTGACTACAGTAGTATTGCATAAGCTTTGCATGTCTCCTAGATAAGCCTTGGCTGCTCATCCACAGCTATCTCTAGAGAACCTGGCTTCTAGACACTGCCTACACTACACTAATAAGGGAAAACTGGACCTGGTATAAGGTGTAAGTACCATAGGTTCCCACTACACACCAGGCCAGCCTCCTACATACTTGTGCTGTGGTCAGCAATCTCCAAGCATCCCCAGGTGCATTCAATAATTTGTCCTGGAAAACCATGTTTTGGCTGCAAACATGCTCAACCGCCCTAATAGCAGGTAATAGAAAGTCTGATAACTGAGGAGCCACACTCACAGCTATGTGCTCAATCTATATCGTTCATTGTCCGTCTCTCCAGATCTAGGTCACTGCAATTTGATGGCAATATCACTCCATGTGCACAGTTCAAGTCTCAAATGATGACATGGTCCCCGACCCTGTCACAGATATACTAGAAGTGAGAGGGCAATAGACTAACCTCAAGCATTTGCCCCTCTCAATATTCCTCTGAGTCACTATCGTCTGCAGCACTGTTATAATTCCTGAGCTTAGCGCCTCGAGTTGCATCCTTTGCAAACTTCATTGCTGCTTTACGGTTGTTGAATACCTGAACTCGGTCTTTATGTTGCACTCAGAGTGGGGCACTATATAGCATGGTGTATTTGATGCTACGAGTCTGCATCAGTGCTTTTTACTTCAACAAATGCCTTGTGAGCCTCCTGGTCCACCACTGTAAAGTCAGAGAAGATAGAGAGTTTGATACCCTGTTGGAGATGAGGGCCTTCTTCTCTGGCAGACAGAGTGTAGTATTGTGATGCTGATAGTTTAGAATTCCGGCTATCAAGGGCCTAGGCTGTGTCCCAGATGGAGGCTTAGAAGCAAGCGAACAGTGAGCCCTTTGAACAAAGAGTAAGTCAGAGAAATCAGACTTAACAAAAGAGTCCACAGGGAGTCGCTCAACAAATGTCTCAGGTTGACCCATGCAGGCCACCTTTTTGGATATTGTTCCTGCAGGATTACAACTTGAGGTCCTTGTTCTTTGCTGATAATTTGGTCATCGCCCTCTTCAGCCTTTGGAGCTTGCTGTGATAATCCATGGCTCCAGCCTAAACCCTCAGAATGCACCTCTCAGCCTCAACCAATCTATCCCCATGCTTGTCAAGGTGATCTTTCATAAGATCCGTATGAGCTGTCAGGTGGTCTATTGTGGAGTCCGTGGCTGTCAGGATGGTCATCATTTCCAGCAGGATAGTTCTGATGTCGTTATCAGCTTCATTGTGTTGTTCTGGTGGAGTGCCAGGTCTGGAGTGTGATTTGGCAGTCTTCTTTTGCTCATGTGGCAGTTTTCATTGTGTAGCTTCAGGTCTCCTCACATCACTAAGGGGTGGGGTCATGTTAAAGAAGACAAAAAAGCAGCCAAGTAGAATTACTCACCCAGATAGTGCGTACCACACTGGATGTATGTGGAGATAATGAAGGCCTTGGCCATGTGTCATGAAGGGGTTTATAGTGAACTCTGGACATGACTAGGCCACAGATGCCAAATTGTTAGGCAGCCAGACAGCACCTACCAAGCCACACTCATCATGCTGGAATATAAGGGGTGCCACTGGGCCGTGGGCGCACTGTGTGTATTCTCAGCAGGTCTCAGGTAGCCATACAATCTCAGGGTATACAGGGCAAAACATACCACAGGGGAGCTGCAGGTGAAGCGCCTGAGGATCCAGGAACCTTGTCAGCCTGCTTCACGGAAGGCAGGCTTAGCGCATCACAGCATGGGTGCCATGCTGGGACAATACTTCACCTCGGCACCCTCTGTGAGCCCACTTGGGAGCAAACAAACACCATCCGCCCGCAGTGCCCGACAGGGGTCGGCCCGCCACCAGTCTGACCCATCTAAGCCAGAATCATCCAAGCGCAGCCAATCCTGGATCCAGCCACTCATGTGATAATGCCTGGTCCATTTCTACACTCATCGGGTGGTGCCAGGGGACGACCCAGCTGTCCAGCAGTGGACAGTAGCTGCAACAAACCCAGTTACCAACAAGGAGTCCAAATGTAAGACATTGGTAGCCAAACAGTGAGAAATTGGATGACAGGGGAAGTAGAGCTCTGCTACTATGCTTTCATCTTGGATGGCTGCAAGCCGCCCCCCTATTTAATTGCTGTAATTCATCCTGCATGTTTCTTTTTCATGTTTAATGTTCATATCATCATGTATAAGTACTATGGGCCTGATTCACAAAGGCAAACTTACCCTTTTTTGTAAATTTACTCTTTTTCAGTATTCATAAATTCTGATTTAATAGTAACTTTATGACTGTGGAGACTCCACAGCGTTGATGGAGAACTCCGCACATTAAAAGACCTGATAGATGGTTACAGCTCTGGTGGCACATATCGCAAATTACCGGGAAGGTCATAAAAAAGCCCAAAGAAGGCATCAACGTACACATAATAACTTGTCTTTAGATGGTATTTAATCCCTTATCTGCTATTTCCAAACCATCAAAATAACAGATTTTAAAATTACCCAATGTGATGGTACTCAATTTACCTATTTCAAAAGAACAAGAGGCTGAGTTGGCCTTCCTGGATTCAAAATAATGACCTGCAAATCACTGCAGATATCAGCAGTGATTATGTAACTCACTGAGCTATTTCGACACGGAAGTAGAAAGGTTAAACGTTTATGTGCTCTCAATCTGATGCATAACATTCTAGGTAATTAGGAAGTAATAGCCTGAATATTGTTGCTAATACAGGTGAAGCGAGAGATGTAAGTGTTGAGCAGCACCGATTCTTCATGAAAGCCATTGTAGGCAGCTGTCATATGGCCACTTCAGTACAGATATCGACATATCTCCCAATGGACTGGTCACAACTCATGGAAATCCATGACAGAGGTCTCAGGAAAGCTTGAATGAAGTTCTGTAATTTCAAGATACTCCAAGACCGAACACTTAACACATTCATCTGACTGCTGGTGATAACACCAGGTTGATCGTGGAATTCTCCATGTTCTCTGGACTGACTTCCATACATCTCTTTTGGTCTGAAATGTGGACAAAGAGAGACTTCTCACAATCCCTTCACCTTTACAGCAGCCTTGGCCTTCATCCATGACACAAAAGAACTACCTGATCTTACCAGCCATTAAAAGCGATGGATGTACTCAGATCTAACATCGACCAAACTATGCATCCTACACAAATGGGCCACATCTACTGCTCCTACCCTTGAGAACTGGCTTGAGGACGTGACTGTGATGGCAGCCAATGAATAACTGATCTACAGGTTGAATGACCGGGAACAGACTTTCAATTACATGAGTCACATCTTCAATAGGTTACAGTTATGAACCATACCCTAAGCACTCATTACTTTGCAACTGTGTCTACGGATGGTACCCCCCCACACACATTTGCAGGTATGGGTTTCTATTATGCATGTACAGTAACTCCTACTGCTTGACCACACCGTTCTGACTTGCTTCAACCCATGATTGAGTCCTGAAGGGCTACTATTTGTAGTGTGCTCATTATTTGCACCTTTTGAGATCTTTTCCTTCTCCCGCTGTTGTATCTTCCTACTTTCTTTGATTTCTTCTATGGTTTTATCCCTTCGTTGTTCTCCCTGTCCAACTCCCTTGGCAATGGAACTTTTAACAATCCTACAAAATACTCTTTTGATGCTTTGTCACATTTGGACAGCCAAGACAGTGAGGGTGTCCCAATCTGCAACTTGGTGCTACTGGACTGCATCTAACTATGAGAGCCAGCTGGGTGTCTATAATGATGATGCATCCATCCCCACCACCACAGCGTTTAGCAAGGGGCCTTCTGATCACCTTGTAAACCAGCGTGCTTTCAAGACTTTGGAAATTGGTACTACTGGAATTCCCTTCAATCTGGGTGGTCAATAGAGTGAAATAGCTGGCACCATAGTTAGTACCTGCCACAAACATGGCCATCCCTATGGAGCCACCCATCCTTTTCGTAGACCAATCTGTCCCAGCAGAGCAGCTTTTATTGTCCTCCTTGCTAAATGTTCAGTCCACAGCTTGAAACATACCTTCATGGAATGTCGCCGATCTTAACTGTAAATCAGCAGATCCTAATTGCGGGGACTTTTATTGACTAATTTGAGGGTGGACTAAGCATGCCCAATTTTGAGCTCTATTATGCTGCTGCTCAACAGCAGTAGCCTCTACGTTGGCTTCAGGCATCTCCCAGCGTGGAACAGATGTCCATATGTGCGAGACTGGGCCCGGTAGGGCTCTCTACTTGGTTGATGGATTGCACTAGGCCTCTACTTCAGGGATCCAATTTGATGATGACGGCTCGGGTGTGTTGGTGCTGATTCATCCACAGCAAGTCTGCAATCCTTCCACACTCTCCCTTGATATCGGTGGCTCAGAAGCCAGCCGGTGTTGTATTGGCAAAGCATCATGACACAACGCTGTGGACCACACCAGAGCCGATGAATATTGGAGATTTTTTTACAGATGGGTACTTCATGACTTATGAGGATGTTGGGGCGGTAGGTCTTCTGCATGTCTCTGGAGAGCGTGCTTCCCCTGCCTTATGGTGATCTTCAGGCAAGTCACTTAAAAGTTACTGTATAGTTTCTGGACCCCTACTTCAGTGAACATGACAAACATGTATATTCACTGAGGATCTCCCTGTTTACATTGACTGAGACCCTAGAGTTTAGCTCATAGGTCGAAGGGGACATGCATAGTGCACCCCTATTTCACAGCGAACGATTACTGCCCTCTCTACCAAGGCAGTGATAGACTGACAGTGACGGCAGCTATAAATCTATAGTCAGGGATACCTGTATCCTTGTACCCTTGGTGCGGGGGTACAGACCACCCTCCTAATCAAGTCTGTGCAGTCTTCTTTGCCAGTGGTCATGTTGCCTTTGTCTACCTGGGATGTGAGTTTGAGAGCCAGTAGATTCCCTAGGGGAGAATGGTGAGGTGAGGCATTGTGTTAAATGTCACCTGAGCTGTTCTGCTTGGCATTCCAGCTCCCCCTTGCCCCTCCCTATTCCTTGGAGAAGCTTGGTGGGCTGGGGTAGGCACTTGCTCTTATCTGTGTTTAGCTGCCCTAACTCTGCTAGGAGGTATGATGGTCAGTTCCTCTTGTTCTGGATTTAATTAAAATTCCTCTCTGGAGAATAGCCCGGGCTGATACCAAGAGCCGTCCTGAAGCCCAATAACTCATCCTATACATGTCTTATACATGCAGTGAGCATGAGACACAGATAGGCCTCATGACTGGAGGGACACATAGGATTCAAAAGTAGCAGACCCTCTGACTGGATCGGTACATCAATCAGAGTGATAAAAAGTCTGGCCTAAGTTGTCAGTGGTTGTTCAAGGCTGGTCTTCAGTTCTAACAAGCATCTACAGAAGGCCCGTGGTGTAAAGGCAAAGAAGCTTGCTCACTGCATCTGAACTTGAGAGTTTTCTCTATGATGGATGGTTTCTGCTTTGAAGGAATCTGACATCTGTGAAAGAGCAAAAGGATCAATCAGGAACCCGAATGCAGATGTAGAGGACCAGCTGTTTGCGGGGCTTGTCACCTCGGCTTGGAAGGCAAGGAAATTGCAAACAGCTACTCAAGATAAGAAAACTCAAAGCACATCAACAGAGGGAGGCGAGAAGCCTGATTCCACCAAGCCTCTGAAGGTGAAGTCACTTCTGCCCAGACCCCTCCACTATGCTGTAGGAGCCTGGGATACTTTCAGTTACAATTTGTAGCTGGAGAAGAATGTCCTGTGGTATAGGCCCCCTACCTTTCTGTTTGTGAGTCATGGAGGTACTAGGATGTACTGGCACTCTAGTCAGCTAATACCCTCCTACAGCTAGCCAGTGGCTACCGGTCTAGTGGGACTCCAGTAAACTGTGCCAAGACATCAGGCACCTATGATCAGATCCCTGATGCCACCAGAGCGGTGTCTTTGCTAAGGATGGGAGGGCACGTCTGTTCTTAGGGTGGTGGGTCATGGGACTGATCTGGAACATTAGACTTCACATCATATCCTAAAACTACACCATTACCATGCAAGGATTGTTATCCTGGCTCTAGCGAATGAGAGCAACCCCATGCAACATGGTCTGTAATATGCAATGCTACTTGTGTGTCTACATGCTAACTGTGTTTGTATAGTGCTTAGTGTCTAGGTGCTATAATACTGTTTGGGGTCAGAACTCTGCCCCAGAGGGTTGTAGAGATGTCTGTGTTTTACTGTTTATTCAAATTTTAGGTGTAGTGCATTTATCTTATGTGTATTAAAGTACTTTTCTTTTCAAAAAAGTAAAGCACGCACTGGACATTGATCTTATTATCTGGTAGTACAGTGTACTCTATATTCTAAATGTCTTAACCCACCCCACCTCCTTGAGCAAGCCTTGGACTGCTCTGCCTCGCTAACCTGAGAGAGTCAAGTGCTGGAGAGGAGTATTTGGTTATCCAGGTTTGGGTCCACTAGTACTGTGGAGGACACCAGTGGGTGGCACTCCAGTTAATGCGATTGAAGCGGGGTAGCCCCTGAGTGCCCTGGTGCCCAGGAAACTTACTACTGTGGAACAGTCAAAGACGTGCTATTTCTTTGCTGTATGGAGCTTTGCATGTGAGAGCTTCCATTGGAATGGTGAAAGAGCTAGACCGGGGGAATCCAGTATTGCCACAACCACTGTTCACAAAACTATGGATGAGAGTCCTTCAACAAATGAAGGAGGTATCGCTTAATCCTAGATTTCACTTTACTCAATTTAATTATCAATCAGGCATATCTATCTCCCCTTCACCTCAAGCGCGTGTTCTCCACAATGATATCGAACTGCCCGAGATGCGGGACACTGGAATCGGGGTTTTAACACATGGTGTGGGAATGTGTTTGACAGGAAATATCAGCTACGATGGCTGAACTGGTCAGTCACCCACTATCTTCCACCCCTGAATCTTGTCTTTTAGGGCTGTGCACTAAAACTAAAGGGATCAAACAAATGCACAGGTTTATCGACCTAGCATTTGTCCTGTGCAAGAGACAAGTAGCCATGCAATGGAAGGCTCCTGTGACACCCAACACCTCTAGGTGGCTTCAAACCTTGTTGCAATGGGTGTGGGCAAAGGCAAGTCCACTGCAAAACCCTAAAGGACAGAGGTCTAGGTGGTGACCAACGTGAGGAGTTTGTAGTGAATACTGAAGCTAAAAATGATTCCAGCCAACCCTGAAGAGACAACACACATCTCCACTGAGTTATTACTCATGCAGCTCACTTATGACGAACAATGCGGGGCACATAAGGCCTCCTCCGACAACTGGCCTACACAACCACCATTTGCAGTGGGGTCCAGCACACGAACTGCTGCACTGCGATTACACTTACGCCATGGAGGCCCCTTGTGCCCCCTTAGAATGAGGGAACTGTCCTTCACTCTTTCGTTCCTACAAAGTGCATGTGTTCAGTGTTAACCCACCCCTGTATTTATGCCCCTACAGTGTGAATCATCATGAGTATGTACATTACAGTTATGTCTATATTACCTGGATCTTAATGTGCATGCGGATTCTCCAAATTATGTATCCTGCTACATGACCCTCATCCAAAGTGGGGTTCTCTTTGACTGTCCCTTCCCCCGGCTTAAACACATCTTTGCCAACATTATTGTTGCTGTTATCTCAATAAAACAATAAAAACAGATTGAAAAAAGGTGGGGAGCCTCACAGACCTTTTCTTAGATATGAAGATCACTCCTGATTATGAATTGTTTTTTTATATCTTCCCAGGAGCCATCCCATTACAGCTTTACCTAAAGTGGAGTTATCGGATCCTGCCATTGAAAAGTTTTTTGTGTAAATTGGGAGGTAAAGCACTGCAGTTCACTAAGTGCCCTTCTTGCAATATAGCTGAAGAAACATTGCATCACTTTGCTTTCTTTTGCCCAGCTTATGCTAGATCACGTAAATATTGGCTTAAGCCGATGTGCAAGCTCCTGAGCTTTGGACAGTATAGGTCAGTGTAATGAGGTAACATGACTCCATGCCAGAACACTGGGCATGGAACCAGCTTGTTCTGAGGTTCTGTCATGCAGGGTTCTCTGCATGACAGTTGATATGCTGGCTGTTGGTTGAGGCTGTAATAAATACCTACTACCATATATCTTCATCTGGTGTGGATTCACTTTATTACACTGGCGACGCTTGGGCGGAGAAAGGAACACAGAGGAAGGGACAGCCTCAACAACAACAAAGAAGGAAGAGCTTGGATTATTTAAGAGAAAAACGGAGATAACTTACAGAGACGTGCTGGGAGAGGATCGAGCGTCTTGCAGCATATTCTAGCGGAGAAAAGTGTGAAATTGCGGTTGTAGGGGCTTTGTGGAAAACTGTTTGAGCATTTACTGAGGATCAAAGTGGTCTCTGTATGCTTCACGACGTCAGAAGGTCAGTGAGCAATTGGAAAAGGACTGAAAGCTGTGGGAATTGTTGGCGGCCATCTTGAATGTGGTGGAAGGAGAAAAACAAGCCAGATTGACTGAAGAAAATAGACTGGATGTTTGGTTGCGGCCATTTTGAGTGAGGAAAACGATCCGAGATTGCTCAAAGAGAAAGCAAGCCCAACTGCCTGAAGAAAACGGACCAAATGTTTCGTGGCGGCCATCTTAGATGAGAAAGAAGGAATTTTTTATTTTTTTTAAAACATTTTTTTACAGCGCAATTGTTGGAGGACATCGAAGAAGAACATCGACGGTCTATTGGAAGTTGAAACTTAGACGGAGACTGGATAAGGATCACTATATTGGTTTGTGGTCACGGGAATATACATTTCTTTGGAAACTTTATTGCACTTGTGGAATACAAGTATTGGGCGTTGTAAAATGAATTAAACTGAAAAGGTCGTCTCTGCGGTGACAAACACACCTGAAGACATAGCGGCATCGTGCTGGGACATACAGTGACTGGCACACCTTTTGGACTTTAAGTACTTTTAGCAACTAGTAGGGTTTGGAATATATTGTGGGGAAGAAGTGTTTTACACCTCTTGTGAGTATGCAGAATGTTACGACGCCGCCGTTTTTCTTGTCAGATCCAGGAGAACCGGTTATTAAGTGGAAGAAATGGAAAAAATATTTTTGAGAATTATGCCAGGGTGTGTGGTACGAATTTGAGTGGTGAAAGGAAGCAGGCACTTTTGTTACATTGTTTAGGGGGTGAAGGACAGGAGGTGTTGGAAAATCTACCTCCATTGTCGCAAGCTGATCAGAGGGGGTTGAATGAATATGAAATATGTGCAAGACAACTAGATTTACATTACTTGCCAAAGATTAGTACTATTATGGAAAGGTACCATTTTGGTTTGCGGGAGCAAGGGAAAGAGGAGAGTGTTGAAGAATATATTACGGCTTTACGGAAGTTGGCTTCAAGTTGTAAATTTGGGGCGTTGGTAGAAGAAAGGATTAGAGTTCAGTTTGTGCTGAGGTGTTGCAGTGATAAAGTGAGGGAAGAACTCTGGCTAAAGGACGAGCCACGGTTGGATGAGGTTGTTAGTATTGCAAAAAGGGTAGAGCATATGTTAAAGTGTGTTGGAGAACTAAGTAAAGCACATAAAGAAGACAAGGTCAGTGTAAAAGCACAAGAAGTGGAGTTTCAAGTCATACAAAAAGATGAGAAGGAAAAAAAGTATGAGGGTGTCCGTGAGAAAGGTGTTGTAATAGAAAATAGCGCAGGAAAGACACAAGGGAATAGAAGGTTTGCAACACCTTTTCAAGGAAATTGCTACAGATGTGGAAGATTTGGACACATGGCTAATGCAAGTGAGTGTCCTGCTAATAGGATTACTTGTAATGTTTGCGGAAAAAGAGGACATTTTGGAAAAAATTGTAGGATGAGGAATAGGAGAGATTCTAGATCAGAAATAAAGGAAGTCAGTTTTCAAGTTAGTGAGAGTGAGGTGGAACATCCCTCTGAGTGGGTTTTGGTGGGGAATGTTAGAGTCAAAATGAAATTTGATTCGTGCTCTCACATCACGTTTCTCTCAAAGGATTTTTTTATGAAGAATTTTCAAGGAAGGAAGAAACTGTTCAAACCTAATATTAAACCTACGGGTTATGGTGGGTTGCCAATTAAGTTATTAGGTTATTTTGATGACTGCATTGAGTACAATGGTAGGTTCACTGATGCTAGGATTTATGTTGCTGAGAGGGGTGATAATTTGTTGAGCTGGAGTCATCAAGCACGCTTGTGTGTCATTCTCAATCCTAATGCACATCCATCTGTTCAGGTACAATCTATTGAGGGTGACGAAAACAAGTTTGTGAGAGCTTTTGGTGAATTGTTCAGTGACACCTTGGGGTGTTTAAAGGGGTACAATCACCATATTAAGTTGAAACAGGGCGCAGTACCAGTTGTGGCAAAAGTTAGACGCATTCCCATTTGTGTCCAAGACGCTGTACAAAAAGAGATAGATAAATTGTTGTCCACTGGTGTTATACAGCCTGTAGAGGCAACGGAGTGGTTAGCTCCCATTGTTGTGGCACGTAAACCAAATAATGAAATCCGTCTATGTGTGGATCTTCGTGCCTTAAATAAAGAAGTGGTGGTAGACAAGTTCCCACTTCCCAATATTGAGGAATTAGTATCATCGTTGGATGGTGCTTGCTATTTTACCACTCTGGATATGGCATCAGCATACCATCAGGTTCCGTTGAGTAAAGAGTGTCAAGAATTAACGGCTTTTATTACGCCAATGGGGGCCTTCAAGTTTTTGCGTATGCCGTTTGGGCTGGTTTCTGCGGCCTCAGTATTCCAGAGGATTATGGAAGATCTTTTTAAAGGCATTTCAGGCGTAAAGTGCTACCAGGATGATGTATTAATATGTGGGAGAAACGTGAGAGAACATGATGAGAGGGTGCATGCTGTGCTTAAAAGGATGCTTGATGCTGGGTTATCTCTTAGGCGAAGCAAATGTAAATTTGGAGTCACTGAACTGGACTATTTGGGTCATCATATTTCACGGCAGGGGGTGAGTCCTAAAAAGGATTTGGTGGACACTATCGAAATGTTAAAAGAACCGTGTACAAAAGATGAGGTTTCTTCATTCTTAGGTATGGCAGAATTTTATAACAAATTTATACGAAATTTTGCAGATAAGACAGTAAATCTAAGGAAGTTGATGTGTAAGAATGCAGAGTTTGTTTGGACGGAAGAGTGTGGTACAGAATTTAAACAAGTAAAAAATGATCTCAGGAATGCACCAAACTTACAAGCTTTTGTACCTGGGAATCCCACTTTCATTGTTACTGATGCGAGTATAAAGGGGCTGGGTGCTCTTCTTTTTCAGATCAGGAAGGGCCAAGAGGTGCTAATAGCTTGTGCTTCAAGATGCTTGAAAGGGGCAGAGATATGTTATTCTGTTATAGAGAAGGAAGCGTTGGCAATATTCTGGGCCATAAACAAGTTCAGAAAATTTGTGTGGGGATCTTCTTTCGTAGTCAGGTCTGATCATAAACCCCTGAAAGAAATTTTTGAGAAGAAGGGTTTGGACTCGATTTCCTCGAGGATCAGGAGATGGGTAATTTCCTTACAGGAGTATAACTTCATGTTTGAATACATTCCGGGAAAGACAAATGTAACGGCAGACTGTCTGTCGAGATTGGTGGAGGTGGTAGAGAATGATAAATCTCAGGATGAAAATGATCAATGTGATGCTGAGTGTGGCATAAGAGTTTGTGATGTTACGCTGGGGGCTGTAAAGGAAGATGAATGGAGGGATGAGTTGCAAAAGGATAGTGAATTGTGTTCTGTGATGTCTCTTTTGGATCAGCATAAGTCTCGAAGTCTGGTTAAACCTTGGTCGTTAGTTGCGAATGAGTTAGCCGTTGTTGATGGTGTTCTAATGAGGGGCACAAGAATGATTCCCCCATTGAGTTTGAGAGAAGTCATCGTGAACATGGCTCATGAAGGGCATATGGGCATTTCTAAAACCAAAGAGCGCATCCGTCAGGATTTCTGGTGGCCTGGATTAGATTTGATGGTGGAACGTACTGTTAGGGAGTGTACACCTTGTCAAGCTAGTGATAAGGTACTCAAACCAAGATGTTCACCTATGGTTTGTAGAAGTTTACCAAAAAGTCCATGGGATGAATTAGCTATCGATATTGTGGGGCCATTGCATGGAGAACATCAGACTCCTTACCTGTTGGTGTTGCTGGATTTGTATTCACGATGGGTGGAGGTGAGTTTGGTGAGAGAGATCACTTCTCAATCTGTGATCAGTTTTTTAGAATCTGTGTTCAAACGCGAGAGTTTTCCTAACTCTATTATTTCTGACAATGGTCCGCAGTTCTGTTCTGCTCAGATGGAGGAGTATTTTGTAAAATGTGGAATTGTACATAAAAAAATTGCGTTATATCATCCAGAGGCGAATGGTGCTTTGGAGAGATTTAACAGGACTTTAAAGGAGAGTATACAATTAGCAAAGGTAAACTGTTTAGATTGGAGAAAAGAACTGCAGGGTCGTATAACAGCTTACAGGTACACTCCTCATGCATCAACGGGGAAGACTCCTTTTGAACTGCTCAGGGGAAGGTCTCCAAATACTTGTTTGTGTCCTGGCTGGATGGTTGCTGGGAAGGGTTTGAAAAACAATGGTATTGGGGAATGGAGAGACAAAGAAGTGTCTCTGCAAAGCAAAAGGAAGATTTATGTTGATAAAAGGAATAATGCGAAAGTTACAAATTTTGAGGTTGGAGATAAAGTAAAGGTCAAAGCTCCTGTTGGGTGTCAAAATTGGTCAAAATATACCTCTCCAAAAACTATCATTAAGCTGTTTAAAAATGCTGTCAAGACGGATGATGGTCGCATCTGGAATCATAGTCGTGTAGCACATTTTGGGGGGTGTGGTGTGGCCGACAGTAGAGATGATACTTCTTATCGTTTTCCCTCTGACATTGATTTAAGGTCTGATAATACTCGTAGGAGTGTCAGAACACGCAGGTTTCCTTTACATTTGCGTGATTTTGTGTAGTTCTTTCTACCCTCTTTTTCTTTCTGTTCAAATGTGTTTTTTGTTCTCATGTTATTTCTGTTCTAATGTAAAGAGGAAGAAGTGTAATGATGTAACATGGCTCCATGCCAGAACACTGGGCATGGAACCAGCTTGTTCTGAGGTTCTGTCATGCAGGGTTCTCTGCATGACAGTTGATATGCTGGCTGTTGGTTGAGGCTGTAATAAATACCTCCTACCATATATCTTCATCTGGTGTGGATTCACTTTATTACAGTCAGCACTTCGAATTCTTTGCTCCGACACTAGAGAAGTGATTGTTATTACACTGTCAACATTTCTGCATGGTTCATGGCTCATTCGCAGCCGATATATTAAAATGCGAAGCATGGGTATGATCGGAACAGAACCTTCGTAAAAAACATGAGCTTTTTATAGATTATTCTTTTATCTGTGACTTTGATGTACTTTTTGAGATTTTTTACATTTTACGACTGTGATACTGGCACTTTATATGTGATTGGCAGCATTCACTGTTTTAAATTTTATCATATGTATTGTATTTTATTGTAATTAATTGTATTTTGTATGCACTGTGTTTTATGGGTAATATTATCCAAATAAACAGAATATTGCGTTGGGTGTAAATAATAGGAGTTTTGCTAAACAGGAAGACAAGGTCATGTATTTGGAAAAAGGGGGAAAAGCAAGAAGGTGATTCAAACCATTAGCATCACAATGGGAGAAATATAGCACAGGCAGTCTGAATAGGAGTTAGAATTGTTTCAGCTTTATTACTCAAAGGACGGTAAGGGTGGAAGTTTACAACTACATAAATGAAAGAAATATATAGTGGAGGAGAACTGGAGATAAGCAGCATTTTTAAATCATTTTTGAGTGATGCACAAAGGATATTTTAATGTATTTCATTGTTGAATGAGGGACAGACAACCTGGTAAGGACTGAAGTAAGTTCAAGTGTGTAAGCAAGGTGCGAGAAGAAGCAACTCCAAAGGGGATAAAGAAGAGGATTAGATAAGGCCTAATTCGCAAGCAATTCATCTCAGATAGTTGTATGGCACAACAAATCACAGAAAAATTTAGTGAAACAGGTCTAGAATTTCAGGAATAAGTTACACCTCAGTGAGGAGTAAGACAGAACTACTCGTAGGAAAAACTTTTTGAATCCAGACACTAAATGCACTTAAGTGCACAGATCACATTGTGAACCAGGCCTCAGACGCCCTATCTGAGCTGATGTCCTCTTTTCAGAAGGAATGTCTATGTTGAACTTTTTCATATTGCCAACTAGACAAACATTGCAATGTGTGCACCTTGAAAAAACATATTTGTACTTCAAGGACTTCCATATGTTCCATATTTTCATCAGTTTGTATGATTTATGCTAGCACCAAAGTATAGATATTATTGAGTTCTGATAGTGTATACAATGTCAACAACGTTATGCCAATCCTATGGCACTGGTGGGTGGAAAGCTCCTTACATTCACTTCTTTCAACTGGGTACATTTTTTTAAAGATGATCCTGAAAAAGTGCCACTAAGTAGGTATTTGCTGCTGACTCAAGAATGGAGCTTATATTCCTTTTCACTCATATTACTGCTTATTTACGAGTAAAAAAACGGTGTTTTTAAAATCTCATGCACTTTTGTGATGAACACGCCAAATTATTCCAAATTATAGATACAGAGTTAATTTTGATAGTGGCAACTCATGAATGAAATGGTCAAGATAGACCGTTGTAAATGTAAAATACCCTTCCCAGGTGGTTCCTACGAGCCAGGGGAGCATTCAGGCTGCTTGGAAAATTGAATTGTAGAAGACTTTTTTCCACCCACCTTCTTGTACAAAATAATTTAAAGAACGCCAAGGAAGTGGCCACATTCTCTTCAGTAGCCAGGCTGGCCTAGTAAGAAAAAGATTTCTTGCAGCGACCCTTCTTATCAGCTCGCCTCTCCTGCCACCCTAATGCTCATACTCTTGGCTCTTGCACCTTCTGTTTCCAAGGGCCATATGTACAAACACATTTTCCCATACACACAGAATGGGCAAAACTGCTTGCTACATCTGGCCCCAAGTGACCAAAAGTGACACCTGGAATATTCAAGCAGTGGTCTATACTACAGACCTTTGCCTGTTTTATGATTTCTATCTCCTGCCTGTATTCTAAAGTTCTGGTTTATTTTTTAATACTGTCTCACAAAAATAAAGAAAGTACGTCTGCAGGGCGACTCCAGTACATGTGCCACAAAAACAATGGGAGCCTCGTGAGACCACATTCAATGTAGAGAAGCCCTTCACCAGTAACAGTCAATAGCCCACACCAGCATCAGTGTGCGTGGGTTGAGAGAGAGAGAGAAAGAGAGAGAGAGGCTTTGTGTACCATCCTTATTTTGCTTGTTCACCAGCCTGTGTATGCAACGTGTGGCCAGTGAACCGCTGCAGAGCACATAGACAGAGGTGGTCTGGCCTGTAGTATCGGGTCCCCTCTAGTAAAATTATTGACAAGGAGGGAAAATGTGTGCAGAAATATGTGCTTAGCACAGACATCCGGTTTACGCTTTAGGGGCCTTGGCTGGTGCTGTGTCCTTTCAGACAGGGGCCGAGAAGAGCTCGCTATTATTCACGAGGCTCCGGAGAGTCAGGTTGCAGAAGAGCAGAGAAAAGATTAATCATAACAGTTCATAAATAAGTAACGGGATATGCTGAGCCTCAGCAAAAGCCTCGCTATCAGTATTTCGGCTGTACCCTGTGCGTGGACGTATAGATAACAGCTGTAAAAGGCCTTGAGTTTCAAGTTAATCAGAAGAACACAGCGTAAGGGAATTTACTCGCCGGGCCTTCTGGTCTCAGGCGCGCGTGCTTGCGTGCGTAAGTGAGCGTGGTTGTACGTCTTGATTAAAATAGGTAACATTTGCTGAGAAAATGTGGTCGCCCAATGCTGCACATCAATCCAACATCCAACGTCAATCCAAACATGCTCCATATATAAACCTACTCGAGTAACTCCTCTTGCGTGTTAAATAAAAAGTGCACAATGTGTCTACATCTCCAGCCATAAGGGAGCAGTCTGGCAACATTGACTCACCACGAATGGACAGACGGAAATTTAGGCCCATATTTATACTATTTTAGCGCCGCATTTGCGCCACTTTTTGACGCAAAAGCGGCATAAATTTACAGAATACAATTGTATTTTGTACGTTTGCGCCGTTTTTGCGTCAAAAAGCGGCGCAAAAACGGCGCTAGAAAAGTATAAATATGGGCCTTAAAGTCGCATCCCAGTGACCTTCAATGGTCTGTGCGCATGTGCAATAATCCGGCCCTACCTGTACCGATTTAGATTCAAGCGAGTCTAATTCTGCTCTATCTGGCCTGAGCGTGAGAGAAGCTCATCCTGCTTCCGCATTTCTTGTGCACACTGAGAATGATACGCCTAAAATCACACAGGTAGTCACAAGTGGAGTCAGGAGCTATTGCGAGAACAGGTTTCGCAGGTATGTAATCAGTGCTTAATTTGTGCTTGTTTCCGGGACTGAGCACCAGCACTTATTTTTGAGGGCCGGGGCGTATTCTTCTACCTCAAGCATTTGGGCCCGTATTTATACTTTTTTTAGCGCCGCTTTTTGACGCAAAACGGCGCAAACCTACAAAATACAATGGTATTTTGCAAGTTTGCGCCGTTTTTGCGTCAAAATACGGGCCTTGGTGCGCGCAAAAGACACATACGGGAAAGACGAATGAAGGGAAAAACGTAAAAGCGTCACAAAGTGAAAAAGTAGAAAGCTGCAAGAGTGAGCTGAAAGGGCAGAGAGTGGGTTTATATGGACCGAAGGGGCCCGAGATGGCTTCAGGATTACGCCGCCTCAGTATTCCATGTTCACACATTTAATTGCAGCAGCCGCGTGTTGGAGAGCACCTTTTTATTTACAAATTAAGCACTGCATGTAATTGCATCTCTCCGCCAAGACAAAGAAGGAACAGTGCTGGATTCAGTTAGCATAAAGCTGTTCGCATCTCGTCAGCACTGGTTTATCTACTCAACCGCCTCATCGCGCACCTTGCTCAGTTCACAACTCGGGCAGCCGCTAAACTGAGGAAATATGGCGTTGACGGGCCAGTAATCACAACCCGCAGCAGCATCCGCAGCCACCGTCTGATCCAGCACACCTGGCACTATCACAGGCTTCCCGGGCAAAGCTGCCGGCGACCCTCGGCTACAGGACCCGGTGGCAGATGCCAGGGCACGCTCATCGAGGAGCGGGGGCGAGGCAGTTTATGATATGCTTAAACATCAAAGCATTGACGAGGGCAGCTGAGTTTGTCTTAGTTTCCGAGGCGTGAAAAGAATAGTAGGTCTCTTTACTCCTTGATGGACATTTAACATTTACAGTAGCACAACCCCACAGACTAGCATGCAGGTTGATAAGTGGCTTGATGTGTAACAATGTAAATACAGCCCTAAGACAGTGGTTCCCAACCTTTTGACTTCTGTGGACCCCCACTTTATCATTACTGGAACCCGGGGACCCCCACTGAATCATTATTAGAATCCAAGGACCCCCTCCACTGACTGCTGGGGCTTAATCTGTTAATATTATTTAATTTTCTAAGCAGTCGCGGACCCCCTGAGGAGGCTTTGCGGACCTCCAGGGGTCCCCGGACCACAGATTGGGAACCACTGCCCTAAGAGATATATAAAGATGGAAGTTTCTTTAAAAAAGAAAAAAAACGTTTTTGTTCTTTTAATAAATAGTGAGAAGGGACATTGAAATAATCTGCATATTCTTTGAAAATGTAGCGGTAGTAACTATATTTGATCAGCTGACACGTGTTTCGGTCCAAAATGAACTTTTTGAGGGCTAACATGATGTAGTGTTGTGGTATGCCACATAGCAGACAAGCAAATCCGGTCACTGTCTGCTCTACATAAGACTGAGAAAACTATTATAAGGTAAATTTCAGTAGATTCAATTTAAATAAGCAAAGTTTCAAATGTAAATCATGAGGAAAGCACATCCCTTATATAGATCACTTGTTAATTCAATTACATACTCTGTCGAGCAATTGCAGTTGCCACAGCATTGAAGACGCTAGTCAATCAAGAATAGTTCTCATCCATGTTGGCACAAGACGTGAGTACATTTAATTTAGGCACTGATGATGTTCCTAGGGAGGAACGAAGCGCTTTGGCTGGGTCTATTTGAAACAGAATAAAAATAAAGGAAAACATTAAATCAATACTGAAGTATTGGGTGAGAACTATTCTTGATTGACTAGAATCTTCAATGCTATGGCAATGGCAATAGCTCAACACAGTATGTAATTGGATCAAAAAGTGATCTATATAAGGGATGTGCTCTACTCATGATTTACATTTGATATTTGGTTGTTAGCACTCACAAATTGAGGACTGGGCACTGTGAGTCTTAACCAGATATTAAACTGACTTGTGCAGCTGAATTTAATTATGAGTGCCTGCTTGAGCTATTTAGGATTTTGTGTGGAAACCAACACGGTCATTAATAATAAAGTCAAAATGGCAGCAATCGAAGATGATCACGAAAAATTAGCAGAAGATTTATTCAAATGTCCGAGACTGGAAAAAGGAATACAGAAAACGATGGACACTACAAGGAGTACTCTAAAAGAAAAATGTATTTGTTTGGAAAGACTGAAAAAGAATGAACTCCCGAAATAGTGGAATGGGGTAACATTTAAAACTGATTTAGAAAACAAATGAATACCTAGAGTTTTGAGTATTTTGCTTTTTCCAACATTTGACGAACTAGATGAAGACCTATTGAAGGCATGGGAAGAGAATTTGCACATGTCCTCTTTTAACATGATGAAAACATTGATTAAGAACTTGGAGCGTAAAGTAGCTCAACTAAAGAGTCAAACAGATGCATTGGAGCATGGGATTAAGGGTATGAATAAAACATTTGACAGAAAACAAATATGAGATTTTGAATAAAGTGATCAAAGCCCATCAGGAAATCATCAGGAAACTATTAGAGAGAAACAATTGAATAAAATTAGACAAGATGAAAGGGACCATGAAAATGAAAGGGTCTTTACTTTTGCCAAAAAGTTTGATGAGACACCGTTAGAAAAGCAGTGACCATTGCGAGGGTGCTTGGCAGGAAGGCCCCTTGCAAGTGTTCTCCGCCAGCCCTTTCATGGCGGTGTTACCGTCATGAAAAGGCTGGCGGAGAATGAGGTTGCAATCTGCAGGGCAGCGCTGTTTGCAGCGCTGCCCAGGTGGATTAGGACGTCTGCCACCACCAGACTGCTGGGAACCAAGATCCTGGTGGAGCTGGCGGTTGGACCGCCAGGGTTGTTATGTGGCAGTCACACAGTTGAATCTGCGGCGTTCCAGACCACCACTGCGAGTGTCACACTCGTAATGAGTACCTAAAAGTTGAAGGGGAACTACACCGCTTTTTATGATAGATAAGACATGTTTTAGAGGGTGAAGCAAGCATCAATATTCCATTGGGTCATATATTTGTGAAGTGGAGGAGCGGTTCCCCTGTAGTTAATGAACATTATAGGATGGCCACTTTTCAAGAATTCAATAGTACTCTATATCATAATCGAGATGGGATTTTGAATTATAACGTGGAATATTGGTTAAGGTGTTGAACTGGCCTCTGTACACTTATATAAAGAATTAATTTAGATATAGGATAGCACTGTGCATGTCAATACAACATTCAATTACAAAATGTATATTATTACCATGGTTTGAACAAGGAAGTTTAAACATAATATTGGGAACATACTGAATAGGATGGTTGGCAGCATTGGGTATGTAGTCAATGCATACATATATAGTAAATGGCATAGTCGGTATAGCAATTTGGGAAACTAATCTTTTAACAAAAAATACTTTTGATTCTAGAGTCTTAATATGGCAAATAATTGTTGGATGTATAATTGGTTCTTAAGAATATTCTTATTAAAAAATAGGTGAACTGTACAATTGAGAGATCAAAAAGGTGCCCATTGATGAACAATTTGATGGAGAGCTTAAGATGGGGTCTACCTGGTGTGATGTGCTACAAATGTGCAGTCGCATTGTTAAATATAGAAGTACTGGTGAACAACTTGATGGAGAGTCTTGGATGGTGCCTATCTGGTGTGATGCGCTATGAATTTGCTTTCGCATTGGTATGTATAGAAGTAAGTAGCGCACTAACAAGAGAACGTTTAAATACATGTGAATGCCTAAAATGGTTATTGTATGTATAAAGTAGTTCTGATTAATGTTTGCTATGAGAATGAACTCAGTATTATACGACACGAAACAAATTTGAAATAGCATATAAATTAAAGACTTTTAGTTGATATGAGCTCAAGATGGCGTCAACCTTGTGTACGAAAGAAATACATTTGTGGCCCCTTTGGGTACCCAGTAGAACGAGCACTGAAACAATAAAGGAAAGTTTTTAATGAATGTAATAGCTCAGAGATGTCTGATTGGGGAATTAAAGATGGCGTCCATCCTTGTGTGGTCTGAGGGAATGTCGTGAATACCTGTAAAACAAGACCTAATCATTTGAAGAAGGACTATAAAAGAGGCAGTGATAAGACCTCATTTCATACTGTCAAGCCGGGATACTGCCGAAATGTTGACCCGCGTCTCAAGTATTCCGAAACAGAGGAAGGTAAGGCAGGGTGTGTAGATTTATTTACTTATTAGTATAGTGCCCACACTTTCTTTGGGGACAAATGCTGGTTTTGAGCACGGAGTACTGATAATTCGTTAGTATACAGTGCTCGCACTTCCTTTGGGGACACACGCTGGTTTTGAGCACTAAGTACTGATAACATTATGCTGGCGTTTTGCATACCACATGCTTGGTTGCTAATGCAATTCCGGATGTTGTAATATCCACAAGGTGGCAGTACCATGAGATATTAGCACAAGTCTTAATAAATACTTATTCAAGCGATTTAATAAAAAGTTTTGAAATTTGGGGCTGCAAATTAGTAATAATGGGACAGTATGTAGAGAACTTATGGGATAGCCATAGACTGAAATGCATGATATTATATGTTAAGATATTACTATCATATTATTGATTATTGTGTCTGTATGGAGGTAGCAACTTGTCTGATCACTTTTGTGTGCAATTTTAATTACATGACTGGATTTTTAATACAGAAAGATCATGTGTATAACTACATGGAGATAATTAGCTAGAGGGGTTGTTTTAGAGTTAGGTTTTATTAAGTGATCATGGGAATACAAGAATGATGGGACAAGAAGAAATGTAATGTTGGCACAAAAAGTGAGTACATTTAATTGAGTATTTATTCGACAGATGAAGATACATAAAACTTGTGGAATTGTTTTAACCACATATGAAATAACACTGTACAGCATTTGTTATCAAACAAATTTAGGGGATATTCCAAGATAGAAGGATTGCAAATTTTATATCTTCAGCAGGTAGAGATAGGGGGTGTAGTCATTGGAATGTAATACTTTTGGATGATCTTAAGACATGATGACGCTATGTTATGTTGTTATGTCATAATTTCAAATTGCTTAATGCTTGGGAAGTCAGGGTACTTGTATATAGAGTTTAGAGGTTTTATTCTGTAAATGTTATTAATTTGCGTCATTTTTCATGATGGGAATGGTGATTGTTTTTTATGTATGTTTTATAGGCCCTGATGAAGTTCCTAGGGAGAAATGAAATGCGTTGGCTGGGTCTACTTGAAATGGAATAAAAATAAAGGAACACATTAAATCAATATTGAAGTATTGGATGATAACTATTCTTGATTGACCAGTGTTTTCAATGCTGTGGCAATGGCAATAGCTCAACATAGAATATGTAATTGTATCAACAAGTGAACAATATAAGAGATGAGCTCTCCTCATGATTTCCATTTGATATTTGGTTGTTAACAGTCGCAACTTGAGGACTGGGCACTAAAGGACTGTGAGTCTAAACCAGATATTGAACTGACTTGTGTGGCTGAACTTAATCACAACTGTCTGCTTCGAGCTATTTAAGCAACATTTCAAATTTGTATGGTATGGTGGTGACCTAAAAGATGAACTTGAAAAGCAATCAATTGAGCCCAATTGGTAAAGATCCGGGAAAAATAAGCATAAAAGGAAGTGTAAGCCTAGTCAAGTAACATCCTGAATGCAGGGGTGAGGCTATGCATCATATTGACCGGGTTGTTGTGCTTTTTGTATTACATTGAGAAAAGGTCAATTTGTGAGCGCTGCTTTCAGTACCACAGTCACCTCAGTATAATGATGGTGCACTTTAAAGTTGAAGTCTATCTGGGTTGCTTGATTTCTGGTTAATACAGGACATGGTTGCGTAGCTTGGAAATCAGTCTGGAGTGTTCTTTTTGGATCTTGAAGAAGACAGATTTCCATATGGTTATTCTCCATCTGGTGTGGGTCAGTGGGCAAAAAAGTTAACTGGAATGTGACCTGAGTGGTTGCCAGAAGTTGAGACTTCTACAAGCATTCATCATATTTTGCTATTTAAGCGTGCCATTGTAAATGCGATGGGTGTGCTCAGACATGCGTCTCATGCTCACCATAACAAAGGATATATGCTCCATCCAGCAAATGAGGTCCAACATGGTCAGCGGTGGCTCCTCCGCTATAGCGTCGTTTCCCCCCCCAACCAGCAGCAGCTGTGGCAAACCTTTAACATTGAAACAGTAATAAACACGTTTATTATCGTTTTGTTGTTAAAGTGGCATGGCATTGGGGATGACAGGGATGAGGGAAGTGCACAGAGCACTTCCCTCAGTGTACATGTCTGTTTGGCTGGCCATCTCGGGCCGGCCAAACACACATGCGCACTGTGCTCTCTCCAGCTCGGCACTGTGTTGCCAGGCTGGTGAGAGCAGGCACAGGCTCCCCTTCTGCCTGTGAGCACCCTGGCTGGTTGCTCTAGCCCAGTGGTTCCCAAACTGTGGTCTTGGGACCCCTGGGGGTCCGCGAAGCCTTCTCAGGGGGTCTGAGAGAGCATAAAAAATTACAAAATATTAACAAATATTGACAAATTAGGTCCCCAGCTTCCAGTAATGACTCAAGCGGTGGTCCCCGGATTCCAATGATGATTTAGTGGGGGTCCCTGGGTTCCATTGATGGTAAAGTGGGGGTCCACAGAAATCAAAAGGTTGGGAACCACTGCTCTAGCCAATTCCAATGCTGTTTTGAGCAGCGTCAGGATTGGCCGCAGGGCAGGCTGGGAGCCTGTGCCTCCTGTCAGGAAGAAGGAGCGGCAGAGCGGCAACTAAATGAGGCAGGTGAGATTTTGTTTTTTTAAATAATTTAATGTTTATCCAAACACGCGCCGCTCCACCCCTTCACCGCTCAGCGAGCCGCGACTGAACATAAACCAACAAGGCTGAAACTGCTGTGGTGTCGCTTGAGTTGCTGTTCCCCTGTCACTTTGGGGTGAATTGTTCCTTTTCCTGTAGGAGAAAGACCAAGACTAATCTGCATATGGTTAACTCACATCTGGAATGGCATAGCAGGCAAAAAATAATGGACTCAAATGATACTTGAGACTTTTTTATGCATTCCAGCCATCATCTTCGTTATTGTACCAGCAGTGATATCATAGAAAGCTTTATCTATCTGACATTCATCCATCTGAATATTTAAATTAAAACCTAGATGAAAATGACCTCTGCCATCAAGGAAATGGCATTAGCAATAATTCTCCTTGATTCAATTTGACTTTTAATTCACGTTTCAGCTTTAAATATATTTTGAAAATCATTTTGTGTCTGAACATTATAAATCAACACTTATTTCTATTGCACATATGCTTTTACATTTTGGCAATCATACAAATGAAAGCTTGTCACACTCTGAAAAAAACATAGGCTCATTTTCACAATCTATTTTGTAGTATGTGTAGTAGTACTACAAAACTACTACTTATGTGCTACAGAATGCTATTCACTAATCTATTTTTAATGTGCAGAGATGTCCACCTGCCTGCAGAGATCTTCACACATGTTGGTATGCAGTTTAGTAGTAAATGTGGGAGTGAAGCAGGGAGTGGCGGGATTTTAGGGTACATTTGTGTACAAATAGGGGGTTAGGGAGGAGTAAGGTGGAGGTTGAGAGAGAGCTAGGGAGGGGTTTAAAGAGGGACAAGCGCCCACTCACAAAAGAGTAAGGGCCACATATGCAAAAATCTAGAATTGTAATTTGCTAATTGCGAATCTTACTAAATCACAATTAGTAAATCGCAATTCGTGATGTAAGAAAACTCACATCTTACCAATTGCGATTCCTAGTGGGTTTTAAATCGACCTACCTCATGAATATTAATGAGGTAATTCACAATTTGCCACCCATTCTGAATCACAGCCATCACAAGGATGTTGGCCTGCTAAGGTCAGCTGGCCACCATGTCTGCGATTGGTTTTTAATAATGTAAACTTTTTTTTTTAAATGCAGCCCATTTTCCTTTAATGAAAATGTGATGTGTTTAAAAAGAAAAAAATGAATCTTTGAAGCTTTATTTTTTAAGGGTAGGCAGTGGTCCATGCACCACTGCCTGCTCTTAAAAATATTTTTTTTACATTCTCAAGGGGGAAAGCATCCTTTGAGGACCCATTCCTGTTCGTGAATGGCTACTAGTACATTTTAGTAGTCAATATGAAATTAATGCTTTACAACCATAATTCGGTCACAAAGCAATCATACATAGCACTGCAATTCAGTTTTTGGAAGGGACGCCCTAAACACGCCCCTTCCAAATACAAAAAGGCAAACACAAATTGCAATTTGGTAAAGTGTTACTGAATTACAATTTCGGCTTTGTATAAATGCAAAAGCATTTTTGTGATAGGAAACTAGGACCCCTTCCCATTTGTGAATGGGTACTGCTACATTTTAGTAGTCGGCAAGAAATTAATGTTTTACAACCATAATTCGGTCACAAAACATTCATACATAGTACTGCAATTTAGTTTTTAGAAGGGACGCCCTAAATATTCCCCTTCCAAACACCAAATAGCAAGCACAAATTGCAATTCGGTAAAGTGTAACCGAATCACAATTTTTGCTTTGTACATCCGTAAAAGCCTTTTTTGTATAAAAAACAGCCTGATAGAGCCGTTTTCAGCTGAAAAATGGATTGCACACATGGCCCCATCTCCTTTGATATTGACAAACTGTACTTCTATGATTACTACAGTAAAAAACGACCTAAAACAGCCAGAAATGTACCATAAACAACAAACATGCCTTCTTAGTCAATACAGTTTTTAAAAATGTCCCTATAAGATCCAAATGTTTATTCTCTTTTTTATGTTTGTCCCAAATGAAGATACGTTTATAGAGTATGATTCCACTGAGACAGTAGAGTCAGCAGGCCTTCACAAGGAGAGGATTTTAATTTTACATCTTCCTAAGTTTTTATTAGAAACTAGTAATTTCAATAAATGTCATACAATGCAGTAATGTGCTCTTGTATATTAAAATGAAACACAATTTGTTGATAATTGGGTTACTGGTTGGCAGGAGGTGAAGCCCTACTTAAGCAGCAACCACAATCTCTGTTGATGTGAAACACAAGCAAACCCCAAAGTAACCTCTGCTTAACCTGCTGATAACTTGGCACAAAGCAGTCATGCTTATGAGGAGGCAATGCATAAAGTATCCATGCAGCATTTCAAACAGCAATAAATTGATAACAAAACACAAGAAAAATCCTACACCAACTTATAAAAAAATAAAGTAAAATGTAATAAAATATTTTACACCAAAACAACAAACATCCAACCATTAGAACTAGAGATATGCAATTTGAAAGATTTCGGGTAAGTAAAATGCCTAAAAGCAGAAAGCGCCACTCACAGCTATCTGATCATGCAAGAGCAGGTGAAAGTCACAAGTTCAGGCAGACATGCGATGGAGCATGGGCTAGATACAGTGACCAGGTTAGTCCCACTGAAAGAGTTACCTCCTAAAGTCCAGCTCAACAGGTTCCGTTCGCAGTGGAAGGGGCTGTGAGGAGCAGAAAGAATGTTGCTGATGGTCACCAATGTAATGCAAAGAGCAGGCTGGGCATCACGGACAGTCATTGCTGTAGTGTGAAGATCCTTTTTAGCATCTTAGACGGTTGTTGCTAGAGCTTCATGTTGGGGGGCACCCCAGACTGGTAAAGCTGTAGCGCAAAGTGCAGATCTGGCATTGCTGGGTGTCGCTGGCGGTCTCTATGGTGAGAAGAGTTAGGTTCACCAGAACTTCTTGTGGTGGTGGCATATGTGGCAAGATCTTAGCACAAACAAGCTCGTTCACCGTTGAAAAGAGCCCAAAACTTCAGGATTTTTTCTTTCTTTTCGGAGAGAGCTCAAATGAGACCACCCCAAGGGTCCAAGACCTGAAGAGCACCTCTTGGGGATCAGAAACTCACTTCAGCAGAGACCAGCAGGGCTTGGCCACGTCCGGTTTAATGTACAAGCTGCAGGCCAGCTGTGCAGATCCAGGGATCCTCTGGAACTTGCTATGTCCCTGTAGCTCAGAACAAGAGGTAAGTCAGCTGACCCTTGGAGTCACTTCATCCTGGAATGAAGGAAGATAGTCCGGTCTTCCTTCTCAGCAAGGAGGGCGGCAGGCACCTGGACAGCAGAGCAACAGGGCAGCATAGTGACACTCCTTCTAGCAGCAGAGTAGCATAGCAGTCCTTCTGCTGTAATACCCACAGTTCCAGAGGTATACTGAATAGATGGTACTGATGGTCCAATATGTATATCTGGTGCCCATTTTGAAGTAGGAGAAGTTTCTAGAGATTTCCCTTTGGAATCCATGAAGTTTCCTGCCTCCTCTGTTCTGGCTCCAAGCTAGCTGCACAAACAATGCAGTGGTGACAAGTCCTTTGTGTGAAGGCAGGGCACCGCCTATTCAGTTGCAAGTGGGGCTGTGCCCAACTCCATCCCCCCTCTTGCCAGTTGATGGCCAATCCAGGCACACCTTATCCCTCTAATGTGTGGCTATCAGAGAGGAATAAACAAAGTCCAACTGCCAACTACACTCAGTCATGTGACCCAGGAACAGGCTGCAGGTACCAAACAGGGCAGGTAAATACCAACTTTCAAAAAGTGGCATTTTCAGAACTGTACCTTAAAATGCGATTTTACTATGAAAGAGGTTTTGAATTACGGTCCCTTAGATACAAAACTTGATTAACCTGGCTGCTATCAATTGAAAGTTATTACTTATTAAATGTATTAGAGTAACCCAATGACATACTATGGGAGCGGTAGGCCTTGCAGTAGAGAAAAACTAATTTAAGAGTTTTTCACTACCAGTACATGTAACACTTAAAAGTACCTGTGCAACTTTTTAAATAAACTGCCCTACCCTATGGGCTTTTTACGACTACCAGAGGAGTGAGTGACCTATATGCATTAAAAAGGAAGGTTTGGGTCTGGCAAGAGGTTTATCTTGCCAGGTCAAAATGGCAGGTTAAAGCTGCACACATAGGCAGCAATAGCAGACCTGACTCATATTTAACTCACTTGAGCGGATGGCACAATAAGTGATGCAGGCCCAGTATAAGCATTTATTTTACAGATCCTGGGTACACGTAGTACCAGTTTACTAGGCAGTGATAAAAACATTACACATGCCAATTGGGTGTAAGCCAATTGTATCCTGTATTTAGGAGAGAGCACTAGCATTTTAGCACTATTTGCCAGTGGTAAAGCATGCAGAGTCAAGGCCAGTAAAACCAAAGTCAGCAAAAACAGGGGGATGGAAGGCAAAATGTTTGGGGATAACCTGCAGAGACGGCATGTCCAATCCAATTGTTAAATGCATAATTTAAAAAAAGGTAAGTGCTTTATCATATTTCTACATGACAAGTGTTGCGTGATAAACATTCCAAATCTTTAGAGGAGATGCTTACGTTGTTGTTTTCCCCTCAGCGTGCTGCAGGCTCACCACCGTCTCTGCCCTCCCAATACATTTGTTGGATTGCCCACCTCTACCTTTTACCAACGTTCCCTACTTCAAATGGTCTACATTTCACCTTAGATCTTTCTTCATGGCAGTGACAAAGCTCTGGAACATGCTTCCTTTTGTGCTCAGAAGAGAACCTAAATTTATGAAATTTAGGAAACAGTTTTATAAACATGGTTGTTTTCCCTATTAAAATCCTCCCTAATGAGATACATTTATATAAGCTTCGCAGAATTACTTCAGTTTCTGCTCTTTAACGCCTAGCTAACTTGGGGTGAACGTATGCTTTAAAAACACCAAAATAAATAAAATGAACAGGGAGCAAGAGGGGCGTCTTGGAGCTACGTTCCCCAGTATGACAGACCAACTCAGTTTGAATTATTGGATCATGTGGCATTTTGTGCGCCTGAGCTTAGGGCCTAACACTTATCATGGCACACAGGCACTTTCAAGGTGTGCATGCCTTGATCTGCCCACATCTAAGCCATATTCAGGCCAAGAAGGAAGCCAGCCCTTCACTCTACACACAGTGAGTGCCCGAGAACACCTGGCAGAGCCTTTTCAGGTTAACCAAAGGCTATAGCATGCTCCACATTGAAATTCATAGTTTGCAGAATCGGCTCATGAATATTTACTAAGTTGAAGCCTGGCGGTGTTTAGCTTTGGCAAGCTGACTTGCAAGCCCTGACCTGTTACTCCCCAAGACCCTGCTCTCCGCTGCGCTACACTTAGAGGTGTATCACTAAGTTGACAAATCGCACATATGACTATTCAAGAGAGCCCTGACCAGACTGCATCTACCACTCTGTGGGAGGTGCATATGGCTAGGGATCAAGGGTCACCGAGGAGGGTGAGGGGAGACACGGATGGTTCCCGCTGCTTTCCCTTCGCAACAGCAGGAGACGGCGGGAGCAGGGGGGCTTATTGAATGTGTTCATCAAAAAAGGAAAACCAACTCGCATTAACATAACTAATTATTCCCGCTTCAGAGCAGCTTCTCTGTATTCACGCAGCGTGAAGGGAGGCAGAACAGGAAAGAGGCGGGAAGAGGGAGGCAAGAGAGATGGGAAGGTGGGATAGACTGACCTCGCCAGGGCCCGGGGGATGCATCGGATGAGGAGAGAGTAGAAACTCGAGCTGAAGCAGAGAAATATAAACTTTGCTGTCTGAATCTCAGTATTTATTATCAGTAACAGCCAGCGTGCTTTCTTCGCAGTGCCATTTTAAGAATTCTTGGGGCCCTCCGGCAAGACATATTTTGGTGCCCCCTGGTCCAAACAACTTAATTGGTCCGCCATTTTCAGCTAATTCAAACCCCAAGTGATGCCAAAAACATTGACTAATAGAAATCGACTTGAAAAAATAGCGGAAAGCTCTAGCTGCATCTGCAGGCACCCCAAAAGAGAGCTTGAATAAGCATTAATGAAATCATTCGTTTTTTTTCTGCTTGGATGTAGATTTAGCGAGAGAGAAGAAATGCTAGGAGAGCAGAGAGGTAGAGCTGGAGATGGGCTAGAGAGAGAGATGAGTTAGAGACGTAGGGGAAAGAAATAAAGTAAATTCAGCCAGAGAGGAAGGTAAAGAGGGATAGAACGATGAAGGGGTAGGTAGAGTAAGAGTGGTAGAGTGGTAAGGGTTGAGAGTGAGAGAATAACTTGAAAACATGAAATGTAGGTGCGGATCAATGTACAACAATGGCGAGGGGGTAAGAGGTATGCGAGAGAGGTGAGTTATAAAGAGACTGAGAGATAAAAGTAGATAGTGATGTGATGCAATATGAGAAATGTAGGGCAATGTAAATTAAGGAGATAGCAGTAGTAGAATGGGATGGGGGATAAAACGGGAATAGGAGCAGACAGGTCCGATAGAGAGTCTAAGACAGAGAAAGGTAACAAGAGGGGTGAAGGGTAGAAAGATGAGGTATAGAGGGAAAAGAGGTGAGGTAGAGAGACGTGAGGTACATAAAGGAAACGTTCACACAGTGGTATAGAGGCGTTTTAGCTGGGCATAGACTAGAGACAGAGGTGATGTAGAGAACTGTTTACAGAGAGAGGCAGAGAAAGGGCAAGCAGTAAGGCTGAGTTTAAATAGAGAACTGGTTCAGAGAGATGACAAAGTAAGTGAGAGGAGGTAATGATGTAGAAAAATAAGCTGTGGTAGAAACAGTGAGGTAAAGAGAACAATAATATAGTGAGTGTGGTGCAGTAGACGAAACCGAAGTAGAAATGGGGACGTGGAAGTTTAAGATAGTGAATAAATGTTGAGGCAAAGTGAGAAATTAGGTTGTGAGTGAGGTGGGGTAGAACAAGAGGACGTAGTCAGAAATATGAGGGAAAGAACTGAGATAGAGGAGTATGTTAGAGAATTTTCGGGCTCAGAGAAGCAACATATAAAGAGATGGAGAGAGAGACAAAAGTAAGGTAGAGTGAGATTAGGTTCAGATGCTGAATTGGATGGAACAGATGCAGAGAGTAAGAGGAAAACAGCAATGCAGTGCAGAGAGGCGTGAGGTGGGGAGAGATTTTGAGTCAGAGAGAGGTGGTATAGAGGTTGAAATGTGAGGGAAGGTACAGAGAGTGATTGTGAGAAGTGAGGCTGTGATGAAAAAGTTAACATGTGGTAGGGAGATGTGTATTGAAAGAGGTGTGGTCAAAAGACTTGAGATAGGGAGGATGGTACATAGTGATGTAGACACAGAAAAAGGGAGAGCGATAAAGAGAGAGGATGGAAAAACTGGGAGATCTCTCACAGGGGCGTGGCTGATGTAATTAGGGCATGCCTTAAAAACACATAAACTAAAAATCTGTGCACAGCATAAAGTGCCTCCCGACTGATATTGTGCTGATTTTTCCTGTCCTTGCATAATTGCCTCAGTTCTTGAATGATGAGACTGTGAAAGAACTGTAACAAGTCTCGTTCAGTTAAATCAAAGTCATTAAGGGTGGTACCAAGTTAAGATTTTATTTTCACTCCAAGGGTGAGGGCTAAAAAGGAGATCCCAAAAGGGACCCGTCTCGGCACCTGCTTTTTAGAACTGCTGGTGCTGAGCACCGGTAGGACCCTGCGCACTTAAAGACCTGGCTAAAAGGCATGAGACAGAAAGACTCTTTTTTGGGTGGAGCCTGCATCTGCATGTGCTAGCACATGCTGTCTTGCTTGCAAGACTTTTGTTTTCTATAAGGGGGGGTTGGAACCCGCCCCGTTACCTACCATTGGTTTAGATCTGTCGTCAATCTTTTTTCTTGCCTTTTAATTGGGCACTACTTCCCATGCACCACTTCCTTTAATCCTGGTGGTGCATGCACCAAGAACAGATTATTCAACTTTAATTAATGTCCCTCCGCTGCTCTTGCTGGGATTCAGGTACTCTTTCTGCTAAAAAACAAAGCAATATGACGAGGTCAACGCTGGCTGCGTCATAGCGCTATTTAACCTTTTCTTCCCCTCCACCAGTTTTTTCTTTCCTCTCCTCCCACCCGCCCATCTTGTTTTTTCTATACCACCTCCATCCTGTTGTGTGTTTTTTTTTTTGGTGTAAAAAGTGCGAAATAGAACTAGGACACAAGCCCAGATTACTTTTCACATTTTATTTTTTGGCTTGCTTTTTTATTGATGTTAAAGGATGTCCTGCATAGGTTTTATCTGAAAAATATAAGCGCATAAATTGGTCACTGTAGTGCTGAGCCCAGCAGCTGTCACGAGACCAGTTTCTCTTCCTAACAAATGTTGACTTTGTCTTTAAAGTTCACCCTGTTTTTCAGCCAGGTTTGCGCTAAACAATTATGACATACGTTCATGACAATGGTAACGTGACACCTACCATGCCATCAGCTCCTCTCTACTAAGGTGCTTTCAACAGTGTTCTTCTCCAGATTGTGTACACAACGGTGTGCACCTGACAGGCATTTTGAAAGAAATATGTTTAACCCATTGTTCCAATATTTTCTGCACCAAAGGTATGCTTGGTAATTGTAATATGTGTGCTTTTCATTGAGAATTACAATAGGATATTCAGGAACACATTTCATAACTTATAAATGTCAAAAGCGTGTAGCCGTTGGTAAGTGGTGATTAAAATTCAAGTCTTTGAATGAAGTAGGGAGTGACACTTTTTCTTTTAAATAAATACGTATCCAGTGCTTCAACAGTTCCTTGGAATTCCATGTTTTAATTGCTCAGAGTAGCAATTTGATGGGTTGGTTGTTCTAAGAACGGTGCTCCTCCAAAACCATAAAAAAAGTTCCTGCTACTTGTTAAAAAATGTTTTATTTACTGATTCAACTCTGATCAGTAAATAAAAAGAGGAAAAAAACCACCAGGGTAATTTTGTAGGTGCGCTCATGCTTATTGTGAACGCCTAAAAGAACATGTTATGGCTCCTTTTGTGTGTTTCTGCTATAGCCATGTTGCACAGCATCAAGAATGCTGTACCGTATCACTAAAAACTAGTGTCCAAACTAATAGATCCCAAAGGCGAGACCTATTGGCTTTGCCAGTGCTTGTTAATTGAGGCCAACTGCCTGTGAGGGCAGCTGGGCAAAGTTGAGCAGAAGAGGTGAAATAAGTTGGTATTTGTATAAAAGTGGAGTATTGAAGCTGGTTAGGTTTCACTATGCAATACTCACACAGTGCCCCAAACTAGGTCCTTTGTATTTACAACAATAAATCCCTACCTTAGTCCTGGTAATGTGGCACAGAGCAGACAGGCTTCAGTAGAGGAACATGTGTGAAGCATTTCAGAATACCAACATGAACAATATGTAATTGACACAACTCAAAAGAAAGCTGACACCAATTCATAAAAATAGAGCAAATTTTACGTTAATTTAGACACCAAAACGAAGTCAATCAGATACGTATAACTGGAGTTAGGGTCCCCCCCCCAAAAAAAAATAAGTACAGTACACAGCTGTCAAACTTTAACATTGTGGTCAATGGAGAAATCAACTAGTGACAATCAATCACTTGTAGTTGAATCCAGTGAAAACCATTAGGGGTTGAGGTGATGCGGATCCCAGGTCCAGGATTCAGCAGTGAGTACAATATTATCTGGCTCATGGGGCCTGGGTGCAGAGTTATCCTGGCTGGCCATGGTGCTGAAAACGGAAGCAGCGGTTGTTGAAAAACACACTTGTGGCACTCGGTCACTTGCAGGTTGAGTTCAGGGGACCCCACTGGAGGTTAAGATGGTGTGCATCCCTGGAGCAAGGTTCACTAGGCAGTACAACTTTATCTGGCTCGTACAGCGCTGGTGCACAAGTGGTCCTGGCTGTCCTTGATGTTGAACGCGGGTGCTGCTGGTGCTGGATTTACCCATTAGATGGTGCTGGAGAGGAAACAGATGCAAAAGCTTGACAACTGAGCCACTGAGGTGGGTATTTGAAGGTAATGTGGAGTTCCCTCGAGGTGTAGCATCGAGCAAAGCGGTGATAGCCTGGCTGGCCACCAACAAGCCTTGGCAGCGGCAAACATAGTGCATGGAGACTTTGACATCCTGGAAAAACTATAGCGGCCTCAAACTTGCTGGAGGTTATGACTACACTTCCCACAATGCATTAGACCATTTACTTTTGGGCGATCCCTCAGCGGTCCAAATGGCCAGTGATTCTTTAGTTCTGAGAGCATGGTGGTTCCCGCAGGCAGCAGGGGATTAGTACCTCTAGCCCTAGAGAGTTCTGGAGTTGCCTTTACAGCTCAGAGAAGTTCCTTTTCACTTTGGAACCAGTCTCTGGTCCAGGACGAGTCACAGTCTTGCAGTTGTATGGTGAATGCCACAGGTGCAAGTGTCGTGCCTTTTCTTTGTTCAGGTCCTGAAGTTGAAAACATGGGTCTCTTCTTTGTCCCTGGGTGCAAGTCGAATCAGATCTGAGGTTCTGGTGTCAGGGGTGCCCCTTAAATCCTAGATTTAGGGGTGTGAGTGGAGGCAGCCAATGGGTTACCTTCCCCAGCAGCTAATCTGCCCCTGAGGTGACCACATTCTGGGGAGTGTGTCACCTTTCCTACCCAGAACCCTCTATTTTGCCACTTTTCAAAATGGCAGAACCCATCCTTGGCTGCACAGACCAGCTAGCCCACCCTAGAGGTGTTGCTAGACATCTAGGGGTGTACATCTTCCGGCTACCTAATTTTTCCAAAGCAAAAAGAGGGAGGAGGATGAAATGCTGGTTCTGCCCCCCTAAATAACTTCACATCAAAAACCCAGCAGGATTGCAGTCTTCACCGGAAAAACAAGGAAAAATATGATTTTCCTTTGAAAACCCTCACCCATCAGGGTTACCCTTGGTGGTATGCTTCATCATCCCATGCAGAATGGGATGTACAACGACCTACGTAATACGCGGGAGCACTTTTTTAGAATATTTAGCCAGTATGACTGAGGTGAAAGAAAAGATAGGCGTGGGGGTCTTAAAGTGGTTAAAAATCCCTGCCTGCTAGGTTTAAATACTTTGATGGATGCTTTAGTGGCGGTATGATTAAAAAGGGGGGTACGTGGAAGTAGGGTATGTTATGTGCTTGCCTTCCTGGTCTACATGTTTCAAAGCCTACCCATAGGCTTATCATCAAGACCAAGGATGACTTACTGGTTGACTCCTTGCAGAGAGATTAAATACACAAGCACATACTTTGCATGCTAAGGATACAGAATACTACACCTATCTCCTGTGGTTACATCACAGTATTATCTGTGCAGACATAAGAGGCACAATTAACCTGCCCCAATGCAATGCTGGGCCAAAATTAATTTAATCAACTTGTGGGTGAGGTGCCAAGACTGAGCAAACGACACCCCAAACGTGTGCAGCACTCGTGGTTCTCAGCAATCAAGTGATGGGTGCAGATAAGTTATCATAATTGCATACTGTGATGTCTGTGGGTAATTCAAGACAAACTTGACACAGAACACATAAAGCACACACAAAATAACACACAAGGTTCATGCACAGCATACAATGTAGTTTACTGGCTGTGGTTTCATGGATTCACCATGAGGTGGGTGTGCTTATAGACACACTCTAAAGATACTAAAATGTAATATGGCATTAATATGAACTCCTCTGATGGCCAGCATCAAGAAACACGATGAGGAGAAATCAAGGCCTTCACTTACTTTGTTAAAGCAACACTCCTGCTTCTTCACCTACTTCTCACCTCCCCAGGGTGTCCCAGTGCACGGAGTTCTTATGTTCCAAATGAGAGCCGGCATCAGTACGCTTAGGCAGCGTGCTCCGACGTAGGGATACGTCATGGCACAGTTTGCCTAGACTGCTAACTCTAACAAATTGGCGGTCCTCCTTGGCCCTCTGTGGTGTAATGCGTGGACCTCTTTGGGTAAAACCAGCCGCCATTGAGCTGCCTGAAAAAAGGAAGGATATTCTGCTGTACTATTGAATAGGGCCTAGATGCAAAAATCTATGGCTTGACTTGAAAAAAAGGCTGCATAAATGGGTGGAAAAAAGGAAAAATAATAATAAATAAGATGATGTGTATTTTACAAAATAATAATAATTCTAATCAAAAATACACCCTTATGTATATTTTTGAAAAAAATATTACGAAAAAGAAATCTAAATGTTCAATGGACACACCCAGTTGACCATATCTTATGGGCATACAGTGCTAAGCTACAAGATTTTATGATACCCCGTTAGTACAAGGTTGCAATCATGATATTGCTATTGTGTCAGCTGGCTCCATGGGATGTGCTCATTTAACCGATTCAAATGTGTATGCAATTTGAAAACCCACCGTAGTTCTCTTTTACAAAGTCTGGATTCACAGTTGTGTGTGTCTTTTAAATGTTCTAGGATAACCCTCTGGTAATCCTCGATTGTAGGGGCTTTCTATTTATAGTGGGCGCATCCATATCTCAGGTTGCTGCGATGTTTGCAAATTCTGGTTCTGACTTTGCGAGTGGTCAGTCCGACATAATGTAAATTGCAGGGGCAAGTTATCAGGTACACTACTAGTTGAGTGTTACAGTTGGTGATTGACTTAGTAACTTTGGTAAGATGGCATCCACTGCATCCACCTCATGGGTAATGTCCTGTTGGCGGGGGTAAATAATGAATTCTGTCTGTCTTTTTGTTCAATGTTTGTCGGGAACCGGTGCGCACCAGCATGTTCCTCAGGCTTTTTCCGCGTCCCATAGGCTTGCGAATGTTCAGGGAACCACTATTAACCTCTTGGGTGCCTGGTACGAGCCGGTCTCATCCTCGGTTCGGACCAGCTCGTCCTGCATCCGTCCCCTGTGGGCCTCCCACCCACACCCCCGTCAGGTATGGAAGGGGAATCTCTTCCACCCTGACACCCCACCAGTGACGTCTGATGACATCAGCGCGCAATCACGTGTTGACCTCATCAGAGGTCGCCTCCCATCGCGATGGAAGCTCAGTTTCAAGCGCAATCGGAAGAGAAATGCATTTCTCTTCTGACCGAGAGATGGGGGCAGGCCGAGCCATGAAAGGAAATGCCCCCTAGGCACCAGGGATTTTGTGTTATTTGTTTATGTGTGTTTTTTGCATAAAGGGAGCGGCCCCTTTGGCAAGGGCCACTCCCCAGGGGGGCAGATCGGCCTACTTTAATTAGCTGATCTGCCACCAGGGTGGGGGGGCAGAAACCACTAGACACCAGGGATTGTTTTTTTTTTCTTCGTTTTATTCATGTGGGGAGTGACACCTTAGACCCCCATGGGTCATTTCTGACCCCCTTGTGGCAGATCGGCCTATTTTAATTAGGCCGATCTGCCCCCAAGGGGAGCAGAAACCACCAGGCACCAAGGATTTAAAAATCATTTTTACAGACAGGAAGAGACCCCTTAGGCAAGGGTCGCTCCCCGGGGGGGACAATTATATTTTAGGCCATTGCTGCCCAACTTGGGGGCAACTTGGGGGCAGATCAGCTTATTTGTCTTAGGCCAATCTGCCCCCAAGAGAAGAAAGAAACCACTAGACACCAGGGATTTTATTTTACGTCAGTTTCACGTAACGGGAGCGACCCCTTAGGCAAGACTCGCTCCCCTGGGGGCAAATTTATTTAGGCCATTTCTGCCCCCCTGGGGAGAAGATTGGTCTAGTTCTACTAGGCCGCTCTGCCCTCAGGAGGGGCAGAAACCACTTGGGCACTAAGGATTTGTGGTGTGTGCGTATGTGTTTTTTGTTTGGGTGGGCAGCCCCTTGGGCAAAGGTCGTTCCCCATGGGGGCACATTACTGTTGGCCATTTCTGCCCCCCTTGGGGGCAGATAAGCCTATTTTTGTAAGGCCCATCTAGGGGGGCAGAAAGCCCACCAGAGATCAGGGAAGATTTGTTTAAAAAAAAAGAGGGTAGGGGTACGGGCATACCCCCACCCCAAATAAATTGGGACAAAATTGTTCGCCCACCTGTCGGCAGATGGGGCAATTACCCCGGATCCACTCCCGGAGGGGGGGGGGTGGGGGGGCGGGCAGAAAGCCTACCAGATGCAAGGGAATAAAAAAAAGAAAAATAGTGGGGTAGTGCCTACCAACCAGTATGGGCATGGTTATACCCCCACCCCAACTGAAGGGGGTAGCAGTCACACTAAAACATCTTATCCCACGGCAAGCAAGAGGACATTTGATTATTTTGGGTTTTGGTTTTACATTTGGGCCACGAGAGCTTGTCTATCTCTCAAAATCGTCCCACTTGGAATGGTGAGGGCTGCACTTTTTGGACTTTGGGATGCTGCCATGTAGAAAAGTCTATGAGACCTAGACACATCTGAAAACTAAACATCTGGGTGAGTCCAGGGTGGTGTGCTTCACATGCTCCTGCACCACTTATTTAACCCCAGTTTGCACTGTGAACCTCCAACTTTGCTTAAAATTACACATTTTCCCCACATTTTTGTGATGGAACCTTTCAGAATCTGCAGGAAGCCACAACATTCCTACCACCCAGCATTGTCGCATCTATACCGATTAAAATTCTGCCCCACTTGTCAGCCTAAAAATGTTTTTTTTTCAAACTGCCCTTTTGGACCTGCTTTGGTTCCCCCTCAATTTCGACATGTTTTTGGCTCTTCTCTGTCACAGGCACTTGGCCCACCTACACAAGTGAGGTATCATTTTTACTGGGAGACTGAAAAAAACGTTGGGTGGCAGGAAATTTGTGCTGGTGCAGTGATTTCACACAGAAATGTGGGAAAAATGTGTTTTTTTTTAGCTAAATTTGAGGTTTGCTGAGGATTCTGGGTAAGAAAACACTGAGGGGTCCACACAAGTCACTCCTCCCTGGACTTCTTCGGGTGTCTACTTTTCAGAAATGTTTGGTAGGTTTCCCTAGATGGCTACTGAGCCCAGGACCAAAAACACAGGTGCACCCCCCCTACAAAAACAGGTAGTTTTGTATTTCATAATTTTGATGTGTCCATGTAGTGTTTTAGGGCATTTCCTGCTGCGGGTACTAGGCCTACCCACACAAGTTAGGTACCATTTTTAATGGGAGACCAGGAGAAACGCTGGGTAGAAGGAAGTTTTGTAGTTCCCCTCAGATTCCAGAACTTTGCAGCACCGAACTGTGAGGAAAAAGTTTTTTTTGCCAAATTTTGAGGTTTACAAAGGATTCTGGGTAACAGAACCTGGTGAGAGCGCCACAAGTTACCCCATCCTGGGTTCCCCATGTTGTCTAGTTTTCAGAAATGTCCAGGTTTGCTAGTTTTTCTTAGGTGCCGGATGAGCTACAGACAAAATTCCACAGCTAGGCACTTTCCAAAAAACACATCAGTCAATGTGAAATGTGATGTGTCCATGTTGCTTTTTGGGGCGTTTCCTGTTGCAGGCACTAGGCCTACCCACACATGTGAGGTACCATTTTTATTGAGAGACTTGGGGGAATGCTGGGTGGAAGGACATTTGTGGCTTCTCTCAGATTCCAAAACTTTCTATCACCGAAATGTGAGAGAAAGTGTTTTGTTGCCAAATTCTGAGGTTTGCAAAGGATTCTGGGTAACAAAACCTGGTGAGAGCACCACAAGTCACCCCATCCTGAATTTCCCTAGGTATCTAGTTTTCATAAATACACAGGTTTGGTAGATTTCCCTAGTGCCGGCTCAACTAGAGGCCAAAATCCACAGCTAGGCACTTTCCAAAAAACAGGTGAGATTTGAATGTAAAAATGTGATGTTTCCATGTTGAGTTTCCTGTCGCGGACATTAGGCCTACCCACGCAAGTGAGGTACCATTTTTCTTGCTTATACTTGGGGGAATACAGAATAGAATAATAAGTGTTATTGCCCCTTTTCTTTCTCTACATTTTTTCCTTCCAAATGTAAGACAGTGTGTAAAAAAGACGTCTATTTGAGTAATGCCCTGTAATTCACATGCTAGTATGGGGACCTCGGAATTCAGAGATGTGCAAATAACCACTGCTTCTCAGCACCTTATCTGGTGCCCATTTTGGAAACACAAAGGTTTCCTTGATACCTATTTTTCTCTCTTGATATTTCACCAAATTAATTGCTATATATCCGGTATACAATGAAAACCCATATTAAGGCGCAGCTCATTTTTTGGCTCTGGGTACCTAGGGTTCTTGATGAACCTACAAGTCCTATATATCCCCACAACCAGAAGAGTCCAGCAGATGTAACAGTATATTGCTTTTGAAAAATCTGACATAGCAGGAAAAAATTACAGAGTAAAACATGGAGACAAATGGCTGTTTTTTCACCTCAATTTCAATATGTTTTTTATTTCAGCTGTTATTTTCTGTAGGAAAACCTTGTAGGATCTACACAAATGACCCCTTGCTGAATTTAGAATTTTGTTTACCTTTCAGAAATGTTTAGCTGTCTGGGATCCAGCATTGGTTTCACACCCATTTCTGTCACTAACTGGAAGGAGGCTAAAAAAACAAAAAAAATTGGGGCATGTCCTAGTAAAATGCCAAAATTGTGTTGAAAAATGTGTTTTTCTGATGCAAGTCTGCCTGACCCCGAAAGCTGGGAAGATCATGATTTTAGCACTGCAAACCCTTTGGAGATACCATTTTCAGGGAAAAAAACACAAGCCTTCTTCTGCAGCCCTTTCCCCCCATTTGTTTAATACAAAATGTTTGCTCTATTTCGGCTAATTTCTTGGTCTCCTCCAGGGGAACCCACAAACTCTGGGTACCTATAGAATCCCTATGATGTATGAAAAAAAGACGCAAATTTGGCATGGGTAGCTTATGTGGAGAAAAGGTTATGAGGGCCTAAGTGCGAAGTGACCCAAATAGCAAAAAAAGGCCTTGCACTTAAGGGGGAAAAGGCCTGGCAGCGAAGGGGTTAAGGATACACCAATGTTTGTTGACAATCTTGCTCAATAAGTTGGAAGCTATATTGAATGTTATGAAGCATACCGGTCTCTTCTCTCTTTCTTTTTGAGGAGGGATTTCCAGTAAGGCATCTCTATTGTTTTTGCTAGCTCGTTGCATAGCTTGATTTATTATTTTAGGTGGGTATTTCCTTGCCTCCAACTTAGATGCTAGCCTGTTTGCTTGATCCTTGTAGTCATATACCTCTGAGAAATTCCTTCTCAATCTTAGGAACTGTCCAAAAGGGAGATTCTCCCTAAGGTGACAGGGATGGAAGCTATTGTATAGGAGTAAACAGTTCTTAGCCGTGGGCTTTTCATGCATGGTTGTCTTTAAAGTTCCTTGTGTGGCTATGATATTCAAATCCAAAAAAACTACTTGTTCATTGCTTAATGTGTGAGTGTATCTCAGGTATTCATCCTGTCTATTCAACTATTCTAGGAAGCTTCCTATCAAAACTGCACTCCCTTTCCATATGACCAGTAAATCGTCAATGTATCTTTTCCACAATTTGATACTCTGTCTGTACGGATTGAGAGGACTCGGGATCTTGTGTGTTTCAAGATGGTGGACACAAAGGCCAGCTAGGCTCAGTGCAAAAGTGCTTCCCATAGTGGTACCATGCTTCTAAAGGTATAGAGTGCCCTCAAATTCAAATAAACTCTTTGTTAAGGCCCAATAGCAACATTCCGTCACCACATTACATGGTGCTTGATACTCCCAGTCTACTTCAAAAATAATCTCCTCAATTATTCATAATGTATCTGTGTGAGAGAGACTGTTGTATAAGCTTTCAATGTCCAATCCCACAAGTACCTCGGTCTTTGGGTCAAAAGGCATGTCTTAACAGAGATAATATGTCTTTTGTATCCTTTAGGTAGGTGTCAGTGTTCTGGACTATTGGTTTCAAAAATGCATCTGCAAACTGGGATAGAGATTCTAGAATGGAGCCTATACCAGATACTATCAGTCTGCCTGGGGGTTTCTCTAAATTCATCTGAATTTTATGGCTGGTGTAGAAATACGGGTTCACTGGATTTTTATTTGTTAGTGTTAGAAATGGGGTCCTTGGTTGACAGTCAGGTTACCCCCTGTTCAAGCAAAGACCCTCACTCTAGTCAGGGTAAAAGAGAATCACCCTCAGCTAACCCCTGCTTACCCCCTTGGTAGCTTGGCAGAGCAGTAGGCTTAACCTCAGAGTGCTAGGCGTAAAGTATTTGTACCAACACACACAGTAACTCAATGAAAACACTACAAAATGACACAACACAGGTTTAGAAAAATAGGAAATATTTATCTAAACAAAACAAGACCAAAACGACAAAAATCCACCATACACAAGTCAAGTTATTAATTAAAAATCAAAAAGAGTCTTTAAGTAGTTTTCAAAACACACTAGCGCTGCTAGAGTGAAAATGTACCTGGTGTGCGTCAAAAATAACCCCGCACGGGCGGGCGTGTGTCGAAAATAACTCCGCACGGCGGTACTCGAGTCAAAAATCCAGCCGCACGATGAGTTGACGATCCAGCCGCGCAGGTTGCGATCTCCCAGCCTCCGTCAGCGATGCTGTGCGTCGTTTCTCCTGCTCCGTGCGTCGATTCTTCGGTCGCGTTTCCTGCGAGCGTCGTTTCTCAGCCGCGGAGCTGGCGGCGCGTCGTTTTTCAGCCGCCGATCGGATTCGCGTCGATCTTTTCCCCGAATGGCGCTCTGTGCGTGGATTTTCTTGTCTTTAGGCTGCCAGCTTCTCCTTTCAGGGTCCCAGGAACTGGATGGGCACCACAGGGCAGAGTAGGAGTCTCTCCAGAGGCTCCAGGTGCTGGCAGAGAGAAGTCTTTGCTGTCCCTGAGACTTCAAACAACAGGAGGCAAGCTCTAGATCAAGCCCTTGGAGATTTCTTCTCAAGATGGAAGGCACACAAAGTCCAGTCTTTGCCCTCTTACTCTGGCAGAAGCAGCACTGCAGGAAAGCTCCACAAAGCACAGTCACAGGCAGGGCAGCACTTCCTCCTCAGCTAACAGCTCTTCTCCAGGCAGAGGTTCCTCTTGATTCCAGAAGTGTTTCTAAAGTCTGTAGATTTGGGTGCCCTTCTTATACCCATTTTAGTCTTTGAAGTCACCTTTCTTCAAAGGGGACTCACACCTACTTGTGAAATCCTGCCTTGCCCAGGCAAGGCCTCAGACACACACCAGGGGGTTGGAGCCGGCATTGTTAGAGGCAGGCACAGTCCTTTCAGATGAGAGTGACCACTCCACCCCTCCCTCCCAGCAGAGATGGCTATTCAGGAAATGCAGGTTACACCCCAGCTCCCTTTGTGTCACTGTCTGGTGTGAGGTGAAAAACAACCCAACTGTCAACTGACCCAGACAGGGAATCCACAAACAAGGCAGAGTCACAGAATGGTTTAAGCAAGAAAATGCTCACTTTCTAAAAGTGGCATTTTCAAACGCACAATCTTAAAATCAACTTTACTAAAAGATGTATTTTTAAATTGTGAGCTCAGGGACCCCAAACTCCACATGTCCATCTACTCTCTAGGGGAATCTACGCTTTAATCATATTTAAAGGTAGCCCCCATATTATCCTATGAGAGAGACAGTCCTTGCAACAGTGAAAAACGAATTTAGCAGTATTTCACTGTCAGGACATATAAACCACATTACTATATGTCCTACCTTATCCATACACTGCACCCTGCCCTTGGGGCTACCTAGGGCCTACCTTAGGGGTGCCTTACATGTAAGAAAAGGGAAGGTTTAGGCCTGGCAAGTGGGTACACTTGCCAAGTCGAATTTACAGTGTAAAAATACACACACAGACACTGCAGTGGCAGGTCTGAGACATGATTACAGAGCTACTTATGTGGGTGGCACAACCAGTGCTGCAGGCCCACTAGTAGCATTTGATTTACAGGCCCTGGCACCTCTAGTGCACCTTACTAGGGACTTACTAGTAAATCAAATATGCCAATCATGGATAAACCAATCACATACAATTTCACACAGAGAGCATATGCACTTTAGCACTGGTTAGCAGTGGGAAAGTGCTCAGAGTTCAAAAGCCAACAGCGACAGGTCAGAAAAAAATAGGAGGCAGGAGGCAAAAAGACTGGGGATGACCCTGCATAAGCAAAAGTCCAACAGTTAGGAAATCTCCTTCTTTTTGGGAGATCGAATCGTGCACTAGGGCTTGTTCTACAATCCTGCTGATCTTAGTTCTCAAAAACTCAGTAGGGTCTTCCTTAAGCTTTTCATAGTTACGTTCATCGCCTAATAATCTCAGATATTCATTGCAGGAATCTTCTTTGGTTTTGATAGCAATGGCTCCACCTTTATCTGCTGGTTTTATGACAATGCTCGTATTATGACCCAGTTCTTTCAATGCTACTTTCTCTTCCCTGATGATGTTGTGAAACACCCTTAGTGTACTCGCGTTAATCTCGCTGATATCCTTAAGAACAGCTTTCTCAAAGACAAATCTACCAGAACTGATGTACGGGGAGGGTAAAAGTAGACTTATTTCTTAAGTCTGTGTCTCCCTGGGTTCCTACATCTACAGGTTGACCTTCAAAAAATGCTCTTAACTTGAATTTTGAAATGAACTCATTCATCTCACAACTCAGCCTGAACTTATCCAAAGGAGCAGTTTGAACGAAACCTAGACCCTTCTCCGGGATACATTTTTGTTGGTCAGTCAGCCTTGTATCACTAAGATTTACTACTAGGCTGTACGACTGCTTGGACCTGCTTGATTGTCGTGGCCCTGTGTACTCTCCATCGTCATGCTCCTTGTTGCCATCCTACCCTGATCTGGATCAGAAGCCCATAGGACTTGGGGTTGTCTTTTTGTTTTGCCATTTGGGCCTCTCTGGCCTGATCCTAAAAAAAGGGGGGGCAATATTGTGAGAATTGATCACCCTGAGGTTCCCAAAGTTTCCCATTGTTCGAACTGAAGTGTGTATAGTTGGGGTTGTGGGGGACCAGGTGGTTGTAGACCATACAGGTAGGGAGCTGGATACATAGAATATGTCCCCACCCTCTACTTTGTCTGAAACCTGGTCTCCTGTTTCTCCTGTTGCTCCACCTACCCTGGTAACATCCCTTGATGTTAGGGTTATGGTCTGAGTTACTGGAGCCTGTATCTGATGAGTCTGAGTCTGTATTATATCCTGGATTTCTCCCTGTGAGGACAAAATCATCTCTAGTGTAGGGATATACACACTCATGTGTGAACTTGCTTGTGTCTTTCTTGAGTTTGTGGCATTTGGTCTGTTTAAGATAGATTTCAAATTCATTCATGGTTTGATTCAGTTCCTTCAGACGTTTCTTTAGGGCCCCTATGGATTAGTATGTTTTGAGGTGAACTCAATGATAAGTAGTTAACTTAAGTTAATCCGATAGTCTTGCTGCAATTTTGATGATAAGGATCAACCAGTCCTAGGTACAGTGCCAGGAGATGAGTGACCAATCTTTTTTTAAAAGGTTTTATCATGGTGGAAGATGAAGAGTTTGTGTTTTACTATGAGACGCTGGGGGGCAGCGTTTGATCTAAGGTACTCTGTTATCATGATCCCATTGAACATGGTCTTGAGCTGATTTTTCTTAAGGGTGTTAAGTTGATCCCAGTCTTTACTATCCCCCATAGTATCTAATGTGTTTTCAAAAGGGGATACTGAGGATAATATTTTTCTACTTCCTCAGCCGAGAAAGTGAGTCCTATGATCTCTGTCATGTGTGCTAAGAAGGTCCTTTACGTGTCTCCAAGTGTTGATTATCTAATTCCTCCCACAGCTGCATGCTGCCTAAATACTGAAAACAAAAAGAGAGAAAAGGAGGATGAAATGCTGGGTCGGCGGTCCTAAATAACTATGTAACTTCACATCTAAAACCCAGCAGAGTGGAGTCTCCAATGGAAAAACAAGGAAAAAGGAAGATTTTCCTTTGAAAACTCTCCCCCACCAGGGTTACCCCTTGGTGGCATACTTCATCAATGGGTTCCTCCCGTTCCGCTGCAGAATGGGATGTGCTACGACCTACGTAATACGCTGGAGCACTTTTTAGAATATTTAGTCAATATGACTCAGGTAAAGGGAAAGATAGAAGTGGGGGGTTTTAAAGTGGTTAAAAACACCTGCCTCCTAGCAGTTTAAATGATTTAATGAATGCCCTAGTGGTGGTATGATTAAAAAAGGGGGCACATGGGAGAGAGCACAGGCACGGGGGCCAGATTAGGAGTCTCCAGTGCACTTTCAGAGTCAGAACGATCAGCGTTGAGGCAAAAAGTGTGGGGGTGACCATAGAAAAAGGGCACTTTCTTACAATATTGTTGAGTCACAGATAAAGAAGACCAGGGCTGTTTCATAGTGGAGACTTCAATGCATAAGTGTTTGCTTCTGCAAAAATATGTGTGTGTGTCTACTTGTGAGCGCACATTTGAGGTAGAGAACATGAATCTGTCTGTACAGTCATGCACACTCATTTCTACATGTGAGTGCATATCTTTGCCCTTGGTTAAAATGAAAATGCTTGTTGGAGGCGGTGTGAGGGGATGGGATCAGGGCAAAATGGTGAGGGGCATGTGGGTAAATCGGTATTATCAGCATTTTAGTTGCTGAAGGTTTTGCTGGAAGTGTTGACCTGAAACACAGTGCAGATGCTGTAAGATATTTACACTTTTGTTGCTGGTTTATTCCGGGTTGTGTTCCTGGCCTTGCTGAGGATGTTATTACAGTTTGCATATACAGCCACTCTTTCATAATAGGCCGATCAACATCCATTTGGGAGGGAACTGGAATTTAAAGGCTTTAGGGTAGAGGTTACTTGTCAGAGAAAGGAGTTATATGGTGCCAACTTTAGTTGATCTGTTTAGAGGAAGTTGTCTAGATAGGTTGGTAATGCATTTGGAGAAGCATGATTTGTTGTGGTTACACTTGTTTTAAGCAGATGTAAAAAGATATTAGGGGTTGAAGAGGCTGTGGGCTGGAAAGTTGGTTTGGATTTGACTTATTCCAAGGAGAGTGAGGCAGGGAGACATTATGCCTGTAACTATTCATAAAGCTAGGTGCCAGGTGAACAGAGAAATGTAAAACTTGCAGAGAAGTAGGGGTTGAGAGAATACAGCACAGGGAAATTATATTTCAAGAATTGTAGTTTTCCAGAGACAATGAAATGCATGCCTCCTTAACAGTAATGGAACTTTATTTGTTAGAAGTAATGGAGAAGCTTATAGGTTTGTTGGGTTGGAAACCTAGAGCCAGATGTATGAATAACAATTTGCAAGCAGTATTTTGGCATTCAGTACAGTATTTTGGGAACTGACCCATGTACTTATAGGCTGGTTCACAAAATACCGATTCAGAGTGGGTTGCAAATCGACCTACCTCATGAATATTAATGAGGTAGGTCGCAATATGCAACCCACTGGGAATCGCAGCCATCATAGGGATGGTGGCCTGCCGAGGTCAGAGGTCAGCAGACCACCGTGTCTGTTATTGCTTTTAAATGAAGCAATTTTTAAAAAGTGCAACCTGTTTTCCTTCATAGAAAATGGAATACATATAGAAAAATTTTTTTTTTCATCATACGCAAAGGGGAAGGGATGCCTTGAGGCCCTCTTCCCGTTTGTGAATAGGTTACCATTATATGTTTGCAGTCGGTAAAATATTAATGTTTTGCAACTAGATTTTATTTGCAAAACATTAAGACATACCATTATGATTTTCGGATTTCGAAATGACATCCAAATAGAAAATCAGAATGGTATGTCTTAATGTTTTGCAAATAAAATCTAGTTGCAAAATATTAATATTTTTGAGAACAAGGCCTAGTAGATGGAGAAAAAAATATATGGGAGATTTTAGCCAGGGGATGCACAATGAATTCGACAGGCCCATTAGAGGTAGTAGGTTGGAGTCCCATTTTCTCGAACACAGTGGTAACCTTGTTAGATTTGGGATTAGTAGACATTTAGCTCTTGATGCGCACTGGTGAGAAACATTTTACATTTATTCACATGTCGATCATTCATATTCTAGTCAGTTACTTGTTTCCAGCACCATGGCAAGCTTATTAAAGGAAGTAAAAATAAAGTTATAGCAGTCTTTGACCATGATCAAGTAGAAGCCATGTTTACAGTGATTGAAACAGCCTCCAATGACAGGAGGTGGTGTTTATGCAGGTATCTCCTCCAAGATACAATAAATAAATAGAACCGCAGTACCACATACTATCACAGAATCACTGACATCATCCCAGAGTTATCTCAAGTGGTACTGTGGGAGAGGAAAACATATTGCTCTAGCATCTGCACACAGAAGGAAAAGAGAATTGATTCAGATACTAAATGTTAGAAACAGGGTCTCTAGTTGGCAGAGGTATACACTCTTGTCCAAGAAGGGACCACAATCCTAGTCAGGGAAACCCACAACACAATCCAAATTATCTTGTGCCCGCCCTCCGGTAGCCTGGCACTTAGCAGTCAGGCTTAACTTAGAAGGCAATGTGTAAAGTATTTGTGCAATAACTCATACAGTAACACAGTGAAAACACCACAAAAATACACCACAGAGGTTTAGAAAAATTGATAATATTTATCTGAATAAAATAAGATTCAAGCAATGATAATCCAGTGTACCCAAGCAAAATTATGCATTTTTAAAGATTAAATCTCACTGAAGCGCTTAGAAACACAAGAGCTCCAAATGGGGCTATCACAGCGTCGTTGACAGAGTCGTTCCCAATTGACCGATGCCACAGGCGCTGGTCACAGAGTCGCACGGACCCCCAGGCACAGTAGTACCTTTGAAAACATAGAAACAAAGATGTTGCACGGAGTCGTGGAGGTGAGACGTCGCTGAAGCCAGGGGAGCGTCAGTCCCTTATGGTGTCCGGGTAGGTGAAGTGTCGGTTCTGTACTGCGAGGCAGGGGAGGCAAGGCGTTGGTTCCGTCCTGCTGAAAGGGAAGCTGGTGCAGCGTCGGTGGTGAGGCACCGGTTCATTGGGACCTGGCGGGGTCGATGGATCCAGTCAGTCAAGACATGATGTGTCGACTTCACAGTGTTGCGATAACAGCGGCATCACTGCAATGTCGAACTTGCATTGCAGGCCGTGGTCGTGGCGTGCAGCGAGGACCAAGGGGCTGGAGCAGGCTGAAGTGCACTAGTTCCCCTTTCAACCCAGTTCCATCTGAAGCCCCTCCACCTTTCCTGCCCAGGGAGACCCATTCCTATGCAGATAAATGCAGACGTGACTGAGTGTCCTGTGTTTATGGCTGTCTGGGTGCAAAACACAAGAGGAGCTGTCAACCAGCACAGACCAGACGTGGATTGGAAGCAGGCTGTAAAGCACGGATGGCAATAAGCGCATAGAAATGCCTACTTTATTAAAGTGGCATTTTTAAAATAGTAACATTAAATTGAACGTCATCAATAAACAGGATTTTCCATTACTATTCTGACCAAACTAAACATGGCAGGGCTACTCCTTCCAGATCATAATCTACCACTTAAAAGTATATGAGGTCAGTTCTAATGCTAGTCTGTGAAAAGAGCAGTCCTCAGTAGTAGGAAACAAATTTGTGAGTTATTCACTACCAGGACATGTGAAAAACAAACGTACATGTCCTGCCTTTTACTTACATTGCACCCTGCCCTATGGGTTTCCTAGGGCCTTCCTCAGGGGTGACGTATATGAAGAAAAAAGGGGAGTTTAAGGCTTGGCAAGTAGTTTTCAATCCCAAGGCAAAGTGGCAGTGAAATTGCATACACAGGCCTTGATAAATGGTTAACGGGCTACTTATATGGGTGGCACAATCAATGCTACAGGACCACTAGTAGCATTTAATTTACAGGTCCTGGGCACATGTAGTGCACTGTACTAGGGATTTACAGGTAAATTAAATATGCCAACTGGGTAGGAACCAATGTTGTCATGTTTCGAGGAGAGAGCACATGCATTTTAGCACTGGTCAGCAGTGGTAAAGTGTGCAGGATCCTAAAACCAGCAGAAACACGGTCAGAAAACGAGAGGGCGGCAGGCACAAAGTTGGGGGATGCCCACTTCAGGTCTGTCAGCTCTAACATAGATGATGAACATAAAATTGCAGAAAAGCAAATCATTGGGATTGACAACCTAATGAAAGTATCAGTTAAACAAAATATTGAAAAACCTGTTGGTTTATAACAGGGAGTCTTAAAGAACAGGAACAGCTTTAAGATTATATTCTGAGGGAACTGCAGTTTCCTATGATATAGGCAGATTAGAAAGAGATGCAGAAGTGTGAATAGCCATTAGAAGACTGACGACATTTGAGTCTCCTCACCTAGATGGATATACAAGCATATTTTAAAAGTAATTTGTCAACCAATTGATACCCTCTTCGACACCCCTTTTTCAATCAACTGCAGATAAGGATCAGATGGCAGACTATATGTATGATGCTGATATGATCTCCTGTTCCCTATACAAGGAAAAGACAACCAATTGTGCTGTCCTATAGACCTAGCATGTACAAATCATACATGTAAGGGTTAGCCACTAGTCATACCAGACCTCATACATAAGCATAAGGATTAATTACGAATTCATCATAGATAACATAAGAACAGCTCATGTTATTGAAATGTCCAACAAAATGATGGCACTACTGTTACTAGCATTAGATGATGAAAAGGCATTCAATTGGGTGAGCTGAACTTTCTTGAGGAAGGTGATGATGAGATTGGAATGGAAAACAAGTTGGTTAGAATGCTTATGTCACTTATGTAAAAGTGTGAAGCTAAATAAAGGTGAAGACACTGTGCTACCCAATGTCCCACCTACAAATCACAATGGCCATTGAGCCATTAGTGACCGCAATAAGACAGTCCGGGTAGATTAGGAGTCTCAACTTGAGAGTGACACCCTATAAAATCTTGCTATTTGTGGATGACCAGCCTTTTCCTGACTGATCTGTTGTCTTCCATTCTCCCTTTTTGAGAATGTTTGAAGGAAAAGGGTACAGGGAAACAAAGTCAGATCAGAGCTGTTACTAAGAGAGATGTTCCAGGAGGTGAGGTGCACACATTAAAGTGATAAACCCATTCAAGGTAAATTTACAGTCATTAAAATACATAAGAGTGCACATTATTGCCAAGATATCTGAATTATTCATGGCCAGCATTATCCAGTTACAGAAGGCATGAAAAAGAAATGCAATGGGAACACATTGTACATTTCATAGCTGAGAAGAATATCTATGATTAAGATCGTGGTAATACAGAGACAGTTTTATGTATTCCAGGCATGTCCAAAAACATATAGAGGCATTCCTTTCCTGAACTTGAAGAGCGCACTGCTTATATTTCTATCACAGGAAAAGCCAGCACAGGTATCCAGACAAATTCTGAAGGCATCTAAGCTCAAAGATTCCCCTATGTTAAAAAATAACATCCAAATATTGTAGAGTGGGCGGATGGCCCCAGGGATCCTCCAATATACAATGGGTTCATGTGGATCAGTCAGTGAAGAGTAGGACTTTGTGGGTCACATTGCAGTTACCTAAGGAAGCTAGGCTCACTGATTACACCACAGTTAGATTACGCCCACAACTAATATGGGACTCTACTGCTCCTACGCAGGTTATTATAACATTCCAATCCTTGCTGTTATCAACTTACCTTAGCACAGACTTAACACCTGTCAGGGAAGGCAATACCTGACAAAAAGAAAAATGCTGATTATTAGCAAAAATACTTGGAAGAGTTCAGATAAGATTATTTTAAATGTGAAAACAAGCATGTAGGATGTCAGAGACAAATAGTTTTTCATACCAACAATCAAGGCACTGGGCAAAACATACAATCAACAGAGAATATATGAGCATAGATTGCAGGGAAACAACCTGCCAACCAAGATTGCAAGCTCTACATTGGTTGCCATTAAAGTGAAAGAAACAGTTACTAATATTAGAGAATTGGGTGAATACCTGTGGGTACCTTACTCAAACCTAGAATCCTCATCAAGGGGATTGGGAGAGGGAGAGGTAGGAAGGGGTTTTGAATAGGAACGGTTAATTGAGTTTTTTATAGGTTGTTGTGGTATGAAATCAATACAGACAAAAGCAATTAATGGTGAATGCTTTTAGGTTTATACCTTTCCAGAAGCTTACAAGGAGAGGAGGTGTCCACCTGGAGGACCCCAAGCTTCAAAGATTGACTCCCTGCTTCAACCACTATCTAAAATTTATAACCCCTTTCTGAGACCAGAAGTGGCAGAATTCCACTATGTGAGAAACTGGATTACTAGTTGAGGGGGTGTAACCCTAGTCAAGCAGCAACCACAATTCTTGTAAGGGTGAAACACAAGCAGACCTCAAATAAATGTGTGCTGAACCCTTTGGTAGCCTGGATCAAAAACAGTGAGGTTTAACTTAGAGGCAGTGCTTAAAGTATTTATGTAGCATTTCAAACAGTAATAAAGCAAAACACAACACAAGAAGAATCACATACCAATTTAGAAACATAAAGTAGAACTTAATAAATTATTTGACACTAAAACAAAACAAAAAAATGAGTTGAACCTGAGATATTCAATTTTTCAATTTTTTAGGATTTCAGTAGAAAAAGTGCTTGGAAGCACAAAATGGCAACTGTGGAGGTCTACACATTCTTTACCACAGAATCTAGCAGTGATATGGGTCTATAGGAGCGAGGGTCCTACCTACTGCTTTCTTAAAGACTGGACCTATGCTAGCAGTCTGCCAAGAAGCAGAGATTTTACAAGATGCTGCACCATTCAGAACTTTAGTAATTATGGGATCCCATAGGGGGATGTTCTCCTTATAGAGGTCTATAGGGATCCCACTGGGACCAGATGCCTTTTGAGAAGATCTCCCAGACTGTTATTCCCATATAAATAAATGTGTTTAAAATGATTCAGCCATCTGTCTGGGTGAATGTTAGACCCTAACCCTTCAGACAGTGCTGTGTTTGATTTCCTGATTTCCTTCCATTCACAATTTTTAAAAAACTCTTGGTGTCATTATCCCTACATATTATAACAAGGCATTCCTAGGTTCCTTTTTTCTTTGCTAGCTTCTTTTTTTATAGCATGTTTGCAAGCTAGCCTTGCATCTCTAATAAGAAACTTCTTCCTGGCTTTACTCGTGAGGGAGGTGAGGAGCTGTCGGTTTGCCGTTCTACACAGTTTATCAAATAACCTCCTGGTTGACAGCTCCCCACAGATCTGGACAGCCTATTATGGAGCTTCTGAGTGATTAATTTAATACTCCAAAAGTCTCCAACATATCTGGTGCCAGAGGGTTGTTAATTAACAAATGACTGTTTTTAATTGCCCCCCCATAAGGAACATGGAGGTCCAAACCAAAGGAAATAAAAAGAAAATCACTTATTGTCCCTTGACTCCCAACCAACAAAGGTGGGGGTCCTTTTAGAAAGGTCACCCACAATTTCTGCTGTGTTATATCAATCAAGTTTAGGCAAGGCATGTAGTACTTTCAGACCCCTCCTATCAGGTCTTTGAGTGTAAGATTTGTTATCAATAATCAATAAGCATTGGCAAAGTCAATGGGTCTCACTTATCCAATTGTGTTTTAGGCATGTTGTACACCTGTGTAGCTGTTGTTCAGCATTCCTAAAAGCTAGTGGCCTGGTGTGGGGTTGGCTAGGTTAATGGAGTGGAGTACACTGGGGTAGAGTGGAATAGGGTAGATTGAGGGTGGAGCGGAGTAGGGCAGGTTGGTGTAGAGTGAAGTGGGGGTAGAATAGGCTAGAGTGAAGTGGGGTGAATGGGGGTAGATTGGAGTGGGGGAGTTGGATAGATTAACATTGAAGAATGGAGTGGGGTAGAATGGGGTGACATAGGGTAGATTGAGGGTGAAGTGGGGTAGATTGGACTTGAATAATTTGGGGTTGATTACAGTAGGGTAAATTGAAGTGGGGTAGATTAGGGTGCAGTGGGGTAGGTTGGAGTGGGATATATTGGGGTAGACTGGAGGTGGTTATATTGGAGTAGATTGGGGAAGAGTGGAGTGCAGTGGTTTGGTGTAGATTAGAGTAGGATAGATTGGAGTGAGGTAGATTGGAAAGAAGTAGATTGGAAATTGGGTAGATTGGAGTGCATTGGAGTGGGGGGGAGTGGGGTAGAGTGGATTGGAGTGGAATTAGAGTGGTGTGGGGTAGACTGTGATGGGGTGGGGCAGATTGGAGTGGGGTGAATTGGAGTGGGGTAGATTGGGTTAGGGTGGGGTAGATTGGAGTGCGATAGATTGGATTAGGGTGGGGTAGAGTGGATTTCAGTGGGGTAGATTGGAGAGGAGAGAACTGTCAGCTACACCTACACATGTGACTTAGCATACAGGCTGCAGACACCAAATGGGGTAGATTGGAGTGGGCTAGATTTGAGTGGGGTAGATTGAGGAAGATTGGAGTGGGGCGGGTTGGACGGGGCTGATTGGAGTAGGGTAATTTGGGGTGGAGTGGGGTAGCGTGGGTAGTTTGGGATGGAGTGGGGTAGGGTGGATTGGAATGGGGTAAAGTGGGATGGATTTGGGTAGAGTGGGTTGGATTGGACTGGAGCGGGGCAGTTTTGAGTGACATGTGGCAGTATGGAGACAAGTGGAGTGGGGTAAATTGGGTATAGTAGAAAGGAATGTGGTAGATTGGGGTAGAGTGGAGTGGGTAGATTAAGTGGATTGGAGAGACTGGGGTATATTGGGGTAGAGTGGAATGGGGTACATTGGAATAGGGTGGGGAGGAGTGGAGTTGGATAGAGTGGAGTGGAGTCAAGATTGAAGTGGAGTGAGATAGATTGGGGAAGAGTTTAGTCTGGTGGGGTATGCTAGGGTGGAGTGGGGTAGATTGGGTGGGGTAGAGTTGGGTGGATTGGAATGGATTAGGTTTGATTGGAATTGGGTAGATTGAAGAGGAATCATTGGAATGGGGTAGATAGGGGTGGAGTGGAGGGAGATATAATAGGGTAGATTGGAGTGGAGTGGGATAGATTGGGGAAGAGTGAAGTGCAGTGAATTGAGGTGCATTGGAGTGGAGTGCTGTATATTGGAGGGTGGTAGATTGGAGTGCAGTAGAATGGAGTGCAGTAGATTGGAGTGGGGTACATTGGAGTGGGGTAGACTGGATTGGTGAGGAGTAGACTGGAGTGGAGTGGGGTAGATTGAAGTGTAGTGGGGTAGATTGGAGACTGGAGTGGAGTGGATTCGATTGGAGTGGGGTAGATTAGGTTAGATTAGGGCATAGTAGGGTAGATTAGGGTGGATTGGGATAGAGTAGAGTGGGGTAGAGTGGAGTGGGGTAGATTGGGTGTATTAAGGTGGGGTAGATTGGAGGGAAGTGGGGTTGACTGGAGTGGAGTGGGATAGATTGGAGTGGAGTAGATTCAAGTAGATTGGATTAGGGTAGATTGGTGTGGGGTGGATTGGATGGGGTTGATTGGAGTTGGGTAGTTTGGGGGTAGAGTGGGTTAGGGTAGCTTGGGGTGGGGTTGCAATGGGGTAGAGTGGATTAGATTTGACTGGAGTGGGATATTTCTAGTGGCATGTGTTAGATAAGAGTGAAGTGGAATCAGATAGATTGGGCAGAGTGTAATGGAGTGTGGTAGATTGGGGTACAGTAGGGTAGGTTGGGTGGGTGGATTGAAGTAGGTTGGCTAATGTGTAATGCAGTGCGGTAGACTGGGTTATGTGGAGTGGGGTAGAATGGGTGGATCGGAGTGGGGTAGATTGGGGAAGGTTGGAGTGGAGTTGGGTGGATTGAACTGGAGTGGAGAGACATAGATTAGGGAAGAGTGGAGTGGAGTTGGTTGACTGGATTGAAGTTTAGTGGGGTGATTAGGATGGGGTAAATTGGAGTGGGATAGTTTGGAGTGGGGAAGATTGGGTTAGGTTGGGGTAGACTGGAGTGTGGTTAGGGTGGGTAGATTGGAGTGGGGTAGATGGGTTAGGGTGGGGTAGATGGGGTTTCAGTGGGGTATATTGGAGTGGAGAGAACTGCCATCTACATCTAGTCATGTGACCTAGGATACAGGCTGAAGGCTATTGGGGTGGAATGAGGTGGATTGGAGCTGGGTAGAGTGGGGTGGGTTAGACTGGAGTAAGGTGGACTGGGGTGGAGTGGGTTAGAGTGGAGGAGAGTAGGGTACATGTGAGTGAAGTATGGTAGATTGGAGTGGAGTAGACTGGAGTGGGGTAGAGTGGAGGTGAGTTGGATAGATTTCAGTGGAGTTTGGAGTGAAGTGAATTGGAATGGAGTGGGGTAAATTAGATTGGGGAGATTTGAGTGGAGTGGGGTAGATTGGAGTGGGATACTCTGGAGTGGATTTGGGTAGACTGGAGTTAAGTGGGTTGAATTGGGGTACATTTGAGTGGGGTGGATTAGGGTAGATAGGATTGGGATAAAATGGAGTGGGGTGGGATAGGCTGGGGTAGACAGGAGCAGAGAAGGGTAGATCTGAATGGAGTTCAATAAATTGGGGTAGAGTGGAGTAGACTGGAGTGGGGTTGGGGTGGGTTGACTGGGTCAACTGAGTGAAGTGGGGTAGATTGTAGTGGGGTGGAGCAGTTTGGAGTGGGGTAGATTGGAGTGGATTGGGATAGGTTGAGGTAGAATGGTGTGGGGTAAATTGGAGTGAGATAGATTGTAGTGGAGTGAGGTAGATTGGATCATAGTGGAATGGATTGGAGTAGATTGGGTTAGAGTGTGATAGATTGGGTTAGAAGGTAGTAAATTTAATTGGAGTAGATTGAAATGGGGTAGATTAGAGTGGTGTGGTCTAGACTGGGTGGGGTGGAGTGAATACATTGGGTTAGGAAGATTTAACTGGAGTGGTGTAGACTGGATTCGAGTAGGGTAGATTGTAGTGAAGTGGAGTTGGATGGGGTACATTGGGGTACTCTAGAGTGGAGCGGGCTAGTTTGGATTGGAGTGGGGTAGATTGGAGCGGGGTGGAGTGGGGTAAATAGTGTGAAATGGAGGGGCATAGAGTGGAGTGGCGTTATGTGTCATGGTGTAAGTGCATAGATTGGAGTGGTGTGGAGTCAAGTGGCGTGTCGCAGAGTGTCTTAGACAAGAGGGGCATAGAGTGGAGTGGCATGTCAGAGTGGAGTGGATTGTCATAAAATGGTGTGGCTTGGCGTAGAATGGAAGAGAACATAGTGGAGTGAAGTGGCATAGTTTGGAGCATGGATAGTGTGGTAGTGCACTGCCATCACAGAAATACATTTCAACTGAAATGACCATTACATTTGCAACGAAATACAATTTTAGTGCACACACACAATTATGTGTGCAAATCTCATCAACCAGTGTATTGATGTGTTTAGATCGTATTCACCACACTTCAGAATTACAAAAAATTTGCTTAATTTGTAGTAAGTCTGATATATTCTGAAACATCAGTACAGTTCATTTTTTTGGTTGTGTGCTAGAATAAAAAGAACATCCCTTCTCATCTTACATGGGTACTCAGCAGAAAAATGACAGTTATTTGTAAGAACAATTAAAAGATTTGGACCCCTAAGTGATTACAGAAATTTGGAAAACCCTGAGATATTTTGAAATACGAATTATAGTAGTCAAACCCCCGTGCACTACACCGAAAGAATGCAGTGGATAATAAAGAAAAACATTCAAACCCGTCCCAAAAAATGTCCTCCAGGGACCAGGTTTCCTGCATTACAATATCTAATTTTGAAATATAAGCAAACCAGTTGAGGTCCACATGCTTTGTACAATAGCCAGTAATGTTCCAACAAATTAAGGATTTCCAGAGATCACTTTTGTAAGCTACATCAATAGATGATGATCTCATGGCATTGATGCAGGCCTTTGGCAAATTTACTTCTCCCCTAAATGGGGTGGAGTCTGTTGGCTGTCAGTCTAAGGCCTCCAGTTCTGATAAGGGGGAAGAATCTATTCGCAATAGGGATATGTGGGGGGTAAATCACAAGGATTCGGCGGGAGCACCAGATGCACAATCTCAGGCCTACGCAATAGGTGTCTATAAAAATACCCTACTAGTATGATATTAATACAGCTATTCGGGCAGTTCTTTAAGTTGTTGTGCGAGATCAGATGACAGGCTAGACTTGTGTTCCCACAATTGAGAACAGCACAATCCCCCTTCAATTGCTTGTCTGAGGGGCCAATCCACCCTACCCTCCTACCAAGGATAAAGTCTTTATATTCCACAATATTCAAGTTTGAATTTCCGGTTCGCTAGTGACATACCTTGTTTTTAATTTGGGAAGATGTTTCCACCACAGATGCAGACAAAGGTGGTATGTTCAACATGACTGCAACATAGGGACAGCATTCAAGGGAGAGAATGAGGAATGGCTGATCAACCATATCTGACCAGTTCAGCCCTTCTGCCTCGTGCTCTGGGGGTACTCTTATTCTCTATGCTCCATTGTTTATGTCCCTTTCTCCGCATGGTGTAATAATATCATCCTCTAGAGCAAATGTGTTTTGTTAATGGATGACCCTACAGCCAACATTGATACAGACCCTTCCAAGCCGGTTAGAATGTGTATCAGCCCTGCAGGCTCAGTTCTAACCATCACTGTTTCCTTCTCACTGCCTTTATTTAGTTGAAGAATGCCACTTTCCAGATTCCACACTTTGTTCTACAAAGGCATAACACAGACGTCAACAATCTTTTTGCCTATTCTCTTAAATGCACAAATCTTTGTACTACCTACGTGCTTTGATGACTTCTTCCTTTTTTCTGAGAGTTCCCCTGATTAATGTGTCACATAGTTGAGTCATTTAAATCCCTTCTTATCAACATATGATTGCAAGCCAAAGCTTCCTGTGTCTGCAAACTACAAATGGTTGTAAGCTCCCCTGACATCGCAGATAATTGGACAGAGAGCTAATTGCTGGCTAAGGTCCAAAGACAATCGTTTTTCAGCTAGAACAATCGCTTTAAAAACAGTTCTGAACAAAAGGAGTCAAATATGGTACCATGGTTCGCAGCAGTTAACCAGCTAATCTGCAGGACCACTACAGGTAGGATATGTACTTAGCAGATCAATACACCAATAAACCAATAACACGAGGCCACAAAAGCAATCACTACAGATGTATACCTTCCCAGGCTTTTGACTTTAGTTTGTCACTCATCTGTATTATCACAGCCTTGACCCCAAGAGGAGCAGCCCAGACAAGACTTTTATGACAGGCCTAAATGGGTCCAGTCTTTGCCAGAGCATACCCCAAGCGTGACGCGCACTGTGGGAAAAGGTGGTGCATTTTCAAGTGCATCAGACCCCGCCTACTGGATCAAAGTGAAGTACATTGGGCCTTAGAGTCCAGGCCCCCTAATTGCTATACTTAATAAATATCATGAGGTAATCTAATGTTATCATATAGGAGAGACAGGCCTTGCAGTAGTGAAAAATGAATTTAAGAGTTTTTTACTACCAAGGCATGTCAAAGTTAAAAGTGCATGTCTCACTCTGTAAATTAACTGCATCTTTCCTTATGGGCTGTTTAGGGCCTACCCTAGGGGCAATTTGCATCTATTAATAAGTATTTACAATGCAATGGGTCTCGCGTTTGCTCGAGTTAGGGCTATTAGCGTTGTAAAATCCTAACTGGACTTTTCTTGCCACTTAAATTGAAAATGAAAAGTGAAACAGTTGACATAAGCGAGACAATTCAAAGCGCCAAGATCGGCATGAGCACAAAGAGAGAGACACAAAAGGAAAAAGAAGTTCGCTCGCAGTCAACTGTATCGGTACACGTGCAATTATCCATGTAACAGGGTCGGTGTCCAAGACGGTATCAAAACCGCCCCAAGTAGGGACAAGCGTAAAGCATTTGCCAATGATAACAAAGGATGTTTGAAAGGCAGCCACAGGAACAAGTGAAAGTGATGGGCGTGGTTATAAGCCCAGAATACTTACAACAGGTCAAAGCGATTGCTTTCCGGGGAGGGTGGGTGAAAACATGAAAACATTACATATCAGTTATTCATTACACAGATAGTTACACACCACAAAATGGCATATTTATATTACACATATATACAGCTACAGTCACACAGAGATAATGATTTGATCAGAAACACACACTTTGTGGTCAAGTGACAAAGTGGTCATTAAACGGATACAAGCATCTTAGCCACTAAACAAAGGTACTCTTTGATTTCGATGTTGATGGGTTTAAAAAATAACCAATCTTCCACTGATTTACCAGTATTTAATCTACATCTTAGGAAACATATTTGTGTAGTGTGAACCAACTTCCCAATGAAAAGCAAATCATTCTAGATATAAAGTTGTATTATTGCAACAGGAGCATCACAAACAAGCAATGATACACATTGAACAGTACTGTGCAGGTTTGAATTTTGAGGGGCTGAAGCCATTATAAAACCACACTTCAGAAACTAGAATGCCATGAGGAGCATGGCTGGTAATATTTTGTAAACTGATAAAGTACAGTTATTGTTTTATATCACACGTATTTACACACACATACACTTAAATATACTGACACTCACCATCTGTTCCATGTACAACATCACTTGTCTGAGATGCTTCTGCTGCAATAAGAAATGTGTTCTAGAGAGCATTCTACTGCTCATTGGATGTAGGTTTAAGCTATGTAAATACTTTTAACATAATGAATGACGAACTGACCTGTTTGCAGAAATGACAGGGGAGGAGCTCGCTCTGTAGTGTTGACAGAGAATATTGAGTTTTGTTGGCCCTCAAGCTACTGCAGCATAGAAATTTGTAATGCAGCCTATGGGAGGCACTCTTGATCAAGATGGTGTCAATAATGTACAGGATTTCTGATTTAATGTAGAATAAAGGCTTCTACCTCTAACCAGAGAGTACTGTAAACTCAGAATATGAACCCTTGGCCCTCCAGTAGAACTGTTCTTTCTTGGAGAATGATGGCGCAATTCTCTTTAGGTGACTTTGCACAGTGGATGTTTTGCTTAATTGGGCAGAAAGAACTTGTAGAAACTTCTATACCGCAAAAGGTGATGACCAACAGCAACACACAGTCTCAAAATCTCATGACATTTTCATGACAAAAATCCCCTAGGAATACACATATTGAGGTGCCATGGTGGTTTCTGAGGCAAGTGGTTCCCACTGCAGGCTTTGGCTCCATTGTTTGTGAACGGGCAATACATCAGTCTTTGGGAGCAGGTTACCAATGCTAACTCTGAACAGGAAGATGCCAAGGCTCTCAACTGGAGAAGCATGAAAAGACAAATCCTGCCCTACCAGAATTTAGTGGCTGACTTCATAATTGGCCCCCAAGCATTTTACAATTTTTTCATTTGGCAAATTTCAAAGTATTACTGTGATTCTGATCCTCGGAAAGCTTACATTCTTTATAGATCTCCCATACCCTTTAAGAAGGCATAAGAATTCCATTTTGTTCATTGTTTACGACGATTACCGAATTTTCCTGCATAGGTTTCTTTACTATATTTAACGCTCTCAACTCCTCCACAGAGCCAACACAACTGAGGCCAAGTCTGGGTATGCATCCTACTCTATTCAGTGGACCGCCAAAAAGAAACCGAGGGATCAACTATTACTTTAGGACATGCATTTGTAGTCTTTGGTTCGCTTAAGGGGCAGTGCCCTCAGGGAACTGGTATTTTAACTGTGGGAATTTATACTGTTTTTTAACTTTTACAACCAAGAACATAAAAGAACATCGAGCAGCAAAGCTGTCTTTTGGGATTAATGAAACTTTTTAAAGTGTTTGTTGTCTTTTAAAATGCAGGTTGAGGTTTCCTTTACAAAAAGTGTTTGGTTACATCAGGAGGGAGTTTGTCATCTAAAATACATGATATGGGATCCTGAATGCACACAGAGATATTCTGTATTAATAAATATCAATGATTGAGGATTCCTAGAGGAAGCATCACTCAATGTGAAGAGCTTTAAAAACACAATACTTACTCTTCAGAGTTTAAATGCAAAGAACAAAACTGTTCATCTGTATCACATAGAAGAATACTGAAACAAAGTAAGCATAAAACTAAACAAACATTGTTGCCTTGCATTTCAATGAGCCTGAGAAGATTTATGGCCCCAATAAAGGAGATAAGCAATGCCCTGTGTGCGATGTTGTGAGTGCTGGCAAGGATGGGCCCTGGAGAGAGAGACTCGAGATGAGATGTGGTGGGAGGCTAAGCAAGTTTAACATCATTGCTTTTAGGTTTAGCTACATTCTACCAGAAAGAGCATATTGTGCTTTTGTGAGCAGTGAGCTAAACAACTGGGTGTTTCTTATGTAAAATAAGCTTATTTTCGTTTCCAGAGGTAAACAAGGACAGCACTGGAATAAAGCCAAAGGAAATGTCAGCGACATGGGAGGAGATGGGAGGAACGGAATGCTGCAATAAAACGCAGGCAGCTACTATCCTAAAACACCCACAGTGAAAGGGGAGCACCAAAGAAATAACAACAATAGTCCGTCACAGCAAAAGATAAAGAAACCAAAGTGGAATAATACAGTAGTTGGTCACTGCTCTGAAACAGAAAAAGGAGGGATAATAAGGCAGAACTGAACACTAGCGAGCAAGAATTTTTAATGGACACTGCAACCAACAAATGAAATCTCTTTAAGCCATAAGAAGTATACTAAAAGTATACACAAGGTCTAACGCTTAAGCTCAACCTAATAAAAGTATACACGCCATCGAACGCTTACGCTCGACCTAAAAAGGAAGGTTTAGGCCTGGAAAAAGATTTATTTTGCCAGGTCCAAATGGCAGTTTAAAATTGTCTACCCAGGCTGCAATGAAAGGCCTGGCACATGCTTGACAAGGATACATAAGTGGGTGGCACAATAAGGACAACAGGCTAGTAGTATTTAATTTGCTGGCTTTGGGAACAGGGGACTACCACTTTACTAGCAACTTGCCGGTAAATTAGATGTGCCAGTTTGGTGTAGGCCAGTTTTACCTTGTTTAAAGCAGAGAGAACAATCACTGGTTAGCAGTGGTAAAGTGTGCACAGTCCTAAAAGCCAACAAACATAGGCTCAGAAAAAAGGAGGGTGAAGGCCTAAAATGTTTCGGGATTACCCTGCAGAAAGGGCAAGTTCCAACACCTGATATTTAAAGTGCACCACATATATACACTAATACTAATAAAATACATCAGTTTGGGCCAATCCACTGAGATCCTTATGGGTCTGTACATTGAGTTATTATGCACAACTTGCCACCCATAGAGTAGTGCATAGTTTACTCAGAAACACTTTCTCAGTGGTCAAACTTTAGGGTCTGAGGTGTTACTGAGGACCACCCTGCTGTCAGGAGATTGAGGTTTTTAAATTACATATTCACAGGAGAGACTGTAAACAATGGCACACATTTTGGGGGTTTCCGTCCATGCCAACCATTGCTAAATTAGACTACTAAAATTTTCCAGAGCTATAGATTTCTCCAGACATTAAGTTTACTAAGGGTAATGCCTGAGTTTCAGCCTCTTTACTCCCTCCCAATGGTAGCCTTGACTGCACACTGTCACAGCCTTGAAGAGTAAAATGTGCAAAGGGACCATCAAATGGAACTAAGTAGCATTGGTCCCCCAATTGGTAAAGAATAGTAACTAACAGGGATGTTGCCCATTAATCTCTTATCTGCTGAGGATTTTTGGATCTTTGGGGCAGAATGGATTAATAGTCCACAAACCAGCTACCTCTTCAATCACTCATTGACTTTATGCTTGTGTTTGATCCTGTACAGCACAGACATGAAGGCCAGATTTGTTTTTTCTCCATATGTTGGGGACTCTATAGGTACTCAAGGTTTTTGGATTCCTTTCACAAAATATTTAGCTGGGAAGATGGCTCACCGCTGACAAGTGGGGTGATCTGAAGGTCCAGAATTTGAGTGCGAGCAAAGCAGATGCATCCCTCCATCATGCAGAGGTCCATAAATTGAGTTCCTTGAATTGTTAATAGTAAAACATGTTATTTGTAGCACTTAGAAAACAACAGAAATTCATTATGAAGTGTTATATTAAAATTACACCTCATTATTTATACTATTTGACATAAATGCCTGTCTATGCCCTACAGTACACTATGCTCACAATACAGTTGTGCAGATATAATACTGTAGAACACAACTGTAGAGGAAAAGCGATCGCTGAAGTCACAAAGTTGTAGTTTCGTTTTTTTAAAGACATTAAAATTGGTTAGGCTTGTTAATCCGCTTAACAAATTACATAGGGCTCTACAATTAGTCCCTGGACTGGCCATTAACTTAATACCACTAATGTAAAGGCTTAAGGGCAAACGCCTGCTGGCTTAAGGCCTTTTCTCTACCTGTTCAGAGCCATTTATTACCGAAGGGTCACATTCCTTATTAGCGACTCTGGAGAGAAATGTGTTCCTAAACCTGTTCTGAAAAGGACACTTCAGTGCTGCAGCTCCTTAATCCAAACAAACATTGAAATAAATGCTAGTCCATCGCAAGTACCTTCAAACTGCTCCTGTTTACAGTGCGTGAAGTGTTTCTGCAAGGACCCCATGACGCTTCACAGCTCGCATCTATCTTCTAAAATCCTCCTGATTGTCAGGGAGACGGAGAATAAACAGAAGCACATCCCTTCTGTTCAACAAGGTGAGTCACATCAAAGCTTGTGGCGGGCCGCTAGCGATCTCGGTAGGTACTATGAATATCCCTGGTTTAGTGGAAGAGATCCTCAAAGGGAGAGAATGGACAAGCGTAACCCCAGTCTCCTTTGTGACGGCCTCTTAGAGCTAGTACGAAAAAAAGTCTGAAGTTTGAAAACAATCCTAACCACCACATGAGTGGCGCCTCCATGGGCTATTCCTGGATAGCAAATCTCTATACACACAGGTTGAGACACGGTGGATATAAGGGGTCCAGAACCCTTTCTAATATAAGATACACATTTGGAAGGGATACTTTGACAACATCCTCATCATCTGGACAGGGGATTAGTCGGCGGCTTCAAGTTCACCAGCCACCTGAGTTGCTCTCATCTACCTACCATTTCTCGACCTCTTGGTCATGGGAAAAGAGGGACATCGGATCACAGAAGTCTAGAACAAACCTACCATCTATCATGCTCCCTGAGATATGATAGCCAACATCCTAGACCACATCAATAAAATTCTGAGGATTGGAAGAAATTGTACTGACATGTCTAAGTTTCAAGAGTAAGTAATTGAACTGACAATGAAACTTATCTATAGAAGTTACCCAGCTTACTTAGTACTAGTAAGAGAAAATGAGCGAGCAGGGAACATACAACATGGATGCTTTCTTGAGAATGCATGTGAAAGAAGAGCATCGCTTATCTGGTAAGCACCGTCACTCCAGTATCAAACAGAATAAAGAAAGCAATCAACAAACAATTGAGAATTTGCACTGCAGCAGGGAATAACTATGACAAACCCTTGTTTGCGTTTATGAGGTGGCGTAGCTTTAGAGATCCAATAAACCCAACTCTGGACCTCCTCTGTGAAATCTACAACCAGTAATGTGCCACTGCCAATGTGGGTCACAATTGAGACCCATGCACTTGGCTTAGGCATGAGAGTCCCATGGGAACTAAGATCACACTGCAGTTGGTAAAATGACCATGTGATTTATAGGATATGTCCATGCAACCTGCAGTGCACAGGGATGGTGAACAGAGAGGGGGAGACTTAAATCATAGAACAAAGGGGCACTATCCGTAGTAAAGGTAGTGGCAGGATGTTGTCTAATACGTTTTTAGAATTCTGACACCGAAAAGGAGTTAAACTAGGTAATTGGGAAAATGCTTCCCCTCTGAGATACAATGCAAACAAAGTTCATCTCATTTTCATATTACACGACCATATAAATATATAAGTTAGAGACTCGTATATAGAATCACATTCCAGGCCATATAAATTGCAGGCCCATAGAAAAGAGTCATAATATTCCTTGGCAAGAGCTATTCGAACCCAAGAGTCCAGGTTATAGGTCTGCCTCAATTTACTGGGAGGAGTTTTGAAGAAATTCCATTACTAGTGGTGTACTTCTAACAACTCCGCTTAAGCCTATGATAGTCCAATCACGATAGGCAGGTCACATGGACTTCACTACTAGGATTATAATCACTAGTCCTATTGCGAGTAAACAGACAAGAGGACTGAGAGTTTGGGTACTCTATAAATCACACCATTAGTTCCTATGCATTGCTCATATAACCTCAGGGACTGAACCTCTTTCATGTCGCTGTATCTCTTTATTACTAGTGTCACTCCTAGGACCACCATAATCTATCCAGTACCTATGTATCACTTGTTTCTTCTAGGGTATTTCACACCTCTTCTCAATTTGATCTTAGAGAATACCATGCGGGCAGTGATATGTACAGTTCTTCTGTCTGACCATCACTAATATTACAAAAGGAATTATCTTCCTCATCGCCCTGTGCATCCGCAAAATCTGTCTCTCACTGCCCTGCCCTGCATTTTTGTCCGTGCAGTTTTGACCATGTGAAACTGCAATGATTACACCTTGTGATGATAAAGTATAACAATATGTCTACTTCATGCTACCATATGGTAGTGGGAACGTAACATCAAACACAAAGAAACACTCATGAAAGTAGACTGCATCTTACGCCACATTGACAACCAGTAAAGGAGAGTGATTAATGTCAAGGTAGAAAGATTTCATGATCTTGAAGAAGATGAACATTCTAGTGAAAGCGCAAGCATAGAATTTGCCAAGAAAACTCTTGGACATGAAGAAGAGAAAACTTGCTGTCAAGTAGGCTTCTTGGTTGTTTACGTTTCTTTTTTAGATATGCATCTAATGTGTCCCAGATTAGTCTTCTGATGATGATTAGGTAGGTTTAGAAGAATATTGTTTATGTTTACATGTGTAGCATAACTAATGTCACTTTGACTCTAAAAGAAGAAATTATGAAGTTGACCGGAATAATACTAGAGTGTTGATTTCCGAGAAAGAATATGAATTTTTAATAGTAGGTCCCTTGTGACACCTGTCATTTATGGATTACTTAAGATCCATAACCACCCACCACCACTAAGACGAATTGTGATGAGTACTAATTCAGTTATGGAATATCTGAAAATGTATTGACTTCTTTCTAAAAGTTATGGATACACGAGTGCCCTCCTAAGCGAGAACTACTTAGTAAGGGATAATTGAAGGTTGGGAGAATTAGATATTGATTTGCAGAGACACTGGTTAGTAATGCTCTATGTAGATGTTTTCTCTACCAATACACCCAAAAAGAACCTAGTGAAACAATTAGGATGATTTTGAAAGAAGAACAACATGACTGTGCTGTCAGATTTGTAGTACAGTTGTTTTATTTATGTTGCTGGACAACTATTTAGAGAATGAAAATGAATAGGGCATCTTCATACTCTGTTTGCACCGAATGTGCGTCAAAAATTTTGACGCACATTCAGCGCAAACCGTGCACCATATTTAAACTTCGACGCCCGAGCCCACGGACGTCAAAATTCCTCTGTGTGCGTCATTTGTTGGACACAGGAAACTGCCTTGCGTTAATGACATGCAAGGTAGGCGTTCCCGCCCAAAAAATGACTTTAATGCCTTGCGCCTTATTCATACTCCTGCGTCATTTTGACGCACGGGAGGGGACAGGCCTTAAAAAATGGCGCACAGCCTGAAGTGCGCCGTTTTTTAACACCTGGGTGAGGACAGGCGTTAAGGGACCTGTGGGCTCACTTCCATGGTCTCTGGCCATGGAAGGAGTCCAGAGGTGCCCTTCCCTGCCCTCAGGGACACCCCCTGCCACCCTCGCCCACCCCTGGAGGACACCCATGGATGGGGGGACCCATCCCAGGTAAGTACAGGTAAGTTGAGGTAAGTATTTTTTAGTAAAGTGCATAGGGGAGCCTAATTTGGGCCCCCCTACATGCCGCTGTGCCTAATGACCATGCCCAGGGGACAGATGTACCCTGGGTATGGCCATTGGGCAAGCGGGCATGACTCCTGTCTTTGGCAAGACAGGAGTCATTTCAATGGGGGTTGTGCATCAAAAAATGGCGCAAGTCCGGTTTGAGGCATGGTTTTTGCCTCAAACCTGACTTGCACCATTTTTTGACGCACAATCCCCATTTTCGCCTACGCCGGCGCTGCCTGGTTTGAGTCATTTTTTTTACTCTGACCAGTCCGCAGAACCGGCTAACATCATTCCTTAAATAAGGCGCCCGCATGGCACGTAGGAATGGCGTTAGCCAGCAGTAAAATTTCTGACGCAAACCAGCGCTGGCGCTGGTTTGCGTCAAAAAGTATAAATATGGGCCCTAGTGTGTCACAAATAAAAGTCCCTTGCATAGACATTTCGATCAAACATAAAAAATAAAAAGCAGTCTGTGACAGACGTGTTTATTAAACCCACTATCAAGAACACCCTACTTCGTTATGTGAGGGTTCAAAGACCATCTTCCCTTCAGCCAGTTTTTTAAGTTTAATAGGAAATTGTACCAATGTGTTGAACTTACCAATGCACAGATATTAACGTCAACGTACCACACATCACCTCTGGCAAAGTCTTCCCTCTTTGCTCCATGCCTGGGACCCCCAGTCCAATGACAATTCTCTCTCCCCCCACACCCTGCTCCATCATAGGAAAAGGTTGCTACCATCCACAGCTGGATTTCCTGGCAGATAATGTCCTACCCACTGGACACCATGACCCAGGAAAAGTGGCCTACTGGGGGGCTACTGCGAAGCCTTTGAGTCTTCTCTTAACTTCGCCCAGTTACATAGGCGAACACTGTCTTTTCCTAGACCTGGTTATTATTACATACATGCCAACGCACCCAACTCAGGTAAGAGATTTCTGATTTTTAAAACAAAAAATGTATTTGTTTTAGTCTACTCCCACCTAAAATTTCCTTCACTCCATCATGTCAACAGAGAAATTAAATTCCTACGATTTCTTTCTCAAAACCTCCCTCTTTCTGTCTTCAAAATGCCAGCATGTATGTTATTACTAGAATGTACAGAGGTTAATGCTGTGAATTTTAAAGTTACTATTCTAGAATATGACGTTGGAGTGTTTGTGGTGCACAGTTCTTTGAAGTTTGGCTTTATGATAGAAGCATATCACGCAATTTTACAAACGATGCTCAATGGTAGGCTTTGTGGGAAGGGCGCCTTTACAATGATGCAACGTGTACACATACGGTTGTATGTTCAAGATACTGAAGGTGGGCGGTTATATGCGTCTTCAGGAAATGCAATTGTTAATGCGGAAGTTTAGAATGTGTCTTTCTACAGGATATTGTTACATAAAATGGTATTGATTTCGACGTGTTTTTTTAATTTTCCAGATTAATAACGTTCTATACCTTACTATTGACTACTCCATTTCCAGATTAATAGCGCTCCATAGGTTACAATTGATGTTATATTTCTATATTAATAAGTGCCCCTCGGGTTATTATCGATATCCCTGCTCATAGAATAATAGAAGCGTATTGTTTATTGTCACTGTATGCACCTAGAGGAGGCGAAATGTTTGTGTTTTCTGGCAGAGTGGCTGATCTGACCCCGAACTTTGAGATGAGGAGGCAGATTGGTACATTATTTGCTCTGCTGCCCTTACCTTTGAGGCTTAGAGTCAAGTACACTCACAGCAGGGTAAATATATATCTTCCATTTGAAACACGCGCATTTTTGTCTTATTTTAACTTTCGTCGCAGCTAGCAATTTACATAAAAAGAGAATATGTATTTTAAACTCTAGGCTCTGTGTTGGATAGCCAGCAGCAATGGTACAGCTCCCCCTTGTGACACTGTGTATCAATGCAGATAGAAGTAAAGAGCAGAAACCATTCATTATCTTTAGGTCTGTCTGACACATTTCTTCAGTTGTTGTGAGGCAGACCTATTGTAAGTAATACAATGCTCAGCATGGGGGGTTTTAGGCTAGCTTAAGACTTTTGATTGGCCGGTTTTCTTGTCCCACTTCTCTGTTTATAAGTCGATGGCTTTCCTCCCTAATGATATGTTTACCCTGCCCAGGATCTTTTTGGTCTCACTTTGTTTTCATTAGATGGCTTGAATTTTCTCTCTCCTAAAATTAAATCCTTCACTGCATTGCAGTGCATATCAGGGACTATTTTTCTTTCACCCTCTCCTTCTCTGAATCCTCCACTACTCTTATCTTTTTATTAAGCTCCACCCACCCCCATTCTTTATTAGAACCCTCTACCTTGCGGCTGCTTCCCCTACAGAACCCTCACCCTTTCAGAGCCAATCACCACGATTTTGTGGAGCAGTCAGTGGTGGCTTCTCCACTAGGGTGGAGGAGCATTGCCTCCCCTCCCCCGCCAGCAGCGGCAGCTGCAAAACCTTTAAAAGAAATGGATAATAAACTTTGTTTATTATCCTTTCCTTTAAAAGGGCCTGGTCCACGCGGGTGAAGAGCAGCAAGGGAGAGTGCTCACACCCCCTCAGACAGCATGTATGTTTGGCTGGCCGTCTCAGTCCGGCCAAACATACATGCACAGTAGGCTCTCTCAAGCACAGCAACACAGTTGCCAGGCTTGAGAGAGCTTGCACAGGCCCCAAGTCTGCCTGGGAGCGCCCTGGCTAGGCGCACCCAGCCAATCCTGACGCTGCTTTGAGCAGTGTCAGGATTGGCTGGAGGGTAGGCTGGGAGCCTGTGCCTACCTGCCTGGTCTGGAGCGGCGACAGACAGAGGAGCGGCAAGTGGCAGAGGAGGTAATTTTTTATTTAAAAAAAATATAATTACACCCCCATGCGCATGCGCGCCGCCCCACCCCTTCTTGTTTTTGGGAGCCGCGACTGAGAGCAGTCATCTTAAAATGTATTTTTAACCATTCCAAAGTGGCCTCCCATATTTGTGCATGCTGACGTATGCTCAACAAGGTTGCGACTTAGGCCCTGTAATCAACTAAGAAGTGTGGAGTTCAAGGGGCTTCTACTTACGGCGAGTAGGCATGAAACAATTTTAGCATACCCGCCCCTGCAATGAGGCCTCAGAGGTTTGAACTATGCCAAACGACCCACAACAGGCTTCTCCTCATGTGTAGCAGATGTTACAGACTCAAACCACACACTGAGCGTCATTTGAGCATTATGTATGGGATAAAGTACCTGTTACAGTACATTATATGGATATTGCAAATCACTGAGGAGTCCCATGACCATATAGAGGAACAAAGCTGAAGGCTGAGTTCATTTATAAGGTTATGGAACAACGAGACAGCTTGCAATATCCTTATCACGTACAGCAGGTGATACTTTATTCCTTACAATGCCTGGTCCCACCATTACCTTGTCAACAAACCACTTTAATTCTTGGTGCACAGCTCTTTCATGTGAAAGACAGTGCATGTTTGGAAACATGAAGAATAGAAATAGCATCAGTAGTGCAAAATTAAATGCATCCAAAAAGCTGTTACAAATTGTTGTGAAAAGTTATTATAGTCAGTTTAATACAAGAAAAATATTTTACTAGTTTTTAAGAAAAGGTGCAGTAGCTCGGAATGTGTAGAAACATACAGAAAGACTGTATTTTTCTATAATTACTAAAGGAGTGTAAAAATTAAACAGGTTGCCCTAAATATCTCTGTTCTGCTTGCCACTGTGCATCTAGACAAACTGACCTCCTTTTTCCCTCCTCCTGAAATCTGAACTCGACTGTATTAAGGTTTTAGAATTGAGCAGCTACATAATTTCTTTATAATACGTCACTGCGTGTGTCATGTTGCCCATTATAATGAAATTAGAGAAAGGCTGTTATACTGGGATTACAGAATCCCATGTTTTATAAAAGGATTACAATAATGACACAAAAAATATGCAAAATTGTCCTCTCGCCCCCGGATCTCTTTTTACCTCACCTTTACTTCTGAGATAGTGTGTCTCATCTAGTGCTCTGCATTCAGTATTTGTTGTCTATTTTCTATGTGCTGGCCTAGTGAAGGCATGGGCATGAATATCAGTTGGATACTGCTATCTTAACATGCAATGGCATTATCTTATCATTAAAATGCATGGCCAGTAGGGCTCACCACGCAGACGTAGGGTTCACATCTGTCACAAGATGTACCAGGGCATTCGTGCCTATCCATGACTTGCTTGTTCGGTTTGTAGTCAGTGTTCTAAAGCCAAGCAATAGCATTTGAAAGAAGTTGAATAATATGAACAAGAATGGTGCCAAGTTTGTGACCGCATTTGTGCACCACCACTGCACTGGCAAAAGAGCTGTATATTTAGCTCTCAACTGCAATTTGTATTTGTTCCTGTCCCTTGTGGATGGCGACATAAGCCCTTACGTCGCTCTATGGACAAATCAGCATTGAATATCAATCTCAGCAAAGTCCTAGTAATAAATCATAGAATGGAGAGGGTGAGCGACACTGAGGATATCAAGACTACTTAGAAATTGGGATAATATCCTTGTATGACAGGGTGCAGCCCTCAGGTTCCAGGCATGCAAACAGTTAGCCAGCCTTTGTGTGTCTTTTCCTTGGTGAAGTCTCAAACACTAATGGACTTTGATGGCACTCATGGAGATCTGCCTCCATGGATTGGATGAAAATAGATACCTCTCCAAAATCAAAAGTTTCCAGATGTATTAGACGGACATCATTTCACTTATCCCGAAGGGGATTCCTCCAAATCCAAGAATCAAGTGCCCCTTATCACCCTGAACCAAACTGTTTTCTTGCACTACACTTAAAGCAACTTTTAAGTGAATCCTAATTCCTCACCTAAAAGGTTTTCAAGCTCCCAAAGAATATGCAAATCATATTAATATGGACAATATGCACCAATCATTTGGTTGTGTGATTATATTTCTCTGAGTCTGCATGCACTTTCAGAGAAGACAGTGCCTACTTTTCTTGCCATTCCTCTCTCCTCCGACTCACTTGTCATTGGAGATCTTTGACAAAGAGAGGGGTTAAATATTAGCCCAATTAAGCAAGTGAATAAAATGAGCAAGCTGGCCTCCATGAACATTTGGTCAGGTTCTCAGCCCAGCACAATTTTGAAAAAGTCTGGGCAGATGAAGCAGATAACATCATTGTTATGTATGGCTGTCATAAAGAGCCCCTGTTGTTTATTTTGGTTTCTGAATCTCATAACCCACTGCTATGACATAGCAACAGTTGATAACAAAACTGGTTACCAACTGCTGTGATGTCATAAAGGCCTTCCAGGCCAGGCTTACAGGCCTTCCTGACAGCCTGTCAGCACAGCTCTGCTTATCTGCTTTGACTGAAAACAGAAAGCACAGCTGCAGGAGTGGGAAGGAAGGCAAGGAAGGTAGTAGTGGCTGATCAAAGAAAACAAGTATGTTTTTTTTTTACCTCTGGAACAGGGATACATAACGGAGACTGTTATACCTGGCAGCTGTTTGGTGTGTCTCCCCTGTCTTTTTACCTTGTGACCTCCTGTTTTTATGGTTTACTGCACTCTGTTTTGCTGATTTTTTAGGGTCGAGCTCACGCAAGCGCTCTGGACCATGTTGTAATCTCTCTGTGGGCTTCTAACCACACCCATGTCACGCCCATCACTTTCATTAGTTCATGGGGTTGCCTTTTAAAGATGGATTGATTCCATTTGTGAAAGGCATTGATATGTCATACCGGTGTTTAACCCTTCTTGAGCGCATCTGTAAACTACTGAAAACATACGAGGCTCTGTGTTTTCAGCTGATTTCTGGACTACTTTATCTTTTCATTTCCTGCACAGCGCAATCTTGCTGGGCAGAAGTCAAGTGTTTTGCATGACATTGACCCTGTTGTATGGATAATTGCACATTTGCTGCTTACATGGATAATTGCACTTTTGCTGGTAACATGAATAACTGCACTTTTGCTGACAAGTTTCACTGTGAGTGAACTTCTGTCTCCTTTTCTGTGTCTCCTTCACGCTCATCGCAACCATCGGCTCTCATATGTGAAACTGTTTTACTTTTCATTATTAGTTTATGTGGCAAGAAAAGTCCGGCTAAGAGTTTACAACGTTAATACCTCTAATGCGAGCAAACACGAGACCCATTGCATTGCAAATGCATGTTGTCTCTGCACACTTTACCACTGCTGACCAGTGCTAAGGTCCAAGTGCTCCCTATCTATATTGTACTGTTGATTGGTTTATCCAGGATTGGCATATTTTTACTGGTAAGTCCCTAGAAAAGTGCACTAAAGGGGCCCAGGCCCTGTAAATCAAATGCTACTAGTGGGCCTGCAGCACTGATTGTGCCACCCACATAAGTAGCCCTGTAAACATGGCTCAGACGTGCCCCTGCGGTGGCTGTAGGTGCAGTTTTAAATTGCCAGTTCGACCTGGCAAGCCCAAATCTTTCCTTTTGATACATGTGAGGCACCCCTAGGTAGGCCCTAGGTAACCTCATGGGAAGAGTGCAGTATATTTAAAAGGTAGGACATGCACTACTGGTGTGTTTTGCATGTCCTAACAGTGAAATACTGCTAAATTTGAGTTGGCCTATCTCTCTAATAGGTTAACATGTGGGCTGCCTTTAAATAACTTTAAAGTGCAACTTCCCTTTGAGAGCAGATAGAAATCTGGAGTTTAGGGTCTCTGAACTCACAATTTAAAAATACATCTTTTAGTGAAGTTGGTTTTTGGATTGTGAGTTTGAGAATGCCACTTTTAGAAAGTAGTCATTTTCTTGCTTAAACCATTCTGTGACTGCCTGTTTGTGGATTCCCCGTCAGGGTAAGTTTGACAGCTGGGCTGTTTACACCTCTCCTCTAGACAGGGACACAAAGGGAGCTGGGGTGTAGCCTGCATATCCTGATGAGCCATCTGAGCTACAGTGGAGGGAGGAGTGGTCGCTTGCACCTCAAAGGACTGTGCCTGCCCTCATACAACGCAGTCTCCAACCCCCTGGTGTGTATCTGGAGCCTGGCCTGGACAAGGAAAGATCTTGCAAACATTTGAGACTTTGCTTTGGAGTTTGCCAACTTCAGAGGCAGAAAGGGGTATAAGTATTGGACCCAAAACCCCAGACTTTTAGAATCTTTCTGGAATCAAGAGGAACATCTGCCCAGGAGAAGAGCTGAAGGAGGAGTACTGTCCCTTTGCAGTGTTGCTTTGCTGGACTGGCCTGCAGTTGCTGCCTCTACCTAAAAAGAGTGCAAAGGGTGAACTTTGCTGTGTGTCTTGCTTGAGAGAGTTCTCCAAGGGCTTGGAGTTGAGCTTGCCTCCTGTTGGAAGTCTCAGGTACACCAAAGACTTCAGTTTCCTCGACCTGAAGCACTGGGAGCAATGTGTTTTGTGCTGTTCTAGAGGAGAAACCACTGCAACACCACAAACGGCGCCGCTGGCCTGTTCAGTGACCTCCCAATGCCTCACGGAGCCGCACTGCTGACTTCACACTGCGACCCTGGTCTCACCAACACCATCATCGGACGAGTTCATTGAACCGCTGCTCACACTGCAACCTGTGGGCCCCACTCTCCGGCATCGACTGCTCACATCCCAGCCTGGGCATCCCTGACGATGCTACTCCTGCTGACACCAGCACCGCTGCCTGCACCGTGGCCTGTGGACACCGTTCGTGAGGAGCACGAAGCACCGTACAGTCCCGCACCTCAGCCCTGGTCCACCAATGCCAGCACCATTGACCTCCAGTGTCGTCACCAGGCATCCCTGCCTGCACCATGGCCTGTGGATATCGCTTGTGAGGGTCACGAAGCACTATCCCGTCCCGTCCTGCACCGCTGGCTTGGGCCTACCGACAACAGCGCTTCAGCAACGACGACGGTGCTGCCTTCACCGTGACCTGGTGACACCGCATGTCTCACAGCCCGCTTCACACCGCAGCCCTGGTCTCAAAGATGCCGCTGGATGCCATCACCGAGCCGCTGCCTGCACATGACTTGTGGGCACCACACGTCGCATCGTCCCGCTTCGCACTGCAGCCCCGATGCCATCCACACCAGCGCTGCTGACTTCATCAGCCCAGAGTTGGATCTGCACTGCGTGTCACTTCAAGAGCCTGATGACTCCCGTACCAACTCCAGAACCGACACCGCAACCCCAGGGCACCACTCTCAGGAGCTCACTGCGAGGATCACGATGCCCTGTAATTCCAAAGGTACTGTTTGCAGGTCTTCCCGACACCGTAGCTGGCCAGTGACACCGCGGCCGGCCTTAACTGTTGGTTTTGCTGATCACGACACCGTGATAACCCCAGGTGGAGCTATCAACTTCAAGGAACTGGATTTTTGAGTAAATCTTGCAGAATTCATATATTTATTGCTGTATGCCGCATTTTTATCATATTTGGTCTTGTTTTATATAGATAAATATTGGCTATTTTTCTAAAACTGGTGTCGTGTCCTTTTGTAGTGATTTCATTTTCTCTGTGTGTTATGTGCAAATGCTTTACACATTGCTTCTGAGATAAGCCTGACAGCTCGTGCCAAGCTACCAAGAGGGTGAGCATGGGTTATCTGAGCTGGTATCTCCCTTATCCTAACTAGAGTGAGGGTCCCTACTTGGACAGTGTGCAAACCGACTGCTAACTGGAGACCCTATTTCTAACAGAGGCCATGAAATGTATTACTAATCCATTACTCCCCTGCCACAGCATAGAAGTTAAAAGCATGGACAGATGATTTGGGGGGACAGGAGTCATACATATCTTACAAATAGCAGATGGGTAAAAAGTGAATGACATCCATGGTTTTCATCTCTGGGTTCTGAATAACATCATAGACAACTGAAGCTTCGCTCTCGCTGTTTATTTGATGTCGCTCAGAACCCCTCAGTGAAAAACATCCCCATAATTCAGTCACCCATCTATAATTCTATGTATTGCACGGTTGCTGAAAAGATAGAGGTGGTCATTACAACCCTGGCGGTTGGTGTTAAAGCGGCGGTAAGACTGCCAACATGCCGGCGGTAAAAAATTTGCAATTACGACCGTGGCGGAAACCGCCAACAAAGACAGCCACTTTAACACTCCGACCGTCACGGCGGTACAAACAAACAGCTTGGCGGTCACTGCCAACAGACAGACGGGAGACAATGTACCACCCACACTATTATGACAGGCCAATCCGCCACCTTTTCCGGAGCGGATTCACCGCGGATAAAAACATGGCGAAAACATGAATCCCGAAGGAAAAACGCTCACCTCTACACACTCCACGAGGAACGAGGAGGCCATGGACCCGGAACTCCAAATTTTCCCTGCAATAGTCTTCCTGCTCCTCTACCAGGAGCACGAACGCCGGCGGCGAAGACCACAGTGAGTACTGCACCTACGACACAGGAGAGGGGAGGGGGAGGGAAAAAACAGTGACACACAAACGCAACACCCCCACCCCCACCCTCACCCACTACAACACACACACACAAATGCATATCAATACATCACAGTTACAACCCCCAGAAGAATGCAAAGACAATAGAAAATGAGTGTAACCATTGTAATATATTAAAAGCAAGTAGGCAGAAATATATATATATACACCATGTACATAATATATACCAAGCATAGTAGTCCAGGTAGTGCTCTAAGAAAGTCTGTGGAACACTGGGACCACACGGTATGGGCGAGGCCCACAGAAGATCCCCGACCATGACGGAGAGAACACTGCAGGGGCATCAGACAGCAACTAAACAGGCACCTCAGGGGGAGGGAAAGGGGGGGCACCTCAGCCGGTTGAGTGCATGACGCCAAATCCACAAGGGGGCCACATGCCCACTGCTCCATCCTGGGGAGTGCAAAGCCACAGTCTCTCAAGTCCCTACAGTGGGTGGCTTGCCCACTGTTCAATCCTGGGGAGTGCAAAGCCACAGTCTCTCAAGTCTCTACAGTGGGTGGGCTGCCCACTGTTCAATCATGGGGAGTGCAAAGCCATAGTCTCTCAGGTGGATAACAGTCTCCACTGGTTCTGGAAGGGGCTTTGTGCCCAGAGTGCTTCATCCTGCCAAGGACTGAGGTAGTGGATGTATCTATCCACTGGTTCTGAAGGGGGCTTTGTGCCCAGAGTGCTTCATCCTGCTAAGGACAGAGGGAGTGGATGCCTTTCTCCAGTGGTTCTGGAGGGGGCTTTGTGCCTAGAGTGCTTCATCCTGCCAAGGACAGAGGAAGTGGATGCCTTTCTCCACTGGTTCTGGAGGGGGCTTTGTGCCCAGAGTGCTTCACCCTGCCAAGGACTGAGGTAGTGGATGTATCGCTCCACTGGTTCTGGAGGGGGCTTTGTGCCCAGAGTGCTTCATCCTGCTAAGGACAGAGGGAGTGGATGCCTTTCTCTACTGGTTCTGGAGGGGGCTTTGTGCCCAGAGTGCTTCATCCTGCTAAGGACAGAGGGAGTGGATGCCTTTCTCCACTGGTTCTGGAGGGGGCTTTGTGCCCAGAGTGCTTCATCCTGCCAAGGACAGAGGTAGTGGATGCCTTTCTCCACTGGTTCTGGAGGGGGCATGGTGCCCACAGTGCATCATTCACCCTGTGACGGACTCAGTTGCGTCAGTGCCCTTGCCGCTCATGGGCCAGCGGTGCTTGAGATGGCGGTGCCCTGTTCAGCGGTGTTTGAGATGGCGGTACCCTCTTCAGCGGTGTTTGAGATGGCGGTGCCCTGTTCAGCGGTGCTTGAGATGGCGGTGCCCTGTTCAGCGGTGCTTGAGATGGCGGTCTCTTTTGCAGGGTCTCAGCTGCTGGTGGTCCTTCATGGCCCAGCGGCGCTTTTGCTGGCGCTCCTTCATGGCCCAGCGGGCTGGTGCTGGCCTCCTGGCCAGGTGGGCTGGAGCTGGCGATTGCCTCCTGGGCAGCTGGGCTGGTGCTGGCGGTGGCCTCCTGGGCAGCTGGGCTGGTGCTGGCGGTGGCCTCCTGGGCAGGTGGGATGGTGCTGGCGGTGGCCTCCTGGGCAGGTGGCCTCCTGGGCAGGTGGGCTGGTGCTGGCGGTGGCCTCCTGGGCAGTGGGGATGGTGCTGGCGGTGGCCTTCTGGGCAGCTGGGCTGGTGCAGGCGGTGGCCTCCTGGGCATCGGGGATGATGGCGGTCTTCTCCGCCGAACTGCTCTTCCCAGACTTGCCGAGTTTCTTGTGGCCCTTCCCCACCTTGGAAGGTGTCACAGCTGACTCCACACTCCCACTGGGACCCCTGGGAGCAGCTTTGGTGGCTGGAGTCATCCCCCTCTCCCGCCGGGCACTGGCCAACTTCTGATGCTTCACAGTTGGGGGACTGTCTGTGCTGTGGCTCCGTGCCAAACTGGCTGCCCTGGTGGCCGGTGCACTCCAGATTCCGGTGACTACAGGCACCACTGGTCCCAGAGATGTTGTGGCTGAGATGCTAGTTCGGGACCTATGAGATGGACGGGGTGGGGAGATGCGGGAAAGAGGTCAAGATTGGACAGGAAAAGTTTTTTGGACACACTGGGACGGGTAGCTGGAGGGGGTTTGGGAGTGGAGGAAGAGGTGGTGGTTGTAGGAGGTGTCCGTTTGGTGACTTTGGGTGAAGGTGCATGCGCTGGAGGCTGTCGTGAGGTGGATGGCTGTTGGGTGGGTGTGTGCCTGCGTTTGTGTATCTTGGGAGAGGGTGTCACAGACACACTGGGAGAGGACACAGGGGACGTGTGAATGGTAGTGGGGGTGGTGACTGCACGTGAGCGAGGTGTGGTGGTGGGTGTGCTGGAGAGGGACGTAGTGGCTGTAGAGGTAGTGCATGCAGGTGTGAGTGTAGACAAGACTGGGAGGGAGGAGGGAGACGAGGAGGAGGGGGACACAGTGGAGGCAGTGGATGTTGGTGTGTCTGCATGTGTGTGATGCTTACGTGAATGCCTGTGGGATGTGTGGTGCTTATGTTTGCCTGAGCTTCCCTTGGGTGTTGACGTGTGTGCATGTTGGTCTGTAGGTGTGCTTGGGTTTAGGCTGAGGTACAGGGGATTGGGTCGGGGTGGAGGAAGTTGGAGGGGGGAGGCTAGACACAGGGACAATGGCTGCCATCAGTGCTGAGGCCAAAGTCTGAAAAGCTTGCTGAAGGGACGCCTGACCAGAATGAATGCCCTCCAGGAATGCATTGGTTTGTTGCAACTGCCTCTCTACACCCTGGATGGCATTCAAAATAGTAGACTGCCCAACAGTGAGGGACCTGAGGAGGTCAATGGCCTCCTCACTGAGGGCAGCAGGGGTGACTGGGGCAGGGCCTGAGGTGCCTGGGGCGAAGGTGATGCCCACCCTCCTGGGTGAGCGGGCACGGGGCAAAGGCTGAGGGGCTGCTGGGAGGGCGGTGCTGGTAGGGGGGGTGGCGGCTGTACCTGTAGATGGGGGGGGGCGCAGATGTTGCCGCCAACACAAGGGAGCTTCCATCAGAGGACGACTCTGTGTCGCTGGTGTCAGCTCCTGTCCCCGCCGTGGAGCTCCCCTCGCCCTATGTCCCACTGGTGAATTCAGACTCCTTAGTGTCTCCATCCAGGGCCATGTGGGATGCAGCTCCCTCGTGCTCCGGTGCCACTGCTCCTCTGCCTGATGATGCCAATGCACACAAGAACAGGGAGACCACAAAAAGGGGGGGGAAGACAGAAGAAAGACATGTTGAGTGCATGCATTACCGCTATTGTTGGCAGACACAACAGACACAGAAGCCCCCTGCACTACGCAGCGCTCTTGGGCTCCACTGTTCAATTCCTGGGAAATGGCCTACAAGGCTATGGACGACATCTGCACACATAGATGACACAGGAGCGTGACTAGGTGTACTTGGCACTCTACAGAGGTGGGGTGGGGTGCCACATGGCCTGCCTTACGGAGGGGCCTTGCCTACGGAACTCGCCCTGGCCTAGGGAAACCCACTGCCCACCTCCCCCACCCAGACCCCTCCACTGTGCGCAAAGTCAGCAGAATGAGAGTGTACTCACCCCCTTGTGGCTGCTGTGATACCCTCAAGCGCCCATCCAACTCCGGGTAGGCCACCGCCAGGATCCTGAACATCACGGGGGTCATGGTGCGACGGGCACCGCTCCCACGTTGGGAGGCCATCCCCAGCTGAGCCTCCGCCGTCTTCTTGCTCCAGCAGCGAATGTCCTCCCATCTTTTACGGCAGTGGGTGCTCCGTCTGTGGTAGACCCCCAGGGTCCGGATATCCTTGGCGATGGCATGCCAAATGTATTTTTTCTGGTGGGAGCTGACCTACATGAAATGTACAGGGGAAAAAGAGAAGTTATTACCAACTGCACCGTCAAAGTGATTGGCCCCCATCCCTACCCTTGCCATGTGGCACATGCATTAACCGTCTTTCATGCATGCAGCACTCTCCCCCCTTCCTCCTTATATCCAGCCCTCTCCACACAGGCATAGCCCATACAACATGCTCCCTGTGTACTTACCTGTTTGTCTGGAGGACCGTAGAGTAGCGTGTACCCCATCCACGAGCTTCTCCAACTCCTCCGATGTGAAGGCATAGGCCCTTTCCCCAGACACTCGAGCCATTGTCTCTTCCAGACCGAGGTCACAGCAGCACTTGCAGTGTAGGTCCTCTCCTGTCGAAGATCAGGTATTGAGTGATTGAACAGATAGAAAATGGCAGTCACGTCCGCGGCGGTGCGTATCGTCACCGCTGGCGTACATCGTCATTGGTTCCTGGGACCCATAGGGTCCAATGTTAACAAATGCATCTTCGACCGCCTACCGCAACGGTGTACAACACCAGTGCAGTCACTCACATCCCATTGTCCCACTTTAGAGGTCAGGCAGCTGCCATATTAGGGGCCCACATGGCTTCATTTCCAACTGCGTCACACATACCTAGGCCTAGACTCAACACACATACAGGCCACCTTTTGTGTATGATTGGTATTCTGGGTAAACTGTGGGTACGTACCTCTGAGTTGTTTGACTCTGTGCTTGCTGTTGTCCTTCATAGGCACCGTCCGCTGGGACATGTGAGGAAATGGCGGCATCCTCCGGTGTACCGACTGTTGGTGGACCTGTCGACAATGGAGGAGCGACATGTGATTATCACATAAAGGCTTGACTGTGCTACAATCCAGGAACTGTGTACCCAGTTGGAGCCAGACCTGATGTCAGCCATCCGCCATCCCACCGGAATCCCCCCTCAAGTGCAGGTGCTGTCAGTGCTCCATTTCCTTGCAAGATGGTCTTTTGAAACAACAGTGGCCATAGCATCAGGGATGTCCCAGCCTATGTTTTCCAACGTATTGTCCAGAGTGTTGTCTGCCCTTCTGAAACAAATGCGGAGCTACATCGTTTTCCCTCAGGTGGAGGATTTGCCTACAGTGAAAGGGGATTTCTATGCCCTGGGACATATCCCCAACATCATAAGTGCCATTGATGGGACCCATGTGGTTTTGGTCCCCGCCACAGGAGTGAACAGGTGTACATTCTATGAATGTACAGATGGAATGTTTGGCAGACCAGTACATCTCCCATGTGAATGCCAAGTTCACTGGCTCAGTGCATGACGCCTACATCCTGCGGAATAGCAGCATCCCTTATGTGATGGGTCAACTCCAGAGGCACCATGTGTGGCTATTAGGTGAGCACCTGGAGGCAAGTCAATGGGAATGGTTGTCTGGGTCTGGGGATATCCCTCCAGGTTAGTGCGTGTCTAACAGTTGTCCCTCACCATTTGCAGGTGACTCTGGTTACCCCAACCTGTCATGGCTACTGACCCCAGTGAGGAATCCAAGGGCAGAGGAACGCTACAATGAGGCCCATGGGCGAACTAGGAGGGTGATCGAGCGGACCTTCGGCCTCCTGAAGGCCAGGTTCAGGTGCCTCCATATGACAGGTGGGTCCCTATTCTGCTCACCAAAGATGGTGTGCCAGATCATCGTGGCCTGCTGTATGCTTCATAACTTGGCATTGCGACGACAGGTGCCTTTTCTGCAGTAGGATGGTCCAGATGGGGGTGTTGTTGCAGCTGTGGAGCCTGTGGACAGTGAAGACGAGGAAGCAGAGGAAGAAGACATGAACAACAGGGACACAGTGATCCAGCAATATTTCAGCAATTCCAGCAATATTTCTAGTGAGACACAGGTAAGAGTTCAGACCTGCCTGCTACATGTTCTTAAACACTACTACCTCTCTACTGTCTGTCGTTTTCACCCAGTGTATGGTCACTGAGTTGTCATTTTCCCTTACGATTTCACAGATGTGGGTCCCACTGTGTGACATCTGCTTAGATTCCTCATGGACTAGAGCTGTGTGACATAGGTATGTTGACATTACAATTGAAAGAGCATTTTGTCACTGTTATTGCTAATACACTATTTCGAAATCACAGACAGACTCCAGATTGTTTTGTGCTTTAAGTGTGTTTATTTAAGTGCTCAATATTGGAGGGGGTGGTAAAATGGTGAGGGGTGATGGCGGAGGAATGTCCATGGCAGAGCCCAGTCTATTAGTCTCACAGGTGCATTGCCCAAATGGGCATAGGAAGTGGAGCTGGGGTAGTTTAAGGATGGACAGGGTGACAAAGTGGGACAGTAGGATGACAATCAGGGTGGTCTCATTTCTTGGCGGGGGTCTTAGCATCATTCTCTGTCTTTGTCCTGGATCTCAGGGACCGTTTGCGGGGTGGTTCTCCCTCTGCAGGGGGCGGGGTGCTGGTGTGGTGGTCCTGTGGCGGGGCGTCCTGTCCACTAGCGCCGGCAGAGGTGGTGGGCAGTTCATCGTCCATACTAGTGTCAGGGGCCCCTTGTAGTGGCACAGTGTCCCTCCTGGTGTTGAGTAGTTCCTTCAGCACCCCTACGATGGTGCCCAGGGTGGAGCTGATGGTTCTGAGTTCCTCCCTGAAACCCATATACTGTTCCGCCTGCAGGCGCTGGGTCTCCTGAAACTTGGCCAGTACCGTTGCTATCGTCTCCTGGGAGTGGTGGTATGCTCCCATGATGGAGGAGAGGGCCTCGTGGAGAGTGGGTTCCCTTGGCCTGTCCGCCCCCTGTCGCACAGAGCCCTCCCAGTTCCCCTGTGTTCCTGGGCCTCCGTCCCCTGGACCGTGTGCCCACTACCACTGCCCCAGGTCCCTGTTGTTGTTGGGGTGGTGGGTTATCCTGGGTTCCCTGTAGTGGTGGACACACTGCTGGTTGACGTGTCCTGGTGACGGAGGTATGGGCCCGCTGGGTGGGTGCTGTGCTGGTGTTTCCAGAGAGGGGAAGGTCTGTGGTGGCCTGTGACTGGGTGAGGGGAACCGACTGCCCGAGGTCCCCGATGGGGCGGGCTGGTCATCTAGATCCAGTCGGACAGTGCTGTTGTCATCACTGTGGGCCTCCTCTGTTGGTGGTGTGGACATGTGTGGACCCTCCTGTCCGGTGACGCTGGGTAGGGGGTCCTGCAGGGGTATAAAAGGATGGTTATTACATCTGTGTGTGTCATGGTGTGCCATGGGTGGGTGACCGTGTACCCCAGTGCTTGCATTCCTCTGTGGGACCTTGTGTGATGATGGTTTATGGGGTTGTATGGGTTGTATGGGTATGTGCAGTGGGCATGCTTTAGTGATGTGTGTCCATGCTTTGTTGTTGCATGCAGGGCTTGGTGTTGGGATGGGTGGTTTGTGATGTTGGGACATATGTGAGAGTTAGGGTGCTGGGGGTGAGGGTGGGGGTATGTGATAGCATGCAGGTAGGGTGGGGGATGTAATAATTAAGATTTGTCTTACCAGAGTCCATTCCTCCACCTACTCCTGCGAGGCCCTCAGGATGCAGAATCGCCAAGACCTGCTCCTCCCATGTTGTTAATTGTGGAGGAGGAGGTGGGGGTCCTCCGCCAGTCCGCTGAACCGCCTGGTGGTGTCTTGAGACCACGGAACGCACCTTCCTCCGTAGGTCGTTCCACCTCTTCCTGATGTCCTCCTGATTTCTTGGGTGCTGTCCCACTGCGTTGACCCTGTCCACTATTCTTCACCATAGCTTCATCTTCCTTGCAATGGAGGTGTGCTGCACCTGTGCTCCGAATAGCTGTGGCTCTACCCAGACAATTTCCTCCACCATGACCCTGAGCTCCTCCTCCGAGAACCTGGGGTGTCTTTGCTGTGCCATGGGCAGGTGTAGGTAATGTGTGGGGTGGAGTGTGTGGTGATAAGTGTGCTGATATGTAGTGGTGTGTTGTGTGAGGTGCGTGGAAGTTCTGTGGGTGATGGTGTTGTGTGCCTGTGGATGCTGTTGTTCTTGCTGGTGCTGTCTCTCTCTGGCCTTCTTTTGGTATTTTTGGTCGTGGGGGGTTGTGGGTGATGTGGGTGTGTGTTTTATATTGTAATGGGTGTGTGGGAGTGGTGTGTGTATGTGTATCAGGTGTGTGTATTTGGAATTGTCCAATGTGGTAGTGTTTTGTAAATGTGTGTGTATTTTGAGCGCGGCGGTGTGTACCGCCAATGGAATACCACGGTTGAAAGACCGCCGAGTGGATTCGTGTTTCGTGATAGTGTGGGCGAATTCCTGTTGGCGTGACGGTGGAGGTTTTGTTTTCGCCAGTTTATCACTGACCTTTGGTGTGGCGGACTTGTGTGGGTGTCTGAATTTTGGCGGATTCCGAAATGTGGGTCATAATAGCTGTGGCGGAAATCCGCGGCTGCGGCGGTGTGTTGGCCGGTCTTCTGCACAGTGGTAAGCAGCTTTTACCGCCAATGTTGTAATGAGGGCCATAGTTTCTAAAAGGCCCACTCATGAAATATTATGTAACTATATGGTATGCCAAACAAAAACTGACATTGCCAGAGGTGCATTGGTTCACCTGCCCCAAAAGAATGTAAGAAATTGGTAACAAAATAGAGATTTCCTTATTGCTTAATCACCTTAAAACATCTGAAAAGTCCTAGCTTATGCATGACGTTTAAAAAGTGGAAACGTATCAGTGTTTTCATAACACCTTTCTTTACATCTACATTTTACTACCTTTTTTCCATTTTGTCAAATGAGTTGCCTGAGAATATCCTCCTGAGGCAAGGGTGTAAAAATTAAAAAATGCACAACTCTCATACTAACAAGCTATGGGCTGCAGACCTATTCTTTTTTGAGGATAGAATATCAGTGCTATCAGTCAGATTATGGAGTCTTACATATTGGTACAGCAGACAACTTAAATCAATCATACAGCAGCGGCTGCGTCTCTAATCGAAGGTGGCACTTCATAGACAATACAATTGGTGCACCCCTAATACGTTTGGACTGGAGAGGAAGGGGCAAAAACAGTTCAAATTCGGGCCTGAAATCTGCCACGATTGGTGGAGATCGGTGAAATGGTTTAATCTTTATAAAGAGGATTTCAAATCTTGTCCTGCCAACAAGGCTGAAATCGCTGAATAAAAACGTGATATGATCCCTGCAGAAATATTCCATAAATTAGTTCCAGTCTCTAGAGAATTAGGAAGAGTCCTTCACGAACAGCAGAAAATGCGAAAAAGGTGCATTCACCACTTATGCACATACACACCAGACAGCTTGTTTGTGAAGATTAAGAGGTAAAACAACAGTAAACAGCACAGCAGGAGAGCCAGTGGTGCATTCTGCTTAAGGGGACACACCCCAGCGTGCCCAGTTATGAATAGGAATTTGTCTACTCATCTTATGAGGTTGATATGTTTCAGCCCATCTAACAAGCCCTAATTTGATGCCGGTGGCTTTCTTCAGGACAGACTATCTCCGAATGCAATACTCATGTTAGTAGGAAAGTAATAACTGAAAGAACACAGACACAAAACCTAGCTATCCATTAGTGGAACTCTATCCTTCTTGAGTGGTCATAGGTGAAGAAGACACTGTGTTTGGAGTTGGGAGACAAACATTAAGCAATGCTTTGCCACTTGATGTTGCTGAAGGTAAACCCAAGAGGCTGTCACTGCACACGCAAGTGCAAAGTGCACACATGAACACACTATATGGGAGAGGGGACACCTTTTAAAGGGAAAATACAGAATTGTCAACAAAGATGTTCTTGCCCTGGAAAACGTATTTGTACTGCCTCTGCTCCAACATGTCATAGGGTGGGGGACTGTGATTGCAGTCAACTGTGTGTCACCATTAAAACTGTTTGGTGAAGCCAAGATACTGTTTGTCTCTAGACCACTTCATTGCTGGGGGGATAATCAGAGACACATGATGGAACAAATAGATAGTGAGTATATAATATATAAACATTTAGAATATGAAAAGTTGTAGTCCATACTTTATGTTCACGGGGGAATAGATAGGAATGGTGGTAACAACAAGATACAGAGTGGCATTCTGTAAAAGTTCTGCTCTTGTATTTTTGGATAAAATGGCTGCAATCTAATATGTGCTATTAAAATATTTTTCAGCAGACAGAGCACGCTTAATATCTGTAGACTCCCTACTGTGCCTCCCGTCTGTACGCCGGAGTATCAGTGCCATACAGGAATGGATACCGTTTTAAATTAAAATAGACACGTGCATTATGAGGTGCCCCGGAGAAGGAAGTTAGAGGATGATGGGAATTGCAGTCATCTATTGAGTAAAAACGAGTCAATACGCACAATGTGGACACCGGTACAGGCTGTCCATGTTGTGTCATCTCTGATGGGATTCTGGAATTTGAAGCTTCTGAAAAAACTAAAAGTGTTATTTAAAATGCGGTAATTGGATGTTTTTTGCAGCGAGCCGGGAGAAATAGATAAAACAAGATTATGTTTAATGGTGGGACTTGATGAAGGCACACATACGTGCATTACCACCAAGAAGCAAATGCAAAACCTATTTGTTAATAAGCTGGAAGATATAGTGTGTCACAAGTTATGGCCAGAAGTGATAGAGGTGTCTATACCACGTTGCTCCATTCGTTGCCCCAATTAATATACAGGTTCCTAGCCAACTTCGAGACACTTAGAGATATGCCTTCTTTTTAAAGAAGGACTCCATGCTCTTGAGTACGTAGACTCATAGAGCCTAACCATCTCATAATTTAAAATTCCAAAGACATCCACTGGTATCTCATCATTAAGCCATGTATATGGGTTTGCAAATGACCACCTGGTGTTATTACTTCTTAAACAGTGTACATGAAAATAATGATTACTTGTTGGTTTCTTGATGATTGGTCATTTCATGTCATTTTTGTAATGTTTCATGGGTACAAAGTGTGCAGGGATTCTAGCAGTTGATTGCACACGCCTAATATTACTCCAGTGTTCAAAGGTGCGTCTCTCTATTTTGCATGTAGTGATCACCACATATCTTAGATTAAAAGTCACTAAATCAGGTAGATGATATCTGTGTTGTTACAACTGGTAATGCTGTGTAGTACCCATGGTGTTTGGAGACCAAGGTCTGAAGCATTACTTTTTCCTGTGAGAGTGCAGACACTGTAGATACCTCAAGAACGGTATCTCGCTATCTTGGGTAAATCCGATAAAGGGTCTGTGTACGATGATAGATCATTTTCATTGCTCTTTGTCTAGTATGGACACATAAAATAAAGACAGGCAGCTTAGTACCGTGGAGTAATCATAAGAGTGTGCCTTCAACTACTTAATTTATTGAACACTTTTCAACTATGAAATATCATAAAGATAACATTAAATATCAAACATACAAAAGGTGATGGAAGGAATGCTTGCAATAAGTGTAACCACTAACAATTGCTTGGGGTGGCATTCCAATGCATCATTCTTTTGCATGCCATGACACCTCAATTTGGGGCCCAGCTACATCCAAATCAGTCTTGACACTCCTCCAACAGTGAAAGTCCAGCCAGAATTGCCAAGTCAGGTCCTCCCTAAACCTGAACACAATCAACGAAAAACGGTGTTTTCCCTGAAAAATATGCTACGCCGGGCAATTGCCAGTGGTTAGACTTATTGCAATCATCCTCCCACCAACTTCTGTGTGTTTAATGACATTAAATAGACAATCATCGAGAAAGTAGCAAAAAACAACAAGCAATTATTATTTTCAAGTACACGGGTCAAGGTTGTTTTGTTGTTTTTAGTTAAATATTTTTATCGAAGAATACATTCAAGAACATACAAACTGTGCCAATCCATTGAATAGGCTCTTCAAAGCATGTAAAAATGGCAAGAGATAGCAATATCTCAATGGGGGAAAAGGGTAAATTGTAGAGAGACATCTTAAATAAGAGTATGGAATTGGAAGAGAGAAAAAGAAAGAGAGTGGAGAAAAGAGGGAAAGAAAAGAAGAAAGAAAAAAAGCAAAAAAGTGGGGAGAAGAAATATATAGCCAAATATATGATGTAATATACAAAATAACAAAGTATGCTGTGAACAATCAATGGAGAGAATAAACATAACAGGTAACAATAAAAACTATTAATAACAAATAAAATAAAAACTATTAATCAAAACCAAATTGCTGGAATTCAAGGAAGGGTTATTAGACAAGTAGTTGGTAATTGGTAACAACAATTTATCACGTTTAACATTCAGTTTAAGAGAATTTACAATATATCTGTCCAATCTCTGGTAATAGCATACTAAGTTCCAATGTTGAATAGTAAAAGTGTCTGTAGACATCCAGTTACACATAAGTACTTGCAAAGCAATTGCTATTAGGAAATCCACTAAATTTACCAAACATGCTATTATGTGACCACATACAATGTATTTCACCCAGAAATAATTTTCCAGGGAAACGGGTATGGAGATACCAGCAATAGCCTCAATTAGTGTCCACGACTGAACCCAAAAATCAGAGACCACTGGACACAGAAAAAACACATGTACCAGAATAAGAGTTACCACTCCAACAAGTATCCTGTTAAATAAGTGTATTGGAGTGTAAAATATTCTGTCAGAATTAAAATAAAGTTTGCATTAGGCTGGCCAAGTGAGCTGTGGAATAGAGCTATGCCCATAATTTGTCCCATAGTGAGAGAGTTCATTTAAAGTGTAGTTCAGATTCCCATAAAACCTTGTGTTTCGGTTTAGGTTTGTCACAATTGGGCATTCGGAGTATTTTGTAGAAGAGTGCAGTTTTAGAAACTTTCGTGGTAGTGATAGGATTTCTCGGTGAGTTGGTATTTGCATTAACAGGGGAGGTGAAGGATGGGAGTGCAGTTTGAAAAATGGTTTCTAGTTCTTTGCATTGTTGAAGTATTTTCTAAGTATTAACATTTCTCCTGCAAGAGAATGGGTTACATTCAGCAGACCTACTAATATATAATTGATCATCAGGTCTCTCACTAGAAACCCAACCCTACTTACAACCTGACTAGAGTCAATGTTAAACCTCGATCTTACACTAGAGAAAACCACATCAAAAACTACCACTTGAACTTTAAGTTTAGCGAGGCTGTTTACCTTTACCTGCAAGTCAACGCAATGTTGAATGTTTAATTCTCTTATCAAACCACTCCCTTTCATGTAGCAAAACTGCAGTTCCTTTTACTTTTCTTTTTTCCAACAATGTGACCTGCACCAAAGTTTTACCTTTCTATCCAGGATAGTTTTGTTTTAGGGGTGGGGTAGTTTTAGTATTAGGGATGGGGTTCTTCTGGGCTTTAGGGCAGGGAGGGGGTTGCATGCTAGAACCACGCATGTCGTTCCGACACGTGCCTGAGCCCTAAACCCTTCCCCAACCTTCCCCCACCAACCCTAAAGACAACAACCCCCATCCCTGCCCCTAAAAACAAAAGTACCCTGATCCTCCACCCCCCTAAAAACCTAACTACCCCGATCACCCCACCCCCAAAGACCAAACTACCCCAAACCCCCACCCCTAAAAACCTAACTACCTGATTCCCCTGTCCTAGTTTGGACTCTTGCTCTGAGCAAGACTGCTGGTCTCAGGATGACAGTACTTTCGTTTGTAGGTGACTAAGTCTCTTCCTACAACTAGTTGTAACTGTTGTCCAAACCTTACCGGCTCACTAGCAGTACCTCACCAGAAACACAATAGTTAAAGGTGATTTGTAGCAGTCGCTTACGCATGGACTCAAAGTAAGATATCTCAGGGTTGTCGTGGTTAAACGGAAATTACCCTTTTCTCACAGATATATTATGTCTCATACAAACAAAGGCAATAACACAGATGCAGTGAAGTTATAATAGTTTTTATTTAACATAACTGGAATTTGCGATAAGTTGCATGAACTGCAATGATTAGGATAATGAATATACCAAGCAACAGTATTGTGAAGAAGAGAGTCATGGTTATAAAGACCCCCACCATTTTTGCAATATATGAAAGAAATATATATATATGTATGAGATGGAATATGCCCTAATACCCTAATGAGAATAGGCCTAACCTCCTACCTAAAGGAAAGCTGGGTTTGCTAAACCTAATCTGCCAAAGCCGTGTCCATGAGAGGACCCCCCAACCCTCGTTACCTTGGAATGAGGTCTCTATCTCAGACTCCGTAGGGACACGAAGACTGGGTCAGCGTCAAGACGACTGCAGCATCGGTATCAGCGATGGTGGCGATGCCCTCTGGTTGGAATTCCTCTGATTATCTGTCTGAAGTGTGATGTATTTATACAGATCTACAAGGTCCCCTGACGTAGGTGTATTTCAAAACAATAGATAACAGGCATGCTTGGGACGGCAATTAATATCAACAATTCCTCAAAAGTATAGAGAAGGAAAATCCCTAAGTGTGAACACCTACTGTTTGTTTGTCTTTTGTGCTTGATCTTGACGCCTTGGCGCAGTGACACTGATAATAAAACTCATAACAAGTGGCCTAACTATAAACAAGGCAGCCATCTTAGAGGAAATAAATAATTAAATGGGCTAAGACAGAGCAAGCTAAGTACCCCCACCCCCAAAAACCTAACTACCCCAGTCCCCCACCCCCAAAAACCAAACTACCCCACCCCCCAAAAACAAAAGTACTCCGACACCAAAAAAAACAAACTAACCCTAACCCCCAACCCAAAAACTAAACTACCACGCCCTCACCCCCAAAAACAAAAGTATCGGGAGCCCCCACTCCCCAAAAACCTAACTACCCCAATCCCCCACCCCAAAAACCAAACTACCACGATCCTCCCACCCCAAACACAAAACTACACTGACCCCCACCCCAAAACAAAACTACCCCAACCCCCTCACCCCCTCCCCTAAAAACAGAACTGCCCCGATCCCCCACCCCTAAAAACCAGAACTACTCTGATCGCCTCCTCCCCCACCCCCAAAAACACAAACTACCCCAACCCCCACCCTACCCCAAGACCTTAATCTGCCCGACCCCTAAAAACTACCCCGCAACCCTGCCCCAGCCCCACTTACCTGACCGAGTCCTCTCCCGATGCGCTCTCCCTTTTTCTCTGCCTTAACTACGCATGTGTGTTGTTCAGCACATGCATGGTTAAGGCAGAGAAAAAGGGAGTTGCTGTTAACGCAAGCATGGTTCCGCTTGCGTTAACAATGTAATTGTTATTCCGGAGTTGTTGTTCTGGACGTTTCCTGATGGGGATGCAAGGGTAAGCAACAGAGTGGTAACGGGGGGGGGGAGGTCAATAGAGGTGGAAAGAAAAAGCATGAAATCTAACATTTCTTTCACTCCCCAGCAGAACATGAAGTTGCATACAGATAGGTTAGCTAAAGTCCAATTGGCATAGGCCCAGAGACACCCCTGCGTATTAGTTCAAGTCCTGTGAGACGCAGAACCTGTAGATATCTGGGAGGTGAATTCTCCAAATTCATTAGCAAGGAAGTTCACACAGCACCATTGTTTCTCAAATTGTTGTTGCTGGTAATTGATGGTGGCAGAAATCTTATCAATGCCCAAAATATCCCACAATCTGTGGAGCCAGTTGATGTGTTCCAACACATAAGTATCTTCCTGGCCGCACATAGTGCTAAGGTTATTGCCTTGCCCTTAGGAGAGTGGAGGAGGTACGTGAGAGCATTGGGTATACCAAGAAGGATGTAGCTAGGAAACCAAGGAAGGCCCGTATCAAAGATACTATGCATGCCGGCCAACTGCATCCCAATAAGGTTTGAATTTAGGACAGTGCCATAGCAGGTGTGTCAATGTGCCTGGAGTCCCACAGTTACAACAGCACGTGGAGGATGCCCCAGGTTTACACCTGGCAAGGCGCTCTAGCATGCAATACCAAGAATGGACGGTTTTAAGTAGGGCCTCCATGACCGTTGCAGTAGTTGCTGAGGTTTGGGCTCTACAGTATATATCTGTCCATTCTTTATCAGTCAAGGTGCATCCTAACTCCGACTCCCAGCGACACTGTGCAGCCGCTTTGGCGGGTGAGGATGAACTAAGCATTTAATACGGTTCAGATAACAACCTTGAGCCATCCAGCTAAGTAATAAGTCAGCGTTCAAAGTGAGTAAGAGGTCTGGCAGCGTGGGGCCTAATGGGAGGGTGGTAGACCCAGTGACAAATATGTAGGTAGTGCCAGTGCTCGACTTCCGATAGCCCTTATTTTTGTCGGAGTTGGTCAAAGGTCTTCAGTTCTTCCGAATTAAAAAAAAACAATTCACTTAAAGTTTGCCTCCTGCCATATGAGGAATCTCTCACCGGTTGCAGCCAGAGGGAAACTGGGATTGCTAACCACCAGGGTAAGGCAAAAGTGAAGTGGTCAGGCATCGGGAAACAGCGACTCTGTCCCAAGCCTCTATAGTGGCCCAAAGCACTTGGGAGGAGTAGACACCCCAAGGGCTATGGGATTTAGGAAGCCAGGGCACCTTCCAGATATGAATTCGAGCAATTGCCTGACCTATGACAATCCAATACTTTTCAGAGGTAGGCCTGTGCCGCTCCAGCATATAACACAGCTGCGTGGCAAGATAGTAAGTGGGAAGGTGCAGTGTACCAAGACCGCCATCCGCTTGTGAGGGGCATGCCCTGTTCTGGCCCACATGGGGAATTTTACGCTCCCAAAAATAAGACTGGATCATCCATTACAATTTAGAGAGCAAAAGGGGTTGAGTTTGTGCTGGGAGGGTTTGCATGACATGTAAGATTTCAGGCAATGGAGTCATCTTCACTGCCACCAGGCGACTCAGCCATGAGAGACCCACAGAGCACAAGGTCTGAAGGTCTGAATGTCAGAGCTGACTGGTTACTAGTGCAGTTCCAGCTACGGAAGAGCAGAGTTTGAGTCCCTGGAAGTAAACTACCTGAGACACCCAGGTAAGTGAGAGCAGACCCTGCAAGGTGAGGAGATCAGTAGAGACAAGTTGAGGATCTATGCCTTCTAGACATTGATCTTAAAGCCAAAAGCATCCCCGAAAAGGCGAAGCTTGGGAAGGAGAATGGGACAGAGGTTGAAGGGTCCATAAGGGATACCAGGACATCGTCAGCATAGAGTGCCAGTTTGTGGTCTTGTCCTCCCATCAGGATCACAGCAAACTGTTGGTTCTCCCTGATCCTTTTGGCAAAGGGCTCCATGTAGAAAGCAAATAAAGGGGGCGAGAGCGGGCATCCCTGTCTTGTGCCCTGGAGAACTTTAAATGGTTGTCAGAGGAGGCCATTAACTGGCACAAAATCCTGGCGGCAGACATAACCACACCATATCCAGCTGCGGAACCAAGGCCCTAGGCCCCATTTTTCTAAGGTCTCCCACAAGAAGGGCCAGTGTACCCTGTGAAACACCTTCTCAGTGTCAAGTGAGACCAATAGAGCAGAGCTGCAGGAGACCTTTTCGATGAGGTGTAGGATGCATTTGTTGTTGTTGTTACAGTTCCTCTTGAGATAAAGCCCACCTGATCATGATCCACCAGACCCTGCATGTGTAGATGCAGATGGCCCCCTAGAACCCTAGTAATCAATTTGGCATTGACATTCAGGAGGGAGATGGGGAGGTAAGAGGAGCAGAGAGCTGGGTTCTTTCCCAGCTTAGGGATCACAGTGATCACGGCCATCATACATAGTGGGCAGTAAGTTCCCCTTGTTACTGACAGAATTAAACAAGCGAAGGAGCATTGGGGCTAGCTGTGGGCAAAAGATCTTGTAGAGGGCAGAGGTGAAGCCATTGGGGCCCGGTGCTTTCCTGCCCTTAAGAAAGGAGATGCTACAGATGATCTCCACCAGCTGAATGTCCTCCGTGAGGCGAGCTGCTTCTTGGGGAGGAAGAGCTGTTGTAAGGTGGTTTATTAGTAGCTGCAGGTAGGTACCTACAACTAGTGATAACACTCTGATAACAAATGTGCCCCAGTCAAGTCTCAATAATTTAATCCTTGCTGAAGGCTTGGTACCTTGGGTAAGCAGTCAGACTTAACTTAGGAGACAGGTGTGTAAAGCATTTAATATCACCAAAACAGTAAATAAGTAAGCCACAAAACAACACTACACAATAAAAATCCAAAATGTATTTATAAAAATAGAGAATATTTTTATCTTTAAAATGACAACAAAATGACAAAAATCCAATGTAGAGAACCAGCAACATAAATTGTCAAAGATTAAGTGCAAAATGTTCTTTCTAGTGCATAAAAGTGAAAAGAGCCCACCACGGCTACCTGGTCACGCTGGACCGGAACCAGGTCAAAGTTTTAGGGTGACTGCAATGGAGTGCGGGTCAGATACAACAAGTGGTTGGAGCCAGTCAATTTTTTACCTTTGCACTCAGTCACTTTTTAGAAGCTTTTTCTTTAGACGTTGAGCGATCGGGTCCTCGGGTCTGGATTTCAGTTTGACGTCAGCAACCTGGTGCAGGGCAATGCCTCGGTGAACTCCTGGAGGTGTTTGTCTTTATTGTCGACAGCAACGAGCTCTGGAGCTTTCAGCGGGGTGAACTAGTGCAGTCAGCTGAGTCTTTGTTTGATATCGGCAGCTCGACTCTCGACTATGAGCCGTTTGTCTTCTAGAGCTTTTGTTGTCCAAAGTTGTCCAAAAGTTCCCAAACTTTCAGAACCCTTCTGAAAGGTCCCTTGAGGGTCCACAACACCAGCCAAGGGTCCAGAAGCTTGGATTTGCCTCTAGGGCTTTAAAGACTACAATTCTCACAATGCACCTGGTCAATCAAGTGAAGTCCAGGTGAAGCTGGTCAGCTGGGCTTGTCCTGTGGTAATTGATGCAAGTGACTTCTTCCCACACTTTTCGTCTTGTTGCTGATCAGGGGGTCCACTCCTTTATCTTTTAAGACAGGCAAAGTTCTCTTTTGTGAAGCCTTGAGAGTACAGCAGATGCAGTCCTTCTGAGTTCAGTCCTCTCTTTGTCCAGTCCAGGGGTTCAAAAGGGCAGTCCTTCTTCACCTGACGTTTCCAAGCAGGGACCTGAGGTTCAGTGCAGCTCTCCCATATTTATTCCAGATTCTGGGCTGACAAGATGGGGGCACACCCAACCAAAAGAGTTCAAGTTGCCACAGTCTGTGATGATCACTTACTTCGAAGTTTGCAATATCTCTGTCCCAGAACGCACATCTCCACAAAAATCAAAACTGAAAGAATCTCTCCTTGGAATTCAGGTCCGACTAATTCAACCCACAGGTGTAGCTAACTTTTCCCTACATTCCTCTTCCAGTCTTTCTCCTAATCTAATTTGAGAGGCTCCAATCAAGGTGGGGGTGCAGGAAGAAGGGGTGGGCCTGTGTCCTGTACTCTCTGTGCTTTTCTCTTTGAAGACCAGTTTGACTACCCAGCCCTTCTCCTGTCCTGGCATCTGCAGGCAGTAGATTTTGTCCCACCACATCTATATTGTTTCAGCGCCAGGCCTCTTCACACTTATTCAGGGAGTAGTTTGGCGTAGACTGTCAAAGACTAGACAGTCAGAGGCGGCTGCTACAAGACTGTTTTAGGTACATTCAGGAAAGCAAATTCTAAAACTACTTTCCTGCAATAGCTATAATAAATTCAACCATGGCAAGTTGTTGGGATTTATTGCAACTATTATTTTGATACTTTGAATTCTTGCTTTAGTTCATTCCTGTTAAAAGTTGGACTTTATTAAAGTTTAATAAAGATTTCCCTTGTTAGTCAATGGAGCTAGCAGCACTACAATGGGGAAAAACAAATTTAGCAGTGTTTCCTGACCAGGGCATATAAAAATATTTTATAATGTCTCTGCTTTTTATAACAAGCAGTCCTACCCTTGTGGCTCTTGGGCAGACCTTTGGGGTGACATATGCAATTGAAAGGTAGTTTTAGGCTTTGGGAGTACATTTATTTCCAAAGTCGAATTTGGACATAGTTTTATTTTAAAACCAGCCTGCAAGGAAGGGCTGGCTTTAAAATGACAGCAGACACCACAGCAGTGCATACTTGAAAGCATTAAATCCACTTTGGTCTCTTCAAATACATGCCCTACAATATACTAGGACCAACAGTTGAATGTCTTAACCAATTGTAATTACACCAGTTACCATATACCTTTTACACAGAGCACGGGCACTGGGCCTGGTTAGCAGGGCCCAGAGCACATTCAGGGACAGTAACCACTGGTACCAACCAAAACAATGGGGGTGATCAGGGCAAAAAGGATGACTTTGTCACAATAGCTTTGTCCATCCAAGCTGCTATTCCACCCCGGCCAAACATCTGCGCCACCTGCTCCCTGTGACACTTGCCCCGGACCTTATACACCAGCATCAAGCCAACTTTATTATGGCCAGCTTAGTACTTTTGCTGCACTCGCAATAATGTGTATTCGACTTTACCATAATTGAGATATTTGAGCTCCTCTGGGCAACAAACAGTTATTTCCAGACAGAGCGGGTCCCTGTCTGCTTATATCAGGTCTCTAGATCCTCCAGACAGCTCTCGGGTTCCACACATTTTTCTCTATGAAGGGTGTTGAACTGAGCAGAGATGGCGATAAGGGTGCCCAAAGCATGGAGAGGGAAATGTCAGGCCTGTTGTTGGTCTGAAGGAAAAGAATAGTTTGCTCTCACACTTCAGCCTGGAGGGACTGACCTTGAAGCAGGGCATCATTCAATCACCAGATGGCTTTGAGATAGGGGGGAGGAAGTTGTATTTTTCTGCAGTTGCACTCGCCTTTCTGGGGCACCAAGACACGCACTCATGGTGCAAATCACAAGCATCCTGGTACTGTGCAGAGTCCTCAGGCTTTGGAGGGGCACCTGACCATTGCAGACTAATTTTAACATGTGCCCCACCGTCTGCACTTCCTGTCAGCCAAGTGCTCTGAGCAGTTGCCTTGTATGTCCAAATATCATTGGCAAAAATATCAGAATCTATAATATTGTGTCCTAAATGCCATTTACAAAAACATAGTCCAGCTAGGTGTAAAGGCTCTATCATTAGCTCTAATGGGGCAATATTATTGTAAGCAATATTTAGGACATGATACTTTTGTCAGATGATAATTAGTCTATGACGTTTTGATACCACACCATCTAGTTCCTTAGTAACCAATGGGGTGCACAGATGCACAGATGCACAGAGGCAGAGCAATCATCAATCTCAGTGCCCTATGTGGGAGCACAGGTCACTACATGACATAGGACCACAATTGTAAGTCCTGGGGTTCTCTGAGGCAGGGGAGCAGTTTCATTATCAGTGGGGTTGCTGTGAACCAGCACCATGGTCTCCTTTAATGAAGGGACTAATAGAAAGTGTGGGATTCTGCAAGGAATATTTTAGCATTTGGCTACTTCTAAGGTCTGTAAGTCAAAGAACTTGGTAGGTGCTCACAGTGCACCAACTGGGAGTGTAGAGTTCACAAGCAGCAGATTACATTGTTATATCGCCGTCTCCCTGATGATTCTCCAGAGGATCTGAAGCTTTTTGCTCCAGAGAACTGCTCTAGCCATCAAGGATAGTAACTAGTGGTCCTATGGACCAGGGATAAAATGGGCTGACAAGGCGTGGGCCTTCATGGGTCTGCATCTTTCCTACCATTTTTTCCACACTTGAGAGGACATCCTCAGCCCTTCACAGCCTCTGCACTGATGCTTTTTAACCTGTCAAAAGCATCTTCCCAGAAGGCTCTGGGCCTGAGTAGTCTCCTGATTGGGGCACATCACCTCCACAGCAGCATCCCATAGAGCAACCACAGCAGACCACAATTAGTTCTGCTTAGTTCTAGCACCCAGGCAGTGGCAGAAGTCCATTGTGCCGATATGGCCCAGTCCAGCAGAGGTAGCCCAGGGCCACAAAATGCCTATGGAAGAATAAGGGACCTGGAGTTACAAGCCCAGGAGGGAGCCCAATAGAATCCAAAAACATAAGTCAGGATTGGATACCAACGCTACAGCGGTCAACATCTGGACTGATCCTTCTTACCACTTGAAAGCCTCATTCTCATCGCATCCTGTCTGCTTATCAGGAGTTTAAAGCGGAAGGCGGAGAATTCTGCAGTTGATGAAGCTACCACATAATTCCCCTCTTCTAATTGACGTTCACCGAAGCCAGACCAATAAATGTTCCACCCCAAACAACAGGCTGAAAAGATTCAAGGTGGCAATTCTTCCCAAAATAAGGTTACTATCAGTGTCTGTTCTTATCTCTGCCTGTGTAAGGCTCCCCCTGGCTTACCGACATATAATAAAAGGTGGGTTTTCATGCTTTCAGTTCATACCCAATGTACAGATGCATTACAGTGAGTGGGACTCTATCTGGGAGTCTTACAGGACAGCAAACCTTACATTATAGAAGGCACTAATTCCAAATTTACACTTATTTACATGCCTCACTTGGTGTTGGGGCCAGTTGTGGTTAGGATTTGGAGCCTCGCATCTCTTGAAGAGATGTCCAAACATGATTGCCAAAATTTGTACTGACTAGGTAGTGAAGTGCAGATTTGTCAGCCATACGTTGATGCATTCTGTCTAACTTTGGTAACTACTCACAGAAGTTGAGGCCCATCAGACCCCTGAAAAGTGGTTGGCGGTCCTGTAGAAAAGGCACAAGATGAACCTAACAAAGCCTGCCTAATGCCTGCAGCTCAGAGAAATTCCCACTCAGGAAAATGTGAGAGTCTGCAGAGAAGAGAGGGAATCACATGGTCTGGAATACCCAAACACCATGACCAAGGCAAAAAAGCAAGGATAATCAAGGGGAAGGACGACCATATGGCTAATAGTGGACCCAGCTGCAAAACATCAATAAGGGTTCCTCAAGTAGGGGTCATAAGCAGTGCTTAGTGCTAGCCTATGGTTGCAGGTGAGAAACAAAAGCTCTCATTTTTGGGGAATGCCATTTATTTTTCCTCAGCAAACTTTGGTACAGAAAAGGAGAGAGAGAGCATAAAAGGGGAAAAGAACGAGACAATTAAAGGCAGAAAAACGTGATAAGGGGATAAAGTGATAAAGGGAGAAAACAGATACGAAAGAGAAACTACAAGGGTAAGATAAAGAGGTAGGGAGTGTCTGCTGGTGGATTAAAGAGTGTGGGGTTTAATTAAGACTACACAGCCTTGGTATTTGGCACCCCAACCTTTGATAGTGCAGTCTGCAAGCTAATATGCATAACTTTGCTTCCCAGCACTTACGTCTCTACGAATTAAGCACTAGTATCAGGCACATCTTTCAAGAAGGCGATACCTAGACAGAGAAGAAGGCCCAACATGTAGGGAGGGATCTTAGTCAGAATCTTAGCAGTCAGGAAGACGCATTAAACCTTCAGGAGTTACTTTAATATCCTCATTCTCTCTCTTCAGGTAAGCATGTTTTGAGAAAGTGAGTAACCTTTTTAGAGGAAGTTTATGTATAAATGGGGATTAGAAAGCATTCAAACCTATAGTGGGTTACACTGATGTACCACTTATCTATCCTTAGAACTGCATAACTGACCTTAAGGGAATAGTGCACCCTGGGGCTTTGGCCACTCTACAGAGCTCCTCATCCCAATCCTGGCTACTTGAAAGAGTCTTGAAACCACTTGCTAATGAAGGGTACTTGAGTCTGAAGCAAGATTTCAATACGATCAAATGAGTGAACCGATAAATAGAAACCCTCACCACATACCTCTGTGTTGTGATTCCTGGGTATTCTCAGACCATCTGTACAATAGATGTGTAAAGCCTTGTTGAGATGAGGTTTATAATGTGTTGTGTGTCAGGCAATTGACTGTGGATAGATACAGATGAGATGTCTGATTTGTCAAAGGTGTTCAACTGACCTGCTCTGCATAGGAGTGAATGGAATTGCGGGTTGCAAGAGAAGGTTGAAAGTCTTGGAGTAGCCCATAAACCTCCAGCTCAAAGGCTGATCAGAAAATTCTCCTTCTAGTTTCAGATGCGTAAGGAGGATATTTCGAAGAGCTTCAGCCTGAAGATATTTGCCCAACTATTATATCTTGTTTAGCGAATGGTAAGTTGGTTTCAAGTGCCCTTCCTCAGATGTCCAGTTGGCTGAAAAGCATAGAAGATCCTAGAGACATATCTTTTAGTGCATCAATAGTGTGCCTCTAGAGTGAGACAGAGGGTCTTCAACTGCAATGCTTCATTGATGGGTGGCCAATGTAGAACTTTCAATGCCGGAATGGTGTGTTTTCCGCCTTGCAGACCAAGATTACTCAAGTGGCACTATATCAATATTGGAAACCTTCTGATCTTTGGAAAGCAACGTAGATGGCTTCTGGTTGTTTGTCACTGTCACCCTAATATCTGGTGACATCTGGAGAGAGCTTGGATGTCTCATTGCCCAAAGGCTACATAAATTAACAAATCCAACGGAAAATAAAACAAGAGGAGTAGTTCAGCCCAATTAAATGTTAAACGGGTAAAAGAGACTCGGAAATATTTTTCTCTTTCTTTGGAATTTTTTGCACAATGCAAATAAACTAATGCATGAATAAATGGCGGTAATTTCTAAGTAAAAAGAAGGGCACAATGCATTGAGCGTTCAGTAGTCTTCTGCTTTCAACTCTATCATGTGTGATGTGAATAAAACAAAACACATTTACAGCAGTGAACGGGTCAAATAGTCATTTGCAGCTTTTGTTTTGCAAATGAGATATGGAGGATCTTCGGAAGCTTTGTAATTAAAAGAGTAATTTGTTTCTCTTTCCTAAATGATCATTTACATTTTTCTTAGTATGAATATGCCCTCATTTGTTTTTCTGATACCCTTTCAGGAAAAGCTATTAAAAAGCACCAGGTAAACAAAAAAGCATTGAGCAGACTAAGACTGACTCTTTATTAAAGCTAAAGCCAGACACCACCATACTAATACAATATTATCATTTGCAGTCTTACAGCGGTTTTATTCAATGCATTTCAAATGTACTAACATTTGCGATCCCGTTTTTATATTCATTATTAAACAATTCAAACGGTTACCCTTTTTGTTGCTATCGGAATAATGAGGATCTGGATTGCCAGGATGTACCACAGTTTCTGAAACTGGCATCACAGCCATCTGGGTCATACTATCTTCTCAAGACTACACTTAGGCTATTGAAAGGTGTGTACTATATCTACAGTGCTTTGCTTATTTTCCCAGATTATTATAAAGCTCATAGAATCCTCAGGGAAGGGCAGGATTTGTGCTAGCCTCATGCAAAACATTTAGGGGCATATTTATGAGCCCCTAGCGCCACCGGAGCGTCACTTTTCCTGACGCTCCGGTGGCGCTAAGCACTGCGCCGTATTTACATGGTGGTGTAAGCCACTTTTTGTGGCTAAACGCCTCCTTGTAAATACGTCCTCTTCACACGCAGCCCTTTGCGTGGAAGGGGCGTGCACTGGGTGTTGCTGTGGGCGTGCCACAGCAACATCCATTGCATTTTGACGCTGCCTCAGATTTAGGAGTTTCTGTAAACCTGAGGCAGCTTGAAAATCTAATGCCACCCTAAGGCGCAACAAGGAGGAATACTTTTATTCCTCCTCGTTTTTTGCTTTTTCTATGTGTGCTGCATTCTGCATAGAAAAGGCAAAATGCCAGACATGATTGTTTATTTGTGGGAAGGTGTCCCTTCCTGCACATAAACAATCATTTCAAAATGACGCCAAGGCACTTGTGTGTGCTGCATCCTGCAGCACACACAGAAGTGCCAAATCGTCATTAGTGATTGTTTATGTGCAGGAAGGGACACCTTCCCACACATAAACAATCAAACCTATCAAGGCTGACATCCTTGAATGATGGTGCAAGGATGCCTGCGTTTGCACTAGGCAGCTCAATTTAGCGCCAGCACAGGGAACAACACAGGGGTGCGCCGTATTCGATTAAATACGGCAAATCCCTGTGTTGTGAAAATTACAGAGTGTGGCACTGCCAATTTTGGTGCAGCGTCGAGCTCTGTCATCTTCAGTTAAATATGGGCCTTATTATGCTCCCAAAATTTCCAAATTTGTGAACTATTGCAAATTTTGCAGCCCTGAAATTTCGCACATTCTTGTTTTGCAGAAAATGGGTCTTGCACGAGACATCTCAAACCAGTCCCCCTCCTTGTATCTCATTTGACCTTGAAATGCAAAGGGTGCCATTAGGTTCAGTTTTCCGAGGTCACAACATTTTTTTTAGACAACCTCCGGTGAATTTCGTGTAATTGTTTCAAATTTTTATAAAATAAAATGGAGCACAGGCCTTGCTTGAGAGTCGACATGGAATGGTATGTACTGCACGTCGGGCTGGACTTCAGCCTGAGTATCCATATTTGTTTTCCATACAACCGTCTTAATATGCTAAAATGATGGCGAAGTTTTAGTAGAAAAAAGCCCACTGGATATCTTCCAGGGTGCATTCTGCAGTGAGAGTCTTAACCTATCTAAGACCCGATTCTCCATGTTTTTCCATTTATTGGATTCTCTTAATCAGGGCTGTTTTGGAGCAAAATAATCCTAACAAAGCTGAAAAATCTGCAGCTAAGAGAGCCAATAACCAAGTGATCAGCAAGTGAAGGGAATAGGTACGTTTTGAGTTTGTTGTCAAATGCACTTAGATTGGGCTGGATCAGGAGAGATAAAGGCAGCAGACGGGGGCAAAGTAACTGAAGAAACAGGAGGTGAATGGTGGCACATATCTATTGCGGCACTTGCCCTCATACTGATGTAGCATCTGAAAATATGAAAAACTTGGCTTATATTAGGGACTTTAAGAATATGTCCATATCGTGAACGTGCAGTGTGCCTATCAAGGAATCCCGGCAGATGCAGGTGTAACATTAAAAAGAAAGCCCATGTTCTGCATAAATGCTTTCAATATCCACCCCCAACATAACTGCGTTGTAGAGATGTTAGGGAACGAGTCAGAAGTGGATTCAATGTGAGTGTAACCACATATGGTATCAAAACACAAATGAGACTATAAGAGACATGTAGACCGGGTACTGAGATGCAAGGCAGCAAAGAAAAATATAGAGGCTGTTCATTAACAACTACACTGTGCGTCCACCCTAAAATTATTTATGAATACACTGAGGTCATCCAGACTACTCAAATGATGCAAATACATATATCTGGGAGAACACAATCTGTTTTCAGCTTCGGTTCTTTATTTTATTACGAGTGTATTCTGAAATTGGAATTCATAAATGATGCACCTACTCACTTGTAATACGTTATTACAGGTGACTAGTGACGTCAGTGTTTTGAGAACTCTGCATTAGCTTCATAAATAGCTCCGGAATGTAAGCAGTCTTAAGCACTCTCCAGGAAGCAGTAGGCAGCGCTGGCTGTCCTGGAAACAAGAATATTGTTTTTTCCTGGGTGAGTCAGACAGGGAAACAAATGACCGAATGTCGTGTAATTCCATCAGTCTGAAGTATGTTACTTTCTAGGACATGCCATTTTGCTTTCAACAATAAAAGTGTAGGCACAAAGTTGCAGCATGCAAGCTGTTGTTATCTGAAAATGTATAACTGACTGAGGGTGGTTCTTCCTCCAAACATTAAAAAAAATTGAAATACATCATTCTATGTGACCTGCTCAAAACATCCGTCCAGACTCTAGTGACCCCTCATATTAACCATGGCAAATATATTTTAGCAGGTGTTCCGTATTCAAGCCTGGACCCACTAAAAGCCAAACTCCATTCTGCGGCCAGACTAGAGGCTTCTTCAAGAAAATGTTACCATATTTTGCCCATCCTACATGAACTTCTTTGGCTATCACTAAAAGCCAGGATATGTCAACTATCCTATGTGTCCCCATCCCCTCCCTGTATGTCTGAGATAGTGTTTGGAATGCTGGGAGTGAAAGATGTAGTAGAATACTGGAGTGTAGTGTGGGATGGAAACTAGGGTTGGAGGGAGGATGGAGCCCTTGACAGGAAATATGTGCTGTTGTTGTAACATCAGGGTTTAACACTGAATAAAGAATCCCCTCCACCCCTGAACTTGAAATAAATGTTGATGGTGCTTCTATCAGTGTTTTATTACTTTCAAGTGACACCTGGTGTTACCCATGAGCGGTGGTTCAAACTAGACAAGGTGTTCGTCAAGGGTTTCCCTCCAAATGTTAACTCTCTGGCCTGAGAGGGTAGATTTGGAAATCCAGAGTATTAGAGGCCATGGCCTTTGTAATTGATCAAATAAAGGCTTTAGAGAAAGTGAAGGCAGAATCCAGGCTAAAATAATCAATGACATAGGAAGAGACATTTACTATGGAAAACAGCAGAAGATATGTCCTCACACTGAAAGTGTATCCTGATTCGAAGTTATTATATTTCAGCATCTGCAGGAAGCCTACATCACATGGCGTGCTATTGAAAACTTGAATTAGCAGTGCTGGTCTATATGGCGTATGTAGGTAAGGGAAAACATATGAAGATATCCCAGATCAGTTGACCAGTGTGAAGAAGGTTCTGCCTTTATCATCTGCTTAACATATCTTTAATCAGAAAAAACAACAATGGGTCTCATGGCTTGGCGTACAGTCACTCTCAATGAGTGCAAGTCTCACTTGTGACATGGGGGCTCATTCTGGCCCGCCTGGAGGGAGCCGCCAAATGACCGCACCGCGGTCAAAAGACCGCCGCGGCCATTCAGACATTTCCTCTGGGCCGGCGGGCGCTCTCCAAAAGAGCGACCGCCGGCCCAGAGGAAATGCCCCTGCAACGAGGACGCCGGCTCAGAATTGAGCCGGCGTAGTTGCAGGGGTGCGACGGGTGCAGTTTGCACCCGTCGCGTATTTCAGTGTCTGCATTGCAGATACTGAAATACACAGTGGGGCCCTCTTACGGGGGCCCCTGCAGTGCCCATGCCATTGGCATGGGCACTGCAGGGGCCCCGCGGCACCCCCTACCGCCATCCTGTTCCTGGCGGGAGACCCGCCAGGAACAGGATGGCGGTAGGGGGTGTCAGAATCCCCATGGCGGCGGAGCGCGCTCCGCCGCCATGGAGGATTCCCCCGAGCAGCGGGAAGTCGGCGGGAGACCGCCGACTTTCCGCTTCTGACCGCGGCTGAACCGCCGCGGTCAGAATGCTCGTGGGAGCACCGCCAGCCGTGGTCCCGGTGGCCGCCAGGGTCAGAATGACCCCCATGGTCTCTGTTCTTGGCATACAGACTCACTGACTGGATATAACACACACCTCCTGAATTCATTCTCACTCTTGCCCTTACTCAAAGGTCTTATTGACCCTTTCATTCATCCATTAGGGATATTGGTACAACACCCCTTAAATATAATCCCTGAAGATTCTTGGCTTTAAGAGCTCTGATGCAGCTTTGACTGGGTCCTGGGTAGCTATGTACTTCTCTATGGCATCTGAAGGCGTCCAGCAGCAGAATAGCCATGTTTTAAGCAGATACCCATAATTCATGTGATCAGTGCAAAGAGCTGGCATCCTCACTGAAAACTAGGGATAAACACACCTACTGCTTGCTTGTTTGGGTAAGGAAAGAATCAGAAAACCAAGGGCCTGAAGAGAACAGTGGGGGAAAACAGAGAAGTGAACAATTTTAAAGAAAGAGTGGTGTAAGAATCATCAATAACATTGTTAAGTTAATGCACCCGAGCAAAACCGAAATAGCAAAAATATGCAGTAACCCAGATATCCACAAGTGGAGGCAGTGCTTGATTTGTGCAAGTGATGGGGGGGCTATAATTATTTTTTCAAAGTCTTTGACAAAAAACAATACAGATAATGATTGGAAAAGAAGAAGGGAATAAAGATAGGTAAAACTGTGCCAAAGAAAGAATCAGAGATGAAAACAAATGTATGAGTAAAATTAAGAGAGGGAAAGTGTAAGGTGGTGGACAAAATAGGTAGAAGTTGGAAACAGAACTGGGCAAACTTGTTATTCAGCAATTTCACCTTTTGGCAGCACCACAAGTTGGCTCCTAAGAAAAACTTTGGTCCCTTGAATTTGAGATTTTTCTTTTTTTTTACAAATCAAACACTGAGAGTTATCAGCTTGAACCATCTAAGAAAGTGGCCTTTTTGGATGGTCACTCTCACACTTTTCGCTCTAGAAGCTGTTGGTTATGACTCTGAAAGTGCAATGCAGCCTGCTTTGCTGGCTGCAGTGTCAGTGCTCTCTCCCTAAATTGGCAACTGTGAATTGGTATCCCCAATTGGCAAGTACTTTAATCACCTTATAATTCTCTAACATATAGGACCAGGGGTACCCAGGGCCTGGGTGTTAAAGAGGTCACCAGGGCCTAAAGCACTGTTTGTGCCACCCCAAGTGACCCAAGTAAACCACTGACAGCAGGCCAGCCATTGCAGACTGCAGGAATAGTACAAACTGCTCAAATTTGACTGTGCCCACACCATGTGTGGCACAGTCCAAACACTATCTTTAATATATGTCAGCCCCCCCTAAGGAAGTCCTCCTGAGCCCAGGAGGTAAGGTGCATTATATTAAAGGTCTAGTCATATAAGTGCAAACTTATATGTCCCTATAGTGGCCTTTTCCAGTAAAGGCTATTATAAGTGAACAACGGTTCCTAGGATACACTTGGGCAAACCCGAGGTCGTCAGCTCCATTATGGTACTACTGAAGTTGGGCATGTTTGGTATCAAACAACATGCCTTCTCACCCCTGACATGAATCTTGTGTCGAGAGCAATGTGGCATGGACCCAGAAAGCAACCTTAGAGTTTTCCCATCAAGTTATTTCTTTTTTCCTGTGCTCTGACTACCAGCCCGCAGCTGCTGCAGTCAGGACAGGATTCTGACCCCATGGGCAGAGGTGTAAACACTCCAAGAGTCAGGAAAATGGCCTGGTTGGGAAGGAGGTCACATACCCTTCCCCACATCAAGGCGGTGAGCTTCAAAGGGCATGCCGCCTCTGTAATGCAGGCTGCCTCCCCATGGAGAAAAAAGCCATCCTCCTGCCCCCAGGCACATTTTCACCCGGGCAGGCAGGGAAATTAATTAGTCAGGAGGCGTACACCCCCAGAAGGCTAACCACACCTCCAAGGCGGGCAGCGTGATCTGTACAGCCCAGGAAGACTTCTACTGTCTTCAAAAGTGGCAAAATGCAGGGTTCTGGGTAGAAAAAGTGCAACACTCCACTGGATGTGGTCACCTCAGGGGCGAATTATCCGCTGGGGCTAGTAGCCCATTGGCTACTTGCACCCACACCCCTAATGCCACTAAATCCAGGATTTATGGGCTCACCTGGTATCAGTACCTCAGATCTGCAAAAACTTGCAAAGAAAGGACAAGAGAAGACCCGCATTGACGTCACCAGGAATCTGCATTAACAAAAGTTGTGATACCTTGAACCTGTGGTGGCCTCCTGGAACTGCATGACTGCGGCCCGTCCTGGACCAAAGACTGCTTCCTCCAGCAAGAGGGAACCCTTTGTGAGTGAAAGGCAAGACCAGACTCCTTTGACCTATTCCCTTTCCCATCACAGGTAAAAAGTACTCACTGGATCCGAATAAGCGCAGGCCATTGGGTCCTCCGAAATATCACCAAAGAAATGTGGTCCACTCCATTGTTAGAAGTGTAATCCAGCTCCCTGCCAAGTTACTGCAGGATACCGTTTTCCACTAGACCTCCAGAAGGGGAGATAGCCTCTTCTCCACCTTACCACTGCCAAGGCTTGTTAGTGGCCAGTCCGGTTATCACCACCTTTATTCGCCACTACACCTCGAGGGCGCACTTCAACACCTTATTTCGACGTCACCTGTGGCTCCGTTGTTGTGTTTTCCATCCGCTTCCTCAACCATGCCATCTCAATGATAAAACCAGCAACTGTAGCTCCAGTTCAGCAACAAAGATAACAAGCACACATCTGCACCCAAGACTTCCAGGCTAGGTGAAGTTGCTCTGCCTGGTGAATCCTGTTCCAGGGGCCCACACAAGTTTAATCCCCAGTGGGGTCCCACAGACTCGACCTTCAGATGGCCAAGTGTCAAAATACAATTTTTCAGCACCAGAGGCTCCTGCATACAGCACCACTGACTGCCAGGACACCTCTGCACGCAAGTCCCACGAGCTAGTTAAAATTGGTCTGACTGTGACAGTTTAGTCTTGGGACCTGAAAAACCTTAATGACGAGTGGGTTCCCCTGGAACTCACCCTCCAAGTGACAAATGCCACTAGCAACTTTTCCTATTGAACGCAGTGGTGAGATCTGACAGCTTGTGAATGCAATGATTTTATTTCTACTTTAGAATCCATAACTCCGGCAATACATATCTGATTTTCTACATTTTGGTGTCTAAAATTATATAAAAATCCTGCTTTATTTTTATTAATCGGTGTTGGATTTCTTTCGAGTCGTACCAATTACTTGTCATCCATGTTACTCTAAAATGTTTAACACAAAAGTATGTCGTAACGACGCCTGCCGGAACAACGAATTCTGGAACAATGAGGTTCTGAACAACGACCTCATTGTTACCACTAATGCCTTTACCACGAATGCCTTAACAACTATTTTTCGTTGTAAAGGCATTGCTGTTAAAGGCATTAGTGATAGGCATGCATTGTTCCTGCATGCGTCCCCGCTGGCCCCCCACCCCCACCCGTAAAAATTACCACGACCCCCCCTAAAACCACACCAACCCCCCACCCTTGCCCCTAAAACTACCGCGACCTCCACCCTACCCCCAAAACCTAAAAGAACCCCAACCCTGAAACCTAAAGTACCCAAACCCCCGCCCCTAAAACTACTCCGAGCCCCCCACCCTGCCTCTAAACCTAAGCCCCCCACCCGCCCTTAAATTACCCGACCCCTCAACCCATCCCTAAAACCTAAACTACCCCAATCCCCACCCCCACCCCTAAAACCACCCCAACCCCAACCCCCGCCAGCCCCTAAAACTAAAACCCCGACCCCCCACCCTGCCCCCACCCCTAAAACTGAAAATACCCGACCCCCACCTCCGCCCCTAAAACTAAAACCCCAACCCCCCACCCCGCCCCTAAAACTGAAAATACCCCGACCCCCACCCCGCCCCAAAACTAAAATCTAGACCCCCCACTCCCGCCCCTAAAACTGAAAATACCCCAAACCCCCACCCCGCCCCTAAAACTAAAACCCAACCCTAAAACTGAAAATACCCCGACCCCCCAGCCCCGCCCCTAAAACTAAAACCCTGACCCCTCACCCCGCCACTAAAACTGAAAGTACCCCGACCCCCCACCCGCCCCTAAAACTAAAACCCCGACTCCCCATCCCCGCCCCTAAAACTGAAAATAGCCAACCCGCCCCTAAAACTGAAAATACCCGACCCCCCACCCCGCCCCTAAAACTAAAACCCCGACCCCCCACCCCCGCCCATAAAACTGAAAATACCCCGAACCCCACCATACCCCGAACCCCCACCCACCTCTAAAACTAAAGCCCCACCCGCCCGCCCCTAAAACTGAAAATACCCAACCCCCCACCCCCACCTGAAAACTAAAACCACGACCCCCCACCCCCGCCCGAAAAACTGAAAATACAAGACCACCCCACCCCTAAAACTAAAACCGCAACCCCCCACCCCGCCCCGCCCCTAAAACTGAAAATACCCTGACCCCCCACCCCACCCCCAAAACTAAAGTCCTGACCCCCCCACCCCACCCCTAAAACTGAAAATACCCTGACTCCCCACACCGCCCCTAAAACTAAAACCTGACCCCCACCCCCGCCCCTAAGACTGAAAATACCCCGTCCCCCACCAGACCCCGAACCCCCACCCACCTCTAATACTAAAACCCCACCCCGCTCTGCCCCTAAAACTGAAAATACCCGAACCCCCACCCCCACCCCGAAAACTAAAACCACGACCCCCCACCCACGCCCCAAAAAATGAAAATACCCGACCCCCCAACCCCACCCCTAAAACTAAAACCCCGACCCCCCACCCCACCCCTGCCCCTAAAACTGAAAATACCCTGACCCCCACCCCGCCCCTAAAACTAAAGGCCCGACCCCCCACCCAGCCCCCGCCCCTAAAAATGAAAATACCCCGACTCCCCACCCCGCCCCTAAAACTAAAACCCCGACCCCCCACCCCGCCCCTAAAACTGAAAATACCCCAACCCCCTACCCCGCCTCTAAAACTAAAACCCTGACCCCCCACCCCTAAAACTGAAACCCTCCTACCCCCACCCCACTTACCTCAGTTGTCACCTCGTCGCGTCGTCCTCCTCAGCCGACTCCCTTGTTTTTTGCCTTAACCACGCATGTGCGTTGTTCAGCACATGTGTGGTTAAGGCACAAAACAACGAAGTCGTGGTTAAGGAAAGCGTAGTTCCGCTTTCGTTGCCCACAACTTCGTTGTTCCGGAGTCGGGCTTCAGGGCATTTCCCGTTTAACACATGTTCCTTAAGTAAAGCCTGTCAGCTCTTTGCCACACTACCAGGACTGAGCTAAGGATTGTTTATTGTGAATCCAAAGGACCATCTTTGGGGTATTGTGAGAGTATTACATAGTGAAGCCTAACCAGCATCATTGAATAATACTCCACTTTTATACCTTGGTGTTACAGTGGTGGGATACTGAACTTGTGTTTCGCAATGCCACTTGGTCATAAGTATTTTTAGTGCACGAGAAATCCTCATCTGTCATTGGAGTCAAAGTAAGTTTTCCGAATTTTTTAAACTAGTTTTTAATTGAAATTGTTAGGGCTCTGTGTAGACCCCCCATTTCAATAGTGTTTTAGAGGTCAAAGCATTTTAGAAAATTAGGCGAAAGTTTTAAAAGATAATTGCAACATTTTAATAAGGTCCCAACTTTCAAGTTAGTACACAATGGACACCAGCAAAAACCTCAACATGTCTGAACCCCCAGCTCTGAAGATAGGAGAGCTAAGGACTTTTTGTAAAATTAGGGGAATTGGCTTTAGAGCAATAGCCAAAGGGGAGGATCTTGAAAAGCTCCTCAGCTGCTACGGGGAAGAGAAAGCAGAGAGTGAGGGCCATGCCTTGGAAGATAACACTGGAGAGGATGAGGATGATGCCCTAGCCCAAATTGATAATGATGGGGAGGATTGAGAGGGCCATGGCTCTACGTTCTACCCCTGACCCCTCTAACTAGAGGGAAGTGACAAGAGTCACTCTAGTAGACCCCTCAATGGTAAGGTGGTAGGACACTTTGAGGATGAGCTTAGCTTAATCTCCTTGGACGACAGAAAGCTTGAACTTGAAGAGATGAGCCTAGCTGTTGAAGTAAGAAGGGTCAAGTTGACCATGGTGCCCAAAGATGGTGGCAGTAATACTCCTAGGGGAAAAGAGGAATTTTTTGACCCCAGCATTCACAAAGGGATTATTCCAAAGTTAAATGATGGTGATGACATTGATAAATGGTTTGCAGCCATGAGAGGGCCTGCAAAATGAGAAGGATATGTCACCAACATTGGGGCTCTCTCCTGTAGGAGTCATTCTCAGTGAAGGACAGAGATAGACTTCTGACCTACAATGAGGAAGTGGCTGAAGGGCTCATTACATGAAGGAGACCCTCACAGAAGCGTTTGGGCTCATCACAGAGAAGTACAGGGTCAAATTTAGGGACACACAAAAAGGCCAAAACCATACTTGGGTGGACTTTGTTGATTCCTCAGTGAAAGCACTAGAAGGCTGCATTAAAGGCAATGAGGTGAACACTTGTGAATGCCTTTATATTCTAATTATGAAAAAGCATATTCTGACCAATTGTACCACAGAGAAATTGCGACAACATCTAGTAGATTCCAAGTTGTCTTCTCCCAGAGAGCTGGGAAAGATAACTGACAGGTTGGTCAGAACCAGGGTGTCCAGGAAGATCCAAGGTGGGGGTGACCCCAAAAAGGGTGCTCAGACTTCCCTGTAGGGGAAAGAGGTGGGCACTACCATGGATAAAGTTCTCTAAAGGTCCCCAAAAGTATTCTAAGGAGGGTGAGCCCCAAGACTCTTCCCAGTCCAAAGGAAAGGGGATCTCAAGGTAAGAACCGGGACCTCAAGAAGCCTGGGGTATGCTGTATCTGTCAGCAGTTAGGGCATGAGAAAGGGCATGCAGCATGCCCCAAGAAGTCCCCCATTGGTGCTCAGTCCAAGGGATTGGTTAACCTAAGAGTGGCGTTGGAAGTGTACTCTGGAGAGGCCAGAGAATACACTGAGGTTACTTTAGTTTCCCTGGGTGGGGTGAATATTGAAGTCTGGAAGTTATACCTCCAAATTTGGAGATGTACAGATAAAGCCCTAAAATTTCTGGGACTGAGGTAGAAGCTCTGAATGATAGAGAAGCGGGTGTCACTATGGAGCCTGCAAGACTGGTTCCCCCAGACCAAATGATGCCTGGTATCACTCACCGGATGACCAGTGCTGACAATGGCATTGGCAAGCTTAGAGTGGAGAGGGTTTACTGGCCCAAAGAAGGTGGATGTATCCCCTGCCATCCCAGTAGAGTGTCTGTTGGCAAATTATCTGATAATGTCTGCATGGGCAGAGGTAGAAAGGAAGGATCATACAGAATACTGGATCTCCCTGAGTGTGTGTGTGTGACAACACATCAGGGAAGTCAAGAGGACTTGGAGCCTGACACAATGGCCCAAACCTCTAAGGGCAAGAGAAAGGGCAAGAAGACTGCTGAGCCAGTTTCCAGGAGGTCACAGGATCAGGGGGAGAGATTCTCTGAGGAGGAGGCCCTGATGCTTGAGGGGGGAACTGCAGCTGATGGGGCCTGGCCTGGCCTGGACCGGCAGAGCTCGTAAGTGCAGGGGGACCCCCCGGAGAGAACCTACACCAACAGCAAAGGACATGCCATACTCTTGAAGGCCTCAGTCAACAGGCTGCAAGGCAAGAAGAAGGAGATATCAATGGCACTCAGGGTCTGTTGGGAATATGGGCTCCTGTACACTGAGGCCAGGAGCCCCAAACCAGGAGCAGCCAGAATATTGGTGGCCCCCCAAGTAAACAGAGAGGTTATCTTAACTTTAGCCCATGACATTCCTGTCGCTGGACATCTGGGACGGACCAAAACTTGGGAGAGGCTGGTCACCCATTTTTATTGGCCCAACTTCTGAGAGAATGAAGGAGTTTTGTTGCTCCTGACCCACCTATCAAGCTAGTAGCAAGACAGGTGGGCAACCAAACGCTCCCTTAATTCTACTTCCAGTGGTTAGGACACCTTTTGAGCGGGTAGTGATTGACACTGTTGGTCTCCTTGATCCTCCAACTGCATCTGAGAACAGATTCATTCTAGTGGTAGTAGACCATGCCACTAGGTATGCATAGGCAATTTCTGTCAGGACTGCTATTGACCCTGCAATGGTCAAGGCTCTCCTTCGACTCTTCACCTGGGTAGGGTTTCCTAATGAGATGTTGTCTAATAGAGAGACAAATTTCATGTTGGCATGCTTGAAACCTATATGGAATGAATGTGGTGTATGTTACAAGTTTATCACCCTCTATCATCTGCAGACAAATGGTTTAGTTGAGAGGTTTAGCAAAACCATGAAAGGCATAATAGGTCTCCCTGAAAATCTCAGCAGAAGAGGGGATGTCCTGTTACCCTGTCTCTTGCTTGCCTACCACGAGATGCCTCAGAAGTGGGTTGGCTTCTGCCCCTTTTAACTTCTGTTTGGCCATCCGGTAAGGGGGCCTCAGAGTGTAGTGAGGGAAGGTTGGGGGAGACCCCTCAAACAACCCAAACAGGGCATTCTGGACTATGTACTGGGACTGCGTTCATGCATGGTTGAGTACATGAAAAAAAGCAAACAAGAATTTGGAGGCCAGCCAACTTCTTAAGCTCTGGTCTGACTAAAAGGCAGCACTGGTTGAGTACCAACCAGGTCAGTTGGTGTAGGTATCAGAGCCTGTGGCTATAAGTGCACTCCAGGACAAGTGGACTGGGCTCTACCTCATGTGAGAAGATAGGGAAAGTCATCTATGTGGTAGACGTAGGTACCGCTAGGAACCCTCACATGGTGCTCCAGTTAAACTGTCTGAAGCCACACCAAGACAGCGCTGACATGACCATGTTGATGGTCACTGATATAAGACAGGAGGAGGAGAGTGAACCCCTCCCTGAACCTGCTATCAACCAACCCACAAGATGGTTCAGTGGAAGGTTTTGTTTTGTCTGACACCCTAACTGCACAGTAACAAGTTGACTGTAAGCAATTCCTCAGTCAGTTTGCAGTGCTCTTTTCCTTAAACTCTGGTCAGACAACCTGGTCTGACCATGATGTGGACATTGTTGACAGCCTCCCTGTCAAAAACAACATATATTGCCTGTCTGATCAAATCAGGGCCTGCATCAAAGTTGAAGTAAGTAAGATACTAGAGCCTGGGATGACTGAACCCTCTGACAATCCCTGGACTGGCCCAGTGGTACTGGTCCCCAAACCTCATTTAAGGGTGGAAAAAGAGAGATGCCGTTTTGTGTGGAATGCAAGGGTTTAAATTCAGTCACTAAAACTGACGTACAGCCCATACCAAGAGCAGATGAGCTTATTGATAAGCTGGGTGCAGCAAATTTCCTCAGTACTTTTGATTTAACCTCAGGTACTGGCAAACTGGACTCACCCAAGGAGCAAATTAGAGATCTGCATTTTCTACTCCTAAAGGATACTTTCAGTCTAAAGTGATTTCTCTTGGGCTGAAAAATGCACCTGGCACTTTTCAAAGGTTGGTGAATAGAATTCTTTCAGGACTGGATGCCTTTACTGTAGCATATATTGATGACATTGCAGTCTTTAGCTCCACCTGGGAGGATCAACTAGTCCATCTGAGAGACGTTTTACAGGTCTGCAGTAGGCAGGCCTAACTATCAAGGCCAGTAAGTGTCTGGTAGGGCAGAGTTCTGTTGTCTACTCTGGCCACCTTGTAGGTGGAGGTCAAGTAAGACCTCTCCAACCTAAAATCCAGACCATCCAGTATTTGGAGGCTCCCAAAACCTAGACCCAAGTCAGGGCATTCCTTGGCTTGACTGGGTACTACAGGAGGTTTGTGAAGGGGTATGGGCCCACTGTGGCCCCCTCACATAGCTTACCTCCAAAAGGCAGCCCAAGAAGGTAATTTGGACCTTTGGACTTCAAAAGACCTTTGACACTCTGAAAGCAGCCATGTGCTCAGCACTTGCCCTGAAAGCACCAGACTATGCTGCTGAACGTGGGATTGGAACAGTGTTGTAACAAACAAATGATGAGGGCCAGTATCAACAAGTTGCCTATATCAGCAGGCGATTCCTCCCCAGAGAGCAGCTTTGGTGTGCCATTGAGAGGGAAATCTTTTCTCTGGTTTTGTCCCTGAAGAAGCTGAGACCCTACCTGTTTGAGACTCACTCCAAGTGTCAAGCTGACCACAGGCCTCTCAGGTGGCTGATGCAGGTGAGATGAGACAACCCTTAACTGCTGAGGTGCCCCATTTCCCTGCAGTGTATAGGCTTTACAGTGGACAGGACACAGACGTGGGACTGACCATGCCAATGAAGGTGTCCTTTACAGGTTCTTCCACTTAGATGATGAGAACTAGCAATCACCTTTTGTCTGGGGGGAGGGGAGGGTCACGTAGGAAATTGCCCTTTTTGGATGGTCACCACCACATATTTTGCTCTAGATGCTGTTAATTATGACTCTGAACATGCACTGGAGCCTGCTACCCATTCATTAATTGTTAACTGCGAATTGGTAGCCGACAATTGACAAGCACGCTAACCCCCTTGTATGTCCCTAGTTTTTGGTATCAGTAGTACCCAGAGAATTGGTTTTAAAGGGGTCACTAGGGCCTTTTGGCAGGCACATTTGCATCCAGGCAGTTGGGAAAATTAGTTAGTTAGGAGACGTATATCCCCAGAAGGCTAGCCACACCTTGAGGATGGGCAGCCTGGTCTGTCAGCCAAGGAAGACTTCTGCCATCTTGAAAAGTGGCAAAAGAAAGGGTTCTGGGCAGAAAAGGTGCCACAACCCAATGGACATGGTCACCTCAAGGGCTGATTAGCCCCTGGGGCTAATAGCCCTGTGTCTACTTGCACCCACACTTCTAACACCTCTAAATCTAGGATTTAAGGGGCTTGCCTGGCACCAGAACCTCAGATCTGCAACAACTTGTGAAGGACAAGAGAAGACCCGCATAGATGACAAAAGGTGTGATACCTTGAACCTGTGGCAACCTCCTGCAACTGCTCAACTGCAGCTCGTCCTTAACCAAAGACTGCTTCCCCTAGCAATAGGTAACCCTTTGGGAGCTAAAAGCAAGACCGGACTCCCTTACTTTTTACCTGCAGTGGGCACTTGTCCCCTGCACACCGCAGGTAAAACGTACTCACTGGATCCGAAGAAGCACTGGTTATCAGGCCCTATCAGGGATCGCCCAAATACTCCTCCCTGCCTAGTTACAGCTGGCTACCATTTTCCACTGGACTTCCAGAAAGGAAGATAGCTTCTCCTCCACCTTACCACTGCCAAGGCTTTTTGGTGGCCAATCTGGTCATCACCACCTTTACTTAATGCTGCAACACGAGGGCACACTGCAACACCTTCATCCAAAGTCACCTGTGGCTCCGTTGTCCAGTTTTTGCATCTGCTTCCTCATCCGCGCTGTCTCAGTGGTAAAACTAGCAACTTCAGCTCCCGTTCAGCACCAAGGATTGACAAACACACATCTACACCTGAGACACCCAGGCTAAATGGAGTTGTTCTGCCTGGTGAATCCTGGTCTAGGGGGCCACACAAGCTTAACCCCCAGTGGGCTCCCACAAACTCGACATGCACGTGACCGAGTGTCACAAATACCATTTTTCAGCACCTACGGCTCCTGCATTCAGCGCCAAGGACAGCCAGGACAGCTCTGCACCTGGGTCTAATGAGCCAGGTAAAACTGGTTTGACTGTCGCAGCTTGGTTTTGGGACCCACACAACCTTAACCATGAGTGGGTTCCTTGGAACTCACCCCGCAAGTGAACGAGTGTCACTAGTAATACTTCCCACTGACCGCAATGGTGAGATTTGACAGGTTGTGAATGCACTGATTTTATTTCTACTCTAAACTCCATAACTCCGGTTATACGTATCATGTTTGGTTTTTTTGGTGTCTAAAATTATATAAAAATCTGCTTTGTTTTCATAAATTGGTGTTGGATTTCTTTTGAGTTGTGTCAATCACTTATTGTCCATGTTGGTACTCTGAAATGCTTAACACGCGTTCCTCTAGTAAAGCCTGACTGCTCTGTGCCACAGTACCAGGACTGAGCTAAGGATTTAATATTGTGAATCCAAAACACCATCTTTGGGGTATTGTGAGGGTATTACATAGTGAAGCCAGCAGATAAAGCAGGCGCAGAGAGAGCAACGTTGCAAGGGGACAGGGCGGGGATTAGGAGTATTTTTAAACAAAAGCAAGCAGCAGAGGAGGAGCCCGTCTAGGAAATAAAGGCCCCTATTTATACTTTTTTAGCGCTGCATTTGCTTCGTTTTTTTACACAAAATCAGTGCAAACTTACAAAATACAATTGTGTTTTGTACGTTTGCACTGCTTTTGCGTCAAAAAATTATGCAAATGCGGCGCTAAAAAAGTATAAATATTGGCCAAAGTATCGCAGAAGAAAAGGAGGAAGTGCTCAGACTGCCACACTGTAAATGCAGGAGTGGTACCAAGACCACACACCGTACTTGCTGCCCACCTGACTCCAGGTCACCAGGGAAAACAGAAGTAGAGGCCAGTGGGGAGCAGTGAAAGTGGAGTTAGTGGATTGTCACGAGGACCAGCATTACTATAAACTACTCATGTAAAGCTTTTGTTGGCATCTAATGTGTTAAAATAAACAGAGATAGGGAGTCGTATTTTCAAAAAAGTCTGAAACAAATGAAAAATAATTGTAACTTTGACCAAGATAACAAACGACCCTAAAACGGAATTAGGTAAGACAGTCATCACTAACTGCAGCTGAATAAAACATGTCAGAAAATATACCTGCTGTAATCTGCCATGAGGAACATAGAATAAAAATTTGTGAATGAAATAAAGAAAATTATTTCATTTCATATACTCAACTAGACTAACATTCCTTTCAAGTCAGTGGTCAGTCTAGCCATATTCTCAACTACGTGCCATACTGGAGCTTCGATGTCTAGACTCATATTCATTCCAAACCCTCAAACACACAGACATTGACGCAAGATATATGTCATTATACCTGGCACCCCTCTACTCATTGCTGGAAACTTAGAAGTGCAGAGAATCAAAATACTAGAGTGTCTGTTTGATACTGAGAAGTGGCATTTAATTTCCCATTAAAAGTATTGTACAGGTGATGAGAAGTGCCTTTTCAGTATATAGAAGTGGATGTACTAAGCACCTGACAGTACCTGCCCACTTAAAAGACTGCCTCTACTGATCAGGGATGGCTCCTCCGTTAGGACGAAGGAGCGTCATCCCCCCCACCGCCAGCAGCAGAAGGAGCTGCAAAACTTTAGAAACAAAACGACAATAAACTATGTTCATTGTCCTTTTATTTCTAAAGAGGCGCGGCCACAGGGGTGACGTGGTTGGAGGGGAGTGCACAGAGCACTCCCCTCAGTGCGCATGTATGTTTGGTCGGGTGTCTCGGGCTGGCCGAACACACATGCACACAAGGGCTCTCTCCAGCCCGGCACTGTGTAGCCAAGTTGGAGAGAGCTGGCACAGGCTCCCAGTCTGCATTGGAGCGCCCATAACGCTGCTCTGAGCAGCATCATGATTGGTGCAGAGCAGGCTGGCATCCTGTGTCTGGAGTGCGACAGCGGCGATACGGGTAGATGTTTTTTTTAATATAGATATTTTTTTGTATCTTTGTTTTGCCTTTCTGTGCCCCCGCCCTGCCACTTTGCCGAGTCGCCAACCGCGACTGCTACTGATAGAGTTGAATAACGACCTTTCAAAGCAGTAAACGGGTCTCTTGCTCACAGTTTACCTAAGAAATTAGATCAGGTCCCAGTGCTCTACGCTCGTTCATTAATGAACTGCTCTCCTCCTACTTTCTGACCAATGACCTGCCAGAATAACAATACCTGTGTCCCTGCAGCCCCCTCATACTCAAGACCTCACAACCAATCGCAAACACCCAACCCAGGTATGTAAATTAATGTTAGCCTAGCTGGGGTAGCCGCTGTGATCCCCGACTTACGCTTTGGTACCTCGGCCCAGCCCATCCTACCTTCTGCTCTCAGGGCATTGCCATGAACAGAAAGTAAACCTGTATCTAAAGGTCCTCTCTACTGCCCGCAGTTCACTGTCCACTCTTTCTCTAGACCCTGAGCATCAACTAGTAGGCTTTTGAGCAGCTACAGAATGGACCAGATGCCACTGGAGGGTTTCAACAGTCCGCGGGGACACTTCCACTTCTCCTGGCATTTTGGAGAATCTTCGCCTCTGATTCCATCCATCACAAACAGCTTCTTGCTCCATAAGTTACATATTGTATGGTTTTCATGCTCCTTATACATGCACTAGCTATCGTGATCATACCACAGAGCACTAAGAGATGGTTCGCCACGCAAAGGGCACTTTATAAATTATTTCACTTAATCTTATCCCCTTGGATTCCAAGACAGCAAATAATTTACTAAAAAGCTGTCATAATGGTTTTGATGCTACACTTATTAAAAGGCTGGTAAGAGAGGTATTGTGCGAGGTGCAGGTATTCATTTCATTTAACAATGTTAAATCAGAAAAGCAGAAAATTACTATTCAGCAGGTTAAATGTTATTAGTTAAAAAACGAGTACAAATAATGAGGTGCCGTAGAAGAGCCCCACTGGGAACAGGTGGCTTATTACATAAGAGCCACCTTGTACTTGTGAAAATGAGTTGGTTTGAGTAAAACTGGCTGACAAAGGAAAAAGTAAATGTTAGATCCACGCTGCAGCTTGTATTCATCCAGACGGAGGCGCGTGACAGGGATTTCTTCACCCAAAATGAATTATCCACTAATGTAAAGTAATGAATCGCTTTCATTCCCTGATAAATTATTGCGAACAAGGTTGAGAGTCACATGTGCTTTGCAATAACACCTTTTATTCTGTTCCTTAAATCAGAGCAGATGTAGCTAAGAAGCAGTTGGCTGCTGTAACGCCAGAGACAGGGTTCAAATGCCTGGTAAAATGGCAGAGACCAGAGAAGTCACTCTACACACTCACACATTACCGGCGCCATGTTCCATCACTTCAAACGTGTTTTTCACCTTTGAAACAATTCACTTCTACCGTTCTCACAATTTAGGAATGCTCAAATTGTAGTTTCCTCCATATTCTGCCACACACAAGGTGCCTCGCTCTAAGAGGCATTGCACGACTCATACTTTACATTGAGCCATCTCGAGCATTAACACAGCATGCCTTAGCAGCATGCAATACATTTTTAGGTCGAAGCCTACCAGAAAGCTCAGATGTCTGGTTTGTTAAAGACCTCTTGGGGACATTCAGAAAGCTTCCCTGGGAATGCTTTCCACCTGTTGCTCACCTTGGGGTGTGTGGTTTGTGTCTCACATTTTCTGGCTTTCTGTCTGCTGGCTTTATTTGTTTTAGGCTTCCAGGTTTTTGTCCCTCCCAAGGTTCAAAGCCTTTTCACACTATTCTACTTATATTCAGGCCTGTAAATCTTGTTCTTATTTTGTTACATTTACAGTGCTCAATTTGTGAAAAATAAGTATTGAGGCCCTTGTCAGAAGGTCACTGCAGCTTTCACTATCTGTTGCCCCTGTCAGTGCTGCCAATGACAGTACCAACACAACTAATAACTACCCTATAGCTCCAAGTGTGACAGTTCAGACTATTCAAGCCCCCAAATCTATAGAAATGGCTTGGGAGGCAGGTAGTAGTCATATTATGGTATACTGAACAGACAAACAACTGTTGTTGTACTTGACTCTGAAAGAAAGAAACAGCACCACATGTGGCAGTCCATCATAAGCAGGGGTGTTGACAATTAAATGCCAGTGCTGAGCACCAGAAACCACCTGCTCAAATTAAGTACTGCATTTTCTATCCATTCAAAGGCAGCAGTCAAATGGCAGGCTCTGTCTTCCAGGAAGCTTGTTGGTTACTTTCTTTCTTCAGCTTCAGAGTGGTAGGATTTATGTGACAATCTAGCTGCATACTGGGGGTACAAGAAAATGATTTTTCTAGCAGACAATAACTTTTAAATGAACTATGCAAGTACTTCAGAATAGATCAGAATTAGCAAAGCACAAATGAAGCACATTTTTGTTAATTCTGAAGTGTTTTGGAAACAAATACTTTAATATGATCAAAACAAATCAATGCATTAAGTGTTGGCATTTCTACACATTATCGTTTGTGTGTCCTATAGTTTTATTAGTAAAACTGTACATCTGTTCAAATGTAACTGCAATTTCTATTGAAAATGTGTTGCCTGTAATGGCAGCATGCTACTACACCATGCCTAGTACCCTCTATGCCACTCCACTCTACTCTACTCCGCACCATTCCACGCCACTGCACTCTAATCTGCACCACTCTACTTACACTGCGCCACTGCATTCTGCGAGACTCTGCTCTGCAACACTCCTCTCTATGCCACTACACTCTACTCCACTCCACTCTATGCCACTTCACTCTACGCCTCTACTGTATTCTGCACCACTCTACTCTATGCCAATGCACTCTATGCCAGTCTATTCTACACCACTACACTCCTTGCCACTGCACTCCACACCACTCCAGTCTAGGCAACTTCCCTCTACTCTGCACAAACTCCAATCTGCGCCACTCCACCACCCTGCAACATTGCACTTTATGCCCCTCAACTCTATAGCGGTCTACTGTACATCACTCTAATCTACTCTGCACAACTGCACTCTGTGCCACTGTACTCTACACCGCTTTATGCCATTACTTTATGCCACTCTACTATATGCCACTTCAAATTACTCTGCCCCACCCCACTCCATGCCTCTTCACTCTACTGTGCACCACTCCACTTTACGCCACTTCAGTCTACTCTGAAACAATCTACTGTATGACACTGCACTCTATGCCACTGCACTCTACACAACTCCACTCTAAACCAGTACACTGTACGCCAGTGCATGCTACATCACTGCATGTTATGCCACTGCACTCTACTCTGCACCCCTGCTGTCTATACCACTGCTCCCTACATCACTCTACCCTACATTACTGCACTATACGTCAATGCACTCTGCCCACTCTACCCTACTGCACTCTACAACGCTCTACTCTGCAACACTGCACTCTTCGCCACTAAACTCTACACCACTCTACTATGCACTCTATGCTGCTGCAGTCTGCAGCACTCTATTCTATGTCACTGCACTCTGTGCTACTCCACTCTGTGACACTATACTCTATGCCACTCAACACCACTCTTCTCTGCACCACTGCACTATGTCACTGTACTCTGCATCACTGCACTCTGCTGAGCACCACTCTAATGTACGCCACTGCATTTTATAAGACAACATTGTACGCTTCTGAATTTTATGCTGCTGTACTCCTCTCTGCCATTCTCTGCAGCACTCTACTCCAATCCACTCTACTCTATGCCATTCTACACCACTCCACTGCATGCCACTGCACTCTAATCTGCACCACTTTACTCTATGCCACTGCACTCTATGCTACTCTATTCAACGCCACTACACTCCATACCTGTGATCTACTCTGCACCACTGTACTCAACCCCACTGCACTCTACTCTACACCACTCTACTTTGCATCACTCCACTCTATGCCACTGCACTCTGCAGCACTCCACTCTATGCCACTCCACTCTATGCCACTGCACTCTACAGCACTATACTCTGCACCACTCTATACCACTCCACTCTACTCTGCACCATTCTATGCCACTGCACTCTGTGCCACTCTACTCTTCTCTGCACCACTGTACTCTATGGCATCGTACTCTACGTCACCCTGCTCTACTCTGCACCACTCCACTCTTCACCACTGCACTTTACACCACTGCACTCTACTATGCAACATTCTAATCTACGCCACTTCTTTCTATGATGCTGCATTGTATCCTGCTGAATTCTATACCTCTGCATTATACGCCACTGTACTCTACACAACTATACGCTGCAACACTCTACGCTAATGCACTGTACACTATTGTACTCTACACTGCTCCAGTAAATGCCACTCTACGCAACATCACTCTATGCTAGTCAAATACACAACCGTCTATGCCACTCAGCTCTACTCCAATCTTCGCCATTCCACTCTACGACACTCCACGCCACACTCCTCTATGCCAGTAACTTTAAGCCATGCTGAACAACAGCCACGCTGGTGTACAACATAGCTAAAACACATTAACTAAGCCAATAGCTTTTGCATAGTCTAGATGTATTGGCATTGCCAATGCTTGCTTTTTGTGGATTTGCATGAAGGATGCAGCCATCATCCTGTAGACTAGGTCTACATAGGGAAATGTGAACAGCGTGCTGCAACCCCAAAGAACCTTCATTAATTGGAGACCATTCTACATTATCCTACGTTGCAAAGTGCATGAAGAACAGATAACCTTCTCAGTGAGTAAGGCCTAAGTTCTGGGGTGATTGACTTGCATCCCCTGGCACACAGTGCACACCTATGGAAAGGTAGCAGCCTGCCGACCTGTGTGAAATCTCTTTGGCAGGGTGATGGGGTAGGTGCCAACAACATCTTATTTGCTGTTGATAGAACCAGCCAAGAACCTAGACACGTGTACCACCCAGAAGCAAATCAAGATACTATCAAAGTATCTTTGTCTGATATTTGTTGTCAGTTTGAGGGAGATCAGTTATTCCTCTAAGCAAGTATTACAGGGTAGTACAAAAACCAATCAAGCTGAATATGATGGATGCTAGGTATTATAATGACTAAATAAAGAGAGTAATACGGTACTTTATAAGAACACTTCAATATAAGCCACCACCGCCCATGTATGCCTCTAACTGACCCAACCTGTCTGGCTGGAACCCAACATCCTGGTAAGACTCCTCACAGTCCAGCCCCAACTAAGGCCCATATTTATACTTTTTGACGCAAAACTGCGCCAATGCAGTTTTGCGTCAAAAAAATTTGCACCGGCTAACGCCATTCTGAAGCGCCATGCGGGCGCCGTATTTATTGAATGACGTTAGCCGGCGTTAGCCGGCGTTAGCCGCCGGCGCCGTCTGGTGTGCGTTAAAAAAAACGACGTACACCAGGCAGCGCCGGCGTAGGGGGATATGGAGCTTGGGCGTCAAGAAATGGGGCAAGTCAGGTTGAGGCAATTTTTTCACCTCAACCCGATTTGCGCCATTTTTTTTCACTCCCAACCCCCATAGAAATGACTCCTGTCTTACCAAAGACAGGAGTCATGCCCCCTTGCCCAATGGCCATGCCCAGGGGACTTCTGTCCCCTGGGCATGGTCATTGGGCATAGTGGCATGTAGGGGGGCACAAATCAGGCCCCCCTATGCCACAATTTATTTTTTTTAAAAACACTTACCTGAACTTACCTTAATGTCCCTGGGATGGGTCCCTCCAGCCTTGGGTGTCCTCCTGGGGTGGGCATGGGTGACAGGGGGTGTCCCTGGGGGCATGGGGGGGCACCTGTGGGCTCCTTCAGAGCCCACAGGTCCCTTAACGCCTGCCTTTTGCAGGTGCTAAAAAACGGCGCAAAAGCGGCCGTACGTCATTTTTTTTGACCCGCCCACTCCCGGGCGTGATTTTTGCCCGGGAGTATAAATCCCACGCACATGCCTCGGAGTCGATTTTTTAGACGGGAACGCCTACCTTGCATATAATTAACGCAAAGTAGGTGTCCACGCTAAAAAATGACGCTAACTCCATGGACTTTGGCGCTAGACGCGTCTAACGCCAAAGTATAAATATGGAGTTAGTTTTGCGTCGAAATTGCGTCAAAAAAAACAACGCAATTTCGGCGCAAACGGAGTATAAATATGCCCCTAAATGCATATCCTTAGCTACAAGATACAGCACATCGCGTATTGCAAAAAAATTATGCAAATAATAAAATTTTAAAGTAATGCAAATAAACAGAGCATTAACTAAATGGAAATAATAGCAACAACGCATATGGGAATAAGATAATTGTATACCTAAAATAGGAATATATTTACATTACAAAAACTGAACACTAACATGCCAAGGAATAAAAAGATCAATGATCCCAATGACCTTTGTATTAAGTACAGATAACGTCCTAACACTAATTAGGCTTCACTTAAACACGTAACACACACATGTGCTGATTGTGTATTATTCAGATTTAGATTGAGTTTAGATCAAGTAGGGCTACATTTTAAAATGACTAATGTCTATTTGCTTTCTTGATTCACCTAATGTGTCTTTCTTTATTCCAGAGGAAGCTGAATCCGCATTTATCAAGTGAACTTAGCTTTGTTCATGGTCTCATGTGAAATGTTTTCTTTTACACCATAACTGCAGAGTGTCCTAATTAGTTGCTACTGTGCACTGGTACAGTACAGCTTGGTACGATGTATCTCGTTATGTTGCCCATAAGTCTAAGTTTGAAGGACTTTTAGAATAGCCTCATTGTGTAGTAGCTTAAGAAAATATTGAGCACAAAGATCTACTTGTGCCTTAACTCTAGTTGGTTTGTTATATGGGAGGCATGTGTAGGTGTAGCAATGTTAGAATTCTGTGAATGGTGATCCAGACGCTTTGCAAATGCCATTTTGATTTCTTTCAGAAACCCTCTTTCCTGACTTGCTGGCAAAACCTTGCTCCACTTAGCAGAGTTGAGTGCATTCTTTATGGGGACCTTGGTTACACCCTAATTGGCCTTTCTGAAACAACTTTATCAAAGTTTGTCTTTGTTTTTCTGACTCATGAATTGTTTTGAACTGTCTATTGACTAATGTATTCATGTATTGATTTATAACTAGTTTGATGATTTGATCCTGTAACTTTGCTAATCCTTTACCAATCGTTTAATGTTTTGAAACATAGCCAGTTTATGTATTTCTTGTGGAACCTAATAGGCTTCACGTTCTTGAAATGTATTGCATTTTTAATGTTTAGCTTCAGCTGGAACTAAAGATTCATCAGAGAGTGTTTTGTGGGCCCTACAAAACACTCCATCACCTATGCACAATACAAGGTACACTACTCCACCCATTATTTCCAACAACAGACACATTACTTTCTTCGTCCTTTTCAAAACCAGGCACTCTACTATGTTCATCTTTTTTTATAACAGTTTATTGAAAATTGCAAACAGTAATAACAGCTTCCTTCAAGAATAAAACAGTTGGCTGCATGCATACTGTATACACCAAAGTGAATTCAGCAATACTATGCAGAGAGTATGGTTCCCATTCATGCTCAACGCCCAGGGTAACAATGCACTAGTCCAGTACTCTTAAGTTGCACATATTGATTAAGTGTATGATAAAATCAATAATGGAATGGCGCCTCAATCTCCACTCAAGGCTATTGTGAGACACTAACATCGTGGACAAAATATGGAGGGGTCAAATATCAAAAGTTAAGTACACTTTGAACATGGGAGGGTGAAAACAATGGAGTGCTCCATGCTTCTGATGGCCAGTAGAAGCCTGGAGTCCAACACTCCAATGTTTTTGTTCACAGTTGTTGCATGAACAAAGGCCTCACGAAGCCCCAGGGTATTTCAATCCCCTCCGGCTCCGTGTAAGGCCTTATTATTTATTAGAACATTTGCCCTTTAGTGGCAGAATGTTCTAATAGCCTTATAGCTGTAGCTGGGCTACACAGCATTAAAGTCTTGCTCCCTTGTTAAAGGCCCTCACCTTTGGCTCTGGCCTTTAACACTGGATAGGTCTTTAATGGCCGGCATAGCCCGGTATGGTGGGCTATAAGGCTATAATAGGTATTCTCATCATCTTTCTATCATCAAGGTACATAGATGTATAGTTAAGAATAGTAAATGTATACTTCCTCCTATGAACTTACCTTTTGATATTTGTCTCGCGATATTTTGTCCACAACATTAGTGTGCCACAATATTCTTGTACTTGATATTCAAGGGTACAATTATAAATAACTTACTTTTCTTTAAGGAGGCCTATAGTCATTTGAGAAAATGTGGTAGATTATGTATTTTCTCAGCTGAAGCTCATTCACTAAAATCTTTTATCCATTCCTCAACTGTCGGTGATTCTATCTGTATCTACCTAAAGCTAATTCTAGGTCTTGCCAACACCATAGCTAACATAATTGCTTTCCTTTTTGTGTTTATTTTCACTTTGAACACATTTATCCCCCAAAACATGCCTTAACACTATAAATGATCTCCACATCCATGTTTTCCTTAAATCACCCACACACCTTTACATTGTATTGCAGAAAACAAGAATGTCCACACCGTTTGCTAAAAGTCTGCACCAATATGGGTAGGCTTTGGACATTTTAGTCCTTTGTGTTATCAAACCTGCTTAAAATACCCGGTGTTGTGTATCGTCTGTACTGTGTCTACCTGGATGACTCATCGCCACATTTTTCCTTGTCTTAACACAGTTCTTCTCCCCTATACTTCCTAACAGAATTTTCACCATTGCAGACTGCCTCCACTTCTGCTACCCTTTTCTTACTCTACTTTTTATCAGTTGATAACATGACTGCTGACCTAGACACTTTTGCAATACAGTAACAGCTTAATGATTTGTGAGGCCCTGGGCAAGATATATTTTGAGACTCCCTCTTTGAATGTACTCCACCTTTTGGGGTCATTCATGTCGTCATGATGCCAAACAATATTTAATTATATGTTAAAGCTTCAAAAATGGGGGACACAAAAACAGCTGAAAGCTCAAACTACGAAGTATCTGCCAGCCAGTTGTTTTACTTGCAGCTACATTTTTTGTTGAGTTCAGTTTGTAATCAGCTTGTAGCTTTCATTGTGCAAAAAACATACTAAAGGTGACTTGTTAGAGGTCTAGTATGCTAGTGCATAATATTAAAATAAGATATATGCACATATCTTGTGAAATTGTAGCTTTTTGCCAAATATTTGTAATCACAAATAATAACCCACTTCTCTACTTGGTGTACATACTACAACATTGCAAATCAAAGCACTGTTATGAGCATTTTCACCATTCCATTGAATAAAATCTATTAACTTTCTCTTACATTCTCTTCTCCTGCCTTGTCCCTCTTCTCCTTTTTTATGTGTGTACTTCTCTGTCTAGACAGTTGCTTGTGACCCCGCAGTGTAAGAGAAATGGGACAGGGCAGTGCCAGAGACACGAAGAGAATAGGTAAGGTTCTGAAGTGCAGTACAGTGAGATAGAGGTGGGCAGAAAGGAAATGTAGAGAGAGGCAGAGGAGTGCAGCACTTCATGGGGCGAGGTAAAGAGAGAGAGGTAATGTATAAAAAGAGATGAATTAGAGAGAGGTAAAGCCAGAAAGAGGTAGGTGTAGATAGAGAGACTTGAGAAAAAACAGAGACACAAGAGAGAATGCTGAGAAGCATATGTAAAATAAAGAAAGAGGGATGAGGTTCATACAGAGATTGAAAGTTGTGGGATAGAAAAATGGGAAGAGATGGTGAGGTAAAGAGATCTCCAAAGAAACAATTTGAGATAGCTATTGAGGTGGAAGAAGTGAGTTGACACTGAGAAAGCAGACCTTAGAGAGATATGTGTTTACATCTGAGAAAGAGAGACATAGGAGTTGATGACAGAGAAAAAAGGGTAGGGATAGGGATAACCAGAAATGAGACAGATATTTAGTGGTGAAGAAACAGAATCAGAGGTAGAATAAGAAAAAAGGGAGATGGATACGCAAGGTAGTAAACTAAAGGTGGGGTAAATTGAGAGGGTAGCTAGTGAGAGAGGGACAGCGCTGTGCTAGAGAGTGGTGAGGTAGTTTGCGAGATGTGCGTAGAGTGAGAAATTAGCTAGAGAGGTGATGAGACTAGTAAATCAGGGAAAGAGCTAAGGGAGTTGTTAGGTAGTAAAGACATGGAGCAAGCAATAGAAAGGTGAGGCTAAAATGGAAATGATCTGTGGGAAGTGAAGTAGATAGAGGAGAGATAGAGGATGGTGAGGTGGAAAAGTGCTGTGAGGCCAGAGAGAGGGATTATATAGAGAGAGAGTTGAAGTAAAAAAGACGGGATCAAGAAAGATAAAAATATAAGCTCAGAGAGTGCTAGAGAGGGGAAATATAATAGGTATATTAGGTATATTGAGGGAGGAGAGGAAGACAAAGGCGAATTATAAAGAGAGGATGTAGAGAGACCAAATAGATGTAGAAGAGGTAAAGTGAAGTATAAGGGTACAATTAAAGATTATTTTTCAACTTAATTGCCAACAACTGCCTGAGAGAGGTTTCATCAAGGAAGATTATTAAGACTGTAAAATCCTATCGAACTGGCAGCATGCAATCCCTCAGTCCCTGCGTCCACTGATGTCTGTGAGTGACTATCCCCTTTTTTTTTTTTAGGAGAAGATCCTCAGAATTTATGAGGTATTCTGTGACTAAGCATCTGCTGTAGGCTCTCATGGAACAGAAAATTTGGGTTTGCCCAGCAAAGTTCAGCTCAAGCAGCCAGGAGTCTGCGCAAATCGTGCATGTCTGCTCCTGGCTGCCTGACCTGAACATGAAGAGTGTCTGTCAGGCTGACCTTTGTTCAGCCTGACAGACACACTTCATGGGGGGCAAAAGGTGGGGGGGTGGGCCCTCCGCCCTAAAGGACGGGCCGCCACTGCCAAGGAATCATCTCATGAAAAAAACAGTCACTAAAGACATGGAAAACACATCAATATATCTTGAAGAGCCTCCCAAATAGCAAGATAAGGATCAACTCACATGCGTTCTTGGCTTAGTGGAGTAGTTTGCTAAATGTGTGCCTCAATTTTAAAGATAACATAGCCCATGAGAGTCTTGATGAGGAAAAGTGTTAAAATCAACTGTACCGAGGAATGTGAAAGGACACAATGATAAGTTGAGCATTGTCAAAGCAGTAGGGTTGAAGACTGTGCGGGATCGGTGTGTGATCTGGGCTATAGAGAACACGGACGCAGATTGTTTTAACCCTTAACAGGGATTTTCTTGATTTATTTTAAGTTCTAGGAGAGGTGGAACAAAATAATAGAATGGTAGCTTTTCTTTTCCTTCTTTTGTTTATCTTCCGCAAGTCTGTGGAACCTCCAAGGTGGTTAATGGTTTCCTTTTCTTTTTCTCTTCCAGGTGGCGAGCTCCGGGTGTCCTCCCCTTGGCACCACAATTTCCCTCGGAAGAACAAAAGAGGATACAGCAGGTAAGTGGGACGGTATTTCTTGGTCTCCTGATTTTGGGTTTAGTGTGGGGAGGGGTGGAGGTGTGAGGGGAAAAGGAAGGGAACAGTTAAACAAGCAACTAATACGAGTTGTGGTGTTTTCATTTTTAGTGGGAGGGTTAGGGTTTTGTGAGGGGAGGTGGTTCTGAGCTCTCTAGAGGCTAAGGTCGAGTGGTAGGGTGCCCTGGGAGCTTCCCCAGTCCTTAACCTCCTGTATCTTACCACCCTCTTTCCCCCTCTCTCCCTCCCCTTCTCTCTCCTTATTGTGGCTGCCCTTAAAAAGGGCACGTACCTTGTACAGCCACGACCCTCCTGGGCCGTGGCAGGCTATCTCGTGTCCTCTCTGTCTTTCCGCTTCGGCCGTCTTCTTCTGGTCGGGGTCTGTCCTCGTATCCTGGTCTCCTCGCGCTGGGGATCTGTGGCGTTTCCCTGGCTCCGTTTTCCACTCGCCACGCTCGATCGCGGCGTCTTCATTATTTAAATCTCCGGCAACCCGGAAGTCCGGGGCCGATTGCCGTCTCCGCCCCCACGCGTCTCCATGACGACGTGGGCGGAAGCCGGGGAAGGCGTCGGGCGAACGCCAATATTGTTTATCCGTAGGCGAGGCGAGCGACGCCCGCCTACAAAGACACAATACCAAAGATACATCCATAATAAACAGTGATGCTATTACTTATGGGATAGTTGTTGTATTAATACAGTCTAAAGCAGGTAAGAGAGAGGGTTTGACAAGGTTTATTGTACCTGAATTGAGCTATTCTGTAATTGAAAAGACAGCCATAGTGTATTGCTGGGCCATCATGTCTGTGTGTATAAGTGGGGAACAGATTTTTAGTGAGAATGAACCACACATCTCTTATGAGAGGCAAACTTTATGCAAATCTCCTTTTATTGCCCGCTCACAGCAGTAACAATAGAGAGAACATAGACATTTTAAACTTTCCAGTAAACTAAAGTATAAAGTCCAGCACCGCACAGCCATATTCCTTCTTTGCTGCTGCTCACAAAGTAAGTATTCTCCGCTGTTTTGTAGAACTTTTGTTGGGAATTTGTCTAGATGGACGTCCATGAGCAGTGCTTGTTACTAAATGGGTATATGTTGACATATGGGCCTACGTTCCCCCACAGAGACCTGCTACTTGCATGTTATTGTATTTCTGCTATACCTGTCACTGTCGTTACAAAATGTAATTGTACTCACTGCAAACTCAGTCAGGAGAATGCCCATCTTGTTTTCTGCTTTTGTATTTTGAAGGGCTCTTAGCCACCCTCTACATACTAGGTGGACTTTAATTTTCCCCAGGGGCAGTTATTCATTCCTCTTTTATAAAATGTGGCTGTGTTGGATGAGGTGCATGGTGCTACTGAGTGCCTACGTGTCTGAGTGATCTCTCACTCTCTCGACGGCTACCTAGAGATGCACTTGGCTCTCCACTGAGCAGCCACATGCCTCCTTGATAACCCTTTGGTGTGGCAAATCTTGGAAAAATCGACTACATCGAAGTGCTTGTCCACAATAGTATTCGGTGCTGCACTTCTCAGCATAAGCAACCACACTGATTGGGGAGATGAGGCACACTTCCTGCATAAAGCATACTTCTTCTCATATCTTACCAGCCAACTGCACTTCAGGCATGCACGTTCGCTGTCATTTTGCAAGACTGGGATACTTGTAGCCCTAACAATTGTGACAGCCATTTTGTTTGTTTAGGAAATATTTGAACAACGGTTGCAAGGACTTTTGGCAGTTGTAATCCGGTTGAGGTATTTGCACTGCTTCTCGAAGAGAGTTTTTCTTGGGTTAGTTCAATTTAAGGTCCTAGGTCTTTGTGGCAGAGATGTCGGAGGATCAGCTAGAGGAAAGGCTGGAAGAGCAATTAGGGGGTATGGTAAATACAGCACTGGGAAAGTTGATGGGGTCACTAAATGGCACCATCAACAAGAAATTCAAAGCACTTTCTAAGAAAAATAAGGTTTAAAAAACAGCTGAATTTCCGGAATGCTCAGTTTGTGTAGCTACGACTCAAAGGAAAAGAGCTTCGAGTGACAACCATAATAGTAAGAGCAAGAAAACAAAGGTGACAAGGGAAGATCTGACACTTGATGGTGTTCATAATAGGATTAGTGCTTCTGTCACTGTGGAGGGGCAAGATAAAGTCAGAATGTTCCTTTAGTGATGAGGTTTCAGAGCCAGAAATTGATCTCTCTTACTCCTCAGAATTTGACTCCAACCATGAAGGTATCGAGCTCAGGAAGAAAAGGACATCAGAGGAGGCATCTAAGGCCTCAGGGTCAAAGATGGGCATAGTTGAACCTTTGGGGGATGAAATGTTTGAACCCCTGTGTATAAAACACCCTCTATTTCCTGAACAGGAGCCAAGACAGCACATGGCTGATTAGATCTCCTTCAGTTAAGAAGGGAGATCCCTAAAGAGGTGAAAACTCTGCTGAGATTCGAGTGCCTGCACTCTTCCCTGATAAGGTTGCTGTGACCCAGATTTGGACCCCACTGTAGTGGCATTTATTAATAAAAGTGGGAAAGACGCGAGAAAGGGCCTAGATAGAGACATTAAATCCTGCCAGGATTGCCTTTTGGACATGATTGGTATCCTAATATTTTTTAAATGGCCAAGGGTGCCTATCTTAATGAGATTCTAGTTGATGCCAAAGAATTACAACAGTGGGCCCAGGCAGGCATTTGCCTCTTGGACAATGGTAATACTGCTCTTTCTTATGAGAGAAAGAAGAGTGTACTCCTTCAGATCGATCCAAAATGGATTGAACCGGCAAATAAGGAGTCTTCAGCTCCATACAAAAGTCCCAAAATGATATTAAAAAGGTTTTTCAGGAGAGAGTTTTTGATAGGGCTGTTAGAATGAGGGGTCAGTTCCTTGACAAAGAATGTGACTTGGGATGTGGCATGAGGGTCACCCAGACAGGGTTTGTATCCTCCCAAGGAGTCTGCCCCCATAAACAAAGATTTTATTGCAGGTCTTTCAGAGCAGATAGGAGACAAAGAGGAATATCAGCAGGTAAGAATTTCAACAGACCTTTCAGATACCCCTACAATGGTGGGGGGCAGGTTGGCCCAGTTGTGAGAGAACTGGAAGCTGGTGACACAGGATCAATGAGTTTTAGAGACTGTCAAGTGATATAACCTGGAGTTTACAGATACCCCAGTTCAGACAGGGGCACCTCAGGAGATAACATTCTCAGAGACAGATTCAAAGTGGGTAACACAAGAGATAGAGGATTTATTGGCAAAAAAGGTCATAAAGGAGGTCACAGATGGTGGTATAGGTTTTATCAGCAATATATTCCTGGTCAACAAGAAAGACAAAGCTATGCAACCAGTGATCAATCTACAGGCATTGAACGAGTGGGTGGTGTACCACCACTTCAAGATGGAGGGAATTTAGCTGTTAGGAGATGTGTTAAGGAAAGGTGATTGGCTAATGAGGCTAGATCTCAAGGATGCGTTTTTGACTATACCGATTTGGCCACCTCTCCAGAGATATCTCCAGTTCAGCTCGATGGGAAAATTATGCCAATTTCGCAGTCTCCCATTCAACCTTTCCTCAGCACCTTGCTTTGTCCAATGGCAGCATAGCTACGGACAAGAGGAGTAAGGCTAATAATTTAGTTGGACGACATCCTAATTATAGGTCGGCACAAGGAAGTCGTTTTGAGGCATACAGAAATGAATATACAGTTACTATAAAATCTGGGCTTTGTGATAAACAAAAATAAATCTTCTTTGATCCCAAGTCAGGAAAGTCAGTTTCTGGGTTTTGTTGTGGACACAGTCCAGACAGAGTTGAGGTTACCAAGACAAAAGTTAAAGAAATTACAAAATGAATTGAGGCAGGTGTTAGGGATGAAGTAGATACCTTTAAGAGAATTTGCAAGTGTTCTTGGCTTGTTATCCTCAATGCTTCAGGCAATATTCCCAGGACCACTGTACTATTGGGCCCTTTAGAGACTAAAAACAAAATGCTTACAAACTAACTGGTCATGAGTGATGGCTCAAGAATGTAGAGGCATGGAACTGCAGGGCCATTTTTAGGGAGGAGTCGGAAGTAGTGATAGAGTCTAATGCAAGTTTAGAAGGATGGGGAGTGAGATGTGGGAACTCATCCACTGGTGGACGTTGGATAGTTCAAGAGAAGAGGTTACACATCAACTGCTTAGAATTGTTGGCAGGTTAATTTACAATAGGTTGCTTTACCCAAGGAATGATGAAATGATGTGTAATGCTTCGTATAGACAATGTGTTGGCTGTGAGATACCTCAACAAGATGCCGTACCACATTCAAAGGGACTAGCAGATTCGGTTGTGATAGAACAAAGTCCTTGTCTAAACAATGTTGTAGCGGACTGGTTTTCAAGGAAGTTTAAAGATTTGAGCATCTGGATGTTGAATAGGGAGGTATTTCTGGGATTCAGGAGGGATGGGGTCCTTTCGGTGTACATCTCTTTGCAGACAGATTGAACGTGAATCTGACAAAGTTTTTGTTTGGAGTCTGGAACCCGAAGCTTAGGGAATAGATGCTTTTCTGCTGGACTGGAGAGGTTTAGCTCCTTATGCTTTCCCTCCACTTGCTATACTACTGAGAGTACTTATGCAAATAAGGAGATGTAGGGAAACCGTGGTGGTAAGCCCAGTATGGAGGTCAAAAGCTTGGATCCCAATTATGATGGAAATGCCAAAAGATTATCCTGTCCTGATACCAACATTCAGAGAGTTAATTTTAAACCAGAGGGAGAGTTTCATTCTCTGGTAGAACAGGAACTTCTCAACTTGATGGCTTGTTAGATTTCAGAAGACAGTAGGAAATGCCAGGTCTTTTGACAGAGGCTTTCAGACTCATATCAGAATCTTGGCCCTCACGAACCAGGAAAACATATAGAATGGCTTGAAAGAAATGGGTTGTTGGTGTACAAAATAGAATTATGATCCCATTTCAACGGATATAGTCCATGTGATTAATTACCTAACCAAATTATTTCAATCTGAATTATCATACAGAATGGTGAATGTCTATAGGTTGGCTATATCAGCTGGTCATTCCTTAGTAGATGGCGTGTCTGCCAGTCAGAATTTACGCACTAGAAAAATTATGCTTAGTATGTGAGTCCTAAATCCACCTACGGTGAAGTACTGTTCATTGTGGGATGATATACAGGTTTTACAGGTCTTAGTGAGCTGGAGGTGATAACTCTTCCCTGTCGTTGAAACATGTTGCTTACAAACTGACACTTTTGCTTTGTCTGGTGTCTTTTAGATGGACTTCAGATGTAAGGGCTCTGGATGTTGCTAGTAGAGCCTACCAGCCAGAAGGAGTTCACTTCTATATTAAAAGGAGAACAAAAACTTTATCTAAGACTATATTCTACCTCTATTTTGAAACAAGTGAAAGAGTTTGTGTATTTAAATGTCTGAAAGAGTATGAAGAAAGAACTGAGAGTTTGAGAAGCAATGTTGCACAATTACCGGTTTCCTACAGGTAGCCTAAAGGAGCGGTTTCACCTCCAACGTTGGCAAGATGGGTGAAAGAGGTAATGAGAGAGGCAGGTGTGGATGTAAGTACATTTGGAGCTCATTCCCTTAGGAGCGTGTCAGCATCAAAAGCATTCATCTTGGGTGCTGACCTGCAAGATACCTTAGAAGCTGCAGATTGGTCAAATGAAAACAAGTGCAAAAGTTGCTACTTCAGACCTGTTGTGAATGCAATTGACAATGTTTTAACTACACTTTAAACTTGCATAATGTTAGCCTCCATGTCCTGACATAAAATGTCGATTTTTCACCGCCTGGTGAGCAGAAAATCTGGATTTTATTAATGATATAGAGGCTAAGATTATCCCATCACAGTAATACCCACCCTACTGAAATAAATACATGTTGTTCTGGTTTCCTTTCAGAATAAGAAGTCTTCAGAGAATGAAAACTGGAATGATGCGATAGGAGCATTCGCCTTTGGATTTCTAGTTCACTGTTTTGGGATTTATCTTGTTCGTAACGTTTGAAGAAGGAAGATGGCTGCGTGTTGCTGGACTTTCTACTTTATTGGAATGTTTAAAAGTTCTAAATTCTCTCTATTGTTGCAGCTGTGAGCAGACAATAAAAGCACATTTGCATTATCTTAGCCTCCTTGTCATTGATAAAATCCAGATTTTCTGCCCACCAGTCTGTGATAAATCTACATTGTCTTTTTAACCAGATGGGGTACGAGCAAGGTAACTCTGCACATTGCTAAATGGGCATATCATCTACATGAGTTTATTTTCATATACCAATGTTAATGCATATTGCTTATCTAGAGTGTCCATGGATACGGGTGATGGCATTAAGGAGGATGATTGTGTGATAGCAGTGACGAACATGGCAAGTAAACAGGACATAGAGGAAGAACAAAAGAAAGAAGTGAGTGGGGATTGTGGTGTGTGCACCATGAGGAGAAAGACAATAATAGACTTTTGGTGGCAAGAAATGGACAGATACACTGAGAGATTTGGAAGTCTGTTTTAGTTGCACATACGCAAAGGAAATTCACATTATTCCCATAACATTCCCCAAGCAAGAGTGCTAAAACAGGATGACATTTGTGGTCCTTTTCATGAGTCGAGTTTGGGGGGGAAAATGTGTTACTGTAATGAATGATTATTTTTCAAAGTGGCCTCAGAAGGATAATTAGGAAGATATCATGTCTGAAAATGTGATTGAATTTTGGGAGTGCGTTCCCAAATCAATTTTACCTTAATGAGATACGGACCATCACCGAAGCTTTGGATATTTTCAGTTCATATGCATTAGCCATTTTACAATCAACAGGGATGTGGTTGCCAAATAAACTTTTTCCATAGACTACCTCATAGCAAATGCTTTTCGCTCAAACGTGGCATAGAGCCAGATGTACAAAACACTGCCCCCATTCCTATAATACACTGTGGGACCCTGGACATCTCTCATCTGACTCTGTTTTTAGGAGGTTTTCAGTCCACACATAACTTAGGGCCGGATTTAGCTATTAGCAGAAGAATTAGTCTGTCACAACGGTGATGGATATCCTATCCGCCAATATCTAAATCCCTTTATATACTATGGGATTTAGATACTGGTGGATGGGATATCCGTCACTGTTGTGACTGAGTAACTTGTCCACAAATATCTAAATCAGGCCCTTAATCTTTGATTGGGTGGCATCACTGCCACTTTGTATCACACTTAGGGGGTCATTCCGACCCCGGCGGGCGGCGGGCGCCGCCCGCCGGGCTGAGACCGCCAGAAGACCGCACCGCGGTCAAATGACCGCGGCGGTCATTCTGACTTTCCCGCTGGGCCGGCGGGCGACCGCCAAAAGGCCGCCCGCCGGCCCAGCGGGAAAGACCCAGCAACGATGAAGCCGGCTCCGAATGGAGCCGGCGGAGTTGCTGGGGTGCGACGGGTGCAGTGGCACCCGTCGCGATTTTCAGTGTCTGCCAAGCAGACACTGAAAATCTTGCTGGGGCCCTGTTACGGGGCCCCTGCACTGCCCATGCCAGAGGCATGGGCAGTGCAGGGGCCCCCAGGGGCCCCACGACACCCGTTCCCGCCAGCCTCTTGCAGCGCCGCCATGGAGGATTCCTTTGGCCAGGGGAAAACCAGCGGGAAACTGCTGGTTTCCCTTTTCTGACTGCGGCTTTACCGCCGCGGTCAGAATTGGCCAGGAAGCACCGCCAGCCTGTTGGCGGTGCTTCCGTGGTCGTTGGCCCTGGCGGTCAATGACCGCCAGGGTCAGAATGACCCCCTTAGTCTGCAGATCTGCTCTATCTAGAAATCATTAACTTATGTGGTCAAATTGCTGGGATATTTGCCTAAAATAGGCTTGAAGACTTGAAGTGGAGCACGTGATACTCACAAATGCAGATTTAATAATAATTACAACTAGGTAGGTAGTGACAGAGCCATTAATTGTAACTGGGACCTTGTTTACTAGATACTCTACTTTTGCATACTTTAACCGAAGGGCCTTTATATTGAACAAAAAGTGTCCCTCAGTCGCACAGACTTCTGACCTCTCACTAGCGTCCTTAATTAGTGGAATCTGCTAATAAATAAAAAAATACAGAGAATCTTGACAGCCTCCAACATAACTATAAGCTCATCTGCTGTAAGTATGCTATGTGCATTGGGGGTGTAAACATCTTTTGTTATGCCAACGAAATTCATGAAATTTCTCTATGTGAATGCAGCCATATGTAACTTATCGCAAAAGTCGTTGGTTTGACAATTTGCACGCATTTTTTACAGAGCGGAATCGGCTTGAACATGGAATGTTTCTTGGGAGACTGGTATAAACATAAAACGCCTTCCTGGAGGCAATGTCTTCTGCAGCCAGATCTTTGCCATGACCTCCATAACCTTCGATGTTTTGGATTTTTTTGAGATTTGCAAACAAAAGTCAGTTTTGCATATCCCTTGTGTGCATTTGCTTAGTGACGGAGCTGCATTTGCTTAGTGACGAAGCTGAAACGTCTACAGTCAGACAAAAAACGCAGTGGGTCATTACAACCCTGGCGGTCCAAGACTGCCAGGGCTGTTCCGGAGGAAGCACCCCCAACAGGCTGGCGGTGCTTCACAAGGCATTACGACCGCAGCGGATCCCCGCCACAATGGCCCCTGGCGGTTGTAATCCGCCAGGTCAGTGCTGCGAGTCCCCCTACTGCCAGCTTTTTCCTGGCGGTTTGAACCGCCAGGAAAAGGCTGGCGGTACGGGGAGTCCCGAGGCCCATGCCCTGACAGAGCCCCGTGCAGCTTTTCACTGTCTGCTATGCAGACAGTGAAAAGCACGACGGGTGCAACTGCACCCGTCGCACAGCCGCAACACCGCCGGCTCCATCTTGTGTTGCGGCCGAGATCCACGCTGGGCCGGCGGGCGGAAACTAGGTTTCAGCCTGCCGGCCCAGCGGGGATCTCCAAATGGCCGCGGCAGGAGTGCGGCCGCATTGGCGGCCGCCCGGCGGTCTGATCTTAGCCGCCCGCCAAGGTCGTAATGAGGGCCTTAATGTCGATGTACTACCTTTTGCAGATGTTTTTTTTAAACTATTACCAAAGGGCTGGACCATAGGCTACATGTGGCCTCCATCACACCTAAATGTAACATCTTGACATCTTCACCAGTGATGCTGTCTTCAACCTTATTTGACAGCCTGTGTATCTGGTAGGGGAACCCCAGGGTACCCTCAAAGATTATGTTATGTGGCTCCAATCTGTCATGCCTGGTTTAAGAGATATTAGCTCAGGGAACTGCTGATAGACCCTCTTCTCTGCTGCTCTGATGCGAAGGGAGAAGAGTCACTCCTTTCACTGATCTGTATTTTACTGTGCAGACATTCAGGGAGCGAGTTACCTGCTGCATCCTAAGCTGCTAGTTAGGCAGCACCTTCTCATTGGACTCAAATTCAGGCTTTCACTTGTTGACACAGAAAACTCTGTAGTAAATCCTTTTTTAAATACATTTTTATTAGAATTGTTGCAAGCAGAAGATCAAACACAGAATAATATAACAGAAAACAGCACATGGCATCGCTGATATAATCAAGAAAAAAGAAAAAACAATAACCAGAAAAGAAGAATTAGTACAAAAATATCTGAACAAATGCTCATAAACACAGATTAGCCCAAACCCTTTTGAGCCACCCTCAAACCCTGAGTCCTCTTGCATTATGAATAGCAGCCTCAAACTCATAAATCTGTAAAAACAGTAGCCACCATTCAAAGACTGTAGGGAGAGTAGGCTGAACACAGACTCTTGCGATACATAACCGAGCTCTGATAATCGCGCTCAACACCACTGAGATAAATCTTGGGTTAATAGACCACTCAAAAGGACACTGCAAATGAAAAGATAGCAACTGCGTAACACCAGACCAGAAAGTGCCAGGGCATTCAACAAACGTGTGAGTAATATTAGCTGCATACTGGTCGCACTTGGGACAATGCATCTTATAGTTCAGATAATTTCTAGTCCATTTAAAAATACTATCTGGGCTGTAGTATGACATACACAGTGTATGAATGTTTTGTAATTTGGGACTGACTGAGCATACATAGCGATTAATGACATCAAACCCCCGAGATTTCATCAGCTAAAATAACCTGACCAAGCCTAGCACCCCACTTAGAGCTAAAACAGATCGATCATCGGCCCTATCAGCCGACATGATCCGATACAGGACCCTGATTGAAGATTGGAAGTCTAATGTGTAGAGGTCAGCCAAGATGTCTTGATCCCTGTTCCAAGCCATAAAGACATTGTTATAGTTGTGTATTGTGGAATGTGGAGTGTAGAATGTTAGATGGTTCTGGAGGGTGGAATGGGAGCGAGGTCATTACTCGTTGGATCTTGCTGGAGGAAGGATTGTACTGTGCTGTTTACTATTAAACACACTATGGCCCTCATTCTGACCCTGGCGGTCGGTGATAAAGCGGAGGCCAACCCGCCAACAGGCCGGCGTCCAAAATATGCAATTCTGACCCTGGCGGGAACCGCCAACACAGCCCGCCGCCTTAACACTCCGCCCGCCACGGCGGAACAAACAAACAGCGCGGCGGTCACCGCCAACAGCCAGGCGGCAGACAATGTACCGCCCACCCTATCACGACCCACCAATCCGCCACCTTTTCCGGGGCGGGAGCACCGCCGATAAAAACACGGCGGAAACAGACTACGAACGGGAAAACGCTCACCTCCACATACTCCACGCGAGATTCCGGCAGTATGGAACCCGAGTTACAGGTCATCCCCGCACTCCTATACCTGCTCCTGTACCAGGAGCACGCCCGGCGGCGCGGAAGACATCGGTGAGTACTGCACCTACGACACAGGGGAGGGAAAAGATTACCGGCACACACCCACCCACCCACACCCACTACAACACACACATCAATGCACCCACAGATCACTGTCACAACCCACAAACCCCCCCCTCCGAAATAATGCAAAGACCAAAAGAAGAGATCTTAAACGGGCAGATATATTGAAAAATGGACAGCAGTAATCCAAATAAATAAATAAACTATGTACAAAATATATACATCTACTATATGTAGTCCAACCACTGTCCGTGGACCACAGGGGTCCTGAGCAAAGGGGCAAGGCCCAGTCCCACGACAAGAACTCCACGGAGAGAACACTGCAGGGGCATCAGAAAGAAAAAAGGACAGGCACCTCAGGGGGAAGGGAAGGGGGGGCACCTCAGCCACTTGAGTACACGACGCCAGATCCACGAGGGGACTCCATGACCACTGGCCCATCCTGGGGAGTGCAAAGCCACAGTCCATACAGTCCATACAGTGGGTGGCCTGCCCACTGGGCCATCCTGGGGAGTGCAAAGCCACAGTCCATACAGTCCATACCGTGGGTGGCCTGCCCACTGGGCCATCCTGGGGAGTGCAAAGCCACAGTCCATACAGTCCATACCGTGGGTGGCCTGCCCACTGGGCCATCCTGGGGAGTGCAAAGCCACAGTCCATACAGTCCATACAGTGGGTGGCCTGCCCACTGGGCCATCCTGGGGAGTGCAAAGCCACAGTCCAAACAGTCCATAACAGACTCCACTGCCACTGGAGGAGGCATGTTGGCCAGAGGACATCCTGCAGCCCTGCCCGAGACAGATCCTGCCCTGCCACGTCTGCCAAAGGGCCAGCGGTTCTTGCCTGGAAGGGCCCAGTTCAGCGGTTCTTGAGACGGCGGTCCCCAGCGGAGCGGTGCTGGAGACGGCGGGGCCCAGTACAGCGGTTCTTGCCTTGAAGGGCCCAGTTCAGCGGTTCTTGCCTGAAGGGCCCAGTTCAGCGGTTCTTGCCTTGAAGGGCCCAGTTCAGCGGTTCTTGCCTTGAAGGGCCCAGTTCAGCGGTTCTTGCCTTGAAGGGCCCAGTTCAGCGGTTCTTGCCTTGAAGGGCCCAGTTCAGCGGTTCTTGCCTTGAAGGGCCCAGTTCAGCGGTTCTTGAGACGGCGGTCCCCAGCGGAGCGGTGCTGGAGACGGCGGGGCCCAGTTCAGCGGTTCTTGCCTTGAAGGGCCCAGTTCAGTGGTTCTTGCCTTGAAGGGCCCAGTTCAGCGGTTCTTGCCTTGAAGGGCCCAGTTCAGCGGTTCTTGCCTGAAGGGCCCAGTTCAGCGGTTCTTGCCTTGAAGGGCCCAGTTCAGCGGTTCTTGCCTTGAAGGGCCCAGTTCAGCGGTTCTTGCCTTGAAGGGCCCAGTTCAGCGGTTCTTGCCTTGAAGGGCCCAGTTCAGCGGTTCTTGCCTGAAGGGCCCAGTTCAGCGGTTCTTGCCTTGAAGGGCCCAGTTCAGCGGTTCTTGCCTTGAAGGGCCCAGTTCAGCGGTTCTTGCCTTGAAGGGCCCAGTTCAGCGGTTCTTGCCTTGAAGGGCCCAGTTCAGCGGTTCTTGCCTGAAGGGCCCAGTTCAGCGGTTCTTGCCTTGAAGGGCCCAGTTCAGCGGTTCTTGCCTTGAAGGGCCCAGTTCAGCGGTTCTTGCCTTGAAGGGCCCAGTTCAGCGGTTCTTGCCTTGAAGGGCCCAGTTCAGCGGTTCTTGCCTTGAAGGGCCCAGTTCAACGGTTCTTGAGATGGCGGTCCCCAGCGGAGCGGTGCTGGAGACGGCGGGGCCCAGTTCAGCGGTTCTTGCCTTGAAGGGCCCAGTTCAGCGGTTCTTGCCTTGAAGGGCCCAGTTCAGCGGGTCTTGCCTTGAAGGGCCCAGTTCAGCGGTTCTTGAGACGGCGGTCCCCAGCGGAGCGGTGCTGGAGACGGCGGGGCCCAGTTCAGCGGTTCTTGCCTTGAAGGGCCCAGTTCAGCGGTTCTTGCCTTGAAGGGCCCAGTTCAGCGGTTCTTGCCTTGAAGGGCCCAGTTCAGCGGTTCTTGCCTGAAGGGCCCAGTTCAGCGGTTCTTGCCTTGAAGGGCCCAGTTCAGCGGTTCTTGAGACGGCGGTCCCCAGCGGAGCGGTGCTGGAGACGGCGGCCATTCTATGGCCAACTGCTCATTGCCTGGTGGTGCCCTCCTGGGCAGCGGGGATGGTGCTCCTTCAATGCCCACCTGGGCTGTGGGTGGTGGGGCCCTCCTGGCCAGCTGGGCTGGGTCCTCCCTGGGCAGCGGCTATGGGGGTGGTGGGCTCTCCCTGGGCAGCTGTGACGGTTCCTCCCTGGGCAGCGGCTATGGGGGTTGCGGGCTCCTCCTGGGCAGCTGTGACGGGTCCTCCATGGGCAGCAGGCCTGCTGCCTGACTTCTCCGCCTTGCTGCCCTTGCCCTCCTTAGTCGGGAGTCTGTGGCCCTTTCCTCCCTTTGGAGCTGTGGCTGTTGACGGTGGCTGGCTAGTGTCCTGGGGGGATATAGAACCCGGGCTCCTGGAAAGAAGGTAGCAGTAGAGAGATAGATTTTCCTGGGACAATGGATAGTGGTAGGTACAGTGGGTATGGGAGTGGAGGGAGAGGATGTGGTTGTAGGCGAGACAAGTTTGCTGTCTTTGGGTGCAGGTGCAGGAGCGGGAGGCTGTCGTGAGGTGGATGGCTGTTGGGTGGGTGGGTGGCTGCGTTTGTGTAGTGTGGAAGAGGGGGTGACAGACACAGTGGGAGAGGACACAGGGGACGTGTAAATGGCAGTGGGGGTGGTGACTGCACGTGTGCGGACTGTACTGGAGGGTGTGCTGGTGATGGAAACACTGGCTGATGGTGAGGTGAATGAAGGTGTGAGTGTAGACGTCACAGGGAGGGAGGAGGGAGACGAGGAGGTGGGGGTCACAGAGGTGGTAGGCTGGCATGTCTGCATCGGAATGTTGCTTGTGTGAATGTCTGCGTGATCTGTGGTGCTTATGTTTGGATGAGCTGCTCTTGGGTGTTGAGGTGTGCAGGCTGGTCTGATGGTGTGGGTGGGACAGGCAGAGGAACAGGAGACTGGGAGGAGGGAGTTAGTAGAGGGAGGCAGGAGACAGGGACAATGGCTGCCGTCAGTGCTGAGGCCAGAGCCTGGAACTATCGCTGATGGGCAGCCTGACCCGAATGAATGCCCTCCAGGTACGCATTGCTGCGATGAACCTCCCTCTCCACCCCCTGGATGGCATTCAAAAGGGTAGTCTGCCCAACAATGAGCGTTCGGAGGAGGTCAATGACCTCCTCACTGAGGGCAGCGGGGGTAACAGGGGCAGGGCCTGAGGTGCCTGGGGCGAAGGAGATGCCCGGCTTCCTGGCAGAGCGGGCACGGGGCGAACGCTGAGGGGCTGCTGGGAGGGCGGAGATGGTGCGCTGGGTGGCAACTGTACCTGTAATGGCGGGGGGCACGGATGGTGCCACCCCCGCAAGGGAGCTCCCTTCCGAGGACGTGTCCGTGTCGCTGCAGGGTCCAGTCGTCCCCGTTGTGGAGCTCCCCTCGCCCTCCGTCTCACTGGTCCAGTCAGACTCTGTGGCATGGTCCTCCTGGGCCATGTGAGATGCAGCTCCCTCCTGCCCCGATGCCACTTCTCCTCCGCCTGATGATGCTGATGCACACAAGCACAGAAAGACAAACAAAAAGGGGGGGGGAGAGAGAAATAAAGAGATTTTGAGTACATGGATCACCGGTACAGTTAGCGGACATGACAGACACAGATGCCCCCTGCACTAAGTTGCGCACTTGGGGTCCCCTACGCATTCCGTGGAACATGCCCTACACGCCTAGAGTTGACAACTGCACCCATGGATGACACGGCCCAGGGATGGCTGTACTGGCACACTACTGAGGGTGGTGGCTGGGGACACAGGGGCTTACGGGGGTGCCCAGCCTACAGATATCGCCCTGGCCTAGGGGGACCCACAGCCCTCCTCCCCCACCCAGACACCTCCACTGCGCGACAACAGAGTAGATTATGCTTGTACTCACCCCCTTGTGTCTGCTGTGCTGCCCTCACGCGCCCATCCAAATCAGGGTAGGCCACCGCCAGGATCCGGAACATCAGGGGGGTCAGTTGACGGCAGGCACCCCGCCTACGTTGGGAGGCCATCCCCAGCAGAGACTCGGCGGTCTTCTTGGTCCCGCGGCGGATGTCCTCCCACCTCTTGCGGCAGTGGGTGCCCCGTCGATGGTGGACCCCCAGGGTCCGGACTTCCTTGGCGATGGCATGCCAAATCCCGATCTTCTCATGGGCGCGGACCTATGTGACACGTACAGGGAGGGAGAAATACCACGTTCAAGTTTGTCTGCATTTTCGTTGCCAGTGGCCCAACGCCCCCCATCCCCGCCAGGCCCCCCGCCATGCCCCCCGCCAGGCCCAACATGCCCCCCATCCCCGCCAGGCCCCCCGCCAGGCCCCCCGCCAGGCCCAACATGCCCCCATCCCCGCCAGGCCCCCCGCCAGGCCCAACATGCCCCCCATCCCCGCCAGGCCCAACATGCCCCCCATCCCCGCCAGGCCCCTCGCCAGGCCCCCCGCCAGGCCCAACATGCCCCCCATCCCCGCCAGGCCCCCACCAGGCCCAACATGCCCCCCATCCCCGCCAGGCCCCCCGCCAGGCCCAACATGCCCCCCATCCCCGCCAGGCCCCCCGCCAGGCCCCCCGCCAGGCCCCCCGCCAGGCCCAACATGCCCCCCATCCCCGCCAGGCCCCCAAGCCAGCCAGTGGCCCCAAATCCATATTGAATTAAACTCACTTGTTGGTCTGGAGGACCGTAGAGTAGCGCATACTGGGGGAGGACCCCATCCACAAGTTTCTCCAACTCTTCTCCAGTGAAGGCAGGGGCCCTTTCCCCAGGCGCAGCAGCCATTGTCCCTTCCAGACCGAGGTCACAGCAACACTTGCAGTATAGGTCCTCTCCTGTGAAAGTTCAAGTCGCGAGTGAATAAGTAGATAGAAAATGGCGGTCACGCCCGCGGCGGTGCGTACCGCCACCGCCGGCGCCCTTCGCCATTGGCTCCTGAAACCCATAGGCTTCAATGTTAACCAATGCGGCTTCGCGCCGCGGTCTTCGACCGCCGACCGCCGCGGTGTGCCACGCCAGCGCATTGACCTCACATCCCATTGTCACACTTCACAGGTCAGGCAGCCGCCATTTCGAGGGTCCACATGGCTCAATTTGAACTGCGTCACACAGGCCTAGGCCTTGCATAGCCACTCAGACACGCCATTCACTGCATAGAGAATCGTTTACTGTGCAAGCTGTGAGTACGTACCTGTGGGTTGCTTGACTGTGTGCTCCATGTTGTCCTTCCTAGGCACCGTCCGCTGGGTTTGGCGAGGAGACGGATGAATCCTCCCATGTACAGGCCGCTGGTGGACCTGTCGACAATGGAAGCACGCCACATTATCCTGACCTACCGGCTTGACCGTGCCACTATACATGAACTGTGTGCCCAGCTGGAGCCCGACCTGATGTCCCCCATCCGCCAACCCACAGGGATTCCCCCTCTGGTGCAGGTCCTGTCAGTACTCCATTTCTTGGCAAGTGGGTCATTTCAGACAACAGTGGGAATTGCTTCTGGGATGTCTCAGCCCATGTTTTCGAAGGTGTTATCCAGAGTGTTGTCTGCCCTGATGAAATACATGAGGAGCTACATCCTTTTCCCTGAGGTGGGCGAATTGGCTACAGTGAAGGGTGATTTCTATGCCCTTGGACATATTCCCAACGTCATTGGTGCCATTGATGGGACCCATGTGGCTTTGGTTCCCCCAAGAGACAGGGAGCAGGTGTACAGGAACAGAAAAAGTTACCATTCCATGAACATCCAGGTGGTGTGTTTGGCTGACCAGTACATCTCGCATGTAAATGCCAAATTCCCTGGGTCAGTGCATGACGCCTACATCCTAAGGAATAGCAGCATCCCTTACGTGATGGAACAGCTAGAGAGACACCGTGTATGGCTATTGGGGGACTCTGGGTACCCCAACCTGTCGTGGCTACTGACCCCAGTAAGGAATCCCCGGACCAGGGCAGAGGATCGGTACAATGAGGCCCATGGGCGTACTAGGAGGGTGATCGAACGCACCTTCGGCCTCCTAAAGGCCAGGTTTCGGTGCCTGCATATGACAGGTGGATCCCTAATGTACTCACCTAAGAAGGTGTGTCACATCATCGTGGCCTGCTGCATGCTTCACAACCTGGCTTTGCGCCGCCAGGTGCCTTTCCTGCAGGAGGATGGTCCAGATGGTGGTGTTGTGGCAGCTGTGGAACCTGTGGAGAGTGAAGAGGAGGAAGACGACGGGGATGAAACAGACAACAGGGACAGAATCATTGCACAGTACTTCCAATAGGACACAGGTAACAATTCAAACATAATTTAGTAAATGTAAAATACTCTCCTGCATCTCTGCTGCCTGTCTATTTGCCCCAGTGTATGATGACTGAGTTGTGGCTTTTCCCTCCCTATTTCAGATCTGGGGTCCCCACTACGAGTCCTGTGCTTCGTTTCCCCATGGACTACAGCTTTGTGGCAGCTGTTTGTTGACTTCACTATGTACAAGGACATATTTGCACTGTCATCTCAATTACAATATTTTGAACTCACAGCCAGACTCCAGATAGTTTTGTGCAAAATAGGTGTTTATTTCAGTGCTCAAAATGGGATGGGTGGTTTCAAGGGGGTGGGGGCTATGGTGAAGGAATGTCCATGGCAGAGTCCAGAGTAACAGTCACACAGGTGCATTGTCCATAGGCCTGTGGAGAGATGGAGCATGGGCAGTTCAAGGATGGACAGGGTGACAATGTGGGACAGTGGGATGACATCAGGTGGTATCCTTTGCTGGCGGGGGTCTTGACATCCTACTCTGTCTTCTTGCGCGATCTCAGGGCCCTCTTGCGGGGTGGTTCTTCTCCTGCAGGAGGTGGGGGTCTGGTGGGCTGCTGTTGTGCGGGGGCCTCCTGTCCACTAGCGCCGGCGGAGGTGGTTGGCTGTTCTTGGTCCAGGCTAGTGGCAGGGGCCCTTTGTTGTTGTTGAGTGTCCGTCCTGGTGTTGATGAGTTCCTGCAGCAGCCCTACCATGGTAACCAGGGTGGAGGTGAGGGCTCTGATGTCCTCCCTGTACCCCCGATAGTGTTCCTCCTGCAGTACCTGGATCTCCTGGAACCTGGCCAGTACCGTCGCCATCGTCTCCTGGGAGCGGTTGTATGCTCCCATGATGGTGGTGAGGGCCTCGTGGAGAGTGGGTTCCCTGGGCCCGTCCCCCCCCTGTCGCACAGCTGCCCTCCGAGTTGCCCTGTTTCCCTGGGCCTCTGCCCCCTGGCCGGTGTGCCCACTACCACTGCCCCCAGGTCCCTGTTGTTGTTGGGGTGGTTGGTTATCCTGGGTGCCCTGTAGTGGTAGACACACCGCAGATTGACGCACCCTGGAGACAGAGGCATGGGCCCGCTGGGTGGGAGCTGTGCTGGTGTTCCCAGAGGGGTTTGGGTCTGTAGTGGCCTGTGCCTGTGTGAGGGGAACCGACTGTCCAGAGGTCCCCGATGGTCCGGGCTGGTCATCAGTGTCCAGGTCGACAGAGCTGCTGTCATCGCTGACGGCCTCTTGGGTGGGGGGTGTGGAGAATTCTGGGCCCTCCGTGGCGGTGTGTTGGCGGTCGGGTCCTGCAGGGGTATAGAGGTATGGTTATAGTTTCAATGTGTGCCATATGGGTGTATCTGTGGGTTCCCGTGTCCCCAAGTGCTGGCATTCGTGTGTGGGGGCTTTGGTGAGGGTGGCTTGTGGGGGGGATGTGTATATGCATTGGGCATGCTTTGGTGATGGGTGTCCATGCTTAGTGGACGCATGCAGGCCTAGGTTTTGGGATGTGTGGGTTGTGATGGTGAGACATTGGCAGGGAATAGGTGTGCTGGGGGTGGGGGTGAGGATGGTGGTGGGGGTGAGGATGGTGGTGGGGGTGAGGGTGGGGGTGAGGATGGGGTTGGGGGTGAGGGTTGGGTTCGAGGATGGGGGTGAGGGTTGGGGTATGATTTGGCATGCAGGTGGGGGGGAAGCAGTATTGAAGCTTCAACTTACCAGAATCCATTCCTCCGCCGACTCCTGCGAGGCCGTCAGGATGCAGGATGTTCAAGACTTCCTCCTCCCATGTTGTAAATTGTGGGGGTTGAGGTGGGGGTCCTCCGCCAGTCTTCTGCACGGCGATGTTGTGCCTGGATACCATGGAACGCACCTTCCCCCGTAGGTCGTTCCATCGCTTCCTGATGTCTTCCCGATTTCTGGGGTGCTGTCCCACAGCGTTGACCCTGTCGACAATCCTCTGCCATAGCTCCGTCCTCCGGGCAATGCTGGTGTATTGGATCTGTGTGCCGAAGAGCTGGGGCTCTACCCGAACGATTTCCTCCACCATGACCCTGAGTTCTTCGTCTGAGAAGCGGGGGTGTCTTTGGGGTGCCATGGAGTGGTGCGTATGATGTGTGGGGTGGAGTATGTGTAGTTAAGTGTGTTGAGTGTGGTGGTGTGTGTTGTTTTGTGTGTGGATATTGTGTGGGTGATGGTGTAGTGTGCCTCTGTGTGATGGTGTTCTGTGATCGCTGCTGTGTCTCTCAGTGCTTCTTTTTGGATTTTGGTCGAAGGGGTTTGTGGGTGATGTGGGTGTGTGTTTTATATTGTATTGTGTGTGTGGGAGTGGTGTGTGTATGTGTATCAGGTGTGTGGAATTCAAATCGGCCAATGTGGCTGAGTTTTGTTCGTTTGTGTGTATTCTGACCGCGGCGGTGTGTACCGCCAATGGAAAACCGCGTTTGAAAGACCGCCGCGTGGATTCGTGGGTCGTAATGGCATGGGCGTATTTCTGTTGGCGTGACGGTGGAGGTTTGGTCACCTCCACTTTTCCGCCGACCGCTGGTCTGGCGGTCTGTTGTGGCTGTCGGATTTTCGGAGGTTTGGCTGCTGCGGGTCAGAATGACCGTGGCGGGTTACCGCGACCGCAGCGGAATTATGGAGGATTTCTGACCGGCGGTAGGCGCCTTTTACCGCCGAGGTCAGAATGACCACCTATATACTTCTTATTTGTGTGTTTCTTGGATCTTACACGTGGCAACGAGACACGACACCTGTTACTATATTTGATTGCACAGGAGCAGTGTCATTTCTGGCAGCATTTCTGATCTCACCTGATCTTTCTCTGCTGTTAGAGCACTCCAGCACCGTGTACGGCGTGTGGCGTGCAGCCAGAATGGTAGGAGGCTTTGGTATTGTGCTGTTTTGACGGAATGCTGTTTGGAGGAGAGCGTCAGAGTTAATATCAAATTGAAGCGGTGAACATGTTATAAAAAATGCATCGTACTCCTCAAACATCGAGCGTAAGTTCTGTTTATTTGACCTACTAGAGCAAAGACACGCTTCTCCGCCACCAACGCCACCACTGTTTTTAAAAACACCCTTGACATTCCATTGCGAGAGCGCCAGTGCCCTCAGGCTCGAGATAAGCTCTTGGGCTCGAGAGAACACTTGTGGCTCCCGGACCAATATAATACATCCCCCGCCATCATCAATTTCTAACAAAATACATGAATTTGCAATACAATGTGAAAAGAAAAAATGTTCCAATAAACTAAACAAATACAAGAAAGGAAAACGTACGAATACAAAGAGAAAACATTTTTTTTCATTACTTCAGAACTTTTCATTTTTTTCATTACTTCAGAACTTTTCACTTGACACTTATATCTCTTACATCATTCAAATAAGCAGGTGGTCTTCTCTCTCTTGCCACTCTACGCTCCTTCTTATCCCCTTCATTTTCCCCACTGAGTTGTCCCTCTCTCCCCTCATCACATGGAGATAACTCTGGAGAAACAACAACTCCTCCATCTCTCTCATTGCCCCCCTCAGCTCATAAAACCATAATATTCTTCTCCAGCATTGGTGACTCTCATTTTCCCTTCATGTATGCTACCTTTTTGGTACGAGGCTACATTGCATTTATTCCATTTAGCTCCATTTGCTAAAACCACTTCGAAAGTGTTCACTTGTTTTACTTCAAAAGGACCCCAAAATTTAGTCCAACCAGTACCCCTACGTCCATCCTTGACCTTCACCCAATCTCCAACTTGTATACCAGAACCTCTACCTCACTGTGAAATTTCCATATTCTCCTCAATCTTAGTCATGTCATCCTTCAGCCAACTAGGGACCAACTTTGTTCTTGCCTCCGCCCTCTCATGAATTCAAACAGCGTTTTTCCCTTGTCCTTTAACTGCGTGGTACGATGAGCCCAGACCGCCTCTTGTACTGTCAGACCAACGTTTTGATTACTCTGTACAGCCAACTGAATTGTACCTTTGATCATACGATTCATGCGCTCAACAATACCATTGGCTTGGGGATTATAAAGTGAAGTACGTCTGTGTGCAATGCCATAAGCTAATAAGATCTCTTTCATCTCAAGATATGTCAATTGCGTACCACTGTCAGTAATAATGGTGTGGGGACAACCTTCCCTGTGAAATATTGCCTTCAAAACGGAAATGGTACTCCTTGTTGACACCTCCCTCATGAACTCAACCTCCATCCATTTGGAAAATACATCCACCAAGACTAAATCAAACCTTAGATCATGATATACATCAGGCACTGGCCCCAAAAAATCCATACAGACAGTGTGCCACGCCTCACCAGGATATTCAATATGTCCCATTACTGACTTCCTGCCAAGTTTTAACCTTTTTTCACTCTCCCTACACTGTACACACTCTTCCACCCACTGTACAGTTTGCATGTCAACTCAGGCCACCAAATATCTTCCTTAAGTCTTCTTTGGGTAAGAGTTTGACCCAAATGGCCTTCATGTGCCAATTGTATAATTTCCCTTCTCAAACTCTCCGGGGGCACAAATTTGCACCTCTCATCACTATTCCACCATCACCTATCGATAGTTCGTCCAAAACCTTGATATAGGGTCTCACAGAAACTGCCACAGTACTCTCTCTCCTTCCTCCCTCCAAAATCATCTTACTCACACACTGAAGCACAGTATCATTCACCACGCCCTGCAACCACTCTGCTTTAGAAAATACTCCTAAACCATGTTGCACAACATCCTCCATGCATGCCACCGCTCCTTCTTCTCCCTTCGTCAATACCGCTTCACCATCAACAAGTTTACGATCTACTGCGAGTCGTGAAAGAGCATCAGCCTGAACATGACATCATCCTTGAATGTATTCAACCCTGTATACATACTCCTGCAGGCGAGCCGCCACCCTTTCCAACCTTGCCGAACCCTTACCAGCACCTCCTGCTGACAGCACTTTAACTAGGGGTTTGTGATCTAACTATAATAGGTACCTTCCTGACTTTATGTTTCACTGCAACTGCTCCCGGCTTCATACGAATTTTGTGTACATAACCCTTTAGCTCCCCCAACTCCTCTCGAAACACCTCCTTCACTTCCTCAAGAATAACATTGACATCCACATCATCAACAATCAATATTTGTTCCATTCCTCTAGGATCCACTATAATGTTCAAGTCATATTGGTGCATCCAACCCAATATTGGTGGCCCAGACTCGGCCACATACACTTTTCCAAAGGCTTCTCTCGTTTTAAAACAAATAACAGTGGAAAAGTAACCCAAAATCTCAATTTCCTCCCCTTGATAGCCCCCAAGACAAATATCCTTATCGGTTAATTCAAGATGCGGCCAATTCTTCATGAAGACATCTTTGGGAATGATCGTGTACTTTGATCCAGTATCCACAATCAACTCTACACTCACTCCTTCAACTGTGAACCAAGCTTTGGGCCTACTCTCTCTCCTATCACTGACCACATTGTCATCGCCTAAGCTAAGTATGCGGTCAGTCAGCTCACATCTATCCATTTTTCTTTTTGTTTTTTTTATGGTTTATTAGTTGCTTAGAATTTATTTATATATATAAATATATATACATTGCTTTTGTCATTTTACAGCTCGGCAAGGATGACACTATGTCAATCCTATGCTTAAAGACTTTGCTGTATAAATGGCAAAAGACTTTGTCACTATCTAGCTCGGCGAGGATAGCACTGTGCTAATCCTATGCTTAAAGACTTTGCTAGATAAGCAGACATTTGAGGTGAGCAAATCTAGAGTGTCGCTGGTGTTGCAGGGTGCTCCTTACTAGAGCAGCTCTCCACCTAAAATGGGGAACTTCCCAGAGTTCTCCTTTGTGTTTTGCATATATATATATATATATATACATATATATATATATATGTAAGTTGTTTAAAAACCAAAAAGAAAACCTTACCTTAAAATTAGTTGTTCAGGCGATTGTTATTCAGGCACAACTGTTGTTTAGACAGTAGTTGTTTAGTACTTAGTTGTAGAGACATTTTAGTTGTTTAGCAGTAGTGGTTTAGGCTACAGTTGTTTTGGACCTAGTTGTTCTCTCACATATTCATTCAACCGTGCACTTAAAGAAAGTATTGGATGGGCACTGGGATTCGGTGGACAGTTGATGGAGAAATTAAGGGAAAAGTTACGGCATTATCGTATAACACCACACAGTACTACAGAAGTGAGCCCTTTTAGATTGCTGAAAGGAAGACATCCTGTGTCTAAACTGTGTCCATGGTGGTTCAAGAATAAACAAAGAAAAGACTAGGATAGTGTGTGTGAAGATGAGGTCAGGGAAAGAGTGAGAGGGAAACAAGAGAAATTCAAAGAGATATCTGATAACAAATGGAGAGTGAAGGAACCCAGTGTTGTGGTGGGTGATTGGGTCAGGATACGCAAACCAGGGTTTGTGAGAAAAGGTTCATCCAAGTTTGGAAGAGCTATGAAAGTGATTAAGGTGTATCACAAAAGTGTGGTTACCCAGGATGGAAAGTGTGGAACGTGAGGAGAGTGGCGAAGTGCAATAATGATAGGGAGTGCTCTAATGGTGAGTGTGAAAGTTTTGTGATAAACACAGGTAAAAATCTTAGTATGGAAGAAGTGTTGAATCCAGAACAGTTGGTTATGGAGCCTGAGTTGGATGGGGGGGGGGAGAGTATGCTGGGACCGTCGATAATGCAAATGATACTGTAGTAAGTAGTAATTTAATAGCATCCCGGGTGAAATTTGATACTAGGACAAGATCTCGACCAGCCAAATTTGGGGACTATGTTGTAGGTTGAAAATATGTGTGGCCTTGTCCATTTTTGATTTTTGTTATAATGATCAACATAGAACAGAATAATAATGTATATATTATATGTATTTTTGTATTCTATATAATGTTCTGTGTTTGTTTAAAGCAGGGAAATATGTTATAGTTGTGTATTGTGGAATGTGGAGTGTAGAATGTTAGATGGTTCTAGAGGGTGGAATGGGAGCGAGGTCATTACTCGTTGGATCTCGCTGGAGGAAGGACTGTACTGTGCTGTCTACCATTAAACTCACTATATACGTCTTATTTGTGTGTTTCTTGGATCTTACAACTGTGTTGCGAGTAAAGAAACCAAGACTTGTAAGTATTGAAAAAAGACTGCTGGGGAAGAGCATACAATATTTGCAATATCGAGAAAGAGCATACCCCATCAGAGTCAAAAAGGTGACCAGCATTCATGATGCCCCGCCTCACCCATTTTAGAAACACTGACTCCTGAAAGATAGACAGGAAAGTAAAATTGCCCCATATTGGTGTAAACGAGTGAATTGCAGGAAGGAAAACCGGTGTGAGAGTATGAATTTTCTAATATGTTTTATGAATAATTATAATATATTAAATGTATAGTGAATTAACATACAAAAACGGGTGACTTTTGGAAATGGTTGCCATAATTAATTTCTGTTCTTAGTTGAGCAAAAATACGCAGTTCCAAGACCGCATCTTCGCTATTACTGATTTTAGAAGAGGTTCATAGTTCATGGGAACAATCTGATCCACAATAGCGCAGAGCTTGACCCCAGGATGCATAGCAGAGCTAACTGATCCCGGGATCAGAAGACTAGGCTGAAAATTAGAGATAACCTACATTTTAGACAGTTTAAGTTTATATCCAGAGACTGCCCCAAACCTTTCTGCTTGCACTGCAACCTGCTCCATCGCCCCCATAGGAACACTGGAATTGATTGCAATGTTGTCAGCATATACAATGGTTTTCAACCTCACCATCTTTAAATCCTGCAGAAGGGTGAAGTGTCCACACAGCGAAAACACTAACACAGGTTCTAGGCGGTAATACTACGCTCTTCTTTATTTAAGTTATGCAGTAACAGGAAACAGGTCTATCGACAATAACACCGAGGCTCAACTGACAGGAATAGGTTCCATGCGTCATAGATGCAATAGGGCCTACCAATGTCATAATGCCTCAACACTCTACCTAAGCACACACAACACACCCTCCCCCTTTTCTTTATAAAAGCAAAACCACATTAATAAGTAACAACACACAACACAAGCAAAAACACATAATACCGAACCAGCAAACAACAAACAAAATGCACCACCCATCATCACTGACCCTAAGTACCCTGAGTACTTGCAATATACCCCAACACAAAATCCATCAACCAACAATGAGGAGTCACCTTCCTCTTTCCCTCACCCAACTCGCTGTCTGAAGGTCCCATCATTGAATCCAGTTCTTGCCCCTTATCTCCTGCACAGCCTTCACACTCATTAACGCTATCCTCACGACCATCCATAACATCTGTTCGATCAAGATTAGAAGAACAATCCTCCACAGACACAAAACGTCCATTCTCCTCATCCTCTAACCAATCAAAAGTTTTCCTCTCATCCACCATTCCATTCATACCCCCTTCACTACCTTTAAAGTTCTGTCCATTATTATACAGAGCAACACGTTTGAGATTACAAACTCTACCATCACTCAGTCTAACAGCGTTGTGCAGCACCTCCATCACTTGCTCTAGCCCAAAATATTGACTCTCACCCTTCCTGACCTTATAGGTTTTGTTTTACACGAACCCAATCACCCACATTGATCTTGAAAGGCATAACATTATGAAGCTTATCATAATAAGATTTAGGGCCATATTTATACTTTTTGACGCACAACTGCACCAACACAGTTGTGCGTCAAAATTGTTACCGCCGGCTAACGCCATTCCAACGCGCCAGGCGGGCGGCGTATTTATGGAATGACATTAGCCGGCGCTGCGGACTGGCTGCGTCAAAAAAAATTACTCACACCAGGCAGCGCCGGCGTATGCGACAATGGGGGTTGTGCGTCAAAAAATGGTGCACTTCAGGTCTGAGGCTAAAATGAGGCCTCAAACCGGACTTGCTCCATTTCTTTTGACGCCCAACCTCCATTGACATGACTCCTGTCTTAGCAAAGACAGGAGTCATGCCCCCTTGCCCAATGGCCATGCCCAGGGGACTTCTGTCCCCTGGGCATGGCCATTGGGCATAGTGGCATGTAGGGGGGGCCCAAATCTGGCCCCCCTATGCCACTTAAAAAAAACTTAAAAAAATACTTACCCCAACTTACCTCAACTTCCCTGGGATGGGTCCCTCCATCCTTGGGTGTCCTCCTGGGGTGGGCAAGGGTGGCAGGGGGTGTCCCTGGGGGCAGGGGAGGGCACCTCTGGGCTCCTTCCGAGCCCAGAGGTCCCTTAACGCCTGCCCTCACCCAGGTGTTAAAACACGGCGCCCATCAGGCTGTGCGCCATTTTTAAGGCCCACCCCCTCCTGTGCGTCAAAATGATGCCAGAGTATAAATAAGGCGCACAGGCCTTAAAGTCATTTTTTGGAAGGGAACGCCTACCTTGCATATCATTAACGCAAGGTAGGTTCCCCCTTCCAAAAAATGACGCACATGGTGGGATTTTGACGTCCGCGGGGTCGGGCGTCAAAGTATAAATATGGGGCAGGGTTTGCGCCGAATGTGCGTCAAAACTTTTGACGCACATTCGGCGCAAGCAGAGTATAAGTATGCCCCTTAGTTTTTTCTTGTGCTCTGTCCAAACAATCCTTCACCAAATCCGGGGACCAATGTCTAATTCCACTATCTACCAACCAAGCAGGATTATATTTACTTCTTGGATTCCTTCCTCTCATAATCACAAAAGGACTCAACCCTGTAGCGCCATTCTCAGTAATTCTGTACGCTCAAACCGCCTTAAAAACAGTGGTATGCCAATTAATACATTTTTCCACAGCCCCCTGAATAACACCCTTAATAACTGTATTAAACCTTTCCACCTGGCCATTACCACTGGGATTATACAGAGATGTAGTTTTGTGCTTGACACCTACCCTCTCGAAATACACCTTAGCTACATCGGAAACTAATTGGACACCATTGTCCCTTAACAAACTTGCCGGAATGCCCTCCGACAAAAACATTTTAGCAAGAAATTCCAAAACTGTAGTGGTGTTAGCTTTTTCCACTATTCCAACCATTGGCCACTTAGAATACAAATCTATCAGCACAATCACATACTTCTGTGCTTCACCCACCGGACCAAACAAATCCACAGCAACACACTCCTGTGGCCGTTTAAGTAAAAGCATCTGCTCCATAGACGGTTTCAAAGTACGCAAACTCTTATCAGCTGTAGAACACACTTCACAAGAGCCTTGTCCACACCCGGCCACCAAAATAAATCCTTAACAACAGACTTAGGGGGTCATTCCGACCCCGGCGCCCGCCGGGCGGAAACCGCCCAAAGACCGCACCGCGGTCAAATGACCGCAGGGGTCATTTCAACTTTCCCGCTGGACCGGCGGGTGATCTCCAAAAGATCGCCCGCCGGCCCAGCGGGAAAGCCCCTGCAAAGAGGAAGCCGGCTCCGAATGGAGCCGGCGGATTTGCAGGGGTGCGACGGGTGCAGTGGCACCCGTCGCGATTTTCACTGTCTGCTAAGCAGACAGTGAAAATCTTTGTGGGGTCCTGTTAGGGGGCCCCTGCACTACCCATGCCATGGGAAGGGCAGTGCAGGGGCCCCCAGGGGCCCCACGACATCCGTTCCCGCCAGCCTCTTCCTGGCGGTGTAAACCGCCAGGAACAGGCTGGCGGGAAGGGGGTCGGAATCCCCATGGCGGCGCTGCAGGCAGCGCCGCCATGGAGGATTCCCTGGGCCAGGGGAAAACCGGCGGGAAACCGCCGGTTCCCCTTTTCTGACCGCAGCTTTACCGACGCGGTCAGAATGGCCCGGGAAGCACCGCCAGCCTGTTGGCGGTGCTTCCTCTGTCCTCCACCCTGGCGGTTTGAAACCGCCAGGGTCGGAATGAGGGCCTTAGTCCTGACAATACCAAAATGGCCCTCATGACACAGTTCCAAAATCGCCTCCCTCACCCCACATGGAGGAACAATTTTATTTTCCCTCAAAATAATATCCCTATCCACCAAAAGCTCCGATCTAACTTCCCCAAAATGCTTACAAGATTCCATCAGCTGATCCTTCTTAGCCCATCCTTCCAAAACAGACTGCAACACAGTATCCCCTTCCATTTCTTTTCCTCAAAATTCTTTTTTAAGAGCAGGTTTACCAGAGTCATGTACCAGGGCAATACTAAAATCATTCCATGGATCATCCACACACTTTTCTAATGGGCTAGGCAACCTAGACAAACAGTAAGCCACCAGATTATTCTTACCAGGTACATACACCATGCGGTATATTAAAATCTTTCATACGCATGGACAACCTTGCAATTCTCGCTGAAGCCAATACACTACCTTCACATGTGAGTAACTTGATTAAGGGTTTATGATCACATTGGATTGTCACATTCTTACCCCACACAAATGCACGGAAATGTTCCAATGCCCAAGCACAGGCTAAAGCCTCCTTTTCAATGACCTGATACTTCTCCTCAGATGGTGACAAAGATCTGGAAGCAAACATAATAATCCTTTCCTTCCCATTCCTGTCTTTTTGAGATAAAACTGCACCAAGTCCTTTGTTGCTAGCACGGTGATAGGCCCCAGATAATTCTATTGTTGAAAACCAATGAGCTCCCTTCAGACTGGAAACAATTTCTGTGATCTTCAGTAATGGAAAACGATCAACAACAATATTGTCATTTAAATACCGTAAGTCAATGCACAAACTAATCTTCCCATTGCTGCGCTGTGCTCTTACCACAGGTGACATCCATTCAGAACTCTCTATAGGTTTGATGACATCCATTTGCATTAACTTGTCCAACTCCTTTGATACGTCATCTCTTATCACTATTGGCACTGATCTCACTTTGTGAACTTTCGGTACAGCATTTTTTTTAACACAATATCATGTTCAAATCCTATTAACCTTCCCAGTTGTTTACCAAATACTTTAGGAAAATCCTTCTCCATTTCCACGGCCAATGAATGTCCTTCATTCACCAGCAACACTTTCTCCTTGCCATTCGGATCCAAAAGCATTTGTACTTGTCCTTGATCCTTCCACCCAAGCACAGATGGCCCTCTTTTTGCCACATACAATTTCCCTCTGGCACACCTGTTCTTGAATGAAAATAATAGCCATCTGAATCCTAATAGATCAATCTTTCCACCAGTATAACTTTCAGGTTGTATATCCGGTTGCAATAGATGTGTGCCGATTTTGTCCACAAATGTCCTCTTCCGTACCTCCTCATTCATTATTGCGAATGGTGAACCAGAGTCCGCATACATTACAATAGGAATGCCTCCTATTTCCATTTCACACATCGGTTTGCCTTTTGTATTCTCGTCAGTTATGTTCAAAACTAAATTTCCTTCCTCCACAGCACCTCTGGATTCAACGTTTCTTTCCTCCATATCACGTCCTGTTTGGTCACCGCCTTCATATATGCATTTAATTATCTTCTTTTTACTTCTGCATACTCTTGCAAAGTGGCCCACAATGCCACACTCCATATCACGTCCTGTTTGGTCACCGCCTTCATATATGCATTTAATTATCTTCTTTTTACTTCTGCATACTCTTGCAAAGTGGCCCACAATGCCACACTTGCTACACTTTTGCTTTAAAGCTGGACATGTTTTAGCGTACGCCAGATGCTCCTTGCTATCACATCTGTAACACATCCGTTCACCATCCCCACTCTGTGGAGTTCTCTGCTCTTTCACAAGTTTCCAATTCGTCAGTTTGTAGACACTGTCAGCACCTTTCTCTGACAACTTTAACTCAGAAGCACACCTTTCAGAAATGTCCGCCTTCCGCACTATTGCCAAAACATCCTCAAGTGGAGAATCACCATTGATCCACAATCTTTCTTGGATGGACTGATTTTGCAGTGCATAACCAGTTGGTCCCTTATTAGATCATCACAGATCGCATCAAATCTGCAGTCAATTGCTAGTTTCTTTAAATCCGCAACATAGTCATCCACGGACACCCCTTTCTCTTGTTTCCGTTGAAAAAAACTTATATCTAACAATACCTATGCACACTTTAGGTGCAAAGTATCTATCAAGATCCTGCATCGCTGCTCCAAAAACACATATATCTCCACTCGCAGAACATTTTGGCATTTTATTATATGTCTTTAATCCAATTGGACCTAACGAGTGTAACAAAATTATTTTCTTTTGTTCTGCAGTCATTTTATTTTCCTCATCAATTGCGCCAATGTAGTTAATAAAATAGTCCTTCCATTCCACCCACTTGATGGTTGGCGCATTTCCCACAGACCAAAGCGCCTGTGGCGGAATAATAGTAAAACTAGGTTGTGCCATACTGCACTGCCCCAGTAATTAAATTCCGAAAGAAACGTTTCACTGCTTGTTCCAGCTGAACTACTTATTTTTATTCCGTTTCTTTTTTTGAATTTTTTTTATTAAATAGTTTATAATCCACAACCTGTTTCCGGAAACAAAATTGCTACTGTGCGCCAAAAATAATAAAATAAAAAAACGCGACCGCTACGTGTTACCCAGAACACCTCAGCGGTGTTGGTTGCTAGGAAATGCACGAAGCAAAGCGTCCACGTTGCTAAGGTGGCGCTTATGGCTTTGTGTGTCACGTTGTCAACGCAACCAACACTCAAGCTCACGCCACCGATGCGCGTGAAATTGTCAGCACAACACAACGGCTTCCGCTCGCCGTCTTCCATGGCACAGAGCGTGCGCACCTTAACCGCTTGAAAAGACAAAAAAAAAATATATATATGCTGGTGGTACTCCTTACCGGCCCGTGAACAGTTCTGGAAATAAGTAACGTAGCAATCCGATGGTATGCGTCGTCTTGCTCACCCAGCGCTTCAGTCCTTTCCAACGGTGAGAAGAGACGCCACCTCCACCACCAACCACCTTCGTCGCCAAATTGAAGTGGCCACACACCGAAAACACCAACACAGGATCCAGGCGGTAATACTATGCTCTTCTTTATTTAAGTTACGTAGTAACAGGAAACAGGTCTATCAACGATAACACCAAGGCTCAACAGACAGGAATAGGTTCCACGTGTCATGGACGCAATAGAACCTACCAATGTCATAATGCCTCAACACTCTACCTAAGCACACACAACAAAGGGATCAAGCTATTTCTACAGAGATACTGCAGGTAAGGTTTTATATTAAGTGCAAAAAGCAGCAGAGACAACGGGTTTCCCTATCAGGTGAACCTAGAAATATTGAATGGGGAGGAAGAGCGCCCATCAGTAACAAGCTGAGCCATCAACCAGTGATAAAGAGACCTAACCAAAGTGATAAACTGATTACCAGTCTTGTATGCTGATAACATGGACCAGAGAAAGGGCCAAGACACTCGGTGAAAGGCCATCTCAGCATACAACACAATCATGCTAAGCCAGTTTCCAGTTTTCCTGGCCACATCGAAAATGCCCACGGTTGCATTAGTATGCTTCATTGTGTCATGGCCAGGCACAAAACTGTGTTGTTGCAGCAAGACTAAAGTGTGAATTAGAGGCACTAAGAGAGCTGCCAGAATCTTAGCCAAGATCTTAGGACCTGAGTTAATGAGTGAAATCAGCCAATAGGATCCCCTATCTTCTGGCAGCTTGACTTTCTTCAGAAACACAACTATAATAGTGAGGTTCCATGAGGCCGGCCCCTCAGATCCCCTCTCGATGGTAGTGACCAGGCCCAGAAATGTCATTGGTGGCCTGGTTTCTGGGTAGTAAATCTTATGGGTCTTTAAGGTCAGAGGTGTCATTAACATCACTGATCTTTTCAAGCTATTTAAAGGGCCCAGATCATTTGCCCTGAGAGACCGTGGATCCTGCATAAGACACATTCAACCAATTATATCACATCACAGTTACATGCTGTACTCCAGAACCCATCCAAGGTTCTGTTTTACCATTCTAACCTCTGTTGCTAGGAAGAACTGGGCCTAATATACCCAGGCCGTTCTACGTACAAGCACGGTATTGAAGACCAGCGAGGGAAGTGGAGCTTCTGTGCCCCTGTCATTCAAACACACTTTACAGAGCTGGTGGTAATCAGTGAAATGACAACATATATTAATAATAACTAATCTACAGATGAAGTTTGATGTCAGTGTTTAATATAAATGACACAAGAAGTCTGAATTCAGAGAACTGCAGAAAATACTGAGAAGAACCTTCAAAAAAGCTACAGAGACCAACATTTTGGGAAAATGTAAATTACAATTATTATTTATTTATTGTAAGAATACTTTTAGTCAAGCGGAAGCCAAAAGGCAAGAGGAAGGTCTTTCAGTGAAGCCTGCGAGTGATAAGAGGTCGACATGAGAAAAAAGATTGAAAAACCAACCAAGCAACAATGGAAAAGACAGATGCTAGATTTATTACATCAGTAAGTGTGTTGTGACAGGGATGTGTTCAAGGAGCACCTATTCAAATTCTTGCAGATTCTGACTTGACCCTACAACATCCAGAGGAAGCTTCTAGCTTCAAGTCTGAAAAATCAGGAAATATTTATTCATATACATGCAGATTTCTCTCCTTGATGGTCTCATCTGTTGCCGACAATGGGGCACCAAATCTTATCTCGGTTTCCTTGATAACAGGATGGCCACATTTTTGCTCCTCTTCTCTTCTTGGCACTTCACTCTATTTGGTCCCCCTAACCCAGTCTCTTGGGTTCATTGTGGGCTCACATAACACTCTGAAATTGAACAATGCCAATCCTCTATCAGCTGAACATTTTTCAGAAAGTAAGATTCTTGATTCCTGGAGGAGACTTTTGTACATCAGTGCAAGCTCCAGTGACTTTTCAAATCAGTTGTGTGAACGGCCTCCTGGTTGGTGTGCTCCAGTTAACCTAGTCCTGCTAATGGTTGTTCATCATTCACCTGAAATACTTTTTATTGGGGTTAAAAATGTCGGCTACATTAACCTCCATCCTTCTCCATCCTGTCCATAACCCTCTAATGGCTCCCATTGGAACCAATGACCATCGAAACAAAATGTGTTTCTCACAAAGCCTTTATTCTATACCCACCGCCGAACATGTAGAATCATCTCTCCAGTACTCAAACTCAAAGCAGACTTGTAAAGCACGGCTAATCACCTGTGAAGGTATCCAGGCACTAAGAATCCTGTTGCAGAGGTGGGGCTCAGTCAAACAGCAGGTCTTGAGTCCTTTCCTGAATTCCAGCAGAGAGGATGAGGTCCAAAGGTGAAGAAGGAGGTCGCTCCAGGACTTAGCCATGAGGTAGGAAAAGGAACGCCCTCCACTGTTGCTTCAACATATGTGAAGGGTGTGAGCGAGGTAGATGGAGGCGGGGCGCAGGTGTCTGGAGGGTTGTTGTCAGGTGGTGGTGGATGTATGCTGGTCCTTGGTTGTGCAGGGGTTTGCATGTGTGGATCATCATCTTCAAGTGACATCTTTTCTGACTGGGGATCCAGTGGAGTTTCCTGAAGTGGGGGATGATGTGGGCCTTCTTGGGGTGGTCAAAGATGAGTCTGGCAGCTGCATTCTGTATGGTCTGTAGTCTCTTCAGGAGGTGCGGGGTGATTCCTGCGTAGAGTGCATTGCCATAGTCCAGCCAGCTGGTGACTTGGGCTTGGGGAATGGTACGTCTGGTTTTGAGGGGGAGCCATTTGAAGATCTTGCAGAGCATGCGAAAAGTGAAGAAGCATGCGTAGGAGAGTGTGTTGATCTGGTGTTTCATGGTGAGCTTGCTGTCCAGGATGCAGGCATGGTCTGTTGGCGTGGATAAGAGTCCCAGTTTGAAGGGCCACCAGGAGTAATTCAATGGGGAGGAGTTGTTCCCAAAGCTCATTACTTCTGTTTTGTCTCTGTTGAGTTTCGGCCCGTTGTCTTTCATCCAGTCTGTAATACTCGTCATGCACTTGTGCAAGTTGGTCCTTGTTATGGAGGTCTCTTCTGATAATGAGATGTCACTGGCGTAGGATATAGTTTTTAGTCCCAGGGTTCTGACAATGTTGGCCAGGGTGGTCATGTTAGTGTTGAACAGAGTGGGGATGAGGGATGAGCCTTGAGGTACACCGCAGATGGTGTTCGGAGTTGAAGGGAGGAAGGCGGATTCTCTGGGTTCGTCTAGTAAGGAGAGAGATGATGCATCTGAGGAGGAAGGTCCTCCTCACCAAGAAGCAGAACTTCCTTCGCTCTGACCCCCGCCTCCAGCCAGAAAAAGCTCAACCTCTTAATCAAGCGCTCTTCTACTCTGTCAGGATTTTAACCTCCACTTCAGTCGTCTGTCATCTGACATTCCATGAAGACCAGCCTCTTCAAATACCATCTGAAACATGCTGTAGGATTGTTCTCTTAATGCCATATGGCTGGTGTTCTCCTTTGTCGTTGCTGTTCTTCAGTAGTTTTAGCACAAAGCCATGCTGCCCTCGAGCCTCGCTTCCTGTTCTACAAATATGTGTAAAATAAATATATAAGGAAGCAAAGCTTTTTACAAGGCAAGGGCTTTATGTTGTTGTGACATTTAAATGACATTTAGATTTCGAAGGCTGTGAAGCACTACTCCTGGGGTACCAATCCAACGGCATGCACACAATGGGCATTGAATTGCTGAGAGGAGCAGCTCCTTGGCATAAAAGCAGGCTGCAGATACACTAGACCTGAGCAACTAGTGCGAGGCACTACAATAGAAAACCAGCAAACGTAATATGAACTTGCACAAAGAGGAACAGCAGGTAAAAAAAAAGAGAAAAGAGATAATTCCTCCATTAGATTAGAATAGAATACTGTGTTCCATTCTCGTCAGCAATACAAACATCTATTGCTAAACATTTGAAGCCACAGCCAAGTGTGACAAACTCTCTAAAGGACTGGGCTTTGTAGCGTGCCGTGGATGTCTGAAAAACCTTCATATGTTTAGCCTTCACAGGAGGCGGCTGGGACAGAAGATTAACTATATACATGAATATACATGAACTCATGAATATACATGAATATAAATATTTAACAGACACTAATCAACAAGAATGGAATGGCCTGTTTAAGGCAATAAATAATAATGTAAGCGATAATGGTTTAAAAGTAGAAAAAAGACATTGAGGTTAGATATTTAAGAGAAGAAAAACGTTCTAGCCATTGCAACAGAAATAGATTCCCACCCCATATGATGTCAGCTCATCAGTGGCTTTGAACAGTGGCCTGATAAAGGAATATGCACTGCGGTGTTGTGCAGATGGCTCACATCCATCTACAGGGCCTTGCTAATTTTGTTTTTCCACATGTATAAAAACCAAGGGGCATATTTACAAGAAAGTGGTGCATCATAGATGATGCACCATTTTCCTTGCCCCCCCCTCTGACCGGCACCCAACGACACCATGGTTGCACCGTATTTACAATATGGCACACCATGGCGGTCATTAGCACAATAGTGTCAACGTTTTTTTTTTTTTGCATGGCCTTGTAAATATGGACTGGCACACTGTGCCACCAGAAAGTGAAAAATGATGCTCCGGTGGTGCAGTGTGCCTCTAGGGCACCACCACCTGCTTTTCTATCATATGCAACAGAGACAAACTGTAAAATGGGATCGGTGTTATGGAACATCTACTAATTATTTAGTTGCTATTGTTTCAATGCAGTGTATGGTGTTAATGTTCCATTCCTTGAGGTGTGAGTGAGGGAAATGTTTGACCATCTTCCTGAAACTGAGTTAGAACTTGGGGCTATCCAGATGTAGAGCAGGATATAAATATGAAGAGATGGCAAAATGATTGGGGAAGCATTTCCTGGAATAAACTGACATTGTGGGGGAAAGGCATTGATTTTCAGCTGTTATCATTAAATTCATAAAACAATTTATGCGTAGGTAGATTCCTTATCCATCTAACGGATACCCAATGACTTTTTAGGATTGACTAGTCAGTACACTAGAAAACAGTGATGGGTAACTACTAACAAACAGCACCCTTTGCACAAGAAAGTTTGTTATGCTGTGAAACCTAATTTTTGGATCAACCAACAGCAATAGCTAAAGGTGAAGAGCATCTTATTAAATATGTCAAAGAGTTAAATAAAGATAAGGTTGGTAACGTTAATGATGTGGTGGGAGCAACAATGTAATTGCTGAAAATAAAAAATAAAAAAAAATAATAATTATTGTTAAAAGTGCAGGACAAGGTATCAAAGTGGAACATGTAGTATGGGTTAAAAAAGTGGATTCCTCTGCTAAAATATGTAGATTTGAGTGAAAAGACAGTTCGATTACATTCAAGAACCTAAACAACAGGCTGAATTGTGCTGAGCAGTTTTATTGAGCTCATAACAGACTCAGGGTTTCTATATTCTATTGTACCTGGCCGCTTTTATGAAAAATGGGATGTAGATGAGGTGCATCCCTTAAATGTAATCTTACCACTTATGGTGAAAATATTTCACAAATGATAGGGTACTCCGAGGATGATATTACTTCAAAGGAAGAGCTGTTTATGAAACTTAGGGGCCACCATAGCGTAATTTTTGGACACTAAGGCAGCACTAAAGTGGCTTTTTACCCGTGCCATATTTACAAAGTAACACAATCTGGAGAATGTTCAGTTCCAGAATCCCCCAGATTGTTGCTCACTGCAGCAGACAACAGGCAAGTGGCTCCATGGAAATCCCGAAAAGCAAGGGTGATAACAAACACCCTTGCTTGGTGCCCCTGAAAATGGGGAAACTATCCAAAATTACTTGGCCTGTCCGCACGCTAGCCATCGGGTTCCAATACAGTGTACTGATCTACCCCACAAACCCTGCCCTGAATCCCATGATCCTCAGGGTCATAGGTAAGAACTCCCAACTCAGGGTATCGAAGGCTTTTTCGATATCAAGAGATACTGCGTCCCTGTCCGGTGCCCCCAGAGATATATTGTACATGATCCGTATGAGTCTCCTTATGTTGATAAAGGTGCTACAACCAGGTATAAATCCACATTGATTGTCATGAACCAATGTTCCGACTACTGGGAGAAGTCTGTTAGCAAATATTTTTCTGAGGATTTTACAGTCAAGATTAACATTAAGTACTATATTTTTCTTCCAATGTCTGAACCCTTGCTTTGTATACATATTTCACTGCAATGTATCATCTATGCTACAAGGAAAATGTAATTAAAAAACAAATGCCAATAAAAACGAATTACAAAAAAAAAAAAAAACAGGACTGCAAGCCCCAGATTTCAAAGAAAAAAACCTGTACTAAACTAGCACATCATGCATGGACCTGGAAAACAAGGCAGCTACTGTTCATAAACCCCCCTCTCTAGTGTTGGAATCCTTTGACTACACCTGCACATTAAATAGCCTCTGTAAGACATCCTGTGCGCCTTCAAATACATGATCTGCAGCTCTTAGATCAAATCAGTGCTCCCACATGTAGTTGATGTAACTGCAAAAGAGAAGATGGCATAGGTTCGTATTGGGCATTTGATAGTTGTTTGGGCCCATTTTTGGTATGCAAACAATTTTATTAGATGAAACAGGAAGCATTGGTAAAACAGCTGGATTAACTAGCACTGACACCTCAACTTACCAATACCTTTAGCGACACAACAGAGCACAGACACCAGGAGGCAGCAAGTTAGCGCCTACAGGATGCAAAAGCAAAAACGTACAACAATGTTGAACATCAGTCATACACACTGTGGTAAAACAGTGCAGAACACCTGTGAGAAAACTGACTGGCTCCTTCTCCTAGAGACAGAGATACGTCATGTTGCTTTTCCACTATTGAGGTCATAGGAGCAGAAAAAATACTTTGGGGCATATTTACAATCCCCTTGTGCCACCTTAGTGCTGCTATAGCGTAATTTGTTTTACACAAAGGTGGCGCTATTTTCTGCTGTGCCACATTTACTAAGTGGCGGAATGCTTGCATTGCGCCACTTTGTAAACCTTTGTAAACCTTTGCACCAGTTTATTCCTGTGCCAGGCATAATGTATGCAAGGAGGGGCGTTCCGGCGCTAGGAGGCCGCAAAAATGGCGCAGTGAAATTTAACAGATTTCACTGCACCATTTTTGGCATAATTTTTAACGCCTGCTCAAAGCAGGCTTTAAAATGACGCTCCCATGGAAACTTATCGTCCTACTTGCACTTTGCTACACTAGCGTCAACATTTGTGACGCTAGTGTAGCAAAGCACCACAATAGTGTCAGAAATGTTGAAGCTATTGTGCTAACAACCACCATGGTGAGCCATATCGTAAATACTGTACAGCATAACCATGGTGTTGTTAGGTGCCGGTACAGGGGATGCTGAAAAAGTGGCGCATCAGCTCTGTTAGGCTACTTTTTCATAAATATGAGCCATAGTATGTGGTTCAAAAGGGCCAGAATGTTTTAGGATCAATACGATCTGGGCATAGATTTTAAATCTGGTGCTACTCGTTGGGCGATTGTTTTCAAAGCTGATAAGAATAGTTTGGACAGTATTTTGCAGAACTACACAGAGTTTCTCAGTGATAAAAGTGTCAAAGGTCTAGAGGTCTTGTGCAAATAAATAATCCAAAGAAAAATTATGTGGCTTTATGTCACAAGGTAAGGAGGTATTGTTAAGAATAAAAGAGGATTTTTAATATCTTTTGGAACTTCTTTGTTGAGGTGGTATGACTAAGCCAGTCAACTCATGTGAAGACGTTGTCCTGTAACTATTGCTAATAGAAAACGTGTGTGTTTTCACTATGAGAATATTCAGGTGCATAACCACTAATTAACCAAAATAGAATTGGATCAGTAAGAATTGTTTTAACAGCACCTGTAAATAACTTTGGGGCTCATTACGAGTTTGGTGGTAGGAAGAGCCAAACGTCGAACTCGCCGGGATGAGGCGGCCGTCAAAGTAGAGAGTGCGCTTTTTGAGGGTGCTGGGCAGGGGGGCCCCTGCACTGCCTATGCCATTAGCATGGGCAGTGCAGGGCCCCCACCTGTAGCCCCCAGCACTGTGTTTCCGCCAGCCTTTCCATGGTAGGGTCCTCGCCATGGAAAGGCTGGCAGAAACAGGAGTTCAGCACTGCTGCAGCTGACCACAAGTATGGCAGCCGTCAGCCCACCGGGGACCCTGTTTTGGGGATCCCATGGCGGTTCAACCACCAGGGTCATAATGTAGTGGTTGGACTGCCTGGAGTGCAGTAAGTGAACGTTGTACCAAAATATAACTATCATCCCTGGCTTTCAAGATAACGTTTTAATATTTGCAAATGTTTTGAAGAACGTAATTGCATTTTGTGACAAATTCTGTATGTTTTAAAAGAATGCAATATGAGATTGCGCACATTTTTTACTTTATAAGCTTAGGGTACGTTTTATCATCTGTCAGGACTAAATCAGTGGCAGCTGCAACACTATGGCCCTCTTTACGACTTTGGCAGTCTTCCATGAAGACCACCAAAGCTATGGGCACCAGGAGACCTGGAGGAGTGCTGGAGGTCTTCTGCCCACTATATCATAGGTACTGCTGGATTTTCGCCACACTTTAGGCGGAAATCCAGCAGCAGTTGTGCTGGTGGGTGGAGGCGCTCTGGCGGTTCCAACACTGGCCCTGTCCTGCCAGTAGGACACCGCCCGCCATATTGTAGGCCACAATAAGGCCTGGCAGTGTTCTGCTGGCGGGGCGCTGCCGGGGGTGGAAGTGCCTCTTCCTGTTCCCTGCCGGACAGCCTTCTCCCTGGAACAGGTAAGGTGATCGTCTGACAGGGGAGAGGGGTGGGGGGGGGGTGTTGTGTGTGCGTGTATGAGTGTGTGTCTGTGTGTGTGCATGAATGTGTGAATGCATGGTTGTATGCGTGTCTGAATGTTGAAGTGAGTGCGTGTATGGATAGGTGTGAGTATAGATGCTTGAATGTGTGTATGAATGTTGTGAATGTGTGCATGGATGCATGTGAGTGTATGCGTGTATGTAAGTGCAGGTGAATGGGTGTATGAGTGGTGCATATGGGTGTCTGTGTGCATGTATGCGGGGAGGGGGATGCTGTGACTGAAGGTGGGCAGGGGTGAAGGGAGAGGAGCACTGTGGCGGAAGGGGTGCTGTTGCTGAAGAGGGTGTTGGGGAGCCGTCTACCGGTGACAGGGAAGAAATTCCCTGTCACCAGGAGCCTTTCCGCCATGGTTTTCGTGGCAGTGTTACCACCATGGAAACCATGGTGGAAAACTGGTTCTTAAGACTGCCAGCGGTCTTCTGTGGACCGCCGGGTCAGAGATGACCATCTCCGGCCTGCGGTTCGACCACTATGGCGGTATGAGTGAAGATGTGGCAGGTTGGCAGAGGCCAACCTGCACACTCATAATGTGGCGGTCTGCACCACCAGCCTGTTGGTGGTGGGACTGCCACATTTACCCTGGCGGTCAAAAGACCGCCAGGGTCAAAATGACCCCCCCATCTGTTATTAATGTTCCACATCCCATGGGCAAAGATCACTAGTACTCATTTTAGTACTGTGTGAGTAACAATCACAATGTGTTTATGGTCTTACTATATTTAAAGAATCATTGGAAAACAGTACTAAATGATAACACATTTAATTGGGGTGTTAATGAAGAATACATATTTGAATTAGAGAAGGGGTTGTGGTGCTACTGTACATGCCCTTCATATCTAGTGTCCTGTAACAGTTCAGACAAGTTGATTTGAGATGAGTCCCAAGTTGTCTTATGAATGGTAAGGAGAATACCATATGCTGCCTTCACACACTTTGAAGGATTCTAAGTGTCAATATTTCACAAATGAAAGGGTGCTAGTAATGTACTCAGATAGCAGAATGTTTTATGTCATTTTTGTGGTGCACAACATTTGTATTGGGAACAGATCACAAACCTCTTGTTTGACTGGTATATTAGGAAGACAGAGGTGAAGCTAACCCATCTGTTTGTTATCAAAGTTGCAATGGTATGTTTTTTATGTTAGATATATAACAATAGGCAAGAACACCGGCAACAACTGTCTTTTAATGTTACCAGTTGAACAGGATAATGGAAAAAGAGAGGTTACTAAAATTCAGTAAGTTTTAGATTTTGTGGCTATAACAGAAGTGCTTGGCATGTTAGCATCTCCTGACCAACGATGTGATACCATGGAAAATGATAAACTACTGCAGGAGGATATACAGTGTGTGGTTTGGCAAAGTAAAGACAAATGATTGGTGAAGTTCATTCTTTCTGATTTGCTGCTATGTTCTTCAAAATATGCTCCTCCGTCTTGAATCCGACATTGTTGATTTCAACTTGCATATGAAGACCATTTCAGAATGACGTCCACCAAAAATGATCTACAGTAAAAATGCTAGTGACCCGGTATGGACCAATATGTGCACATGTTTGTGGAAGAAGTTAAGGAATGTACAGATAAACATTGGAAGATGCAGGTTGTTCTGTGGCTAAATATTCTGGTTTTTGGTGGTCCATGGAACCAGCTGCCTTAGATTGAGCAGGGGCACTTGAAATGTTGAATAATAAAATGAAGTATATGACTGTCTTAGTTGATGGTTTCTCAAAGTGGGTAAATTATGCATTTGTTGGCAAACCGACTGGTTGTAAATTAATTTATATTTTGCTGAATGACATTTGGACTCACAATATAACAACTAGTATATCCCTTTTTAATTACTGAGGTCTAGGATGCCAGTGACTAAACATTTACTGAGATGTTTGTGGAATTTTAGAGGAAAGGTGTAGAGGATGGTGTGTATGTGTAGGCAGTAAGCTGATTCAAAGGAAAAACAAAGAGTTTTATGTTCAACTTACATGTGTTACAGACATAGTTGTTGTAGAAGGGGACCTTGTAAAAGTAAAAAAAAACATATTGGGTTAAAAATAATTTTTCAAAATGTTCTGATGTTCAACCACTGATTAAGGTTTCTATAACTCCTGATTGTTCCTCTAATGTTTGTTGCTGGACAAGCAATGTTGAGCTTGGCAGACCTGATTTCGGTCATTCAAAGTATGTATGTGGAAGACAGTTTAATAGCACATCATTAGGTGTGAGTTGATATAGAACAGACAAGTGATTGCTTGGTTAAGGGTATGGGTAGGGAGGAACATGACTAGAACTGTGTGTGAGAAAAAAAAAACATTTGGAATCTACATGTAAGGATGTGAACACTAGTTTGTGTGCAAAGGTTGAGGGATCTTTAATGACTATGTCATCATTATGCAAATATTCAATTTAGAGGGGGACGATGGCTTGTCTATTATAATTTATGACAGTTTGCATCTGGGTAATTATTCCTGGAAAGTTTTGGGGTGATAAGTCAAGCAGGGGCTGAGAAAATAGGAGAGGGTTCCAAGATTCATTTTCTGCATGCAATTTTCCACAGGAAGAAATAGACACAACCACAGCCAAAGGTAAACGGAACAACACCAAATTAATCATAAAGCTAGATCTTGACCACCTAAAGCATACTTTTGGTGATTTGGTGTAAATTTGTTCAGTAGTTTTGGAGAAATTAAGGTTAAACATAATTGTATTTTTCGCAATGTGGAGGATCAAAAGATGTGATCTAATTGGCTGCCACCACCTAAACAAAGATGTGGCAGAACCATTTAAAGACTCTGGGACTCAGTCCCCTGTCTTGAATAAATAGAAAACAAAACACATAGAGGCGATGTGTAGTGGTACCCTTCCCCCCTAGGCCTGTTGTGGGGATTCCAGAAGGACCACCAGGGCCAAAAATTTAATGCTTTTGTCACAGAGGATCCATGGCTCTGACAAAACAATATATGGTCTCCAGCCTGTAGTAAATTCAGTTACTGATTGAGGGTGGTGAAATCCCACTCAAGCAGCAACTACTATTCCTGTCAGGGCAAATCCCATATTAACCTGTGCTCAACGTTCAGGTAGCTTGGCATGAAAGCAGTCAGGCTTAACAAAGAGGAAATGTGTAAATTATTTATGCAGCACTTCAAACAGTAAGAAAGTGATAACACAATACAAGAAAAATCATACACCAATTTAGAACAATAGAGTAAAATGTAATAAATTATTTGACACCAAAATAATAAAAATCCAATCAGTAGAACTGGAGACATGCACTTTTAAAGCCTGTATAGCATCACAGGTGAAAAGCAGCACTCCATAAATCCAGCTTACATTATGTTACATTACATTTCAAGTAAAAATTGGTCTGAAAAGCACAAAGCACTAAATGTGGTCATATGGTTGCACTGGACCGGGTTACAAGTTCAGGTTGGTCATGATAAAGTGTCATTGAGTCTGCATTGAGTATGTGTCATGCAGCACCAGCTCTGACTAAGCTGAAGGCCTGCGATGCGAGACCCTGCATCATTGTTGAGCATGCCATCAATGGGGAGCTTGTGATGTGAAGTCCTGCGTCGAAGACGTGCGACGTAGCTGCAGTTCTGATGAATTGCAGGCTGCAAGGTGATGTGTTGCATCATTGATGAGGATGGAGTCCACAAGAGGCTTGCAATGCAACATCTGACATCAAGGATGTGTCATGCAGCTGCAGTTTTGAGGGGCTGAAATGCCAGGTCCTGCATATGGCACGAATTGTGCATTGGCATTTCCAATGTCAAGTTGTGAGGAAATGCTTTGTGCTGCGTCAGTTCTGCCCAAAGGACCACATCTCGGCTGGTAAAGAACCTTTAGGCCCATTTCCAAGGGTCCTGTACTGGGATGGCACTACTTGGGAGGCACAACTCACAGCAGACAGAGTCCAGGTCCGGGGATGAAGGTTGTGGGAGCTTTTTATGTCCCTGAGGCTCTTATCAGGAGGCTAGCCTACTAGCCCTTGGAGTCACTCTTGTGGTAATGGGTTCAAGATGCAGGTCCTACTCTTTTCACTCAGACAGCAGGGCAGTTGAGTAGCATCTCTCCTTCCAGAGTCCAGAAGTCCAGAGTTGTACTGAAGAGCTGGGTCTAAGGGTCTAATATTTATACCTGGTGCCAGCTTTGAAGTAGGAGAAGATTCTGGAGATTTCTAGCACCAAAGGTGCTTGCAATTTCCTGCTTCTCTGCCATGGCCCCAGCTTGTCTGAAGACACAAAAGAATAGTGTTAAACCTTTTGTAAGTGTGCTTAGGCAGAGTTTTTGTAATGTGCAAGTGTGGTAAGTGGCAGCTCCTCCTCCCTATCAAGTCAGATAGGGAGATAGCCCATCCTGCCAACACCTATTTCCCCTTTGTCTCACTGTCTCAGAACAATATACAAAGACCAACTGCCAACTCACCTAGTCATATGATAGCCTCAAGACACCAAATGGTTAGGACAAGAAAATGCCAGCTTTTCAAAAATGGTGTTTTCAGAATTTTGACTTAAAATCCGACTTTACCATTCAAGATGGTTTTAAATCACAACTCTTTAGACAACAAACTCAATATTCCCACTTGCTCCCAATTGAAAGCAACACTTTAAATATAATATGGTAACCCAATTTTATGCTATAGGAGAGGTAGGCCTTGCAGTGGGGAAAAACAAATTTAAGAGTTTTTTACTACCAGGAAATGTAAAATATAAAAGTACATGTCCAAGTTGTTAAATACACTGCACCCTTTCCTCTGGGCTGCTTAGGGCCTACCCAACTGGTGACTTATATGGATTAAAAAGGAAGGTTTAGGCCTGACAAAAGGTTTTTCTTGCCAGGTCGAAACAGCAGTTTTAAACTGCACACATGGGCTACAATGGAAGGCCTGAGACATGACTAAAAGGGTATTTAAGTGGGTGACAGAATCAGTGCTGCAGTCCCATTCGTAGTATTTAATTTACAGGCCTTGGGTACAAGTAGTACCACTGTACTAGAGACTTCAAATTAAATTAACTGTGCTAAGTGGGTGTAAGCAAATTCTACCATGTTTAAAAAGGAGAACACAAGCACTTTAGCACTTATTAGCAGTCGTAAAATGTGGGAGCCCTGAAAGCTATCAAATGCAGGTTCAGAAAACAGGATGGTTCAGGCTTAAAGTCTGGGGATGAACCTGCAGGCACGGCCAATTCCGAAACTGCCTGTTTTCAAGCTGAGCCCCTTGGGGTAGGCCTGGGCCGGGGGCATTGGTACAATTCCCTACTGCTGCTTTGATTATAATTGGAAGCAGGGGTCACAGCCCCTTCCCTGGGCTTTTTATAGGGCCCAGGGAGCCCATCCCTGTTCCCCTCCCCAGTGCCTTTATGAGGCTTCAGGACCCCATCCTCTGGGGCTGATATACTTAATTGGGGGTGTAGGGGGCATGCAGCTTCCTTCCTAGCGGCCCCAGGGACCTCAACCCTCAGGGCTGAAAGTTTCATTATGGGGGGCAGGGCATGTGTGGCACCCCTCCCTAAGCAGGCCATTAGTCCCAGGGTACCTGTCCCCCTGGGCCAGTTGTAAACAGTGTCCTGGAGATCCCATCCCTTGGGAAATTGATATTTCCTGCTCTGGACAGTTTCAGCATTGTCTGCTCGCACCTTGATGGTAGGAAACTCAACTTTGCTCCCGTGCAAGAAGCACGCCATAACACCCTAGAGATTTTCCAATAATAGTTTTTATCCCTGGTGGTGCCACTAGAAGGCATTTTTGTTAATGTTGTGGAAGGAGGTTCTGCAGGGAGTGCTCACCAAACTTTTTTAAAGCATGTTCTTCAGCGGGAGTGCTGGGTCCCACTGTGGTTAGTTCTATGTCTGCACTTTGCAGTTTGAAATTTTTTTTAATTATTTTTTTCTTAAATGTTTTATTAAACATAATTTGAGATAATCATTATTATTAAATATTGCAACGTGTAAATGTATGAAAAACACATTTTATTGTAGTTATTGGTGAATTTTTGACAAAGCCAGTGGGTCTATTTTATATATGTTGATGTGCTAAAACCTTAATAAAGCCAATAGGCCTACCATGTTTTAAATTCTAGTATTTGATCCTTTGACAAAGCCAGTAGGTCTCCTTTACATAAAATTACATTATGGGGGGTCATTACGAATTTGGCGGTCTTTTGGAAAGCCCACCGCTATGGCAGCTACCAAAAGACTGCCATTTTGGCTGTAATCCTACTGCCGTATTACGACTCACACTGTGAAGACCACCAAAAATAGCCAAAACCACCAGGACAGTGGATGACGGAAAAGAGGCGGTCCCACCACCAACACCACCAGCCCAACAAAAATCCACCCACCATATTACGAGCCACAAATCACCACAGGGGTTCTTCCATGGCTGAAAACCATTGGCATTGCAAACTTCGGCGGTCTCAACTCACAATACACTGAACACAACACCACATTGGATAGTTTGAATACCCCACACCTAACACACATCCACACACTCAACACACCTACTCACTACACTATATAACACACCCCTACACAACCCACAATCCCGAAACACCATTCAGATACTCAGAGAAGGCCCAAATCTAGAAATAGCACTCTTACACTGCCGGTACGCATACACATCTCACTCAGCACACACCCGACATCAGCACAAACATCACAATACACACATCACTAGCACACACAATCCGCCACAACCGTCTCACACTCACAAAGCAGCACCCACACCTCACAAATGACCCAACACTGCACCCTTACACTCACAACACCCCCACACACCGTCTACACAACCACTACCATGTCCCCACAAAGATGCCCACGTTTCACAGATGATGAGTTGAGGGTCATGGTGGATGAAATTGTCAGGGTAGAGCCACAACTGTTTGAAGCACAGATCCAACAAACATCAATTGCCAGGAAAAATGGAGTTCTGGCAAAGGATAGTCAACAGGGTCAATTCTGTAGGCAGTCTTCCACGCACAAGTGACAACATGAAGAATAGGTGGAACGACTTATGGGGGAAGGTCTGTTCCATGGCATCCAGGTACCAGATAGCCGTGCAGAAGACTGGCTGTGGCCCCCACCCCCTCCTCCACAGTTCACATCATGGGAGGAGATGGTCATGGACATACTGCATCCTGAGGGCCTGACTGGAATACCCGGGGACTGGAGTCTGGTGAGTACCCACAACAGTCATGTCACACCGTTCACTAGTCCTGCTAGCTTCCTTACCACCCAAATCCTCCCTATTTACCCAAGAGTGCTACTACACCTCTTACCTAATCACCTAATGGCCCTCTCTTGCATGCCATCTCTCAACTTAGCCCTCATAGCCCTTGGCAATGGCACATTAACTACAGGCTGATCAGATCACTTCGACTCCCAGAATGCACTAAATCATAATTTCGAAAACCTGGATTGTGCACATGACATCACATTTTTTGCACATATGACTAATGTACTAGCTACACCAATTAGATTGTTCTACTGAGGACCTGTATGTGGCATTGACACCAATGCAATGGCATGCACACACACAATAGCAACCAAAGCTAAATAGAGCAACAGCTCTGTGACCGTCCCCAGTGCCCACAGATCAAAGATCCCAAACCTGAAATAGACAGACCCTGGTTTGGAAAGTAAGATGGCAGACTCCACGCGCAACATTTAGTAATAGGACAATTTCCCTTCATACTCACATATTGTGTACCCACAAGGACACCATGGTGCATTGTGGAGCTCTAATGTGAGACAACTAGTAATCCTGACCATTCACCAGGTAACGCAGCAGAACAGTCATGTCATATATAAGACATACTCAAATTAAGGTAAACAAGTCACAGAGCCGTATGTACAACTAAGGTATGCTGTGCTGCATCTGTCAAAGTCATTGCAGGGAATCATGTAAAGCCACTGTCTGCATCTCGCAAATAGGCAAATAAACAAATTTTCTAACCTGCACTTTGTGTCTTATTACCTCCACGGGTAACCTTGCCATTGCCACCATGTAGAGGCTACCTGAGACTATCAGTTCCCTTCAGGATGAAGGCTTCAGTGAGGACAACACCTCTGGCTCCCTGGATACTGATGAACAACCTGGCCCATCTGGGACACCTGGTCAGTCTACAACTCCTAGCCTCACCATGCATACCTCAGCCCCTCCCACCCCTGTTGCTTCAACATAACAGGCAACCATTCGCCCCCACACCTGTGTCCCAAAGACAGTTCAATCTATGTGTGCCCCACAGTACAGGGACCTGAGTATAACCTTGAAACCCCTGACAATTATGGATCTGCAACCACTGGGAGTGGGCCCACTGTGCCAGGGACACAGGCACATGGGGCTAGAGCGTGTGAGAGGGATGCAGTGGACCAGAGGATGGGTCCTCAAAGGGGCACAACTGACCAGGAAACCAGCACTCAAGCCTTGGGAGCATATTAAAGTTCCCAAGACAGGATGGGCCAAATCATTACCATGTTGGGGAGAAATCAAAGGCTGCAGAGGGAACACCACGAGGAAGTCATGCAACAGTGGCAGGCAGAAAATACCTACATGGCTACCATTGCAGGGGTGCTGAGGGACATCAATACCACCCTGATGACCTTCTTTACAAAACATTAGGCCCCTTCACCTAACAATGTTATATCTGCTCCTTCTACATCTGCAGCAGCTAGTGGAAAGGAGGCCATGCCAGGGGATCCTCATGCCTCAGGCACCCCTCCCTCTGTAGCTAAAGAACCCCCTGCAAACTTAGACGTCTGTCAGACATCAAGCTGGAGCAGATGTCAAGACCAAACCTACTGCCAGGAAGTGAACCTCTCCTGATTTGTCACAGATACACCCTGTTGACGGTTCAGAAACCAAACTCCATTTTCTCATGGTACAAGGACACAGGACCTACCCTGTTTAATGCATCAACCATGACTTCACTCATAATTTTTATTTTCATTAATGCATGTTAATTGTACTGATAGTCTTTTGATATGCACAATAAATCACACTTAAACACAGCTACTGTGTATGTGTCCTTTAGAATACATGTACAATTGTCATGCTTGCCAACTGTGGTCTGGTCATGCCCCTTGTATCGAACAGCCAAAGTAATGGTCATCAGACAGGGGCTCCCTCAGCAGGAGACACATTACAACAGAAATATCACAGGACAGATGTCACAGAGGTTGAAATCCAGGTCAACTCATTTGTATAGTCACCATTCCAATTTGCAAATAGAGCATGACAGAAAGGACCATCAGGATGTAATCCATGGTGTAAACAATGCACATATACAGATAATAGACATCAGGATCATACTAAACAACCTACTAAGAAGGGGACCACAGGTCATCTATATCACCAAGTAGAGTCAATACACATACCCATACCATAGCTACATAGTCACATATCCCGTGGAGCACACACAAACACGATAGAGGAACCCAGTACTCAAAACATACACTAACATAGGCCCAATACCTGTAGGATTGTCAGACACCTGTGTCACTCTACAGTTACATGGATCTTGGACTTTGGATAGCAAAGTTAGAACACATTCACAGCTAGGTCCCATAGCCATCACAAAGTACCTGTATGTCAGTTGAGGTACTGTTTAATGAGATTGGCCCTATAGCCACCTGCTACTTCTTCCTCAGGCCCTTCATCACTTGCCATATCAGCATTTCCAGCCACTGGTCCAGCTGCCTCCCCACTAACATTGGTATCTGATGTCTCACGGCTAGATTGTGGAGCATGCAGCAGGCTATGATCATACCTTGTGGGGCGAGTAGAGAAGGGCTCTTCTAGATAGATACAGGCACCTGAATCTTGCCGTCAGGAGCCCAAATGTTCCCAAATGTTCTCTCAATTACACGCCTTGACCTCCTGTGTGCCTCACTGGAACGGAGTTCCCCTGGTGTGGTTTGGTACTTCCCTGGTGTCAACAGCCAGGGCAGGTTTGGATAGCCTAAGTCACCTATGAACACAACGGATAAACAAATCAAAAATGTATGTGGTACTGGCTACATTGTGATTAGAGGAGACATAACTCATAACGGTAACTTACCAACCAGCCAGGCCCTCCCTGTTTGGAGTTGTGCCATTAGCTGTGGATTATTGCTGTTCCGCATGATGTAGAAATCATGTACAAATCCTGGATACTTGGCTGTGACTTGTAGGATGTACTGGTCTGCCAGACACACCACCTGGACGTTGATTGAGTGGCAGTTCTTCCTGTTCCTACACACCTGTTCATTGGCACTGGGAGGGACCAAGGCTACATGGGTGCCATCAATGGCTCCTACCACATGTGGAATGTGTACCATCTCATAAAAGTATGCCTTCACAAAGGCCAAATCAGCTCGGTGGGGAAACCTGAGGTAGCTGTCTAGGTGTCTCAACAATGCACACAGTACATCCGTCAAACCAAACTAAACATGGGCTGAGACATCCCTGCTGTTAAAGCCACTATATTCTGAAAGGGGCCTGTGGCCAGGAAGTGTTGCACTGACAAGGCCTGAACGATGGGAGGTATGACATAGGAATTGTGAATGATGCATAATTGTGTACACTGCAATCTATGAAAAGTGCACATAATGGCAGGTGCCTGACCTACTGTACTGGACAGGTGGAAAGTGGCTGGCGGAAGTCATCATGACGGGAAGTGGTTGCAACCGCTGTGTAATTTGCTATTGGTAAACATTGCTGCCTTTGGCGGACTTGGGTCAATGGCAATGTCCGCCGGCAGTGACGGTCATGTACATGGCGGCCATAACCATCATCTTCTGCACTATTGCTCACTTGACTCCTGACACTGTTGCCAGAAAGACCTCCACAATGTGAGCTGCTGTGTACTGCCTCTGGGAGCCATCATGCCATGTCTTGTAGTTGATAGGGCACCTACTTTCACCCAGGGAGAGCTTGAGAAGCTAGTGGAGGAGGTCCTACCCCTGTATGATCAGCTATAAGGGGCACCAGAGGAGCAGGTGAGTCCAATGTCCTAGCCATGTGTGATATGTGTTTTGTGTGATGTTGCATCGGGCATGTGTACTTGTGAGGATGTTGATGCATACAGATGGCATAATGTGAAGACGTATGTGCCAAGACGTGTGCCTACTTGCTGTGACTGATGGGTACTGACCACTCCTATTGGTATGGTGCATGTGTACATGACTTTCTCCAGGAGAAGCCATTGCCAAGCAAGTGTGGACCCTGGGGGTCCATAGCCAGCAGAGCACCCATTACAAAAAGCAGTGGGAGGACCTGAGACGCTGGGCCGAGAAGACTGCTGAGGTACAGCTGGGGATGACCTCTCAACGAGGAAGGGGTGCCCATCAGACCCTGACCCCCATAATGGCCCACATTTTGGTGGTGGCCTTCCCTGAGGTGGATGGGCATTTGAGGACAGCACAGCAGCCACAAAGGGATAAGTACTGACTGACTCCATGTACTTTACACTGGTAGTTAGGTGTTTGCTGTCACACTTTAGCAGCTGTGACGCTGTGGTAGGTGCTACACCTATGTTGACTACTGGGAATACATAGTAATCAAGTTGCCTGTCTAATAGATGGCGATCTGGCCCTAGGGTTCGCACGTGTACGTTTGGATCACCAGTGTCAAGGAATTTCTATGACTGCATGTGGAGATGCACAAATGACAGTGCCACATGTGTCACTCTAAGCAGCCATATATATGTATGTATGTTGCAGTATCATCCTACCCATCTGGTATTTCCAGGTCCATTATTGTGGTTATATGCATATGTAGGTGTCTGACCATTCCCATCTGTGAAGATCAGCAGTTTTTTCTATATAGTGCCTGACATAATTGTTACAAGGCCTAGTTACCTTTTGTCCTGGTACATGTATTGACTCCATGTGAAGCTGGCATCTCAGTCAGTCAATAGGTATGCCCAGTATTGGACTGTTCATATGGGTTTGTGGAGTTGTACCCATTGTCCCTTCATATTCATACAATGAGGTATGTGAACGTTATAATAGAATGGCAACCAACTATGGGTGTCTGATTTTGTGTATTTCCCCTTACCATGCTTTTCCATGCCATTGACATGTGGGCAAATCACTTTTATCACAATGCCTTTGTTTTAGAGTAGGTAAGTGGTTAGGCTGTCCTACCCTTTGACAATGTGCAATGTCCATGCTATATGTGCCAGTGCCCTAACAGTAATAGTGCAACATATGGTATTAGGTGCCTACATCATGTCACAAGAGTTACTTGGGGACATTTCTTGTTGAGTGGGACAATCATTGCTACCCTTTGCCTAGATTATGTGGCCATTTTGGACAGGATTTGGTTTTGGCTCACTTCATATTTCAATATGTCATGATTCAGCTTTACTACTATTTCCTATCCAGGTGTTGTTGTTGTGGGATATGTTGTCAGTGAAATGGCAGTCATGTAGGTCCATATGTACATCATGTGTACATTTCTTTCAGTGGGATATGTGTGTTGTCTGGACTTAGCTACTGGAAATCACATGCCAGGGCTCTGTATCTGCATGCACGTTGGAATGTGATGTGCCCTGTTAGGAATTAGTAGGCTGTTCTTTGTTTAGTTGTTGTCACACTGCTCTCTGTGATAGTCAATGGATGTCTCATGTGTATGGTGTGAGATGGAGTATCTGTGAATAGTGACTACAGCTATTCCCCTAAGATTTGGTGCATGTAGTAACATAGCTGTTCTCCATACTTGAAATGTAGAAATGTGATGGCATCTGAATGGGACTGCCACATGTTGTGTCTCCATCAGAGATTGAACCTATTGTGTCATATATGTACAGAGGGAGCAGCTAGGGATGTGATTGCAATGGCAGGTGCTGTGTTGTTTGTGAAAAGAGTTGTCTATACTTGCATTGAACATGACTTATGGACATGGACTGGTAAGGTGTTGATTTTAACATGCATGATATGGTGTTGTCAGTCAACTGCAATTCCATGCTGACATAGGTTTACAAGTGATTTGATGGAATGCTCCAGTTGTGCTGTCTTACTTGGATAATGATGTTGGTGAGAGAGATTACAATAAGGGGTGGGTAGAAGTAACATGTTTTGACATGATGTAGTATGTGTGGTTTCTATATAGGATTCCCTAACCAGGAGATGTATACCTACAGTTGTGCATGTGGCAATGTGTGTAGGTTCAGATCGGGCTGACCCTCTCTCTATATCACTCTCCCTCTCTCTCTGTTTGTGTGCATCATCATTGGCAGGCGAAGGAGACGGGGCACAGGCAAGTGAGGATGCTGCTGGCCACAGGACCTGGAGTGCTGATATCACTGACAGCGAGGGATGCAGTGGCCCGGAGGGCGAGGGGAGTCTGCAAAGCAGACAGTGAACATGGCGAGGATGCTGGGCGGGGGGGTCTGCACTGCCCATGCCAAGTGCATGGGCAGTGCAGGGGCCTCCTGTACCTGTTCTCTGCCAGCTTTTTCATGGCAGTGGTACTCCCATGAAAAGGCTGATGGAGAACAAGGTTGTAATCCGCAGGGCAGTGCTGCATTCAGTGCTGCCATGGTAGATTACGATCTCCACCACCACAAGGCTGCCGGGATCATGGATCCTGGTGGTGCTTGCGGTCTGACTGCCAGGGTTTTAATGTGGTGGTCGGACAGCAGCAACAGCAGCAGTTCTGACCACCACTGCGAGTGTGATGGTCTGAAGACCAACACACTTGTAATGAGGCCCAAAGTCCTTTTTTTCCCTCTCCCGTGTCTGGAACTTTGTCATACTGCTTAAGTTTCTTTTGATTCGTGTTTACGTTCAAGACCTTTATAATCCTCTGGATCAAAATCCATCAAATAAAAGGCAAAATTCATCCAATTAAACATCCGAAGCCGTATTTCCGCTGGTCCCTCTCACAATGAGCAAATATATGTTTTTCTTTTTGTCTGCAAAGAGAAAATGCTTTCCTCTGTGGTAAAATCCTTTCACCAACTACACCATCCATTTTGGGAGTCTGAGCTTGCCCTTCCTACCTGGAAAGGGGTGTACTTCTGTTATCATTAGTAAATTGACCACATTTTCCTAGATGAAAAGGAGAAAGAAAGGGCTTTGTAGCCATGCAGAAACTTGCAAAGCATTAAATTCAGAGAATGCTGATTTCCAAACCAACCCACGGTCCAGTGAGATTTACTTACCTAAAAACTCTGGTCCTCATTATGAGGCCGGCGGTCTTAAGAACGACAGCCTCACGGTGGCGATCAGGACCGTTGCTGGTGTGGCACTCCGACTGTCCCATTAGGACCCTGGCGGTCAGACCAGGATTGATGATCCTGATGGGGTGATGGCAGGTGGAGTTTGCCATAAAAAGGCTGGTGAAGAACAGGTGCAGGTGATACAGGGGGGCTTCTGCACTGCCCATGCACTAGGCATGGACAGTGCAAGGGTCCCCCTGCCCAGCACCCTCGCAATGTTCACTGTCTGCTGTGCGATTTCAAGCCGGAGACAATGCTGCCTCCTGTTTCCCACTAGGATGACGGGCGGAAACCTCGGTTTCCGCCCATCAGCCTAGCAGGAAACTTCTAATAGGTCCGGCAGGGCGATCACCACTTCAGCGGCAGCCACTCTGTCGGGAGTTTGGCAGACAGGTTATCCCGTCCACCAAACTCACAATTAGGCCCTCTGAGTTGATTTAGGAGTCCAAAATCAACATTTGTGAATTCAGTGTGTTTTTGCCCTCATAAAAAGGCTATGACCCATATTTATACTTTTTTTGCACCGCGTTTGCATCATTTTTTTACACAAAAGCGTCACAAACTCAGAAAATACAATTACGTTGTGTAAGTTTGTGCCGCTTTTGCGTCAAAAAATTAAGCAAATGCGGCACAAAAAAAAGTATAAATATGGGCCTATATGTCTATGTAAGCTAAACATACACACTCAAAATGTTTTGTGAATCAGGCCCTAAACTTGATTTGGCATGTATAGCAGCAAAATAAAACTGCATTAATGCCATCCACCTCAGTTTCTTAAGCTTCAGTGTGCTACAGGGAGAGCCATGAAATGTCACAGAGAGGGGCGTATAACCTTTACTAGGCTTCGTCTATTATGGGAATTCAAAATAAGTATGTCATTATGAGAGATTAGGGGAGAGATTACAATTGATTATTACAGAAATTAATCGGTGCTGTGAGTGATGTCTGCTGCTGTGGCAGAATGTCATCTGATGCTGCTTAAAAGTTAATGTGTGAGATGGAGTACTCTTACGGCGCGGAAGATGTCATCCCTTGCTGGTCATGAGTTAACAGCACTGCGAGAGATGTCTCTTACAGAAGCAGGGATGTTTTCCATCATTGTATACCTGTTAATAGGTACTCTAAGAGGGCTGTATGGCATTATATCCAGGTCAATAATATCGACATAGAAAAATATTGCATCCACTACATCACCTATCACTGTGTCACAAGGTAAATACATATTTACTATTGCTATATTTTATAGATACTATTTGTTATCGTTGTTGTTTACCTAGGCTTACCTTGCAATGGTTTGGTTAGGCAGATGTAACATATCTGACATTTTTTGTCATGTATTACATAGAAGGTTATGTACTAGTGGTATACCCTCTTCGAAACGTTCTTTACAACGTAAGGTGCATCATCTTGCAATTTTGTATTAATTGATGTGCTTCTTCAGTGATGCTTATGAAAGTACACAACATCTTGCCTCATATTGGGGAAAAATGTCCAGGTGCTGCAAGAGACATCTCTAAATCCACGCAAGCTATCAGATGTCGTTATTTATTATGATTAGTAATGATCCTAATGGTATATGCTTTGCCATATCACTCTGGTGCCACATAATTAGGCCATCTAAGAAATATCAGAAAAGAGCAGGAGAACCCATCTCACAAGGGTTATATGTTGATAGCATTTTAAGTCATGTATCTTAATAGGTTTGCGACAAATCTCATCAAACATTGCAGAGAACTACTACTAAAAAGCAATATTGTGAACTGTGAGTGACTTCTCTAACGGTACAAGACACCTTTCCTGGAACAAAGTTACTAGCCATTGTGTAGGATATTGCTGATGGTATTAAGCATACCTCATAATATTAATTGGATGCTGTTTGGACTCAGTTGTTCAATTGCATGATTTATGTATAGTGCATCGCAATGGGCACAATTACATACTTTTTTCCATAGGTAACGTGTACAGAAAATACAGGTTGTGTGCATGCTCTCAAGGGTGGAGTCCGCCACAAACTGAGACCTATGTGATGCTTTTAATTGTGAGATCCACATTTTCACCATCTGTCCACTTACTGCTTTAAGTAGGAGAGCTGTGCAGGTCTTGCATCAGGTCCAAGGCGCATTCTACTAGAGAAGACATGGGGCTGAAAGTTTCATTATCCCCAAGGTTCATGGGAGGACAACTCGTTCTTGATGATGATGTTTGTCACCCTGTTCAAACGTGTCTGTAATAACTAGTCTTAGAGATAGTATTGGGAGTACAGAGTTTCCATTTGAAGAGGGGAGACTAGGAAAACCATCTGTTATTACAGACACGTTTGAACAGGGTGACAAACATCATCATCATCAAGAACGAGTTGTCCTCCCATGAACCTTGGGGATAATGAAACTACATGCACTACACAGGCTTGAACTTTCAGATTCTCAACTCCTTATAAGATGAGATGAAAGGCTATTGGCCCCATCCCGCCATGTGAGGAGATGGGAGAGGGCGAGGTAACACTCTAATGAACATGTAGCCCCTGGCACTGCTAGGCTTCAGACTAAAGTGCCCAGAGTTGCACTTATAGGTGACGCTGAAGTTCGTACTAATGGGTGTCTTCTAGGCATGTCCGGATGGCCTTGAAGGATCGGTGGGAACTTTGTTCACAACTTGTAATGTCAAATAAGGCACGAAACTATGTTTGTCCAGAATGAACATAACAGGCCCACTTGTAATGAAGATCTCTGTTTATGGACTAGGCATTTTAATTGATTATTTTCCCATCCTTTTGCCAATGAAATGACTCAATACATATTATACAACTTGTGAGTGAGAACAAATATTTTTTATGTTGCTCCTGGTTCTCCCTGCCTTGCTCACGCTTCTCCTTAGTCTGGCTCTTATTCTAGAAATACTGTTACACTAAACCCTGCGAAGATCCAATGCTGTGTGTATTCTCCGTCGGTGTTAGGACATCTCTGTCTGCTCCCTCCTGCCTCCCTGTGCATGTTTAGATTTATGAGCCTCATCTCTTTGGATTTATGGTTTAAACCTTCTACCACTTTTGTAGGCAGCCTTTTCACTGTCACCAGTGTTATATCTTGTCAGAGGCTAGCAAGAAAGACAGAGTGCATGAACTGCAGCCTCGTTTCTGTTCAAAGACAGAAAGGAAGTGCTACGCTGTGAATACCTTTGATAGAAGGGCTACACTGACTCCTCCGCAAGGGTGTACTGAAATTGAGTCTAAGGCACGTCAGTCATGAGCGTTGTATGGAAAAGGGGGTGTGTGACTCATTTACAAGGTTCACAACAAGGAGCGCTGCATTAAAGCACATCCATATGATGGATCTCACTAAAGATGCAGCTAAAAGTACCATAGCCAAGAAGGCCACCCCAAAAAGTTAGGTTAAGTGGAAGTGACGTATTGCTGCAGCATAAGGCAGCAGAGAAAGGGCTTCATGTGTTCACCTCTTGGAAAGCGAATTTAGTTAGACTGACGCAACTCTACTGTGATTCCCTTCTTCACATGCCACTGATGTTCTTCTGCACGTATTAGTTTCCCCCGCCATGTGCTTCAATGATATTGAAGTCCTGAATAAATTGGTACCTTGTTAGAGGGAGTCATGATCAACTCTCTGGCAAGCCTGTGTATAGTAGATGCTCTGTGTTTTACTAGAGAAAGGGGTATTGGTATCATTAGTATAGGTCATGGTTGCTTCCTTACAAGTCTGTAGGAAATTGAGTTACGGGTTGAGGGGGGGAAACCCTACTCATGCACCAACCTCAATTTCTGTCAGGGTGAAGTTACAAGCAACCCCCAAATTAACCTGTGGGCAACCCTCTGGTAGCTTGGCACAAAGCAGTCAGGCTTAGCTTAAAGGCAATCTGTAAAGTATTTATGCAGCATTTCAAACAGTAATAAAATGAAAATAAAGAAACACAAGAAATCCCATGCTGATTTAGAAAAATGTAATAAACTTTAATAACATATTTGAGACCAAAACACAAAAATCCAATCAGTAGAACCAGAGATAAGCAATTTTTAAATTTTGAGTCAAACAGTGCCTAAAACTACAAAGAAGCAAGGCAACTGTGGTTATCTGCTAAGCCGGACCAGGAAACAGTTTGCGATGGTGCACTGGCCGGATACAGGGAGCAAGTTAGGCCCGCTGAGCAAAGTACCTTACATCCGGGTTGCAAAGCGGTGCAAGGTCCCGCGTTGGGGATGCATTGTGCAGTGGCAGGTCTGAAGGGCTGCGGATGGTGATTCGAGGTCCTGCATCGGAGATGAGTCCTGTAGCAGTGGTTAATATGAAGCCGTCAATAAGGCTTGAGATGCGAGGTCCTGCATTGCAGACGAGGATGCCATCGATGACTGCTCATGATGAGAATTCCTGAATCCCCCTATTCCCCTTTGTGTCACTGTCTGGGAGCAGTACACAAAGACTAACTGCCAGCTACAACTAATCATGTGACCCAGGATACAGGATACATACATCAAATGGTTAGGATAAGAAAATGCCAACTATCTAAAAGTGGTATTTTCAGAAACATGACTTAAAGTCCGACTTTACCATTAAAGATGATTTTCCATTACAATTATTAAGACACCAAACTCGATGTTCCCACGTGTTCCCAATTTAAAGTTAGCACTTATTAAATGTAATAAGGTACCACAATGTTATCCTTTGTTAGAGGACATGCCTTGCAGTGGCGAAAAAAGAATGTTCACTATCAGGACATGTAAAAGTTAAAAGTATGTGTCCAACATTTTAAATACACTACACCCTGCCCTATGGGCTGTTTAAGGCCTGCCCTAGGAGTGACTTATATGTATTGAAAAGGAAGGTGTAAGCTTGGCAAAGGTCTACTTGGCAGGTTGAAATGCAAATTAAAACTGCACACACAGACTGCAATTCCAGATCTAAAACATGTTTAAAAGACTACTTAAGGGTGTGGCACTTTAATTTAGGGGCCTGTGGTACATGTAGTACCACTGTACCAGGGGCTTACAAGTAAATTAAATGTGCCAATTGGGTGTAACTCAATTCTACCAAATTTTAAGAAAAGAGCACAAACACTTTAGCTCTGGTTAGCAGTGGTAAAGTGTGAAGAGTCCTAAAAGCCAACAAAAATGGGATCAGAAAACAGGAGGTGAAGGCAAAATGTTTAGGGATTTCCCTTTTTTGGAACCCTTACTTTTTGTGGACTAGAATAAGTAAGCTATTTATGATTAATGAGGCTTTTTCCATCACATGTGGGAGTCCATGTGGCATACCATGAACTCATTCTATACCTATGCACAGGTGCAGAATGGAGCTGTGCGCCAGTTTCTAAAGAAATTGCATTTTCTACATTGCATGCACTAAATCGGTAACTTTTTGAGCTACCAAATGAACTGCAGATAGGACAATCCAGAAACATTTTTTAAGTTGCATCCTCTAGAGCTCATGATCAAACTCACTGAGTTACGAAGTTAGTGCATGTGCTGTGAACAGCACATTTTTGTGAAAAAAATGGTGTGCTCCTCCGTTCTATGCCTGTATGTAGGACAAGTCCATGATATGGCCTTGGCTTGCTTCTGTGACAAAGATCAGACTCAGCCTAGCAGTGCCTACCTTAGCATCTTTTTTTGTACAAGCATTTTTTAAGCTTTTACTACACATACAAACAATTAGTTGTTCCAACCATGACAGTAACACTTCCAGTCAAAGGGTCTTTGTTGCAGTAGCAGAAAATACATTTCCATTTTCAACAATGCCCAAGCTCCTACGGTTAATGTCACTCCCTCCCGCTTACAGGATGTGGTCACAAGTCATGAGTGTACAACAACTATACAAACTAAGGGGTTAGTCAGCCATTGTTCTAGTCTATATGGATTTTAAGCCTCAAGTTCAGGGTTTTGTATGCATCAGAGCATGACGTGGCTAGTGAGGTCGCAGCTTCTGGATGGAAAGAGCAATGCTTTCTATAAGAATGTCCATCAACATTGTGACCCTACCCCTAGGGTGTAGTGTGGCCATCTATGTTGTGGGCATCATCAATCTACTATGGCTTCAGTGGTGGTGTGTTGACCACACTCTCCCCGGCTCCCTCACATACAGTCAGCATCTCTGACCAACTGTCTGCCAGTGGCACCTATAGAGACCCCTGGCTTCCTCTATCTGCAGAGCCGCTCCTTCTACCGTCGCTCAAGTGACAACCTCCACCCACCATCGGTTCTGTGGTGGGCACTCGAGACTTTTTCAGTGGCATCTTTGTCTCTGGAATGTCCAGAAACCTATTCCGGGCCAGGGTATACAGCATCACGTATATTCTGTGTGGAGTGAGGTATGTCATGCACAGGTAACTGAATTGCATGTATTTAACTCTTGTGTTCGGGACTGCTCCAGAGTCTGTGCTCATTCCTTCTGTATCAGGTGCCTGTCCTGAAGTCCTATCAGCACTCTCAGACATGCGGCAAACCATCAACATTTATCTCTAGTACCATTTTGTTCAGCCGAGAGATCAGCCTTCGGTCATCCCCAAACATAAGCAGTGTTTGTAGTGTGTTGTCTTTTTAAAGCTCTGATTCCATGTCCCCAAGCAAGTTTCACATTGCACTCTTGGCCATACTGCACATAAGGAACTGTGCCCCAGGGAGCGTATTCACGGTCTCCTGGCTATCCATGCTTTTAAGGGTTTCCCCTTCATAGAGGTCCACCCGGGTGGTGAGGCAAGATTCTGTCCAGTCCGCCAGCCTCTTTGCTGTGGGGGATCCTCCTCTCTGTGTAAGGAGTCCACTAATGGCAGGGCCAGCACATATAGATGGTCTCTGGCTTTGCAAACAGCCCGCTTCCTGCAGCGTAATCCTGCGGTTATGATTTTGGGTTTGTTCCTCCTACCTATTTTGGCTCCCATCGGAAGTGCACCTAAGGCCCTCTCTCTCTCTCCGCCGCTTTCAAACTCACCCAGTTCCTGTACATTCTGGCCCGCTACTCATCTGGACATCCATTACAGCTGTGCCTTTAGGTAGTACACCTCAGAATTGGGTACACCCAGCCCCCCGCCATCGGGTTGGTCATTGAAGCACCTGGAGAGCCACCCTGTGTCAGTCCCCTCCCAAATCAGCTTCCATAACAGTGTGTTGAAGAAGCGGAAATAATTTTGCAGGGCCAATAGCAGCAGGTTGGCAAAGTATTATATTAACCAAGGAAGCATAATCACTCTGATAAGGGAAATCTGAGCCATGATAGGCAAGTGTAAAGTGCACCAGAATGTTACACAACTTCTGAGGCTTCTGCGCACCCACCCCCTCAGGTTGCCCTCCAGCGTATCCACATCGCAGTGGTATACATTGACCCCTAAGTACAGGAGGGCCCATGGCTCCCATCTGATCCCTGTCCACTGTATCACTGTTGAGGGTTCCATTGCACCCAGTTGGAAAGGTACAGGATTTGTGCCAGTTGGTGCACAGTCCTGGTGAGCCACACTCCATGGCACTCCCTCTATAGGATCCCTGAGATAAAGCAACATGTCATATGCATAGAGGGAGATCATATGTTCTCCCTCCCTCAGAGGCACTCCTCTTCCCAGGCCCTCCACCGTGAGTACTCCAGCGAAGGGCTCACTGCCAGGGCAAACAGCAGCAGAGACAATGGGCAACCCTGCCTTTTGCCCTGGTGTACATCAAACACCTCTCAGATAACCTTGCCTGCATGGATCCTTAACCACAAGCTTGAGTACAAATGTTTTACCCATCCCAACCCATGCCCATCTTCATCTTATTAATGACCGCCTGTAGGTAGTCCCACCTAAGCATGTCGAAATCCTTGTGTAGGTCGATGAGTAATGTGATGGCACTTGGGTAGGTAGAAACATCAGTTTCTTCAAGTACCATGCACAGCCTTCTGATATTGTATGATGTACTTAACTGTGAAATAAAGCCTTTCTGGTCAGAGTGGGTAAGATGTTGCATGTGGGGCGACAGGCGGGCGGCCAGTACTATATTCAAAATTTTATAGTCTACGTTCAGCATGGGGAGCTATCAATAGGCCGCTATCTCTGGCTAGTGATCCATCGACATAGATATGGACATAATGAGGACCTCTCTAGCGGCATCCAGTCGGGAGCTGCAAGGAGGAGTCCCCATGTACACAAGTTCGGGCAGTAGGTGTGTGTGCATCTGGTAGAACTTCAGAGGAAGACTGTCTGTTTCCAGCATCTTCCCCCACGCAATCACCGTAAGAGCAGCCCTAATTTAAAACTCTGTTACCGGTTCGCCAGAGCCTCACTGTCAGTCATTGTGAGTCGCAGCATGCAGTCCAGGTAGGCCTCAATCTCAGCCCCTCCTACACGACCTGGGTTGTCGTATAGCTCCCTATGAGGCCGGGTAAACACCTCATGTATCTCTCTCTGAGTATAGACTACTGTGCCCTCAGGCTGCACCGGCCAGGAGAACAGCCTACCTGCCCTGCCACCCTCTGTGTGTGCTATGGTGATGTATTCCCTCCTATTTAAGGTTCTCAGTCACTTCGGCATGGTAGCATATTTCTCCTTCTATTCTAGCAATCTTTGCAAAGTCCCATTCCAGTTCCCTGATTTCCCCTAGGGGTGGGAGAAATATTTCATTTTGCCCGCAGAATTGTCCGAATCTGGTAGCTCTGCATTGCTCTTGCAACGTGTAGTTTCGACCAAATTCCGCCAATCACTGCATGGCGGAATGTTTTCCTGTAAGGTTCCAGAAATGTGAGCGAGACCAAGATTTGGCGTCCCCTGTTGCAATTTTCTAATGCAGGTGGTCGTGGTCAGAGGGCTGTTTCTTAAGTAGATTTGTAGAATGAATCTCCACAAGTTCCTCCTACCCCTAATTTCCCCTTCTAAGGAAGACATTCCTCTCATCAAGGTGCTGAGGACATCCACTGAAGCCCCCACCACCACTTAAAGACATCCCAGTCCATATTTGATATGCATCGCAGTGTACCAGTCATGTTGAAAGTAGTCACTAATCGCTTCTGCCAATGGCTCTTAGAACATTGAATCCTATAGGTGCGTCACCTGGAGTCTCCAAATTGAGACCAGTGGGGCTCCAGAACGTCTCTAGAGAATTTTACAGCACTGAGGATGAGATCCAGCTCATTCGCAGGTGCCGGGGTCCATTCCCTTTCTGCCGATAACATCAGGCTATCCATTAAGTCCATAGGCCCAAGGGAGGTCGTCCGCCCACCGGGGCAGTATAGGCCTATTGCACCTTCCCGTATGGCTCATGCGTGGTAGTTCTACACTGCCAAAGTGCAATAATTTTCATCAGCGCAGGGAGGGGAGGAAATCCCTATTACTGATCTCCCTTGGGCCTCCTGGTCATTCCTGGTAGAGTTGTTGTCCGCTCCTTGCTCCTTCTTAGGTGGCTGTCCACAACTCCACCCCCTATCTCAAGGGAGGTGCCTTCCATTGCAGAATCTGTGTAGGGTGGAGGTGGCCTTTGTAGTACTCAGTAGCGAGTGGCCATATTTCGGCGTTCCTAGCTATGCCCCCCTACCTTAGCATCTTGACCCTACTCCCCGTTCTACAACTGGATGTGAACGCCAGTGTGAGTCCGAATACATAGGATCCTGGTGTGCACATGTGAGTAAGATGACAGCAACTGAAGGGTGTTCCGAGTAGGAACTGTGTTTTCCACTCATATTCACTCCAAACACCCCCATATTGACATGGGGGTGTTTGGGATGAATATGAGGGGTCATGTACATTTAACCTTAACGTTTCCTTCCATAGATTTTAAATAAACAGTTGCTTGCCACCCTTCACGTTTCCTCCCATGGATTGCAAATTAACAGTTGTTTGTACCTACTGAAAATGTGGAGCACCTTCACTGTTGGGCGCAGATTATTGTATATGATTGTGATTATTCCTGTCCATGGGCGGGAGGTCTAGGAAGTCGAGATCACAATCTACCCGCACAATCTCACAAAATGTGTTTCTCTGCTCGGCTGGATCCCCATATGTCCTTTGACTCAAGATGCCTCACATTTCTTACTATAAGGGTGGTTAGAAAAGATTAACCTGGTCCAAGGACAGACAGCAAGGCATAAAAGCATGGAAGGACTCCAATACGCCAATAAAACATAGAGGGAGATAGAAGGATGTGAGGGGCATCTAAAAAGGATGGAGTACGGAAGGGGTTGATGAAAAATAAGGAGAGCAATAGGAAAGAAAACTTGAAGAGAAAGGAAGGGGAGATGGAAGGTGAGCTGGAGAAATTATAAAAATAATGCTTAACAGTTGAACTGAAAATGTATGCTAGAGGGGGGAGAAAGAATAATTAAAGTGAGAACACAGAGATAGGGGAGAAGAGAGTGAGCAACTCAGATGGAGTAGAAAGGAGGGACGATATTAAGGGCATGGGTGAAGATAGTGAGCAGAAGGAGACCCTCAAGAGCAGAGAAAGAAAAAAGGGGATGTATGTAATGCACGTGGAAGGGGAAAGGGAAACCAGAGAGAACAATAATGGTGCGGGCGTGAAATAAGGACAGAAAAAAAACAAGGAAGAAGCTGAAAATAGGAAGAGAGTTCGAGGGGGAGATTGAAGAGTGAGAGGCAGAAACTGGTGGTGCTGGCTGTACCGAGAATAGATGAGAAAGGAGGTGGTTTACTGCAGTGAACAAAAGATAAAAAGGAAATGTGTGGAGGATTGAGAAGCATGTGTCAAAAGAGAGACAGGGAGTTGGAGGGACAGAGAGAGGGAGAGGGAGGTGGAGATAGGGGAACGAAGGCACCCTGACGAGGACTCCAATTCGCGGGTGAGTCTGAGAATGTCTACCTACCATCAGCACTGAACAAACATTTATATATTCTAAAAAAAAAAAAATTAAAATGCTCTCTGAAACACGGATATACTCGGGCAGTGAACGAAAACCTGCGAGGGGTGGGGTAGCGTGTGGTTGAAAAGCTTTCAGATGGACATTTTTCTCACATCCAACATCTCCCTCTGCTGGAAAAAGACAGCTCTCTCTCGGAAAAAAAAGGCAAATGTGTAATGATTGTAAACGCTGCTGCAGTGTCAGCAATCCATGCCAGGGAGAAAGGAATCAAGAAAGATATCTCTTCAAATAAGGGCTAAAAATAACCGTTCAGGGCTGGGAGGGAGCGCTCAGCTTCCAGCCTTCGGTGGGCATGAACGCCATGGTAGCGGGGACGTTATTAGCAGGTGCAGGCGAGGGGCACAGCCCTTGGGAGCTAGCTGGAACGCTTCACCGTCCTCGTCATTGCACAAACACAGAGCGTAGCCGAGATCCCTGAAGCTATAAAGGAAAGCTGTAGCGGAGGGATACATAGTTCCTCTGTTGATGCTAACAGTGAGTGGAAACAGCCCTCCTCTATTGACACTCTCCTTTTTTTGTTTCTCCCTCTTTTCATCAACATTTGCTCTCCATTCCACTTTCCTCTCTTTCCACCTGAAAGCTTCACTCCTGTTTTATTTCCTCCTCGTTTTCCCTTTATTCCTTTCACTCCCTACATCGTTTGACGCACACTCACTAACTTTTCTCATTCTCCTTAGCCATTGTTTTCTCCTCCCCTCCAATTTTGTCATTCGTCCTTGCCCTTGGCTTGCTCCCTACCTTCCCCTCCCCAAATCCATCGCCTCACGTCTTCTCATTAATAAATTACTCTTGTCCCCATTTTACATTTTTGGGACAAAATAGTTTCTCTCATGATGTTTGAGGTGTACCCCTGCACTTAGTGCCCCCAACTGCAATGATGTGGGGACCTTGGGTCCTTTTTTTTGTTATTCGTGGCAAACACAGATCATGAGTGTGCTCCTCAAAATAGGTCTGTCTCACGGATTGCGGTCTTGTTGGACCGGGAGGATCGGCTAAAGCGCTACCCTCGTAGTGGTGAAAGGCTATTTCTTTGCTAGGAGTTAGCAGCATACCGTGTAGTGATCAATCAAAATGAACAGGCCTTTTTACCTCTATCACTGCAGTGAGGCCAACATAAAGTTCCTCTGCTGTGTGCTTAACTCACCCTTTGCCTCCATTAAGTTTGTATGTAGTGCTAAGCAGTCCATGTGCATTATATGCATGCACTGGGTGTATGTGTGCCCGTGAATTGTACAATTAATGAAAAAATGTGGTTTCCATTTTGGAAGAACCAGGGCTGAATGGAGGAGCATGAGGAGGTATCGGAATCCAGCCCCAGTGAATTGCTGCATTTCTTTGAGCTGGCTGGGACACACTGGAGGAAAGCTGAGCCAGGCTCTTCAGTATACTTCAAAGGATGCTCTTTGATACACACAGAGGTTACTGGAAAGGGGCCTGGGCACAACTCAGGAACAAGATGGGGCTGATAAGAGTAATTAAAAATAAGGGCTGAGGCCCTGGGGGCAACCATTTTTTACACACATATCACTGTGGCTGACATCAAGATGTGAACCTGTAGTCACTCCTATGGCCTGTGTTGTGGGACTATCAGACTTTGCCACTCCTGCTGTGCCAGACTGCTTTCTGGAGGAAGGGCAGGGCAGAGGAGAGGTCTCTTCCAAAGGAAGCAGATCACAAACATAAACTTCTAAGACTCAGATGCTAAATCACATTTAGGCCCTCATTACGAGTGTGGCGATCTCAAGACCACCACACGCACAATGACGGTAGGACAGCCGCAGACAGGGCAGTCCGACTGCCCTATTATGACCATGGCAGATAGGCCACGGTCTGACCGCTGGCACCGCCAGGTTGCCGCCTGTAGACATCCTGGCGGTCGCAGTTCACCATGGCATAGCTGCCCTGGGGATTTCGAGTCTTCGAGTCCCCTTTCCCCCAGCCTTTACATGGCTGTCTTACCGCCATGCAAAGGCTGGTGTAAAGGGGGTGTTGGGGGCCCCATGGGAGCCCCTGCACTGCCCATTCACTTGGCATCAGCAGTGTACGGGCCCCCATGGACAGCCCTGTCACACATTTCACTGCCCGAATTACGGGAAGTGAAATGCACGACGGGTGCTGTTGCACCTGACGCACCACAATATTGCCTCCAGCTCGATTATGAGCCGCCATCAATGTTGCGGTGAGTTTTCTGCTGGGCCAGTAGGCGGGAACGATGTTTTCGTCCACTGGCCATCAGAAAACTCCTAATAGGGCAGGCAGCATACCACTAGCATTGGTGGCAAGCTGGTTGCAGCGGCTTCGGCGGTCTTTTAAAAAGGCCGCTGAAGTCGTAATGAGGGCCTTACTGTCTGGAAATGCAGTATAAAAAGGGGCACTCAAGGCCCCCAAAATGTCAACAGTCAAGAAGCCAAGAAACTTTGCGAGGGGGAGAGGCTCTGCAAGACTCCTACCTGCGACCAGAACTGGAGGTTAAGGCCTGTTAATCTCCCAGCGGGGTAAGCAGACATCACCCAGGGAGCCCAAGACCACCTAACCCTGGAGCCTGGAGCACCAGTACCGCCTGCTTGCCAAAATCAGTGTGCCCTGTGAGGAAGAGGAGAACGCTGAAGGGAGTAAGGTCCAGTGGGAGATCCTGGCTACTGGATCTTTGAAGTGACGTGTGAGGAGACGGCTTCTACACTGATCAGGTCCTAGCTCATGTGCAGAGGGGAGTCAGCGACCCCATAGGCCAGGTGAGGCTCCCACGAAAATTACTGCAGTGGCAATCAGGCAAAGGCCATGTGCAGGATGAAGTCGGCTACCCCATTTGCCAGGTAGGGCCTCTGTAAAGATTACTGCCATGCTGATCAGGCCGTAGCCTGTTTGCAGAAGTTGGCAATGCCGTATGCAAGGTGGAGTTTCCATGATTACTGCTATGCTGATTAGGCTGTAGCCCATGTACGGAGTGAAGTTGGTGATCATTCTGCCAGGTGAGGCTGCTCTGCCAATTGAGCCATAACCTGTGTGCCGAGTGGAGTCAGCAACCCCATACGCCAGGTGGGGCCACTGGGAAAAAGGCAAAAAGCCTGATCTGGTCAAGACCATAGAGAGGAAGAAGCTGCCGTGGTAACCGGGGTGGACCTGAGCCCCAACTGACGGTCTGCACCAGGAGCATCAAAGCCTTCCACCCCACCTATGGAGAGGATCCAAGGAAACTTAAAGGCATCTGAGAAGTGTTAAAGGCACCTTGCTGCTGTCCCTTCAGGCCCATGTGTGAGGAACCCGAGGACCCCCAACTGCTGCCCCTGCAGGGCTGCATGTGTGATACTCAACTGAGACAGCTGCTGCAGCCTCTGGGTCCAGGAAGAGGGGTGATGTCTGAGACTCTGGTCATGTAGGTCCTGCTGGTGCAGGTATGACTGAATGATGGGCTGGAAGGCCCTGGGGGAATTTGCCTGCCATATAGTGCTCCAACACTGAAACACTTTTGGCTTTAATTAGAGTTGGAGTAGGACTCCTGAGACTCAGACTACTATTGGGGCTTAACATGAATGTCACCTTTACTGAATGGGGAATAGCCTTTACTGCATCAGGGGCAAAAGGCCCAACTACAGCTAGGACCAGTTGTTACAGGGTTGCAACACACATCCTCCTCCGATGATCCACTCTGCAGCAGCTTGAGGCTAAATTTCATGTAGATGTTCCATGAAAGGACTACAGTGGTATGCAGCCATGGAGAACAAAATAGGATTGCAAGAAGAAAAAGGGGAAAAAAACGTCTACCCGCCTTTATGGGGAAAAATAGTTCCTCTGTTGGCATTTGTACAGTTGGAGAAAAAGAAAAAATTATCTCCTCCACCAGATACTCATCTGAGAACTTTTCAAATTCTGGTGCCCAGACAGAGATAAGCATTCATAGTCAACTGGCTTGATTGTCTTCCATCATTAGCTCTGCAAAGGTTCGACCCATGCACTGACTATCCCCATTCACTCTATCCGCACATGGAAGGCATCCACAGCACACACTGACCTGCCCCCTTGTTAAAGGGTACGAGTGGGTAATCCATTGTCAAATCACTTTTGCAGTAATGGATGTCTGGTGTGCACCTAACATACACCCATCCCTCATTAGTAGTCTGAATCATTAAAAAAAACTATCTTAGTCAAGAGGGATACCTAATTATGAAAGGCTTCACTGGGGCATTCCGTACAATATTTCTTCTGTATTATTCCTTACACTGTATAGTTGGCATAAATAACTAACCTTGAACCCCAACACTCAGAGTCACCATTAATGAAATCCATCTACCATACTGAACCATCAAAAATGTTTTCAAAAATCCTTTTTTTAAACCGAATTTCTTACAAAGCTTTTTTGCACCACAATCTATATATAAAGGTTTTGCATACTGAATTCATGACAGTTGAGTTGTGAAATATATTGTCACCTATATTTGCAAAATGATGTAGCGGCTCAACTGCAATAAGCTATTACAGTTGAGGTGTGACATCATAATGCCTCCTGCCAGAGCCAAAGTAAAAGACAAGTCACAGACCATAATTACAGCTGTAATTTAACAATAGAAGACTAGAGCAGTTTAAGATAGAAAAGACAGAATCTCTATCTTTCTGCACATTCTGGCCTGAAACATTTTTAAGTATGACCTATACTAATCTGATTCCAATATATTTTTCCAACAAATTACTAACTGCTTTTTGGTGTGTTTCATTTTGCGCTATAGATTCAGCCTTTATTTCTTATGTATGCAAAAAATGCTATTTCATATGAACGAGCAAGACACCAAGGTTTTAAGAAGACTGTGTGGAGGGTGATGGTGTGACTATGTATTATATAGAATAAAATATATTTTTTCATACTCTAAAAGTATATTGTAAGCCACCTCAGACTTCCAATACCTTATAAACGAATTTGGTCTTCGCTCTCATCCTCTATATGGTCACAGAACTCCTCTGTAACTTGAAATATCATTATAATGTAAGGCAGGGGAATTTTATAAAATGTTTAGTCTATTACTGCTTACTGCTATTACTGATTTACTGCTGGTGCACCTGAGTGATGGTGTATGTATGACAGGCCATAGCCAAATATAACTGAGCCACAGAAGTCAGAGAGAGAAGCAGACAGTATCTTAGTATTCCACTTTCCTGCAGATGTTGCGTCCACTAAGTTGAAACTAGTTGATAGAGCTCTGATGCAAACAGCGACCCAAAAATATTACAAGCATCAATAAACGTATAAAAATAAAACAAAGAAACACTAACAAGGCAACATTGGTCCTCCAGTAGAGTATATAACACTAACTCATGGCTGGAAATGGAGCTCGTTCCAGGGAAGTGGAGCCACTGGGACAATTGTATACACTAAATTAATAAGGAACTTTGCCAAAGGTACAATTTTGAACAACATCAAAACATCCAAACAGAGCACATGGCAGCCCATAAATACCCCTATATTTTGGAACTAGAATAGATTTGGGGATTAGAGTTGTAGGTTTTGATGTACTTGGGTTTAATGTTGGAGCTGGGATGGGGGTAGTATATTGTACATATGCTTGAATTGGATTGTGGTTTATGTACATGGGTTTAATATGGGATTCAGGATGGGAATAGAATTATGTAAATGGTATTATTTATGGCCTACTTTTGGGGTCACATGATATCTATGGGATTGATTTGGGAAGGGTGGGGCAGGATGAGCTATAAAAGATTGATGTTGAGGTCAGGACAAGGATAGGGTGATGTACATGAGGCTAATATTGAGGTTAGAGTGGGGTAGCTACTTGTGGGTTTAATGTTGACGTTAGAACTAAGAGCATGTCGTTCTAGATTTAACATAGAAATTAGCATGATGTACATAGAATTGTGTGGTTATTGCTGGTACTGGGTGATAGGCATGAAATGAATGTGATGTGAATGGATTGATGTTAAAATAAGCATGTGGTAAGATGATGTATATATGAATAAGGATGGAGTTTGGTGATTAGCATGAGACTAATATTGGAGCTAGGATTGGGGATGGATGGTTTGCATGGATTAGATGTTAGAGAGGGGTGGCGAAGCATGATGTTGAAGGAACTAATTTTGGGCTTAATTTGGGATTGGTTAATGTGCACAAGATTGATGTAGATAATGAGGTAAGGGAGGAGGTAGGATGAAATAGGTCGAATTAATTTGAAGGTTGGTATTGGTGGCGACAGATTGATATTGAATTAAGACTTCACAGTACAGAAATGTGCATGGGGTTGTCGGATGTACATGAAATTGACGAGGGGATTAATATTATTAGAAATTCTTGATCTCATCTTGTCCCCATGGCCAAAATTTGATTTTCCTGTTGCTTGCCTGGCATACTCTGAGGGGCAAATGGACTAGTGTTTCATGCATTGCTGCAACCAAGGCTGTTTCGCTGTACTGAGCGAAATGAAGCCAGGACAACAGCACCATATTTACTATTAAATGGTGCTGCTGCTCTCTTCTCAAGCACTGGAGTGCGGTTTGTCACCATAGTGCAAAGGTGTGTGCATAAGAAAAGCATAGGTTTTATACTGGCATGGTAGCCTTCCAATTGAAAACAATATAATTAGACCAACTTTAAATTTTGTACCACTTTTTGATATGCAGTGCAACACACATACAAATTGGGAAAAGTATGGAGACAGTAAAACTTTTTGCTTCCTTGTGTCTGCCTTGAGGAGACATATTGAGCCAGATCTACAAGGCCCTAGTGCCACCAGAGCGTCACTTTTAGTGACGCTTTGGTAACGATATTCACTGCACCATATTTACAAGGAGGTGTTATGCTACTTTTTGTGGCTTAACGTCTCCTTGTAAATATGGGCCCCTCCAACGCAGTTTTCTGCAGCAGAGCAACATGCAATGGGTGTTGCTGTGGGTGTTCAACCGCAACACCCATTTCTTTTGACGCTGCCACAGATTTATGAGAAATCTTAAATCTGTGGCAACGCCAAAAACTAGCTCCACCCCAGGGGTGGGGTAGCTTTTTTTTTAATGTGTGCACAGAGGAAAACGCCATCAATGATTGTTTATGTGCTGGAAGGGACACCTTCCTGAACATAGACAATCAATCCCCTCAACGCAGACACCCTTGCACTATGGTGCAATGTTGCCTGCGCTGGCAGGTAAATATAGCACCGGCGCAGGGGGAATGCAGGGGTGCGCCGTATTTTTGAAAATACAGAAAATCCCTGTGTTTCAAAAGCGGCGGAGGGCCGCGCTACAAATTTCGTCACATCGCTGAGCCACTTTTTTGTACATCTGGGCCATTGTTTGGCACAGATCCCTGTCTACAAATGTTAGTAGATAGGGCTTTCTGTCTAAAACCAGGGCCGGTAGCTTGGGGCTGACAATGCAGCACGCATGGAATGCTCCTTGATAAAAAGTAGCGCAGAACTATGCTTTACTTTAGGCAACTTGCCAGCACAAAATAAGTTTTGCACTGAAAATGAAATGCTAAATCAACATTTCGTGTCACTTTTGGTGAGGAAAGTATTGATAAAGCTGGTCTTCATTGCTAGCTCAAACATTCTAATTATTGCAGAATGCAACACGGCACCTGACTTTATGACTGCTCAACTTGCAGCATAGGGCAACAACTTAGCACATCTTTTTTGGTACATGCACCACTACTGATATGGAATCTTGCATTGAATAAGCTAAGTACAACTTCTTAAATCTTACCTGTTCATATGTGTGCGGGTTTGTGTCTGACCTCTTTTGGTTTGCAGGTTGCTAAGGGGGGTTCTTGATAGATTATGTACTTTCTTTGATGTGCTCTTCTATCAAGTGTTGCAGTGGGTCTGCTGTTCGCTTCTCTCTCCGCTTTCCTCGTCCCACTTTCTATCCTTTCCCTGATGTTCTGCTGCCCACCACTTCTCACCTTGCACTGCTAGGCCTCTCTCTTTTCTCTCTTATTGTCTTCTTTTTGCTCCTTGTGCAGTTTCAGCCCCCGAGTTCCATAGGTCAAGGGCTGGTGTATTAATTTACTGCACCTGTCTTTAACTCCCCCAGGAACCATCTGAAGACAGGAGAGAGCTCTCCGAGAGCTGATTATAATGCAGGGATTATCCATGTAATCTCTCCCAGTCACCTAGGCTGTCTTTCTACTTATAAATAATGAATCAGGTGTTTATTTTTGATTCCCCCTGCCCTTCGAGGGCACCAAAAATGTCCATCAAATATACAGAATCACTTCGAGCATTGTCTGCTACATCCATCTCCACTTGCAAGTTTTAATCTTCCCTGCTTTCTGGCAATAACGCCACAGGAGCGACCGGGAGATTTTAACATGCACCCTTCTCCACGACTGAGACAGGGGCCCCTGTGCCCATACCCCTACCCTCTGACTGTAGCACCTTGGGCATAGAGTTACACGGGTGTTTCACTAGTGGAACAGGAGGCCAGGAGGATTACAGGCACAAAGCTATACAGGCGTTCACTGGTGACACGAAAGGCCACGTAGGTACAAGGCACAGGCACACACAGGTGTCCACTACAGGGAAAGAAGAGGAGGGAGCTGCAGGGCACACGGCTACACAGATGGGCACGATGTACATTGGTGGAACTGAAGGGCACGATGGTACAGGGCAGAAAGCTACACTGGTGTTCATTTGTGTCTGAGAATGCCACAGTGTCAAAGGGCATAGATCTACACGTGTTGACTAGTGGGCTTCATGGCACCTGGTTAGAGTGCACAGTGCTGCACAGGTGGTTGCTACCGGGACGGAAGAGCACGGGGTAAAGGTTACAGAGCAACACGGGTGTTCATTATTGGGTAGAAGGGCACAGGCTTACGGGGCAGAGAGGGACCCAGGGCACAAGGGTGCAGGGTTCAGAGCTACGCACGTTCACTAGTGGGCAGAAGGGCACAGGGTTACAGGGCACACAGTTACACACATGTTCACTAGTGAGAAAAAAGTGCACGGGGTGCAGAACACAGCGATATACAGATGTTCATTAGTGGAAAAAGAGGCCACGATAGGTACAAAGCTATTCTGGTGAGATGAAAGGGCATGTAGATAGAGGGCACACAGCCACATAGGTGTTCACCAGTAGGACAGAAGGAAACCGAGGTACAGAGCTACACCGGTGTTCATTTGTGTCACAGATGGGCACAGTGGTACAGGGCACAGATGTACACAGCTGTTGACTAATTGGACAGAAGGGCACATACCTCTCTCAGGCCATGCCCCAAGGCTATGGAACTCGTAGTCGTATCATTTAAACACCCGACTCTCAACCAACTTAAGTGATCCCTAATGATGCACCTCGAGTAAAGGCTTGATCTACCGTCTCACTACTCAGACTCCTCTAACGTTACTTGATGAATTCGGGGACCCTACTGCAAAGGCAACCACATGACTGTGGATGATAACACTTCACACTTATCTTTAACACTGCTTAAAACTATATTTCGAAAAATACAAACTAGAGTAATTGCTTTTACACCTGTTGATGTAAGTACAATCTTTTTAGAAGTGTAAATGAGATGAAACTGAAAACTCTTTTTTCCTTACTTTTTACTTGTGCTCAAATTATTATGCTTACTTCCAAAATCATTGTTTAAATTGTTTCAGAATGTTTGTAACTAATTATAGGTGTTTGGACGCCATGAGATGTTTTGGCCATTATCAATAAATAGGACTGAAATGGTTGGCTGTAGGGAGAGGCACATTGAGTAAGCCATGAAACAGTTCAGCTCTATAATTGACATTAATTGTCAGTGCATTGATAGAGCATGCAGCTGCCACTGAGATGGCTCCCAGCACTGTTACTTCACCCTCGGAAGCACAGAGGACATTTTGTGCAGCCTATATGCAAGAGTGCAAGCTAGTTCACTTGTATCGTTGAGCAGTGTAGAAGCACAGTCCAGTGATTGTGTGTGGTTGGGTAAGGGTAGAGCATATGTCTATGCTTTTCATTGCATGGCAGCCTGAGAGGTAAGGTGGTTCAAATTACACACGTACACAATTGTGGGGATGAGCTATGTGTTGGTGCAAATCATGCGCATGATGACCAGACATCTACACCAGCACGCAGCAGCAAGCGTAGTGCACAGCTAATATAGAATGAGTACGCTATGCAACCCTTTGTATTCATCAGGAGTTGATTTTTAGGTCAAGTGCACAAGAGCTTTTCAACCTGTTGTAAGTATTCTGAGGGCTTTTAACCACGTTCATCACTGTCACTCGTTCATGGGCTTGCCTTTCAAAAATCCTTTGCTGTCACTAGTAAATGCTTTTCGTTTGTCCCGCCTTGGGGCGGTTTTGTCACTTGGTGACTGACCCTTTTACATGGATTATTGCACGATTGCTGATATACTTCAGCGTGGGTGAACTATTGTTTTCTTTTGTCTCTCCCCTTTATGCTCCATGGCAGCCATGGCGCTCACAGCACTCACAGTGCAGAACAGCAGCGTGAACTCCATTGGCGGTATTGAAGCTCTTGTCACATTGTTCACACTGTCACCTAATCAGAGTCATTTCTTTTGGCTCTCCCCTTCATGCTCCATAGCTTTCACAAAAACACTTGTAATTGATAAATGCTTTGCGTAAATCCTCAAAGCGGCTCTCCTGACACAGCGGGACAGCCGATACTACAATATTCACTGCACTCGGGAAAGTCGCCCCATGATACTTTTCAAGCATTCTTTTACAAAACACGTTTGCCATAACTCAGCCTGTGGTGGTCGTAGGACAATGGGACCAGCACCAAAACATTCAGCACAACACACTCTTTCTGTCTAAGTCATCTCTGGGTCCCCACAATAGGCTAGTCGGGACTGCAAAATAATAATCCCTCCCACAGGTTAGCATCTTTTAAAGCTTTTTTTGTGGCTGGAGTTTTTGTTTTACAGCTGAGAATAGCTTGTGTATTAAGGGTCTTGTTTGTAATATTGTTATAGTAGTCCTGCTAGCCCTAAAAATGCATAGTGCCTTATGTCCTCAAATGGCAAAATATATGCTTGCACTGTACTATGTTCTGCCCTTCTGTTTTCATGTGGTTATGTTTGCTAGGGGCTAACTATATAGCTACATGATCATGTTTCACATAAATGCTATTTTTATTATGGTGGCCTGTAGGGGCTGTTTTGAGCATTACAATCAACATATTAAAATATCTACAGCACTCAGAAACTGTAAGCATTGTTTTAGAAAACATCTTTGCCCATAACTCAGCCTTTGGTGGTACTACGACAATGGAACCACCACCAAAACGTTCACAACAATGTGTTCTTTCTGTCTACATCATCTCTGGGTCCCCACAGGATAGTGGGGACCCCAGAACAATAACTTTCCACCATTCAGTGCTTGATTAAGCTCTCTCATGGCAAGAACTTCTGTTTTATAGTTGAGAGTAGTTTGTGTTTTAAGGGCCTTGTTTGTAATATTGTTGCAGTAGGCCTGCCAGCCCTGAAAACGTGTAATGCACTATGTCCTCTAGGAGTTAAATATATGCTTGCACTGCATTGTTTTCTGACAGTCTGTTTTCATGTGGTTATGCTCTCTAGGGACTGACTATATGGTTACATGACAATGCTGCTTATAAGTGCTATTTTTATTGTGGTGCCCTCTCAGGCTGTTCTGAGCATTGCAGTCAACATACTACAATATTTGCAGCACTCAGAAACTCGCCCCAGAATGCTTTCAAAACATTTTTGCCTGTAACTCAGCCTTTGGTGGCCCTAGGACAATGGGATCACCACCAACATTGTCAGTACAACACACTCTGTCTAGGTCAACTCTGAGTCCCCACACTAGGTTAGTGGGGACCACAAAATAATAACCCATCCCATCATTCAGTGAATTTGTGAGGCCAGAACTTTTGTTTTGCACCTGGGAGTAGTTTGCATTTAAGGACCTTGTTTGAAAAAATATTCCAGTAGGCCTACTAGCCATTTAGTTATATGCAGGGTCACTGTAATTCTGTGGCTAAAAAGACCAAAATATGGGAGTCCTTTGTTTGTAATCACTCATAGAGTTCATGATAGGTATCCTGAACACCTGTAGGACAAGTGGTCAGGTTACTTATCATGAGGTGGTTATTTATTTATGTATATATTCATTTATTTGTTTATTGAGAAGATTTATATAGCACTGCACGTCACCTTCTGCTCAGGGGCAACTGGTGTTCATGGGCACCCTCCAGCATGGAGAAGCAAGAACAATTAAATTAACAGAGCAGCTGAAAATAAATCCATGCTCGAGACAGTGTGCTGAATCTCCTGGGTGAACTCCAATGAACCCTGCAGATGTCCTACTGTGCAAGTGCCAGCTGGGCAAGGTTTTGCAAGCACAAGCTAGAGCAGTAACATCATCGGAGGGGGAGGCTGATTTACAATGCAATTGATCCGGTTGCTTTTAGGGGGCAAAAACAATGGCCCTGGGGGAGTTAGCAGAGCTCCATTTACTTCAATAGCTGGGGATGGGGCAGGCCGATGAGAACAAGGAGAGAGTGGGTGGCAAAATGTACTGATTGCACAGAGAAGCAGGCTGTAGGAGAGGTGCAAGGGTCTGCTCTCCTGACAGTAACAGGTGTTTAGTACTGCATTTGGTTTCACTTTGAAAAAAGCTTTATGGAGCTGAGCATGACAGAGTGCTCCTTATCTCGACTATAGAGGCCCAAGAGAGGCCAGCTGCAGACAACAATTGAACCAGTAGACTAAGAGGCAAGTGTGCAGTTAAGATACTCTCTGCATCAGGGGCTTTGTCACCCTCCCCCTTTTAGCAGCTACAGCAGGGTGGGGTTCTTCATGGGCCTCTTCTGTCTGCAGCTGGCAGACAAAAGCTCATAATTAACTTGGGAGGGTGAGTGAGTGAAAGGAAGGATTGGTGGATGGATGGATGGATGAAATGTGAGTGAATAAATGCATGGATGAATGAGTGAAAGAATGGATGGAAGAGTGAAAGGCAGGGAGGGTGTACAAGTGAAAGGGAGGGTGGATGGATGGAGGGATGGATGATGAGAAAAAGGATGGATGGATGGTAGAATGAGTGAAAGGATGGATGGATGAGTGGAAGGGTAAATAGATGGATGAGTGGATGGATGGAGTAAAAATATGGATGGATGACCAAAAGGATTGATAAGTGGAATGATATATGTAAAGATGGATGAGTAAAATAATGGCTGGGTGAGTGAAAGGCAGAGTAGATGGATGTCTGGATGAAAGTATGGATGGGTGGATGATTGAAAGGGTGAATTGATGAATGGATGAATAGATAGATGGATGAGTGAGTGAAAGGATGGATGGCTGAGTGAAAGGGTAAATGTATGATGTATGAATGGATGGATGGTACAAAGATGGATGGATGGGTGTAAGGATGGATGGCTGAGTGAAATAGTGGATAGATGGATGAACCAAAGGGAGGATGATGGATGGATGGAATGAAAGGATGGATAGATGGACGAAAAGGTGGATGGATGAGCGAAAGGATTGATGGATGATTCAATGGCTGTTTGAAAGGGGGATGGATAAGTGAAAGAATGGGTGATTGAGTGGATGGATTGGTTTGATGGATAGGTATCCCTGGGCCAGTGGGCAGCTCTCCTTTATGGGCTCCACAGCTACACTACACCCTCCTTGTTTTGTGGTCCATTTTTATTGTATCCAAGAGTGAATAACTATTCACTCTTGATATAATAAAAATAAAATGCTGACCCACTTCAGGTCCAGCAACAAACTGAGGCAGCTAGTGACATTGTTTGATTCCTGACACAGGTGTATGCAGGTGCCTGTGTCGGCCATGAGAGATGCTGTTCAAAGCTGGTGAAATCCCAGCACTCTGAGCATGGTCTGTGTGACTATGTGTGTGAGTTAAAGTGAGAGAGAGCCAGTGAAGGAATGAGTCACAGTGAATGAGAATGAGTGGCAGTAAAGACCTGTATTTGTGAGAATGAACGTGAGCGAATTAGGAAGAATGACAGTGAGTGTAACTGAGTGTTACTGTGTGTGAGACTGAGTCACAGTAAGACTAATTCAGAATGAGTGGAACTGGTTGAGACAGAGTGGGCCAGAGTAGAATGAGTGAAACTGTGTGAGTTAGTGAGACCAAGTGAGACTGAGTGAGTCAGAGTGAGACAGTAAACTTAGGGGCATATGTATACTCCATTTGCGTCTAATTTGCGTAATTTTTTTTAACGCAAATTTGTTGCAAAATGAACTGCATATTTATATTTTGAAGCTAGACACGTCTAACGTCAAAATATTGGAGTTTGCACAATTTTTTAGATGCGTGAACCTACCTTGTGTTAATGAGATGCAAGGTAGGCGTTCCACTCAAAAAAATGGTGCTAACCCCATATTTATCCCGTGCTAAAATGACGCACGGGTGGGAGGAAGGGCTAAATAATGGTGCAAAGTGGTGAGTCAGACCAGGCGTTAAAGGACTTGTGGACCCATGTCCATGGTTAAACACCATGGAATCGGTCCACAGGTGCCCCCTCAAGCCCCAGGAACACCCCACCCACACCAGAGGATCACCAGAGGATTGGGGACTCCAACCCAGGTAAGTAGGGTAAGTATAGGTAAGTATTTTTTTTTTAAATTAAAGTGCCATAGGGGGCCCACCTTGGAGCCCCCTGCATGGCACAGGGTGCAGTGCCATGCCCAAGGGACAGTGGTCCCCTGTGCCGGCCATTGGTGTGGTGGGCATGACTCCTGTCTTTTCTAAGACAGGAGTCATGTGGTATGTGGTCAGAAAATGCTGCTAGACTGGTTAGAGGCATTTCTTTTGACTCTAACCACCCTAATGTCATTTTTTTATTAAAAATCCCCTTCTCCCATACCGCCGCCCCCAACCGGCTAACACAATTTTTTTTCCGCTAGCCCACCCTTTGCACTGGCTTACACATTCCATAAATATGGTGCCCGACTGCCGCTCAGGAATAGCACAAACTGGTGTTAAACCCTTTGATGCAAAACTGCGTTAGTGCAGTTTTGCATCAAAAAGTATAAATATGCCCCTTAGTGCAAGAAAGTGTGAGAGAACCCTTCAAGAAAAAGCTCTTTGGAAGTTGAGCCAAGGATTACGCCCCACCGCTTTTAAAGATCACCAGCTGCCACTGCTTTCACTGACTTCATGATGCTTGATAGAAGGAATGTATAACTTGCTAATAAGAGGTTGGAGTCCAATCCAATCACATCCAAAATTCTCTGCTCACGACCCTACTTCTTTGTTGAGTTCAGGTAAAGACCAGTCTGAATAGTTCAGTTTTCAGATGTTTTCCTTAATGTCAGCATCCGTATCCTAGCATGCCCAGTGATCTGCCTCAGTATTTCATATTTTTGATTGATTATAGGTTAATCAGATGAGAAAAGGACTGAAGCATTCTGAGGCACCAGCCTATGCAGACCACTGCCACAGTATGCTTTAAGAACAACTCATACAATCTTACATTTAATCCTTCTTCAAGCCTTTTGGTGGTGGTGCGGTACGGTTGGAAACTGTGCTTGAAATGTACTAAGACAGTGCAAACCTATACATCAGCCCTCGCACTGTCTGTGGTGGTACACAAAATTCCAATGAATAGCATCAAAAACACTGAAACAGCATTGGCGGGAGGCTGGACTTGGCAACTGGGTACACTGTGCGAAGACCAGTAGCTCAGCTCATTTGAAGAATTGTGTGGTTCTGAGGGGCTAAGCGACAGGACAACACTTAACAGATCATGCTCTTGTCTGTGTGATTAGAACACTATGGAAATGTGGGAGGTAGGAATCGCCTGTTGACACGGCCTTGCAAAAATTGTTACTGTATGGCAAATGTTGAACGGCCATAACCATGCTATGCTGTGCAATTACGAATCAAACCAAGACTCGTCTGGTAAAAATAAAGGACAGGTGGAAAACAGATTTGTATTTGCAGTTCACTCATCGGGAACGGACAGAAATCCTGGGGTTACCAGCCAGGTCCCTTGAATGTAAAAGTCACACTGATTCAAAACAAAATTCTCTAAAATGCATATTTGACACACATAGATTGCAAAAGATCTAGCCACAGGCCAGGGATACATGGTCTAGGTGTAATGCAGTAGATGTCTATCTGCTGCACATGTTATGGTACTGTATTGAGTTATGTTGCCTTTGGTTAGAGGTTAGAGACACTTTGGGCCTGATTACAACTTTGGAGGACGGTGTTAATCTGTCCCAAATGTGACAGATATCCTGCCCACCGTACTACGAGTTCCATAGGATATAATGGACTCGTAATACGGTAGGTGGTATATCCGCCAAAGTTGTAATCAGGCCCTTTGTCTAAAATCAGTGGGGCAACTGAACTACTACAAATAAAGAGGTATATCATGGGATTTGGGAGCAAATGGAAAAAAATCTAAATTAAAGTTTAGATTTGTAGATTTGGGTTAGTGTTGGTGATATGACGGATAACCATGAACTGAAAGCCTCCTAATCCACGCAGTTTGGTGAAATGGTTGGTGATAATGACTAAATGGACAAGAGCAGAGGGGGACTTCCTCATCTCTGTGCAAGGAAGGGCCAGAAAACCTCTGGATGTGAATGAGTGGGATAGAATTCTGTTGGTGTTACAGAACAAAAATGTTGAGTCTTCTCTGTAGACGGTACAGAGCACCACCTAAATAGTTCCGATTAGGTAGGATGTGGCTGGTCATGTGCACCTTCGCCGGGACTGTCGGCTGAGGAATTGAGTTGCAGCTGGAAAATTGGACCTATGTTTCTTTGTGCAGACAACAAGCCATTAAGTATGGATTGAATGATGGCTCAAATTGCACTATGTAACAGATCTAACAGATATAGAGGGTGGACAAGCAAAGTATACAGACACTCTTTGACCTGGTGGTGGGAATTTGCATCTTCATTGTACGTGGACATTGTTGATACGCAAGTAATGATAATGTTGAAAGAATGTAATGGAACGTGTCCACAGTTGCTTACTTCTAAAACTAAATAAAATAGGTGAGAAGGAATATCTCCCCAGTCAATTGTGTCACAGTTTATCACAAAGTACTAGGGGGCACAGACAAGGAGCTCCCATGAGGTGGCCTGCCAATGAAGACATGTGACATCTTGCATTCTGCAACCCAGTTGTCTCCCCATCATAGCGAGGTGTTTTCCTTTAGATCAAACTGATTGTGAAGAAACTAAGAAGATCAGAGGAGTGCACTTTGATAGTCCCAGTGGGGAAATTTCATCTATTCCCTCTTATTCGGCCAAGCAAATAGAAAATAAGATCACTGTGGTCAATGAGCACGCTAGTATAGTGGTCCGATTGATATCCTGGAATGTTGCCGGCCTAAGCACTAAACTTGGCTGCCCAGATTGGGGGAATCACATTGACCAGTTTGATTTTTGTTTGCTCCAGGAAACCTGGCAACTAAAGGAGCAGCATTGAGTGGGGTTTGTCCCTATTGTAAAAAAAGCAATTGGGGGAGGGGAAGGGGTAGGCCATCCAGAGGTCTGACCATATGGGTGAGTCCCATCTTAGCTGTACAATTAAATTAGTTGAGGCAAATTCATATGACATTCTTTGTATTCAACTTTCTTTTCCATTTTTGGCAAATGTTTATGTGTATAATGTATATTCGAAATCTGTGGGTCACGGGCAGGAATCCCCAGTAGTGGAAATCCTTGATGCACATATGGCCTCACGACTATTATCGGGGATTTCAACTGCCAATTTGAACCCCTCGATGTAGACCATGAGGCCACCTTAGTTGCAGAGGACAATTATTGGCTGATCCCGGATCTGACCATACCCCAATCAAGAAATGGCCATCATTGGTTTTACAAATCTATGCCCTCACATTAAACCATTCATTGTGAGCTTGTAAGGGGAGAACAATGTCTGACAAGAATAGGATGCATATCTTTAATAGAGCTGGGTGTACTAGTCTGATAGTCTATTTACTGGTTTTTGTTAGATTCTGGGCATACGTGGTTGACATGGCTATCAACATAAGATACAATAGCAATCACAATGCCCTAGTTTTAGATCTATCTCTCCCAGCAGGTAGTGCTGTAGCCACCAGACGTGACCCTTTCGATGGCAGGCTGTTTGTGACATCTAATAAACACATAATTAAATGGTGTACGATTCAGCGGTCACAAGCTTCTTTAAGGCGGATCTATGAGGAGGTCGGGAAGAGCACGGATGTTGTCTCTTACCTACCCTCTATGCTAGGCAAAAGTGATTTCCTATTAAAGATTGGTGAATTCCATTCCTAGCTCTGTAGAGGATTAAAGAATGGTTTTTATGCAGGGGTTAACTGTCAAGGTCCCAAGAAGCATGCTCCCTCCTTGTTCAATGATCAGTGTAGGCAAGCAATGTTGTCACTACTTAGCGCAATTAAGGCCCAGGATAAAAACCTTATCCATTCTCGGAGATCAATTTATAAAAAAGTTCTTAGCATCGCAAAAAACAGAAGTGCTTATGGCAGGTGGGAAGAACTGCTTATTGCTGTAAGGCGTAAAGATCATACTTCATTCTGGAAACTGGCTTCACTAGGGAACCAAGAGAGTAATGGGAATGTAGGCAATAATATTGCTGCTGATGCTTGGATTAAGCACTTTGCAAGTTTGATTTCACAAGTCGGGACAGAGGGGGCGATGTAGTGGTGGGCATCCTCTTATAACTTTGGAGGAAGTGAACAAGGCAATAAAAACGGTTGCACCCAATATGCTCCGGGATTGGACAAAATACCTGGAGATTTATTTCTGTCTGTGCCAGAGGTTTGGGGCCCTTACTCTACCTTCCTATTTAGAGCAATCATGGAAGGGGTGCCTATTCCCTATTCTTAGACGGGGGCTGAAATAACCCCCATTTTGATTTTTAAATAAAAGGTTTTCTCCTGTTGCCTAAAAACTATTGACCTATCAGTTTAATATACACCATGTAGACGATTTTTGCCAGTCATCCTGGATAGAGGGCAAGTTTGGATGGAGGATAATAAGGTCTTAAGTCCCCTGAAAGCTGTCTTTATAAAACATCAGCCAGGTATGTAGGCTGCAGCTTCTCCACTGGAAATCCATAGCATTGGGGGCAGATTGTGTATGGTCTTTGTAGACCTAAAGCCAGCCTTTGACCTGGTACCTAGGCACCTAGTGGCAAACTTTGTCTGATATGGGGGTTCCATCTTATCTTCTTTCCATTATAGAAAGACTCCATGAGCACAATTTTGCACAAGTGTGTTGCGGCATGCTGGGGGAGGTGTCTGAACCCTTTTTCTTTAATAGGAGGAAAGGCAGGGATGTGTGTTGGCACCTACACTCTTTTCCTTGTACAATAATGGTCTGGTTGATTATTTAAATTTGTGTGACAATGACGCCCCTAGGTTATTGTCCCCCAAAGTTCCAGCCCTTATGTTTGCAGATGACACCCTCCTCCTCTCTCAATCTCCTATGGGTTTACAGAAGACCCTAGACCAATTTGGTAAGTTTTGTGTGTTAAGGGGGCTCAAACATAATTTGAGTAAGACAACATTTGTGTTCCTTAATCCTTGCAGATCATCACTTCCGAACCCCACTTTGAGGTTCGGGTGTGATGTCCATACTTTTGATTACCCAGACATTACCCTCAGTGAGCAGATGGATTGGGCTTCCCATTTTTACCAAGAAAAGATTAAAATTGGCACATCATACTGGTGGGCTACTAAAGGTACATCAGGGGAGCTTTTTCAAGCCTATTTCCCCCGTTATTAAGCCCTATGCTGCCAGAGCTTTGTGGGTGGTACTGTATGGGGTTGAACGATGGGGAGATAAGTCAGGGTAAATCCTTAGTCAATTAGAGGACCACTTTTGGAGGCAATTATTGAATCTCTCAATTGGTACACCAGTTGCTCGTCTCAAGCTTGACCTCGGGGTTCGACCAATCTCGGAGGAGATTGCCCTCAGACAATATTATACTGGAAAAGAGTGTGGGCTACCCTGGAATTGTCTTCTCACAGGGTAGCCCTGAAACAAATACTTGACATGCAGAGTGCTAGCAAATTACCTTGGATCAGTCATGCCAGAGTTACTCTGAGGAGTATGGGGAGAGATAGTAGGTGGGATGATCCTTGCAGGGTCTGTTCCTGCCTTTCCAAAGCTGACCTAAAATAAGGGTATAGAACCGTTGTTTTAAGTGAAATTTTGGCCAGCTCTTCTTTAGGAACACTGACAGGTAGTTTTAGAGTGAATAAGGACATTTACAAACTTGAAAGTTTTCAGGATGACATGAAACCTAGTTTAGCCAGAAAACTGTATATTCAATTTGGGTTCTGCACTCCGCCCCTACTCTCGTACACCTCCAAATGGGCAAAATCAGGCCCTACTGAAAATCAGGTCTGTCCCTCGTGCGGTGGACGTAGTGAAATAGAAGTCCACGTGCTTTTCTTTTGTCATGCTTACACCAAGTCTATAAGAACGTGGATAGCCCCCATGTGTAGGAATTTTGGGACCTTTCAGCATAAAGAGGCCTACAAATTTTTAAAAACGGGTACAAGTCAACCTATTGTATTTGTGGTCTCTAATTTCCTATTTGCAATGTTGTGCATAAGAAGAGAACTAGCATTGCCAAATGACCCGTTTTAAAGTATACATTTTTCATTTATTGCTTGTATTTTTTTGGTAATGCACTGTTTTAGTACAAATGTACACATCGATGTTAGTAACCGAGTATTGTTGATTTAGGTAGAGAAGCAACCTAGGAGTAATGATAGGGAGTATTCACTATTCGTCGGGTGCTCGGGAGGTGGCTGCTAACCCCCTTTTAATTGTATTATTGTAGCATATTTGCACAATAGTTCCATGTTCTGCACAATTGCTTTTAACAACTGCTAAAGGGAGCTATGCACTGCTTTTATTTTAGTATTTAATTATTTTCTACTGTAGAGTATTTTATGAATGTGTCTATCATGATTTTAACATGAGATCTAATTGGCAGTTTAGTGTAATACTTGATTTAAGCAAAATTGCCTCAAGTTAGTAGCATATTTTTATGTTTTTATTGTTGTATTTATCTGTCTTTTATGGCGTAATTGCCGAAATAAAGATTGGATTGAATTGAAATAAAATATTTTGAAAATGAAAAACTTACATTTAATCCTGGCATCTTCTTACCTACATAGAGGCCGTGGAGTGTTTTCTAGGATTGTTTTATACTGCCCCACTAAAGAAAGCAGTGACACTTTCTTGCTGCCTGGTTCTGAAGTCTAGTAGGGTGTTCTCTAATGGCACAGTGAGTGCAATTCGGGGGTACTGAACCAAAAACTTCAGTGAATGTCAGGCATTGGAATTGGCACTCTAAAAACGATAGACAGCTGTTTCTAGTGCCCTCCTATGATTTCTCACACTCACATTAGAGAGCAAATATTATTCAATTACTTCAATACATATAAATCTAAAGTTGTCATCTGTAGCTAAGCTTTTTGGTGGAATACAAAATGACTTGTAAGGAAGCTCACCGATCAACGCAAACTTTCTATACTCAATAGGAATATGAAAATTTCTATGATAAGAAATTTCCTATAATCTCTGTTTGGTGATGTACAAGGTGCCTAACCTTGTGAGCAACCCTGAAATTGGCAAACTGGCATAACCACTCTGGTTCAGTAGTGACCTTAAGCATTTAGATGAGAATTTCAAGATAAATGTCAATATCTCTGTCACTTGCAAGGCACAATTTGCTAGTCTTCGAGTGGAAGTGATTAGGAGGTACCAATTTTTTTTAAATAATTTAAAATGAAGTCACTTTTAACTCTGCTAGATATGTTTGCAATTGATATCATTATACATAGGACTGGCCAGTTGTAAGTCAACACAATTCCAACAGAAGCTGTAAAAAATGACACGCTGTGGTTTTGATGTTACCAGTGGATGTAAAGATGATTTGCTTTCTTAAGAATAATTCAGGGCATAAGAAGCTTACCTTTATTTACCTTACGGGTGTAAAATATGGTAAAATTTATAATACCCAATTGGCCCATTTAATTTACTTGTAAGTCCCAAGCAAAGTGGAATAACATGTACCCAGAGCATCTACATTAAATGCTGCTAGTTAGCCTGTAGAAGTTATTGTGCCACCCACATAAGTGGACCTTTAAACATGTCTTGGGCCTGCCACTGCAGCCTGCCTGTGCAGTTTGAAACTGTTATTTCAACCGGGCAACATAAACTCTTTGCTAGGCCTAACTTTTTCCTTCGAATACATGTAGGTCACCCTTCGAGTGGGCCCTAAACAGCCCATAGGGCAGGGTGCATTGTATTTAAAAAAGTTGGTCATGTACTTTTAACTTTTACATGCTTTGGTAGTGAAAAACTAAATTAATTTTCCACTGCTGCAAAAACTACCTCCCCCATAGGATAACATTGGGTTACTCTATTACATTTAGTAAGTGATAACGTTCAATTGGGAGCAGGTAGGAAAGTCAAGTTTGGTCTCTAAAGAATTGTAGCTTAAAGCCCTTTTTAATGGTACAGTTGGATTTTAGGTCACGATTCTGAAAATGCCACTTTTAGAAAGTTGACATTTTCTTGTCCCAACCATTTAGTCCCTACAGCCAGTATCCTGGGTCACATGATTATATGCAGCTGGCAGTTGGTCTTTGTGTATTGCTCCCAGACAGCGAAACAAAGGGGGAGTAGGTAGTGGCAGAAGGAGTCACCTTTAACTTGATAGGGGGCGGACCTGCCACCAATCACACCTGCACATCACAAACACTGCCTCGGCATACCCACAAAGGGTTTCACACTAGTAATTAATGCCCCAGACATGCTAGTGCCGGGGCTGGAGGCAGGAAACTACATACACATCTGTAGGGTGAGGGCTCTAGAAGCTTCTCCCATTTCAACGCGGGCACTAGGTATAAATATTGGACCCTCAGACCCAACTCTTCAGTACACCTCTGGACCTGTGAAAGGCTCAGAAGGACTGCTGTACTGCTTTGCTGCAAGAAGAACTGCTACTCTGCTGCCCTGCTACTCTGCTGACCCTGGTTCCCAGCTGTTCTTCTACCTGAGTGAGAAACATTGAACCTGCACCTCGAATCAAGGACCACCAGACTGACTCCAAGAGCTAGTTGTTTGACCTCCTGAATAGAGCCTGAGCGACAGAAAAGGCACCAACTCACAGAATCCTGCACCTGGACTCTGCCTGTTGTGAGTCGTAACCCCTCAAGTGATGCCTCTCCAGTCCTGGACGGTTGGAAGTGGGAATAGTGGTGCCTTGCCAGCTCAGATGTGGTCTTCACAAATCCAGTGCAAAGAGATGCAAAGCCCCACAAAACCTTGATGCACCACTACAAGTTTCATTTGGAAGTGAGTGAAGCAGAGCCCCAAGAGCCTCGCTGCACAGCTGCCAGACTCAATGGAATCAGCGCTGAGCAGCTCACAGCCTCATCAGGCCTCGCTACCCAGCTGCCAGCTTAATAGGAACTGACAGGATGTGAAGCCTTGCAAAGCCTCATTGCCCAGCTTCATCTGAACCGACACATCACAATGCAACCCGACTCAGGACCTTGCATGGCAGCCCTCACAGATCCTTACCGAACCTACGCAGCACGATGCAACTCAATGCAGAACCTTGCACTGTGGCCCTCGCAGCCCCTTAGAACAGACTCTGGATGACGCCAAGTCTCACAAAGCAACGTCAAGCAGACCCTTCACCTAAGATTTAAGGTACTGTCCAGTGGTTTCATCCAGGTCCCTGTAGCCAGCCCGCGCTCCATCGCAGCCTGAACTTGTGACTTTGTTCTGGTCCCTCACGACCAGATAACCACAGTTGGCATTTTGTGCCTGGAAACACTACTTTTACTTAAATATTTATAATTGTATATCTACGGTTCTGCTGATTGGATTTTTGTCCTCTTGACCTCAAATAATGTATCACATCTTATTCTATTGTTCTAAATCAGTCTGGCATTCTTTTTCTGTTGTGTTTTCACTTTATTATTGTTTGAAGTGCTGCATAAATAATTGTATACATTTCCTCTAAGTTAAGCGTGACTGCTTTTGTGTCAAGCTACCAGATGATAGAGCACAGGTTATTATGGGGTTTTACCCCAATAAGAACTGTGGTTGGTGGCTGAGTGGAGTTTCACTATCCCAGTTTCCTACAATTGCACTCAACGGGTATGAATTGCCGTTCTCAATTCTCAGAATGCGTGATGATGCATTATTCCTCTAAACTCTTTGCTTGCCCATTTCTATGGACTGAGAGAGGTGACACCATGTAGTGTGATTTTTTTCCTCCTGTAGTAAACGAGTCTGTAGATTGTGGGACTCTTCTTTAGGAGCTGGTCACCCTATGGATTGGCACTTTCACCTCTAGGCCCGAGTTAATCTCCAGTTTGTACTACGGCTCTAGCTATGTAAATCTATGAATTGAGCCTCTCATCACTTGGATTCATTCGTTCTACATTTTTTAATTTAAACCTGCAGCACTGGGTAACTATCGTCTATATCTTCACTTCGGGCTTCTAATAGGTAGCACTGGTTAACTCTACAAATTTTACTTCTGGTTAACTGGGTAATTCTTAAGATCAAGTGTCTCACCTCCATCACTTGGTAACACTGTTAAATAAACAACTTGCCTCTAGAATGAGGTAACCTAACCGTATAAGATTACCTCTCCTCCCTTGACCGGCTGCCTCTGTGAATTATGTCTCTCAGCTCTATGACTTGGACTAATAAAGTTTGAGCCTCTTACCTTTGGAGCCTGAAGAATTTATGGCTTTACCTAACGCCACTGAGACACAACAGCTCTACGGGAAAGGGAAAACCTTATTTTCATAGCTTCCACTGGTTGGCATGGAGGCACAGAAAATCTCATTGCTAAGAATGGTGGTTTGGCGGATAAGCCCAATTAAATCTCGGGCTCACCAGTTTGACTGCGTCAGCTAAGTAATTAGCACAAGAAAACACTTGCTTACAACGAGGAGGACTGCATGGCCTGGAGATTAGCACAGAGATACACAGACTATCAGCTGCTCTTCGGCTGGAATCTGACACTGGGGATTGGCACAGGTATAAAAAGCCTCTCAGGTTGAGGCAGAGCACAGGAATAAGGAGGCAGATCAGCTCACTTCGAGGTCTGAATCTCTGTTGTGTTTCTCACAACACAGAGACGATTTCACCTCAGAGACTGAGTGGCTCAGGGGGACCAGCACTGAAGCAAGTGTTTATGCATGGATGAAAACATAAACATATAATAACAAATTGGCAGATGTGTGCACAATGGCGAAAATTCCTACTCGTACAGAATTGGATCTATGTCAGATTTTGAAGATATCCCAATAAAATAACTTTACATATGATAAATTTAAATCAAACTCATTTATATGGGAAATTGTTATCACAATTGGCTTGAATGCTGATATGTTTGACTTCCCTTCTAGATGAATGTTGTGACACAGCGGAGTCCCAAGGGTGTGGGGTTTTCTGAGCAGTCCTCCAGTACCTTCGCTACTAATGTAGAAATCTCTGTTTTCCTCTGCTGTAAAACTGCTGCAGGCGGCAGAAGACTATTTAGTGGTCTAGTTCGGAATACAGCAGAGCTAAAGGCCTCCACAGAGATGAGGGGACAAGCTTCCCTCTCTGGAATTCACGAAGTATCATGTTCTCATGCCCACAGTAAGAAGCAATTTAAATTCTAATTGTCTTACAGGCACTTTGAGAATCAATTAGCTGGAACAGGCGGGGTGACAAACCTGGAAGGATGAGTTCAGGAGGGAGAGAACGAAAATGGGCAGTGTAAAAAGCACCGGTGTCACCCCACGAAGGTGTGGGGGAGGTAGGGACAATACACACACCGCAGCAGGGCACAGAACGTAAGTGTGCAGGGCGGAGGAGGTTAAAAACATATAAGGCGCAATGAAGCAGATAGACATTAATAAAATTGAGGAAGGGGGTCACCTGAAAACAAATTTTCCATCATGGCATTCTCATTAAATGTACTGCCATTTGGTAGATTTCAAAACATATTATTTAAAAAATACGTGTAATTATATTTACAAAAAATATGGCTGTAAATATACAGAGTACATGAGAGGATAGCGTGACTTATAAATCTTTAATGCCATGAATTGTTCGGGTGACATCTTAAGAAACAAGACTGAGTGCTTTATCAATGTCACCAAACTCCTGAGCTAGCAAAAGTCTTCAGTTGTATTTTATATCACATGGATTTGTTTGGTTTAATATGGCTTTAAAATGCTGTATTTAAGAGTGAAATAGTAGAAACAATTATGTTATTTTATTTAAGTAGGTAGAATATAATCAGCATCCGATTTTTACTGTTAGAATAGATATTCTCTTTTATGTGCTGTCTTGTAGGCATGTTTTATTTGCAACAGTGATGTTTTAACTGTGGTGTTCATACTTCAGAAGCAATGGAATGCTTCTGAGGTTTGAGGAGTACTCAAGGAATACTCAATACAAAAAGAAATATTAGTACATAGGCATTTTGTCATACCATTGAACACAGTGGAGTGCTCCATGCTTCTAGTGGCTGGTAAAAGCCCAGAGCTCCAACATTTCAATGTTTGTTTCACAAAGGCCTCAAGGAGCCCAAGAGGATTTCAATCCCATCGGGCTCTGTGAGGCATTTGTTTTATTTAGTAGAACATTCTCCCCTCTAGTGGCGGAATGTTCCATTATATCCCTTCGTAGCTGGGCTATACCAGCCACTAAAGGTCCGCTCCCTTGTTAAAGGCACTCGCCTTCAGCTCGAGCCTTTAATGATAGAACGGCCCTTTAATAGCCGGTATAGTCTGCTACGACAGGCCATATAAGGCTGTAGCAGAAGGTGAATGCTACTCTTCAATGACATGACAAGTGAAATGAGACTGCACTCTCCAGGAGTAATGGCATACAGAAGCAGTAAGGCGGCAATATAATTAAGTTGTATTGTGCTAATGTACATTTTCATAAGGCATATTGATTTACTCTTTTTGCTCATACTGCGGTTGATGAATGTATGTTTTATTTAGGTCTGGGCCTTGAGAATTTCAACTATGCAGAGTAATTGGGGCAATCTTGGTAATTCCGTGTTACTCTTTGATGCAGAATTATCGATAATTACAAAATTACTCCTGCCTATGTGATCAGGAGTAATTTGGCAAAAAAATCCTACTGTGAGCGCACATTTAGCGAACATGTGCAGCCACTCTTGCTCACAATTCTTGTTGAGCTGCATTTCACACTTAGTGAAAAATGCAACATCCATTGTGGACGCAAGCCTGCATTTGGCGTTAGGAAAATAGAGCTAAATGCCGCTTGTAAGAGCACATTTAGTGAGTGAGTGCCTGCTCATGCTTACCATTCATGTTTGTTACATTTATTGCTACGTCTTAGAACAAAATGAATCATTGCATCCATTTTGGACAGAAGGGGGCATTTTTGCAATAAGGAATAGCACTAAATGCAGAATTAATCTTCTTGCATACTTCAAGCGTAATCTTGCTGAATCCTTAGGTAATTCTGAGTGATTATTCTACTCTGAATTATGCGATTTACGCTCATCTCTAGCTTTGTCACTGAGTAGTAGAACAGGAGTCGACATGGTTCAAAGTGAAGTGTAAAAAACGGGACATCCCTGGTGTGTGCTTTTTAATTATAGGTTGTGGGTAGTATGTAGTCTTTTGCTTCTCCTTTTGCTTATACATGTATATTTGTCTGTTTTCTATAGTTGTTACATTTTCTGTTTTTGCTTGTATGAACAATAGGTTATTACATACATATTCTTTGTTTATTTTTTGTATATGAATTCTCTGTTTTGTATAGCCAAAGTATTCCCTTGCTAGGCTCTTTTCGTTACAGGTTGTTGAGTAAGTTTGAGGTTGTTTTAAGAATATGTTTGTCTGTCTTTAAAACATGTATATTATTCATATGTATTATTTAGTTTTTTTCTTTAAAGTCTTTTGTCGTCATTTATCTTTGTTGATATATATGTGTATGTGTACACTGAAAGGGAGTTATATTTATTATATTGCAGCCCTGAAGAAGTTCTTTGTTAAGGACGAAACACGTTGCCTGTTTCTGCTATGAATATGTGCTGTTTAAAGAAAAAAGAATAAAGAGAAGATTTGAATGAAACTACATTAAAGAATTGGACATTTAAATATTGTTGACTGTGGTGCATCGCCAGTATTCTAATTGTAGGAGAACATGTTTTTAATCGTACACAAGCCGTCTTATGCACGCTCATGACCAATATTCTACGATGATGCTGGCATTTTACAACATTTTTCATATTTTACAAATTCCTTTGTGGTGCTTGCTCATGTGAGCTAGGTTTTTGACGGCATGTGCATAATGCAGCAGCCCAAAGCAGCCTTGCCAATAGTGTTGGTTCAGCAGAAAAGCATTTGTGGAAAATATTAGAAGTGTATTTCAAATACAGACTCCATATAAGTGTCACATGGAAGGGCTGTAAATGGAAAAGGTGACAAGCATGGTCCTATGTAGACCTGTCCATGACTAATCCTGTGCAAAATGTTTGTAGGCCCATTTCCCAACAGCAGGAGTCATGCAATTTAATAGCGTAGGCACAGGATAACAAATGTCAGCATACGCACTGCCGCTACCTCCCATGCAAGACTTCCAGAAAGATGATCACTCAACATGTGGACACCTGACAGTGAAGTCTGTACACGAAAAAGCTAATGTGTACATGTACACATGTAAAGGATGAAATGTTAAAGACAGAAGTGCTGTGTTCCATTGTTGCAAGACAAAAAAAAGCTGTACATGGCAGTGCTGTGTGTATGCAGGTATGCGTGCTCCAGAGTCCAATGGGAGAATTGTTGGACAAAATCAAATTGATTTGAAATCTTCAAACAAAAGGTGCAGGAAACAAGCAGTACTTAATTTGAACAGCAGTACTAAGTATTAAGCAGTACTTAATTTGAACTGGTAATTCCTGGTGGGCACAACTGGCCCACATTGCTGGGGATCGGCACTCATTTTCCCTCATCAGACTTTGCAAGGGAACAAAAGAGTGAAAAACACACAAAGCAGAAAAGAGGAAGAGAAAGACAGAAACAGACACCAAGGGTGAAAACAAAAACCTGCAAGAGTGAGCTAAAGAGGCAGAGAGTGCCTGGGGAGGATTAAAGAGTCCTAGAGTAGATTCAGGACTAGTAGCCTTTGTATTGGGCATGCTGACATCTAATTGTACTGCCACGGGCTTCCAAGTAGAGCTTTGGCACTAGCACTCATTTATTTTCAAATTAAGCACTGGAAACAAGTACTAAACAACTGAGGGCTTGATTCAGATTTCGGCGGATAAAATACTCATTCACAAACGTGACAGACATCCCGTACGGCGTATTGCGATATCCATAGGATATCATGGGATCATAATACAGCGGATGGGATATCCGTCACATTTCTAACGGAGTATTCCCCTCCGCCAACACCTAAATCAGGCTGTAGGTGTTTTTTTCCAAATGTTCTCAACAAGCTTCTGCACCTCTACAATGTTCCCAGTTTTTGATCTGTTCAGAGACATCTTCATCTTTACCAACATAAACCCTTATTGGCTTCAGGCAGGGGTACTTAATGTTATGTCATGTGACACCGATATGGACCATACAAAACATCATCATTATTCTGCATACCTTCTGTAGGCCATACATTAAGGCCCTTCAAGATCTACAGGCAGCAAATTCTGCATTTCAGCAAACCGTGTGATCTTTCTCTGGGGTTCCTGGGTTTTATTGTGTGATGCATTACATTTTCATAAGCTTTAGATTGGGAATGCAGTACCTTCAAGAGTGACTATAGCCTTAGGGAATGTGCACAGTCACCTAAACTGTATAAGAAGAGTAACGTAGAGTGAATATTTACAACATTATCATTTGATGTACACACATACATTAGGGGTGTCCAGTGAACTCTGCTGGAGGAGTTAACAGAGTTTTTGGCACTCTGCGCTCCACTTGGAGAATGGCGCTCTGCCAAAAAATCTGCTAGCCAAGCAGCAGAGTGGAGCTCACCGGCGTGCATTCGCACTGCAGCCCAGTTATGGGGCACACTGCAAAAGCGTAGTCTGTGCTTGCACTGTGTGGCCCGTTACGGGGCTGCACTTTAAACCCGGCTGAAAATGAAGACAACATTTGCCCTACTACATGCAAAGAGACCCTTAGCTAAGGCTTTGCTTTCTGCCAGTCAGTGACGTGGAACTGCTGCAAGTTGCTACTGAGGGCTGCATCAGTTCTGGATCCAGGCCTCTCTCCTTTCACTGTCCTCAACAGCCCGGGAGCAGGGGGCAGAAAGCCAGACTGCTGACAATGTGGACCCTGGAACCAGCATTTAGGTAAGACCCTCGTTTCACTTTCTCTTCTATGTGCACACAGGGTCCAGCACTGGGCATGGAAAGTGATTGCCTATGAGAGGGGTCTGTGCTTGGTAACAAAGAAACTTGCAGTCAGAGCTCCACTTGAAAAGAACCTGTCTCCCTAGAGTCCCTGGGAAAGGAAGTGGTGTTATGAGGTATGGTGCTGAGGCCTGCAGGAAGAGCTAGAGACCTGGGGAGCATCAACTGCAGAGTGGGAGTCCCGCAGCCCATGCCAGATAGAGATATGTGTGGCCTGAGAGAGTGCTTTAGAGCCCAGTGTCAAGCAAGGCCAAGCACTTTGTGAAAATACCAGACTACTGGCGATGAGCTGGTTTGCTGCTGCTAGTGCTGAGCCCTAAAGAAAGAGCAGTCTGTGTGTAAGTGCAGAGGAAGCAATTGCATGGCTGGTATAAAACAGGGTGTGTTCTTAGCCTTCCATAGCAAGTTTGTGAAGGAGGGCAGTTGGTGAATGGAAGGGTACAGGTGTGGAGAGCAGCAGGCTCCAGACCGGTGGGCTATGTCAGCACAAGAGGCCTGCAAGAGCAGCTTTCGCTGCCTACGACATACCACCCTAGCCTGAATGTGCCTGATTTCACAAGTGCTAGGCAGGGTCAGGCCGCCCGACCCTGCTTAGCACTCCCGAGATTTGGCGCATTCAGTCCATGGTGGTAAGGCAGGCGCCATTCCGGCCCTGGCAAGGTTGATCATCTCTACAATGCCATAATATTCAGTAGGAACTAGGTGAATCACACCCAACACTATCCAGGATTTTGTTTCTTAAAACATTCGTCAATAGTCCTGTTAACCAGAGAAAGGGGCTGATTAAACGTTTTGTGGGTCGCAAGTCAGCCCAGTGGGAAAGGGGCAGCAGTATTTTCGCTGGCTCATAATAGAGCCGGCAGCAATACTGCCGCATGCAGGGGGCACCAGCACCCTTGAAATGTGCACTGTCTGCACAGCTGACAATGCACATTTCGAGGGTTCTGGGCAGGGGGACCCCTGCACTGCCCATGCCATGCCATGGGCAGTGCAGGGGGTCCCACTGTGGCCCCATGCACTTGTTCTCCACCAGCCTTTTCATGGCGGTTGAACCACCATGAAAAGGCTGGTGCAGAACAAGGTTGTAATCAGCAGGGCGGCACTGAGTTCAGTGTCGCCCTGGCAGATTGCAACCTGCACCACTGTTAGCTCATTGAGATCTGAGATTCTGGTGGGGATGGCGAGAGGTTGGCGTGTCTGTCCACCAACCTCCTAATGTGGCGGTCGGACAGCCACAGCCGCAGTGGTCCGACAACCACCGCAAGGCTGGCGGTCTTTGGACCACCAGCCTCCTAATCTGGCCCAAAGTCCTGTGACAGATAGTAATGGGATGTGTGTATGAGTAAGAGCACAATACTCAAACTTTCTATGCTTGTCCATTGGACAATCTGTCAATAGAAATACACTACATGCCCTGCATTATGTCTTATTTAAATTAAATATGTGCTTTATCAAAATAATTGGAAAAAAACATGTTTTGTGAATACTGGAAAAACACAGTTTTAATCTATTCTGGGGGTCAGGTAGCTGATTAAAAACTTATAAGCACCGATTTCAAAAGGTTAGAAATACACTGGAAAAACACCACTGAAATCCACAAAAAATAAACGCTGAAAACGGGGGAGTCTATATATGTTCTAAGTTAATGAGGAAAGATTACCTTGCCATGTTGTGCACTACCTGTTTTTCTATGAGGGAAGATTGTCCACCTCCTATCTGTATGGTCTGTTTTCTGTATATGACACAACAATCAGTGCTATACCCTGTCTTTGTTTGTTAGCAGAGGGTGTACGGCTTCTGTCCGTGGTGTACTGTGTATATGTAGAAAGCTTGCAAGGCTGCTGCTTTACTGGATCCCAATCATGCACTACTCTTACTGTTGGGTTTCTTCCATGTGCGTGAGGGAGGCCTGCAGTGGTGCTGCTATGGTGTATTGGTTATGTGTGCAGGACACTTAAACTGCTGCTGCCCATACTTCACCTGTTCTTTTTTGTTAGGTTTAAGAATGCTTTATTTAAGCACAGGAGGCAGCAAACAAGGTGCTATATTTTATCACAGATGTAAACTTACTCCAAAGGATAATACAGGAAGGTATAGTAAGCAAAAGATTAAGAAACAGTGTATAAGTATAAAACAATTATATAAAATAAGTAATGGATATAAAATGTATCATTATTAAAAACTGCAATTTTTATATTTTATATTTCCAGGAGAAGAAGAGATAAAGATAAAAGTAGCAAGAAGAAAAAGAGAGAACGAGAGAAGGAAAAGAATAGGAACATAGAAGAAAAAAGAATATACTAAAACAACATTTACCAGAAACAGTGATTAGTTAAAGAAAAAAAACACAATTTGTCATATCGTTATAACAGTATAAAACAACCAATTAGAAGCTATAATTTGTCAAAAAGTATTAATTCATGGCGGTTAGAATTCAAAATGTTTGTTTTGAAACTTAGCAGATTGATAATATAAATATGTGGCAAAAGGAGACCAGAAGACGTCTTTTAGAAAAAGTTGACTTGTGGATTTAGCCGATGCTCTGTCGAGTCTATGGTGATGACAAAATAAATTCCACCATCCATTAAATTAAATATTAGTGCCTTCCTTCTAGTTTGAGATGATGATTTGAAATGCTAAAGCAATAAGTAAATCAACAAAATGGCTCATTTTACGAACTCCAATCCAAACAGGCAAAGAACTTCCCATGAAAATGTTAGTAATTTCAAAATGGGAAGTCAGTATTAATTATATAAGTGCAAATGTATTACATATCTTGCGCCAAAAAGAAGCAATGACTGGGCACTGAAAAAAGAATACAAATAAGTACCTGGTGTATTAGAGCAGGACTAGCAGAGGTTAGATATGTTTGGATAATATGTGGAGAGGGAGAGAAGAGTTAAATAAAGTCTATGATAGAAATAGTAAATCGTTTGTGTGGTGATAGCATTACAGGATGTATGATAAATTATTGACCATATAGGGTTCCATGTTTGAATAGAGATGGAGCAATGAAGATCAGACTCCCACATAAGTTCTATTTTATGTCTTGGACAATTTGGGAGCTGACAATGAATATATTTGTATAAGACAGAGGTTTTAATAGGCGTTGAAGAAGGAAACTGCAAGGGAGTTGAAGAAGGAGTGATGGAAGAGTTCTGCATTAGGGTAGATAATTGTAGCAAAAGAAAGGTTCTTAAAGACTGATACTCAAGCATGTGAGAAGCAGAAAGAGAAGCAGAAAGATTAAATTTAGATTGGACGGGGAAAGAGGCTGCATGTGCTGAAATAAAATGATTGTCTTGTAAACCTCCTTTACCCACCCATTCTTTCCAAAGAGAGTACAATTGGATAGCTTTTATCCCAGATGGAGGAGTCCAGAAAAGCATGTAATGATGATAAAGGCTTGGTAAAAAATGGGAGTTGTGAACTTTAGGGGAGCTTGAGAAAAAAAAACTAGAGACTTGAATGGAAAAGGTGAGATCATACTATCTTCTAAATTGTACCAAATCAGCGGAGAAACACCGCAGGAAGAATAGATATAGGGTAAAACTTGTTTTAATGAGAATGAAGAATGATACTGGCAAAGATTAGGAAAATTAACTCTACCAATTTCTTTAGGTTGGCATAACGAAAATAAGGAAATGCGTGCTTTCTGTTTATTCCATAAAAACTTCATAAGTACTCTATTAGGAGAGTTAAAAAATGTCAAAGGTATTTTAATCGGAAGCATGGACAAATAGAAATGAATAACCAGAAGCATCATCACTTTCATTGATTGTGACCTACCCCACCATGAACGATAAAGGGGAGACCACTTATCTGACATATTACGAAGTTTTTGAAGGAGGGCCTCCAAATTAATCCGAATGGCTGTAGAAATTGAAGAAGTGTATTTAATCCCTAAACATTTAATATAGTTAGAGTTCCATTTTTTAATCAGTTCCTGCAAACATATATTTAAGACAATATTTGTTCAAGGGAAGTACCTCAGATTTACTAAAGTTTAATTTATATGTAGAAGGGTTAGAGTACGTATTTAATAGTTCAGCAAACACAGGTAATGATGTTTGTGGATTAGAAACATAGAAGGTGATATCATCAGCATAAGCAGTAAACTTAATATGCAGATTTTTATATTTAAAACCAAACTAAGAAGAAGAATGCCACAAAGAATGTAGAAATCGTTCCAAAGATAAAATGAATAGTAGTGGTCATAATGCCCAACCCTGTCTAGTACCTCGATGGAGGGAAAAATGAGAAGATTGAATGCCATTTAAAAAATGGAAGTAGATGGGGAAGAATATAGTATATTTCTATATTTTATTATTTCAGGACCGAAGCCATGCCATTTAAGAGCTCTCATCATAAAAAGCCAGTTAATACGGTCAAAAGTTTTCAGCGTCCAATGAAATGGCTGCTAAAGGGGTAGAACTTTTAGAAGCGAAATGTAGGATATTTTTTTTTTGATAAACATATTTTATTGTTTTAAGGGGAGAGGGAAAGGGGAAAAAATAAAATGAAACAAAATGAGAAAAAGTAGAATAAAGCGCAGAGCAGAGGGCATTTAGAATGCAATACGTTTCAGCGACCATCCACCATTGACAATAATATTTGGACGGTAGTATGGACCAAAAGGTAAGCCACAGTGTAAGTCCTGTTACAACAATCGTGGTCATGTTCCCTCCCCATTCTATGATATCATGTCCAGCCATCTTCCCCAAATGTTCTCAAATTTCCACGGGCAACCTCTGGATTCATATACCACTTTCTCTTGGCTTGCGCATCAATCAACACCTTTTCTCCATTTTTGGAATGACGGGCCTTTGGGGGAGTTCCAGGCAGCGGCGATGTCTTTTTGGGCGACCAGCATTGCCGTGGCAGCCAGGGCTCATTTCGCCCGTGATCCTCCCATCTCCTCCATCACCCCAAGCAGGACCAATTTCGCGGACCCCTGTACCTCCTGTCCCAGGGCCTTTCCCACCTCCCAGATCACTTTGCCCCAATATGTTTGTATCACTTGACAGGTCCAAACCATATGGAAGAAATCAGCAGGCTCGCTCGAGCATCATGGGCACTGGGCGGAGGGGCGTAGGCCCGCTTGGTATAGTCTGGATGGTGTCAGATATGCTCCGTGCAAGTAATGGAATTGCACTGTACCGAGCCTAACCGACAACGCCAATTCCCTGGGTGCCATCAGAGCCTCCCTCCATTCCGTCTCTTCCAGGGCCCCAACCCTTGACTCCCATCAGGTTGTAATGGAGTCCAGGTCCCCGGGAGCGTTATTAATTAGCATTTTATAGATTTGGGAGACACCTTTCCCCCCAGGTTCCCCATAAGTAGTTTGGCCTCAAGTGGGTTAAATTCTGGCAGGGGGCCAGCGGCTGGCAGGTGTACCCTCAAGGCATGTCTAAGCTGGAGATATCTGAAGAATTGTGTCTGGGTTAGTTGGAAATCTTTCTGTAGGTCATGAAATGATTTTATAGCTTCTCCTTTCCATACATCTCCTACCAAGGAGATGCCCAGCAGATCCCAATCTGCTAACCCTTCCAGCGCTGCTGTCGCGCTTAACCACTTTCCTTTCCACAGTGGGGTCTGGTGGGTGATAACGGCACTCCAGCGGGTATGTCTTAATGCTGCGTGCCACGCCAAGAAGACTGCCCTAGTTATCTCTTCCATATCTCGGGGGAGAGGTTTTCCATACAACATTCCTAGGATATGCGGGAAACCCAGGATCTCCAACTCTACCTGATAGGCCAGATCCCCCATCCCCCATTAAACCAGTCGTGGATCACTATCAGATGGGTAGCTAGATAGTACAGATAGGGGTCAGAGGCACCCAGGCCCCCGTCGTATGTCCCTCTTCGACAGTGTTGAGTCGCTACTCAGTGCCTGGTGCCCCTCCAGAGGAACTGCCCTGTGGCGCTTTCAAGAGCTCTAAACCAGTAGCGGGGGGATTGGGAGGGGAAAATTCTGAAAGATATATAGAAGCCTTGGTAGGATCATCATCCTGTAGAGGGCCACTCGGCCCATTACATTTAGCAGCAGAGTTTTCAATCTCTGCAGGTCTGTCTTGATGCGCACAGCAATGGTGACAGGCTCCTGGCCCACGTCAATTCAGGTAGAAGGGACACCCAGACACCCAGGTACTTGAAGCTGAGTCTACGCAACGGTATTGTGTCCTGCCAGTCAAAGCAGGCACGCGAACTAGCCAGTGGGATCAGTATCGATTTGGAAGGATTCTTCTTTAGTCCTGACGCCTGTTCATAGCGCCGTAAAAGACAGAGGCTACGCGGGCCTGTTGTATTGGGCTCTTCCATGTACAACAGTACATCGTCGGCGTACAGCGCTATTCTATCCTCTTGGGAGTGACCCCAATTCCAGCCGCGGTATACCGAGTCTGTCCATCTGGGCCAGGGGCTCAATGGCCAGAGTAAACAGAAGGGGAGATAAGGGGCATCCCTGCCGCGTGCCCCGCTGAACCTCGAAAGTTGAGGATACGGCCCCGTTGACCTGCACATGGGCTGTAGGGTTAGCGTATAGTGCCTGAACCAGACGGCAGCACCTTGGACCCAAGCCAGTGCGTCCAAGCACCAAAAAGAGAAACCCCCAATCAACCGAATCAAAGGCCTTTTCAAAATCTGTGAGCAAAAGGGCAAGGTCTCGGGGCAGCCGGCGGCGTTCAGGCAACTCCACGTGTAGTCGACGGATACAGTGACGGGTACTGCAAGTGGCCATGAATCCACATTGATCTGGGTGAATCAGTTGCGGCAGAACCCTCTTGAGACAGGTAGCGAGGATGGCGGCAAAATTTTTAACTTCGGTGTTGATCAGTGATATCGGTCTATAGTCAGCGCAATGCAGCGAGGGGGGTCGGGTTTTGGGGAGCACTACAATGGTGGCGGCGTCTAACTCTCGGGGGAAGGATCCGCCATCCTCCACCTCCATAAAGAGTTTTAACAAATATGGTGTTACGTCTTCCTTGAAAGCTTTGTAGTATTCTGAGGGGAACCCGTCGGGTCCTGGTGTTTTCCCGGTACCCAATGCTGAAATAGCTACCCCTATCTCCGCCGCACTAATAGGTTCGTCCAAGATCCGTACCTCTACCGCTGGCAGTCGTGAGAGGGGAACCTCGTCTAGCATTCGGCGGGCCTGCCCCAGATTGATCATTGCAGATGTTCGATACAGTGTTTGGTAGTGCCTGGCAAAGGCATTCGCTATTTCTTGGTGTTTTACAACGAGGCTCCCTTCTCCATCGTAGATTTCCGGGACAATCCTGGATGCATGGTGGGGAGATACCAGCCAATATAGCATTTTCCCCGTTTTGTCTCCCCACCCATAAACTCTCGCTGTGGTAGCCCTCCACAGGTGCTTCGCCGCCTCCAGGGATTGATCCCGGATCTCCTCCTGGATTAGGATTAGTTGTTGTGCCGTTTTATCATTTGGGTCTGTTGCGTTCCCGTTTTCCAGACCCATCGCCCGGAGTTCCAGTTGTTCGATATGTTGGGCTCGTGCGCATTCTTGTCCCCGTATCAGGCTTTTAGCCGTACCCCGTAGGACCGCCTTACTCGCCGCCCGCAGATGTTACCGACCTTTCGTTCAGTTCAAAGTACTCTCGCTGCTCCTGCCGCAGTTGCTCAGTGTAGCTCTTGTCTTGGAGGTACCACGCGTTTAATCGCTACATGGGACGGGATTGAGACCGAGCGGGACCCACGACAAACCGAAGTGTGGCGTGGTCAGAGATTCCCCTCGCTAATATTTCGATGTGAGAAAGGGCTGTGCAGTCCGTGCTCGGGAGCAACACAAGGTCAATTCTGGATTGCGAGCCATGGGCTGCTGAAGTGTGGGTAAATTGTCTCCGGCTTGGGTGCCATACCCGCCAAGCTTCACAGAGCCTTGTCATAGAGAACCATCCAGTGATTCCCGCCGCTGTAGCGTGTCTGAATACGGAGAGCAGGCCGGCAACGTCCAGGGCCGGATCTGGAGTTGCATTAAAGTCACCCCCCACCATAGTGAGCCCGGGCGGTAGGTCTAAAAGTAATTTGGTGAGGTCCTCGAGGGTTCTACGAACCAGTGGAGGAGGAGCAGAAAACCTGACCATGTTAATTGTAGCTCCCTCGACCTTGCCGGTGATGGCTACATAGCGTCCATGTCGGTCTCTCCACGCCCGGATGTCTGTCATGGGAAATGTACGGTGCAGTAATATGGCCACCCCCCCGCGATCCGCGCGTGAACCCGGCATGGTATACCCTATCAAAACCCTGCGGGTCAAGAAGGGTCAGTTGTCTCCCACGAGATGTGTCTCCAGCAGGAGTACTTCCGGCCGATATCGGTGTATGAAGGCGAACACTGCGGTACGTTTAATCTTGTCTAGGAGGCCATTAACATTCCACGAAATGACCTGTGTTTGAATCATGGTGGGCGAGTGTTTGGTAAGTTCTCATAGTGACTACCAAAACTCTTTATTCCTGGGCCTGGGGATATCGGAAAACCCCTATCTTGTCCCTGTCGTCGCGGAACATGCGCCCCTGCTGTGTCGGTTAAGTCCCTACAGTCCCTGCTCTGTGCACTAAATAGTAATAAACCCAAACATGGCAGTAACATAAGAACCGTAACATCGACCTTTAAAACCAGGCCAGAACTCCCTTGCCCCCCAACTCCCACCCCACCCCATACTTCCCCCAGAAGCATCTGCCGCCCATATATGGCACCTCACTTCTGGAACTGGTGAGGTGAACCGTCAACTGATAGGGTAGCATTGGTGGTGGACCCCTCCATACTGTCGGATCAAGTTCAGAAGCACAGTAGACGTTATTTGATTAAGCTTGACATAGGTCCCATCAACCCATTAGTTTGTTTCTTTCTTAGGGATTTCCCTTGGTGAGATCACAGCACCGGACTGCAGGACAGGTCCGTGTCCTCCAGAGACCCCGATTGGGCCTGCTGTGCACTTTGCAGGTCCTGGTCTCTGGGGGCGTCCTCAGAGTTTTCCAGCGATCGCCGGCTCCGTGGTTCCATCTGGTGAGTCCCAGGGGGAGAGTCCGAATGGGATCCGCTACGCACCCTGCGTCACCGTGAGCAAGTGCAACGGCACCGATCGGGCTGCTGCCCCTTCTGATGGCTCGGCATCGTTTCCCGCAGGGGTCGAGACCCATCTCTGTATGGACCCAAGGGAACCTCTTCCGTCAACCAGGTCCACGCCGTGGCTGGCTGATCAAAGAAATAAGGCTTATTACTGTGGACCACACGGAGTCTTGCCGGAAACAGAAGACGGTATTGAATGTTCATTGTTCTCAGTTTCTGTTTCACCTCAGTGAATGAGCGGCGTTGTTGTTGTACTTCTCGCGTGTAGTCAGGGAAAAGGAGAACCTTCGCCCGTTGCAGAAAAGGTCTCCCTTAGCGCGTGCTTCTTGCAGCACTGCCTCTCTATCTTTAAAGTTGAAGAGACGAAGTATCACTGATCTGGGTGGGGAGCCAGGTGGGGGTTTCGACTGTAGGGCCGTGTGGGTTCGCTCGATGGCGAACCATGGTGTTAGGCGATCCGCCGGCATCCAGGAGCGGAACCAGTCCTTTAAGTACTTGGCCAAAGATGAATCTGTTGTGGTTTCAGGAAGGCACACCACACGAAGGTTATTACACCTAGACCTGTTCTCAGCGTCTTCAGCTCTCCAGTGCAGCTCCGATGTGCGGGCGGTCAGTGAGGAGACTTGAGCCTTGACGGCAGTCATGTCGTCCTCCACCGTGGAAATCCTGGATTCGGCTTCTGTAATTCGGGCCGTGACGTTGCGGAGGTCCTGCCGGACCAGGGCCACATCCACCCTAACCTCTCCTATCTTGGATTCAACGGCCACCTGGGATGCCTGAATCGCCTGAAGAATTGTCGTCCAGTCACCAGATGCTGTCTGGGGTTCGCCACCCCCACCCGGGGCACGGTCCTCCGTCCGAGATCCAGTTGCACCTGTGGTGAATTGGTCCATGCGTGTCTGCGTCGCCATCTGCTGCGCCGCTTAATCCTTGCCCATGGCACTTCAGTCCTGGTTTCCGTCCCACAGGAGCCTCAGTGGCCGGATCTACATCACTGTCCGGCGGGCCGCCGCGTCCAATTACAGGGCCAAGGATATTATTGCCAGGGACCCAGGTCATCCGAGTCATCTCACATTCCGCCGGTCAGCCAAGCGGTCTCAAGGATCCAGGGAGCCGCTGCTTTCAACATCCAGTCTGTTTCCTCCGGGTAGTTGAAGTCACTAGAGGGGGGGAGGGGGCGCCGGCTCCCGTCGTTGCTCCGGACCCCTCCCGGGGCGATCCCCAGTCTCAGTCACTCACTCAGGCGGAGGGGGGGCCCCGGAGGGAGAAAAGGCCAGTCCCCTGCCCCTCAGCCAGGATTGACTGTTCCAGTTAGGGTGTTTTCTCCGTCGGAGGAGGGAGAGGGGGGAGAAACATAGGAGAGGACCCCTCTCTCTAGCAGCACTGGCTCCCAACTCCCACACACGGGCGGTCGCTCCAGCCCACGGCTCACCTTTTGCAGGTCTTCTCCTTTTCTGAGCTCTAGCTGGGCAGACTCTTCACCCACCGCAGGGGGACCCCTGGGCGTGTGCTGGCCTCACCGCGCCCTGGGCCTCTTCTCGCCGTGTGCCGCGGCGCCCGCTCACGGCCTGGGTTCCATGGCCCGGGCAAACGCGGGTTGTCTTTTGTGCGCGTGTCCGGGCCGGGGGGCGGTCCCGGTCTCTCTGCACCCTCCTCCCAGGAGGAGGGGGTGCGGCCCCACGACCGCTGGCCTCAGTTTGTCTCCAGCCACGCCCGGCCGCAATGCGTCGGCGGCCGTGTGGTGCGCCACTTCTCACTGCCCCAAAGCGGCATTCCACTCCTCCCTGTGCAGAGGCGCCACGGCAAGGCGCACGATGTCCACAGGCTGCTGCGCCATCTTGGTCACGGGTGGCTGCTATAGTTCACCCGTCTGCGCTGAAGCAGAAGGGTCCGGAAGGTCAGTTTCTTGTCTCCGGGAAGGGGACAGGGTCCCAGGGGTCCATCAGTGGTGTTGATGGGGACGGATTGCGTGCTTTACAGGAGGCGGATGACGGAGGGGTCCAGAGCACTAAGAAAGTGCGACCGCCATCTTGACGCCTTCGAAATGTAGGATATTTAATAAAGTTCTGGAACTATCAGTTATGTATCTGCCTTTAAAAAAAACAGTTTGTTCTGTGTTGATTATATTGGGAATAATCTTATTTATACAAAATGCTAAGATCATCGTAAAATATCTTGCAGTCTAAATTAATGAGAGAAAAGGCGATAATTGGCATATAGAGATAGATCCTTATCTTTTTTAAGGATGAGGCAAAGCATTGCTTCTGAAAAAGTGCCATGTGCCTCATCATTGTGAAGGAATTGATAATATAGTGAATGTAAGTGAGGAAGAATAATATGAGAGAAGTGGAGATAAAATTCCGCTGTAAACCCATCTGGACCTAGAGCCTTGTCCTTAGGTAATTTGGTCAAGGACATTCTGATATCCTGCAAAGAAATGTATTTATCTAAAAAAAGAGAGGTCAAGTGATTGGTCAGGGCGAGGTGGAGGTGATTCGAAAATAGAATCAAGAGCTGCTTCTGATGGAGAGGATTCAGGTGTATAAAACCTTTGGTAAAAGTCCAAAAAACATTGTAAGATCTTCACATCTCTAAAATGGTTGATACCCCTGTCATCTATAATGTTTGAGATTTTTTGGACTTAACTTTAAGATAATTTGCAAGCCATTTGCCAGATTTATTCTGCCCACCATAAAATTTGGGATTAATCCTCAAAGGCGTGCCAGAGGCTTCTTCAGTAGCTTTTTTTATTAAAGTCAAACTTGGCTTGAATGAGTTTAAGAGTATCAACATAATTTGAGTTCTAATATTTATGTTTATGGCTTTTTAATAGATGATAAAAGAAGTGCAGACCCTGTACGAAATGTTCTCTTCTTTGCAGCCATATGATAAATAATAAATCCTCTAGCCGTAGCTTTAAAAGCATCCCAAATAATGTGGAATTGAACGTTAAGATAAGGTTAACTTCAAAATATTCTTTAATAAATTTCCCAAATGTATCCACAAAAATCTGATCTTTTAACAAATAATTATTAAAACACCATCTCCTTGACCTGTTAGGTTCAGATATGGTGTCTATATCAATAAAAATGGGTGCATAGTCAGATATTAATATAGAACCAATTTTAGCACGCATTAGAGCTGTAAGTAAGCGGGGAGTCAAAAAGATGTAATCAATCCTATATTTAGTAATCATGTGTGAGAGAATAAAAGGTAAACTCTAAATTATCAGGATTGTATATTCTCCAAGCATCAATTAGACCTCTAGAACAAATAGCGTTTTCAAATGTTTTTTTGCATTTTATTGGGAACATATCTGGAAAGCGATTGCCTGTCTGTGAAGGGGTCCATAATTTGATTATAATCCCCACCTACTAGAAGTTATCAGATGGACATGAGCACAAAAGACCCAAAATGTTTTCCCAGAACTTAATATCTATGCCTATGGGGCCATTTATATTAAGTAATAATGGATCAAAATGTCCTAATAGCACACTACACATTCAGCACTGAGTTCAGAAACAAAAGCGTATTCCCTACCCTTGGACTAACAACCTCAATATTTATACCAGTCATATTATTTAGTAATACATTCTGTAAAGATGATTTGCAGAGGTCTTTGAGATCATACTACTCAAGTAAGGTGCATTATTTTAGTAGTCATATTCAATAACATCATTTGCTTCTAAATCACAGGTAGTGCCACTCATTTATTTATACTGTAAAAGTGAATATTTTAATTAATTCAAATTTAATTAAAATTCCTCTAAAGGTTTTTTAGGTTTACTCCATGTGGTAAACTGGGCAGATGTCCAGTATTTCTTTGCTGAAAACGAATTTATTTGATAGAAAAGGCAAAGTAAGGACTTGTGTGTAATTGTGAAGTCAAAACAAGAATATATAATTATAGTGGAAAGGAAAGCATAACATACTAAGAAACTGCGACCACAGACAAAGATCTATATCGTTAACTCATATTATGTCAAGAAGTAACTAGTGTTATGTAATGTAAAAATCAAAACCGTTCCATGTAAAGGAGAGCAAGAACACCCAACTCAATCAGTCAGGTCATAAAATCACCTGACAATGTGTGTCGCCTTTTGAGCCCACAAAACTGCTCTATTGCTGAAAGCACATTTGGAGATGGAAATTGGAAAATGTCATTAGGTATTTATCTGTACTTGTATATTCAGTCATAAAGTGATTGTGGAAGAGGAATATAGCATTAAATTAAATGTAGTCGGAACAGGACAATTTTCCAAATATTTCGAAACATCAGTAATGAATTAGACAGACTGATCTCACCTGATGAGTTTTATATAGTGGTTGCTGCTCAGGACAAGGCATATAAGGTTGCATTCCAAGTGTTGAATCGCTTGGTGTGTAGGGTGTGATTTTGAAAATGCCTTTCTCTGTTGGGGACACCAAGCATTTTAATGCCAGGGATTAGATATACTGTTTTTAAGGGGTATGACCCTGTAAGGATGCCATACAATGCTTAATGTAAGGGCGTGCATGACCTGTACCTGTATGGTGTACAGGTCATGAAGCGTTCCGATAGATGAAGAGGCAGTCCCACGCTCATTGACGTTCTAGGCCCCCCACCTCTTCCTGACCCTGTGTACCAATGTCATGAGAATCACGTACCTCCTGGTTGTGCGTCCACCCACTTCCGACACTTCCTGCTCGGCAGCCGAGATCATGCGCAAGACATTGCAAGACAATGTACTCACGCATGATTTGGCCACTATGTTGGATGCACCACTCTTCAAATGTTATGTCTTTATCAGTAGCCACACTTGGCCTCAAACTTCAGTGGAGACTCTGCTCTCCTCCCTTGCATCTTTGCATCTGTAGATTCCTGGACCCCTCTACCCGCTTCCCATTATTACAGACAGCCTGTTCCCTGAATACCTCATGTCTCCCTAACACTCGCTCCCAAGCTCAAGTGTCCTGTTTACCTCTCCCATTGTTCCCTTTCTGGCATTACTTATGCTACCCTCATTAACTCATAGGCGAGTCATGGCCTGAGGGAAGGGAGGAAATCAGGTCTTAGTTAAATACATTTTTGTTGTATACCACCTATAATGGAGTTCTTGTATTTCCTTTTAAGGTGTCTTTCGTGGGAATATAGGGACTTCAGAATGAGGAGCGTGTATGCTGTAGTATCGACCCTAAGGGTGTTATCTTCTCCCCCCCTCACCCTTTTTGATTTCCTTAACTCCCTGTTCCTCTTGAACACAAACATTGACACAAGAACTCCGTGCTGATAATTGTTCCTTGGAGGCATTGGGAGGACTAAGGCCCTTATTATGACCCTGGCAGTTTGAAGACCACCAGGGCCACGCTGGCGGTCTCCCCGCCGATGGGCCGGCGGTGAAGACCACCACATTATGAGTGAGGCGGTTGTCCTCTGCCAACCCACCACATCCCCACCTGTACTGCCAAGGCGGTTAAATAAGCCGGGCCGGAGATTAGCATCTCTGACCAATGAAGACCGCCGGCGGTATCAAGAGTAGCCATTCCACCAGGGTTTCCGCAGCGGTAGCACCAGCACGAAAACCCTGACCCTAAGGCTACCAGTGACAGGAAATTCCTTTCCTGTCACCGGTTGACGACTCTCCCACCCCCCGCAATCCCAACACCTCCCTTCCATACCAGACCCCCCTCACCCCACTTCCCCTTCCATACCAGACCCCCCTACCCAGCATACACACACTCACACACGCATCCCGCAAAACTCCCATTCACAAACACTGACATACACGCATTCACTCACACGCATCCATACATGCATTCACACAGACATTCCAACGCGCACTCACTTCAACAATCATACATGCATTCAAACACCCAAACACACACGCATGCACACATGCATTCAAACATTCATTCAAACTCCCATACACACACAAGTGTGAGTGGAGTCTTATTTGAGCTGGTGGCTGTGTGCGGGGCCCACCAGAACTCAATTTTAGTGGATTATCACTTTTGTTTTCTCAGGCCAGACCATGAGAGAGACAGAGAAAACGCTGGGTGAAAGAAGGAGGAAGAGTAAGATGGAAAAATTTTGACAAAGAGAGAAAGAAGGAATAAAAAAGAACTCAAACGAGTGAACTAAAGAAAGGGGCAGGGGGTGTCTTTTGGTGAATGAAAGATGTATGAAGTGGAATCAAGACTACACAGTCTCGGTATTTGGCACAGTTGACATTCCGGGCGTCAGCCAGTAGCTTCTAACCAAAACTTAGGACTCCAGCAATTATTATTTGGGGAGAGAGATTGTGGTTACTCACAGTGAAACTCACCCTACCATGATAACAGCTTCCCACAGCACATCTGGGTCATTTGATGGGCACTCGGTGAAAGATTGCTACGGTTTACATAGCTGAAAAGTCTTTCACGGAATAGGTGGTGCGGAAAATCTTAAATCCGGTACCTAGTCCAGTACCATTTTCAGTGACAGCTACCGTAGTCAAATGAGGTTATGAGTAATGCAGCTACCGAAGACGCTGCCATCAGTGAGGCCACTCTACCACCTGGAAATAATCACTCTAGGTGCTCACGCTTGAAAAAAACGTAGTCAAATGAAAGAAGTGTATCAAAATTTAGCAAAACATGAACACCTATAAAGAGAGTCACAATGAGAAAAGAAGAAAAAACAGAAGCTGAGATGAATAAAAGATTAAGTATGAGTGAGGCACTTGCAAAACACTATGGCCCTCATTCTGACCTTGGCGGGCGGCGGAGGCCGCCCGCCAAAGTCCCGCCGTCAGATTACCATTCCGCGGTCGAAAGACCGCCGCGGTAATTCTGACATTCCCGCTGGGCTGGCGGGCGGTCGCCTTCAGACCGCCCGCCAGCCCAGCGGGAAAGAGGCTTCCACGATGAAGCCGGCTCGGAATCGAGCCGGCGGAGTGGAAGCTGTGCGACGGGTGCAGTTGCACCCGTCGCGTATTTCACTGTCTGCGCAGCAGACAGTGAAATACATGTAGGGGCCCTCTTACGGGGGCCCCTGCAATGCCCATGCCAATGGCATGGGCACTGCAGGGGCCCCAGGGGCCCCGCGACCCCCCCTACCGCCATCCGGATCCCGGCGGTCCGACCGCCGGGATCTGGATGGCGGTAGGGGGGGTCGGAATCCCCGCGGCGGTGCAGCAAGCTGCGCCGCCGTGGAGGATTCAATGGGGCCGCGGTACACTGGCGGGAGCCCGCCAGTGGTGCCGGTCCGACCGCGGCTTTACCGCCGCGGTCGGAATCCCCATTGGAGCACCGCCGGCCTGTCGGCGGTGCTCCCGCGGTCCTCCGCCCTGGCGGTCAAAGACCGCCAGGGTCAGAATGACCCCCTATATGACGAACATGGGAAAACTAGGAAAAAGGGAGCATACAAATCAAGGGAGCAATATGACCCTATATGGAAATGCCCGCAAATTCCTAGCAAGCAATTACTAAATACACCTTGATACGCGCACTTATGATAACATAAAGGCATATTACTCCCGCATCACAAGCCCCAATTCAAATGTTTCACCACAGAGGATTGCAGACATAATCTGCGTGATAAGCGCAGCAGAAATGAAGGTGCAAGAAAGAAAACACTTAGGGGGTCATTATGCCAGGGCCAAAACGACGGTCGCACCGCCAACAGGCTGGCGGTGCCTCCCGGCGTATTTGGACCGCGGTGGTAGCGCAGCGGTTGCACCGCCGGGGCCGGCAGTATACCGCCATTTTAGCCCCGGAGGTGATAAGCCGCCAGGGCAGCGCTGCAAGCAGCGCTGCCCTGGGGATTATGACTCCCCTACCGCCAGCCTGTTTCTGGCGGTTTGCACCGCCAGGAAGAGGCTGGCGGTACAGGGAGTCGTGGGGCCCCTGGGGGCCCCTGCACTGCCCATGCCAGTGGGCAGGGCAGTGCAGGGGACCCCTGACAGGGCCCCATGCGGCTTTTCACTGTCTGCACAGCAGACAGTGAAAAGCGCGACGGGTGCAACTGCACCCGTCGCACGGCCGCAACACCGCCGGCTCCATTTGGAGCCGGGTCCCATGTTGCGGCCCACATCCCCGCTGGGCCGGCGGGCGGAAACTTGGTTTCCGCCCGCCGGCCCAGCAGGGATGTCCAAATGGGCACCGGGGAGTGCGGCCGCATTGGCGGCCGCCCGGTGGTTACAGCTTGGCGGGCGGCGGTAGCCGCCCGCCAATGTTGTAATGAGGCCCTTACTGGCTAAACCGACGAGGAATACATGAACAGTTTTATACTGACCCAGAACCTTTTCACCACCTTGTTAGGCCTGGTCACATCACACCCTCACCCGCTGGAAGAATGCTACATACCATGCTAGACAAGAGAAATCGGCTATGAGGACTAAAATATTATGCTGCCAGTCCATCTAACACAAATCTGCAAGCCACTGTGGCCTGTCAAGAATCACCTCAATGTGGCAAATAAATCACTTTCCCTATAAAACACACCAGGTACGATATAGAGAGCCTTTTTATATTATAAGCAGCTTCCCCATCGCCACAGGGTGTATCTCAAGGAAAAAGCCTCACCAAACGCCCTGTTGCCCAATGGAACTGCAACATAGACAGAAGCCTCAATACATAGTTGGCAAGGAACGCACATCTACAGTTCACCATCTATTCCAAATCAGTTCTGCATTCCTGGAATGAGCCTGTCATCCCAAGAAGCATGCGGAGTACACCTGTAACAATCTAGATAAAAGGAAAAAGTTCTACTCTGTGAGTTACGCCTCTGTATGCAATGCCACCCACTCGAGATTCTAAACTAGAGGGGCTGCCCCTTGAAGCCAAAGTTGATAACGCCCTACCACATCCGAACAAAAGGGGATCAAGGAAATATAACAGGGCGCATAATGGGGCCTGATGTGCTACTGAGCCACGACAAAGGTGAGTCAAACTACTGATGCAAAGGTACCTGCAACAAGCCTGCCTCACGCTCACAACATGACTGCAGTACAGGGGACATTATGCCATAGCGACAGACATTACGAGGAATGCACCAAGTAAGAGACAGGTACTTGCTCTATGTATACTCTGCACATGGCATTAAAGTACTCTACTGGATAGGCTCTCTAGAGCACTGGGAGACATGATGGACCCAGTAACAGACTGGCCGGTCCTTGCACCCTCACCATTACTACACAAAAGACTTGCCTATTGTAGGAAGGACAATCTTTTGCATAGTGTACTGCCAGATTTTTGCCTTGGCTGTTTTGCTGGCTGTAGAAGTCTGTGCAATTTACCCCCTGCTAACCAGAAATAAAGCAACTGTGCTACCTCTTTCAACATGTTGAAATTGGTATACACCTGAATTGGCACATTTAACTTATCTATAAGTCCCTAGTATAAAGTGTACCCAGGGACTGGGAATTAAAAGCCATCACTGGACTACAACACCTATTGTGGAATCCACTACTGTGGAAACATGACTTCAGGCTTTCAGTGTAACCTGACAACAGCAGTGTCAAAATGCAATAACCCCTTTTGACAGTTCAGAACCTCCCTTTTAAACATGAATAAACCAGCCCTATGTTTGCCTTTTAGACCATAAAGTAGGGTGCATGGTATTTAAGAGTAGGACATGTACAAATGTAACATTAACATGTCCGTACAGTGACTAGACCCAAAAGCTTTTTTTACTGTTGCAGGCCTACTTATTCTATGTAGAAAACCAGACTACAGATTACATATCGTAACACTGTATCTCTGGAATGAGACTGGCTAGAAAAAGAATAACTTGTTTAATTAGAAATCCGATTCAATGGTGAAGTTGAACTATAAACAATATTAAGGAATAGTAACTCTTAGAAAATTACCTTTTCCCTGCCTAAAGATATTTTTTGGGGTCGAGCGCAAAGCGCTCTGTCCCTGGTTTAATCTCTTTGTGGGCTTTTACCCACACCCATCAGTTTGGTTGGTTCGTGGGCTTGCCTTTTAAAATTCGCTTGATTTAATTAGTGAAAGGCATGCATACGTAATGGCTTTTCTGGTGTTTCGCCTGCCTCGAGTGCACTGGCCAACTACTGATAACATATGAGGCTGTGTTTTCGGTATGGTTTCCGGACTACTTTTTCTCTTTATTTCGTAGCGAGCTACACGATTACCTTTGTCAATTACCGATCAGTTATGTGCAAAGTAAAGAAAGCAGTGAAATCTCTGATTGATATATTTTCAAGATGGCCATCACATTGCTTGATGTAACGTACGTTGGTGCAGCATGCTAATGCCATCATGTTGCATCATGGTACAGTGCCACCATCTTGAGAGTATAGAAAACAATGTTTCAACGTAGCTGGTTGTCACTGTTGGCTCTGCCAGAGCCTGTAGAGTTTAAAAGCCTCCAGCTTTGGTGAAGCCAGTGTCTGCCTCTATGAAGAGTGCACAAAACTGGTTAGTGCAGGAGGACACCATTCAAGGCAGCAACAAGACTGCCATCCAGCACCTGGTTTGCTGCTGAGGAGCATGGGTGGGGGAGGCTTGCAAGGAAGAGATTGGACGAGTAAAGGGCAGGGTAGGGATGTGGGGGTGGAGGAGAGAGAAGTGTAGAGTGCAAGTGCATGCTGAAGACCAAGACATGGGCTCACTCTTCTGGAGTGTTAGGCTGTAGAATGCTATATCCCAGCCAATCAAAAACAATGGTAAACAAGCAGTGATTCAGGGGAGGAACAAACATAGATAGAGACGCAAGCCGCCAATGACAAGCTGAGATTCACAAGAAAACCATCTAACCATGAGCAAGTGCTGACTTGGCTTATATTGTATACAATGCTGTCTGCGAGAGACAGCTGTAGCGGTCTGTAGTGAGAGCACATCAAAAATGACTTGCGTATCTGGTGGCATTTGGATGAATGTGAGGCTGCTATTCACAATCCCTCCACCCCACTTCCTTCTGGTCTGTCTTGTCCTGGAGTAGATGGCGATAGAATGCCACAAGCTGTGTCATACCAAGGTACAGTTTAGTGTACACTGATGTAATGGTACAACACTTAGCAACAGTCATAGTCATCTATTTTGTATACAGGCTCATTTTGCAAGATATGTATTTATGGATGGGTACCTTTGAGCAGTGGAGTTTTCTATCACAAAGGCCCTCATTCTGACCTTGGCGGTCTTTTCGCAAGACCGCTGAGTTACCGCCGCGGTGAAGACCGCCGACCGCGGCGGTGTGCCGCTGTGCGCATTCTGACCGCTGGGAGCGTTCCGCCGGAAAACCGCCAGCAGCCACACTGGCGGTCGGCGGGAAAGTGGAGACTGGTCAACCTCCACCGCCACGCCAGCAGAACACCGCCCACTGAATTACGACCCACATTTCTGTGTGGCGGTCTTCTGTTGGCGGTCTTCTGTTGGCGGTCACGTCCCTATGGCTCCCGTCGCCTCCCGGAGGACCAACGCACAAGGTAAGTTGATCGTCCGTGAGGGGAGGGGGTGGGGGGGTGTTGTGTGATGTGGGCGTGCATGGGGGTGTGCGTGTGAGTGTGTAGAGGGGGTGTGTGAGTGCGTGTATGCGGGCGGGGGGTGCTGCTGTGTCTATGGGTAATGTGTGCTGTTCGGCAGGTGCGCATGTCGGCATGTATGTGTGCGGGTATGTGTCCCCGTTGTGTATGTGTGTGTAGGGGGGGTGTATATGTGCATGTTGGGGGTGTGTGCATGTCGGGGTACATGTATGTGCATGTCGGGGTGGGGGTGGGGAGGGGGTTCGTACCACCTCTGGGGGGTGGCAGGGGGGTGGAGGGTGTGGGGGGAGGACTCGGGTGGGTAGTGGGGGGTGGGGGAGACCCCTATCAGTGCCAGGGAAGGAATTCCCTGGCCCCGATAGTGCTTACCGCCATGGTTCGCACAGCGGTTCCCGCTCGCAAGAAACCGCGGCGGTAGGCAGGGTCATAATACCCTTGGCGGTCTTGGGACGACCGCCGGGCCGGAGTGCGCAAACTCCAGCCCCGCGGTCATGACCACCGTGGCGGTCGGAGTGGAGAAGTAGCGGTCGGTCGCGGCGGGGACCGCCGCGGTCAGAATGCCATTTTTAATACCGCCGGTCTGTTCGCAGTCCGACCGCCGTCTCTCCGCCGACCGCCAGGGTCAGAATGAGGGCCAAAGTCTTTACAACTGACTGTGCAACTCAAGAGTGCAGCTCGAGTTCTGTGTGGTGACTCTTGGAAGCACGCAGTGGAAAACATTTTTCTGTTGATTACTACCCATCGACACAGTCTTTTTGTATCTGATGTCAAGTCAACTCCCCTTCTTTTCTCTGGCTGAAAATATGAACCGGTAAAATGGGCCCAGTAGATACAGTTTATCTCTTATTCCCTTGCTAAATATAAACACTTGGAGTCTTTCACCATTTCCTACATTCTTCAGGGCTTCCCTCCCTTTTCCATTAAAATTCTCTTAAAAATACCTGTTCTGCTTTTGCCCTCCTCCCGTCTCCCCCATTTCAGCACTTCCTCCTAAAATGTGTTGTTTCCACTCCGACCTAAGAGCAGTGTCAGATTGTGCCACGTACGAACACAGCAAAGCTTCACTGCTTTCCTTGAGTTTGTAGAGCACCTGGCAGGGGAGCTGGTGGCTGGTGACCGCATAGTATGGCCTACCTCTCTTTAGCTATCTTTGGGTCTTTGGAGGCCTATGAGAGATAGGATAGGCTTGGAAGGCTGCGAACTGCTTTCAGCTTTTAACTTCTTCCCTCAGGTCTTTGGGACACAGGAGACAGTCTCTACCACTTCACGTCAATCTGGTCTATGGGGTTGTAAAAAACAAGTTTTATGTTCACTGCTGTGTCGTCACAGAAGCAGTAAGGAAGGCATATTTTGCTAATGCTCCTGTTGACTTCAAAAGGAAGCTCAACGTGACAATTCAGTTCTACTGAACATGAGTAAACTCATTTTACTTCACATTCCAGTATGGACCAACCCTAAGGCTGTGAACTAGACAGAGAGGTCATGACCCACAGCTTGTCGATGGCTAGCCAGACTGAGCTAACCAGAATTAGCACAGCCATATGGAGAAAACAAGGGTGCATCTTCAAAGAGGGAGGGAGGGAGGTCGAGCTTTGAAGATATTCACATTGAAACCAACTCTGTGCACTGGTCGAGCAAAACTCTAGTAACAAAACTAACAAAAAACATTTGAGTCTTGGAATGCAATCCTGTCTTCTTTGGAATTTCAAACTTACTTGTGGCATTGTTATATTTAAATTGTATTGTAATACAAGGGACCATTTTAAAAATCTATACATTCTTCGTATCTCAAACTGCTTATCTTCAACATACCTTTTTATTAATTTTGTTCCCGAATTGCATGTGACGTGAGTTAAATAATCATTTATCATCTGTATAGCACTACGGTGGAGTTACAAAATCTGCTTTAAACAGTTGCCATATAGTGTCTCTATTGGTCCTTCAGACGTAGACAGTCCATTATGAAAATATTTCTAATTCGATCCTGACATCATAGTCTCGGTAGTGTTAGAAAAGATACCGATCCTGAAAGAACTGCATTCTCATATTTATTCCACCTTCCTTCTATACATATTTATTAAAGTCTGCAAATGTATCTATTGACATTTTTTGATGTAAACACATCAGATAATAATTAACTCGCCTATTATACTAATGATTTGTCATGTAATTTCCTTCCATATTAGTATAGAACCACTTATGTGCCTCTTCTTTAAATTAGTTACGCCATATTTTTGATGTTTGTTCGTGAATAATGTTCACTATTTTTTTAGATTAATTTCTGAAGTAAAACACTGTTTTTAGGTCGAGCGCACAAGTGCTCTGGCCTGTTGTAATGTATCTGTGGGCTTTTAACCATGCCCCCCTCAAGACCATCACTATTACTCGTTCGTGGGCTCGCCTTTCAAAAATCCTTTATCAGCATTGGTAAATGCTTTACGTTTGTCCCTCCTTGGGGCTGTTTTGTTACCGCCTTTGCCATCCACCCTGTTACATAGATAATTGCACATTTGCTGATACATTTGACTGCGAGCAACCTTCTTTTTCCTTTTGTATCTCTCCTTCGTGCTCATGTTTATGGCAGCTGTGGCGCTTTGAATCGGCTCGCTTAGGTCAATTATTTTACTTTTATTTTTCGATTTATGTGAAGAAAAGTCCAGTTACGAATTTGCAAAGCTAATACCTCTAACTCGAGCAAACGCAAGACCCGTTGCATTGCAAATGCTTGTTTGCATTTACTCTCTTTAGGTTTGCATATAACATTTTGAGGTGCATTTGAAAGTGTGAGAACAGGATACCAATACAATTCTTGACAATGTTTGTGTAAGTTACAAATAACCGTCCTCACAAACGCACGTCCTAGGGACTATGTGTCCATCACATGGGGTTTTAGCCCTAACACCTTGGTCCTGATTAAAGCCACTGTGACTCAAACAGTACACTTCATTGGCTGAAACAAGTCGACCTGAACACTAGGATGTGAGAGATCACTTGTTTCTCAACACACATCCGTCACTGTTTTTAACCCAACCCAAGGGATCCACAATTACCATATTTTTTGCTAATGGATGGATATCCTTGAGGTAGTTTTAAAAATTAACTTATAGATTCACCCTGTCACAAACAAGAAACCAGCTCTGCTGTAATCATGCGTAGTAGCACACCTATGAAGCATTCAGCATTGTAGGTGGGAACCCAATGATGAAGAATGTCACCAACTAGGTTGGTGGGTGAGGGTTATTTTTTAAACCTAATGGGTTCTCTGACATTTCAGTAGAAGACACAAATGATGACTGGTATAATAGTGAGCTCGTTCTCTTTGTTGGACATAATAATAAAGAGATGAAGGACAGGCTTTCCTTTCTCTTCTTGCTATCTCTTTTGTTTGGAACATTGCTGATGAGTACAACACCTGAAGGCCTGCAACGTCTATTGGATTTCCTAGATTCCTACTGCACAGCTAATGATCTAGAAATCAATTTGGACAAAACTGAAATCGTGATAGTTGGCAGGCAAAGAACACAGGAAAATGCAGTATGATTTCTAAACTCTCAAAGAGTGGATTCTGTTAGCTCATACAAATACCTAGGCATTGTCTTTGACAGTCCGTGCTCATCCAGGCCTATATTTATACTTTTTTAGCACCGCATTTGCACCGCTTTTTGAAGCAAAAATGGCGCAAACTTACAAATACAATTGTATTTTGCAAGTTTGCGCCGCTTTTGAATAAAAAAATTACGCAAATGCGGCGCTATAAAAGAATAAATATGGGCCTCAATGTCCATAAAACGTCTATAGCCTCAAAAGCGTTAGCATTGACTGTTTATTTAAAAAAATAATACACCAAACCGCTAGGCCCCTCATTTGAACCGTTGTTGAAAATCATTCGAGGTAAGATGGAGCCCTACCAACCTAACGTCTTGCATTTCTTCCAACTGGTTTCGCAATCCGCTTGAATACTCTGATTGCAAATGCTGATAAAAAACAAATTCTCTTCCATGTCATTCATCACAAAGTCAGATTAAGCTGGAATTTAGGGCCAGATGTAGGAAAAAAGCAATTTGCGACTTGCAAATTGCGAGTCCCTGCGACTCGCAATTTGCAAGTCGCAAATTGCTATGCAGTACGGTGTCTCAGACACCGACTGCAACTCGCAATGGGGTCGCAATGACCCACCTCATGAATATTCATGAGGTGGGTCGCAAATTGCGGCCCCATTGCGAGTATAGGCACTCGCTAACATGGAGGCCTGCTGACGTCAGCAGACCTCCATGTTAGCGACCTGCTTTTAAATAAAGCATTTTTTTTTTTTTGAAGTGTAGCCCGTTTTCCCTAAGGGAAAACGAGCTGCACTTTTAAAAAAACCGAAACCTTTAGTTTCGGTTTTTTTTCAGGGCAGGGAGTGGTCCCTTGGACCACTCCCTGCCCTGAAAAAATATTTTGGGCTCCAGTCACGAACTGGAAGGGGTCCCATGGGGACCCCTTCCAATTTGCGATTGGGTTACCATCCACTTGAAGTGGATGGTAACTGCGATGCCATTTGCGACCGCATATGCGGTCGCAAATGGTATTGCATCCCAATGCGACTCGCAAATAGGAAGGGAACACCCCTTCCTATTTGCGAGTCTGAAATGCATTTTGCGAGTCGGTAACGACTCGCAAAATGCATTTCTGCATTGGGATATGCGTTTTGCGACTCGCAAACGTCAAATTTTGCCGTTTGCGAGTCGCAAAACGTTTGCTACATCTGGCCCTTATTCGATAAACCAGTATGAGCCCCAGTAATATTGGCTAACATCGATGCCTCACAACCTTCTTAAAAAATTGACAATTCATTGGCTAAAAAAGCATGTTTTCTTGAGTACAAAAATTCCTTCAACTCACGTTCACCTGTCTGGTTTGTGATAAACTCCTACCAACAATAACGCCCTCAGCAGTATCTCTGTCAACCATTTTTCTTGTTTTTAAAAAGGAGGTCTCTGCTTTTTATAGATTTGTCTGTTTGCGTGATTTTAAAAGTCTCAGATGATGAATTTTGATGAGAACGTTTCCCCCAAACTTGGACCAAATATATATATTTCAAATGCATATTGGCTAACCTGCAAGCCGCTGGCTGCTACATTATTTGCATGACCTTGAAACTTATATCACTGCAGGAAGGAATGTTGGGATTTCCCACACTGGGGAGCCAGTCAAATGGGGTGTTGTTATAAGGTTAAAACATTTCCTACATAAAGATTAGACGACCCTGAATTTTTTAAAGACTAGTACGTGCACTTTAGGAATTTAGTGGTGAACATTATATAAACTCACTTTCAAATTGTCAAGTACGTAAGTAACTGGGCTACTTAAACTACTAGGCTTCAAACACAAAGGCCCTCATTCTGACCTTGGCGGGCGGCGGAGGCCGCCCGCCAAAGTCCCGCCGTCAGGTTACCGTTCCGCGGTCGAAAGACCGCGGCGGTAATTCTGACTTTCCCGCTGGGCTGGCGGGCGGTCGCCTTCAGACCGCCAGCCAGCCCAGCGGGAAAGAGGCTTCCACGATGAAGCCGGCTCGGAATCGAGCCGGCGGAGTGGAAGCTGTGCGACGGGTGCAGTTGCACCCGTCGCGTATTTCACTGTCTGCGCAGCAGACAGTGAAATACATGTAGGGGCCCTCTTACGGGGGCCCCTGCAATGCCCATGCCAGTGGCATGGGCACTGCAGGGGCCCCCAGGGGCCCCGCGACCCCCCCCTACCTCCATCCGGATCTCGGCGGTCCGACCGCCGGGATCTGGATGGCGGTAGGGGGGGTCGGAATCCCCGCGGCGGTGCAGCAAGCTGCGCCGCCGCGGAGGATTCAATGGGGCCGCGGTACACTGGCGGGACCCCGCCAGTGGTGCCGGTCCGACCGCGGCTTTACCGCCGCGGTCGGAATCCCCATTGGAGCACCGCCGGCCTGTCGGCGGTGCTCCCGCGGTCCTCCGCCCTGGCGGTCAAAGACCGCCAGGGTCAGAATGACCACCAAAGTGTTTACTTTTTGTTAATTGCTCTGGAATTACCATGTATTTTAGTATCCTTACTAGTCTGGGGTCTAGTATAACTGGGCCTTGCTTTTATCCCTCTAAGCTCGTATTTATTTATGCGGTTCTCATTTCAATTCTGCATAAGCACTTTGGTTTTCACTTATGGAAGAATTCTAAGCCATTTTGTCGACTGATTTAAAAAAAATCGTAGGTATGAGTTCTATGTACCAATTGAGCACAGCAAAACATTTTAACATGCCTTTATACGAATGTGAGATTTCAGAGTAAAATTGTAAGATTTTTAAATAAAATCCAATAGACTCCTCAACAACTTAAACATCTATTTTATGACAAGACCGGAGGCTCTATTATGCGTTCTTTTCTTACTTTATTTTAAACAGCAGCAGTCAAGAAACTACAGCTCCCAGGAGGATTAGCGTCAGACTAACCAATGGGAGAGAAACAGTAACTAAGAACTAAGCCAATCAGCATACACCATCAACCATAGAGAGTACCCTTGACTGCAAGCAGCCCTCTTTTCTTGCTGCTCGCAGTCAAGATAAGTACACTCTTCTGCTCTTGCGTTTATTTATTTGGCTATTTTTATTACTTCTGCATGCCTATTGTTGTACACATGTGCCGGTTCTCCGTTTAAACATAACGCGTTACACACATTGCGATATTGTGTCTCTTCGACCCCCCCTCCCCCCCGCGTTACCGTTGGTTTCGAACTGTGTAGGGCGCGCTCCCTCGCGCATTCCGTTCGGAAGCTCTCCCCGTTCTGTCAGCGCATTTCACAGTGCGCGTCTGACAGGCGAGGCTTTCGGGTTCTTTAGCGCGTCTTCACGCGTCTCCGGAGCGTTTTCTCTGCTGCCGAAGCAGCTTCAGCTCGTTGCCGGCCCCATGTTGTTCCGGAGCAGTCCGGCCTCGCGTCATTGGAATTTCCTTCACTCTCCCTCCCGGCCCCGCCCAAGGGAGGGCCTTTCAACTTTCATAGAGCGTGTTGCTCTGTGTTAACCCCTTATTTACCTCGGTGCTTTCAAAAACGTTTTGCTACTCTTTTGTTCAGGCTGTCAGCTCGCAAACAAAGATGAATACAGATACTTCATCTGTCAATTCGGATTCTGAGGATAATGAAGAATTTTTTAAACAGGATTTGAACAAATTTATAAAATCCTCAGTTAAAAATGCCTTAAAAGCATCCATGGTTACGATGTCTAAGAACATCGAGAGTTCTGTAATGTCCATGATGTCCAAACCCATGGCCCATTCTGCGGGGGAAGGCAGAAAATGCAAAATAAACACTTCAGTTAAAACAGCGAAAGGCGCACCTGCAGAGAGTGAGCTTGCCTCACACCAGAACGAGGACTTGGTTCCTCCCAGGCCTCCTTCTAAGGAGGGGAATTCTATTAAAAAGTCGAGCTCACATGCCAAATGTAAAGCAAAGTCGAAACATATAATAGCGCCAAAAAAGATTGCTGTTACAAGGGTTTTGGACACGGATGAAGAGGGCATGGACGAATTATCTTTGTCAGATAATCCTGATGATACGTTTTCTCCTTCTTCTCCCCCCACCAAACGTACGAAATTTTCCTCTAGTGTGCCCTCTACCAGTGTGGTTGATGCCGAAGGTGTTCCCATGTTCGACCCGTCTCTTATTCATCACCCCAATTCCACGGAGTGGTTTCCTTTGGATCACGTGGCTGAATATATTTCTTCCCGCTTGCGTCTTCCTTTGGATAAACAGACTCGCTCCAAACTCAGGTCTGAATGCCCTAGACCGTCTTTGGACTCTAACATTACTGTGACTCTAGCTATTGATGAGTCCCTCATCACATTCTTTACAAAATATGGAAAGGATCCCCGTAAAGGGGTAGACAAAGCCTGGACCACGTGCCAGGATAAACTCCTTGATGTGGTCGGTCCACTTGCTAGAATTCTTGACTTAGCCGAGTCGGCTAGATTGGAGGATTCTCCTATCGACCCGTTGGACCTTTCTCTTTGGACCCAAAGAGCCTTTTGCCTTTTGGGCAATGCTAACTCGGCCATCATCCATGAGAGACGCAAGGGTCTCCTTCTCCGTATGGACCCTAAGTTAGCCAACCTTGCTACCAGGGATCCTGGTATCCAGGCCGATGGCAAACTCTTCGGAGACTCGTTCATCAAGGACCTTAGTCGCTTTGTCTCTACCTTTTCGTCTATTGATAAGGCCCAACAATCTCTGAAGAAGGTTTTCAACCAACGTGTTTTTTCCCGGGCCGGTAGAGGTAGGAGTCGGGCTATCGCATCAAATTTCTCTTTCCACCTTACCAGTCAGGTTCCCCTCTTGCTCCAAGGTTCTCCCTCGAAATGTCATCTCTAATTTCTTCGGAAATCCAATCATTGCTAGAAAAAGATGCCATCCAAAGTTGCATTCCAGACTCCTCCGGTTTCATCAGTTCTATTTTCCTCGTCCACAAAAAGAACAAAAAGCTAAGACCTGTAATCAATCTAAAATCCTTTAACCAGATTGTCGTCTATCGACACTTCAAAATGGAGACTATTATCCATCTCAGGGATATTTTACTCCAGGGCGATTGGCTAGTCAGACTAGATCTTCAAGATGCATACCTCACTATCCCGATCCATCCTTCTCACAGAAAATATTTACAATTTCTTTGGAATTCAAAAATGTATCACTTTTCCTCCCTTCCTTTCGGCCTTTCGTCAGCTCCGTGGTGTTTCACGAAGCTCTTAAAGCCGGTTGTATCCTACCTTCGATCTCTGGGGTTCAGACTCATCATCTATCTCGACGATATCCTTATTATGCATCAAAACAAATCCTCTCTCCTGTCCCAGCTTCAGATAACATCCACTCTCCTAACAGAGCTTGGTTTCCTCTTAAATCTCGAGAAATCTGTTGTGGTTCCTTCACAACAAATCGAATTCTTAGGCTTCCAAATAGATTCGGTTTCAGCTTCCCTGTCTCTTCCGCGGGCCAAGGTTTCCGCAATCAAAAGAGAATTGGTTTCAATTCTCCAGAAAGACTCTATTTCCCTCAGAACTCTTGCAAGAGTCGTCGGCCTTCTTTCTTCTTCTATCCAGGCCATATTCCCAGGACCCCTTCACTACCGCGCCCTTCAGCGTCTCAAGATCCTTCACCTTCGTCGAGGTTTGGCTTTCTCCGACCTCGTTTATCTAGACCAAGAATCTCTACTCGAAATCCAATGGTGGATATCCCATTTAGAGGCCTGGAACGGCAGATCCATCTTCCCCTCTGTGCCCGATCTTGTATTAGAATCCGATGCAAGTCTAACCGGTTGGGGCGCCCGTTGTGGCTCAATATCGACTGGCGGTATATGGTCCGCAGAGGAGTCCAGATTGCACATAAATTGTTTAGAGCTTCTTGCAGGCTCCTTTGCGATCCGAAGTTTTACGAAGGACAGAGCAAGTTGCTCCATTCTGCTCCGCATGGACAACATTTCCGCAGTTCGTTACATAAACCATCTAGGTGGCACCAGGTCCAGACCCCTTGCTCTTCTGGCCAAGAGCCTCAGGGAGTTTTGTCTGTCCCACAAATTTTCCCTTCTCGCCGAATATCTCCCAGGCTCTCTGAACTCCAATGCGGATTGGCATTCCCGACATATCTCGGATTCCAGCGATTGGAAATTACACCATTCCGTCTTTCGCCAAATCGAAAGAAAATGGGGGCCCTTTCAGGTGGATCTCTTTGCGTCCAGACTCAACTCTCAACTTCCTCGTTTCTTCAGTTGGCGTCCGGATCCGTTGGCCTTAGCTACAGATGCTTTCCTTCAGGATTGGTCCAATTCCCTCAATTATGCTTTCTCTCCTTTTATTCTAATCAACAGAGTATTAAACCAAGTCAGGCGCCAAATGACGTCCCTTGTTCTGATAGCCCCCTTTTGGCAATCTCAGGTTTGGTTTCCTCCCCTACTCGAACTCTCGGCAGATTTCCTGATTTTACTCCCCTCATTTCCGTCTCTCCTCCTAGATCCGCTCGGACGGCCCCACAATCTTATTCTCAACAAATCGTTAGTCCTATCAGCCGGGCTCATTTCAGGGCTACCCAGCGGTCCTTCCCTATTTCGTCGGAAGCTTCAGAGCTCATTAATAATGCCTGGGCGCCTGGCACAAGGCGAGCCTACAGATCAGCTTGGTCTCTTTGGGCAAGCTGGTGTGTGGGAAAATATGCTGATCCCTTTTCAGCGGATCTAAATCTAATTATTAATTTCTTAGCGGCTCAGGCAGGTTTGGGTAAATCATATCGTACTATCAATCTTTACAGATCCGCTATTTCTATGAACCATTCTAATATTGATGGCAATCCTATCGGGATTCATCCCTTAATTTGTCGCCTTTTAAAAGGGGTCAAACTCTCTAAACCTCCTTCTGCCAAATACTCCCATGTCTGGGATGTTTCATTGGTTCTGAATCTTTTTCTTTCTCGGTCAGACAATCCGAGTCTTTCCCTAAAAATGCTGTCTGCCAAACTCACTATGCTCCTATGCCTAATTTCCATCAAAAGAGTTTCTGATGTTAGGGCTCTAGATGTCTCTGCCCGCCAGTTTTTACCCTCAGGCGTATTGTTTCACATTGCCAAACGCACCAAAACTAACTTACATTCGGTGTTCTATCCCTTCTTCCCTGATAAACCAAAATTATGTGTGGGTCTTTGTTTGAAAGAATACGAAAAAAGAACTGTCAACCTGAGAACGTCTTCCTCTACCCAACTTTTAATTTCCTTTCGCAAACCTCATAACCTGGTTACTTCAGCAACCCTAGCCGTTGGGTCAGATTGATTATGTCCCTAGCGGGTATTGACACTTCGGTGTATGGAGCCCATTCTTCCAGGGGAGCCATGGCCTCTAAAGCGTTCGCTTTAGGATCTAGTTTGGAGGACATTCTCAGGTCGGCAGATTGGTCTAATGACAATGTTTTTAAGACCTTCTATTGTAAACCTGTTAGAACTGCTTCTTCAGTAGTTATTGATATGCTTTAAACTTGCATAATAGAGCCTCCGGTCTTGTCATAAAATGTAGATTTTCCTAGTAATTTATGACGGAAAGTCTTAATTTTATTAAAGACACGGAGGCGAATATTATCCCACCACAAGTACTTCTATTAATATGTACTTTTTTTCTCCCTCCCAGCGACTCCAGCACTTCCTCCAGCTTCCGGATAACGCCGCTGGCTCCTCACTTTCTCCCTTCAAGAGGAAATCTCCGGATGCATCAGCGCAACCTTCACAGGACCTTCTGCCTCTTTCATCCGCCTCTCGTCTCATCACTGTGGTCCAAGAGTTTTGTTCCGTTTCCTTGGCATTGGCAATTGTCGGACTCATTTACCCGTTGTTTTATGACTCTATCTAACTTACTCGCTCAAGAAAAGAGGGCTGCTTGCAGTCAAGGGTACTCTCTATGGTTGATGGTGTATGCTGATTGGCTTAGTTCTTAGTTACTGTTTCTCTCCCATTGGTTAGTCTGATGCTAATCCTCCTGGGAGCTGTAGTTTCTTGACTGCTGCTGTTTAAAATAAAGTAAGAAAAGAACGCATAATATTCGCCTCCGTGTCTTTAATAAAATTAAGACTTTCCGTCATAAATTACTAGGAAAATCTACATTAATTAGAACAATCATTACATTAACATGCATGTAATTCATTTTGTTGTTAATGGTTACTCCTTTGTTTTATTAATATTGGTTGCTTATTTCAGGTCACAATACTCATTTGTAATGTGACATATTTGCAAGTATAAAGTAAGCGAAGAATAAATCACACAATGTTTTTACTTGTTTGAAAAAAAAGAGGCCAGAATATCAAGTTAATTTAAACCGCCCAAAACATGATCCCCAACAGTTACCAAAGCATACTTCGATCCTGTCCTTGATTCCATCATGAAAGAGCTGAGGGGACAAATCCTTGCAGGAAGTCACTACCAACTTGATGGAGGCTGTAGAAGGCAAAATAAATCCACTTCAGTTCAAGATTGTGAAATTAGAGCTAAGGATATCAAGGCTAGAAAAATAATGAGCTTGTTTCTTCACTTTGAGAGCGTAATAGCCAGTATGATCTTACTCACTGAGGACTTGGAGAATCAGAACTTCATACACATTATAATGATCCATGGTCTGAAAGAGAAGACCAGGGAAGATATGACAAAATATTTCTCATTGACTTCATTACAGAAATCTTGTACAAGACCTTTCACATGCTAAAAGACAAGGAGCTCATGGATGATCCTAGAACAAGAATGACTCTAGCAATGGTATTACACTCCATGGTCTTGTGGCATGTTTCCTCCCAATCTGTCAATTAAAGAACATCTTGGAGGCCACAAGATCACTCTTTCATTTGGAATGGCATAATCTGTCTCCTGTTAGGACTTTTCATGGAATATAGTTGCCATAAAACATTTTTAGGCATGGTCCACGATTAAAAAGTATGAGGCTCCTACCAAACTCTAAATGAGAGTGTAAGTTTAGAGTCCACCCATCTTCAAAACAGCAGAGCAGCTTAATGACCACTATGACCAAGTGGCTGCCAGGGCAGCCTGGCCTGATGAAGCTTTGGATGTATTGTTTTATTACGCTTGATGGAGTATTTAAATAAACCTGTGCTTAACCCTTTGGTAGCTTGGCGCACAAGAAATCAGGCTTAATTGAGAGGCAATGTATGAAGTATTTATACTGAACTCAAACATTAATAAAGTGAAAACACAATAAAAGAAAAATCCAACCCAAACAAATCTAGAACAATAGAGTACATTTTAGTAAAGGAAATGGCATCCAAACAACAGAAATCCAATAAGTACAACTGGAGATATGAGCTTTTTAAATTTCAGTGTAAAAATAGTGCCAAGAGACGCAAAGTTCCATCTGCAGTTATCTGGTCATGTGGGACCGACACAAAGTCACAAGTTCAGGCTGAATTTAGAGGAGCCACTTTTGGGTTTACCCTCTTATACATATTGTTCGTGCGAGTAGATGAGCATTATCACTCAATTTTTACTCCCATTTTGTTTTTATCTTTGGTCTCCATCACATTATTACTGATTAAAATCATGATTCTTGATTGTTGATGGATAACCAATTTTATTTTTGCTATGTTTTCTCTCCTATATTGCTCGGGTACCTAGCAACCAGATACCCTACTAGATTGACTATTTTTCTCTAACTATCAGTAGAGCATATACGGTTAAGAGCCCCCTCAGTGGAGCCCGTTAGGCATTGCAGCACCGGCCTAACAAGGAGCTTTCCCAATGATGAAACCAGACATCCAATGTGATGCTTGAGGGTTCTCGCTCCTGTAGAAACTAATCCCAGTGATTTAGTGTTTGGAACAGTGTACCTCTTTTTCTTATTACAAGTTCAGGCTGACCGTGATGAATTGTGGGTTGGGAGCAGGGCCGGGTTCCTCCGTTTTAAAGTTTTACCTTTTGAATTCAATAAGGGAAATGCGCTGAACTGCTTTCCAGAGCTCTATAGGCCACTCTGCATCCGGTCCAGTGAAGTCATTCGGGAGCTGCGAAATAGGCTCTGCATCTTTCAGCTGGGAGCAGGGCTGCACAACACTGAAGGGCTCTGTGGTAGATTTGAAGAGCTTTCTGTTAGGAGCTACAGTGAAACCTTCAGAGAAGTGCACTCTGACTCCAGTCAAGAGTCCAAGACCTTGTTGACAGCACTGGGGGGTCAGGATTCACTACACAGTGGCCAGCACAGGAGTCCAGGTCAGGTCAAGTTTGGTATGTGCAGCTGGGAAGCAAGTAAGGCCTCTGGAAACTGCTTGTATCCATGTAGGGCATGCAGAACGTTAGCCCACTGACCCTCAAAGTCACTTCTGGAGTCCTGGTTTCAAGGCAAGCATGTTCACCCCTCCTCCAGGCTTCAGACAGCATGGCAGCTCTTCTTCTGAGTCTTCACAGGTCAAGAAGTTTTCCGATTTCAGGTCCTGAGGATGGCACTTTTAAGCCCAATGTCAGACTTTTGGTGGGGGGCAATTATTTCTCTACCTCCCAAACTGGTTATAGTCAGGTCCTCCTCCTCCTCTATGACTAATGAAACAAAGGCAAAGGCAGGTATGGTGTCAGGTTCTTCTATGTGTGCTGGGGCAGGCCCCTTGGAAGTTTAATCAGGGATGGGGCATAGTGAATCCCTAGCCATCCTGTCAAGAAGATCCACATCTCCCCACACCTACGCCCTTTGTCTACGGTCTGGGACCAATACACAACTCATTCAAGGAAGCTAGCATTGGAAATGTAAAACTTTGACACTGGCATTAAGGCAGTTTTATGATTTAGGCAGGAAAATTGCAACTTTCTAAAAGTGTCATTTCTAAAACAGTAAATTAAAATCTGACTTTACCATTAAGTTGGATTTTAAATTGATATTAAGAGGAGCCTTATAAATATTTTTCTAGCTGCTCACAAACTGAATTTAGCCCGTATTAGATTTAATAGAGTACACCAGCGTTAGTCTATGGAAGACCAGCTTTGCCAGGGTAAAAAAAAATGACTTTGGAGATTTTTAACTACCAGGACATGTAAAAGACTAAATATACATGCCCTGCATTTTAAATACCATGCACACTGCCCTATGGGCTTTTAGAGCACAGCCAAGGGGTGATTTATAAGTACTAAAATGAATGGTTTAAGCCTGGCAAAATAATTATTTTTCCATGTCGAAGGGGCAGTTTAAAACTGCACACACAAAATGCAAGAGCAGACCTGGAAATCTGTTTTACGGTGCTAATTTAGTGGGTGGCCCTATGAGTGGTGCAGTCTCTTTTAGCATTTAATTTACAGATCCTAGGTAGATGTAGTGCCATATACTACGGACTTATAAGTACATTACATGTGCCAAATAGGTCTATGCAAATTTTACTATGTTTAAAGGGGAGAGCACAAGCACTTTACCACTGGTTATCATGAGTAAAGTGTGCAGAGGATTAAGGCAAAAAAAAAACCAAGTTCTGCAAAAGAAGGCAAAAAACGATGGTCCTGCAGAAAGGGCAACATTTCCAAAATATATTATTATTGTTAAATCTCTCAAAGCACAACTATTTTCCAGCACTTCTAGCAAGAAGTGCAGATGGGTATACTCCCAACTAGTTATCAGTGGCAGCCTACTACTTGTTTAATACATATACCCTTACATGAAACGATTGTGCTTTCTAGAAAAATGCTTTTGCCACTCACTGGCGACACAATGGTAGGATATAATTGGAAAATCCCCTTGGCTTCAATTCCTTACTGCATATCTAACAATGGTTATCACATGCCAGGTGATAGAAAATGCTGGTTCCGCATAGTCCTGGAAGATTTCTCAATCTTCACAGCCAGGCTACAGTTTTGAATCAAATCCTCCCAATTCAGACACAAAAATCTGTCCTTTTTTCATAAGCCAAGGTGCATTGAGTTGCTTAGTTCCTGAGGGCATAGGCTAATAGTTCTCCCTGATCAGGTGATTGTCTTCTGTGTGTTCGATGTACAGACTATGGCTCAGTAAACTACAAAAGGTGCTAATTAGCTAGTTAATTTGAAGGGCTTTGATGTCCAATTGCATGTTTTGGAAGAAGTGAACAGCTTTTTATGCAAAAGAAACAGAGGAATGGAAAGGCTTAAAGGAGTTAAACCATGTTAAAAATGCAAGGAAAACTAAGCAAAAAAAATGCTTAAATCTTTGCTACAAAGGTTTCTGGATCTACAACATGCAGTAGAATAGCATTGTGTCATGGGCACTATGACACAAGCCCTTGGCTTCTGTTTGAATTACAAAATACAGCAATAATCAGGGTTCAGTGGTCCCCTTGGGACTCTGGGCCCTGGTGCCACTGCAAGCCCTGCACCAATGTAAGCTAAGTCCCTGAAAATGTAAGCCTGAGAGGAAATGCACCAATGCAGCTAGTTTAGCTTTCCGCTGCCACCCCCGATCCCCATCCCCAACCGGTGGCATCTAATGACATCAGTACACACCACGCACCCACGTCATTAGAGGTCGTCCATGACGTGCTGGAAGCCATTTGCCTTCAGCGCATCGTAAGAGAAATAGGTATGTTTCTCCTGTGGGGGAGTTACACAGAACAAAGCAGCATCGGGGGAAAGTGAAGGGTTTTCCTTTCCTCCAATGTCTCTTTGAGCATTCCTGCTGCACGATAGCAAAGCGATCGTGCACCAGGATTGTCCACTAGACACCAGAGATTTTATTTTTCTTTCATTTTATATGTTGAGTATATTGGGGGAGCAGCCCCTTGGGGAAGGGTCGCTCTTCTTAGGGGGGCATTCATTTTTGGCCAGCCTCTTTATGTTAGGCACATCTGCCTCGAAGGGGGGCAGAAACCACTAGGCACCAGGGATTATTTCTTGTATGTTTTTTTGTTTTTTTAGTGGGCTGCCACTTAGGCAACGGTCGCTCCCTTTTGGATGGCATTCATTTGAGCCATTTCTGCCCTCTTTGGGGGCAGATGGGCCTCTTTATGTTAGGCCCATACGCCCCCAAGGGAAGCTGAAACCACTAGGCACCAGGGATTATTTCTTGTATGTATATTTTTCGTTTATTTTTCCCTTTGGGGAGGCTTTAATTGTGATCGCTTCTGCCACCCTTGGGGGAAGATCAGCCTCCTTATGTTATGCCCATCTGCCCCCAAAGGGGGCAGAAAACATTAGATACCCGGGATTATTTCTTGTATGTTTATTTTCTCTTTGGGGATGGCCCCTTGGGCAAGGGTCGCTCCCTTTTAGTGGGCATTAACTTTGGCAGTTTATGCCCCCCTTGGGGGCAGATCGGCCTCTGTATGTTAGGCCCAGAAAACACTAGGCACAGGGTTTATTTCTTGTATGTTTATATTTCCTTTGGGGGAAGGCCCCTTGGGGAAGGGGCCTTCCCCTTCAGGGGGCATTAATTTTGGCCATTTCTGCCCATCAGCCTATTCATGTTAGGACCATCTGCCTCCAAGGGGGGGGGGGCAGAAAAAACTAGGCACCAGGGATTATTTCTTGTATGTTTATTTTTTGTTTGGGAGGCAGCCCCTTGGGCAAGAATCACTCACCTTTGGTGGGGTATTCATTTTGGCTGTTTCTGCCCCCTTTGGGGACAGATTGGCCTCTTTATATTAGGCTAGGGATTTCAATTGGAGCATTATTTTTGTGTTTGGGGAAAGGCACCTTGAAGAAGGGTCACTCCCCTTTGGGGAGCACTATTTTGGCCCTTTCTGCCCCCCTTGGGTGCACATCGGCCGTTTGTTTTAGCACATCGGCCATTTGTTTTAGCACATCTGCCTCCAAGGGGTGCAGAAAACCACTAGACACCAGGGAAAGTTTCTGAATGTTTGGTGGCAGGGTGGTTGTGGACTGCCGCATTATTTGCATTTGTGATCATGATGTTTTACTTCTCCTTTTCATTCTAGTTCAAAGCTTTTGATTACTTTGCTGTGACTCCTGCTTGCGGTTTCAGCAGTGGTAGACCTGCAGTTTGCATAGTTGCATGTATTTGTTAAGAAAATCTTTTTAGTACTGTTTACTCCAAGTGAGTCGTTGCCATGCACAAATACGTTTTTTGTAAATGGTGTAATAATAGCAGCATATCTAGCTTATGTTTTATTGTATGTGAAATTCTCCTTAGATTTGTGCATGATGTGAATTGTGCTGTCTTATGTGAAATGTTATTTTGTTTTTCCTTTTTTTAGTGGGATATCATTGGTGCTTGCTGGGTCTGTGTAAAGTAGCTGCGGGTGATTCTAGCTTCTCAGGCAAGTTATCGGTATTGTTTTTGTGTATGTAGGTCTTCATGAAAAAGCCACACTTTGTTTATTACTTATTTTACACAGTGTTAGTTGTTGTTGATGTGTTAACAAGTTATTTTTATTAGGAAGGATCATGGCTAGCCGCAGGATGACCGTTCAGCAGGTTGTTGGTATGCATTTTGAATCTTCTTCTGGCCATGTTTATGAGACAGACTCTGCATCTGAGGCAGAAGAGGAAGTGCAAGATTCTGGCAGTGAATTTTCTGTCCAAAAGGAATCATCTGATTCTGAAGCCACTGTCAGTGCAGGTGAATTGCCTGTTTTAGAGGAGGACACTGATGTGCCGATAGTGCAGCAGCCTGGGGCTGAAAGACATCCCATTGGAAGATCTGAACTCTGGGCTGCCCTAAACATGGTGCAGCCAGAGTTGTCTGCCTTTACTCGTGTCACAGGGTGTTGAGTGAATACTGAAAACGTTTTGCCTATACATTTCTTTGAGTTGTTTATGGACAATGTTTTTGAGTGAGTTTGCTGGCAGACTAATTTGTATGGTGAACAGTATTTGAGGGACAACAGTGCCATACCTATTCCCCACTCTAGAGCTACCTAGTGGACTCCACACATCTGGAGGAGTTAAAGAAGTTCTTGGGTTTAACTTTTTTGATGGGCTTGATAAGGAAGCTGTGGCTGTCTTTTAATTGGTGTATCAATGCCTTGATGGCAACTGCCATATTTCCTGCAATCATGAGTTGTGATCGGTATTTGCTTCTGCTTCAGTTGCTGCATTTTGCTGATAATGCTTTAGCGTTGCCAAGAGATCACCCTGATTGTGACTGTCTTTTTAAGATTCCATGACCTTGATGACGCATATCCTGATCACTTTGTAGATCGATTTTTTTAGATCTATGTTACAGGGAAAGAAATAGCTGTGGACGAGTCTTTTGTCCTGTCCAAGGGGTGATTGGTTTTTAGGCAGTACATTCCTAACAAGATGGCATGTTATGGAATTAGGATGTATATGCTGTCTGAGAGTAGTACAGGATATGCCTATAATGTCCGGGTCTACACTGGTAGGGATTCCACTATTGACCCTCCTGGTTGTTTGTCCACTTTTGGAGTTAGTGAGAAAATTGTGTGGGAACTTGGTAGATGACTATTTAACAAAGGTCACCATTTGTACCTAGATAACTCCTACACTGGTGTGCAATTGTTCAGGGAATTAATCAAAGTGGACACTGTTGCTTGTGGCACAGTCCGCTCTAACTGTAAAGATTATCCAGAGGAGCTTGTGTGTAAAAAACTTGAGAGAGGACAGTGCAGTGCATTGATGAACCGCCAGCTGTGAAAATTGCAGACAGGAGGGATATCTACATGCTGACTACCATCCATGATGAAAGCCAAGTGCCCGCGGCAGGGAAGGGCCCAAAACCAAACATGGACACATCAAAATTATCTATCACAAAATGACCTGTTTTTGCAAGGAGAGGCATCTGTGTTTTTGGTGCTGGGCTCCGGGGCCATCTAGGGCAACCTACCAAGCCCAAACATTTCTGAAAGCTAGACACCTGCGGGAGTCCAGGGAGGTGTGGCTCGAGTGTATCCCCAAAAGTTTTCTTACCCAGAATCCCCTGCAAACCTCATATTTAGCTAAAAAATCCCATTTTCCTCACATTTCTGTGTGAGATCAGCATGTCAGCACAAATTCCCTACCACCCAATGTTCCCCTCGGTATCCTGATAAAAATGATACCTCAATTATGTGGGTGGGCCAATTGCCTGCAACAGGGAAGGGTCAAAAACATGTAGAGACTGAGGGGGCACGAAAGCATGTTGATAAGCGCAGGTTTTTTTTTAGACGTTTTTAGGCTGACTCTGCTTCGGGCACCCACACTAGTGAGATGTTTTTATCTGGAGACCAAGGGAAATACTGTGTGGTAGGAAATTTGTGCCTGCACACTGATTCCACACAGAAATGTGAGAAAAATAGGATTTTTAGCTAAATTTTAGGTTTGCTGGGGGCTATGGGTAAGGAAACATTGGGGGATCCACTCAAGCTACACCTCACTGGTCTTCCCTGGGTGTCTAGTTTTCAGAAATGTCTGAGTTTGATAGGTTTCTCTAGATGGCTGATGAGCTTGGGATCAAAAACTCAGAAAAAAAAACTGTTTTGTAATGGATAATTTCTATGAGTCCACTGTGTTTTTCGGCTGTTCCCTGTTACGGGCACTTAGCCCACCCACACAAGTGAGGTAGCATTTTTATGAGGAGACTGGGAGAATGCGGGATGGAAGGAATTTGGGGCTCCCCTCAGATTCCAGAAGTTTGCATCACAGAAATGTTAGGAAAATGTGTTTTTTAGACAAGTTCTGAGGTCTGTAAAGGATTTTTGGTGACAGAACCAAGTGAGAACCCCACAAGTCACCCTGGACTCCCCTAGGTGTCTAGTTTTACAAAATGTACAGTTTTGTTAGGCTTCTCTAGCTGCCAGCTGAGTTACAGCCCAAAATCCACTGCTAGGCACTTGCAAAAAACGTGTCAGTTTCCAGTGAAAAAATGTGAATGTCCACTCTGCGTTTTGGGGTGTTTCTTATCACAGGCACTAGGCCTACCCACACAAGTGTGTTACCATTTGCAGCAGGAGACTTAGGGGAATGCTGGGTGGAAGAAAGGTTGGGGCTCCCCTCAGATTCCAGGATTTTGCATTACAGAAATGTGCGGAAATTATGTTTTTTAGATATATTTTGAGGTCTGCATAGGATTCTGTGCGTCAGAACTTGGTGAGAGCCCCACAAGTCCCCTAGGTCAGTGGTTCCCAACCTTTTGACTTCTGTGGACCCCCACTTTATCAGTACTGGAACGAGGGGACCCCTATTGAATCATTATTGGGATCCGGGGACCCCCCCACACAGTCAATACTGAAAGGTGGGGTCCTAATCTGTTAATATTATTTTAATATTATCTAATTATCTAAGCAGTCGCGGACCCCCAGGGGTCCCCGGATCACAGGTTGGGAACCACTGCCCTAGGTGTCCAGTTTAAAAAAATGTACAGGTTTGCTAGGTTTCCCTATGTGCCGGCTGAGCTAGAGCCCGAAATCCACAGTTAGGCACTTTGCAAACACTTGTCAGTTTTCAATGGTAAAATGTGATGTGTTCACGTTGCGTTTTGCTGCATTTCCTGTTGCGGGCACTAGGCCTACCCACACAAGTGAGGCACCATTTTTATTGGGAGACTTAGGGGAATACAGACTAGCAGAACATGTGTAATTAACAATCAATCAATCAAAAAATGTATTTGGCGCGCTACTCACCCGTAAGGGTCTCAAGGCACTGGGGGGGAGGAAATGGGGGGGGGCTGCTGTTTTACTGTTCAAAAAGCCATGTCTTGAGGTGTTTTCTGAAGAACAGGAGGTCCTGGGTCTTGCGAAGGTTGGTGGGGAGGGAGTTCCATGTTTTGGGGGTGAGGTAGGAGAAGGATCTGCCTCCGGAGCTGGTGCGCTGGATGCGGGGGACTGTGGCGAGGGCTAGGGCGGCGGAGCGGAGATGACGAGTGGGAATGTGTAAGTCCACTCTTTCGTTGAGGTAGGCTGGTCCAGTGTTGTGGAGGAATTTGTGTGCATGGATGAGGACTTTGAAGATGATCCTTTTGTCGATAGGAAGCCAGTGAAGGGATCTGAGGTGGGCGGAGATGTGTTCATGGCATGGGAGGTTCAAGATGAGGCGTGCGGCTGCGTTCTGGATCCTCTGGAGTTTCTGCTGAAGCTTGACTGTGATGCCCACGTAGAGGGCGTTTCCGTAGTCTAGTCTGCTGCTGATGCGTGCATGGGTGACGGTCTTTCTGGTTTCTATGGGTATCCATTTGAAGGTTTGTCGCAGCATGCGGAGGGTGTTGAAACAAGAGGAGGTGAGAGAGTTGATTTGCTGGGTCATGGAGAGAGAAGAATCTAAGATGATGCCGAGGTTGCATGCGTGGGTGGCGGGTGTTGGGGGTGATCCTAGGGTGGTGGACCACCAGGAGTCGTCCCATATTGTTTTGTTGGGGCCGAAGATGATGATTTCGGTTTTGTTGGAGTTTAGTTTGAGGTGGCTTGCTGTCATCCATTTGGCGGTGTCTAGGGTTCCTGGTGAGGGAGATGACGAGCTGGGTGTCGTCTGCGTAGGATATGATGGTGATTCCGTGTGGGCGGAGGATGTTGGTGAGCGGGGCCATGTAAATGTTGAAAAAAGTGGGGCTGAGGGAGGATCCTTGGGGAACTCCGCAGATGATCTTGGTTGCTGGGGATTGGAAGGGAGGGAGGCGGACTTTCTGGGTACTATTGTCGAGGAAGGAGGTGAGCCAGTCCAGGGCCTTGTGTCGGATTCCTGCATCGTAGAGGCGTGTACGGAGTATTTGGTGGCAGACAGTGTCGAGGGCTGCGGAGGCTTAGCAGTGAAGGGGTTCAACACTGCCTTAACTGCACTTATGTAAGGTGAGGTAAGGCATCTTCAGGACGCTGCCTGTTAATGGCAGTAATTTACAACATAAGGCCTGGAAGATAAGCTTCCACATGTGTACAAGAAACCTTCCAGCAGAAAATCCTTACTGTCTCCCATCAGTGGAAGGAAGGTTTTTATTTCCTTATAAACTGCTGCACTTAACCATACTGTATAGACTATTTAATTGCAGCCCACTTTATGGCTGCTGACTCAACCATCTAACTCTGGAGCGGGCCAATGATGTCCCGTAGTTGTGGCATGCTATGAGACCATATTAGTGAGAAACACACAGATTTGCTTTGAAATTACAGTAATAGCCAATGTTACTTAGCAGTTGCCATTTTGTTCGTTCATGTGGCACATAGGCAACTCAGGCCGCTTCTTCTATAATGGCACACTAGAAGTTGGGGAACTGTTTGAGTACCTGAGGGTATACTTCCAGGAAGTAAGTATATAATAAAAAAACAAGTAATTTGGAACAGAGCTTTAGGCAAACTCATACCTGCCAACTTGAAAATACATTTTGTCGTGTGAGAAGGGGCATGCCCTTCGGGGGGTCCGGGGCTTCATGCTGACATCCATCTGTCCCTTTGCCCTGCCCCCATCGACCTTCTTCCCCCTCAAATAAAACAAAAAGCACAAAGGTTGCTGGGGCTGCAGCCAATGTCCTGGGGTGTTTTCAAACCTCTTAATGGACTTTGCTGCTTACAGCCTCCAAAGAGGAGCTGGAAATTCACACTGTTCAGTGGTTTCCAGGTCCTCTTGCCTGCCACTGCATAATTTTGGTTCCTTACCCGGTGACCCTGTGAAGAGAGCCAAAATTGTGTGACACACGGTGACACCATGTGAGTTAGCAGGTCTGCAAACTGAGGGCCCATTTCACAAAGCGCCTCTGCAGGCTCCATAGAAATGCAGACACTCCGTCATGAGTGCTGAGACTCCGCCACAACTCCGGATGCTCTTTGTGAATTGGGCCCTGAATGTGAAGAGCTACTCAGTGGGGCTACAGAGGAGAAAATGTTATTTATTCAAGTACTCTTAGCATGGAAATATTTGATGAAGGTTAGATTCCAGCAGATAGTGTCAGTTACTGAAACAGTGGCAGTTGTCAGGGAAACCTCTTGATGATTGCTACTGTTTTGAATAGCATTGAGACATCAATGCACCTTTTGGTAATCCACGACATGAGAGCCCAAGTAAGACATAAGTATCTATTTCCTTCTTTACATGTGTGGGTTTTATAAACTCTGCAGCAGTATATTGCCATTGATAGATCATGACTTTTCTACAGCATATCGTTCTCTGTCACATTTGTTAAGTATTATTGTTAGAAATTGGGTTACTGGTTGACTGGGGTTTGAGCCCTGCTCAAGCAGTAACCACAATCCTAGTCAGGGTAAGGCACAAGCAAACCCTAAATTAACCTGTGCTCACCCCCTGATAGCTTGCCAGAGAGCAGTCAGGCTTAACTTAGAGGCAATGTGTAAAGTATTTGTCCAACACTTCGAACAGTTAAATTGTGAAAACAACACAAAAACACCACAAATTCCCATACCAGGTAAGAAAAATAGAAAGCTACTTAAGTGGGTGTCATAATCAGTACTAATGGCCCACTAGAAGCATTTATTTAAAGGCTCTGGGTACAGGTAGTGCACTTTTCTAGGGACTTATAAGTAAATTAAATATGCAGATGGGGTATAAGCCAAAGTTACCATATGTTAAGGATAGAGCGCACGCAGTTTAGCACTGGTTAGCACTGATAAAGTACACAGAGCCCTGAGCCCAACAAAACAAAATTCAGCAAATACGGAGGAGTGAAGGCAAAATGTTTGGGGTAACCCTGTAGAGAGGGCAATTTCCAACAATTGAGATCACACAGATCTCATCTGCGTTTACTCATGATATGGGAGAGACATAGGTGGTACGACCAGTTTCATTTTTATAGGCTATTATGTACTAAACTTGAAAATAATCCAAGAGTTGGTATAGGGAAATCCTACTTTAACAAAGACATGGAGACAATTATTATCCATCAACTTCCTCGCCCTCATCTCATAGCAGCTAGAAAACTGAACAATAAAGACTAAAGTTATTAAAAAATACAATTCTCAGTGAGCTAGGTTTTTACAGTATGTCCCAGAAGTGATCAACTAGTTGAGTTAAAAATGGCAGCCAACTTCTCCTTCTTGAAGCAGCTAAGTCAGTGTACTTTATTCAAAAATAGAAAAAGATTAGGTACAAGGATACAGCAAACTACAGGAAAAAATGTGATACAATCCTTTTCTTATGATGAATCACGCGGTGGTTTAAAGAACCAGACATTACGCGACTAAAAGCATTAGAAAAAGTGAATTAGTAATAATTTGAGATGAGAGGGCAGGAAAAAGGTAAACAATAATAAGTCAATTTAATTACAAAGGTACTTGTAAATTATAATAATGTCAGCGGTCAAATACTTTTCTTAATAAAATTAGTAGCACTGTATTTGAATAAATGAAACATCAGGCTTATTGTAAACAATAAAAGTGTCAGGAATCAGAGATTCAAAGTAACCAAGAAAACCATATATAAATCGAAAATGAGGGGGCGTGGCCAAGCCGGCGACCAAGATGGCCACATGGCTTTGAGGCTCCTGTGAACTCAGCCCTGCTCGATGCTGGAATGGGCCTGATAATGCATTCCTAAATATCCGAGCTGCCTCCCGCCCCACTCCTGACATCAATTAATTCACTCCTGACATCAATGAATGGAAGGCAGTGGTTTGGGGTTGAATAAGTGCCCAAGAAGGGCCCATATAAACTGAGCGCTGGATGGCCCGACCTGCGCCTCGGGGGCCCCTCGGCAACAGGGGCTTTGGACGAGCCTGAGGTACAAGGCTCCGGGCCTCACCTGGCTGCCAGGACCGCCCTGCCAACTTCCCAGAGATCTGGAGCTGTTCGCCACATTTTGTGTGACTAGACCAGCGGCACACTGAGAAACTGCGCAGCCACACGGTCTGGAACTACAGAGCGGCAATGAACAACGAGAATACCTGAAGCGGCCTGGAACCAAGGCCCAGCTCCCCCTGCGCACCCAGCCTGTGGCCCTGGAGTCTTACGATCTACACCCCACAACGACTGAAGTCCTTTCTGCCGTGCTATGATGGCGGTTGCCCAACATCCACGATCCACACCCTGCATTGAGGGCTTTCCATACCTGCTTGCAATTGCAGCTGAAGTCTCGCTGATGCCCACGAGGGGAGGCCTTCAATTCCTGCTGCACATTAGACTGCTACCACCCCTGTGGGCCAACAATGGCCCGCGGACATCCTGCTCCTGCCCCATTATCATATCCACAAAGAGCCCAGCCTGCCTCCAAACACTCCACTTATATCTGAGGCGGCAACTTCGTGGATCTCGGCCCACACACAGCTACTTGGCCCTGGGGCCGCCCCTCTGCTGATACTCACCAGGGGCAACCCTCTATCATGCTGACAGCATAAATAAATCTAGTGACAACTCCTGGGTGCCAACAACATTCCGCATTCGGACCTGCCTAACTTACCTGGTCACTGGGGACTCCCTGCCAGGAACCCCGACAAGTCATGGTGCATGGTGACCACAAACAGCGCAAGTTGCCATTTGAAAAGGCCAAGATCACGGACATACTGAAGACAGAACCTGCAATGGAGTTGGGCATTACCAGGGTTTCGGACACTTGGCACCTGTCCAGCACGGAAGCCATTATGGCAGAGCTTTGAGTCGGCTTCTGAGCCATAGATGGCATATTTGATTTCCTTACTGGCTGCCTTGACCATATGGGGGAGTGGCTAGACCGTCAGAACACTTGACAGGATGGTGCAGAGAAATTAATCTCCAGCCTGGAAAATGGGGCTGCCATGACAACTAAACGACTGGAGAAGCTGGAGCGTCTCCTCAAATCAATGGCTATCAAGAATGAAGACTTTGAAGCACGTGACTGCTGCTACAATATCCATGTACTGGGAGTGGCAGAAACCCCGACACAGGGCGCCTTGACCTCCTTGTTGTACACTTACTTGCTGACCTCTTTGGCCTCCAGAACTTCACCTTCACTGTAGAGAGGGCCCATCACTCTCTTGGCCCCTGCCATTCTCCTGGTGCACCGCCATGACCAAAAAATCACCAGGCTCCTAAACTTTAGGTACCGGGGCATCACCCTAAGCCGTGTTCATGCGCTCGGCCTTCTGCAATGGCAGAGATCCACAATCTCTCTCTTCCCAGACTTCACGATGGCAGTTACGAAGGCACGCCATAAATTTGCCCACGCAAAGTCAGCACTAAGGAAACTAGAGCTACGTTATGGAATGCTTTACCCAGCCCGTCCTAGGGTGGATATTAATGGGCAAAGCTCACAATACCCCTGCGGAAGCCCTCTAAACAGGCTTACTTCCCTCCTTGGCACACCACACCTGAGTGCTCCCCTCCAGACATACATGCAACAGTGAGCTTCGACCTGTTTCCCCCGGACTGAAACCACGGCCTGATCTCAGATACCCAGTCTCACCAAACAGAACTCTGAGCATCCTGCTTTAAGGAACCCCACTGCTGATCACACTACCATCCCCACAGATCATACCTCATTGACGATAACCAGTGGCACGTTCCTCCTCCACTCCGATCATTCAACAAATGGTGCCTGTCCGCCGCAGCATTGCTACCCCCCAGTGGTGTACACTACCATGGTTGCTTTGAAGTGTTTTTTTGTTTCTAGGGTTTTGTCAATGGGATGCATTGGGCTTGTTGCTGCCTAGAGGGGATAGGGAGAAGAGAGGTGGTTGTTATTGGGCTGTTAGATTGTGTATTTCTGCATTCTTCAGTAGTAGAGGGCACTGCACATACACAACACTGATACACTTTGGTTATGCTATTCAATGGTGGTGACACAAGGCAATAAGAGGGCAGTAGCAGAATTCATATTTCTGTCATGGAAAAATAGACCTCAAAACCCCTACAAGGGTGAACAGGTTTTGCAGTATCTGACCTGACCTGGTGCACAGATATCCTTCTTGCAGGAGACACACCTGCCCCATGTAAATTCCTATGCCTTTGCCTCAATGTGGGGCCCACACCAATATTTTTTTAGCTTTAGCACATACTGGTTCGGGGTCTGCACACTAAAACACAAAAATCTTCCCTTTTATCCCACTTCCAATTACCTTGATGAGGGCAGTAAATATGTGGCTGGAACACTGGCTGGACATTGAGTACTCTTTGCCAACATCTATGCCCTCAATGTACATACTCCTGACTTCTTTCAAACACTCATGGCTTTCAGAGGCCACATAGACGTCGACCATATCATACTGGGTGGTGACTTTAACCTGCTACTAGACCCCCCAATCAACACCCCTGCTTTTGTGCCAACCGGTAAGCCGCACTCGTTCTGTATTCTCTCCCTGCAACACTTACCTGCTCCAAGATTCCTGGCACCTGCATCATGCATCCACCCCGGCATACACATTGTACTCCACACCGCATGATATATGGTCCCACATCGACTATTGGCTAGTCTCTGCTACTCTAGGCCCTTGGTTTAGTTCCATTTCACACCTTGCTTGCACACTTTCCAACCACTCCCCAGTATGGATGATGCTATGCATGCCTTTCTGGCTGGAGCCACTGTGACGCTTCCTTAGCATGGCATTGAATGACTAGCTGTTCCACTCTGAACTTCATTCAGCAGTAGTAGAATACTTAGAGATCAATGTAGGCTCAGTCACCTCATAGACCACCCTATGGGAGGCCTTTGAGTCCTATATCTGCGGCATATCCATTTCTACACATGATGGAGTGCGGAGTGACATACGCTGAAGTCTGACTCATATAGAAACGGAAATGACAGACCGTGCATACGCCCAACAACTTCATAGACCACAACTGCACAAACACACCACCCTACTGGCCAACTATTGTGAATTAGTCGAACGCAAGACAAACTTCTTGGAGAAATACACTAGAGCCTGATGATGCAGGGAGGGGGAATGGACGGGCCTCACACTGGTTAGGCTACCCCTGACTCTTTTTACATCCCTGAACTGCCACTGACTGGCAGGGCTTGTGTGACCAACAATGAAGAGGTTTAGTGGCACTACTTCGCTGTTACACACAACTGTACACCACTCGGTTGACTGGTGAACTGCCGAACAAGCGACATACCTCATAGAGATAGCCATGGTTTGGCTCACCAATGACATGGCTTGGCTCACCACCAACGATTCCTCAGTAAACCCATCCTCCTCAAGTGAGGAGATAGCGCAAGCCATCAGCTCACTTGATGGGTCTAAGGCCCCAGGCCTTGATGGACTTACTGGGTTCTTCTATAAGGCCTCTAAGCATCCCCTTGCTCCCTGCCTACTTGCCATGGACACAGAATCCCTCGAAGTTGGCGTATTCCCCCATCACATCGAGAAGCAGTAACACCTTACTGCTGTAACCTGGCAAAGACCCACACCACTGAAGCTCCTATCGCCCCCTGTGGCTGCTGAATTTCAACAATAAGATACTTGCTAAGGTCCTTGCAAACCATCTTTTCCTCCTGTCCTATCCAGTCGGGTTTTGTCCCTTATCACGCCACATCCCTGAACTTGCACACCGTCTTTTCAGTACTTAATAGGATTTCCCCCGAGGTCCCAGCTGTCGTCGCCCTGCTGAGCGCGGAAAAAAACCTTTGACTCACCAGAACCGCCTTTCCTGCAAGCCACATTCCTCAAATTTGGTAGGCCACACCGCTTCATATCATTGATCATGCTCTTATAATCCCAAACAGTGACCCGGATCTGGGCCAATGGCTCCCTTCACCATCACTAGGGGGACCCGGGAGAGTTGCCCTCTATCTCCTTTGCACTTCATCATAGCGAGGGAGCCTCTGGTGTGGTATATTTAACGGAAAGATTTGCACCGCAGACTACAGTTCAAGCTTGGCACCTTACTTATTTCATTATCTGCATAGCATATACTACATTGTGTTATTTGTGTATCATCCTGCAGATCACCTCCCCCCGATTCTCCATGAGACAGTCCGTTTTGGAGGCTTCTCTGGTCTTCACATCAAATGGACCAAGTTCAAGTTATTCCCCCTTACAGATGCCACTGAGAATTTCCAATGCAAGTTCCTTCTGGCCTTGTGCGATGGCCCAGTCAAGTACATGGGTTAATCCTGCACCACGACAAGGAGAAAGTAATAGCATTGTTAGCAGTGATCCCGAAAGTGAAGAAAGACAGATGGGGCGGAAGATCACGGGCGTATCAGGGAGCGAAGCTTTGGAACTCCCTCCCTCTTAATATTCGAGCAAAAAGGCAGGAACTTTCATTTAGGAAGGCCTTAAAGACATGGCTATGTAGAGCTTGATTTCTGGGGTATTTCTGTGTGATGTTATGGTTTCAGTTTTGAGCACTGCAAGGCCCTTGGGCATTCAGGTGTTATATAAATCCATATAACATAACATAAGATTGAACTATAGCCCGGCCATTGATATACTGACCACTCAGGTGGAACAGTGGCTTTGTCTTCCACTCTCAATGTCGGGTGCATCGTGATTATAAAAATGGTGGTCCTCCCCTGTTTTTTATATCTTTTTTTATATGTACCCATCACACTTCCCAAGTCCTTCTTTGCTACACTACAGATCATACTACTGAGACTCATCTGGGCTGGCCGGCACCCATGTATTAGCTGGGACACCCCAGTACTCCATAAGAGGGAGATGGATTGGCGGATTTGGCGTACCACACTTTCACTTATAATACTTAGCTGCACAACGCTATTTGGCCATCTTTGGTACCACGCCGCTGCCCGCCTCCCCTATCCCAAACCTAAAATTGATCAAGCTGTCCCGATGCCACTACACTTGCTCCTCCCTATAGGGCTCCCCCTGGAACACAAGAATATTCAAACTTTATCCACCACTAGTTGGGCTTGGTGAAACTTCTTTGACTTCATTGTCATGGGCAGGTAAGCCCGGCTCCCCATAACCCAGGAAACATTGGTCCAGCGGACACTGGCACAACACACTATACACACATTCGGAGGCCTTTTCCTGGATGGTCATGCCATCTTCCAAGCTGACTATGTTCGTTTCACTAACGCCTCCCATATGGACCACTTCATTATGCAATGCATCCATAGTGCACTGCGGGCCACTATCACGACATACCCACTGGCCCCGGATGAGTTGCCTTCCCTGACTTTAGTGATTGCTGGCAGTGATGACAGATGGCTAGTCTCCAAGGTGTACTGTTGGAAAGTGGATTATTGGTAGGGCAGGTAAGTACCTACAACTATCAATAGGACGCTCACCCCCACTAGGTCCAGTCAGGTCTCAATAAATTAATCCCAGCTCAACCTTTGGTAGCTTGGCAACAAGCAGTTAGGTTTAACTTAGGAGACAGGTGTGTAAAGCATTACAAAATCTCAAAGCAGTACATAAGTAAAACATCAAAACCTAATAAAAATCCAACACCAATTTATAAAAATAGATTATATATTTATCTTTAAAATAATTAAAATCAGATGAGGGGAATCGGAGATATGGGTTTTTAAGGAATAAATGTTTTTTAGCACATAGAAACTAATAGCGCTAAGCTGGGCATCTGGTCGCACTCTTCTGGGGAAAAGTCAAAACCTGAGGCCAACTGCGATGAAGCCCTGCTCAGCTACAGCAAGCGGGAGGCCTCAGTCAAAAGTTTACCTTCAGACTTAGGCCCTCATTATAAACTTTGCAGCAATCACTGCTGACCGCCGTGCTGAGAGTGAACAAAAAAACGCCAGTGGCGGTGGACTGCACACCACCGAATAATGATGCCAAAAACACATTCTGCCAAAAAAAATGACAATCTCCACTCACTACCCGGGCCAACGACGGTGGAAAGGCAGGACACAGCACCCCGCCACTGGCATCCCTACACACCCCCCACCAACCAAACAATGATGCACAAATCAGCACGGCGGACAATGGATGTCACACGACCATTGGTGCTAATGACCGCCGCGCTCAGAAACAGGGGTACCCGTCAACAACAAAAGCACACATTGGTAAATATGTATAGCACACACCTGACACACATCCACGCCACCATAAAACACACACATATACAACCCACAATCATTTGCAACACCAACAGCACGACAGAAATCGACACCACAACACACATACACTCAGACAACCAGCACACAAGTCACACACACAAAACCACCACCAAATATCAAACACAGCATACACACCATCACAGACCACACACACAACCACACAACAGAACCATCACCAACACACCCACAACACACACCATGGCACCCCCTAAGCACCCCCACTTCACCGACAGGGAGCTGAGGATCATGGTGGATGAAATACTCAGGGTCGAGCCGCAGCTATTTGGGACACAAGTGCAGCAGACACCCTATGGCAGAGGATTGTCAACAAGGTCAATGCTGTGGGAATCCATCCATGCACAAGGGAGGACATCAGGAAGAGATTGAACGACCTGCGGGGGAAGGTGCGTTCCATGTCATCACGACACAGCATCGCCGTACAGAATACTGGCGGTGGTCCCCCACCTCCTCCCCCCAAATACACCGACTGAGAGGAGAGGGTCTTGGCTATCCTCCACCCAGAGGGCCTCACTGGACTCCCTTGAGGACTGGACTCGGGTAAGTCAACTACACTTGGAATGCATGTATCACCCTATCTCTCTCACTACCACCATGCCACCATCCCCTACCCAGCCCACAACACCCAGACACTCCTATCCATGCTCCCTGCATGCCCACAATTCCCCAAACAGATCACTATCCAGCACGCTGTGCACAATCACCAACCTAGGCATGAATTGGCAGGAGCACTACAACACCCAAAAAGCAACACCCCCGTCACTAAATGCTTCCAAAAGAACACGAAGGGACCCAGCATGCTACCACATGGGAATGGAACCACCACCAACTTCTAAGCAGTGCTGCAAGGGACAAGCAAGTGCAGGACACCCACATCTCTATTCTCTCATACACAGGCACCACAACCCATGCCACCCGGACAGAGACATCAAGGAGTGCCTGTCCTCCACCTGAAGATGAAGGCCCCACTCAGGAGAGTGCAGAGGGATGCCTGGACATAAAGGAAATCCCTGGGCCATCCCACAGGCCTGGACAGTCACCCTTCAGAAGCCCCACCTAGGACACCACTGACACCTCTACCACTGAGCCACCACCATCAGCTCTGGCACAACGCCCCGCACTAGTGTCTCAAGCCACAGGCCGGCTGCCCACAAGTACAGAGGCCTGAGTCTCCACTCACCACCAGGCAGGATGATGAAGGGTCCAGTGCAAGTGGGACTGGCAGACCAGTGCAGGGAACACAGGTACGGGGCGCTAGGGTTAGTGGGAGGGGAGCAGTGGGTCAATGGGGTGGCCCAAGGAGGTATGCTGCTGCCCAGGAGGCCATTGCTGAGGTCCTGGAAGCATACCACCATTCCCAGGACAGGATGGCCCAGATCCAGGCCACGCTCAAGGAGAATCAGAGGCTGGATGTAGCACACCATCAGGAGGCCATGGAGCAATGGAAACAGTTCAATGCTACCATGGCCACCATTGCAGGTGTGCTGCAGCACCAGTACCACAGCCAGCCTGAGTCCTCCCCCACCTGCATGTCCTTTACACTAGCCAGGACAATGCCCTGCCATCCACATCTGCAGCTGCTAGTGGACTGGTGGTACTGCCAGAGGACTCACAGAACACCAGCTCTCCTTCCCCTGCAGCCCAGCTTCCCCCTTCCAATGTGGCCTCAGACACGCCACCCCTGCGAAACACCAGCCAAGACCAAGACCACTGCTAGGAAGTGACTCTGGCCTGAACTGTCTCCCTTGTGTGCCACTGAGCTACCTTGTTGAAATTCCACTGCCATATCACCATCTTCCAATGGCCCCATGGACTATGCCCCTGTTCTACCAACAGCTGTGGAAATTTACCTGAGGATATTGTTCACCATGTGCCCACTCCCATCCACTGTCCCATCACTCATGGATGTTTTGTCTGATAATAAATACACTTGTGCACTCAAAATATATGTCCTTCATTAACATAACCAATCAAATGGAAATGTGAATACATTAGCCAGTTACCATCATAATGCCGTTTTCATTGCATGAGGAGGTCTAACAGACTGCAGTGTTTGGAGTATGTCACACTGTACATTCCATTGCTGTAACACCCATCTCCCCCTTCATTCAGGAAGTTTACACATCACTGGTAAGGGACACCACAGCACTTTGCACATGAGTCACCCTGAAACAATGCAGTAGACCCATTGGCATCATAGAAACAGTACCTGAGAGTCACTGGAAGTATAGCCGGATTAGCTTGGTCCTCGAGTTGATGTCTTGCCTCTCCTCTTCCCCATCACTCTCATCCATCCTCTGAGGTGGCAGGGGTGGTTCAACAGCATCCTCCTCATCCAGTAGTGGGATAGCTTTCCTCAAAGCAAAGTTGCGCAGCAGGCCACCACTATCTGACACACCTTGTCAGGGTCACATCACAGGGATCCTCAAGAGAGATGGAGGCAAATTAATCTTGCCTTCAGGAGTCCTATCGTCCGCTCAAAGACCTGTCTAGTGTGACCATGTGCCTCATTATAATGGATTTCTGCTTCTGTCCTATGATTCCTCAGAGGTGTCAGGAGCCATTGCATGTTTGGGTACCCAGAAACCCCTGGAAAAGTGGGCGAAAGAGGGTTGAAACACACACTGTCTACTTGCATACAGCCTGTCCGTCAGCTATCTAACTGATCTAGTGTCATACACACTCACCTATGAGCCAAGCTCTGTCCCCCCGTAGTTGACCCATCATGTGTGGCACACTGCTGTTTCTCAAGACATAGGAGTCATGGACTTATCCTGGGAACCTTGCACTGACCTGAGTAATGGACTGATCAGCAGTACACACCAATTGGACATTCATGGAGTGAAAGCTTTTACGATTTCTGAACACCTGTTCATTTACTCTTGGCGGTATGAGGGCTATGTGGGTACCATCAATGACACCTATCACATGGGGGATAATTGCAAAAGCATAGAATCCAGATTTTATGGAGGTGAAATCAGCCATTTGGGGAAACTAGACATAACTTTGTAGGTGTTGCACAAAGGAATCGAGAAAATTAGACAGGATGTTGTTGAACATAGGCTGAAATACCCCGGCTGCCATGCCCACTGTAACTTGGAATGAGCCTATGGCCAGAATATTTAGCACAGTTGTAGGTATGGCATGGGGATTCCTATTAGCTGGCATCAGAACAGGCTCCATTCCATTCCATTCCAGGATTGTGGCTCGATTCAGGTGGTAAGTGATGATGATGTGATGTTCCTCCATGGTGGCCAGATTAACCAGGGGTCTATAAAGAGATGGGGCCCTCCCTTGCCACATGGGTCTGTACCTATGGGGGTAGAAGAGAGATACATTGAGTTGCGAAAAACTCTTCAGTGACATTATTCCACCATTCATCTTGTACATGCAACACTATTGTCCCTCACACAGACGCAGAGAACATGGTAATCCTGTCAGGGTAATGTCTGGTGAGGTGTGGATGTGTCATTGCATCACAGTGTAGGCACACCTCCCACTATGATTCTATGAGGAGGATCACTGATCCTACCAGTACTCGATGAAGGGGAGAGGGAATGGAGCCATGGATTAGGACCCCGGACAGACTATGAAGGCGTGGTGGATGCAAAATGGCAGCCCCCTGCCCTACAGGTAGTGTAGTGTAGGAAGTGACTTCATTCCACTGGCGTTAGTTGTCATGGCGGTAGGCAGTGATTACTACCGTGCACCTGTTAATTGGATAGCATTGGTGTCTATGGGAAAGCAGGGCCAATCATGATCACCGCCGGAGATGACCGTGCACACTGCCGCAGTAAATACTGCCATTTTGCTTTGCCCTTGCCACTTGACTCGTGCACCTCGAGAGGGACGGAACTCCACTGCATGAGCTGCTGTGTCCTGACTCTGGTCCTCAAGATGGCACATACTACAGGGGAACGGGCCCGGCGTTCACCGCGAAGGAGCTGGAAAAGCTGGTGGATGGGGTTCTACCCCTGTATGCAAAGCTGTATGGGTGATCAGAGGCTCAGGTAACTTGCTATTTGACATCCATAAATGTGTGTGAATGTGGCAGATGCCTGTCTGCGTTTTTGTTGGATGTGTGGATGCATAGCCGTAATGTGTCTTAGCCTTGCTGCCCTCATTGAGGAGGCTATTGACCTCCTGAAGAGCATCTCTGTAGGTTAGACAACCATTGTGAATGCCATCCAGGCGCTGGCATCAGAGATGCAGCAATGTAATGTGTTCCTGGAAGGCATTCACAGTGCCAAGTCTGGCCTACAGAGATCTTCTCAGGCTCTGGCCTCCTCTTTGACGGCAGCCGGAGTCCCTGGTCTTTCCGTCCCCCCTCCCACCACCCCTACCCCTTCCAGCACCCCACTCCCATCCCCCATCCCAAGCACACATCCAGACAGCAATGCACCTAAATTAACACCCAAGAAGCAGGCAAACAAACACAAGCACCACACGTCCCACCACATGCAGGCACACACCCAACATTCCAAGGCAGACACAGCAACATCAACCTCCCCCACTGTGTCCACGCCCCCTCCTTCCAGGACACAGAAACACTCCCAGACATCAACTCCACACACATCCACCAAACATGGGCATACTCTACAGGCACCTGCATCCAAGCACAGCAGACCTACACTTCATACCACCACTCCCTCAACCTCCACTCCCAAAACCTGTCTCCAAGACCCCTCCAGCTGCTCCTCGAAAGCTTTTCCTCTCCGGTATTGACCTGTTAGAACCCACTGGCCCCCCCGTCTTGTACCTAAACATTCCCTTGGCCTCCGGAAACCCACTCCTTCCTCATCCAAGTCCTCCCCAATCTGACCTACCCATTCCTGTGGCCCTTCCCCAGTGAGGAAGGAGGCCCGTTTTGCCCCTGGTCCCTCTGCCACCCCCCGGGCCAGGCCCACTCCTCCTCCTCCCAAGGGCAAGCCCAAACCCTCTCCACCTCCAGAGCCTACGCCCAAGACCCCCCCTTCCAAACCTGAGCCCCCACCACTCCCTGCACCTGAACCCTGAGGTGCCTGGCTGCCCCATTGATCCCCCTTCATTAGTGGAGTACTCTTTTCCATTGTAGGAGTCAAGTGTGGGCTATATTTGCCCTTCCAGGACTTTGTAATGTAATGGCCAATGGCCTTGTTTGAACAAATGAGATTTTGTTAGTAATAAATTCTGTTGCCAGCAAATGTGTTGGTGCTATGTTGACCCGTTGTGCAGCACTTCACTGTGGGGGTGTAGTGTGCACAGGTGTGTGCATTGGTGCAGGTATTTGTTGGCTTGTGTCTGGTAAGTACATTTTATTAGGGTATGTATGGCTTGGGGCGGTGGGAGGGGTTGGGTGTGCTTTGCGGTGTGGGTGGGGTGGGTGGATGTGTAATTGTGCCTTTTCCTTCCATGTGTGCTAGGCTGCGGTACTTACCATCGTCGTCTTCGTCGATGGTCACTGTCCTGGAGAAATATGGCAAGGAGGAGCACTGGGATTATTTCCAACTCTCGCTCCATGTCGGCATCCATGTGTTCTGTGTGCCTGGGTGAGTATTTCCCTTTATATGGGTCATTTTTGCCAGGCTTTGCGTGGTGGTGGTTCCCGCCCCGGAACTAATGGCGGTGTTGTGTTTCTTTATATGGTGGCCGGGTTGGCCTTTCCGCCGGGCTGAAAATGGCCTCCTCCGTCATCGACAGTGCTACCAAAATGGCAGTGAGTGGATGGGCCGGTGGCTGTTTCTTCTATGCTTCTTTATTTGGCAGTCTGCACTGCCGGCTTGTTGGCGGTACTTACCACCACCGCCGGCGGTGCGGTCTTTCCCGCCAGGTTAATAATGACCGCCTAAGTCTTCTTCTTGAAGATTTTCTTCACAAGGACGAAGTCGCAAGTCGGATCCGACCTCCCAGGAGCCCTCTCAAGATATGTGTTGCAGGAGACCTCGGTGAAGAATTCTACTCTCTGACTTAGTTGACTTTTCAGGACGGAAATCTTCGTCCATGCTGAACTTGAAATTGGATCTGACGTCCCTGGAGCCCTCCTCGGATATGCTGCTCGGGAAGCCTTTACGTTCGAACTTTGTCACTTTTTTTGAGTTTTTTCTCTCTGACATCGGACGACCCTCCACAACAAGCCGATTTCCAGTCGACGACGTCGGATTGCCTTTCCAGGAGCCCCCAGTAAAATCCTGGAAGTCTGGGGCTCCGGAACCTTTCTGCGGGATGAACCTGCAAGTCAGACGGCTCGCAGTCGGCGTAAGCCGGCTTGACTCAGGACGTTGGGTCGGTCCCTTAATGGAGCTTTTTACCAAAAGTTCTCCAATCTTCTCCAAACTTCTTCCAGAAGGTCTTTGAAGGTCCTTTAGGAGTCCACAGCTCACCCCAAGGTTCCAGAAACTATGAGCTGCTCCTTGAGGGTTAGGACTCCAACTTCCAGAATGCACCTGGCTCAAACTTAAAAATGATCACTGGACAGTGGTTAACTGGTTAGTTTCTTCAGGCTTTGATGCAGGGGACTGTGGCTAGGTATTTTTTACCTGTAGCAGAAAGGAAGTCCCTTCTGGAACCGGTTGAAGCCAGGCAAAGTCCTTTTTGTGGGGAAGCCCAAGTGTGTAACTGGTGCAGTTATTCAGAGTACAGTGTCCAGATGCAGGCCAGGAGTCCAGCAAGGCAGTCATTCTTCTTCTTGTCTTGTTCCTGGTAGGGATCTGAGGTGTAGGTGCAGCTCTGCCAATGTTATCCTTGCTCCTGGGGTGGAAAGCAGGTGGGGGCCTCTTGACCAATCACGTGCAGGCCACCTCTCTCTTGAATGACCACTTCCTGGGAAGTGTGGCAAAAAACAATCCCAGGGAGCAACATTCCTCAAAAATCCAAAATGGCAGAAATTAAATCTTGGAGGTTAGGTCTGGTTGCGCCCACCCACTGGTGTGGGTAAGTTCCCTTAACACACCCCTCTCCAACCCTCTCCTAATCTAAGCGGGGGCCACCTGGTTGTCTAGGGTTTCAGGACATGGCCCAAATGTCCTCTTCTCATTTGAAGTCCAGTTTGGCTGCTCTCCCCCAATCCTGTTTTACCATCTGCTGAGGCAGATCTCCTCCCCAGGCGCTTCCTTTGTGTTTAGCCCAGGCAACTTCACACCTCATCAAGGCAGCCTGGCCAATCAGAGAAGGGCACTACAGACCTGAAACTGGTAACTTTTAGGAAGAGTTCTAAAACACTTTCTAGGTGCAAGTTATATTAAATTCAACAATTGCAAGTTGTTGTATTTATTGTAACAATACGTTTGATACCAAACTTGAAATATCTATCTCCTTTTGAGACTTTATTAATTAAAAATAAAGTCACCCCATGTTAGCCTATGGAACCCATTCACTACAATGTGGGAAAATGAATTTAGCTATCTTTCCCTCACCTGGGCTTATAAAACATCTTTTAGAAAGTCCCTGCTTATAGTGAAAGTGCACCAAACCATGGGGACACCAAGGGCACACCTTAGTGGTGGCTTCTTTTTTACAAAAAGGTAGTTTAAGACTTTGGAAGTACTTTTAATTCCAAAGTCGAATTTGAATATAACTTTACTTTAAAAGCAGCCAGCATGGTAGGCCTGCCTTTAAAATGACACTGAGCACCTCAGAAGTACACCTATGGGGGTACTATCTATGTTAGGGTTCCTAAACCTACATGCCCTACCATATACTAGGAACGTATAGGTAGATGGGCACAGCCAATTATAATTTGCCTAATTTGCATACTCATTTTAATCAGAACACAGGCCCTGGGACTGTTTAGCAGTGCCTAGAACACCATTAAAGTCAGGAAAACACCAGAATAAGTGAAAAATGGGGACAAAAAGTCAGGGGGCTTCTGTCGTCAGCCCAGTTTTCCCACCTGTGCTGTGAAAGCATGGCCCTATTGGCGCTGTGCAATTGGAAGATTAGGGGCACTTGGGAGGCCCACTTGAGGTGTCCGCTGACTGACGAAATATGGTACGTCTGCTGTGCTCAAACACATCTTATTTCGCCCAATCACTACCACAAACTCATATATTATAAATTCTTACACAGAGCCTATGTGACGCCCAGCACCCTGGCAAGGCTCAACACCACAGGATCCTCTAGTTGTCCAAAATTCCATGACTCCAGGGCAGATATTGGGCACCTGTCATGGATGTGCTGTCATCGAGAGTCCTTTTGGCACACCATATTCTCCCACCTAACCCAGATGATCGTCATTGATCTCACTCCAGACCCGCTGCTAGCATTATTGGGCCATGTGCAGGATATTCCAAAAAGTGTCTGACATTTTACTTCAATCGCATTACTGTTGGCAAAAGGCGAAAGCGCTCTTCACTAGGGAAGTAGACATTCACCAATGGCCAAGACCTGGCTCAACAGCCTAGTGTACTGCGACACCACCAGTGAACTGTATGCATCACCACAGTCCCCGACCTCCAGGCCGAAGGACATTTGCAATCCCTGCACACCTACCTGTGGGCAATGGAGCACTCAGACCTGAATTCATGAACGCTCGTTCAGTACTAACATGGTTTCTGTGGACCTCGCTGACATCTGACTGTGGCCTTTTGGTGCAGCCTACTCTGTCACCACTCCAGGCCTGCATGGCACCTGCACCAGCACCCCATGTATCATGATCCACTGTCTTTAACATACTAGGTAATGTTGTAGAACACCTCTACTTTGCACTGCTATGTTGTGTGTGCTGCAGTACTGCCCCTCTCGATGGGGTTAGTGACTGTTATGTTTACAATATCTTATTGAAATGATAAACAAAATGTTTTTTTTAATTGATAATGAGTCAGATCACATCGTCCAACTCCGATGTTGGCTGATAACGTCCTTTAGCTTTCCGAGGAGCCTGCCCAATTAAAATCATGAGCACCTAATGCAGTATTTCACATTCTTTATGTTGCAGGTATCATGTCTTAAGTGTTGGTAATGTTTGAAGTGAAATTACAAGCCACACAGTACCACATTTGTGGTGGACAGTAACAGGTGGCATACCCCACATGGAGGTAATAGTGTTATCTGTCTGTGCGAACTTACATGCTCATACTATATGATCCCTGATGTTACATCCTCATTTAAATGAGAAGAGAGGGACCACTAAGGGAAAGTCACCCGAGTACAACACATTCCAGTGTTTGTTTTATGCTTTCCATAATTTTATTGGGTAAAGACAAAAAATGGTGACATACATGAACTTGTCCAGAAGTTGTTTAGTTTTGGGTATAAGAAGACTTTCCCTAAAGAGTACCATGCTCATTTCATAGAGCGCCTCATTAGATTTTTAGGGTAGCCACTCTCAACTCATTTAAGTGAAAGAATGTTGGCCTCTCAAAAAATATTTCTTCAATCTGCAGTTTCTTCTTAATTTGTGGAATTGGCCAAAAGGAAGCCTGTCTTGCGGTGCCCTAGGGTGGTAGCTTTGGTATTACAGCAGAGTGTTTTTCGTTAGGCCTTCTAAATAAAGGTTTATAGAGTTTACTGCCATTAATCTTGACAAAGAGGTCCAGGTAGTCAATGCTAATTTTACTGCAATAGTGTGTGAAGCGTAAATCAGGAGCTGTTTAGTGATGTAGTGAATTCAGATAACCCATGTTGTCATCGATGTATCTTTTCCACATATTTATGTGGTTAAAAGGGGAATACCACAGTTCACATTGCAAGATGTGTCAAGAGCATCAATAAAGAGAATGGCAAACAATGGCTGATCCCATTGATGTGACTTTGATTTCTTAGTACTAATTGCCATCAAACCAGGGCGATCTGAAATAAAAAAAACTATGAAAGAGGTAGGTACCTGGTAGGGTTCAGGATGGACTAAAGAAAACAGTAAACTAGAGACAGGAGTCCCAATGGCGCACAGAAAATTAAGACCAAGATGAGAAAATAATGCAAGAAGAAGGAGTTCTGAAATAATTGTTTATAACGTGCTAAAATAGTACGTTGTAAATAGGAAGTTCTTCTGTTTTGGGTTGGAAACTAAAAGAAAGTTTCAGAGGTTACTGGAAGGTTAAAGCACGACAATGCCCCTCACGGAATATAGCTTTCAGATAAGACTAACGGCGACCAGCAACTCAGTGTTCACTGTGAGTAACTCAGTGAGCAACTCAGTGTTCACTATATAGTGCCTTTCGTAAATACAAACTTTTGAATTAATTGATAAATGATAACTGTATTTGACTGAGAATTATGAAAGGATGTTGGGGATACAGCCTGTAAAACCCTACCTGAAAAACCATTTATAGGATCCAAGGGTCTGAGGAAATGAGAGCCCAATTTTCCACAAAAAAGGGACAATAGAACCACCTAAAATTATTGGAATAGGCTTAATGTTTAACATTGGAGATAGTGGCTCTTGTTAAGCCTGTATGGTGTTTCGATGGAGTCATTTACGCATACGGGGCTAGAAAGTGGGCCTGCTGAAGTTAACTCTTCTGCTAGTCCTGGCAAAAACATGATGGTCATAAATCTTGCGTAGACATAACAAGTTGTGTTAGAGTAAGATTCTTGTGAATATATTATCAAATCTGTATAATTGCCAGAAAAATATTGAGAAATTAAATTGTTTCATGTGAGATACGTCTATCTCTTTTTCAGACGGCCTACACCTTGGCAAAATGAGTACAATCCTCACAACGACGGTGTCAGCATTCACATAAGAAGATCCTGCAGGGTCTTTAATGGAATGTTTGGTTTTGTAAACCTTTTAAATAGTTATCTATTTTGTGAGAAACTCTACAACAGAACAGTCCTCCTAAAACTCAAAGTTGTCAAAAATATAAGAGGAATAACTGCTATTATCAGTAGCCTCAGTCTGACCTTGAACACTTTCTTTAATAGTTGGCCCAATGTCCTGCACAATTGCACCCATAGACGTATTCACTGCATTTTGTAAAAAACAGCTCACAATTCTTTCGAATATCTTTTCAAACGCATCGATATCCAATTATGGGCCCTCTGTCAGCACTGAATTCAGTGGTGCACTTATTGTAAAATAGATCAGAATACTAGCTTTAAAAACACTGTGGGGGTCATTCTAACCCTGGCGGTAAAAACCGCCAGTGTAAATGACCGCGGTAGCACCGCCAACCGGCTGGCGGAGCCCCGCTGGGCATTCAGACCGCGGCGGTTCAGCCGCGGCCAGCAACGGAAAGTCGGCGGTGCACCGCCGACTTTCCGCTGCCCTGCAGAATCCTCCATGGCGGCGGAGCGCGCTCCGCCGCCATGGGGATTCTGACACCCCCTACCGCCATCCTGTTCCTGGCGGGTCTCCCGCCAGGAACAGGATGGCGGTAGGGGGTGCCGCGGGGCCCCTGGGGGCCCCTGCAGTGCCCATGCCAATGGCATGGGCACTGCAGGGGCCCCCGTAAGAGGGCCCCAAAAAGAATTTCAGTGTCTGCCTAGCAGACACTGAAATTCGCGACGGGTGCTACTGCACCCGTCGCACTCCAGCAACTCCGCCGGCTTCATCGTTGCTGGGTCTTTCCCGCTGTGCTGGTGGGCGGCCTTTTGGCGGTCGCCCGCCAGCACAGCGGGAAAGCCAGAATGGCCGGTGCGGTCATTTGGCGGTAACCGCATGGCGGGCGGCGACCGCCGCCCGCCGCGGTTAGAATCACCGCCTGTGTGTGCTCAATTGTTCCAATAATAAAGTTTCTTTAAATTGAAACTGCTATGGAAGGTCTCCTCTAAAGAAATCAATAATAATAATAGTAGAAGTGGCTTCGCTGGAGCACTCATTCCTTTTGTGAGCCTGTTAATAAAGACAGATAAGCAAATTGCCTCCAAACTCCAAATAGCATCACACCTTGTTAGACCTGTCAGCCTTAGGGTGGTCCTCACCCAAACTTTTTGCCTCCCTCCTCCATATTTTTCAGATTTTGTTGTGTTGGCCTCAGGACATTGTTTTTTCCACAGTGAGCACATTTACTTATAAGTCCCTAGTAATGTGGAACTCTAAGTACCTAGGGCCTGTACATGAAATGCTACTAGTGGGCCTGCAGTACCTATTATGACACCCACTTAAGTAGCTCTTGAAACATGTCTTTGGTCTGGCACTGCAGCCTGTGGGTGAAGTTCTAAACTGTAATTTGGGCCTGGCAAAATAAACATTTTTCCAGGGCCAAACCTTCCTTTTTAATATGTCTAAGGCCCTGATTCCAACTCTGGCGGGCGGCGGTCGCCGCCCGCCAGGCGGGAACCGCCAATCAGCCGCCACGCGGTCAAAATACCGCTGGCAGCATTCCGACCTTCCCGCTGGGCCAGCGGGCACTAACCATGTTAGCGCCCGCCGGCCCAGCGGGAAGGGGGCCTGCAACACTGAAGCCGGCTCCGAATGGAGCCAGCGGTGTTGCAGGTGTGCGACGGGTGCAGTTGCACCCATCGCGCTTTTCACTGTCTGCTAGGCAGACAGTGAAAAGCAGGCTGGGGCCCTGTTAGGGGGCCCCTGCACTGCCCATGCCAGTGGCATGGACAGTGCAGGGGCCCCCAGGGGCCCCAGGACACCCGTTCCCGCCAGCCTCTTCCTGGCGGTGAAAACCACCAGAAACAGGCTGGCGGGAAGGGGGTCAGAATCCCCAAGGCAGCGCTGCTTGCTTGGGAAACCGCCGGCCCCGGTTTTCTGACCGCAGCTTTACCGCCGCGGTCAGAATGGGCATGGAAGCACCGCCAGCCTGTTTGACCGCCAGGGTCGGAATGACCCCCTAAGTCTCCCCTTTGGGAGGCCCAAAACAGCCCTCAGATTAGGGTGCAATGTATTGAAAACGTAGGACATGTCATTTTAATTCTACATGCCCATAGTTCGTTTTACACTACTAACCCTCTCGTAGGATAACACTGGAGCTACCTTATTACATTTAGTGACAGTGTCTTCCAAATGGGAGCAGGGACACAGTTTGTGTTTGATGTCTTTGGAATATTAATGAAAAATATTATTTTATAGTAAAGGCAGATTTTGGATAACAATTTTAAAAATGTCACTTTTAGAAAGTTGGCATTTTTATGCCTCAGCCATTTAGTGCTTGCCGCCTGTCTCTGGGCATCATGGCTAGGTGTAGTTGGCAGCTGGTCTTTGTGTATTCCTCCTAGACAGCCACACACAATAGAGAGTTTAGGTGTTGTTGGATGGACCTTATCAAAATCAAATCAAATCAGGATTTATAGAGCACAACTACTCACTTGTAAGGGTCTCAACGCCCTGAGGGGTTTTGACTTGAAGAACCAGGTTTTAAGGTCCTTCCTAAATTGAAGTAGTGATGGTGACTGCCTGAGGTGCAGGGTGTTCCAGCTCTTTGCCACGATGTAGGCATCTTCCACCAGCCGAGGTCTTCCGTATGCACGGTACGTGGCCAGTGCTTGTTGAGAGGAGCAGAGAGGTCTGGGGGGGGGTAGAAGGTGATGCAGTGGTTGAGGTAGGTGGGTCCTAGGTCGTGGATGGCCTTGTATGAGAGGATGAGGACTTTGAAGTTACTTCTTTTCTCAATAGGAAGCCAGTGCAGGTCTCTTAGGTGACTGGAGATGTGTTTGTGGTGGGGAATGTCCAGGATGAGTTTGGCAGAGGCATTTTGGATGTGCTGTATTTTCTTCAGGTTCTCGTGGGTGGTGCCGGCATAGAGGGCATTGCCACAGCCAGTTCTGCTGGTAACTAGAGCATTGATTACGGTTCTTCGGCAGTCCTTTGGGATCCATTTGTAGATCTTCCAGAGAAGTCGGAGTGTGTGAAAACAGTAGGATGCCACTGAGTTGACTTGGCGGGTCATGGTGAGCGATGAGTCCAGGATGAAGCTGAGGTTGCTTGGAGGTTTGTAGGGGTGGGGGCGCGAAGGTGGATGGCCACGAGGAGTCGCCCCAGGCTGATCTGGAGGGTCCCAGGATAAGGATCTCCGTCTTGTCAAAGTTGAGCTTGAGGCAGATGCCCTTCATCCAAGCAGCAATGGCTTCCATCCTGTTGTGGAAACTCTTCTTGGCAGTAGTGGGGTTTTCAGTCAGTGAAGTGATCAGCTGGGTATCGTCGGTATAGAAGACGATGTTCAGACTGTGGTTCCTGACGATGGATGCGAGTGGGGCCATGTAGATGTTGAAGAGTGTGGGGCTCAGGGAGGAACCCTGTGTAATTTCACAGCGGACAGATAAGGCGGGAGTCTGACTCTCTGTGTTCTGCTAGACAAGAAGGAGCGTATCCATTGTAGGGCCTTTCTGCGGATGCCAGCTGGAGCACAGGGTGAGGTGCGAGACTGTGTCAAAGACGGCCAATAGGTTCAGTAAGAGAAAGGCCACTGTCTGGCCAGTCGAGGAGCAAATGGATGTCATCTGTGGCGACGAGGAGGGCAGTCTCTGTGTTGTGGTTGCTCCTCAAACCTGATTAGGAGATGTCCAGGATGTTGTTGTCCTCGATGTGCTTACGGAGCGGAGCGTTGATGGCCTCTTCGATGACCTTGGCTGGGAAAGGCAGCTGAGAGATGGGGCGGTAATTCTTGCGGTCCAGGGGGTCGCCTGTGGGTTTCTTCAGGAGCGGGCTGATCTCGCCGTGTTTCTAGTCCCCTGGGAAGGTGGTTGTCTCTATGGAACAGTTGAGGATGTGGCAGAGCTCGGGTGCGATGGAGGCGCTGGCTTTGCTGAAAATGCGGTAAGGACAGGGGTCCGTAGGGGCTCCAGAGTGGATGCTGCTCATGATGGTGTGGGTCTCGTCAGTGGTGAGGGTGGTCCAGTGGTGCAGGATCTGTGATGGTTTAGTCGGTTGGAGCTGGGGAGTTGTTGGAAGGCTCAGAGTGTCTTGTGGTCCAAAGCTGTCGTATATGTCTTTGATTTTCCGGTCGAAGAAGTTGGCTAGTCTGTTGCAGAGGTCTTGAGAAGGAGAGATGCTTTCTGTTTCTGATTGGGGTTTGTCAAAATCTTTTATCACGGCCAAGAGCTCTCTGGTGTTGTGAGCAGTGGTGCTGATACGGTCCTACAGGGTGGCTTTGCTGGTGACTCTGATGAGGTGGTGGTGGGATTTGGTGGCAGCTTTGAAGGCCTCATAGTCTTCCAGTTTCTCCATCTTTTCTCTAGCCATCTGGAGGTGCGCCCGGAGCCCTGGAGTGCGGAGAACCAGTAGGCCTTCATGAGGTGGTGTTTAGCTGAGGTCTTATGGAGAGGTGCTAGGGTGTTGGCGCATTCGGAGATCCATTGATGGAAGTTTCGTGCATAGATGTTAGCATGTGCGGTGAGGGGCGGGGAGACTTGCTGAGGGTGTTGGTGAGCTGTTTCTCGTGATCTGATTACGTTTTCTGCTTGGTGATCGGAGTGTGCGGAGGGGACAGTCGGTGAGGTGATAGTGAAATGGATGCAGTGGCGGTCAGTCCAGTGAAGCGTGGAGGTGTTGTCGACGGTGATGTTGTTGCTGGTGGAAAAGATGGCATTGAGGCCCATATTTATACTTTTTGACGCAAAACTGCGCTAACGCAGTTTTGCGTCAAAAAAATTAGCGCCGGCTAACGCCATTCTGAAGCGCCATGCGGGCGCCGTATTTATTGAATGACGTTAGCCGGCGTTAGCCGCCGGTGCCGTCTGGTGTGCGTTAAAAAAAACGACGTACACCAGGCAGCGCCGGCGTAGGGGAAGATGGAGCTTGGGCGTCAAGAAATGGGGCAAGTCAGGTTGAGGCAATTTTTTCAACTCAACCCGATTTGCGCCATTTTTTACGACTCCCAACCCCCATAGAAATGATTCCTGTCTTAGCAAAGACAGGAGTCATGCCCCCTTGCCCAATGGCCATGCCCAGGGGATATACGTCCCCTGGGCATGGTCATTGGGCATAGTGGCATGTAGGGGGGCACAAATCAGGCCCCCCTATGCCACAATTTTTTTTAAAAAAAATACTTACCTGAACTTACCTTAATGTCCCTGGGATGGGTCCCTCCAGCCTTGGGTGTCCTCCTGGGGTAGGCAAGGGTGACAGGGGGTGTCCCTGGGGGCATGGGAGGGCACATCTGGGCTCCTTCAGAGCCCACAGGTCCCTTAACGCCTGCCTTTTGCAGGCGCTAAAAAACGGCGCAAAAGCGGCCGTACGTCATTTTTTTTGACCCGCCCACTCCCAGGCGTGATTTTTGCCCGGGAGTATAAATCCGACGCACATGCCTCGGAGTCGATTTTTTAGACGGGAACGCCTACCTTGCATATAATTAACGCAAAGTAGGTGTCCACGCTAAAAAATTACGCTAACTCCATGGACTTTGGCGCTAGACGCGTCTAACGCCAAAGTATAAATATGGAGTTAGTTTTGCGTCTAAATTGCGTCAAAAAAAACGACGCAATTCCGGCGCAAACGGAGTATAAATATGCCCCTGAGTGTGTGTCCAGCGATGTGTGTTGGCGAGGCAACCAGTTGCTTTAGTCTTATTGTGGCGAGGTTATCATGCAAGAAAGCGGTGTTGGTGTCTTTGCCATTGTCAATGTGATAGCTGAGGTCATCGAGGAGGAAGTAGTTCAAGGAGGCAAGAGCATGAGGAGAAATTATGCTGATGATGGAGTTGCTGAAGGCTAGTCAGGGGACGGGTGGCCTGTAGATGAGGGTGCCGCTGAAAGTTGACTTGGGGGTGGCGTATATCTTGAAATAGAGGAGCTCTATGAGGGGTGAGTGTTCTTCCACATTATGGTTGTCAGGCAGAGGGTGAATTTGTGTATGAAGGCCAGGCCGCAGCCTGGGCAAGAAGTCTGGTCATGGTGGAGCAGTTTGTAGTCACTCGGGATGGCAATGACTGGTGCAGACGCTGGGTTTGTCCATGTTTCTTTGAGAAAGGCGATGTTGAGGCGGGTGGAGTCTAGTAGGTCCCAGAGTTCTACGGCATGTTTGTGGAGCGAGCGAATGTTGAGGAGGATGCAGATGAGGCGCTTTGGTTTGGTGTTCGATGGCTCAGTGGCGGGAGGGTCCGGTGCTTGGTGTAGGGTGAGGGTGGGGTGGCAGTGGAGGAAGGAGAACGGTCCATGGGTGTCTCTGGGTGATGCGAGATGGCAGGTGGAGAAGCATCCTATGTTCAGAGCATGGAGGGTTTCTGCGTTGTAGTGATGGACTGTCAGAGGACCAGGGTTCGTGGCGCTGGGCGCGGTCCAGGCAAGGATGGGCGCAGACACGCTTGCCTTTGGCACGTGGGCAGCACTGCCGCACAGCAACTGACACTAAGAAGGGGAGGAAGGCGGGGGGTCCGGTCAGCTGGGAAGGGAGACAGTGATTCGAAGGGAAGGAGGGGCGGGGCCGCAGGGGCAGCAGCGGCGGCTAATGGAACACAGGAAACGTGGAGAGAGTGAAAGGCCGAAGTCGACAGAAAGAGACAAGAAAGAAAGAAAAGAAAAATAAAGATGACAGAAAAATAAGCAAAAGTAAAAAGTGTCAGGATGATACTTATATACAGATGGCCACTAGGCCACCAGGGATGAGTCACAGGTGGGAGCCTGTGGGTGAAGGTGGGCCGGAAATTGAGAGTCAGGCAGGCTCTCAGTTCGAACGCGGCAGAGGCAGCAGCAGCAACAGCAACAGATGGAGCTGCACAGAGGAGAGCAAGCAGATGCAGACCAGGAGGTCAGAGGAGTCGCCCTATCCAGCGGCCGCCATTATGAAGGGGAGGGAGGTAGGGGGTCCGGTCAGCTGGGAGGGAGGAGGATGGGGAAGCACTTTGCAGAGATGAAGCAGGGTGAGACCGCAGGGGCAGCAGGAGCAGGGAACGGAACGCGGGAAATGCAAGGAGAGTGAAAGGCTGGAGAGAGAAAGAGACAAGAAAGATAGAAAAGAAAAGAAAGATGACAGAAAAATAAGCAAAAGTAAAAATTGACAGCAAGATACTTACATACAGATGGCCACCAGGAATGAGGCGTAGGCAGGAGCCTGTGGGTGGAAGTGGGCCTCGAACTTAGAGTCAGGCAGGCTCTCAGTTCGAACGCGGCAGAGGCATCAGCAGCAGCAACAAGTAGAGCTGCGCAGAGGAGAGCGAGCAGACGCTTACCAGGACGTCAGAGGAATCACTAGCACTAGCTGGGTGGGAGGAAGGAGCTGGGCACAGCCCTACTTACACCTGAATAGGATGTGCCTTGTCTTCACACTAAGGATTGCATGCTCCCTGTAGTTAGTCTGGTGCCAGGGCAGGGGAGGCAGTAAACCTGAGCACTTCAATGGGAATCTTCTAGAAGTTTCTCTCACTTCAAAGAAGGCACCAGGTATAAATATTGGACCGCAGACACCAAGTCTTCAGTACACTTCTGGACCTGTGGAAGAATCAATCAATCAACCAATCAGTTGATATATGGAGTGCAGCTAATCACCCACTAGTTTATCCAGGCGCTTGAAGAGTATGAGGGACTATTTCAAAACGCCAGGTCATGAAAGCTTTACAGAATTATGGTGGAGAAGGGGAGCTCCGAAGCTGGAGAAGAAGGCTGTTCCATATCTCCACCGCGAGATAGGAGAAGGAGCATCCTCTACTCATTCTTCTGTTGATGCAAGGAGTGTGGGTGAGTGAGAGGGAGGCAGAGCGAAGAAGTTTGGAAGGTTGGTGAAAGTTCAGGTGGTGGTTTATGTAGATCGGTTCGAAGTTCTGCAGGGCCTTGCATGCATGGGTCAGTAGCTTGAACTGGCACCTCTTCTAAACTGAGAGATAGTTGAGTTCCCTGAGGTGGTTGGTGATGTGGGTCCACTGGGGAAGGTCGGGGATTAATCTGGCAGCGACATTCTGAATAGTCTGTGGTCTCTGGAGGAGGTGCGTGACGATCCCTGAGTAGAGGGTGTTGCCATAGTCCAGCCTGCTGGTGATGAGGGCTTGAGTGACGGTGCATATGGTGTTCAGATGTAGCCATTTGAAGATCTTAGGTAGCATCCGCAGAGTGAAGAAGCATGTGTGTTGATCTGAGACTTTATAGTAAGTTTTCTGTCAAGGATGATGAAGAGGAAGAGCCCCAGGTTGAGTTGTTGTTGCCAAAGATCAGTACTTCCTTTTTGTCACTGTTGAGCTTCAGGCAGATGTTTCTCATTCAGTTGGCAATGCTGGTCGTACAAGTGGGGAAACTGGTTCTGGTGGTGGTAGCATCCTTGGAGAGGTAGAGGATGAGTTGAGTGTCTTCTGCGTATGATATGATGTTGAGTCCGTGGGATCTGACGATGCTGGCCAAGGGTGTCATGTAGGTGTTGAAGAGGGTGAAGGTAGGTCCCCTGAGGGACACCACAGATGATTCCCTTGGGTTTGGAGGTGAAATGTGGTAGGCAGACTTTCTGTGTTCTTCAAGTGAGAAATGAGGCAATCCACCTGACAACATCCCACTGGATGCCAACGTTGTGTAGCCTGCCGATCAGTGTGTGATGGGATATGGTGTTGAAAGCTGCTGAGAGGATGAGGAGGATCAGGGCTGCTGTCTCTCTTTGTTCGAGAAGGGTTTGGACATCATCAGTGGCCGCAATCAGTGCAGTCTCAGTGCTGTGGTTGCTTCAGACTCTGGACTGTGAGGACTCAAGAAGGTGGTTCGGCTTGAGATGTTTGGTGAGTTGTTTGTTCATGGCTTTTTCCAGGACCTTGGCTGAAAAAGGGAGTAAGGAGATGGGGCGGTAGTTCTTGAGTTCACTGGGGTCAGCTGATGACTTCTCGAGCAGGGGTTTGCCTTGGTGTGTGTCCAGTCTTCTAGGAAGATGGCCTTGGTCTTCTAGAAAGGTGGCCGTGGTGTTGAGCAGGGAGGCGTGTATGTGGCTTAGACTCTGCCAGGAAGAAGGGTTGCTGTGCTGCTGAAAGGACTGCCACTCTACTGGACTGCTGACCTGAAGTACTGCCACTGGGCTGACCTGCTGCCGTCCTGCCTAGGTGAGAAGGACTATACATGCAACTTGTACCCAAGACCTTCAGAGTGTCGCTCACCCAGAAACCATTTATGGCATCTCGACCCTAAAAGTAAATGTGGATGTTTTGTAGATTTACCTGAACCTGTACAAGTTCAGGGAAATCTGCAGCAAAGCTTTCAAGTGTCCTTCTCAGGCTGGCTATCAGAAATGGTTGTTGTATAAAATGATGTTTCTCACAGCATGTGGCAGTGAGGCTAGGTCTAAGCTGGAGCACCCACAGCATGGGCAAAATAAAGTTAGAAATCTGGGCATTTGCCCGTTATCATCCTTCATGAAGCAGCAATCATGAAATACAAGGGTAGGCCTGGCCTAGAAACTTCCTCACCTTTAGCAATGGAGACTCAAGTTCAACCCTCACCCCTGCCATCTATGAAACACAGTGATCAGGAAGACTAATCTGCAATTCTTTGTTAAACAAAATACCTTGTTGAATTTTTGAGGTAGGCTTGTCTATCCTGCCTCACTTCAGTGTCTGAGTCTCCACGTTCCAGCCACAGGAACTTACACAATACACTTCCACTGTCTCAGTAGGCTGTCGACACTCCCATCTTGTGCGTGCTAAGCCAGGGGAAACAAAACCTATACCACTTTGCTTTGACAATTGGTAATGTGAGCCAAATCGTAAGGGTGGACATCAGAAGACATTCCTTCTAGCATTAGAAAGAGCCCCTTTGGCTGTTTGCATTATTTTTCTTGCTTCTTCTCTCACAATGTTATAATCATAGGGTTGCTGCTTCCTTCAAGCACAGCCTGAAGTTCTCAAAATGTCCCTCTTTATGCGTCCAGCAATTACTTTAGGCTTCCAACCCAAGAGCTGATCAGTTGCCTCTGTTGAAGTGTGGGCTAGTAGTTGCCTAGCATCAGACTGTATGCCTCTTTCTTGATCTTATCTAAAGTCCTGTAAATATAGCACTATGTTATAGCACTGTCTCATATTGTATCTCATAAAGCATAAAATCTATCATGAAAATTTTGACCTCGACCTAAAACTTTTGATTGCCTCCTCCTCTTCTTGTTTTTTGAATGACCCTGTCCTTACTTTCAATCCTCTGCATCTGCCCTTCTGAGTACAACATAACTTAGATCATGTTCATGCTTGCCTTAATCTCTTTGCATACCCACACCTCATCTCAAAGATGACAATCTGTCCTACTCTGAAAGTCATATCCTGCAACCTAACCAAATGATATTTTATCTATTACATCTACTAAATCCATCAATCTGCATGAACTCACATTTCCCTCAACAATGATCAAACCTAACTCCTACTAATTTAATCCACCATAAAGATACTGATGTAAGAGCACGGAATGGTGTCCTTGAGAGCACAACACTAATCCCAATAACCAGTAATAACCAATAACCACTGGATTAAGTTACCTTCGATTCCACCACAGTGTGCTGCCCGCATAAAGTGCTTCAACACCTTGTTAGAGGTAGTAAGATCTATATAAATGTAATTGCAAAACAATATGCTAGTTTCAACTAGGCAGTGTGCAAGTGAGCCTTTTACACCTCCCAAGTGGGATCTAATCGTGCATGCAACCACATGGTTACCTGCTGCTACAATTTTTCAGAAACTCACATATTGCAACTCAGATTCTGCAATGACATTCCTGGAATAGAATAGACCCACACTAGCATGCATACGCTTTTGCAAATCATGGGGACCTGGCATCACGCACGCTGCGAAGTGAAAAGCACCCTATCCCTCTTCCTCATACATGCATCATTAACCAAAATAGATGGCAGAAATAAAAACCTTGCCACATAAGAGTTACTTAATTCCCCTCTGAGGCTCTAGACAAATGGTACAGTCATTTCTGCGTCAAGGAACTTTCTAAATGCCATTTAGAACAGATTGACTCAATATTGTTCCCTACCGTTATCTCATTTCTTCAATAGAGGCACTTAGAAACTGCCTTTGGGCAGCATCAAGTTCTTTAAAATTAATATTATTATGGCAAAAGGCCACCATAAAGAGATGTTATATAGACTGCTTAGAATATCTATCACAAAACATAAATGAATCTCCCTTTGCTTGTATTTTTATGTTTATATATTGCAGTCTTCCCTGTCGTGTATGCGACGTTTAAATGAAGTGTGATTGCTGCAGGTGCACTCTTTTCCAGATCCCTAGGTAAGTCACATTTGGAAGGTTTCGGAGGAAACACATTATGTCTGCTTTCAGGATGAAGGATGAAGTAGCCAGGTGTGCCTGTAGCTGAATTATGTTGTGAGTGGCAGTGATTTCAGTGGTGTGTAACAGGTAATTGACTGCAGAGAGTGCACCTGTAAAGTCACAAAGATTTCAGAGAGTCAGTCTCTGTCTCACAGGAAACTGAGCAAGGAGCTTGCGGAGCTGCCAGCAGGTAGGCCGGTTGGCCCATGCCTCTACCCAGCCCAAAATGATGGGGGAAAGGCATATAAGGTACCCGTTACAAAGGACTCTTAATAGGAGCATACTCAAGGAGTATGGAGCGGCCAGGGCCAGGTTTAGCTCTGGTGGCACCTGGTGCGACAGTCTTTTGTGGCAACCCCAACCTCCCCTATGTACTTCTGCTCGGATTCCCTCACTACCACCCCGCAAAAGTGCCCCATCTGTCCATAGGCCCTCTCTCACATACATTTCATTTATTTTTAAGCACTAGTAAAGCCTGGCTTTACTAATTCGCTCAGCTATCCACATAAATCTGTTCTTTGCATTTTAACCCTCTGTGCTACTTTATGGCAAGTCAAACCTACCACAAGACAAAACTCGTATGTCTCTGTAGCAATAACATTAATCACAAGAGTTATCTTGACTGCCTGAAAGCTGGATACACAAAGAACACTACAGCAGGTGTAAGTTATTGCTAAACACAGCGCCCCCCTGAAGTCACCACCCGCTGCGGCCGCACCGGTTGCACCGCCCTAAAGCCGGCGCTGGAGCCGGCAGTTAAAGACCTGAAGGCTGGATGGTCTGCCACTAGGCCAGATCCGAGACATTGGCCATCTGATTTCATGGGGCTACCCATGTCAGAGAACATCCTCATCATAAGCGAGGTGCATAAGATGGGCAGGAGTCTCTGGAACCAGAAAACACTGATTTCTCTGTAGACAGCAAGTGGGCAACATGCTGCAGGTCAGGACAGTTAGGGCTACAATCCCAACAAGGGAGCTGAGAGCCTGGTGGTGATGAGTCATTAACTCTATTTATATCCTGTCAGCCAAAAAGTTCAGCTTGTGCAGGTACAGAGTGTGTATGTGATTACTCATGTGAGAGTGTATGTTTATCAGGTTCTCTGGAAGGATGTGGAATGTAGGTAACTTATGCTACTTATTTCTTGCTGCAACACGACAATAATATGTGTAAATAACCTTAGGAGGAGGGCAACCAGGCTACTCTTTATGTGATGTCATTGCAGCAATGTTTGACCAATGTATAGTGTTTTCTAGACTCTTGATGCCTATCTGGACACACAAAGTACATTTATGAAAATAATGAATGTTTTATTCCCTTAATAATGCCCGTAGCACGCCATACAAACCAACCTAATTTCCGCAGCTTCAGGCGAAGTCATTAAAACACGATTAGGATTTGTTTTTCTTAGTTGAAGGGTGACTGAATCTCCTGAGACCATTGCATTGTGAGTTGCTAGTTATTTTCCTGCTATAGTTATAAGGTATCGCACGATTCTATAACTTGCAAACTGCATAAGAACAAGACGGGCCGCCTCCTGATATGAGCAGCACCATGATTTCGTCGTAAATGTAACACCCGACTTCGGTAGCTTAAACCAGGGGGCAGATCGAGACTGTTGTTTAGGTTTTCAAACGTAAACAAGGTCTTCCATAATCTGACGCACTTTGCCCGTAAACAAGAAAAGTGTTTCAGCACTAAACGTGTTGTCACCATGAATTGAGTACCACTTTAGAACAGAACGCCGTCCGGGCATCAGGGTCGTAGCTTGTCAGTAAGATTGCGGGCGTGTGACCTTCAGATGTTCCATCAATCAAGCTGGCACATAATGTTAAAATACATTATAGGACACGCAGGACTCACGAGAGGGGCTTAGGGGGCAGTGGAAAGGGAGAGGAATGCGGAATGGTAGGGTACCAAGTGAGAAAACACATTATTTTGCGAAATAACAAACATTTTTAAAGTCTTTCGAAACAGAGAGGGAGAGGGGGGGGGTCCTTTTTAGTCTGTGTGTATAACAACTCCTAGTGAAATCCGACAGACACCTCACCATAACTGACTAAAAAGCACCTACACCCGACTATTTATTACAAAATACATTTATTAGGGGCTGTAAAACCCCAAACACCCGCCTCCCCCTTTGAAGCTGCGTGTCTGCGGGTGGCCCTCTTGAGGCAGTAGTGCAAGGCTGTTAATGCAAGTGGTCATTGTCACTCCTATGTCTTTGGGGGGATAAGCAGAGCCTTGTGAAGGATTTGTGGAATTACAGTTAATTGTTTATAATCCGGGATCTACAAATGCCGTTGCTTTCTCGGGCAAACCAAACACACACATTCCTAACACTGCATACATTATGTATGAAGCACTTGCCTCTGAAGCAGGCCAAATACCATCATTGCAAAGACCTAATTGTGGGAAGAGACGTAACCCAGAGAGTTCTCCAGATTTTCTGGTCACTGGCAAGGACAGTAGGCAGTTATTGAGGGACCATTGGCTGAGCTCAGTTCTGCTCTCCGCGCCTGCCGAGATTACCACCATCCAGCTGCTATTCAGTCATAGAAGAGGCTCCCATCTCTAGGCAATCTCTCTGTAAAGGATCACCCCCAAATGCTTCCTTTTAGTAGGTGCATGCGTAATATCTGAAGCAGAATAAAGAAAACCCGCACAATGCTACAATGTTGCTAAATGGGCCATAGCAAATGAGTTAGTGAGTGATTAATAATATTTGTAAATTACACACCACGAACAAAACTTTGTCATATCTAGCAGAACATGCCTCCATGATGTGAGAACAGAGTAAAACAGAGTGTAATGACCACAGCCTTTAGCAGTACAGATCTCGCTAACCCGCTGGGGCAGTGGTAATCAGGAGATGAAAGACTCTGGCAGTACCGACCTGTCGAACACAGGCTGTGGCGAAGGTACACAAGGACTGACAGACTGCACCTCCAGGAGTACAGATCCATCTAACACCATGCTGGGGGCAGGGACAAGGGTACACAAGGACTGACAGACTGCACCTCCAGGAGTATAGACCCGTCTAACATCATCTTGGGGACTGGGGCAATGGTACACAAAGACTGACCGACAGCACCTCCAGCAGTACAGACCCATCTAACACCATGCTAGGGGCAGGGACAAGGGTACACAAGGACTGACAGACTGCACCTCCAGGAGCACAGACCTGTCTAACACCATCCTTGGGACTGGGGCAATGGTACACAAAGACTGACCGACAGCACCTCCAGGAGTACAGACCCATCTAACACCATGCTGGGGGCAGGGACAAGGGTACACAAGGACTGACAGACTGCACCTCCAGGAGCACAGACCTGTCTAACACCATCCTTGGGACTGGGGCAATGGTACACAAAGACTGGCCGACAGCACCTCCAGGAGTACAGACCCATCTAACACCATGCTGGGGGCAGGGACAAGGGTACACAAGGACTGACAGACTGCACCTCCAGGAGCACAGACCTGTCTAACACCATCCTTGGGACTGGGGCAATGGTACACAAAGACTGACCGACAGCACCTCCAGGAGTACAGACCCATCTAACACCATGCTGGGGGCAGGGACAAGGGTACACAAGGACTGACAGACTGCACCTCCAGGAGCACAGACCTGTCTAACACCATCCTTGGGACTGGGGCAATGGTACACAAAGACTGACCGACAGCACCTCCAGGAGTACAGACCCATCTAACACCATGCTGGGGGCAGGGACAAGGGTACACAAGGACTGACAGACTGCACCTCCAGGAGCACAGACCTGTCTAACACCATCCTTGGGACTGGGGCAATGGTACACAAAGACTGACCGACAGCACCTCCAGGAGTACAGACCCATCTAACACCATGCTGGGGGCAGGGACAAGGGTACACAAGGACTGACAGACTGCACCTCCAGGAGCACAGACCTGTCTAACACCATCCTTGGGACTGGGGCAATGGTACACAAAGACTGACCGACAGCACCTCCAGGAGTACAGACCCATCTAACACCATGCTGGGGGCAGGGACAAGGGTACACAAGGACTGACAGACTGCACCTCCAGGAGCACAGACCTGTCTAACACCATCCTGGGGACTGGGGCAATGGTACACAAAAACTGACCGACAGCACCTCCAGGAGTACAGACCCATCTAACACCATGCTGGGGGCAGGGACAAGGGTACACAAGGACTGACAGACTGCACCTCCAGGAGCACAGACCTGTCTAACACCATCCTGGGGACTGGGGCAATGGTACACAAAGACTGACCGACAGCACCTCCAGGAGTACAGACCCATCTAACACCATGCTGGGGGCAGGGACAAGGGTACACAAGGACTGACAGACTGCACATCCAGGAGCACAGACCTGTCTAACACCATCCTTGGGACTGGGGCAATGGTACACAAAGACTGACCGACAGCACCTCCAGGAGTACAGACCCATCTAACACCATGCTGGGGGCAGGGACAAGGGTACACAAGGACTGACAGACTGCACATCCAGCAGTACAGATGTCCCTAACAACATGCTTGGGCATGGGGCAATGGTAAACAGGAGCGCAAAGACAGCACCTCCTGCAGTACAGAGGTCTCTAACACCACACTGGGGGCTGAGGTAATGGTACAAAAAGACTGAAAGACAGCACTTCCAACGCTTTGTGGACAAAATATTGAGTCATGACTATCGAGTGACACTAATACAGAGTTTTAATATCATGTCGCAGAAATATCGTGATGCAGGAATATCGTTGAGAAAAATATCGATTTTCTAAGGTATGTAATATTGTTTTAAAAAATATCGTTAATATCGTTTAAAATAATAATGTAGCTGTAAAAAAATATGTTTTATCTTTGTGTTTTTAAATAATATTTTAATTGGATATGTTTAAGTTATTTATAATTTTAATGTAATCTGTTAATAGTAATTTATAGTGTTGTTGCAGGTTGTGAGGTTTTTTTAGGGGTACAGTGTGAGAAGTTAATTCATTAATAACACATTTTTAATTATGATCAAATATGTAATCAATAATTAATTATGTAAATTGTGTAAATATTATTTTCTTTAGTTATATTTTAGGTGCGGATTGTTTGGTTTGTAGGAGCAAAAGGTCGGACGTTAATTTCGTAATAAATAATTATTTTTATTTTTTAGTTAATTCATAATTATTCATGTAAATTGTGTTAATATTATATGTTTTAAGTTATATTTTAGGTGTGTTTTATAGGGTTAGTAAGAGTATAGGGTGGGAAGTTAATTCAGTAATATTGATTAAAAAGTATTTATTAATTATTAATTATGTAATTGATAACTAATTATGTAAATCGTGGCATGCTTATATTTTTAAGTTAGATTTTAGGTGTGGTTTGTTGGGTTTATAGGGGTGTAGGGTGGAAGGTAATTAAGTAAATAATACATTTCAATTAATTATTCATTTTAATAAAAATAAAAATATGTAATTAATTTATAATAATGTAAATTATTTAATAAATATATATTTAATAGTATATATTAGGTGTGTGTTGTGTTTTTAGTAGATTTTACCCCTCCTGAGTCTAACGCTTTCCCTAGTGTTACAACAACTGGAGTGGGAATAGTACATTTTACCCCTCCTGAGTCCAACGCTTTCCTTACTGGTAGAGCAACTGGAGTGGGATTAGTAAGTTTTACCCCTCTTGAGTCCAACACTTTCCCTACTGTTGCACTGATTGGAGTGGGAATAGTAAATGTTACCCCTCCAGAGCCCAACGCTTTCCCTACTGTTGCACTGACTGGAGTGGAAATAGTAAATTTTACTCCTCCTGAGTCCAACGATTTCCCTAATGTTGCACCGGCTGGAGCGGGAATAGTAAATTTTACCCCTCCTGAGTCCAATACTTTTCCTACTGTTCACCCGACTGGAGTGGCAATAGTAAATTTTACCCCTCTTGAGGCCAACGCTTTCCCTACTGTTGCACCGACTGGAGTGGGAATAGTACATTTTACCCCTCCTGATTCCAACACTTTCCCTACTGTTGCACCGCCTCTAGTCAGAATAGTACATTTTGCCCCTCCTAAGTCCAACCGTTTCCCTACTGTTGCACTGACTGGAGTGGAAATAGTAAATTTTACCCCTCCTGAGTCCAACGATTTCCCTAATGTTGCAACGGCTGGAGCGGGAATAGAACATTTTACCCCTCCTGTGTCCAATACTTTTCCTACTGTTCACCCGACTGGAGTGGCAATAGTAAATTTTACCCCTCTTGAGGCCAACGCTTTCCCTACTGTTGCACCGACTGGAATGGGAATAGTACATTTTACCCCTCCTGATTCCAACACTTTCCCTACTGTTGCACCGCCTCTAGTCAGAATAGTACATTTTGCCCCTCCTAAGTCCAACCGTTTCCCTACTGTTGCGCCAACTGGAGTGGGAATAAAAATGTTGCCCCTCCTGAGCCCAACGCTTTTACTACTGTTGAACTGGCTGGAGTAAAAATAGTACATTTTACCCCTTCGCAGTCCAATGCCTTCCCTACTGTTGCACCGACTAGTGTGTACATAGTAAATTTGACCCCTTCTGAGAATACGCTTTCCATACTGTTGTGCCGACAGGAGTGCAAATATTCAATTTTACCCCTCCTGAGTCCAACGCTTTCCCTACTGTTGCGCTAACTGGAGTGGGAATAGTACGTTTTACCCCTCCTGAGTCCAATGCTTTCTCTACTGTTGTGCTGACTGGAGTGGGAATGGTAAATGTTACCCTTCCTGAGTCCAACACTTTCCCTACTATTACACCGACTGGAGTGGGAATATTAAAATGTACCCCTTCTGAGTCCAATGCTTTCCCTACTGTTGCACAGACTAGAGCGGGAATAATACATTTTACCCCACCTGAGTCCAATGCTTTCCCTACTGTTGTGCTGACTGGAGTGGGAATAGTAAATGTTACCCCTCCTGAGTCCAATGCTTTCCCTACTGTTGTGCTTACTAGAGTGGGAATAGTACATGTTACCCCTCCTGAGTCCAACGCTTTCCCTACTGTTGCACCGCCTGGAGTGGGAATAATAAGTTTACCCCTCCTAAGTTCAATGCTTTCCCTACTGTTGCACCAACTGGAGTGGGAATTGTAAATTTTGCCCCTCCTAAGTCCAACACTTTCCCTACTGTTACACCGACTGCATTGGAAATAGTAAATTTCAACCCTCCTGAGTCCAATGTTTTCCCTACTGTTGCACTGACTGGAGTGGGAATAGTATATTTAATATTTGTAAAATGTAATAGTATTGTTAATATTGTTTAAATATATATTTTTATTATGTGTTTGTGTATTTAATTTTACATTTGTTATTTATAGAAACTAATGTTATTTTTAAGATATTTTTTAAAAACTTGTATTTTTATTCCTTACTTTTTATGTATAGTAAATAGGAAATGTTTTTAAAGTTTTTTCAAGTTTATTTGTTATAGTATTTATTATATACATATATATATATGTATACTTGTTATATTAGTAAACATAAAAAATAGAAAAATATAATATACATTAAAATTAATATATTTAATAATAGTTTTCCATTATATATGTGTACATAAACACACATGCATATATATGCAAGTGTGTGTGTCTAAATAAGTTTATGTTTATATATATCTTTAAATATTATTTAAAAATATTTAAATAACATTATATTATTGTTATTAGATAAAATATTTAATATTTACTATTTTAGCTATAAACATATTTAAAAAGATATATATATATATATATTAAATATTAGTGTAAAACAATATTTCTTTTTGATATTTTTGTACTTTTATATGCATAGAAAAATAATATTTTTGTTATCGATATTTTTGACATAATAGTTTGGTAGTATGATATTTATGGTTTCAATCTTATGTCAGTGAACTCCTCCAACAGTGTAGACATCTCTAACACCATGCTGAGGGCTGGGTGATGGTACACGGGGATTAAAAGACAACACTTGCTGCAGTACAAATGTCTCTAACAACATGCTGGGGGCTCGGGCAATAGTAAATAGGAGATCAAAGACAGCACCTCCTGCAGTATAGATGCCTCTAACACCATGCTGAGAGCTGGGTGACGGTAAAAGGAGCACAAAGACAGCACCTCCAGCAGTAAAGACGTCCCTAGCCTCATGGTGGTGTCTGGGGCTAGGATGTATGACATTACAACAAATGCCACTACTATGCATGCCTTTACCATGCAATGCCTTTGCAATGCATTGCCTTTACCACACATTTGCCTTTACCACGCCTGCCTTTACAGCAAAGAATATATCTATGTGAAAGCCATACATACATATATAAACATATGTATAAAGCCATAGGCTCACTCTCACATACATTTCATTTGTTTTAAAGCGCTAGCAAAGGCTAGCTTTACTAATCCACTCAGCTATCCACATAAAATATAGATCTGTTTTTTGCAACAGGCATTTTACCCCTCTGCGCTATGGTAAGTCAAAACTGCCACTAGACAAAACTCCCATCTCTCTCTCTCTAGCAGGATCATTAATCACAAGAGCTATCCTGAGATTTTAATTGCTGTTTGAAAGCTGAACACACAAGGAACACTACAGCAGGTGATTTTAAATTGTAAGTTATTGCTAGACACAGCACACCCCAGGGGTCAGCACCCAGGGTGGCCGCACTGGTCGCACCACCTTAAAGCCGGCCACTAGGCCCAATCCAAGACATCGGCAGTCTGATTTCCTGGGTCTGCCCATGTCAGAGAACACCCTAATTATTAGTAAGGTGCATAAGATGGATGCAGTGTAGAGGCTGTGCTTGGGGTAGATGGCACTTCGTCACCAGGCAATTCCAGTAATCACAGCAACGCTATTGAGCCACACTGGAAGGGCTTACCTCTGCGCTGCAGAGGTGATAGAAAACTGAAGCATTGTCTGCAACCGGCATAGGTGCTGTTCTTTGCATTTCTCAGGGTGCAGGTCAGAAAGCAAAGTGTTCGACCTTAGTAGGGCCCCTCTGCAGGTCAGAAAGCGAAATGCTGACCTCGGCTGCTGGACTCACAGATAGCAGAGTCCACCCATGGCGCAGAGAGGAATTAAGTCTTTTCTGTTCCTGAGGCTTCTTAAACAGTAGGCAAGTCGGCAAGCCCTTGGAGTCACTCAGGCTGGAGTAGAGGTTGTAGAGGGCAGGTCCAGTCCTCCCTCACTTCAGAGGTAGCAGGCCAACACAGCAGAGCACAGTGCAAAGTGGCAGTGCCTCCAGGCAGCAGAGCAATCACCATGCAGCAGGCCAACACAGCAAAGCAAGTGGCAAAGTCAGAGTCCCTCCTGGAGGCGCAGCTCCTCTTGCTTGCAGAGTCTCCTCAGGACTCCAGTGTGAACTAGTTTGATGGGTTTTGATGTCCACTATTTATACCCAAAAAGGCCTTTAATGTGGAGGAGACTTTAAAGGAGTACTCTGAAGTGCACGGGGTCCCTTTCATTCTAGCTCTGTCAGTCAGGCTATCTGTGGGGGTAATCAGTCCTTTGCTAGGAGACAGGACATCACCTATTGAAGTGTAAGTGTCAATCCCTCCACTCCCCTCTGCCCAGAAAGACCCATCAGTATGCAGATGAATGCAGATGTAGCTGAGTGGCCTGTGTTTGTGGCTGTCTATAGGAAATTCACAAAGTGTAGCTGTCACCCAGCCCAGATGTGTATTTAGAGACAGGCTAGGCACAGAATGGTTAAAGTAAGAAACTGCCAACTTTTTTAAAGTGGCATTTTCAGACTTACAATTTAAAATCCGACTTGACCGTGAGTTGTGATTTTAAATTGTGTGGCCAGAGATATCAAACTCCAAATTTCTATCTTCTCCCACTTGAAAATGACAGTTAAAAGATGTTCTAAGTAATCCCAATGCTACCCTATGGGAGAGATAGGCCTTGAAATAGTCAAAAATTAATTTAAGAGTGTTTCACTATCTGTACATGCTAAACTTAAAAGTACAAGTCCAGCATTTTTCAATACACTGCACCCTGCCTTTGGGGCTAACTAGAGCCTAACTGTGAGGTGTCTTACATGTAATAAAAAAGAAGGCTTTAGCCTGGCAAGGGTGTACACTTGCCAGGTCGAAATGACAGTTTAAAACTGCGACATGCTGGCTCTGTAGTGGCAGACCTGAGACATGTTTTAAGACTACTGTAGTGAGTGGCACAATCAGTGCTGCAAGCCTACTAGTAGCAGTTAATTTACAGGCCCTGGGCACACTTAGGGCCTGATTTAAGGGAAGTAGTCGCAGCACCCAGTGCAGCACCAATTTCTTTACCCCCCTAACGCCACATGTGTGCGCTGTATCTAAGTTACGGCACACCATGGCCGTAGTTAGAGAACTAATGTCAAAATGTTTGATGCTAGTTCTGAGCTTTGCAGGATAAGCGTCAAAAATGTTGACGCTACTCCTGCAAAGCCCATTGAGGCCCATTGTAAACAATGATGTACCTCCTTTTAACGCCTGCTCTAAAAGTACCGGAAAAAATGACGTAAAGAAATCTCTTAGATTTCTTTGTGGCATTTTTTCAGCACCCTTAATGGGGGAATGCCTCCTTTTGCATACATTATGCCTGGCTAAGGCATAATGTAGAGCTAAGGGTTACAAAGTGGTGCAATGCATGCATTGGGCCACTTTGTAAATTTGACCCGGCGATTTTGGCCCTGTTGTGCCACATTAGCATAAAAATAAATTACGCTAACGTGGCACCAGGAGGTGCTAGAGGCTCTTACATCTACCCCTTAGTGCACTTTACTAGGGATTTAAGAGTGAAATAAATGCCAATTGTGGATAAGCCAGTGTTACCATGTTTTAGAATACAGAGCACCTGCACTTTGGCACTGGTAAACAAGGTAAAGTGCACAGAATCCTAAAGCCCGCAAACATGAGTCAGAAAAAGAGGAGGCCGGAGGGCGAAAAGTTAGGGGAAACCACACCTAGGATGCCAGTCTTACACCCACCCTAAACCCTAAAAATACCGTTACCACTTAAATACCCTCACCCACCCTAGACCCTAAAAATACATTTACCACCTGATACCCTTACCCACTCATAATACCATTACCCACCGTAAACCCCACAAAAGGCTTACCACTCAAATACCCTTACCTACTCTAAACCCTAAAAATACCTTAACCTTCCAAATACCCTCACTCACTCAAAACCTCAAAAATACCCTTACCACCCAAATACCCTCAACCTAAACCCTAAAAATACCCTTACCACCCACATGCCCTCACCCTTCCTAATCCCTACAAATACCCTTACCACCTAATACCCTTAATCAACCCTAATGCCCATACCCATCCTAAACCCTGAAGGATCCTTACCACCCAAATACCCTGATCCACCCTAAACACTAAAATACCCTTACCACCCAAATACCCTCTTCCACTCCTAAACCCTAAAAATACAATTTGAACCCAATACCCTTACTTAGTCCCAAACCCTAAACTCACCCTTAGAGCCCAATACCATTACCCACCCATAAACCTTCAAAATGCTCTTAGTCTTACCCTTATGTGACAGGTATGGTAATATGTAGAAATATATCATCTCTTGTGACCTTTCCTCTTAATAGACCTTTACACCGGTTAAGGGAAAAAAGCAGATAGTATAAGGGTTTATTTATCTCTTTCTCAAATGGGCAAGTTATCCAATAAGTCTATTTAATTAAAAAACTCCAATGTCTTTATGTCTGTCCTCTTGCGTCTTATTCTCTTTTCCTCATTGTCTTTTCTCCCTTATTTATGTTTCTTCTGTTCTTCTTCCCAGGTATGTTGTTGTGGCTCCATGGTAACCTCGTATGAAGTTAGAGAGAGAAAAGCAGGAAAGAAAGATATGAAGCTTGTATTAGGTAAATGCACGGGTTTGTACTTTTACTACCTCTTCATCCCACACTGGAAAGGGTTTCACCTCCTTTCTGTGATTTATGGGTAGCACCCTTTCCTCTCTTGTGCTCGTAGTGAGGATTTGGTTAATGTGCGTCGTCCCTTATTTGTTTTAGCATTAGTTATGGTTTTCCTTTTATTTTATTTTTATTTTTGTGTTTAATACTTCACTCCTTCCCACGTGCTTTCCTTGTCATGCGTTGCTAATATCACCTATGGTGCCACTATAGAAACACGTTTCTCCAGAAATTAAAAAGAAATCTAATCCAACAAGAGGACCAGCTATCCGTCAATAGGACCTTCCCTTTCCCACCGTGCTTATTATATAACGTCTGTGCCATGCATGCCTCTATGCCCCTTTCATATTCTGCTCCTTCCTCCCCCTGTGCTCTACAAACCCCCCCTGGTCTGCTCCCCGAGGATGCAGGTACTTACCTGCTAGCAGACTGAAACCGGAGCACCCCTGTTCTCCATAGGCGCCTATGTGTTTTGGGCCCTCCTTTGACGTCTGCACCTGACCGGCCCTGTGTTGCTGGTGCTGTGGCTTTGGGGTTGCTTTGAACCCCCAACGGTGGTCTGCCTATGCCCAGGAGACTGACTGTGTAAGTGCTTTACTTACCTGAGAAACCTAACCAAACTTACCTCCCCCAGGAACTGTTGATTTTTGCAGTGTCCACTTTTAAAATAGCTTATTGCCATTTTAACTAAAACTGTGTGTACTACTGCTTTGAATCAAAGTTCTATACTTACCTGTGTGAAGTACCTTGCATTTTATGTACTTACCTCAAATCTTGAATGTTGTGGTTCTAAAATAAATTAAGAAAATATATTTTTCTATATAAAACCTATTGGCCTGGAGTTAAGTCTTTGAGTGTGTGTTCCTCAGTTATTGCCTGTGTGTGTAAAACAAATGCTTAACACTACCCTCTGATAAGCCTACTGCTCGACCACACTACCACAAAATAGAGCATTAGAATTATATAATTTTGCCACCTCAACCTCTAAGGGGAACCCTTGGACTCTGTGCACACTATCTCTCACTTTGAGATAGTGTATACAGAGCCAACGTCCTACAATGGGCTTGTCCCAGTCGCTTTATTAAGTCATTTATTCTGGGCACAGGATAGGTATCAAAATAAGACAGGGAATTTAGCTGTTGAAAGTCCATGCAAAATGTTATTGTTCCATTTGGTTTGGGAACCAGTACTACTGGGGAACACCAAGGACTGGAGGAGGGCTCAATAATACCATCTTCTAACATCTCCGTTACTTCTTTCTCTACAAGTTGTCTCCTAGCTTCTGGTATGCGATAGGGTCATTGACTTACCACCTTCCCTTCCATAGTGCGGTTGTGATGTTGTATTATGTGTTTTCTACCAGGGTTTCTAGAGAATACTCCTCTATTTGCCTGCACTACTTCTTCTTCTTGGGCTCTTTGTGCTTTGGTTAGATCTAGGCCATAGTTAGGGGCAACTTCTTGGTCAGGTTCTTCAAGCGGATGAAGAACTGGAATTTCCAGGGGTTGGGTCATGGTAATATATAAGTCTGTACTACTATTCTAATTATGTTCCTCATCCTCATACCATTCTTTCAACAAGTTAATGTGATATATCTGGCTCTTATTGGATCCTGATGGAATTTTGATTCTGTATGTTACCAGAGTTATTTTGTCTAAGATTTTGTATGGTCCTTGCCATCTAGCCAATAGTTTATTTTCCGTGGTGGGCAAAAGGATTAATACTTTATGTCCTACTGGTAAATCACGTAATTTTTTTCCTACATCATAAAGAGACTTTTGTCTCTTTTGGGTCTCTTTCAGCTGGGAATGCACTTCTTCACAAACCGAGTGTAAATTCTCTTTCAGTTCCCTGGTATATGTAAGAATGTCCTTAGCTTCTTCCTCGGTTTCTTCCCACTGTTCTACTGTCATGTCTAATAGAGTCCTTGGCTGTCTTCCCAATAACAGCTCGAAGGGGCTATGTCCGGTGGATGATTGCACATTGGTTCATATTGCATATGATACTAAGGGTAGCATTTTATCCCAATCTTTCCCGGTTTCATTTATTGACTTCGGTACAAATTCTTGATCGTTTTGTTGTATCATTCTACGAGGCCATGAGTTTGGGGATGATAAACTGATGTTCGTATCTGACGGACACCTAAGATCTGACGTACTTTGGCCATTAATTGAGACATAAACGGTGTTCCTTGGTCTGTCAGAAAGTTCTTTGGGAAACCCCACCCTGGAAAAGAACCCAATCATCACCTGAGCTACATTCTTGGTCGTCATGCTGGAAAGGGGAATAGCTTCTGGATATCTGGTAGCGTAATCTACCAGAACTAAGATATACTGGTAGCCCTTGGAGGAAGGTATCAGTGGACCCACCAAATCCATCCCTACTCGAGTAAATGGGTTTATTATAATGGGTAGAGGGAGGAGGGGAGCCCTTGGCTCTGAGTTGGGATTAGGCAACTGGCATTTGGGACAGTGCTGAAAATGTCTTCGAATATCCCCATATACCCTGGGCCAATAAAACTATCTCAATAGATATTCCTCAGTCTTCTCCCGTCCAAAACGTCCTCCCCCCACTTGTCCATATGCTAAATGTAACACTTGTTCCCTATATTCCTTGGGTACTACTAATTGAGTTCTCTTACTCCCTTGGTGTCAGAAACCTCAATATAATAGCTCATTCTTAATCAGGAAAGAGGGACCTACCTGATTTGTAGGATATGTGAGGGCCATGTGCTATGCGTGTTATAGTGTAGGATCATCTATTTGGCATTGTCTGAACTCCCCGGAGACGGATAGGACCTTTTTTCTCTTTGTTATTAGATTCTCCCTCCTTTCTACTATTCCCTAGTTGATACACTTTCTTCTGAAGTCGCTTCTGGTCTTTTGTCAGTCGTTTTTTACTCTGTGTCTGTTCTATCTCCCACTTACAGAAAGGAGCTTCCTCCCACCAGGACGCTATAGAATTTTCCTTCTTCAAGGTATCTAGAAGACTTTGAAATGCAACATAGTCAGTCCCTATAATGACATCCTCTACCAGTTCAGGGAGCCCCCCTACTGTGATTCTTTCTTCTTTGCCGTGCCAATTCACATGGATTTCTGCCACTGGATACGTTTTACTGTCTCCATGTACACAGGTGATGACCACAAATTCTCCCGACAACCACTGGTCTGGTTGATGGTATTTTCTGTTTACCACACTCTGACTGCAGCCGGAATCTACTAAAGCCCGTCGAGTTTGATAATTTACTGTAAGTTTGTTGGTATATCTAGGAACCGTCTTACCCAACCACAAGACCCTCACCTTGGCTATTCCTATTTCCATAGGTTCTACCTGATTCTGCTTTTGTGGACAATAACGAGCAATATGACCCCATTCCGCACACTGGTAAAACACTGTGGTGTTGTCATGGGCTCTTTAAGAGGAAACCGGAAGGGAGGATTTTTGTCAGAGTGTGACACCACCATACGTTTTGTAGAGGGCATATGGGAAGTAAGTTTGGAAGTCAATGGTAAGTTTCTGGTTGTATTGCTTCTAAACTCAGGGGTCCTATGCTAGGCACAGGCTAATTCGATGGCAGAGGCATTGTCCACACTGGGGTGTTGTCTTATCTAGTTACGAGTGCCTGAAGGTAGAGCATCCAAGTATTGCTCCACTACTATGACTTGGAACATGTCCTCCTTGGTGGTCTCATTAGGATTAAGCCATTTGCAAGCCTCATGCTGTACCCTATAATAGAGGGTCGATTGATTCTCTGCTGAAATCCATATAGTGTGTTGGAAACATAGTCTATAGCTTTCATGATCTAGACCAAGCATTTCTATTATTGCTTTCTTTATGTCAATATATGGGATTATTCCAGCCGGATTTACTGTTTGGTAGGCTGTTTGCAAAAGACCAGTAAGAAGGGGAGCAACATATTGGCCCCATCGCTCTTGGGGCCAGTTAGTGGAACCCGCTATTCTCTCAACGTTTGTGAAAAATGCATCGGGGTCTTCTCCCTCCTGATATTTCTGTAATACTCTGCTAGGCAAAGTGGGGTGGACTTGAGTAGTGGAAATGGTATCAGTGAGTTTCCCAAGGGCCGTTTCATGTACTAGCTTATTGTTAGCGATAATTGTAGTCTGGCTCTTTAGCGCAGTCTGGAGAGCGTCAATGTCTAGTTACGCTTCCTTTACTTATCCTCTCATACTAGCTGAAGGTGTCTCTGGCCTTCCGCCAACTGGGCTATCATATCTGCCAGGGTTAGTTGGTCCTCCACATTATCTTCCTGTCAGGAATATTGTTTTTTATCCCACTTCTATCACCGCTGTGACTGGTATGGTAACATGTAGGAATATATCGTCTCTTGTGACCTTTCCTCTTAATAGACCTTTACACCGGTTAAGGGAAAAATCAGGTAGTATAAGGCTTTATTTTTCTCTTTCTCAAAGAGGCAAGTTATCCAATAAGTCTGTTTAATGAAAAAACTCCAATGTCTTTATGTCTGTCCTCTTGCGTCTTATTCTCTTTTCCTCCTTGTCCTTTCTCCTTTATTTGTGTTTTTTCTGTTCTTCTTCCCAGGTACATTGTTGTGGCTCCACAGTAAGCGCGTATGAAGTAAGAGAGAGAAAAGGAGGAAAGAAAGATGTGAAGCCTGTATTAGCTAAGTGCATGGGTTTGTAAGTTTACTACCTCTTTTTCCCACACCCGAAAATGTTTCACCTCCTTTGTGTGATTTATGGGTAGCACCCTTTCCCCTCTTGTGCTCGTAGTGAGGATTTGGTTAATATGCGTTGTTCCTTATTTTTTTAGCATTAGTTGCGGTTTTCCTTTTCTTTTTTTTCTTTTTATGTTTAATACTTCACCCCCTCCCCAATTGCTTTCCTTGTCATGTGTTGCTAATATCACCTATGATGCCACTATAGAAACACGTTTCTCCAGAAATTTAAAAGAAATCTAATCCAACAAGAGAACCAGCTATCCGGCAATAGGACCTTCCCTTTCCCACCGTGCTTATTACATAATGTCTGTGCCATGCATGGCTCTATGCCCCTTTCATATTTATTCTCTTTCTCTCTCTCTCTCTCTCTCTCTCTCTCTCTCCTCCTCCTCCTCCTCCTCCTCCTCCTCGTCCTCCTCCTCGCTACTGTCTGGACTCACTGTGTTCTCCCTCCGTTCTTCGTTCTTCGCCTCCGATACGTCTTCCTTCCTTAGAGCGTTCCGCTCGATATCTCTTCAGTCGTCCTCACGTCTCCCCTCCTTCTCTTGCGGCCCTCTCTCCTCCGTCTTTGTTTCCTTGGATTTTTTGGGACTTTGCCATCCTCCCTGACATCGTTCCGCACAGGCAGGAAGTGTGGGAGTATACTCCTGAGAGAGCCCCCGGGGCACTCTACGTCTGCCCCCGGTAGTCGCGACCCTTGTGCCCTGTCACACTTTACCAGTACAGATGTTCCTAGCACCATGGTGGGGGCTGGGAAAATGGTACACAAGTACTGAATGAGAGCGCCACTTGCAGTACAGATATCTCTAAAACCATACTATGAGCTGGGGAAATGGTAAACAGGAGCCCATAGACCAGTTGTCGCTCGCGCTGCATGGAAGGGGCGGGGTTGCGTGTGGGGGGAGGGAGGGAGAGGCGGGGAGCTCTGGTAGGAATAAAAATTAAATTAAAAAAAAAACGCTTACCTTTCTCCTCGCCGCTCCTCTCCCTCATCGCTCCAGGCAGGCACAAGCTCACAGCCTGCCCTGCACCATCCCAGGCAGACAGGGAGCATGTGCAGGCTCTTTCCAGGAAAGCAACTGTGCGCATGTTTGTTTGGCCGGCCCGAGACGGCCGGCCAAACACACATGCGCTCTGAGGGGGAGTGCTGTGCACTCCCTCTCACTCCTCGTCACCCCAGTGACCCCGCCCCTTCATAAGGAAACAATAATAAACACTGTTTATTATCGTTACCCTGTAAAGGTTTGCAGCTGCCACCCAAATGGAGGAGCCGCCCTTGCCAAAGACAGCACCTCCAACAGTACAGATGTTCTTAACACCATGATGGGGACTGAGGCAATGGTACACAAGGACTGAAAGACAGCACCTCCAACAGTGAGACGTCTCTAACACTTCACTATTGCCTAGGGAAATTGTATACAGAGGGGCTGAAAGATATCATCTCCAGCAGTACAGACGTCCCTAACACCATGCTGTGGAATGAGAAGCACACTGTATAAGAGCTGACATCAGCAAAAGCATATATCTCACTAACACCAAGCTGTGGGCTTGAGGGTGAGGTATCTCAAACCGCATTTTTAATATCAGAGCCATCCTTAACACTTGGCATGAGTTCGGAAGTGAGGCATATTGAACATAGAAAACAGCTTCTCTAGCAGCACAATAATTCCAACAGCATGAAGAAATAGTAGACAGCTAACCTGCGACCCTCAAAATCCTGATGCTGAAACAGTTAGCATGACTTCGATACAGGTAAGAATCAACCCATCAACCAAGCGCGCAATCTAGGTTTCATCATAGACTCATCGCTCACCATGACCCAGCAAGTCAACGCCGTCTCATCTTCCTGCTTCAACACCCTCTGCATGCTTCGCAAGATCTTCAGATGGATCCCCACCAAAACCAGAAGGACGGTCACCCACGCCCTTGTCAGCAGCAGACTGGACTACGGCAACGCGCTCTACTCGGGAACCACGGCCAAGCTCCAGAAGAAACTGCAATGTATACAGAATGCCTCTGCACGCCTCTTCCTCAACATCCCACGCCACGACCACATCTCAGCCCACCTCAGAGACCTACACTGGCTTCCTGTCAACAAGAGGATCACCTTCAAACTCCTCATCCAGGCCCACAAAGCTCTCCACAAAGCTGGCCCTGCCTACCTCAACGAGCGACTCACCTTCCACACTCCCATCCGCCAACTCCGCTCTGCCAGCCTTGCCCTCGCCTCCGTCCCTCACAACCATCGTACTACAGCTGGCGGCAGATCCTTCTCTCACCTCGCCAACAAGACCTGGAACTTCCTCCCCGTCCACCTACGACAAACTCAGGACCTTCTGACCATCAGGAAACGCCTCAAGACCTGGTTATTTGAGCAGTAGCAATCCTTCCCCCACCCCCACCAGTGTCTTGAGACCCTAGCGGGTGAGTAGTGCACTTTACGATTGATTGATTGATTGTGATTTTATTATTGACTGGAAAAGTTGTAAGGAATAAGCACTTTCATGCTGCAGTAAGTGATTTCATTATCGATTGGAAAGGTCGTTAGGAATAAGTACCTTCAGGGCGCATTGGACTGACAATTGTATGCTTCAAACAGGTTAATTGTGATTTCATAATTTTTGTCCTTGCTTACCTATTTTATATTTCTTTCTAAATTGTCATGGTTTTAAATAACTATAAACAATAAAAATTGTACTTGCTTAAATGTATATTTTGATTCTGTCATTACCTTTCACAATATGTTGTTTTTCTTTGTGAACTCTTGAGGAATCTTTGCTCTCAAAATGTTGCCATTCAAAGTTATCCCTATCCCTATCCTGCTTGATGCTCTGTGTGCCTATTTATTTCATAACTCACTGTTTATGTGTACTAAGATTTGTACTGTCACATCTGATGACATCAGGACAAATGTGGATTAATTCTTATTCATTTAGAGGATAGTACTGGGTATTGTTGCATTTTATTCTGTATTATGATTTGCTGAGCCTATGCATCTTTTGCTTTACTCATGCATTCTGCAAGCTTCTATGGTGTATTTTGCTAAAAAAAAAAGAAGACTCATTTTGGTCAGACTTTATTTTGCATTTGACTGAGCTCTATGCTAATTCCTATGCCATACTAATATGTGATTCTTATGAAATTGATAGACTAACTATATTTTGCCTTCTGTAAACAATATTAAAATATTTAATAAACTTTCAGGGTGTTAAACTTTATCTTGCATCAACAAGGGTTATTTTAATGATACTGTTCGATTTATTAACAATTCTTAACTACTTAGGGCCACATTTCCTCATATATTCCTGAGAACAATACCGCCCCGATCCTGCATAGGGGTTTATCATTAGATTATCTAATAAGATAGCATTAACACTATGAAATCTAGAAACCACATTATACTCAAACTGCTAGACACACTTGCAGGCCAAAACATGGAGCACCTTTTGGACCACAAGGATGATGATAGTGATTAGGAATTATATGGTGACAGCATGCCACAGTGGTGGCTTGAGGATGTAGGAAGATTGATTCCTGCTAAAATGTACTTCAGTGTTTGACTAAAAGTTGATTAGCATGATCAATATTTTCCAAGCAACACTAACAGTAAAAGCTTTGGCGTCCTCTGAAATTGTCTAGTGATGTGGTGTGGAATAAGTTGCCAGACTGCTTTTTAATGATGCTCAACTAGGATAATAATGAACAAATGTGGTCATCACAATAAGGCATCTTGGGTTTTACAAAGTGCTTTAAAGTGTTCATTCGCCGCCACTTGTGTGAGGAAGTCAAAGTAAGATGTTAAGATCCAGTGCTGTGCGCTCCATTCCTCTGACCCTCAACAACAGTCATGCAGCATCATTTTTCTATTGAGTATATATTTGCCTTTAGGCAGTGTCATAGCAATGGTACCAGGCCAATAGGTTTCGCCTATGCAATTTCTATTTCCTTTGTCAATGTTTTTTTTAACATGTTGAACAAGCAGACGAGCTGTTGTGTACAAGGTTTAAAGTTTTAAAAAAGCGCTATGACTCAGCGAGCACTGACCACATCATAGTGCTTTTTTCCTTTAAGCCTGTTGCAGAGCAGCCCAAGCTGCTGTGCAATATATATAAAAACAGCGCTGGAATGCTGGGAGAGCAAGCAACACGAGGTTAGAGCTTGCGGTGTTGAGAAACGGGGGGTGTGGGGTGGAACACAAAAGGGATTAAGCAATGGGCATTAGAGAAGAGCAGAGAGGGGTGATTAAAGAAACAACCGACACAGGAAGAGGGTGGGGAAACAGCCAACATGAGCAGGGGCAAGGGGATGGAGAGAGAACGGGTAGTGGTGGGGGTGGGCAGATAACACACTGCCTAGGAGGAGGATGGTGTGAAGGAGAGGGACTGCAGACACATGCACTCTATAAAAGTACATGTGCAAAAGTAAATAAGGTACCTGTAAGAGCCTGCGGCCAGTGGAAGGACAGTGGCCACAGGTAGGAAACTGTACAATAGTCATGCTCTACAGCATGGACCAGACAAACACCACGGAGGAAGCCGAAGGCGAGGAGGAAGGACTGACCAATAGGAAGCAAGGAAACAGGAGTGATGTGGAGCCAATCAATGGTAAGTAAAGGTAAGGTAGAGTTCTAAGCCCATTTTAAGATTTTTTTTGTAACAAAAGATTCTGCAAGTGCTGTGCAGGCAAAATCTGAAAACAGCCACTAACTGGAGTGATGGGACCCCTTCGTATCCCTTGGCCCAGTGCCACTGCACTGGCTGCACCATAGCTACTCCCTGTTTTTGGCGGCCAAAGATAAAGGCTGGTGCAGTATGCCATAGATTAAAGGATTAAGGGGGTTATTACAATTTTTGAGGAGGTGTTAATCTGTCCCAAAAGTGACGTAAAGTGACGGATATACCACCAGCCGTATTACGAGTCCATTATATCCTATGGAACTCGTAATACGGCTGGTGGTATATCTGTCACTTTACCGTCACTTTTGGGATGGATTAACACCTCCTCCAAAGTTGTAATAACCCCCTAACAGTTAGTTGTCTGCCGCTCTCTGTGGAAAAGGCAGACAGGAAATCACCCTGAGACAATAAGTACAATAGAAAGAAGCAAGTAATTGCAACTACCCCTACCTGTTTCTCCCAAGACTGGATTTGTGATTCTGGCACAAACCCAGCAGCACTGACACCCTACAGTAGCGGGCTGCTGGGCCTTCCTGCACCACCGGCAGGCTCTGTTTCCCTCCTTCAGCTGCCTCAGTGAGGACAGTCAGCTTATAGCTGTCAACATCTCAGGGACTCAAGGGTGTCGCACTGACTGGGGATTCACCTAAGGACCCTCCTGCAAGCCGAAGGCTCCTGGCGGCCCTCTCCGTCTCTTCAGGGTTTAGCTGTAGATTAATGTGTGCGTGTTGCGAATACAGCCGCTTTTATTTCATCCCCCTCTGATAGATGTCTGTTATTCCACAGCCTGGGCTTCTCGCTACAGCCCACAGAGTTTAAAGAGGCCCTCTGGGTGCTTGTGATTTTTTTCCCTGCACCCTGCGGCAGAATTTCATCAAAAGCCAACAACACTAAGAGTGCATTACGTTACCTCTGCCTTTGTGTAAACGACACGAATCACACGAGGATAGTTGCTTGAGTCATCTTTCTGTGATTACTCACCCCCCCCCCTACACTCTCCGAGTCAGTGGCATAACGCACAATTATACCCCCCTTCCCTTGCAGAACAGGATGCGGGGCCCCTGAGTTTCCCATATTTTACAGATATTCACTGAAGTTCGGTTCAATAGGGAGCCCCTAGACTGCTGGAGCAGTGCTCAGTCCTTCCTGCAATACTGTAAGGCTAGGAGAAGCACCGTGTAAAAGACAGCGTCTCTTGCAGTACTGAACACCTAGCACAAGACAGTAAGACGGGGAGGTGGAGCACTGGGTAAAGAACAGCTTGTCCAGCAGCATACAACTCTCTGCCGCCACGCTGCTGTTTTGAAATCCCCAAGAGCAACATTTTAAAATGACAAATGGCATAATAAGGTAATCTCTCTTTGTGAGCATCACTACTAAACGCCACGGAATACTGACTGCAATACTGAACACCATAGTGCTTATGAAGTAGAAAGCTTGTGATGCCTTTCAGGGTGCACCAGGGGTCAAGTCTTTCTCCAATGTTATTCATTCCTTGCATGGATCTGATCACTGAGTATGCTGATTGGGGTTGCCACTTGTCTACGTTAAATCCAACAACCTTTGTTCGCTCCCGAAGGCATCCGTTTCTCCATTGCAGTTCTCAATAAGAGAACATGAGGAGCTAGGGATGGCCACCATCCACCCAGAAGTGAGAGATTGTTTAATGGATTTAGAATCACTCCAGCCAAGATTCTGTCTAGTATTGTCTTGTCCAACAAGAGAAAACGGCCATAGAAAGCTTCTATGCCCAATTAATGGCTCAACAATACTCCTTGGGGAATACAGAGCCTGGTTTTTCCACAGACCCTATGTTAGATCCCATGAGGGCCAGTCTTATGGGAAAGATCACCAGTGTCTAACAGGGCGCTGTGTCCAGTCACTCTGTGGGTGAGAAAGTGGAGGCATCTTTGAAATGGTTGTATGCTAGTTTCATCCTGCTGTTGAAGGCAGGCACCCTTTCCCAAAATCAACAGATTTTCAATCCAGAACTACTGCTGTTCAGTGGCAGAAGGATTGTTCAAAGCTGCCGGCCAACATGGTGACTGACACAGGTGAGGTAAATGTGTAATGTTTCCTTCAGTAGCCTGCGAGGTACAGTGTTGATGACAAGAATTTAAGTGGCGGGCAAAAGCATACCTGTCCGAGAGGTTGCCAGGTCAATCCCCAAAAGAGATGTTTTCTCAGAACGACTTTACTATGCTAGAAATTGTTTTGAAATCAATTAGAGAAACTGTTATCTAATTTGTTAATTTCTTCAGAACAGAAAGTACACAGTTTCTCAGGGGCAATTCGAGGTCAAACATTGGGAGATATTATTTTTCTGCACAACATTCAACAATATTATGTTCATCAATCCCTTGCCCAACAAGTGCAAGTTACAGTTCATGCCTTTTAAAGGAGAACCTTGTAATCATACCTACATCTTGCCTCCAATGGATTGGAAGTTCGAGACCTCCCCCAAATGTATGTTTGGGGGAGGTCTCAGGCTCCTTTCCATTGGCTTTTCACCCTCAAAAATCAATGTGCTTTTGCATATTAGGCTCTGTCCCGCCTCCTTGCATCCTCTCTACTATGGAGAACTCTGCCGGAGGGGGGCGGAGGGGGGGAAATAGAAGCTTAACTGAGACCTTTCAGATATCAAAAAAAGAGAAAGTAATTATTGAACATATAGGGTCATATTTATATTTACAAGCCACTAGCGCCTCCGGAGCGTCACTTTTCATCACGTCACGGTGGGACTGTGCTCTGCACCATATTTACGAGGCGGCGTTAAGCCACTTTCTATGACTTAATGCCGCTTTGTAAATATGGGCCCCCCCATGCAGTTTTCTGCAGCGGAGGGACGTGCAATGGGTGTTGCTGTGGGCATACCCATGCAACACTCATTGCTTTTTCGCGGTTCCCCAGTTTTAAGAGGAAACGTAATTCTGAGGCAGCGCTAAAAATTAATGCCACCCCAGGGGTGGAGTTAGCATGTCGCAACGAGGAGAATTACTTTTATTTCTCCTAGTTTTTGCTTTCTCTGTGTGTAGCGCACATAGAAAAACGTAATTAATGATTGTTTATGAGCAGGAAGGGACATGTTTCTGCACATGAACAATCATTCCCTATAGTGCAAGGGTGCCTGCGTTAGCGCTAGACATTTAACAAAGCAATTCGTGTCAGATGGATTCCTGTAATACCCTATTAGTACAACTTGAACTAATTTTAAATACAAAGAAATTAGAAAATGGGCACTGAAGGTGAACATAGAGCCAACACATGTTTTGTTTCACTTGTCAGCTATTCCAAGGTGAAGCAGTATGTCTACACTGATCAGGAAGAATCAGTGTATTCCGGAGGCCAAGTGTTTTTGTCGTAGCAAGAAATGAGAAAGGTTTTAACCTCAAATCTTACAACATGGATGACTTAAAAGCTAGGGCCTCCTGGAAGAACTTTATATTTGTGATTCTAAAATAATATGTCCTATTTTGAACAAAGTGACAGGTTTGGGGCTGGAATACCAGAGATGCAGAGGGAATCTCACTAATTCTAACGTAACAGTAAAATAATCACGAACACGATTCGCAAGATTGGTCCAATGGTTAGTCCAAAAGTTATTGTTATGAGGAATACGCTACCTGAGAGATGTAGTGCCGTGCAGTGCGTACACAATGAAAGCATGTGCTGGGTGGTTGTGTGCTTGCATGAAGTACAATACATGAAGGGTGAAGTGTTGTGCAGTGCACATGGTGAGTGTTTGTGGTGGCAGTGTGTGTGTTTGTCAATAGCACACTCTAACTAAATGTGGTAAAGCTTAAGTGCCGAACAGTGCGCACAGACTGAATGTGTGTGCTGAAAAATGTGTACTTGTACTGGTACAATGCATGGAGGTACCAGTGCTGGACAGTAAGTGTGCTGTGCAATGGTACACTACATGTAGAACCCTGAGTTCCATTTTGGGAAGCCAAGACGTGCTTGGTGAAGACATGAGCAGGAGAGGAATCCTCCAAATACAGATTTGTGCATTGCTCATTCCTGTGAGCTGGGTGGGACACACATTGGAGTGAAAATGGAAGAGACTCCCTTTACACTTCAAAAGACTGCCCTTTGATGTAGTGATAGATCAAATGGAAATGGTCTGGATACATCTCAGGAAGGGAGATGGGGCTGATAAAGGAATCATAAAGAGTAGGGCTGGGCATCTGGGATTAACCTTTTGATGCGCACATTACTGTGGCTGAAATCCGGCTGTGAGCTCTGGTCACTCCCATGAATTGTGTTGTGGGACAATCAGCTTTGGAGTGGTGAAAAAAGAAGAGAAGTTTCCACTTCAAAAGAAGCAGAAACCCAACATAAAATGTCAAAGACCCAGACTCTAAATTACATTTTGCAGTCGGCAAATGGACTATAAGAAGTGGAGGTTGAGACCCCAAACTTTGTCATCTTCCAAGCAACCAAATGTTCTGTGTGATGAGGGGAAGCTCTGCAAGACTATTGCCTTTGACCAACACTGGAAGCAAAGGCCTGTTAGTCTCTGTGCTGGGTGTGAGCACATCACCCAGGACACCAAGATCACCTGCACTGGAGCCTGAAGCACCAGTGCCTGCCTGCTTGCTAAGACCAGTGTATCCTGTGAGGAAAAGGAGAGCGTTGGATGGAGTGAGGTCCAGTAGGGATACCTGCAAGAGGATTCCCTGATTGTGGTGTGAGGCTGTGCACCAATAGGGCCATTGCCCATGTGCTGTCAGCTCTGTGACCCTGTATGCTAGGAGAGGACTGCTGAAGAATGAGCCATTACTGCTGGGCTGCAGTGCCCCAGTATGCCAGTGGGGGGTCACCATTAAAATGATCACTGCTGATTCTCTGGGACCCGTGAAGGTCTCAGCATGAAGAACGTTGGCCTTCATGTTGTCCAAGTATTGGGGCAACCCCATATATGAGGAGGGGCTCCTGGTACCAACCTTCCACATGATTCCGGTCACTACCGGAAGAAAAGAATGAGGCTATGTTCGGAGGGTTGGACTTACACTGCAAGGGAACTGCTGTCATACCCTTGCCTCGATTCCAGTCTGGACAAAGAAAGTATCCTCCCCACCACTGAGTAAAACCAACTTAACCTGTCTTTGTGAGCTGGGAGCCGCTCCTACCACAGGTGGGCCCAGTAGTCCGTGCATGTCCCATGACCCTCTGAAAGTGGTTCTGACAACTCAGACTTCACAGGCTGCTAACTTTGAATTATTGACACTACAACAAGAGTCTCCGGATCTAGTGCAATATTTTTTCACATTTTCAGCAAATCTTAGCTAGCAAAAGTGGTAAGGACAAAAGAAGAAGCAGTGGCTGCCTTTTATCAAGATTTGAGAGATGCTCTCTCTCTGCTGGTGAATCAACGTACTTCATCCATGGCACTCATCAATTTAACACTCCAGGTACATACTCAATAAAAACACAGACAAAATAAATGCCAATAGTCAACCAGCGAATGTGTGGATTGTTCATCAGAAGAAAAGGAAGAATCCATGCAGACTGGGGGTATATATAAATCTTTGACTGCTGTACAGGAAGACAAAAGAAGACAAGATAAATTGTGTCTTTATTTTAGAAAAGCTGGACATTAAGGATTGATTTAGAGTTTGGCTGACAGGGTACTGTGTTGCAAATGTGACCCTATCTGACAAAGTGACAGTCTGCCCGCTATTCTTAGGGTCAGGAGGCCTGTCAGCTTTCTTTCGTCAGACCCCCGAATTAACCCCATTAGAGAAATCCGCCTCCATATCCCAGGCTGAATAGGGACTATTAGAGTAAAGCTACCACACTGCCATCTCTATTTGCAGTGGACAGTCTGATGTTTTTTTTTCAACGTCAGGTTTTTGGGACAGAAAAAAAATAATGACCTCCAACACCCATGCTGAGTCTTTACAATAGCACCTGCTGTAGAACTGAAACCTGTAGGACCTAAGCATGATGGCCAGCATTTGATATCCAAGTTTTCAGACTTCAGAAGAATGGTGGGATTCTAGGGAGTGGGAAATCACTTTTGTATGAAGTACAAGTTAGCAAAGTACCATCTACATCATGCTGAAGGTCTATGAGTTACATATTCAGTACATAACCATCCCAGGACTCTAGGAGATGTTACATACCGAGGGAATGAAAGTCATCAAAATCACCATCAGCACATTGCCCTCTATCACTTGTTGGGACGTTCAGTGATTTCAAACATCTCAGCAGGTGGAGCATAGGCTAGACTCATGACTGGATTCTAGTTTGTGTTACATACCCAGGGTACTAGAGCCAGCTTCCATATTAGCACAGCACACTCTAGCAGCATTGATCACTGATACTCAGGGTGGAAAGAACAGCTTCCCAATTGTTGCAATGCGCTCTAGCATCATTGCAGGGCTCTAGATATTGCTACATAGCCAAGTACAAAGAACAGTCTCCCCATCAGTGCAGGTGCTCTAGCACCACCGAGGGACTTTAGGAGCTGCTACACACAAAGGACATAAATAACAGCTCCCCCATCAATGCAACACACTGTAGCACCAAGGTGCGTCACTTGGGGTTGATAAATACTATGGGTATAAAGAACATCATCCCCATCAGTGCAGCGTGCTCTAGCACTAACAATGGACTCTAAGGGTCGTTACATACCAAAGGCATAAAGAACAGGTTCCTCATTAGCGCAGTCCACTGTAGCACCACAGTAAGGCTCAAGGGGTTGCTAGTTACCAAGGGAATAAAGAACAGCTTCCCCATCAGTGCAACCCACTCTAGCATCAGAGATGGGACTTTAGAGATTGTTACCTACAAAGGGCCTAAAGAATGGGTTCCCTATCAGTGAAGTGAACTCTAGCACGAGGGTTGGAGTCGAGGGGTTGTTACCTACCAAAAACATAAAGAACAGATTTCCCTAACAGTGCAGCGTGCTTTAACACCAGGGGAGGGACTCTGGGGGTTATTACCTGCCAAGGACATAAACAACAGATTCCCTATCAGCGCAGCACGCTCTAGCACCATGGTGGGACTCCAGGAGTTGTTACATACCAAGGACATAAAGAACAGCTTCCGTCTCAGAGCAACACACTAGGGCGTTAGGAGATCCTGGATCTCTGGGGTACGGAAGACCGACTGTCCTTCATCCCAGTCCTCTTTAGCACTGTGCTCAGCCATCATTAGACGTTACATATGCAGAGTATGAACGCCGCCATCTCCCTGGGCAGAAAGCTCTGTAGGCGACAGGCTAGGATCCAGGGAATGTGAATTAAAGAATTCAATCTGCTCTTTATTTCTACAGTGAGAGGAAAGGCAGGTGCATCATTCCACTGATTCCGACAAAGATATAGAAGAGCAGGAGGGGCCGCGGGAGGGATATTGCTGAGAAAGAAATTTTAATTACTTAAGTTTAATCAGCCCGCTTGCAGGCCCCCGACTGGGCCGAGCGGCCCACAGGAGCCCCTCGATTTCTATTAACCTCATTAAGGAATAGTCTGAATTCCAAAGCCTCTCTCCATAGTCACCCTCAGTGTATGATGAACCAGGGACGCCATTATAAAGCAAAGCCTGTGTTTTATTAAACAGCCAGGCACAGTTGGCATTTTAGTTTTTTCCACATGCATATATTTGCATGGAGAGAATCAATGATTATGCAAATGCCAAGAGTATTCTTGCAAAAAAATCTTAATTTTTATAAAGATATTTCCCAGGAGCCACTACTGACGAGTGATTGTTTCTTTCCAACGAGAATACGCTGGAAAAACAGAAGAACCAATGAGTATGGTCTTCGATAAAAAGGCAGCCATTAGTCCACGTGCTGTGCAAGGTTTGCAGAGGGAGGCCAGCTGTAGAGAAAGTAACAGCTTCCACTCTTCGGCCTTTGGTGACACCACAGTGTTGAGAACTTGTCCCACCTTTAGCTCTTTTCCGCCTCCTATTTGGTACCGAAAAGCTGACAAAAGGGTAAGGAGTAGAAACTATACATGGCAGTTACAGCCCTATTTGCATTTTGTTTCTTTGAATGACAACTTGACCTCTGAGGCCAAGACCAGCAAACACTGTCACGTGGTACCAAAGGAAATGCCGGTTGTAGCGACTATAACACCCATGGTTGACATGCTTGGCCCCCCAGCTGCCTGAGCCGTCATTGTGAAGCTTTTCTGTTTTAATGTTCCTGACTGTATCCTCATCCGGAGCCTACGAGGTCGAAAAGGAAATAAGGCCTTTTCCACGCATACTTGGAAAAACCAACATGTATGTATCCAACTGAATGACTCTACGCCAGGCAACTGATCATGGCCATAGTATGAGGCACAGCTTCCACAGCAACCCAGCTATAGAATTCATAGGCGTAACAAACCAAGAATTAGAAACAGGCATTTGCCAGGTCAAAGGTCCCAGCTACACAAGGTATTGGATTAGTCAATTTTTATTACCCATGTTGTACAGCAGCACGGCTGGTGTGCAGCATGGCTGAAAGTTGACAAAGAAGTTGCAGTTTTCTTTTTATTGGTAGTGGGATGATGGGCAGGGTAGGAGGCAGCACGAAGGGCGGGAGAAGCAACACTGAAAGCAGAGGGTGTGGGAAAAAAGCCTTATGACACAACCTGATGGTGAGGCCAGTGGTGTCCGCATTGTAGTGTTTATTTTTTTGTTATGACAGGTAGAGGGGTAAGTGGGCTAACACAGACAACGAAGGGAGGGTAGGGCAAGCCAACACAGTCAAGGAACAGAGGGAGAGAGGGAGGGTGGTGCCAAGGCAACACAGGCAATGAACAGAGGAGGAAGGGGAGGGGCAAGCCAACATGGACAAGAGAGGGAGGAAGGGGGATGGAGGGAGGCTAACATATACAACGAATAGAGGAGGAAAGAGAGGGGGCAAGTCAACATGGACAAGAGAAGGAGGATAGGGGGAGGCTAACATGGTCAATGAACTGAGCAATGGAGGGTGGGGGCAAGACAACACGAAGAAAGGAAGGTTAGAGGGTGGGTGAGGTTGAAAGCAGATGGAGAGGGGATGAACACAGAGGGAGGAGAAGTACATGAGGGGGCCATCTGAAAAAGATATGGTATGGTGCCTAAATCTAAAGAAAAAAGTAGCACCAAAAACAAATAAACTGTGGAAATGCCATAAACTCCCAATGCCAGACTCCATTTTGAGCACATTAAGATAGCCTGTCTGCCTTCAGTACACATTCAGCACGTCATTATCTTTTGCAGAACTTGTGAAAAGTGTGAATTCATTTAAGCAATGACTTGGCTAACACATAAGGCGACACACATCTGATAGAAGCTACATGATAGTTACATATGCAAGTCTGACAGTGAATGTGTAAAATAAACATGAAGTCCATGTTGGCATATTTTCATCATGCTGATTCATACCACGTAGGACTTGGATTAATAGAAAGTCCACCGATTTAGGGTGAAAGTCAGCCCTATAAATGCTTCATGAATTGACCATGGAAAAAGAGAAGACTTTGCCCCTTGAGATCACAAGAGGTCCTGCCACACTAATGCAGTATCCATTCCTATGTTAAGAGCCGATACAGAGAGAAGAGAAGCTTATCCAGCTGATGTGTCTTCCTTCCCAGGGAACTCTTTTTCCCGGCTGAAGTCTGATAATCATAGCTGATTAGTCATGAACAGGTATGCAGTGCACTCAGTCCCAGGTAGCTCTAAAGGCAAGTAACTACTCTATTGTCTCATAGTGTAGTGCATAAAGGCAGTCTTTAGGGTGTTAGGTTGCTAGGAACATTCAAATCATGTTAGAAATATTCATATTATTCTCGCAGCTAGCAACATGCATTAGTGTTTTTTTAATTATATTCAGTCTGATTATTACTCATGTACTAAGCAACAGGAAGAGACTGTTGAAATAAACACTTTCCAACATATTTCCTGTATTTCTTGGCACAGTACTACTTGTGTGTGCTATTCTGAAGAACACTGCATCCCTGCACCCTTTACAGGACTTCTAGTAACCCATAAAACCCAGACACCACACTAAAAGGTATGCTTTCTGGGATTCTGTGGGGCTACAATAACTTTGACTTCCCCACTCAAGCGATGGTGCACTGAACTCAGTCTAGGTACCACTGGGTGGGAAAGCCAAACCTTGTACACCTAGGCTAGAGCCCTAGGTTACAAAAACAGGACAAAAGTAATGCACACATGCTCCAGGCAAGGAACATACACACACAAAAAAGTAAGAAAATCTACAGCGTATGACAATATGAAGCAAGCAAATGAGAGTGACAATGAAGCCAATCAATTATAAGCAATGGGCAGGCCCTAAGCCTACTCATAGAAAAAAAAACCCTTGAAGAGACAGCGCATGTGCTGTTTAGGCAAGACCTAAAAAGAATGTAAAATGTGCATGTGTAATATTAACAAACCTTAAACATTTAACAAAGTACAAGTTGTTGTTTTACTCTGGAGTTGTCTTTAAAATTGAATGAGCTGGTCTTGCTAGTACATTTATCACTGCAATAACTCTCCTTGATGAAACATAGCACACATCATAAATATATTAGAAATACATTCACACATGCCAACCCAACTCAAAACAAATCACCGCCAGGTCCTTAAAAAATTTCACAATCAACAGTTTTTGGTAGGCTTCCGTGACTGCCTTAGCAGCTGATAGACAATTTCCTGGACACTCTTAATAACTCTTTGTGTATCACAGCTAAGTTCTATGTCCTATCACACCAGAAAAGTCACATAAAAAACCATTAAGGCCCATATTTATACTTTTTTTAGAGCCGCATTTGCGTCGTCTTTTTACACAAAAGCAGCACAAACTTACAAAACACAATTGTATTTTGTGAGTTTGCGCCGATTTTGCGTCAACAAATGATGTAAATGTGGCGCTAAAAAAGTATAAATATGGGCCTAACTTCCTTGCACATATTAAAGATTCTAGAAAAACTATGGAGAAGATCACAGATCCCTGAAAAAGACTCAAAGCTGCTTGAACAACTCACAAATAGAGTGCAGTCAAGGCTAAATCAAACTTTTAACTGGACGCGTTTATAATGGCCAACATTATTAAAAAAAGGCTGCCTTTCAGGCAGCCAGACACTGCTTCAAACCATTTTTCTGTTCTCTTACACCTGATTATAAAATGGATTCTGCAACCCATTCCGAAACGCAAGTTGGGAGGTGTGTTCCTTCCAAAATGGTGATTCGGTAACCTGTGTATCAATGGCTTGCAGCCACTTATTCAGTCGCAAACTACTGACCAGATACCAACTTCTCAAAGGAGGTAGTAACTGATTGAAGTTGGGGTGACAACCACTTTTTACAAATAGAATATTTGTACATCAGTTCTAAGTTCTCCACTGGTGCTCACTCACGCTATTGACTTTTATGTTACGTTATATTTTTAATCGATTTGTATGGTGTAACCTATCACCATGGATGTTATCAAAGTGCTGGAGCAGGAACGTAGGTGGGCAAGGCTCTAAGGTGAGCAGCCAGATATCTTTGTTAACATTTTGAAGTCACTGAATGACACAACATATGAATACTACGCCTTCCACTCCTCAGCTATAAGGATCACATCACCAAAGGTATTGTTTTAGTTTCTGCACATTGTGAGTAGTTGCCTGTGTTGAGGGGTTGACACTAAAACAGTTCTATTCCCGTCTCCTCTTAGAGCCAGGAAAATGTTGAATTACCAACCCATGATTTGTGTCCCCTCCTTAGGAAAAATCCTGAGCAGTTGTCATCAAGCTGCAATAACAAATATGTTATCATTAGCTATCCCAGGGTAAGAGCCAAGCCTGATGTAGGTGGGAAGCAGCAATAAACCAGACTGTTGACAATGTCATCATAATTACAGACAGTGGGTAGATAGGTTTCTTCTTGACCTATTAGAAGCGATTGAAATAGTACACAACCAAGCCCTCATTACCACTTTATCCTCTCACATGAGCGTTTGGCACATTGGCCTGTATGACTTTGCATCATCCAGGCCTGTACCAGTTCATTGCAATGGTGTCCTCAAGATCATGCCCCATAACCTACACCATGCCATAATGCTTCAGACTCTGTTCCATCATTGTGTTATTTACATTGACCTCTTTGACAATGCATAACTTTATCTAAAATCTTATTAATAAGAGCTTGAAACACCCCATAACAGCCAGGGTGCTTGCAATTTATCTCAAGCTAATTCCCACCAAAAGTAAATTCTTATCAACTGCGGCTCAACACAACCCTTGTTTCAGGCATTACACACCGAATTACCTCACCGCCAAACATACACATTGTTGACCTCATTATGACTTTGGAGGTCTTTTCAGAAGACCGCCGCGGTGGCAGCTGCCAAAAGACCACCTTAGGACTCAAACCGTGAAGACCGCCTGAAAACAGCCACAAATCAGACACTGCCAAGAGACGGGCGTGCGGGAAAGCGGCGGTTCCACCACCAGCACCGCCACACCAACAACATTCTATCCACCAGATTATAACCCACAAATCAGCACAGCAGTTCTTTCACAGTGGAAAACCATTGGCAATGCAAACTGCTGTGGTCAGAAACCACTACTGACAGAACGCAACACCACATTGGACAGTTTGAATACCCCGAACCTGACACACATACACACACCAGACACACCTACCCACTGAACTATATAACACACCCCGATACAACCCACAATCCTTTGCGACAAAAGATGTACACACAAACACAGAGAGCTGCAAAGTAAGCATATATAGCACGATTACTCCATAGGCACATATACCCATCTCACTTAGCACCCACCACACAACTGCACTACCAACGCAAATCACACATAACAAGCACACACATTCACCACAACTGTTCATCACTCACAAAGCACCACCAACACCCCATCAATCACCCTACACTGCACCCCTACACACACAACACCCCCCACAACCTCAACACAACCACCACAATGTCCCCATTAAAGCACCTATGGTTCACAGACGAGGAGTTGAGGGTCCTGGTGGATGAAATCATCTGGGTAGAGCCCCAACTATTTGGAGCACAGTTCCAGCAAACCTTCGTAGCCAGGAAAATGGAGTTGTGGCAGAAAATAGTCAACAGGGTCCACTCAGTAGGCAACCATCCACGCACAAGGGAGGACATAAAGAAGATGTGGAACGACCATAGGGGGAAGGTGTGTTCCATGGCATCACAACACCAAATAGCCATGCACAAGACTGGCAGTGGCCCCCACCTCCTCCTCCACAGTTCACTTCTTGGGAGGAGAAGGTCTTGGACATTCTGCATCCAGAGGGCCTGACTGGAATACCTGGGGAACTGGACTCTGGTAAGTACCCACAACTTCCATGTCACACAATTGTCGTGTCCTGCATGCTTCCTCACCACCCAAAAACACCCCAGTGCACTGGATGTCCCACTACCCCACCCACCCATTCACCTAATGCCTCTCTCCTGCATGCAACACCACCACCCTGCCTAAATGCCCACACAGCCCTTGGCAAAGGCATGGATACCAATGGATAATACTATCACTACAACTCCCACAATGTACTAGCTCATCTACGTGAATATCTGGCATGTGCACATCACATCTTTTGCATGTATGACTAATGGACTACCCAAACCAACTAGATTGCACGACTGAGGACCTCTACATGGCAATGATAGCAATTCAATGGCACAGCACAATAGCTACCAAGGCTAAACACTGCTATGGCACTGTGACTAATCAACTTTGCCACTAATCAGGATCCAAACCCTAGATATTGACCCACCCTGATTTGGAATGTAAGATGGCAGACTCCATGCACATGCACAACATGCACAACATGCACAGACAGGACAAATAAACTTGAAAACACGCATACTCTCCTCCCACTGGGACACCATGCTGCAAGGTCCAGCCATTATCTCTCACAACTACCAAGCCTGAATAAAATACTAGCTAACAGTGCAGAACACTCATAACTACTACCGGAATCCATCAACTCAGCCTAAGTTAACAAACCGAAGTACATCAACCTAAATGGAATATGGCACACGTCTCACAGATCATTATCCAACAACACTTGTACGCTGTGCAGCATCTGTCATTGTCATTGCTGGGAATTATGTCAAGCCACTGTATGCATTTGAGAAAGGGATAACCAAACACACCTCTTATATCGTAACTCTGTTTCTCACTCCATCCTCAGGTAAACTGGCCACTGTCATCATGGAGAGTATAGCAGAAACTGCCAGCCCTCCTCAGGATGAAGGCCCAGGTGAGGACAACACACTAGGATGTCTGGACACTGATGACCTACCTGGCCCATCAGGGACACCTGGTCAGTCTACGACTCCCTGCCTCACCTTGCCCATAGCTATCCCCCACACCTCTGTGGCACTACATCACAGCCAACCCTCTGTCCCCAAACCTGTGTCCCAAGGACTGTTCCAACTACTGTGTGCCCCACAGTACAGGGACCTGAGTCGACCCCTCACGCCCCAGAAAATGAAGGTCCTGCAGACACTGGGAGTGGGTACACAGTGCCTGGGGCACAGGCATCTGGGGGCAGGGGGCATTTGAAGGAAGCTGTGGGCCAGAGGATGGGGCCCCAAAGGGACTCTACTAACCAGGAAGCCATCTCCCAAGTCCTGGGACCATACCAACAATCCCAGGACAGGATGGGCCAGATCATAACCATGTTGGGGGAGAACCAAAGGCTGCAGATGGAATACCACCAGAGGTCATGCAGCAGTGGCAGGCACACAATGCCACCATGGCCTCCATTGCAGGGGTACTCAGGGACATCAACTCACGTGCTTCCTCTACCCACCAGCAGGCCCCTTCCGCTAGCATCATATCATCTGAGCCATCTACATCTGCAGCAGCTAGTGGAATGGAGGTCCTGCCAGGGGAAGCACAGGCCCCAGACACCCGTTCACTCTGTAGCTGAGGAGCCCCCCTGCAACCGTGGTCATCTACCCATACATCCGACTGGAGCAGATGCCAAGACCCAACCCACTGCCAGGAAGTGACCCTTACCTGTTTTACCTCCCTTGTGTGCCACTGAGACACCCTGTTGACTGTTCAGTGACTCAACCCCATCTTCCCATTGGCACATGGACACTGGACCTGTGCAACAAACTGCTGTACCACCCACTCTGATGATTTCAACTACCATGACCCCAATCATCACCTGTTGGACAACCTATGCACCATATTATTTTGTCACATTTTATATATGCACAATAAACACAAATGGGACACAGCTACTGTATATGTGTCTTCATTACAATGTCAACAAATGTCATGAGCCACCCTCAGCAGGACGCACAAAACAGATATGTCCCAGGACAGATGTCAGGCAGTCAAATACTCCACGCAGAGTACAGTCAGTATTCCAACCTGCAAAATGACAATGATAGAGAGTACCATCAGGTTGAAACCATGGAGCCACACAAAGCACTTATGCAGTACATAGGCGTCATACCCAGTGTAGGATACCTCCTAAGCAGAGGCCGGCAGAGACTACCTGTACATCACCAGTCACAGTATATACATCTAAACTCTCCTTAGCTGCCATCTGTCAGGTACAACCCTCTATTCTAAAAGTAATCTAGCAATGGCTAATTATTGTGAATGTCTCAAGCCATAGGTAACTGAGGCACATATTCCAATACCACAGTCGGTGTGTGGACTGACATGAGAACAGGAAAATGGAGCTCACATAGCTTAATACTGGTCTGTACATTGGGGCTGTGTATCTCAGTGAGTACACTTGTTAGAGTTGAGACACTTATACTGTGCAACTTACATGTAGGCAGTCAGCTCCCCCGACACACACATAGAGATAGGACCACATTACACCCCCACTGTTTTGTCTACTCAGGATGATTACTGTCAGCAAATCATGTGGATATACAACACTTGTAAACCAACACTCAACAGACCTGTATGTCACTGGAAGTACTGATTGATGAGCTCAGTCCTAGAGTCAGCTGCACCTTCCTCGTCTGCCTCCTCACCAGTTGCCATTTCAGCATTACTAGTCACTGGTCCAGCTGCCTCACCCTCATCAGCTAGCAATGGAATCTGATGTCTCAGGGCTAGATTGTGGAGGGCACCTCCAGATAGGTCCAGGCACATGGATCTGGCCTTCAGGAGGCCAAATGTTTTTCGATTACACGCCTCTTCCTCCCGTGGGCCTCAATGAAATGGATTTCCCCATCCTTGGCAGGGTACCTCACTGGTGTCAACAGCCATGGAAGGTTAGGATAGCCAGAGGCACCTGTGTGTATAGATATAGGACGAGTGAAATGACAGATACAATGACAGGGAAGATTGTGATGACAGGTGCCCTCATGCAGAAACACCTACATATGCATACATACCAAGGAGCCAGGCCCTCTCTCTGTGTAGTCATCCCATCATGTGTGTGACATTACTGTTCCTCATAATGAATGAGTCATGCACTGATCCAGGATACTTGGCTGTGACCTCTGAGATGTACTGTTCTGCCAGACACACCACCTGAACATTTGTAGAGTGGAAATTCTTCCTGTTCCTATACACATGTTCATTGGCACTGGGAGGGACCAGGCTAAATGGGTGCCATCAATGGCCCGTCACATGAGGAATTTGGCCCATATCATAAAAGCCGGTCTTCGCATGGGCCAGATCTGCACCTTGGAGGAACCGGATGTAGCGGTCCAGATGTTTACAAAATGCACACAGTGCATCCTTTAAGACAAGACTGACCATGGCCTGTGACATCCCTGCTGACAGGCCCACTGTATTCTGAAAGGAGCATGTGGCTAGGAAGTGTAGCACTGACAGGACCTATACTGTGGGAGGGGTGCAATAGGGATTGGGTATTGCTGGTAAGAGATCAGGCTGTCTAAAAAGATCCATGATGGTCTGACGATTCAGACTATAGGTTAGGATGATATGCCTCTCCTCCATAGTTGCAAGGTCAACTAGTGGACGGTACACTGATGGTTGTTTCAATCTACTCATGCCAGGATATCTAGGATAGAGAGGAAATAATGTACATTATGAATTGCACTTCACACATGTATGCAGGACATGTTAAAATAGCACACAACTAACACTGTAGGATATGCTTTGCACTCCTGACATATACTATAATTTGCATGCAGAAACGCTTTGGACACCAGCCTTGCTGCACAATGCTCAACCTGTAATTTGTATAGGACAGATATCACATGTGTAGAAAATGGCAGCCGCCTGTCCTGCAGCACTGGACAGATGGAAAGGACCTAAGTTCGCCAGCGTATGTCGTCATGGCAGAAGGCAGACGCAACCACAGTGCAACTTGTGATTGGTTAACATTGCTGCCTATGGAGAACTGGTGCCAATGGTGATGACCGCCGGCAGTGACGGTCCTGTACGTGGTGGCCCTGACTGCCATTTTCTGCAGCCTTGCTCACTTGACTCCTGACACTGTTGCTAGCAAGACCTCTATGACCTGAGCTGCTGTGTGCTGTCTCTGGGAGCAATCATGTCACGTCCTGCTGGTGATAGGGCCCCAGCCTTCAACTCAGAGGAGCTGGAGAAGCTTGTGGACGGGGTCCTAACCCTGTACGGACAGCTATATGGGGCCCCAGACGAGCAGGTGAGCCCTATGCCATAGTCATGTGTGATAGGGGTGCATGTGACGGTGAATGGGGTAAGTGCATCGGTGAGGGAGTATAGATGCATGCAGTGGACATCAAGTTAAGGCGTGTGGGCAGAGAGGATGGGTATGTGTGGGCACTTGTTGAGTGGGATGTGAATAGGCCAGTCCTGTAGGTATGCAGCCAGTGTACATGACTCTCGTTTTGTTTGTCTCATCCATGCAGGTGAATGCCTATCAGAAGAAAGGGGTCTGGCATTCCATCGCCAAGGAAGTGCAGACCCTGGGGGTCCATAGCCGGCGGAGCACCAACTGTAGGAAGCAGTGGGAGGACCTGAGATGCTTGGCCTGGAAGACCGCTGAGGCCCAGCTGGGGATGTCCTCTCAACAAGGGAGGGGTGCCCGTCGGAGCCTGACCCCCTCTAATGGCCCGCATTCTGTTGGTGGCCTACCCTGAGGTGCATGGGCGTTTAAGGGCACCACAGCAGCCACAAGGGGGTGAGTACAGACTATATCCTGGGGCTTGATTCAGGTTGTATCGGATTAGCTTCCTCACTGTAGCTCATGTGAAAATGTAGTCAATGCAAGACGTATGTAGACTTGGACGGAATGGGTAGTAAAAAGCCTGCCTGACTATTAGTTGTAGAAGTGTATTGATGGTTTGCTGCCAGTGGAAGTACATCTCTCATATCCAGACTTCTCCATGTTTGCATTGTGGAGATGGTCTAATCCCATTGGCACATATGTGAATCCATCTTGCCTTTACTATGGATGTGAGCTTGTGTATCACCTGACCCATTGAATATGACCTGCTCCATCCATCAGCATTTGGCCATTTGTTGCTCTAAGGTGTCAGTCTACTCCCATCTGTATAGCACACCTGTTAATGCAACTGTGTGACACTGCCTATGTCATTGGGACTATATACATCAAGCACTGGTAATGTTGTTGACTCCATGTGAGGCACCCTTTACCTTTCCAACACAGATATGGCTTGGACTGGAGTAATGGCTTGACTGTTGTATCCCCATATAATGGTTTTCTGCTTTCTACTGGGTATGTTAAGGTTGCTCAAGTAGCCTCTTTTTCTATGTACCTTTGATATGGTCTGATTGAAATAATCATGCATTTCTAAGTGCTATGCTTGTGTGGTGTAAAGCTTCAACACAATGGATGGTACTAAAGGTGGTAAGTGCCTAGACAGTCCTCATCATTCACAATATATATTGTTAATGGATGTATGCGACTGCCCTAACAATTCCAGTGCAACATAGCTTATCAAATGCCTACAATGCCTACATCATGTCTCAATGGTTACTTGGGGGCACATCTGATGGTGTGAGAAAATGTCTGCCACCCTTGGCCTCACTGAAGTGGGTGATTAGGAGAGGATTCGGCATTGCATGAGTTATGAGATTTGGATGTGACATGAATGTTGTACTATCTCTTCTGATGCTGCCCTATGCAGTAGTGTGATGTGTTGTCAGTGAAAATGGAGGGGTGTTGGTCCATGTTTGCATAATGCTTACATGCATGTTCCGTCTGAGATGAGTGTTGTCTGGATTTACGTACAGATATTCCCAAATCTGGAATGGCGTGAGTGAGGGTGGTGTCATCTTGTTGTGAAGTGTGCTGGTGATACTGCGTGTGTGTTGGTATTGTATGTGGTCCATGATGGCATATGTATGTTTCTGATGTTCATCAGTAGTGACACTGCACTCAGTGATTGGATATGGCTGTGTGATATGATCAGTATGGGCCATTGCAGATGCACTTAGATGAAAGAATAGTTGTGATGCATATATGTTTGGTGTCTGCAGCTCTTCCTTTGTGATTGGGTCAGACTAACCACATGCCTGTTCCCATGACTTGTATTGTTCACTTCAGATGTCACCTGTATGGTTGTCCAACTTGCAGTGGCTTAAGCACTTCTTAAATCTAACCCAGCACCATCATTGTTTGCCACCCCCATTACTACCACCGCCCTCCCTGTAGCTCCCCACCCAGTTGCCCAAGCCCGCTCACCCAGGAGGGTGGGTGTCTCCTTCAGCTTCTGTGGGTCAGTTGACCACTGTGAATGCCACCAAGGGACTGGTAGCTCAAGTCCAGCAGAGCAATGCATTCCTGGAGGGTATTCATGGTGCCCTGGCTGGCCTACAGAGATCTTTTCAGGCTCTGGCCTCCACACTGTTGGTAGCCAGTCACCCTTTGTCTACCATCCCCCTCCACCACTCCTAAACGCCTCTTCCCAATCCCAAACGCCTCTTCCCAAACCCAGCCAAAGCACACAGATGCACAAGCATGGATCCACCTGAACAGTCAAGGGTACCACAAACAAACACATGCACCACAAGACCGACCACCGGCATGCACACAAACAACACCCACCGGCAGACACACCAACATCCACAACCTGCACAGACTCCCCACCCACCCCCTCCTTCAGAGACACTATACCAGACACACCTGTAGCCACCACTCCAGCATTCACTGATACAGCCACATCTCCTATCCTACCCACAGTCAGCACAATAGCAGACCTGCAGACATCTACCTCAGTCACCACATACGCAGCCACCACAACCACTGACACCCCACATGCAGCACATTTACCATACCTGCAGACACCACCCAAAAAGACAGTCACCTATCCAGCATGACATCTCCCAGCACCTCCTCCCCCATTCTCCCAAGACACCTAAACTCCTGCACTCACCCACCCAACAGACACCCAGGACCCACAAGCACTCATCGCATGCACTTTTACCCAAGACATCCACACCGAAACCTCCTACAAGCACTCCCTCTATCTCCACTCCTAAACCTTTTTGCCATGACCGCCCGTGTGTTTAAAAAGCATTTCCTCTCGGAGCTTTCCCTGTTCCCTGCTCCTCTCCCAGCCAGTGATGCCCCCAAACGGCCTCTAGCCATCCCCAACTCCAGCCCTTCCACCTCCAATTCCTCCCCTGCCCCCTGCTAGTACCCATGCCCCGCCAAGAAGTTGGCCTTACCAAGCACAAACCCAAGGACCCCCCTCCAAAGCCCAAGCCCAAACCCACTCCCCCAACCCCTGAGGTGCCTGCCTGCCCCCTTGAAGCCCCTAACCTGTGGAGGTAATATAGCAGTCAGGAGTCAAGTAGGGGCACACAGAGGTGCCATTTGTGCCTTTGGTATGTTGGGCTGGCCAAGTGTCTTATATATGGACATAGGCCCTCACTACGAAGCCGCGGGTGCCACAATACCGCCAGTGCTGGCGGTGTGCGTGGCACCCTATTTTGACATTTCCGCTGGCCCAGCAGAAAAGTCACATCAACATTAAAGCCGGCTCATAATAGAGCCGGCGGCAATGTTGATGTGCAGTATAGTGGAGGGGCCAGCGGTATGGCCGTGGCTAATGCGTCACAGTCATAATACACTGGCGGAACACCACCAGCCTGTTGGCGGTGTTACCGCCAGTGTTCCGCGGGCCGCCAGGGTCGTAATGACCCACATAGTTCCTTATTTATTTACATCCTGTTTATATTTATTATATCTGGGCCAACCATTTGTTGGTTCGATTATAACATGCTTGTCCTGGCTTTCTTTCCACATGGCTGTTGTGTAGGTAGAGGCTTTGGTTTGTGTGTGTGACATTTGTGTGTGTTTTGGTTGTGCTAGCTATTGTGTCTGGGCTGCATGTGTGTGTGTGTGTGCCCCTGCCATTTTTTTGCTGCTGTGATGGGTGTGCTTTGTGTGTAGAATATGTTTGTGTTTGGTACATGCATGTATGTAGAAGAAATGTGTATTGTTTGTGTTGACATGTGTAATGGTGGTGTTGCGTGCCCTTGCGTGGTTGTTGTGTGTGCATGTGCGTTTTTGGTGATGGAAATGTCAGTTGTGTTGTGTTAGCGTGGTATGACGATTGTTTCATTGTATGGCTGTGTAATTGTGTATTTTGATTGTCGGGTGTTGTTATGTGTTGTTGTATGTATGTAGTGTAATGTGGAGGTGTGTAATGTATTTGCTTCCGGAAGCATTTGTGTGTTAGTGCGGTTGTGGTGTCCTTGTGTGGATGTGTGCCATTGTGCATTGTTGTGTTGGACTGTACCGGTGCTGTGTATCTGTGGGTTGTTGTGTGTATAGCATGTGTGTGTTGGCAGTGGTATGTGTAGTATGGGTGTGGTGTGTGTATGTGGGGGGGTGTGTGTGTGTGTGTGTGCATATGGGTGTGTGGTTATGGATGTGTCATAGTCGCTTGCCGTCCCGTATGTGTATGTTATGTGTGTGTACTTTGGGTTTTCCATACAGTGTCTGGTAGGTGTGTGTACTCACGATTGTTGTCTTCGTCACTGTCGCTGATTCAGGAGCAGTAGGAGGACTTCCAGTTTGGGTTTCATGGTGGCTCTTGACAGGTATGTGTTCCAGAAGGTGAGTGTCTCCTTTTATAGAGTTGGTTTCCGCCAGTGTTTTTGTGGTGGTACGACTGCAGCGGAAACCTTGGCGGTGTGCAGCCTCGTAATGAGTCCGAACATGGTCCCCATCAGCCTGAAGGTGGCTACCGCCGTCTGTGGCAGCCTGACAGCACTGGTGGTACTGGCGGTAGTTTGGCTGCCTTCTGTTGGGAGGACCGCCATGATCATAATTTGGTAGTCTTCTCCACCATCCCATTGCTGGTACAACCCCCACCTCCTCCATGGCGGTCCTGGTACCGCCAAACTCTTAATGACCCCCTGTGTGTTTGCTTACTTACCTTATCATTATCAAACTCTTCTTGTAGAAACTTAAAAAAACATTGACCGCTTATTTGCAATTTTCATTTCACAGTCAAAGCAGCAATACTGTCACTAATTAACAGTACTCCTTACTCATCTTCCTTATTCAACCTTGGCCTTTCTTATGACCAGATTATGAGTTCCATGGCACTGGAGGGGCTGCAAGCTCAGCATGCAGAATTAATGTTACTGTGCAGTGACACCATGCCAACACCATGCAATTTCGAATTGAATGAATGCCATGGAGTGGGGAATTACGAATTAGGACTGGATTTACTGGTGGTAAAACCACATTGAATTTCCAATTCCATGGAGCTTTACACATACATTTATCACCTGTTCTGAGCAGGTGATAAAGTTAAGGGGGGCAATGTGGTTGCAGTGAGGAGGGAAGGAGGTGTGGGGAGAGGGTTCTGGTAGAGGACAGAAATGTATGCTCGCTCCTGACACAAAAAACAAAACAGATAATGAAGCATGTCTGCTGCTGCTGCTGTAGCTAAAGCCTCATGTGATTTTATGAGGCAGAATTACTGCCTGGTAAAACCGGGTCCAGTGTTCATACATCGCACAACCTGTGTGTGGGAACACTGGCCCACTCTGAATCTGGCTTAGTGGAATTCCATGTGGTAATTCCACTCTGCCTGACTCACAATCATGGCCTTAGTGTGGTCATTCAAAAGCAAAAGGAAATATGACCTCACTACTTGAGCCCTAAGAGAACTACCCTGTCTCTACCAGTCTATACCAAATTCAAGATGTAACACATCATATAAAAGGCAGATTCTGCTGCTGACAAACTTTTCATACCAGAGCACCTCTATGCCATACTTATAACAGCCTTGCTGCAAATCCAAAAAGCACAATAAGCAAGAATCTGAAACAACCCTTCTCTGTTTATGCTCCAAGGCTCGGGAACAAGCTGCCTGTAAAATGCGACTGTCTCTATCCCTCCAGCAAACAGGGAGTACTCAAGGATTATGTTTTAGACACTACCTCCCTCTAACTAAGTGACTGTCAGCCAATCTATCATGTACTCCTGTGGGAACCCATGGATATGTCACTTCTACCCCTGTGCTTTGATTTAACCTGCATCTCGTTTGCCCAAATTATTTGTACAATGGCATCTCCCCTTTGAAAATTAAAGGGCTCTAGCTTTATCTGGGGCTAGGTTCACACCATATAAACATACAAGAGTTGAGTCTGTGAGGATATTCTTGTAAAATGCAAATTATGCCCACAGAAGCATAGTATAGTCAGTGAGATTTCCAAACTAAAAAAGTAGTGGAGGGGTGTGGCCAAGGTGGCAGACAAGTACAACGTGACTCCGGTCCTCTCCTCCACCTCCAGCAGGCCTGGATGGGATTCCCCCCATTGGAGGCTATCCAAAAGTACTCAGTGCGGGCCCAAGGGTCCGGGAATACTCCCTGCATAGACCGACCCCTCGAGAGCCTGTGATCAGCACCTGTGAACCTGTGAAAGACAGGGAGCAAGGGAGACACCAGGACCAAGATGGTGGGCGCTGTCCGGCCATGTTGAGCAGCTACAACCCTGTGATTGCTGGCCCATGGGCACTAGCAGATGACTCTGGCTCTGTTGGGCAGAAGTATAACTACAGCATGCACCAAAAAGGGCAGAACCTTAAAGGACATGCTGTCAAGACTGTCCAAGGGGTCCAGTGGAAAGGGCTCTTCCGTAGTCAGCCGCGCAGCACAGCCTGAGGGAGGGGACATAGAAGGTCCGGTCACCTGCTCCATCCTCTGGGTGTTATCTGCTTCCCTCAGAAATGACCTTTCAGAAGGTTAAAAAGGATCTCCCCCAATAACTGAAGACGGTTCATAAAGATATCGCTGCCCTGGGGGACAGAGTTTCCACGCTGGAGGGCCAGGAGGTAAGCAGGGGCAAAGAAATCGAACAACTATAGCAGGAGATCATCTGCAAATAGATCAGCAAATAGATCTCCAAGCACATGCAGGAGACCTGGAGAATTGATCCAGAAGGAACAACATCCACATACGCGGATTGGCCACAGGGGCGGAGAACAACAATGTGGAGGCATACGTCCAAGCCCTGTTCGCCAACATCCTGGAGGCCCCAGACAGCTCAATCATTCAACTAGACCACACTGCTCCCCCCAGCGGATATAGGGGCATATTTATACTCCGTTTGCACCAAATTTGCGTCGTTTTTTTCGACGCAAATTCGGCGCAAAACTAACGCCATATTTATACTTTGGCGTTAGATGCGTCTAGCGCCAAAGTATGAGGAAAGAGCGTCATTTTTTTGCGTGAACGCCTTCCTTGCGTTAATGAGATGCAAGGTAGGCGTTCCCGTCCAAAAAAATGACTGCGACGCAAATGCGGCGTATTTATACTCCCGGGCAAAAATCACGCCCGGGAGTGGTCGGGGCAAAACACCCCGCATTTGCGCCTCTTTTTAACGCCTGGGTCAGGGCAGGCGTTAAGGAACCTGTGGGCTCAAAATGAGCCCACAGCTGCCCTCCCATGCCCCCAGGGACCCCCCCTGCCACCCTTGCCCACCCCAGGAGGACACCCAAGGATGGAGGGACCCACCCCAGGGACATTCAGGTAAGTTCAGGTAAGTATAAATTTGTTTTTTTTTTATATATTTTTTTGGCATAGGGGGGCCTGATTTGTGCCCCCCTACATGCCACAATGCCCAATGGCCATGCCCAGGGGACATAAGTCCCCTGGGCATGGCCATTGGGCAAGGGGGCATGACTCGTGTCTTTACTAAGACAGGAGTCATGTAAATGTCGTCTGGGCGTCGTTAAAAATGGCGCAAATCGGGTGGAGGCGATTTTTTAGCGTCAACCTGACTTGCACCATTTTTAAGACGCCCTAACGCCATTTTTCCCTACGCCGGCGCTGCCTGGTGTACGTGTTTTTTTTCCACGCACACCAGGCAGCGCCGGTCTGCTTGCGCCGGCTAACGCCATTCAATAAATACGGCGCCCGCATGGCGCTTCAGAATGGCGTTAGCCGGCGCAAACATTTTTGACGCTAAACTGCGTTAGCGCAGTTTAGCGTCAAAAAGTATAAATACGGGCCATAATGTCTTGTGTACATGACTTTTCAGCTAAAGAACGGATTCTCTGCAAAGTCCGAGACCTGCACTCGCTCCAGTTCTGAGGCCACATTGTCCCAATGTACCAAAACTTATCTGTCCTCACTCTACAGAAACGGAAAGACTTCCACCCTGTCACCTCCTTTCTCCAGGAGAATAATGGGGGTTATTCTAACTTTGGAGGAGTGTTAATCCGTCCCAAAAGTGACGGTAAAGTGACGGATATACCACCAGCCGTATTACGAGTTCCATAGGATATAATGGACTCGTAATACGGCTGGTGGTAAATCTGTCACTTTTCCGTCACTTTTGGGACGGATTAACACCTCCTCCAAAGTTAGAATAACCCCCAATGTGTCCTACTCGTGGGGACACCCTTTTCACCTCATCTTTTGGTGGGATTGGAGTCTCCACCAACTACGCTCCCTGAAGGCTGTAAAAGAACTGTTGGGGATTGCTGTAGACAGGGTGCAGCTATTGGATCCCCCAAAGGAGACTCAGGTGCCGTGAAGTGCCACAGGGGAAGAAGACCCTCAGCTGCTGAGAACTTCTGACCCAACCTGGAGACCATCGCACATGAGAGGAAAGCTGCCCTCTAATCATTTTCACAAGACTCTGACAAGTGAAACACTGGATGAGACCCACTTGCTCATGTCAGCTATGGGGAAGAGCGAGAGGGGAGGGCGCTTTCGACTGGAGTTGGCAAGATGAAGTCTAAAAGTTCTCCCACTAATGTCCCTGTTCCTGAAGATCCTACTAGTATCCCAGAGATAGCTTGTAGGGCCCAGGACACACCAGAGACATTTTTTTAATTGATGTTGTGTTTTTTGCTAAGTTAGTTGGGTACCCACATCACACTTAGGTCGCCCGTGCAGCACATTACACCCAGGTGCTGGCAGCAATGCCTTTGCACCGTATTTTGGCCCCAGGGGGTTTTAGGAGCCCCCGAGCACCATTTAGCATAGCTATGCTATGCCCTGCATGACTGATAACTTGCGAATAGCTTCCCTAAATGCTAAAGGGCTGAATAATCGGGTCAAACGGAGGACCCTATTGTCTTACTTGGAACAAACTGGGACTCAGATTTGCCTAATCCAAGAAACACACCTGATTTCTGCCGTCTGGCACCGACTCAGATCCCGTTTGTTTCCGCACTAACTCTTGTCATCTGGTTCCTCCAAGAAAGCAGGTTTGGGGATACTGATTTCCAGCAAATTCCAAGGGATAATAGGCGACAAGATAGCCGAAATCAGACGGAGACTTCTAGCCTACCAACTGTAGGTGGGCGGCCAGGCTTTGATCCTGGGATCCTTGTATGCCCCTAATGAGGGACTAGAGCCCTTCATGTGCGGAGCGATAGCAGATGTCCTGAACTCTGATTAAGAGGAGAACGTGATACACTGGTTCTCAGACCTTGGCCTTCAAAACATCTGGAGGCTACATCATCCCACAGCAAGGGCCTACACATTTTACTCACAGGCACATAAAACGTACGCCTGGCTGGACCACTTTCACTGGACAAGTGAAGTACAGGACATGGTGAGTTCAGTTGGTATGAAACCTCGCTCCCTGTCTGACCATGCCGCATTGTCTATAAACTTAGAAATCCTGCTCCTGGCACCCACCCACCATCCTTGGTGCCTGCGCACTCCACTCTTATACAAACCCGATATGACTCGCCAGATCCCGTGGGCTCCTAAAACATACTTGACTAAACGACAAGATGGGAACACGTACCACATTTCTATGGGCCGCTCTGAAGGCAGTTATACAGGGGGAATTTGTGGCTATATCCTCTGCAGATAATAAATCTCACAGGTTGAAGACAGGGCTCCTGCTCGACCAAGTAAGGGAACTGAGTTTACACACCAACGCACAGGTGCCAGAGGATCTGGCGGCAGCTGGAAACTGCCAGGAAACAGTTGGCAGGTCTAGACATGGACACAGCCGAATATGCACTCCTCCGTCTAAAGCATACATTCTACACTGGCAGTAACAAATGTGTCAGGCTTCTGACAAATTGTCTCTGAGTCCAGCATGTGGCTACCAAGGTAGTGGCTCTAGAGAGCGAGGGCGGGGAGATGATCATGACAGAAGGGGACATTGCGGCTCGATTTCAGAGTTTCTATGCCAAAATATACGCAGCTCAGAACCTCCAGGAGCATGCCCCAACTTAGTACCTCAAAGAGGCGGCAGTGTCGCAGTTGACTCCAGACCATGCCAAAGACCTGGAAGACCTAACTCGTATAGAGGAGGTAATTTCAGCCATTGCCTAACTCAAGCCTCACAAATCCCCTAGCCCGGATGGATTACCGGCCGAGTTCTATAAGACCTTTTGAACCGACCTGGCCCCAATACAGACTAGGTTGTTTATCTCTCTTGAGGATCCTCGATCAGTCCTGCCACAAACGACGGAGGCCTCAATCCCTGTCCTTATGAAGTCTGGCAAAGAGAAAAGCCAGCGCAGATCCTATAGACCTATTCCTCTCCTCAATGTAGATTTTAAGATCTTCACGGTATCCTGGCAGCAAAACGGAACCTGCTCATATATACTGATCAGACCGGGTTTATATTACACAGACAATGTTCAGACAATCGTAAACGACTCCTCCATTTAATAAACAAAGCACAACAGTACAACCAAAAAAACATGCCCTTATCAATAGATGTTGAGATGGTATTTGACCGTGTCCACTGGCCCTGCCTAATGTCGACCCTGGTACATTTTAGTTTTGGCGAACAATTCCGTGCCTGGATCCATAGCTGTTATATCTGCCCACGGGCCACAGTACAAGTCAATGGATACACTTCCCCAGCATTCCCCATCAAGCGGGGTACAAGACAGGGTTGCCCCCTGTCTCCCCTGTTGTGCACATTATAAATGGATTCATAAGCTCAACGGATATACAACAATCAAGATATCATAGGGATCCTCTTCAGAGGTGACATCCACACTATTAGCCTTCATGCGGTCGATGTTCTGGAAGCCCTCGACAACTCCACAGCCTCTCTGCCGGCTTTCTTCCAGGAGGCGAGCAGATTCAGTGAAGCAGCCAGCTTCTGCATTAATGTATATAAATCACAGGCTCTCAATCTCACTATTCCCTGGGTTCAAGAGGAATGGCTTTCCCACTGCTTCCCTATTCAGTTGGCCTAACAGTCAGTTGCCCACCTTGGGGTTCATCTTTCCACATCAATAGAGGCCACCGCATCTCTTAACTATGGGCAACTTCGCCAGCAAGTGGTCAAGGAACTAGCGCTATGGCGTTCTTATTGCCCTCCTTGGCTCTGTAAGATCGCAGCCGTTAAAATGACGATCCTCCCATGCATCTTGTATCTTTTCCAAACCCTCACAGTGGCCCCACCCCTGGGAACTATCTGGTTCCTTCAGTGGGTGCTTCACAATGTTGTGTGGGCTGACGGGCATCCTAGAATGATAAGAGACCTGAGCTAGCTACCATCGGATTTCAGTCCGGGCATGGACCAAGCCACATATAATCTATGCAAGAGGCGGGTTGTCGTGCGATGGGCCACTTTTTTAACATTGAGGGTCCCATCCCATTTGAAGGCCTACGGGACTCCTACAACCTACTGGAGTCAGAACGTCTACATTATATGCAGATCCAGCACTGGCTTCTCAACACCAATAATCGGACTGCAGCGGGCCGCCATATGACAGCCTTTGAGTGATGGCTTGTGACGAAATCAGACAACAAGCATTCAATTACCAAAATTTATGGCATCCTTCTACACTCTATTTCAGTTCCTAAACCCTCCAACCAAACTCACTGGGAAAACGAAATAGGCAGACAGTTTACACCTAAAGAGTGGAGTGAAATCTATTACCAGGCACGGCATGTAGCTAGCAATATGGCGAGCATAGAAACGGCTACTGAAATCACCTCATACTGGTATCTTATGCACGCCCGACTACACAGGGGTAACACCGTACTGGAGCCCCACTTCTGGCGTCATTGCGGCCACATGGGCACGTTTCTCCACATAATGTGGGATGGCCCCAAAATAGCTTCTTTCTGGAACCCTGTCCTGAATGACATAGAGGAATGCCTCAATACCACGCTACCACACTTTCCGGCCTATACCATCTTAGGCCTACCAAACACAGTCACATTCTCCCTCAAGGCCCGTAGAAGCCGACAAATCAGTATAGTCCTAGAGGCAGCACACAAAATAATCTTAGCCCATAGGGGGACTGACAGATTTCTGACACATACGAAGTGGCTTCAGCGTCTCTGGTACGACCTAGGGATGGAGAAGCTGTCATTAATGTTACTTTCAGAAATGGACCTCTGGAAACCATATTGACCAGAGGTCAAAGTAGGGTCCAAATAACATAGGTGCCTATAGAGAACAGGGGTGCTCCGGTTACAGTCTGCTAGCAGGTAAGTACCTGCGTCCTAGGGGAGCAGACCAGGGGGGTTTGGTAGCGCACTGGGAGGGGGGTGGACACACACAGGCACACACAATACACCCTCAGCGGCCAGGTGCAGTGTGCCAGGTAGGTGTTGGGTTTTGCGTTGAGGGCAATGGAGGGACCCGGGGGTCGCTCTGGCGATGCGGGCGGGGCGCGGGGGCTTCTCGGGCTAGCCGCCGACTGGGCTGGGATGAGGGCCGCCTGCTGGTCGCTCCTGTACCAGTAGTTGGTTCCTCTCGGTCCTGGTGGCTGCGGGTGCGGTGCTTGGTCCAGGCGTCGGGTTCCTTTGTTGCCGGGCGGCCGCAGTCGGGGGGGGGGGCTTCGGGGTCCTCTCTGCAGGCATCGCTGTGGGGGTGCAGGGAGGTCAACTCAGGGTGTCCATGTCGTTGGAGTCGCCTGGGGGTCCACTCTGCGGTGTTGGTTCTCCTGAGCTCGAGACGGGGGCGTCGGGTGCGGGGTGTGGGGAATCACGCTTCCGGAGTGAGGCGGGAGTCTCTTTGAGGTTGTTTTCTTTGTTGCAGTTTCTGTTCTCTGGAGGTTCTTGGTCCTTCGGGTGCGGGTCGGTCCTCTGGGTCCTCGGAGGTCGCTGGTCCTGCTGGATGTGTTGCTGTGCGGGTTCTTTGAGTCTGGGGACAGGCCGGTGGGGCTGGGGCTAGGTCAGTTGTTGTCTCAGTCTGTGGGGCTTTCGGGTCAGCGGTCCTTCTTTCTTCGGGTTGCGGGAATCTGGTTTCCTGTGTTCAGGATCGCCCCAGGGTGCTCAAGTTGGGGGTGTTGTTGGGTCTGGGGGGCAGTGGCCAGTGGCCGCTGTCCCTGGGGGTGGCTGCGCCCTCCTTGCGCCTCCCCTTTGTGGGGGGGGGGCGCATCCCTGGACCTATTGGGGGGGTCCTCGGAGGCAGGGTGGGGGCCTTTGGGACTCGCTGCTAGGTGTTGCAGTTCCTGCGGGGTGGAGGTGTGGGGCACCTCCGCCCAGTGCGGGCTTTGTTTCTCTCCTCAGGGAGCACGGAGGCTCTCGCCCCATGGGGTCAGAAATTCGTCTCAGTGGCGGGCTGGCACAGACCAGTCGGTCCTGCACTGAATAATTGGGTAAAATACAGGGGGCATCTCTAAGATGCCCTCTGTGTGCATTTTTAAAAATAAATCCAGCACTGGTATCGGTGTGGGTTTGTTGTTCTGGGGTGTTTGATACCGGGCTTCCCAGTGTTGTGTATGTGTTGGGTGAGGGGTCCCTTAGGGTGGTGGAACACGTGCTGCAGCCCTTGGGGACCTTCCCTGTTCACTGGGCCCTTGGTGCCACTGGTGCCTTTTGCAGGGGCTCATCTGTGTGCTGGGGGTGTGCCAATTGTGGAGACAGTGGTGCCTTTTGGTGGGGGAGCACTGGTGCTGAGGCCTGGTTGTCAGGGTCCCGGCACACTTCTTAGTCAGGTCGGCATCAATATCAGGCAAAAAGTGGGGAGTAACTGCCACAGGGAGCCTTTTTCCTACACCAATATTATAGAAGGAGTCAAAGACTACAAGTACCTAGGTATAACACTGTCTGAAAAGAACAGGTAGGGTGAAAAAATCGAGAAAAGCAGGTTTTGTCTAAAGCACAGTTCAAGTGCCATTGTTAAGTTCTTTAGGGTTGCAAACATTACCCAGTCTCTCCCGCTCTAGAGGCTTATGGAGCTCAGGCGCGGGCTGTTAGTGCTGCTATTCATGGATACGAACTGTGGGGCCATTGTGGAGATACAGCTCTTCTACCACCAGAAAACTCCTTTATTTGTTCCTTACTGTGGCTCCATAGAGCACCCCTCCTTTGCCCTTTCGCTTAGATCTAGGTCTACAGGAGATAAGCAACCACGCCAGATTAAAGTCCATTTTGTATTGGATTAATGTGTCGTCTGTCGAAGAACTAGCTCACTACAGAAAAGGACTGCGTGGTGTGATCAGTAGACCCCACGTGTTGAGGATCCCCTAGTTGAAGTACATAAAGGACTCGTTAAATAACCCAGCCTTGGGAGAGGTCTGGGAGAATCCAACTCCTTTCGCCCCTCGTTACACCCCTGTAGGAAGCTGGCTGTTTATATTGTAGGAAGCTGGCCTGGTGTGTGGTGGGTAGCTGTGGTACTTACACCTTATACCAGGTCCAGGGTCCCTCTATTAGTGAAGTGTAGGCAGTGTCTAGAAGCCAGGCTCTCTAGAGGTAGCTGTGGATGAGCAGCCAAGGCTTATCTAGGAGACATGCAAAGCTGATGCAATACCACTGTAGTCACACAGCACTTACATGCATGAAAGAACCACACAGTGTTACAACAATAAAAGTACTTTATTTTAGTGACACAATTACCAAACAGAACTAGTTAGGCAACTCTCCAGTAGGAGGTAAGTAAACACACTAAATATGCAAGAAAAAAGAGCAACCAGGGCACTCCAAAGTGATAAGTCCAAGATGAATAAATTTGCAGAAGAAGCTTTAATCCTTAGTGATGAGAAGTCGAATAGATATACAGAGATATTAAAGTCCATATGTTAGAACAGGTATATGAGAGTTCGGTAACAGCCAACACGTGTTTCGTCCTCACGGACTTCTTCAAGGCTGGAAACAAATACAAATTGGAACTCTTCACAAATAATGTCACTACCAACCGGTAGGTGCAATAAAAAATAACGTGTCAGTTTAGAATTGAAGTTAACAGCAAGGGAACATTTTTGCATAGAATGCATAAGCCCTTTAACGTGCACAGATAGTCAGAATAGAGATAACCTATTGTATTAAGATGTTGCACACAAAAGACTATCCCTCTATATATCATATCAGTGAATGCAGGCGGAAATAAGAAAGAAAAATTAATTGTGGTGAGTAAGACAGTAAAGAGCCACCACAAGGGAAATGAGTGCAATGAGGAGGGTGCTTGCTATCCACAAGAAAAAGGATAATGTTAAAGTTCACATCCTATGCATATAAGTGAGACAAAATATTACTGTTGATACGCCAAAGGTGATTCTATATATATATATATAGTGTTTATCCTCTACTACGGATACACTCTACGGGATAGTCCCTCTGCTTTGGAAGAGCATTCTTCCCTGTAAGATAAGGGACCCTTTTTTACTTTAATGGACTACTCATCGGTTTTTCTGGTAGGTTTATTTTTGCCTTCCCCCTCACCGCATCCCCGTTGCATTACTATTAGATTAGAAATTCACATTAATAATGCATTTTTTCTCTGGGTCTCCTCCGCAGATATAGAATCACCTTTGGAGTATCAACAGTAATATTTTGGTTACCAAAATGTTAGTCCTTGAGGTAATTTAACTCTTCTACGGGCACCATCTTGTCTCACTTATATGCATAGGATGTGAACTTTAACATTATCCTTTTTCTTGTGGATAGCAAGCACCCTCCTCATTGTACTCATTTCCCTTGTGGTGGCTCTTTACTGTCTTACTCACCACAATTAATTTTTCTTTCTTATTTCCGCCTGCATTCACTGATATGATATATAGAGGGATAGTCTTTTGTGTGCAACATCTTAATACAATGGGTTATCTCTATTCTGACTATCCGTGCACATTAAAGGGCTTATGCATTCTATGCAAAAATGTTCCCTTGCTGTTAACTTCAATTCTAAACTGACACGTTATTTTTTATTGCACCTACCGGCTGGTAGTGACATTATTTGTGAAGAGTTCCAATTTGTATTTGTTTCCAGCCTTGAAGAAGTCCGTGAGGACGAAACACGTATTGGCTGTCACCGAACTCTCATATACCTGTTCTAACATATGGACTTTAATATCTCTGTATATCTATTCGACTTCTCATCACTAAGGATTAAAGCTTCTTCTGCAAATTTATTCATCTTGGACTTATCACTTTGGAGTGCCCTGGTTGCTCTTTTTTCTTGCATTTTGTATTTTACAGCACATGACATAGGTGGCTCCCCCTTTTTCCGCCTGTGTTTTTGTGCATTTCGAAACCCGTGGTGGTTGGGTTTCCGTACCAGGTTGGCACCCTCCTTATGACTGCACGTATGAATTGTTACTCTGGACTTCTCTGTTTCAGATGTGCGACGTTTAGCATCAACCACCTTATGGAATAACATTGATTAATTGCAAACACACTAAATATGTACGCTAGTAATCAGAAATAGGCATAAAAAGCAATAGAAAAAGTGCAATAACAGACAATAGTGACCCTGGGGGACCCCCAAACCATTTACTAAAAACGTGGAATGCAAATGCAGGACCCCCACCCAAGTAAGTGGAATCTCTAGAGGGGAGCTGTATGAACTAGGAACTCAAAAGGTAGGTACCACTGTGCCACCCAGCGACCAGGAAGAAAGGAGTTATTTACTGGATTTTCTCCAGACCACCAAAAAGACCGAAAAGAAGGATAATGCACCACCTAGACAAGACTGCAAGAAACCAGCAGTATATCCTGAAGAAGGAAGACCTGAAAAAGAAGGGGACCAAGTCCATAACTCGTGAAAGTGTCCAGTGGTGGAAGGAGCCACTACCCACCTGTCTGTAGTTGCTGGAGTTGGTAGACAGTAGGACGAAGACGGTCAGCAATGCAGCCCTGGAGTCGTTGAAGAGTTCCTGTAGGATGTAGTCGACGTCCCACACCGGATGGAAGATTGCAGTCTGTCTGTGGTCTGGAAAAGCCGCCAACAAGCCTTGGCCAAGGCAAGTGTAGCGGTAGAAAAGAAGTGGAGCTTCTGAGGACCAGCAAGTTTCAGGGGGACATCATCCAGAGAGGGCAGTCCCAGGAGACCCTCAGCAATGCAGAGAGTCCACAGAGGCAGCCCCCACAGGAGGCCCACTGGAAGAAGACCCAGGAGTTGCAGAGGAGCCCATGCAGCACAGCTGAAGAAGGGTCCCACACCGCAGGAGAAGCACACCAAGGGCTCTGCGTTGCAGGGAAGAGTGCTGGGTGCTGGGGCTATACGGAGCCTGAAGATCCCTTGGAGGAGATGCCAACAAGTCAGGGTAGCTGCAAGAGACGTGGTGCACGGGGGTACTGTCCTGTGTGGGAAGGCAAGGACTTACCTTCACCAAAGTTGGACAGCTGGCAGAGAGGACCAAGGTGACCACTCCAGACTACCAGCTGTGATGCAGGAACCACGCAGCTCAGGATGAGAGGAGATCCACGCAGCCGGTTGCAGTTGCTGGAAGGAGCCAGAGAAACCATATTGCTGGGCGAAGTCGTCACTGTTGCTGCAGATTCTAGGTTCCTGTGGAGTCCAGTTGCAGTTCCAGTGGCCAAAACACAAAGTAAACGGTGCACAGGAGTCCAGCTGGAGTTTTGCTTGTCGAATCTGAGGACCCACCCAAGAGGGAGACCCTAAATAGCCCTGAAAGGGGGGATTGGTCACCAACCAGGTGAGCACCTATCAGGAAGGGGCTCTGACGCCACCTTCCTGACCTGGCCACTCCGATGCTCCCAGAGGCCTCTGCCCACCTTGGATTCAAGATGGCAGAATAAAGGAGCCCTCTGGAGGAGCTCTGGGCGCCACTCCTGGGGTGGTGAAGGACAGGGAAGTGGTCACTCCCATTTCCATTGTCTAGTTTGTGCCAGAGCAGGGACTGGAGGTCCCTGAACCAGTGCAGACTGGTTTATGCAAGGAGGGCACCAAATGTGCCCTTCAAAGCATACCAGTGGCTTGGGGAGGCTACCCCTCCCAAGTCATGTAACACCTGTTTCCAAAGGGAGAGGGTGTTACCCCCTCTCCCTAAGGAAATAATTTGTTCTGCCTTCCTGGGCCTGCCCTTTTCAAGCAGCAGGGGGTAGAAACCTGTCTGAGGGGTGGCAGCAGCCTGGGCTGCCTGGAAATCCCCAGAAAGCTCATAGCAGCAATGCTGGGGGTCCTCTAAGGAGCCCCCAGAGTGCATGGAATCAGACTTCCAATAATGGCAATAGTATTGGGATATGATTCTGACATGTTTGATACTAAACATGCCCAGGTTCAGAGTTATTATTATGTAGCTGGACATAGGTAATGACCTATGTCCAGTACACGTGTAAAATGGCGTCCCCGCACTCACGAAGTCCATGAAAATTGAGCTGGACTTCTTGGGGACTCCTCTGCTCAAGCAGGGGTGCCCTCACACACACATGTATCTGTACCCTGCCGTTTGGGCTAGGAGAGCCTACAGTGGCCTGTAGTGAAAAGGGTTCCATGCACCCTTCCACACAGACTACAATGGCAGGCCTGCAGATACACTTTGCATGGGCTCCCCATGGGTGACATAATACATGGGGCAGCCCATGGGGGACCCTTGGTGCCACCATGTCTTGGGTACCTGGGTGCCATATACTAGGGACCTAAAAGGGGGCACCATTATGCCAAATGTGGGGTGTTTATGGTCCCAGCAACAAAGTTTAAAGGGAGAGAGCACAGTCACTGGGGTCCTGGTTAGCAGGATCCCCATGAACACAGTCAAAAACATCCTAACAACAGGAAAAAAGTGGGGGTAACCATGCCAGAAAGAGGGTACTTTCCTATATATATGATATATCTAAATAAGATATATCGTGGAAAGAGTCCAGGGGTTCCCTTACCAGCAGACAATGTCTTGCTCTAACAATCCCAAAGTGCTCTTCTAGTGGGTAGTGTGGTCGAGCAGCCTTAGGCTTCTCATAGAGGAGTGTGAGACATTTGCAAACATACACACACAGTCAATAAATGTGATGCAGGACTCAAGAAGGAGATTCACACCAATTTACACAAATAGCAAGCATCTTTATATATTTAGGCACCAGAATCCGTGCAATCAGATAAGTACGTTTTACAACAAAAATATTTGCATGTTTCAAAAGTCGCCACTTTGTGCAATTTTCGGAAGCAGCAGATATATTCTATGAAGAGAAGAACAGGTACTACATTCAGGTATAGTACAGTGAGTTAAGGGACCAATCTCTTGGACTTAAGGTAAGTACTGGGCAAGGGTCAAGACCACACCAACAGGTACCCCCAGGTGATACTGGGGCGGCCGTGTGCAGAGGTATAGTACGGCATTGGGTGACCAATGTTAGTCAATAGATATCAGTCCAGTCGAAAAGATGCTACAGGTTGGGACTGGGGATCCAGTCGGGTGACAACCAACAAGGGGGTTCCAATCTTGAGATGCTCGGGATGTGGGAACACCTCGGGTCCTCCTCTCCATGGGTCAGGGGTAACAGGTGCAGAGGTGTCTTGAAGCATCAGGTTTTCTCCACCCGAGCACTAGCATTTGAAGAGCCCTGCATGCAGTGGCTACAGGAGAGGACTGAGAGTGCACAGTGGGCCTGTCCAAACTGGGCTTTGTCTCTGGAGGGCTGGGGGACCATGCTGGCTCCATTGGTCAACTTTAACTCTGGCTTTGCGGCATGGGTGCAGTGGTGCTTTCTGGTGTCTGGTTTTCACTGGTCCAGGGGCCTCACAGTTCTCGTGGGGTGCCTGCAAGATGCAGGGAAATAGCTCCACTACTCCAAAGGAGTTCCTGGGTCTTTGTTGAAGGCAGGCAGTTCTCCCAGGCTTTTGGAAGCACAACAGCTGCGAGCGAGATTACTTTCGCACAAATTGGCGGGAACAGTAGACAGGTCGGCAGGGCTGGGGGCCAAGTCAGGTGCTTCTTCCTTGGGCTTTGCTTTCACAGCTCTAGAGTGTCCTCCTTCATATGTCAGCAGGAATCTGCTGTTCTGGAGACAGGGGCTCCCCTAAATAATACATTTTAGGGGAGTGTAGGGTAGTAGCCAGTGGGCTACTTATCCCTGCAGTCACTACACCCCATATTACCACTTCCTGTGGGAGGTGGACACAACCCTGTCCCAGAGTTCCTAAATCTGGCAGAACCAAGATGGCATATTTCTAATTATTGTGTCCACATCAGGCAGCTCACCCTATAGGTGAGACTGACCTGATGGGTGGACACACCTCTCTGAATGCCAAATTTCCGACCTGTCCAGGTGCCAAATGAGCGCTGGGGCGGGAGACGGCATCTCTCCTTTGAGTGAAGCCAGATCTGCATACCAAGGGCAATGGACTTCTTAGAAGCCCCCTGCCTTGACATGCAGATTTGCAGGTCATCCTGTCCAGAGTAGGCTTTCTTTCTGACCGCCTGAGAGCAAAGGCTTTCACCCTTGGGTGTCAGAAGCATGTCTGCTGGTGGCAGCCTAATTACAACTAGTCAGTCCTCACACCGGTCGTTGGTAGGTTTTTCAGGGAGCACCTCTAAGGTGCCCTCTGGATGTATGTATTAATAAATCAATCCTTGAAATCAGTGAAGGTTTGTTAATATGAGATGTTTGATACCAAACATCCCTATTTTCAGTGAAGCCATCATGTAGCTGGGGAACTCGAAGTGACCAGTGTTCAGCACATGTACTTAAAATGGCTTCCCTGTTCACTCACTAGGTCTAAGAATTGACATAGCAGGAGTAGATCTGCTCATGCAGATATGTTCTCACATGTCATATAATGCACCCTGCCTTAGGGCTGTAAGGGAGACCTGCATATATCGCATGCAGTCTTAGGGTACATGGCACACAGGCTGTGTGCCTGGTCATGTTTTCACTTTTAGCTGCACCAAGACCTGCAGCCTGCAATGGCATTCTGCATGTGCCAGGTGAGGGTCCCTGAGGGTGGCATAATACATGCTTCAACTCTCAAGGACCCTCTCTGATACCCATGCCCTAGGTACCAGCAGTACCATTTACTACAGATTTACTGTTGGGGGAGGTATTGAGAAACAATTGTACAGGTTTAGGGAAAGAGGTCTGGCACTGGGGAGCTGGTTAGCAGGAACCTAGTGCACTTTCACTCAAAATTGCAACAGATTGCAGGCAAAAAGTGGGGGTGACCATCTCAAAAAGGGGCACTTTCCCACAACCGCTAATATTAAGAAAAATATTTTGGAAAGATGTCCTAAATAGGTGAGTGAACAATCTCATCTTGGGGAGCCTAACAGACCTTTTTTAATATGAAAGTTAATGGTTATTTCGAGGAATTTCTAGATTTGTTTTTATCACCTCTTCCCAGGAAATTGTACATCCAGCTGAGGTTGGGTAAACTTCCTCTGGCATACTTTACGAGTTGTTGGTGAAACTGAGTCTAGCTATAACCCATGCCCTATGTGTAAATTAAGTCAAGAAAATGCTGAGCACTTGTATTTGGCACTGTCACTTTATTTTATTGTATGTTATGGCTTGAAAATTGTTGCGCATTGACTGAGTGTTTATTGTTGAAAGATTGTTGTGTTGCTATGTTGAACACTTGCACTTTGGCATTTAAATCCAAGGGCTGCTATTTTATATGATTGATTTGTGCCTGTATTTGTATCTTAGCACTGTCATTTTCAGCTACGTGTAGTTGCTTCTCTTGCCTGATATGTTTTCACAGTTGATCTTGATGACTTCTTCCCAAAGACAAGGAGGAATTTCCACTGTGATAGGGATCATGAATGTTGGTATTTGATGTTCTTTTTTTATTCATTTTTATCTTGTGTTTTAAAGTTCTTTTTATCTGTATTGAATTGTATGTTGTTGATAAATCTCTGAAATTCGAACTGGCATGTAGACCTGCTCTAGGCCAGGGTTGGGTGCCAGCAAAGATAAACTGTCAAGCTGTTAATTATTTTAGTAAAAGAAATAGATTGGTGAGAAGGAATAGAATAAATGGAGAAATGTAGATAGCAGTGGTGTCCTGGCCTGCTGTGTAAAACACAGATTTAAAAGCCAAGTGCTTGCCTCCTATAGGGTTCTGAAGACTATGGATGGTGTCCAGCGACACCAGCAGCCCGCAGAGGCTAAACACAACTGGAAATAGTTTCCTAGCCAATGGTTTCCTGTACCACAGGCTGTATATCGCAGCACAAATGCAATGTCCTTGGTAAACTAGTAGTGAAATGAGGGGTGTGGATAGAAAAACAGAGGTTTTACAGAAAACTACTCAAGAGTTGGCTCTTTCCTTCATAACCACCATATTCAAACAACTATGAACTGTATATGCCTATGTTGATAAATGTTTTTTCAGATTATGTGTATATTTCTATTTATTTATAGTTTCTTTAGAAAATATGTATCGCTACTATGTCATAACAATAAAATACACACACACTCTTTAAACCTGTTTGACTAAGTATTTTTTACCCATGGTTCTAATTATGTATTGTATGTGCATATGTGTGTGTATTCATGTGTGGGTGTGTGGGTGTGTGTATATATATATATGTATGTGTATATGTTGTTTCTGTGCTTGGAACGTTCGTGGATCATTGCATGGCTCCTGGGTGGGTTGTTATACTAGATACCTATGAATTCCTGCTCTCATCTTATCACACTTATCTACTCATCATCATATGTCATGTCTCTATCAAACTATCCTCCATTCTCACTCTGACTCATCCCAAATCCCTCTACTACTTTAATCTCCTAAATAACTCTGCCTAAGCTCTTCCCTCCGCTTCCACATCTAACTCACCAAACCTCACTCTACTACTGTGACCTCCCACACAACCGTACTAAATTCTCCCGCAATTATCTCGCCCTGCTACTATGCTCTCCCTAACCCTTCCACATACTCTTCCCTCCTCCACCCCCCTTTACTCATCCCAAGCCTTTGGGTTGAGTAAATGAAGGATATACTCCCAATTAACACTTCTGGATTTCTTTCCTCCTCCACCCCTCCATTACTCCAGTCAATCTAACTAACAAACTCTCATATCTGCGGCTCAAATTAACTCATAATAATACTAAAACTGTACTCATTATTTCCCGATACTAATCCATCACTAATTCTTGTTGGGTTTCTGAGTAGCGTGCTACTCATCGAAAAGCGCTTCGACGCCTCGTCAGGGGTAGTAAGCGCTATATAAGTACTATTACAATACAATTAGAATACAATATAACACTTCTATCGAAAGACTTCTGCGAACTAACCTACCTCAAATATCTAGGACTTTTCCGACTTGTGGAGGAGTGAGTTAGCCCTTCATAGCAACAGTCCTACAGCTGCCACCCAGCACCATACACTGCATTCTAAGACCGAGCTTGTGGGTAATGGAGCTACTTGGGGGGGGGGGAGTCTTAGGGAGGTTTTGGGGGAAGGGTTTATTGTGTGAGTTTAATGTGTTTGGTTATTCAGTTTATACCTTATATAGCTGATTATGCCAACAGTCCCCCACCGGCCGCTGTTAGTGGTTGGGTGTAGGTGTAAAATATTATTATACATAATAAAAATAGTTAAACTTCAAAAAAGTAGTGGGTCGCACAGTGGATGGTTGAGATGGCACTGGTGCCCAGGTTTGGGATGGACTGTTGCCAGGAAGAGCAGGCTCTGCACTGATCTGTATTACATGTGCCTCTGGGTCTGATTTAGAGTTTGGCAGACAGGGTACTCTGCTGCAAAGGTGACAGAGGAACCTGTCCTCCAAACTCAAGGTCCACCAGACTGATTTTAAGTCAGGCGGAACACAAGTTTCAAGCCAACAGAGTAAAATTTACTTTCTGGGTGTAAAGCATCCTCTGACAGCCCAACTGAGTAGGGGCCATCGGAGGTAAGCCATCTGATTGGCCATCCTATTTAGAGTGAACACTGGGATCATTTTTCGTTAGCGGTCAACTACTGCCAACTATATCCATTTGGTGAGGGACAGTAAAAAAAATGACCCACCTGTGAGTTAACTCAATAAAAAACTTCATAAATGTTTGAAGGTCGCCTGTGATTTGACAAAGCCATCCATCAAGTTTTTCCTACATTGACAGGAACAACCATGATACCTCCTAATGTACAGAGATGTCCATGGGGCCAGCGGACAACTCTAAATTTTTGACGTGGAGTAGAGGCAGGGTGGCAGACGTAAAGGCCTCCACCACCCTATCTGCCTTTACTCCAGCCACCAAACCCGGAATCAGTTCCTCTGCCAAGAGTAGCACAGTGGGTAAAAAATTATGATTAGTAATGCTACCCCGAGTGAAAACTAGTGGTTCGACGAATTCATCCCATCACCTGTTGTGTGATTTAGTGCCAGCAGTATGTCTGCATATCTGGAGATTGGTACAGCTTTCTAAGCCTACTACTGCTAATGTTTGTGAATTCCAAAAAGTAGTAAATGTTCTGCCACTGAAGAAATATTACACGAGTGCAGACTTACTTCTTTTTTTACAACTGTTTCATATATATAGAGGACCCAGATGACCCCCAAAACTACCGGCCCATCTCCCTCCTCCCCTTCCCAGCGAAGGTCATTGAGAAAATCGTGAACAGCCAACCATCCCGCTTCCTGGAAGACAGCAAAGCGCTCTATACCTCCCAATCTGGGTTTCGCAAGAACCACAGCACTGAGACCGCACTCATTGCTGCTACAGATGACATCAGGACCATGCTCGACAAAGGCGAAACCGCAGCGCTCATCCTCCTGGACCTCTCCACAGCCTTCGACACCGTTTGTCACCACACCCTTCGAACACGCCTCCACAACGCCGGGATCCGCGGCAAGGCCCTCGAATGGATCTCCTCATTCCTCTCCGGCAGAACCCAGAGAGTCCGCCTTCTGCCTTACTTGTCCGAATCCTCCAAAACCATCTGTGGTGTCCCCAGGGATCCTTCCTCAGCCCAACACTCTTCAACGTTTACATGGCTCCTCTCGCCAACATCGCAAGATCCCACCACATCAACATAGTATCCTATGCAGACGACACCCAGCTAATCATCTCTCTCACGAAAGACCCCAAAACAGCAAGAAACAATCTCCACAATGGACTACACGCCATCGCCAACTGGATGGAATCAAGCCGCCTCAAGTTAAACACAGACAAACCAGAGATCCTCATCTTCAGCAGCAACCCCTCCGCTTTAAACGACTCCTGGTGGCCTACCTCCCTAGGAGCCGCAACCACACCCACCACCCAAGTACGAAACCTGGGAATCATATTGGACTTAGCACTCAGCATAACTCAGCAGGTCAACGCAGTCTCCTCTTGCTGCTACAACACCCTTCGCATGCTCCGCAAGATTTTCAAATGGATTCCAATTAAAACCAGAAAGACTGTCACCCACACCCTGGTCAACAGCCGACTGGACTACGGCAACGCACTCTATGCAGGAACCACGGGCAAACTACAAACGAAAATGCAACATATCCAAATGCCTCCACCCGACTCATCCTCGACGCCCCACGCCGTGACCACATCGCTGCCCACCTCAGAGACCTACACTGGCTACCCGTATCGAAGAGGATTACCTTCAAACTACTCACCCACACACACAAAGCCCTCCACAACAAAGGCCCGACCTACCTCAACGACAGACTCACCTTCCACACTCCCGCCCACCAGCTCTGCTCCGCCAGCCTCGCCCTCGCCTCCGTCCCCCGCATTCGCCGCACCACCGGAAGAGGAAAATCCTTCTCTCACCTCGCCGCCAAGACCTGGAACTCCCTTCCGCTCCACCTACACCAGACCCAGGACCTCCTGACTTTCAGGAAACGCCTCAAAACGTGGCTATTCGACCAGTAGCTCCCCCTTCCAGCACCTTGAGACCCTAACGGGTGAGTAGCGCACTTTATACATTTCGTGATTGATTGATATATATATATATATATATATATATATATGTATTGAAGTCCCTAATCCAAAACTTGTACGTTAAATTCTTATTGAAAACAGAACGATGAGAAAAATTAACACAGACACAACAACTCCGACTGAGGGCCCCCAGACCTAACTGCCAAGCCAAGAATGCATATGATAGGGTGGTGTCACATCCCAAACATTCCCTTGAAGCTAAGCCCCTGTATGCTCAAGGGCACTAGTTTGCCACACAATGAAAGAATAGAAAAGATGTGGCACAGCAACAACACACCAATAATTTATTCACTTTGCTCGACAAGTAGTTTTACAGGATTCAAAGATAGTAGGACATATTTGAATACGCATTAGGGGTGTAAGTTAAAAATCAATGGGGCATTTAAGCTCACAGGGATAGAGTCAACGAAAAGAGCTGCGGGAGAGCAAACTTTGGGAGCCATATCTGAAGGTTAGACAGTTAGCATATGACTGAAGAGGAAGAGTGTCTATATGTAAACATTCAATTGATTGTCTCGCGTTTAAGGAAGGTGGTGTTGAAACACCAGTATCTTGAGATAATTCTTGAGTAATTCTATGGAAGCAGATTGTTTAGTTCAGCAAAGCAAGAATTCCAAATAGCCAAATACAAATTGTTCTGACACTAGGATAATAAGTACGTTCCAGAAGGCCTGGGACCCCGCAATACAGCAACAGATAGCAGTTCATAGCTGTAGAGGATGGCTACTCAGGATTGAAGTTATGACCAGGGTGCTTCTAGAATCATCTTCAGTGGCGTGACGTGTCATACCTGGTCAGGGTTGGACTGGGACTGAAAATGCGCCAAAATAAAAGTAGCCCCCTTTAGTAAATTAAGGGGCATATTTATACTCTGTTTGCGCCAAATTTGCATCTTTTTTTTACTCAAATGTGGCGCAAAGCTAAGTCCATATTTATATTTTTACGTTAGACACGTCTAACTTCAAAATAGAGGAGCTTGCACTATTTTTTGGATGCATGCACCTACCTTGCATCAATGAGATGCAGGGTGGGCATTCCCATCTAAAACATTGTGCTATCACCATAGCTCCACATCTATTCCCCCATGCTAAAATGATGCACGAGTGGGAGGAGAGGCCAAATAATGGTGCAAAGCTTGCTTTGCACCATTATTTAACGCCTGGGTCAGACCAGGCGTTAGGGGACCTGTGGATCAATTTCCATGGTTAAACACCATGGAATGGGTCCACAGGTGCCCCTCCTCAAGCCCCAGGCACACTCCCACCCACCTCAGAGGGACACTGGAGGATGGGGGAAACCATCCCAGGTAAGTCTGGGTAAGTATTTTTTATTTATTTATTTTTTGCCATCGGGGGCCTAACTTGGGGCCCTCGCATGGCACATGGTGCAATGGCCAATGCCAGGGGACACTTGTCCCCTGTGCTGGCTATTGGGGTGGTGGGCATAACTCCTGTCTTTCCTAATACAGGAGTCATGTTTTTGTTAGTTGTGCGCCAGGAAATGGCGCTAGTCTGGTTAGGGGCATTTTTTTTGCCTCTAACCAGGCTAGCATCATTTTTTGACTCACAACCCCCTCTTTCCCTACCGCCACCCCACCCAGCTAGCGTCTTCTTTAAAGACGCTAGCCCAAGTTTAGTGCCAGCTTGAGCCATTCCTTAAATATGGCACCCGGCTGGCGCTGTGGAATGGCGCAAGCCGGCACTATACTTTTTGCCACAAAACTGCATTTGCGCAATTTTGCGGGAAAAAGTATAAATCTGGGCCTAAATACATAAAAATGTGGCCCTTATTGCAAATTGGTGCAGTTTTGAACTTGTAAACACACCACGTTTGTATTTTGCAAGGTATGAAAGAAGGGAAACATCCTTTATGCCGACTTTTTTATAACGAAGTCCTGGTTAACGAAAGCGGAACAACGCTTTCTTTAACCACGACTTCGTTATTTTGTGCCTTAACCACGCATGTCCTGAACAACGAACATGCATGGTTAAGGTACAAACAAGGGAGTCGGCTGAGGAGGATGATGCAGACGAGGCGACGACTCAGGTAAGTGGGGGGTTTTAGGTTTTGGGGAGGGGGTGGGGGGTCGGGGGTTTTAGGTTTTGGGGTGGGGTTGGGGGGTGGGGCGTTTTTGGTTTTGGGGAGGGGGTGGGGGCTCGGGATTTTAGGTTTTGGGGTGGGGTTGGGGGGGTGGGGCGTTTTTGGTTTTGGGGAGGGGTGGGGGGTCGGGGTTTTAGGTTTTGGGGTGGGGTTAGGGGGTGGGGCGTTTTTGGTTTTGGGGAGGGGGTGGGGGGTCGGGGTTTTAGGTTTTGGGGTGGGTTTGGGGGTGTGTGGCGTTTTTGGTTTTGGGGAGGGGGTGGGGGGTCGGGGTTTTAGGTTTTGGGGTCGGGTTGGGGGTGGGGCGTTTTTGGTTTTGGGGAGGGGGTGAGGGGTCGGGGGTTTTAGGTTTTGGGGTGGGGTAGGGGGGGTGGGGTGAGGCATGCAGGATCAATGGGTGCCTGTTACTAATGACTTTACCAGGAATGCCTTTACGAGGTGTTCCGACCTCGTTGTTTAGGCACCCGTTGTTTTGTCAGTCGGCATTCCGTCGTACAACCATGAAAGAATGCATGGGTATGAGCTTGCTCCAGATAATGTTTGTTGTAATATCAGGGAATTCAACAGTAAAAACAGGCTCAGCAGACCATAAAACAGGCCCATTAACAGCCAAAAACAGATCTATACAGTGACCTGTCAGACCAGTGTATCAGGCACTGCATGACTGCCCTGGAGGCCAGTCCGATCCTGTACCTGGTATACTGGTACACTTGTTTTGTCAGATTAATAGCCAATGCGACTTTTAAACATATACAAACCAGCATGGTCAGGGACGAGTGGAAGCTTACTGAAGAGCAAAATGGGCCTGTTGTAGTGTTTTTTTCAGTTGAGGTAATTCGTGACTGTGTGAGGAAAGATTAAATTAAGAAAAGGTTGATGCTGTTGGCGACTTTCTCGAAGTGCTGGCCGTACACGATGTGCTATTGTTAAGATTCGGTAATGGATGTTAGGCACAGTCAAAAGATATCGAACAATAATACTTGAAGATATTAGTTGCAAAAAAAACAGCGTAAGACGATTTTTGATATACACTAATGGATTGTTAAATTGAAAGACTGATGAGGCGATGTGCAGCGCTCCCTATGAGCCAGTGATATGATGCAGAGAATTCAGATTTGGGGAAGCTTCACAGCGCTTGCTATATTTTCCATTTTGGAGCGTGTCTCCAAGTTTTTTTTTTAAATTTGTGTTGAATAAGTGCCTAAAAAAAATGAAGGCAGATGTCACAGTCAACAGTCACGCTCTTGATAGTTGTAGATTTCATGGATGATATTTTAAGAGGGAAGGTTAACCCCAGAAATGTGGATGGTGAAATTAAGTCAAATTGCCTCTAAGGAATGTGAGAATGCATAGATCTGAAAGGGCGTGCACAGAGGCTAATTAGGGTTAGAAAATGGTGTGCAAATGGGAGCAGCAAAAATTCCAGAGAAGCTGTCTAGAACATGTTCTTCAGGTACAGCTCTATGCTCCATTCATCTCTGAGACAGTCTCCAATTTTTGTTTGAGGCAGGAGATTTTAAATCCTTAAGTGGCTCTGGGATGGATGGGAAGATACTGGGGTGACCTGTTGGTCTACGACAGAAGAAAAGAGTAATGTGAGTAAGGGGCAGTGATCGTATACCTTTCGTTTTAGTAGCAAAACCGTTTTAAAATAGTTTCCTGCAAGAAGCGAAGAGCAAACTATGGACTAACTTCATAAGCAGGAATTAGGGGGTTAAATATAAAAAGATTCAATTTGAACAAAGCGGTTGGAAAATATGCAGAGATAAATCAGATTTTGCAAACCGGCCTTTTATCTAATAGGTTGCTTTACAAAATAAGGAATCGCACGGGGTCACAGAAGGGCTTGTCTAAATAATATCCATTATTCATGTTGCAATTTGCTACCCTCTATAATTCGCTGCAATCATAGGGATGGTGGTCTGCAAGGAGCAGTAGACCACCATCCCTTTGATTCCATTTCAAAAACAGAAAACTTCCTTTTTAATGCAACTAGTCTTCCTTAAAGAAACAGAGGCTGCTTTAAAAAAACGTTTTCTGTTTGAAAAATTTCAGGGTGAGCAGGCAGTGGTCCCATGTAGGCAGTGGCCTAGGCGGTGCAGGTCGTTGGCTTCTGCCAAGACTTCCGCTCAACCCCCATGAGCACTCCTCCCCCCTGCAGGGCATGGCCTTTATCTGCAGTGGCATGGGGTTGGGTGCTGGGCCTCACTATTAGCAGCATGATGTTCGGCAGCATGAGGTTTGTGGTCTGAAGCCAGGCCCTGCACCCAACCCCTGCAGAGAGACACAGCTGACTGTGTGATGTAACAATGTAAAGTGTGCTTTATTAAGTAAGGCAGACCTATTAGCTTTGCGAAGGGTTACTGAGCCCATTGGCTTTATCAGGGGTCAGACTGTCAAGATATATAAAGCAGACCTATTGGTTTTGTCAAAATATCACCAATAATTGTAATCAAATGTATATTTTATAAACGCACACATTTAAAAAATGATTGCCTTAAAAGATTTTTACATTCTTGAAAGAAAACATCAGCATGTGGGTGCAAGAGAGAGACAGTGATTTTTTTGTTAAGTGGCTGACTCCTTTTTCATAGAGGGCTGCAGGGGGAGCACCAAGGCCCCGGTGGGAGTCAGCCACTTGCATTGTTGGTGGGTTCCTCAGTGCCCCCCCGGTAACCCACAACACCTCCACTATTGGGGGGTGGAGGAGGAGCCTAAAGGCCCCTGAAGCCCATGCAGGCTCCTCTGCAAGCACCATACTGTGGGCTGGTCGGAGCCAGATCCATTACTTTGCTTCCGTCAGGGCAGGAACAGCATTTTCCACTGCTCCTACCCTGTGGGAGAAAAGTTGTGTTCTCTGCCTGGACTCACCAGGCAGGGAATTGCAGTGTCCCAGGGAATGGTATCCTCAAGACACTGCAATCGAGCTCAGAGGGATAAGAAATACACTGACCCTGGGGATGGGGGTCCCAGACCCTCTAGTAGACTCAGAGAGGAGGGCAGCACATCCCCTCCCCATTATCAGATTACCAGTCAAAGGTGATGAGGACTATGGGGCCTCCTGAAGACTCATAGAGGGGGGCTGCATGAACCCTCCCCTTAATTAACTATTAGTCCTGGGTTATATGAGGCCCAAAGTGCCCAAAGTGCCTCTATGAGGTTGTGGTGAGGGGGACACACACTCCTGCCCCTAAATAAAAAAATCAACCCCTCGGGATGGGGTCCTCAAGGCCTAAAAAAGGCTCAGGGAGGGGGGCTGAGCACCTCCCACAATATAAAAGAAAGCAGCCCCAGGGGATTGAATCCCCAGGGTCCAAGGAAGGCTCAGGCAGGGGAGGTCATTTCTCAAAAACTACTAAATGGATTTACACCACACCACAAAAAGCACTCTTTCTAGACTCGCGCACCCGCGTCATGCACAGTCTTTTTATCAATTATGGCATTTCAAATAGTGCAGTTATGTTATCAGTTATGTCATAGAACATGTCATGAGTTATGTAATATGGGGGATAATTAGCTGTGCATGGTGAGAAAGCAAGTTATAGTTACCTTAGAGCACAAATTATAGTTACAAGAGATAAATATAACTATTGAATTTCATTGTTTTTTTGAGTTTACATTAGGTTGTCACTCAAACTTTCACCTAACGTTGTTTGTTTCAGTGAATTTCTAGGGTTTTTTAAATGTAAAGTAATATTTTATTACCACACCAAAACCCAATCCCGACCCATGCAGGGCCTTTGGCAGCATGCAGTGGGGAGGTTGGCCATAGGCAACCTCACTCTGCACACAGCATGGCCCACGGCTAGACCCTGTGTTCAATGCGCGCAGTCAGCCAAACCGTGGTTATGCAGGAACTTCGGACCTCATCCCACAGGAACCCTGGTGGGTGTCCCAGAGCCCACGCAGATCACCCACAACAAACTATGTTAGGAGCCATGGGGGGAGCCTAAGGGCATCCGTGCTGCACCAGCTTCATGCATGCACCCATCTTGGGTGCATCTAGAGCCATTACTGCTCCTGCCTGGTGGTAGCAGCTATTTTTCACTGTTCCCACCAGGTGGGAGCATTTTTGAAGCTCCCACTGGGTTGGAGCGGACATAGCTTCCCAGCCCATGCTGCAGACAGGAGGAAAACTACTGTGTCCCTGGGGTGGAGTCCAAGGGACACAGTCAGTGAGTCAGTCCTGGTGGATGGAGTTCTCAGGGCCTTAACAGACTTTGGGGGGGACACCTTCCACCTCCCCTTTTTTAAAGTATTGTTATGCAGTTACTACTAAGATAACAGGACTGCATATTAAGACAAAAGTACTTCAGAATGTGGGGGATAAACTCCATCCACACCATCATGAGCTGTCGGCCCAATTGCTAGGTAGCTCACAGTGCTTCACCTGGACCCCTAAACCAGCCAGTGTGGAAGGTGATCATGGCAAACTAAACATGACACTCTGACTCCTCAGGGAAGACATGGAACAGATCTCGCCCTTTCATTGTATTAGTCATGCATGCCCAGGTGAAACACAAAGAGATTAGAGATATGGTTACAGTACATTTATTTCAAAACTCACAATGTGGCATAAAGCATGTGAGCTGTAGAATGTGGCAGATGAAACAAAGCAAAGTAATAAGCATTGTAAACATGGTAAAGAGAGTAAACAACCCAACCACGGTGAATGTGATTCTAGATGTTCTAGAGATTATAGATGTTCCTACCTAACCCTAAGACTATGCTGAGAGCATAGTAGGTGTCCCCATCTGCTTGGCCAGATCTAAGGGATTAGCCTTAGCCCCATACAAAAAGACAGGGTCAGGAGTCGGCCTGCGGTGTAGATGGCAATCGTCTGTGGAGTGTGGTAGATTAGTGCCAGCAGAGCTACAATTCGAACACAGCATTTGCCCCAGGACGGTCATGGCTGTAATGCCTTCTGCTGCTTCTGGGTCAGTGCATCATTTATATAATAAAACCATACTGTATTGAAAGCACAGCTCTGATGCAATACTATGTCTAGATGTTAGAAGCTGTCTCCTGAACGGGCAACGTAAGAGCTAAGATTTTGTTTACAACGTTCCTAGCCTTCAATGAAAGTACTGATTACATGTTGTCAAAGGCTAACTAAACTAGCAACTGGTACCACATACTCATAGAATAGTATCATACAAGAAATGCATGTAAATGTCATTGCTAAAAGCTGGGTAGCTAACACAAATAAAATATGAATTATAAAAAGAACCTTAAAACATGAGGAACCAACTTGACTCCAAGAGGTCCTCCCAACACTATTGGCCCAGGGAGATGGGGTCCCCGGGGCCTTAGTAGCCTCAGGAGTAGGGGCCGAAGGAAATTCTGTAAATCACTGGAAGAAGGAAAACAGTCCTGTGTCATATGCCTCTGTGACCGGGGTAGGTCAATGACAACACGAAGGTAAAGGTTTGTGAGTTCAAGTGAGTTTTATTTAGTTGGTAAAATCTGGCGTAACATATAAGTGACTTCTGCTGTACTGTTTCCTCTTCGTCTGTCTTCCACTGGGTTTCACTTCTTCTTTGGTTTCTCTTTCTTACAGGGCTCCCAACAGGCGCATGTGAGAAAGAACAAGATAAGATATCAGTAAGTTCCTTTCCTTTATCCCCTTGTTCTTTATTTTCCTACTCTTCTCTCTTTCTTCTCTCTGCTCTGAAGTGTTTATTTTTTCCTCTCTTTCTTCTCTAGTGCTTTTCCTGTTACTTATCGTCTACTTGTGACTTTTCTGTCGTTTGCTGTAGGCTTCTGTTTTGTCTTCTTCTCTGTGTACAACTTCCAGTTGTCCTGTACTCTCTTCTTCTTTTCTCTTAACCCCCTTGGGTTATCTTTTCCTCTCTGTCTTTTAGGCTCTTGGTTCTTTTCTCTCTCTTGCTTTTGAACCCTTCTGTCCTTTATGCCTGCTTTTTGTTTATAGGAATTTATTTTTACTGTCTAGTTCCCTCGTATTTCTTGCACGTTGTCTTTCTGAGCTCTCTCCTTCCCTTCCTCCACTTTGCTGCCTTCCCGCTCCTCCCTGTTTGTCCTCCCCAACCCCCCTTGTCCTTTTATCCCCTTCTCCCCTCCCAACCACCCTGGTTTCCCTTAGCCGGTTTCAGGACGCACCTGAGTGTGCCACGCTTCTCCTGAAGCGTGGCTGGAAGTTTCGCAGTGCGCCTCCTGCGCCGCCGACGATGCTGCAAATCTCTTCAGGCACCCTCCTCCTGGTTCCTGCCTCTGGTCGAATCTCCGTTCTCCCGTACTCCTGCTACTTCCGCATCCTCCCTCCTCTCTGCCGTTTGTCTTTTCATCTGTCCTCCCCGACGCGTGAAAACCTCCTGGCTCCTCCTTTGATGCCGGAAGTTCCCGGGGATTCGCTGCCTCATCCTTCAGAGCCGGGTTAGATTCGGCAGTGCCAGCACATGTTGTGTTTACGGACGGGCCGCACCTCGCCGGCCCGTCACAGACACTCCCCATAGCGTGCGGCTGATAGAGGCGCTCTGAATCCAGATATCGGGACAGGTAATCGGCATTCGTCATGAGGGAGCCCGGGGAATGACGAATCTGGAAGGAAAAACGTTGGAGTGAGAGAAACCACCGGAGTACTCGAGCGTTAGTGTCTTTGTGTTGGGCAAGCCAGGTCAATGGCGCATGGTCTGTCAACAGTGTGAAAGTTCTTCCCACCAAGTACTACCGTAGGGACTCCACTGCCCACTTGATAGCCAAACATTTATTTTCCAAGGTGGGGTAGTGCTGTTCCCGAGGAAGGAGTTTACGACTAATGTAGACAATGGGATATAAAGCTCCATCCTCTTTTTCTTGTGATAGCACGGCCCCTAGTCCCACATCTGAGGCATCGGGTTGTACCACAAAAGGTTTGGTGAAGTCGGGACAACATAAAATAGGTCCGGATGTTAAGACGTGTTTTAACGTCTCAAAACTCTTTATTTCCACAGCAGAGAGAGGGGGTAACTTATTAGGACATGCTTTCCTCAATAAGTCCGTAAGAGGCCCAGCTATAGTGGAGAATTGGGGTATGAACCGACGATAATATCCTATGAGCCCCAGAAATGCCCGTACATCCTTTTTTGTGCGGGGATGGGGTATTTGGGTGATCGCCTGGATTTTCTCTATCTGTAGTCTAACGTGTCCCTCTCCTAGTATATAGCCCAAGTACTTAATTACTGTGTGGCCTAGTTTACATTTCTCTGGATTCGCTGTGAGGTTGGCTTCCCTTAGTGCCTGTAAGATGTGCCTTAGGTGCTCAAAGTGGTCCTTCCATGTAATGCTGTAGACCACTATGTCATCCAGATAGGCCGCCACATACTGGTGATAGGGCCTAAGTATCTTATCAATGAGTCTTTGAAAGGTGGCAGGAGCTCCATGGAGTCCAAACGGAAGAACTGTGAAGTGATAAAGGCCAGAGGGAGTAGCAAACCCGTTTTTTTCCTTATCCTCTGGACGTAACGGAATTTGCAAATACCATTTCGTTAAATCTAGGGTGGACATATAGCAGGCTTGGCCTAACCGATCTAGGAGTTCGTCTATGCGTGGCACGAGTCAAACTGTGATAAGGCGTTGACTCGTCTGAAATCAACACAGAATCTGGTGCTTCCATCCGGTATTGGTACTAGTACCACTGGGGAACACCAAGGGCTGGTGGATGGTTCTATGATACCCGCTTCTAACATAGCTTCTACTTCTCGCTCTTTGACTTGTTTTTTTGCCTCAGGGATATGGTATGGATGTTGTCAGGATACCGTGTTGGTATTGGTACGAGTAGAATGTTGAACTAAGGATGTTCGTCCAGCAGTTTTTGAAAATACGTCTAGATTGTTCTTGAAGAGGGTGTCAAGCTGGTTAAGTTTAGATTCCGAGAGGGCGGTGTTTATTTGAGGGTTAGGACTATCATTTCGTGAATGAGTTGGGAGGGAGTGGAGGGGAATGTCTTCATCAGGTTCTTTTGGGATATAAAAGGTGGAGTGTTCGTCCATGGACTCATACCATTTCTTCAAAAGATTAAAATGGTATAGTTGTTTCTGGCCGGTACCTTGGGGTATTGCGAGTCTATACGTGGTGGGATTGACCTGTTCTATTACTTCATAGGGTCCTTGCCATCGGACCAGTAATTTGTTTTCACAACTGGGCAACAATACCAACGCTTTGTCTCCCACCCTCAGACTACGGTAGGAGCTTTTGGAGTCATATAATCTTTTCTGTTTACTTTAAGCCTCTCTTAAAGCGGTGTGGGCTTTCTCCTATACTGTATGTAGGTTTTCCCTCAACTCTCTGGTGTATGTTAGGATGTCCTTGACCTCTTCCTCTGATTCCTCCCATTGTTCTGCCAACATTTCTAGACGTGTACGGGGCTGTCTCCCAAACAGCAACTCAAAAGGGCTATGTCCTGTGGAAGCCTGGACATGTGTGCGTATGGCATAGAGAACCAATGGTAGCTTCTTTTCCCAATCTTTACATGCTTCTGAAATTATTTTTTGGAGTAATGTTTTAATAGTCTTATTATATCGATCTACTAAACCGTCTGTTTGAGGATGATATACTGAGGTTCTTATTTGTTTGACCCCTAGGAAGTGGCATACGTCGGCCATAGGTCATGACATAAATGGAGTTCCCTGGTCTGTGAGTATTTCCTTTGGAAAACCTATGCGGGAGAAAAACTCGATCATAGCCTGCTCAATGGTTTTCGTATGCATACTGGGGATAGGTATGGCCTTGGGATACCGGGCCGCGTAGTCGACCAGCACGAGGACGTACTGGCGCCCTTTTAAAGACGGAGTTAAGGCTCCTACAATGTCTAGCCTGCCCGAGAGAAAGGGGTCTCAATAATAAGGAGTGGTTGTAGAGTGGCTGGCCCATGAGAGGATGGATTCATTAGTTGACACTTTGGGCATTCAGAACAATGTTTCCTTATATCCCCAAATACCCCTGCCAATAAAACCGCCTTAATATCGCTGCCTCAGTCTTTTCTCTCCCCATATGTCCCTCCCTATTATCCCCATGTGCTAAGTGTAGGACCTGTTGTCTATGTGTTTGGGGAACTACCAATTGAGACGCTTTTCCTATTGTTTTGGGGGTACTTCCATACAACAAGTTGTTTTCTTTTGTGAATGTAGGACCTACCGATTGTCCGTCCGGGTGTAAGGCCTGTTGCCAGGCGTTTTTCAGGGTGGGGTCTTCACGTTGTGCTTGTCTAAAATTTCCTACGGCTGTAAACACCTTGGCGGTATGTAGTGTGGGTGCTGGGATCTTAAGAGTAAGGGAGTTTCGGTGTTCCCGTCGTTGTTCTCTCTTCTGTTTTCGGCTGAGTTTTTTTCTCTGGGTTCTTGCTTCCATCTCGCTTGTTCCAAAGGGTGCCTCTTCCCACCAGGCGTTGTTTATATGCTCTTGGCAGGCCTTTTCCAAGAGAGGGGTGAAGTTCACATAGTCCGTACTGAGGATAAGATCCTCGCCCAGGTTTGGGATCATCCCTACAGTGATTGTTTTGTCGTCCCCTCTCCAATTGAGATGGACCATAGCTACTGGATAGAGCCGTTGATCTCCATGGGCGCACGTTATCAGGACTTGGGTTTGAGGGCTCCATTGTTCGGGTGTCACCAGATCCTGTCAAACCACACATTGGCTACATCCTGAATCTACTAGAGCTTTCCTTTCTATGTCATTCAGACAGACCTTTAGAGTATATTTAGGCCTCCTATCACCAGACCATAATACTCGACCCTTCATCATTCCGATCTCCGTAGGCTCCTCTGGTTCTTTCTTTAATGGACAGTTACGGGCGATGTGTCCCCATTCTGAGCAAAGGAAGCACTGGGGTCCAGTTGTGGGATGACTCGGAGCCATGGAGGTGGTAGGGAGGGCCCAATCTGAGCCATGTACCATCATGATTCGAGGATGTATAGGCTTCACCAGCCCTGGACGTGGGGTGGTAGTGATCGGTGGTTTAGAGGGGACACTGCGAAAATCCGGAGCCCGATGATAGGCACAGGCAAGGTCTATAGAGGTGTGGTTGGTTGAACTTGGGTGTTGTCAAACCCAATTATGCGTGCTGGGTGGAAGAGCTTCTAAATACTGTTCTAGTATAATATTATCGAACATCTCCTCTTTCGTGGTCTCCGTGGGATGTAACCATTTTCCCCCGGCATGGTGTACTCGGTAGTAAACAGTGCGGGGATTCTCCTGGTGTAGCCACTTCGTCTGTCTGAAATTAGCCCTATAACTTTCTTTATCTAATCCTATACGTTCTAGGATTGCCTTCTTTACCTCCGCGTAGGGAGTAGTCCCTCTGGGATTCACCGCTTGATAGGCGGCTTGTAGTTGCCCAGTGAGCAAGGGGGCTATGTATTGTCCCCATTTATCCTCAGGCCAGTTAGCAGTACTTGCTACCCTCTCAAAATTTGTAAAAAACGAATCGGGATCCTCTTGTTCTTGGTACTTCTAAAGGACACTGCTAGGCACGTTGGGATGTACTTTGGTGTGTGCAATGGTGTCGGTCAGCTTTCCCAAGGCAGTCTCATGGACCAATTGGTTGTTGGCCATTATGGTGGCCTGACTTTTCAGTGCTGTTTGCAGTGCCTCTCGCTCTTCTTTGGCTTCCTTGAGTTGTTGTTCTCAGAACAACTGTAGGTGGCGCTGCCCTTCGGCCAGTTGTGCTATCATGTCCGCCAGCGTGGGTTTCTCCTCCATGGCATCGAGTTTCGTATGTAGAATCCCACTTCTGACACCACTTGTGACCGGGGTAGGTCAATGACGACACGAAGGTAAAGGTTTGTGAATTCAGGTGAGTTTTATTTAGTTGGTAAAATCTGGCGTAACATATAAGTGACTTCTGCTGTACTGTTTCCTCTTCGTCTGTCTTCCACTGGGTTCCACTTCTCCTATGGTTTCTCTTTCTTACAGGGCTCCCAGGAGGCGCATGTGGGAAAGAACAAGATAAGATATGGTAAGTTCCTTTCCTTTATCCCCTTGTTCTTTATTTTCCTACTCTTCTCTCTTTCTTCTCTCTGCTTTGAAGTGGTTTTTTTCCTCTCTTTCTTCTCTAGTGCTTTTCCTGTTACTTATCGTCTACTTGTGACTTTTCTGTCATTTGCTGTAGGCTTCAGTTTTGTCTTCCTCTCTGTGTACAACTTCCTGTTGTCCTGTACTCTCATCTTCTTTTCTCTTAACGCTCTTGGGTTATCTTTTCCTCTCTGTCTTTTTGGCTCTTGGTTCTTTTCTCTCTCTTGCTTTTGAACCCTTCTGTCCTTTATGCCTGCTTTTTGTTTATAGGAATTTCTGTTTACTGTCTAGTTCCCTCGTATTTCTTGAAAGTTGTCTTTTTGAGCTCTCTCCTTCCCTTCCTCCACTTTGCTGCCTTCTCGCTCCTCACTGTTTGTCCTCCCCACTCCCCCTTGTCCTTTTGTCCCCTTCCCACTTGCGTCCTCCTCTTCTCCCCTCCCAACCACCCTGGTTTCCCTTAGCCGGTATCAGGACGCACCTGAGTGTGCCACGCTTCTCCTGAAGCGTGGCTGGAAGTTTCGCGGTGCGCCTCCTGCGCCGCCGACGATGCTGCAAATCTCTTCGGGAACTCTCCTCCTGGTTCCTGCCTCTGGTCGAATCTCCGTTCTCCCGTACTCCTGCTACTTCCGCCTCCTCCCTCCTCTCCGCCGTCTGTCATTTCATCTGTCCTCCCTGGCGGGTGAAAACCTCCCGGCACCTCCTTTGATGCCGGAAGTTCCCGGGGATTCACTGCCTCATCCTTCAGAGCCGGGTTAGATCCGGCAGCGCCAGCACATGTTGTGTTTATGGATGGGCTGCACCTCGCCGGCCCGTCACAGCCTCCTCTGATTATAGAGTGATATTAGGGAGAGAGAGGGCTAGAAGGACACTGCAGGTTCAGCAGTGCATTTCCTGGCATTTGACTTTTTTGGTATTAGTAAGCACGGTCTAGTCAAAGAGTGCATTGCCTGATGTACTCAAATATGGGCTCAAATATTTTGCAATACAAATTTTATTTTGTATTAATGAAGCAGTCCTATATTTCATGCTGCTTCACGAAAAAGAAACTGATAAAAAAAACTGTGTATTTACCACTAGACAGACTGTGGGACTGGTTTAGAGTTTGGTGGAAGGGGTAATCCTTTGCCATTGTCTGGTATACAGAAAGGCAGACTTTATGTATGTCAGTGACGGACACTATATTGGCCCCATCACTGAGCAACTCCCCAATGACCGAACAGAGAGAAAGGGCCATTGGAGGCTTGGCAATTCGACTGCCCCAGATTTAGAGAGGGTAGTTGAATGGCCAATTTTCACTGCCCCTTACCACAGGTAAAAGCTGGCAGTCTGGCCAAAGACTGAACTCTTCCCCTTCATACACTGCATAGCTAAAACTGATCTGGATGTTCCAGTTCAATGAGCAGAGAACTAGGTGAAATATCTGGGGGCTATGCTTGATAGAGACAAGTAATCCTTTCTACGGTTGAACTATGGCCCAGTAATAGACAAACTGACAGTCCAAGTAGAAAGTTGGCTAAAACTTTCCCTCTCCTTGGTAGTATATTGGGCTATAATAAAGATGTTTGTCCTCCCGAAACTACATTGTTAATTTTTTTAGAAATGGGGTCTCTAGTTGGCAGTCGGTTTTCACCCTGTCCAAGTAGGGACCCTCACTCTAGTCAGGATAAGGGAGGTACCCACTCAGATAACCCCTGCTCACCCTCTTGGTAGCTTGGCAGAAGCAGTCAGGCTTATCTCAGAAGCAATGTGTAAAGCATTTGCACATAACACACAGTAATAAGTGAAAACACTACAAAAGGACACCACACCAGTTTTAGAAGCCAATATTTATCTATATAAAACAAGACAAAATTTGATAAAAATCCAACATACAGTAAGAAAAATATGAGCTCTGCAAGATTTACTCAAAACTACAGTTCCTTGAAGTCGATAGCTCCACCTGGGACTATGACGGCGTCGTGATCAACAAAACCAACAGTTCAGGCCGGCTGCAGCATTGTGGGCCAGCTACGGTGTCAGGAAGACCCGCAAACAATACCTGGATTTGCAGGGCGTCATGATCCTCGCGGTGAGCTCCGGAGAGCGGCGTCACTGACGTCGTGGTGTTGGTTCCGGAGTCGGTGCAGGAGTCATCGGGCCCTTCAGGTCACATGCATTGCAGATCGAACTCCAGGCTGATGAAGTGGATGGTGTCGGGGCTGCGGTGCGAAGCGGGAACGATGCAACGTGCGGTGTTCACAGGTCACAGGGCAGGCAGCGGCTCGGCGTCGGTGAGACCAGAGCTGTGGTGTGAAGCGAGGCGGTGCGACGTGTGGTGTCCACAGGTCACGTGCAGGCAGCGGCTTCGTTGTTGCTGAAGCGCTGTCGTCGGTAGGCTCAAGCCAGCGGTGCGGGACGGGACGGTGCTTCGTGACCCTCACGAGCAGTGTCCACGGTGCAGGCAGGATGCCTGGTGACGACATAGGAGTCATTGGTGCTGGTGTTGGTGGACCGGGGCTGCGGTGCGAGACGGTGCTTTGTGCACCTCACGAGCAGTGTCCACAGGCCACGGTGCAGGCAGCGGTGCCGGTGTCAGGAGCGTCGTCGTCGGGGATGCACAGGCTGCGGTGTGAGCAGGCGATACCAGAGTGCTGGGGCCACAGGTGCAAGCAGCTGCTTAGTGAAGTCATCCAATGACGGCCAGGGTCGCGGTGCGAAGCAGGGCAATGCGACTCCGTGTGGCGTCACAGGTCACGGTGTAGGCCAGTGGCGTCATTGGCGGCGCTGCGGTGGGATCTCCTCTTGAACAGCACAAAACACACAGTTCCCAGTGCTGCGGGTCGAGGAAACTGAAGTCTTTGGTGTCCCTGATCCTTCCAACAGGAGGCAAGCTCTACTCCAAGCCCTTGGAGAATTTTCTCAAGCAGGACACACAGCAAAGTTCACCCTTTGCATTCTTTTCAGGCAGAAGCAGCAACTGCAGGCCAGTCCAGCAAAGCAACACAGCAGAGGGACAGTCCTCCTCCTTCAGCTCTTCAGCTCTTCTCCTGGGCAGAGGTTCCTCTTGATTGCAGAAAGATTCTAAAATTCTGGGGTTTGGGGTCTTCTTCTTATACCCAGTTCTGCCTTTGAAGTTGTCAAACTTCAAAAGCAAAGTATCAAGTCTTTGCAAGATCCTTCCTTGTCCAGACCAGGCCCCAGACACTCACCAGGGGGTCAGAGACGGCATTGTGTGAGGGCAGGCACAGTCCTTTCAGGTGTGAGTGACCACTCCTCTCCTCCCCTCCAGCACAGATGGCTAATCAAGATATGCAGGCTACACCCCAGCCCCCTTTGTGTCACTGTCTAGAAGGGAGGTGTGAATAGCCCAACTGTCAAAATGACCCAGACGGAGAATCTACAAACAGGCAGAGTCACAGAATGGATTAGGCAAAAAAATGCCCACCTTCTAAAAGTGGAATTTTCAAACTAACAACCTAAAACCCAACTTCACTAAAAGATGTATTTTTAAATTGTGAGCTCAGAGACCCTAAACTCCATATTTGCATCTGCTCTCAAAGAGAATCTGCACTTTAAAGATATTTAAAGGCAGCCCCCATGTTAACCTATGAGAGAGAAAGGCCTTGCACAGTGAAAACCAAATTTGGCAGTATTTCACTGTTAGGACATATAAAATACACTAGTTTATGTCCTACCTTAAACATACACTGCACCCTGCCCATTGGGCTACCTAGGGCCTAACATAGAGGTGCCTTACATGTAGCAAAAGGGAAGGTTGAGGCCTGGCAAGTGGGTAGTCGAACTGGCAGTTTAAAACTGCACACACAGACACTGCAATGGCAGGTCTGAGTCATGTTTACAGGGCTACTAATGTGGGTGGCACAACCAGTGCTGCAGGCCCACTAGTAGCATTTGATTTACAGGCCCTGGGCACCTCTAGTGCACTTTACTAGTAAATCAAATATGCCAATCATGGTTAAGCCAACCAACAGTACAATTTCTATAGGGAGCACTTGCACTTTAGCACTGATTAGCAGTGGTAAAGTGCTCAGAGACAATAAACCAGCAAAAACAGACCTAAAAAAATAGGATGAAGAAGGCAAATAGTTTGGGGATAACCCTGCAAAAAGGTTCATTTCCAACAATTTGTATACCTATTCCACTCACTAAAGTTTTTCTGTACACTCAAAAGCCTATTAATAAAATAACATTAATTTGGACAGGTGAACAACCCGGGGTCAAATAGGATACGCTGATTCTGCCATGTGAATGAGGTGGATTCGAAATTCCAGGATCATAACTGTATTACCTGGTGGTAAAATACAATTTACTAGGCACCCAGATGCAAGGTCCCATATCTCAGGCTGGGAAATATCAAACAGAGGGAACACTGTTACCAGCATTTCTAACGAAAGGCCTACCCAGAAACCCTAATGAGATTAAAACAATCACCACTATATGTTGGGCATAGAGGTAGTTGAGTCAGAGAAAGGGATTGTACTCAACTGCATTTCAGCTAGGGCAGAATCCTCTTCTGCCCTTCATGGGGGAGTGCCTGGTACAAAAAGTAATAAGGAGATTCGGATAACAAGACTTTGGAGCTCTTTACCAGCCGGGAATAGGGAATATATCTTCCACTTAAGCACCTATAAACGGAGCACACCAAGACCCAGATTTAAGAGGGCCTAGCGCCATTCCAGCGCCACATTAGCGTCATTTTTCTATGCTAATGTGGCATTGGAATGCCAGAAACGCCTCACCATATTTGCAAAGTGGCGCAATGCTTGTATCCCACCACTTTGTAACCCCTTGGCCACATTATGCCTGCACCAGGCATAATGTATCCAAGGGGGGCATTCCAGCACTAGAGAGGGTGAACAAAGAGCGCTAAGAAATCTAAAAGATTTCTTTTTTGCCATTTTAATCAGTATTTTTAAATCCTGCTAAAAGCAGGCGTTAAAGGGAGGCTCCCATTGTTTTTAATGGGCCTCTGGGTGCTGAGCAGGATTAGCGTCAAAATGTATGACGCTAATCCTGCAAAGCACCGGACTAGAGACAAAAATCATGACACTAGTACCCCTGACTACCGCAATGGTGCACCGTATTTTAAATACGGTGCACACTTGGTGGCATTATGGGGGTGCTAATGGGTACAAGAAAAGTGGCGCTGCACTAGGTGCAGTGCCACTTTTCACAAATCTGCCCCCAAGTCTCCATTAGGTCAGTTCATGTACACCAGACTCAGACACACAGTGCAGGAACAGATACCCAGGTTTCTAGAAGAACCCAGGGATTTCACTCTTTGCCATCTCATTTGGTCAGCATATGCTATGCCCTGAGTTGTCAGATTATACATGGCATGCTCTCAGTTTAAGGAATGCTGATCCACAGGCACTAGAATGGCGGGGGGCACAGACCCGGGAATAGATCACAGACGAGCAGTGGACGTATTGCTGCATGCAAACCAAACCAGTCTCATGAGCCACTGACATAAATTACTCTGTTTTAAGTTATTACATCATGCATATACCACACCAGATAAACAAGCACACATAGATAAAACTAGGTCTCACCGTTGCCCCCAGATGTAATCAATACCATGCCGGATTTACACATTTGGCATGGGCATGTTTTTCCATACAAAGTTTTTGGCAGAATGTCATTACAGTGGTGTCTGAAATAATGGGAAGTAGAGCAGAACTGCAGTCATTAATACTATTGCTTGGCTTTGATAAGAATATTCCATTTGGAGTATGTCGGTTGTAGTCGCAGCACGCAGAAGGGGCTGGGCTGCGCGGGGGGATAATAAAAATTACATTAGTAAAAAAAAAAATGTAAAATACACCTACCTCCATTGCCGCCGCACCGCTCCATCCACTCCTCTGCTTGCTGCAAGCACAGGCTCACAGCCTGCCCCCTGCGGCCAATCCTGACGCTGCTCAAAGCAGCGTCAGGATTGGCTGGAAGTACCCAGCCAGGGAGCTCCCAGGCAGACTGGGAGCCTGTGCATGCTCTACTGCCTACTGCGCATGTGTGTTTGGCCGGCCCGAATTGGCCGACCAAACAACATGTGCACTCCCCCTCAGGGCTTGTCACAAACTGTGGCCCCACCCCTTTTACCAAAAAACGGTAATAAAAACAGTTTAGTACCGTTTTTGGTAAATGGTTTGCAGCTGCCACTGCTGGTGGGGGGCGACTCTCCTCTGCCCTAATGGAGGAGCTGCCCCTGCTTGGTGGCCAGGGAAAGCCATCGAACTGGCCAGGAAAAGGATTGCTATGAACTGGTGCAGAAAAAACGCTCTGGCAAAAAGTCTGTCTCAAGGACCACAAGGTCCATGTAATGAAATGCGCGAGACATTTGTCACCCTCCTGCCACCAACTTCAAGACCCAGAGTACATGGGGGACTTTACAGTTATATTTAGCCGAAATGGGAGATGAAGATAATACACCATCAACTGACCCACCATTGTAGGGGAGATGACAATACTTCTTTGTTTCACAGGAGAAATTTTGAGACTCAAAATTCAATATCCACTAATGAAATGCAGACCCCATATGTATGTTATTTGTCTAATACTTAATTTCAACTATATACATGGTAACAGACAGTACTTTGAGTGATGTCAAATGTAAGGGAATAGTAACCATATCCGGACAGTGACAGCCCCTTTGTGTATATACATTCCTCTGCCTCAGCCTTTTTCTAAATTGTAATTTGAGCTGGTTGAAGATGTAAAGTGAATAATTAGTGATAGTGGGGTTGAGAAAGAGTAATCACTTCCTGTTTACAAATATTCTTGTACTATGACGTGTATTTCTAGTAAATCTTTAAAATAAAAAGCTGGTTGTTAGGGGCACTGAAAACAGCCACATGACCCCCCTCCCCCCAACACCATAGGAGACAAGGTGTGGGAGTCATTAACTTTTATATTTTGAAAAACAAATACCCACTTTTCGATTTTGTTTTTGAAAATATAAAAGCATGTTTAAAGTTGGAATGACAGTACCATCATTTTGACGGAACCATCCGACAAACGTTTGAGACATTGACTACAACCACCATGACTGCGGTTCCTGTTGATGCAAATAGATGTCTGTTGGGCATCTCTAAATTCGGAGTACGGTTGCTCTGAACTCTAAATTAGACCATATATCTTATAAAAAGTTCAAATAGATCCAGCCCAGGTGTGTGGGCACCATATTGTGTACGCAATAAAGCGTCATATTAATAATGACATGTAACGCTATCAGTAATTAAATCTGTGATCACCAAATGAGATCTGCATAGTTAGCAACATTTTAGGTGCATATGTGGCTGAGGGTATTGAAATAATGGGTACAAGTAATGAAAAAGCAATTACTGTGAGTGGTCAGGTGCACTGGTTTCCACAAAATTGCCAGACAAATTAATAATAGCCCAAGGTAGGTAGATGGGGTTGCCTGAATGTCTCCACAACTATACTGCTCTCTTGATCAGGTCTAGTGCACATGCGGAAGCTGTTAGACCTGACACCCTTGGGTGGTAGTACCCCAAACCTTTGGCCTTCACCCCTCCTGTTTTGCTAAATTCATTTTTGTTGGCTTTAGGACTCTCTGCACTTTAAAACGACTAACCAGTGCTAAAGTGTGAGTGCACTCTCATTAAAACCTGGTACACTTGGCCTACACCTAATTGGCATATCTAGTTTACATGTAAGCCCCTTGCAAGGTGCGTGGCTAGCCTGGCCAGGATGGCGGACGCATGAAATCGCGGCTCCGTCTGGGCCTAGCATTAATCCTCACTAAATCAATCCCGCTTGGGGCTGGAGACGGGAATCGGGGAGCGAGCGGCCACTGTGACACTGGGTGGTGCCGCCCGGGACCGTCTGCTGGCCTCTGGGGGCATGACGCGCGGAGAGTGGGAGGAGAGGGGAGCCGGCGGCCTCGTTTGGGAGGAAATCTGCTGAGGGATAGCGTCCTGTCCTGGAGCACGGCGCACAGGAGGAGGAGCTGGCGAGGCGGTCGGGCCACAGGAGTGCGTAACCGGAGGGTGCAGCGGGCGGCAATCTGTGACCTTTGAGATGGGAGGGGTGCCGCGGAGGTGCTGTGGCCCCTCCCCCCTCTCCCCTTGCTTATTGCTTTCCTCCTGGAGCGGAGCCGATGAGGAACGGAGGATGCTGGGGGAGTCCTGGGCCAGCCGAGTGACCCGATAGAGGGAAGTAGAGCGGGCGGCAATCGGAGGAGGACAGAGGGAGACGCTTCTGAGGTAGCGCTTATCCTGGGCATCCTATCACACGCAGGGTGTGGCCTGCGGCGACACACTAGTGGAGTGTTCCCGGAGTGAGCAGGAAGCTGCTGACCCCCTGCAGGGGCATCCGGACCGGGCACAGGCTGATCAGGTGAGATGAATGCAGATAAACCCTGGCTGGCTATGGTCTGATCCCACGTACCCGCCCGCTGGCCCATAAAAAACTGCGGGGTGCTGATCAAAGTGGGGAGTACCTCTGGCTGTAGCTCTGGACTTTTGGGGCACCATGGTGCCGGGCCGCATGAACCTTTGGTGCACCGCCCCCACGAATCGAATGACCTCCAGAAGCCGGAGTAAGGGCAAGGTACAAGCCCGCAAACACACGGGTGAACTAAATCAAGGGATCATGGAGGGTCCAGTACAGCCTCTAATGCAGGCCACCCTGGACAAGATTTTAGGGCAATAAAAGACACCAAGACGACGCTCCTACACGACATTGGCCCAGTGGCAGTGGAGGTGGGCCTGTTGAGGGCGGACCACCAAAAACTAGCTGATAGGGTCCAGGAGACGGAGACTGCGCTGACATAACTTTCACCATGGCCGGGGGAACTCGCGGCCACGGTGCAGCAGTTGACAGGCCGGGTCCAATGCCTGGAGCGTAGAGTGGAGGAGGTGGAAGGCCGAAGCCTCAGGAACAATGTGAGATTTGTTGGTCTCCCCGAAAGTGCGGAGGGCACGGACATGGTGTCTTTTTTGGAGGGGTGGCTGCGTTCAGATGTGGCCCCAGAGCAACTTACCCCTTTCTTCACACTGGAGCAAGCGCACCGGGTGCCATCGAGACCTCTGGCCCCAGGGAGACCACCACGGGTGGTTGTGGCTAAACTACTGTACTGTAAGGACAGGTATGTGCTGCTGCAGAGGGCCAGAGAGACTGGGCCCTTCAGGGTGGCAAACGGATTGGTAACTTTATTCCCGAACTTCACTGTGGAGGTGCAGAATAAGCGGGCTTCCTTCATGGCGGTGAAAAGGGCGCTCTGGGAGGAGGGGATTCAGTACTCCCTTCTGTTTCCGGCCCGATTGAGGATGATATCTGAGGACCTTACCACCTTCTTTCAGACGAGGCGTGGGACTGGCTGGAGGCACATGGGACTGGAGGGGGCTGCCGCGTCAAAATGGACCGCGCAGAATGCCGGGCCGTAGAGGTCCAAGAAGACAGCGAAGCAGGCATCGTTTGCACACAGAACCGACCCCGGCCCAGAAGGAATCTGCAAAGAAAGCGGCCTTGGAGGCTGTGGCATCCAGGTGGGGAGTGAATTCTTTGGTGGAGGCCAGCGAGGGGGACTCGGACCCTGCCTCTGTTTCCTCGTGGCGGGCTCCCGCCGCTCTGATGGAGCTCCTAGGGTGACCTCTCAAACCGCAGATGAGCTGGGTTGAAACAGACTTTGCTGCACTGGCCCCAAGGTGAGGATGGTGACTTGATTATGAGGCCCTGATGGCTATGGACCCCCCCATTGGTTTCTCGGCTACCAAGGGGGGAATGGCAAGAACTCTGACTGACTACTTGTTTTGGTTCTGCTCTTGCACTGTTAATTGGGTGACCTACGATTGGAGAAGTGTTGTGGGGATGGGGAGTTATGATCTACAGTTTTGTGTTTTGGATATGCGCAAGGGGTTGAAATTCACCTGTTCGAAATTGTTATTGACGATTGGGGAGGTGGGGAGGTGGGGGGCAGGGGCTGGGGCTGGAAGTTATGGGAAGGGTGGGCGATCCACCTTGGTGTAGCCACAATGAAATGGCAGACTATAATTTGCTAACTTGGAACATACGGAGATGGGGTCGCTGACCAAAAGGCACAGAGTCCTGTCATACTTGAAAAGATGGGGAGTACATGTGGCGCTATTGCAGGAGACCCATCTTACCTCCGAAAAGGCTCATAAGCTTAGGCGCAGATGGAGAGGGCAGGTGTTTGCTACCACGTATTCTGCCTTTGCACGGGGGTGCCGTTGTGGATCAGAGCAGGGGTCCCATTTGAGGTCATAGCCACTGATACAGACCAAGACGGTAGATTTGTGATAGTGGAGGGTAGATTGCATGGGACACCGGTAGTGCTGAGCAGTATATATGCCCCTAACCAAGATCAGAACCCTTTTATGCAGCGCGAGCCACCTCACCAGACAGCGGGGGAAGAACTAATGATTGGAGGGGACTTTAACGGTGTCCTAGACACCAAGTTGGACCGTTCCCTTCCTCCACTAGCAGGTGCACTATCGCACAAGATAGCTAAAGGATTGCGGGACTGGATGCAATATTGGGGCCTAGAAGATGTGTGGTGGAATCAACACCCGGGGGACAGAGACTACTCCTACTACGTGGGCCTGCATCAGGTACATACCAGAATAGACAGGATGGTGTGCACTGCAAACATAGCCCACAGAATCACATACTCTGAATACCTAGAGTGCACCCTCTCTGACCACAACCCACTGCTTCTTACTTGGAGATGCGCGGAGACCGGACCTCCTATACCAATGTGGAGGCTGGGACCGGCTGCACTAGAAGACTCGGCCTACAGGGAGGAGCTTCGCTCTTAACTCACGGACCACATTAACATTAACAAAGGGTCCACTACACCTAGACATGTAGAATGGGAAACGCTTAGGGGCATATTTATACTCCGTTTGCGCCGAATTTGCGTAGTTTTTTTCGACGCAAATTCGACGCAAAACTAACTCCATATTTATACTTTGGCGTTAGACGCGTCTAGCGCCAAAGTTCATGGAGTTAGCGTCATTTTTTTGCGTGAACACCTTCCTTGCGTTAATGATATGCAAGGTAGGCGTTCCCGTCTTAAAAAATGACTGCGATGCATATGCGTCGTATTTATACTCCCGGGCAAAAATGACGCCCGGGAGTGGGCGGGTCTAAAAAACCTGCATTTGCGCTGGATTTTAGCCCCTGGGTCAGGGCAGGCGTTAAGGGACCTGTGGGCTCAGAATGAGCCCAGAGGTGCCCTCCCCTGCCCCCAGGGACACCCCCTGCCACCCTTGCCCACCCCAGGAGGACACCCAAGGATGGAGGGACCCACCCCAGGGACATTAAGGTAAGTCCAGGTAAGTATTTTTTTTATTTTTTTTTGTTGCATAGGGGGGCCTGATTTGTGCCCCCCTACATGCCACTATGCCCAATGACCATGCCCAGGGGACATAAGTCCCCTGGGCATGGACATTGGGCAAGGGGGCATGACTCCTGTCTTTGCTAAGACAGGAGTCATTTCAATGGGGGATGTGCGTCGTAAAGAAATGGCGCAAATCGGGTTGTGGGGATTTGTTTGCCTCAGCCTGACTTGCACCTTTTGTGGACGCCCATACGCCATTTTCCCCCTACGCCGGCGCTGCCTGGTGTACGTCGTTTTTTTTAACGCACACCAGACAGCGCCGGCGGCTAACGCCGGCTAACGTCATTGAATAAATACGGCGCCCGCATGGCGCTTCAGAATGGCGTTAGCCGGCGCTAATTTTTTGGACGCAAAACTGCGTTGGCGCAGTTTTGCGTCAAAAAGTACAAATATGGGCCTTAGGGTTGCATTTACAGGGCATTGTATGGGGCAGACAGTGGGGATCAAACGGATGCAGGAGCGAGAACTTACCTGTTTAGAAAAGATTATCCATGACAAGGAAAGAGATGGGGGTACAGACCTCGCAGCACAACACAGACTTGTTGAGGCGAAGAAATCTCGCGCTCAGACTGAGGAACAGTTACGTTTCCATAGCCTGCAGAGGTATTTGGCATCTATACAGGCAGAGGAGGGTAGGTCAGGCAGGATGTTGGCGTGGTTAGTGAGACCCAGAGGGGAGGGTGCACCAATAATGAGTGTGCGTGACATGGGAGGGAAGCGTGTGTTTAGGGCGTCTGACATAAATGACGCCTTTAGGAATTACTACACCTCACTTTACAGGCAGACGGAAGCGGCTATACCAGAGTCGTTGGGCAGCTACTTGCATTTGTAACCACTAAGAACCCTGGTGCTTGAGAACAGGGGCCCATTGGGTGGGCCAGTAACATTAGAGGAAGTCAATGATGCCATTTCGCAGTTGTCTGCGGGTAAGACGCCAGGGACAGATGGACTCCCTATGGAGTTTTATAAGAAATACTCGAACATTCTGGCACCCCTACTGGTCGAGTTGTATGCGGAGGCACTCCAGCAGGGTATGCTTCCTGAGTCAATTAGGGAGGCATTGGTGGTCCCCCTGCCCAAGTCTGAGTCCAGGGAGGCATCAGTAACTGATTTCTGGCTGTTCTCAATGCTGAACTGCGACTTTAAGATACTAAGCAAAATCCTGGCCAGCTGGCTAGTCCAGCATATATCCAGCCTAATACATGACGACCAAAATGGGTTCATTCCGGCACGTAATACTTCCCTTAACCTTAGGCGACTGTTTGCGCTTCTGCACATTCCGCAGGCGGAGAGGCCGCCAGGGGCAGCGCTCTTGTCGATAGACTTTGAGAAGGCCTTTGTCTCGATATGTTTGGACTACCTGAGAGCAGTGATGCTTCGGATGGGACTGGGTGAGGGTTGGGTGTGATGCGTTGACCTGTTGTATGGTAAGCCAATGGCGAGGGTGAGGACGGGCCGGACCGTGTTGGCAGCTTATCCCATATTTAGAGGCACTAGGCAGGGCTGTCTGCTGTCCTCATTATTGTTTGCACTTGCCATTGAGCCACTGGCGGCCCAGTTCCGTGCGGAGGGTAAGGGTAAGGGAGTGTTGTGGGGCCTAACTGAGCATAATATTTCACTTTACGCGGACGACATACTAATCTATATCTGAGGGATGGTGCAACTGGGCTGCCTTGCGCATTAGGGATGTTGGAAGACTTTGGCGACTACTCGGGCCTTAGACTGAACAGAGGCAAGACATATGTCTTCCCATGGACGGCGGGTGAAAAGCAACCTCCCACTTGCCCTGTGGACATGGTGTGGGCTCCCCACGCCTTTAAGTACTTGGGTATCCAGGTCTTCCATGACTTGAAGGACATCCGTGAGGTTAACCTTGGTAAGGCGCTCCAGTCACTGCGGGCTTCTGTGGGGTTCTGGTGATCCCTTAAATTATCTACGATGGCTAGGGTATCTCTGTCCAAAATGATCATGCTGCCCTACCTCCTGTATTACTTCACCAACCTTCCGGTGATTATCCCTTCTAGATGGTTCAAGGAGCTGAACACACTGCTCCGGGAGCTCATTTGGGATGGAGGGAGCAGACAAATTGCTCTGTCTATTCTCTGCCGCCCGGTGACTGTGGGTGGATTAGGGGCCCCAGATTTCGAACTCTATTATCTGTCATGCCAACTACAATGGATCTCCAGGCGGTGTGCAGGGGAGGGAAGCTTGGATCGGGTCACAGCTGGCGGTGAGACGAGAGGAGATTTAATAATAGCACAAATGCTTGGTCACCAGATAACTCCTCAGGCGAGGAACGTCTTGATGACGGTGGCACTCTCCTGCTGGAGAAAATGTATGCGAAGCACGGGAGCAAAGGTAGCCCACTCCCCGGTGATACCACTGACGGCGGTGTCACGTGGCACCACAGATCGGCCACTACTGGGGGCTCGGTTGGACGGGAGCAGGGGTGGAGTCCCTGGGTGACTTCTTCCGCGATGGAGTGCTGCAAACCTTTGCTAATATGGCAGAGAAGAGTGGAGTACCGAGTGGGCAATTCCTACAATATCAAAACCTGACACACCAAATACGGGAATGCTGACGTACAGTAAATGTGGAGCCGGACACACACGGGATTCTTCATCTCCTGCTGACCTTGAGGGGAGACACTCACCTCATCACTAAACTTTATAGAGCTCAGATCGAGGACACTTTGGGTTCTCTGCAGCCTCTTAAAGTGAAGTGGGAAGGAATGTTGGGTAGAGACTTGACAGAAGCAGAGTGGCGGAGAGTATTAGCTTATCCTCGAAGGGTCTCACGGAACAGCCGCCTTAGGTATATACAGTACAATTATGTTCATAGAACGTACTTCACGCCACATAAGATTCCACTCATATATAGGGGTGACCCTAGGGCATGCCCCAAATGTGGTGCACTGGATGCGGACTTGGACTCGGACCACATGAGATCCAGTGGTGCTGGACGAACTGGGAAGAACGTTAGATGTAGGAATGGAATTGGTCCCCTCGTTCTGCCTGCTGGGCTTGAGCTCTAGGCCAGTGTCTAAGAAGGTTGGCAGTAGGTTCCTGGACCTGGCTTTGGCCCTTTTTAAGCGTTGTATCGCCATGCATTAGAAGTCGCCTAGAAGCTCTTCATTAGGGGAATGGAGACGTGACGTGACGGTGTGGGCACGGGCTGGGTTACAGGTTTTGAGACATGAGGAAGCATGGGGGATTCATCAGCATCCTATTGCCCCACTCTGGGTGGAGATACTGGATGCATGGAAAGAGCAGATACGAGAAAAGAGGGCTAGCCCAGTGGCTCAGGGAGGGGGTGCGGACATAGTACATACAACTACCGACATAGACGTCGACCAGCATAATACTGCGATACCAGAGATGAGAAGGGACTAACCACAGAACAGAGGATAAGTGAGAACATGGCAGGTATGTAGCTGGGAGCGCCCTGATCCTATCACATACTACACTGAGACACTAATCGAAGGGGCGGGCTGTCCGGCCTCCAGGGGTGGCCTAGTGGGGAGGGAAGATAGCGAAGTGGCATAAGCACTTGAGTTAGCATGACAGTGTCACCCCCATTCTCCGAACCTCCCACCAGTGTTAAATCACCCTATTAGCGCACAGTTACACTTAAAGTTAGTTCAGGTTTGATGACATGTCGAGTCTTTGATCACAGAATGTGAGTTCCTGGAAATTGACAGGGAAAAGAATTGGCAAGGCAATGGGGCATGAGAATGGATAAATAATGCATGGTGCTTATGCAGATGTTAGGCCCAAACGTTTGCCTTGTATATGCATTGTATTTACTTGTATATGGTTGCTGCAATCGAACTATGCCCTGTGTCTCGAAGAGTGTATACTACTGTGATATTATGTATTGAGGAAGCATAAAAGCAAAATGTCAATAAAAACAGTAAAAAAAAAAATGTAAGCCCCTTGAAAATGGTATTAAATTTACCCAGGAACGGTAATGTAAATGCTACTAGTAAGCCTGCAGCACTCATTGTGCTATCCTCTGAAGTACTCTTTTGGAATATGTTTCAGGCCTGCCACTGCAGCCTCTGTTGCATTTGTAAACTGCCATTTTGATCTGGCAAAGTAAACCTCTTTCTCCCATAGGATAACATTGAATTAACTTATTACACTATATTAGTGACAACTTAAGTTTGGGAGCAAATAGCTAAATGATGTTTACACTCAAATGAATTGTAATTTAAATCCTCTCTATTGGGGAAGTTGGATTTTAAGTAGCAATGCCGAAAATGCCTCTTTTAGAAAGTTGCCATTTTCGTGGTTCTGACCATTTGTGCCTTCTGCCAGTATTCTGGGTAACATGAATGCGGTTAGCTCAGCTGTTGGCTTTTGAATATTTCTCCCTGACAGTGAGACAAAGGGGGACTAGGTTTTGGTGCCCCACTTACATTAAAAGGCAGAGTCCAGCACACACACAAAGAAACTTACAAGTCTTTTGTCACTCTAGTTTACTTGGAGCCTTGGCAGGGGAAGGAAGGAATTTTCCAGAACCAGAAGTGGGGTTAGTGTAGGGAGACCCCTACTTCAAAGACTTGCACCAGGTATAAATATTGGACCTCCTAAGCCACTCATCAGATCACTTCTGGGCCTGTGGAAGGCTCTGTCTTTCTGCTGCTGAAAGGCCTGCCCTACTGCTGGAAGGACTGCCCTGCTGCCTGAGGAAAGAATTCTGGACCTGCTCCTTGAACCCAAGACCACCAGAGTGACTCCAAGGGCTAGCTGGCTGGCGCCCTGTGGAGTTACATGGACATCACGAGCTCCAGAGATGTGCCCTGCATTTGCCCAGCTTCCCAGACCCATCTGGACCTGCCAGTGCCCTGCTGCTGGCCACTGCTGGAGTGAGTTCTGATCCCTAAAAGGTTCCTCCAGGTCCTGGATCTGTGGCTGGCATGAAGGTGTACTCGTCCTTGCCTAACTAAGGGTTCCCTCAAATCCTACGCAACAGGACTCAACTCAATGTAGTACCTCGCATCGCAGCACCTGCCAGCTCCTGATTGGTGGCCTCATCAGAACTAATGCAGTCCGGTGAAACTCCATGCAGCACCTCACAGCTCCTGATTGATGGCTTCATCAAAACCAACTTAGCACAACGCAACTTGACGCAGGACCTTTCATTGCAACACCTCACAGCTCCTGATAGGCAGCCTCTTTGGAACTGATGCAGCTCAATGAAACTCTATGCACCACATAGAAGCTCCAGATCACCAGTCCCATCTAAATCAATGGAACTAGACGCAGGGTGACGCAGGACCTCGTACCTCAGCTCAAGTACATCCAGGTAACACTGTCCAGTGGGCTGAACTCGGTCCTGTACCCAGCTCGAGCTCCATCACAGTCGGCCTGAACTTGTGACTTTGTTCCAGCCTGGCGCAATCAGATAACCACAGTTGGCATTATATGCTTTCTTACACTATTTTTATCTAAAAAAATTTATTGAATATCTCCAGTTCTACTGACTGGATTGTTGTAGTTCTCATATTATATTATTTATTAAAATGTACTTTCGTTTTCTTTATAACACTAAAATCCCATAAAAATAATCTGACATCAGAATCACCCTCTTTTTAAATTCTCCTTGATTGGACTCTTTTTACTTTTTCCAAATTCAGTTCTATTTCACTTGACTTTGTGCACCTCTGACTCTACAAGCATGGAGTTTGAGCTCAGCAATCTGGAGAGCTACACTGTGGCTAAGCTTAAGGGATTCTACAGGAGAGGGGCTTCCAGTAAACAAGAACTCCAAGAAGCAGGAGTTCCAGAAAAGGATTTGTGGGGGGATGTCTCAGGAAACACATGCTCTGGTTGAGGATGGATACCCTGTTGATACTGGCAGTAGAGGACTAGATGAGATATGCCCACATACAAGACGTTCTCAAAAAGTTTGGGCTCACCCCAGAGAAATGCTGCATGAGTTTTAGGGACAGCCACAAGCTGTCAAACCAGCCTTATGTGGATTTAATTGATTATTCCAGTAAGGCACTGAATGGTTGGGTGAAGGGCAGAAAAGTGAGTGATTATGAAGGGCTTTATGATCTGATTTTGAGAGAACATATGTTTAATACTTGCTTTACAGAGCTGCACCTGATTAACAGCAACGTTGCTTCACCCCAAGAGCTTGCGAAGGAGGTGGATCACCAGGGTGTCCAAGAAGGCACATAGAGGGGATCACCACAATGGTGGATAGTGTCTCCACCAGAAGAAAGAGGGGGAGACAGAGACAAAACAACTGAGCTCTCAAAGTGCTCCCAAAAAGGTTTCCCAGGGAATGGTTCCCAGCCCAATCCTGACCAGACAAAGGGAGGGAACGTGGCAAGAAGCCTTCAGGTCACCTAAGTGCTATAAGTGTTACAGGTACAAGCACTCAAAGAGCGACCTCAACTGACCAAAAAGGCAGTAGCACCTCACTGGTGGGCAGACCGTGGAATAGCTAGTGCAATGCTCAGGGAGGAGGTTGTCCCAGTTAGTATGGAGGGTAGTGCAGACGTCACCTTGGAGTCCCTTGGAGACAGAGATGTTACTCATGTGTGCTTACTAATACTAAGAAGCATAGACAGTAGGTCATCATCAACGGGCAGAGGGTTGAGGCTCTGACAGACACAGGAGCCAGTATGACTACTATCAGGTGTCATCTGGTGTCCATAGGGCAAGTGCTTCTCATTATAGTCCATCAGGTGGTTACTGGCAACACACCACAAAAGTCAGTACCCAGTGGCTCTGGTTCCCTTTGAATGGTGGTTGTGGGGGTCAGAGGCTGGTTAGCCAGAAAACTCACCAGATTGACTAACCTACGATTCTGGATCCAGCGAGAGCATGGAACAATGCCTGATCTTCGATGCCCAACTGTGCTCTCCAGAATAAGAGATCGATACTCTGAGGAGAAGGAGGGAAAGGGGATGCAAGAGAAGATATGACTGTGTCTGCAAGTGGATGTGCTATGTGTTCCTTCACACTACTCAGCTTGGTCCCTCTCTTCCTTTCACATGAATTCTCTGGGTGTATCATTTGCTGTTCCTACAAACCTCTCTAATTTGGTGGGCAAAGTATGGTGGGCAAAGTATGAACGGCCAACCTCAAACGTTTTTCAACCGTAAATCCAAACTCTGTATATGATCCTTGAGAGTTTGCCCAAATGTGCCTGAGTGTCTGTGCGGCTACAACCTTGCACTCCCAATCACGCTAATGAGTTGTTAGCTTTATCTGGCAGTTAGATTCTGTTCTTGTCGCCTGACCTCCTCAAACAATCATACTTAGCCTCACACGATATTCTACAAATGTTCTCTTACATCGAAGATTAGTCCCTTCTATTTCTAGTTAAGTGAGATGTTAAGCCTCCATATTGTAGCTTAGGACAAATTGTACTCATATGAGTCTTTTCTTTTGAAGGTTTTGTAGTGCCGGAATCAGTAAATACTGTGGATCTCTCCTATTTCTAGCTAAGTAAGATGTTAAGTGTGCATACTATAGCTTAGAATGAACTGTACTCACCTGAATCTTTTCTTTTGCAGGTTTCATAGTGCCGGAATCAGTGAAGACTGGGGATGCTGGAATGCTGTCCACTGGGATGACTAGACAATCAAGACTGAAGTTGTTCAAGGAAGCTGGATAGGATTGTGCAGGTCAATCTGACAACTGAACAAGAGTTTGCTTCTGCTGCTGTTGAGCTTCTAATTGCCAAGCAGGGCTTGGCAGAAGGGAGTGTCGTTTATAGGCTCTGGATTCAAAATGGGCACCAAGAAGATTCTGGAATGTTCTAGAAGGTTTGGGATTCAGAATGGCTGCTGAGAAGATTCCAGTAGGTTCTGGATTCAAAAATGACTGCAAAGGAGTTTCCAGAAGGTTGTCTAGGTAGGTAACCTAGTGCAAGTGGGCCAAACCAGATTGATGGTGGGTTTTGTGGACAGATGGCTCTTTAAAAACTTAATAACTTAAATACTATGATGTTTGGCCTGGCCACTGTGTGCCTCAAGCTACATGTGTGACTACTGTGTTCCTGACTGCTCTTAATGGCTTAATAGCTGTGACATCAGCCCCTTTTGTTGTGTATGATTACAATGTTTCAGGGGGCTCCAGGTGATGTTGCGGGGACAGCACCAACTCAGGGTAGAGCACATTAGAGGGCTCTGGGTGGTTGTGACAGGGGGGTGTTAGATTCCTTGAAGGTAGCTGTGAGTGCAGACATGCCTGTGGATTACCTGTTGGGTAATAATGTGAAGCACACAATATAGAAGCAAGTGGAGCCGCAGTCACACTTGGATATGCTAAGGTTACCTGAGTGGGTCTGCCTGACCATGCAGTCCATGGCTTCCCGAGAAGAAAATCCCAAGGTCCTGGAGCCTGAAACAATGACCCAGACACCTTAACGAAGAGGATGGGCAGGGAGCACGGGAAACCTGCCCCCAAGATTACCACGGTCGGGGAGGAAGCAGAGCATGAGGGGGATGCTCCAGAACCTACAGGGGAAGACTCTCTGCCCTGGGAGACCTACCTGAAGTGGCCGGTTGGTGAGCTGAAGGTGGCCTCTCCCAGGCAGAGTTCTGCCAAGCACAGAAGGAGTGCCCGGATCACCAAGTCGGTGGGGGGTGAGGTGCAGCCGGTTCAAGCCAGAATTCAGAATATCTTGGCATGGGAATTCCCCCAAGACCCAGACAGAGGTAAAGGCCTTCTTGGACCTCAACAGATACTACAGGAGCTTTATCAAGTTTTATAGTACCTTTGTACCCCCCTTGACTGAGCAGACTGACACCTTAAAGGAGGCCATGTGCACAGAAGCAGTGCTCAAAGCACCTTACTTTATGGAATTCATCGTCCAAATGGATGCCTCAGATTATCACATGGGGCTGAGCTCTGTTAATGAAAGGGTCCTAGACCAATCTGTAGCCTTCATCAGCAGGAAGCTACTTATATTCGGTTAAGCTTTTGGCACTACTCTTACCTGAGACTTTGAAACTGCATTTCTCCAGTTCTATTGGATTTTTGTCATTCTGGTACAATTCTATTTATTAACATTTACTTTATTTTTCTAGATTTGTGTGGTATTTTTCTTGTATTGTGCTTTCACTTTATTACTGTTTGTGTGCTGCATAAATTCTTTACACATTGTACCTAAGGTAAACCTGACTGCTTGTTGAGGGCAGAAAAGTCCTCCTTATGGTAGTGGACATGCACCCCGTCCTGAGTGCCCCAACTGTACTGATGTTTGGATACCTAATGCTGATTTTGGTTGTCATAGACCAACATGGATTATGTGTGTGGCCCATGACATGGTTTGTGGTTTTGTTGGGCTGGGAGGGGCACCCGAAGCCCTACCCTCATAGCACAGAGAGGCTACTGCTTTCACCAGGAGTTAAGCAGCACAATTGATCAATCGACTTATAAAGTGTGGCTTGTCACCTGTGAGGGTATCCAAGTGCTGGCAGGGTCCAAGGACTCAGTCGAAAAACAAGGTTTTCAGCACCCTGCGGAACTCCTGTATAGTAGGGGAGGTTCTGAGGTGCAGGAGCAGGCCATTCTAAGCTTTGGGTGTAAGTTAGAAGGAGCACCTTCCTACTCTTCTACATTGTATGTGGGGGTATGGGCTAATATGAGGAAGGCAGAGCAGAGGTGTCTGGGTGGTCTGTGGCATTTCAGGCAGTGGTTGATGTGAGAGGGTCCAGAGTTATGCAGGACCTTCAACACAAGAGTGAGTAGCTTGAACTGGCATCTCTTCTGAACTGGGAGCCTGTGGAGTTTTATGATAGTGGGGGTGATGTGGGTACGTGGGGGGGGATCAAGGATGAGTGTTGCTGCTGCATTTTTGGATGGCCTGTAGTCTTTTAACTAGGTGGGCCTTGATTCCCATGTAGAGGGTGTTTCCGTATTCCAGTGAACTGGTGACGAGGGCTTGAGTGATGATGTGTTTCATGTTTTGGGGAAGCCATTTGAAAATCTTGCCCAGGATGAAGAAACAGGAGGATGACACTGAGTTGACTTGAGACCTCATGGTGATTTTGCTGTCCAGGATGATACCGAGGTTCCTGGCATTCTCAGCTGGAGTTGAAAAGGGCCCTAGCTCTGTGCGCCCACAGGAGGCATCCCCGGGGGAGTTGTTGCTGATGAAGATTAAGACTTCCATCTTGCCGGTGTTAAACTTGAGGCAGTTTCCCTCCTCCAATTGGCAAAGCTAGTCATGCATTGGTGGAAATTTGTTCTGGCGGCGGTGGAGTTTTTGGAGAGTGAGCGAATGAGTTGCATGTTGTCAGCATCGGACATAATCCTGAGTCCATGGGATCTGACTATGTTGGTAAGGGGGGATATGTAGATGTTGAAGAGGGTGAAGCTGAGTTATGATCCTTGGTTTTGGTTGAATGGTTTTGGTTCGGAGGTGTAGGGTGGTAGGTAAACTTGTGTTCTGATGGTGAGGAAGAAGGCGATCCCTCTGAGGGTGGTTCCTTGGATGCCTATGTCGTGAAGACTGGTGATGAGCTCGTGGTGGGAGACGGTGTTGAAGGCCGCTGAGATAAGGGTAGTTGTTTCTTCTTTGCAAAGAATGTCCCTGATGTTGACTGTGGCCGCGAACAGGGCTGTCTTGGTGCTGTGATTTCTGCGCAATCTGGATTGGAAGTCGTCTAGGAGTTGATTGCTTTCCAGGTAGATGTTGAGTTGTTGGTTGATGGCTTTTTTGGTGACTTTGGCCGGGAAAGGGAGCAGGGACATCATTCTGTAGTTGCTGTGCTCATTGGGGTCCGCTGAAGGTTTCTTCAGCAGGGGTTTGACTTCTACATGCTTCTAGTCTTCTGGAAAGGTGGAAAGTTTGAGGCCCTTATTTGTGCTCCTAGGTTGAAGGAGTGATAGGGGCATGAGTCAGATGGGGGCCCTGAGTAGATGGATTTCATGACGGTGATGGTGGTTTCCAAGTGGTTAGCCTTGGGAGGGTCGTGTGTGTGGAGGTATGCCCATTGAAAAAGTCTTTGGGCTTGAGTTGGGGGTTGAGGTTTCTGCAGGTTTTGACGAGCTGTCCTGGAAGAAATCTGTGAGGTTGTTGCATAGGTCCTGAGAGGGAGAGAAATTGCTTGTTGCCGTTGCAGGGTTGATAAATCCCTTGACTATGCAAAAGAGCTCTTTACTCTCAGTGGGGTTAGCTTCGTTGTGCAATACCAGGCTTTTTTTCTTCGTCTTACATAGTTAACGGTGGTATAGGTTGAGTGCTGACTTGTAGGCGGTTCTGTCACTTGGGTCTTTGTTGGTGTGCCACCTTCTTTCAAGGTGCTTGCAGTGGCATGTGGCTGTCCTGAAGTCCTCAGTGTACCAGCTCACTTGCTTGGTGGATCTTCTGCGCTTCTTGTTCTTGATGAGGGCAACTATGGCAGCACAGTCAGAGATCCAGGTGTTCAAGCTTCTGACATCACGGTTCACATTGTTGTAGTGTTTGGGTGGGGTGAGGACGAGGGTGTTGGTGCATTCATCTCCGAGGCCTTGTTCCAGCTGCGATGGGTGGGGTTTTGTTGTATCAGGGTCTGGGGGACATGATGATGAAGTAGATGATTGAGTGGTCAGTCAATGTGGGTTTGCTGGAGGTTAACATGGGGGTGAGCGTGTGTCCTTCGATGTGCGTGTTGTTCAGGCTGTTGAGGAGGTTGGAGGAGTTATGGTTGGTTTTGTCATATATGTGAAAGTTGAGGTCACCCAGAAACATGTAGTCCTTCAAGATGATGTTGAGGAGGCGAGGAAATCGGTGATGAGGATACAGAAGGCGGTTCGAGGTCCGGTAGACGGTATGCAAAGGTTTCTCTAATGGTGGGTTTCTCTTCCGTTTGGATAGTGAAGTTAAGGTGTTCCATTGCTGGGATGGTATCATCCATGGCGGTGGTGCATTTGATGGAGTCCATGTGGATGATGGTGATTCCTCCACCTGGCTTGTTTACACGGTCATGGTGGGTGATTCTGTCTTCTGCTGGTATGGCAGTGGCGATATCGGAGCTGATGCAGGGTTGAGCCAGGTCTTGTGAGGAAGACGATGTTGTGCGCAAGAGTATCAATAAGGTCCCAGACTTCTGTGGTGTGTTTGCTGAGTGAGCAAATGTTGAGGAAGGTCCACGCGAGCTGGTGGTGGGTAGCTAGTGTTGCGTGCCAAGTGGAATGGGTTTTGCTTAGAAGTGTGGAGACATGTATGTTGTGGCAGGTGAATTGGCAGATGGTACAGGTGAAAGGTCCTACCATGGAGTGTTATGCGTCACAGTGGCAGTGTTCATGGTGGCAACCATGGTCGGGGGAGCAGAGGGTGGTAGAAGTTTAGCTGTGGGTTACAGATAGACCAGCGGTCCTGGCCCTGGTCCAGGCTCGAAAGGGCACAGACGGGTTCGCCTTTGGCATGCCATTAAATAAGTCCTCTGCTGTGGATGGGGCGCTAAGAGGCATTTGGCAGGGCTGGCAAAAAGGTGGGAAGGAAAATTCGGAGCAAGTATGGAGAAATAGGGGAAGGAGCAGGAGAAATGAGTGGGAAAGGGGTAAAATAGGACAGCAGCAAATGTGGACTAAAAGGGCAGAAAAAAGAAAAAAATAGAAAAAATGAATGAAGGAACAAGGTGAGAACAAAGCATTAGGGAAAAGACTGAAGTAAAGAGTAAGAAAAATGGATGGGAAAGAGCGGGAGCAGCAGTAAAAAGGGCAAGAAAGAGGGCAATAAGAGGCTTGAGCAGAGAGTGGTGCAGAAGCAGGAAGAGGAAGAAGAATGCAGCAGAGGAAAGAGGACCTGGAAGAATGAGGATCCTGGAGTGGGCTGTGGGCCAACAGCGGTAGGTGGACAGCTGGGCCTGGACACCTGCTCAGAACAAGTGCGGTGGTGGCAGCATACAGTGTAGTGATTAGCAGGAGTGAACTGGCCCTTTTTAAGCTATGTCACTGGAGTGAGGCCTACAGGCTCACTCATGTAAAGTTCTGCTGCTTTGTGCTTAAGTTACCCCTGACATACATCTGTTTGGTGTGTGGGGCTGCGCAGTGTATGAGTATTGTATCTGTACTGTGGGTATGTGTGCCGGGTAGGGGTACAATACAGGGATAATGCAGTACTGTGCAGTGTGTGTATGCTGGATGCATGTGCTAGATGTATGTGTACTGATAAGGGCAAAGAATGGCAGGTGCATACAAAGACAGCAACCAAAATCAGTTTTGGAGCAATGTTAGTCAAGATGTGGGCACTCTGACTTGGCTGAAAATTTGGAAGGAGGTCTGGATTGGGGCCGCATTATGTTCCTGTGTTTTTCCTATTCATATGGTGGTGATAATCTGGGGTGATTTGTTGGCATATCCAACTGCTGTCTTTTGATTAGACCATTAGCGGATCATAAGGGTTCTAAACACAAGATTGCCTGATCTTAGGTTGTTCAAAGGATTTTTTGGTGTTTGAAATATAAGTTTAGGTTTTATTAAAATAATTGCAAGGTTCCAAGAATGAGAGCACGGATGCACCTTCTGTGACTAATGGTTGGCAACAGGTACAGGTGCACAGAAGATGGTCTATACCTTCAACTTGACACGCTCAACCATCAGAAAGGTGCCTGATAGCAGGATGATGGAGAGTTAAGAAGCAAGCTCATCTTCTGCCATGGTTAGACAGGCTCTCTATGGGGGCGACTATTCTTGACAGGTCGATGGTGACTCCTGTGCTAAACAAATGCAGGTAGACTGCTGGTACTAGTGGGGATTGGATTACTCCTGCCACATACTCCAGACTCTCCATGATTTACTGTGACAAGAGTAACACATCCTTCCGTCTGTTGAAATATACATGAATACAGTGACCACAGCGACTGGTTAAATGGCTCTGCTGCCGAGATGTCACTGCGTGAGAGGTAAATACTCTCGTCACCTGCGTGTCTTCATGTGACCTGAAGACTTTTTAGATATTGTCCTCTTTTTGTTTTTTCTTGTCGCAGGATTACCCTTACCTGCTCGTGTCCCGTAACGCCTGATTTAAATACGTACAATTTAACTTTTTGCATAGGGTTATCAGAAACCCCACCAAACACAACGAAACATCAGGGGACACCCGATGAATATCCTTGTTGCAATGAAATGCTCGTGGGATTGATACCCATGATATGGAGTTGCCCAACAATAATACTCTACTAGCCAAGGAAACGTTAGCTAATATAATGAGTTACAAATGTTCAAAATTGAGGGTTGCATTTTGGGGCTGTTTAAATGTAGTAAGGCACCGAGAACTGAGTCCAAGTTCTTGGATCTGACCCTAATTACAGCATGCAGAGCCATCACAATGTCATGGAAGATTCCTGTACCCCCACACACCTCGGCAGATGGCTAAAGGCAACATCTGGACGGATAAAGGCAACAATGGACGGAAACTGAAACTGCCATGCTACGTAGAGAGATGAGAAACCATCCACCAGCTCATCAGTGGGATGAACGGATTATTGCAGCCCTATAAGGCTGAATTCAATGCACCAGGGCATCGTTAAAAAAAAAACTTTAAAATCCTGGTAACAGCGACAGCGTTACTGAGCCTTATTCTTCTAGTCTGTCTATTTATATCTGAATGCATGCATGATCTTTTGTATATTTTATTCATGTTTACGGCGTATTGTAATTGGTTTTATAATGCCAGTTTGCGGATCTGCGACTAGCATTCAGAAATTGCCTTCAGCGATGTGTAAGCAGTGTACAACTAATAAAAACCAACAAACATTATGAAGCGCACCACTATCTCTTTAACATCATGCTGAGTTAAAGAATATGTGTCCATTATCAAGAACAGCGCCTCACTAGCGAATACCCGACACAGCATGCTCCACTCCAGACCACCCACATGAAACAAACCACCCCGGGCAACCTAGCACCCCTGCCACACGACAGGCAACGGAACACACATAAAGAATGGTACACAGAATCTAGAACACCTTAGAGGCCACAAAACACGCTATGCTACAGAACATGCACAGGAAATAAAGCAAAGCACACCCAGTTGTGCCACACCCACTACATCATGGCACTTTATAGAACATGAAAGTGAAAGGCACAGAGCACCCCCTCTCTGGAGAATAGCACGCCAGTATCATCCAGTATTCTTCAGGATGTGCAGTGTGTAAAGCACTACACTGTATAACCGCATGATTAGTTACAGAACATGTACAAATAATGATACACAACACTTCTAACAGCTACCACCAAAGCCATGGCAAGATATAGATCATGCACAAAATAAAGCAAAACACCTCCAGAAGCCACAGTGATGCTGTACTCTTGGTAGGTAGTGCTAACTAACAATAATAACAGCATCCCCTAACAGCACGGTAGGCCATCAAACAAACAGAGTGAAAGAAACACTGCAGCCCTGTCCCTGCAGACCACGGTAATGTGCAGTAGCAGTGTGTAAAGTGGCACAGGGGCAGCCTAGGAAGCATAGTATACCCACACCATGATAACATCTAGTAGATAAGTGTGTAAACCAACAGACTCCCTACAAGATAGGCACCCAGGGTAGCACATCAGACTGACTTCATGGGATGTCATAGGACATACAGAGTGAAAGGACCTCAGCAGGCATGCCTCTGCAGAACAGCACTCCCACAACTTGGGAAGTTGTAATAGATGTGAGAACAGCACCAAACTTCCTACATTAAGTCTAAGAAGCACAGCTCCCCATCACTACGATAACTTGTAGTACATTTGTGTAAAGCACCACAATCCCTCCAAGATGGGCAGCTTAGGAAGCAGAGCAGACTGACTCCATGAGAGGTTACAGAACATACAGAGTGAAAGGAACACAAAAGCCCTGCCCCTTCAGTAGAGTATTTCAACACAATGGATGTGTAAACTATGTAGCATGGCTAATATCACATGGGCAGTCGCATAGGTACGGTAAACTATAATCATGATAGGTTAGAGCACAGTTGCAGCATATGAAGCATACGTCCATCATCTCAACACACCATAACTCCAAAATGGGTTGTAGTAAGGACTACTGCAATTCATGTTTACATCACAATGTTCAGAAATCAGCAGTTGTTTTACAGACTCTGGGGCAGATTTGCACCAGGTTGGCATCACAAAAGTGATAGAGACTGATGCAACGTGTTGCGTTGGTTGGGATTTGCTTTCCAGTGTAAATCCTAATTTGCATTTGATTATTTAATATTTAAAGTTATAGACTAATAGCAATATAGAAAGATACAAAAATAAAGATACTGGGCAAAAGTACAAAATAAATATTATTTAAACTGTAGTGCAAAGGAAGATTTCATCAGCTGCAGAAATTATGCACATTTAATTCATCTTTTCATCAACATCCTTTGACACTAAACGGTTTTATTATTACATTATAACTTAGTAAAGTGGACGATTAAAAGAAAAAGTAACAGCGTCATCAATCGCAAAGAGTTCTTTTTATGACACCAAGCTCTAATATTAAAGAATTTAACTTTTAATTAAAGGACAAGTGCATCAAGTAAAACATCTTTATTTTAAAATTATTGGACATAAGGCTTTTTTTCCTTTGATCTAAGAATAATATGTAATCTAAAAGAAAGTGAGAAATATTATATTTAACGCCCAAATTACAAATACATCAGCCATTGTAGGCCTCAACTTTGTCTCCCTATGAAGCCCCTAATTCTCCAAATTGGAGCAAAGACACTTCTTAGAATTTAGAATAGTATGCCTGGGGAAGCAGTAGCGAATCAGGAAATATTCGATCACCTATGATCCAAGGTAAAGAATGTATTAGAATCATTCTAGAGGTCTGTCTTTACCTTTACCAATTCCAGGGGGCACTTTTCATTGAACATTCTTGTAACTCTGACCATTGAGATCAGGTTTAAAATTGTAGAATACCAATCCCTAATAAATAATTTGAAACCACGTTTAGAATCTCTTGTATTAAAATGTATGACCTACTAATAGTTTCTTCCCAGGAAACAACATAAAGTCTCTGTCTGTCCTTACTCTGTTTATTTGAGTGCAAGATTCGCAAAGAGCATAATTTTGCCAGCTGGTACCACAAAGAATAACCCAGCTCTAGCCTAAAAGGCTGAATTATAGCGCTAGTGAGAACTTCCGAAAGTCTTTTCAAACAGAAGATTTCTAGGTTTTTCCAGTTTACCTCGGGGTCAAGAGCCAATAACTCTGCACCATAAACTGCTTGGGGAACTAATGTCGCTAGGATGGCTTTCCTTAGGGGCTCAAATTAAAAGCTGCCTTATCTGTGCCAAACCAATGTGTGAGCATTGGTGGTAGCTAAACTCAAACATTTTAATGCAGCCAGATGTTTATCTAGCAGAGATTATTGGCAAAATGGAAACCCAAACTTTTATGATGTGTTTTTAAAGAGCCAGATAAAGCTCCTAGCCTTCTTTGCACAATGTCTTGGTCTTTTCAGTTAAGTGATTGATTTTACAATATTGACTAATGAGACTATTTTTCCTTTACAAACCAACGGGGTTTAATTCCTGATTATGAGGTAGTCCACTTACATAAAGCAATATATTATGACACTACCAATTTTGGGTAAAAAAGAATCTATAGAAATCATCAAGAAAAAGACTGAATAGGAGGACAGGCTACATACACGGCTGCTTCAGGCCGAGCTCTAAAATTACCCTACCTAACATGGTGCATTTCCAGTTAGAGTCACCTGGAATATGTGATGAAACACCTAGGTCCTAAACAACTACTTGCCTAAACCACTACTGCTAAGCAACTAAAAAGTCTCTACAACGAAGTACTGAACAACTACTGTCTAAACAACGATTTTGCCAAAATAACGATTGACTGAACAACAAATTTTAAGGTAAGTTTTTCTTTTTTTTTATGGTTTATTAGTTGTTTAGAATTTTGTTCAGTACTTCATTGTAGAGACTTTTTTTTAGTTGTTTAGCAGTAGTGGTTTAGGCAAGTAATTGTTTAGGACCTAGTTGTTCAGGATGTTTCCCCTCCTGGCCAGCAATCAAAGGACCACACAATGGTCTACTGTGGAATAACTTTCCTGGAACCCACCTGCTCTCTGAGGTATTAGCAAAGATCTTCAAGAGGGTATCAAGCAGTGAAACCAGTCTATAATTAGCTGGATCGCTGCAACCAACTTTCTTATAGATTGGTTTTATAATGCCACCTTGCGGATCTCACTTTTAGTTATTACCCATTGGAGAAAAAGGCAAGTACAGAAGTTGAGCGTAAGTGGTCACCATAAAAGATTGAAGCAGTACTTCGGGGTCTGCTGCTCATGAGGGTTTCATACTTTTATTAATGTCTGCAGTAATTCCCACTTCCTGAAGCTGCATTAGGTCTGTGCCCCATTCTTACTAATTTTCTACTTCTTAAGTCATTTTTATAAAGCGGAGATTTACCAAAAATGACGGAGCCATATGGCTAAGTTTCAAAGTTATTTTTTATTTTCAAAAACAAACTCCCAAAGTCAGATTTTGTTTTTGAGAATAAAAATACAGTGATCATGTCTCCCATGGAGAGGGGAGCATTTTTGTGTTTTCACTGCTCTTTACCATTGGGATTTTCCTGGCTTTGACAGGCAGTAAAAAACAGCTAGATAGCCACCCATCTAAATTAGGTGGGCAGACATATAGGAAGTCCTCTGACAGCCCTAACTCTGTCGGGCCATCAAAAATGTTTGGTCATGGTGGAGAGGGAGTAGTGTCTGCTGTCGGAATTTAAATTTGGTGGCCAGACCATTACGTTGGCAGGAAGCGTACCCCATCACTGTTGCGACCGAGTACCCTTTCCACCAACATAAAAAGTAGGCCCTCAGTCAGTTGATTATACCATTCCAAGTCAAAAACTCAACAAAAGCATTCAAATATTTTTTCACTTCTAATCGTGAGTATTTCAAGCAAGGTGTCATCTGCGATTTTGATTCCTTTTCTACTGAAATATACTAAATCTAAATCCAAGGCAGGATTCACAATTTTAGATTGTTGTTCCTTAAAAGTGATCTTTCCACTGAGGTGGAGACTAGCTCCACGGTCGACCACCTCAAAAAGGTTTTAATAACTTGTAAATGGTTGATGAAACAAATAAATAGTTAATTGGTACTGTTTGTGTGCCATATCTAAATGTAATGCCAATAAGGCTATCACAAGACAAATGACCATTACGATTGACTACTTATGCTCTGAGCTCAACATAATTTACCTACTTAACCCTGAGTGGGCAATTCTTGACAGTTAAAACTGATGCTGAGTTTGGTTCCTCAACAAATAACAAATCTGACATTGCTTCATTAAGGCAAGTTAGTGAAACTTCTAACTGAAATCCCCTGTTATTAAGAACACAACGCCTTAAATAAAATGGGTCGTGATCAAATTTCTTCAGATCTTCATCAAAGGCTGGAACATGGGTAGGGATATAAACACAAATAGAAACAAGCATGCATTTTGGGAATTACATAATGAAATCAAATATGCCGATATCCATTTGTAGTCATATCAAGAGTAAAAGATTTCCAGCAAATGTAACAGACACCATTATCACCTGTCCACCCAAAGGGCGACTGTCCCTTGAAATTTAGGGGTTTTAATGTAGATCATAACATTTTGATCAGCAGGGCCCTTCCGTATACAAGTTTCTAGGATATCCAGAAACATGGACCGCTGAGCTACAGTCATTTCTCTCTTCATAAAAAAGGTAAGCAAGTGGATCTCTGGCTAAGATGGAGGCATTTCCTGGAAGAGGCTGAAGAAATTGCAGATGCAACCTTATTAAAGATGCACTTATTCTTTTCTCACCTTCTCTCTCTCTTTCTCTCTGTCAATCTCTTTAACATTCTCCCCTTCCCCCCTTTTTAGGTCCCAGTCTACTAGACAGCGCAGAGGTCTGGTTTGATAAAGACATCTTAGGGACTTTGAGAAAAGTTGACCTACAAATGCATTCCACTCGTTGATTGCCATTGACTTCATTGTTTGTAACTCACACTTTGCTTTAGGCTCACCAGGTTAAGTTTGCCCCTCACATTGCCTAAACCGTGGTTTCTGTATTGTTCCACAAACTCGCTTTTTGTTAACAGGCCTTTAAATATTGCTCTTATGTCATCACATTTGCTGTGCATTTAGAGACTTAGGTTAGATGCCAGGCGCTCTCTTCCAAGGGCACTTGCTTACTTTTCTCTCTTTGACTTCAAAGTGAGAGGATTTATGTGACAATCTTGCTGGATACTGGGGTAGCAAGAGTTTTTTTCTAACACAAGACAACATTTGAATGAACTGTGTAAGTATTTCAGAATATAGTAGAATTATGAACCCATATTTTTTGTTATTTCTGAAGTGTGTTGGAAGCAAATAATTTAATATGATCAAAACAAACCATTAAACTAGCTGATGCAACTGCCACACATTTTCATCTGTGCACTGTATAGTTTGATTAGCAAAACTGTCTTTGCAAATGTAATGGCCATTTCAATTGAGAATGTGTTGTCTGTAGTAGCAGTGTCTTACCACACAATGAATCCTCCACACTATGCCACTCCACTCTACTTTGCACCACTCCTGTTCACACCACTGCACTCTACTCTGCACCACTCTACTTTACACCACACCACACCACTGAACTCTGCACCAATCCACTCCACTGCACTCAACGCCACTTCACACTATGCCTCTCTATTCTACCCTGCACCACTCTACTCTATGTCAATGCAGTCTTTGCCACTCTACTCTACACCACTGCACTCTTTGCCACCACACTCTACACTACTCCAGTCTAGGCCATACCAATCAGCTCAACACAACTCCACTCTAAGCCACTGTACTCCACGCCACTCTGCAGCACTGCACTCTACATCATTGCACTCTATGCTACTCTACGTAACTGCACTCTACCTTGCACTAGTCCACGCCACTTCACTCTACTCTGAAACAATCAACTGTATACCACGCCACTCTACGTCACTCTGCGCCACTCTACTGGTGAACAGCATGGCTAAAACACTTTGGCAAAGCCAATAGCTCTTGCACAGGTGAGACCTATTGGCTTTGCCAATGCTTGTCTCGCTCACCTGCCCTTCTTTCAAGAGCACTCTCTTTCGTTCTCCTTTATCTTTTCCCAACTTTCCTCTTTCTATATTTTGTGTGTGTTCTCACTGTTATTGTCTCTCTATTTCGCTCCAACTCAATCTCTTTTCTTCCCCTCCCCCGTTCTTATTCTCTCTTTCTTCTCTCTATTCTTTTGCTCCCTTTGTTTTTTCTCTCCCTTTACAACTCTTTCCATGTTTTACTTGTGATCTGTATCGCTATCTCACTCTCTCCTAATAACAGTTTCTTGGCAACATCTAGGATGAAAGTCTTGGAAAGAAAAGTGGCAGCCTCCTTGCTGGAACACCAGCAGTGCTGTAATCTGAAGGTGGATTCCTGGGAACAGGTCACTCCCAGGACCCTTTGTGGAAGGAAGAGTCAGAATAATAAGTCAGTTGAGACTGGGGACTTCTCATAAAGAGAGTTGTAGCCTCTCACCGATCGTGTTGCTCTCTGTGTTTCTCTTTTAGGCCAATATTTAAGGAAAAGTTGCTTATCAGCTCTGATGCGCCACTTTTTCTGCGCCCCCCCCTTCCCAGCACCTAACAACTCCATGGTTGTGCCATATTTAAAATACGGTGCACTATGGGGGTCGTCAGAACAATAGCGACAACATTTTTGACACTATTGTGGTGCTTTGCTACATTAGCATCAAAAATGTCGATGCTACTGTAGCAAAATGCAAGAAGGCACATTGATTTTAATGGGTGCCTCATTTTAACGTCTGCTCTGAGCAGGCATTAAAAATGACCGAAAAAATGGTGCAGTGAAATCTGTTAACTTTCACTGTGCCATTTTTTTGTTCCTCCTAGCGCCTGAACGCCCCCACATACATTATGCCAGGTGCAGGTATAATGTGGCGCAAGGGTTTACAAAGTGGCACAATGCAAGCCTTGTACCACTTTGTAAATATGGTATGGGGTAAATGCCACCTTGAAGCCCCATTTGCATTTTTTTTAAATGGCGCAAATGTGGCTCAAGATGGCACTAGGGACTTCTTAAATATGCCCCTTATTCTTTTTCAATCAGAGTTAGAACATCAACGACAATAACAGAAAAAAAAAGACACAGCCAGCTCTGTTGAAAGCATTTTCAGGTTCTTAGGCACAATTACTTTCAATCCCTTAGCAAAAAAGTATTGTTTACGTCATTGCAACCTACAAGGATTGAAAGGGCACACTGTTCTGCTCAACTACTTCTAGCTAACAGTCTGCTGAATCAAAACAGATCCCCAGGTGCATAAGGAAACAAAAGCAATACACAGAGTGGGTATGACAAAGGATGAAAGGCAGAGTAAAACTTGATAGGATTCGAAGTTGTATCCTATAGATCCCACAAACCCCCTCCCCCGATGTGTGCTTTCCCAAAGGTGTTAGGTGATTCTGAGGCACATGCTCAATAGGTCAAGAATTCTGCATTGCCATAGTCAAAAGCAAAGCAAAATCAATTTTACGTGGCAACAGGGCACCCCTGTGAGAGGCAAGTAAGACGACGAGATACAAGTGAGGAATTGCCCGTCCCTACAGCCTTCCCTTAGACAAGAGGCCTTTGGGTGGCTACAGAAGAAGAAGTACATTGCCCCGGCACCACGGCTAGCCATGACATGATTCACAGCTAGACTATGGTGTCAAGACCTCCACAAGGTCAGATGTTGCTTGGCACCACGTGCACCATGTCAAGCAGCACCATCACACCAACGATCAGCACCAGCATGGCCCTGTCTTGAGGATCCTTTGCAGGTTCATGCAGATAGTCTACCAAAGTCCTAAGCATCAATGCACCTTAATCACTGGGGTCGAGGTACTTACTACAGCACATACACAGAGGCGTAGCTTCGGGATGGGGGTGTTACAACCCCCTAATAAATATATTTTGTAATAAATAGTTGGGTGCAGGTGCTTTCAGTCAGGTATGGTCGGGCACGGTGAGGTGTCTGTCGGATTTCACCAGGAATTTTTACACACAGACAAAAACACACACACACACACTCTCTCTCTCTCTCTCTCTTTCTTTCTATCTCTCTCTCTCTCTCTCTCCATCTCAGTTTGGATGTGCTTTCTCTCACTTAGTACACCTACCAATACACATTCATCTCCCTTTCCACTGCCCCTTAAGCACCTCTGGTGCACCCTGCTTGTTGTATAATGAAAAACACCAGAGTACTGTGTGTAACCACAGCACGTGGTATAAGGTGGCACTTACACAAGTACCCAAGAAACATTCTCAAGACTTGTGTCAGATGTGGGCCCTCTCTCAGCAGCAAGTACTACTGTACAATTTGTGACAAATAGAGAGCTCACAATTACAGTTGTGAACAAGGAAGGTGGGTAGCAGTTCCCGTCAGCAGCATTTAGCTCTGAGCAGACGGATCATGCAACACTAACTATCAGAGAAACTATCAGAGACCCTTGAAACCAAAGTGCCAAAGGGGACATTTCGTTTTGGACCACTCATACGTATCATCAACTAAATCGCAGTCTCCTGAAATCTTTTCCATTTCTGTGAACAGTGTAAGTCAATAAATTGGCCGAATACCTCAGAGATGGTTGGGGCAAACCTCCAACACAAGTACCATATGGCTGCACCAGGCATATCTCTGCTTTTCTAGAAAGTTAAACAAGCACTAGAAAAGGCAATAGGTCTAGCAAGGACCACCACCCTTATGATTTTGGCAATGCTTGTTGTGTAATGGCTTTCGTAGAACTTTATAATCCTGAAAGGATGCATGGAGAGGTTTGAAGGCATTCACCAATGTAAAAGATAACACTGGCAAAAAGCAAAAGCATGTCTTGGTCTCTAAAAACACTCACTGCCATATTGCCATAGCAGTCTCTGGCGCTGAAGGGAACTACTCTGTGTCTGAATGAGCAGAATGTGAGAGAGTTGAATGCCAACACTCATAGTGAAGTTACCCAATGGTTGAAGCGGGCTGACCCCTTTCTGCATACTAAAAGCGGTAGGGGGGATGGGAACAATTGTGAATGGCACAGTAACAGGCAAATGGATGAAGAGCTCTGTTTGAAAGCCTCTGTAAGTAAGTCTATCATGTATATAATTTTAAAAACATCAAAAGATCTTGGCTAACATCAGACCTAAAAAAGTGGGGCTGCATTTGTGCTCAGCAAGAGGGTGAGAGATAAGCAGTATAACATAAGAGAGACAAAAAAAGCAAAGGTGGGGTGAGAGGATAGTTTTGAGAAGGGCAAGAGAGACAATATGAGCAATGGACAGGGGAGCAAAAGATGTAGCGAGGAAAGAGGAATAAGACTCAGCAGAACCAAGAGAGAGGAAAAGAGAGAGAAAGAGAGAGAGAGATGACAGTGAAGAAAAGGAGGGGAGGAAAAGAGAAAGGGGAAAGCAAATGGAAAGTATGTAAGGGAAAGAGAAAGAATGAAAAGACAGAAAGAAATGAGAAGAGAGAACAGATAGAGACAGAAGAGGAAGACATACTAAAGGGTGAGGGACAAGAGAAAGAGGAGAGAGACCTGAAAGGAGAAAAAAGGAAGAAGGAAGAATAAATGAAAAAGAAAGAAATAGATGGACAGAAAGAAGAGAGAGAGCCTCATGAACCATGGGCCTCATTCCACACAGAGAAAATGATGAGAGAACACCTGAGTGATCTGCGGTGATGATCAAGAGATGGCTTAAAAGGACTCAGATACCTTAACAACCATGCAACATTTAAAATAATTTTTAATCCTTTGCAGGAATCAAATGCACGATGTCGACAAACTTCTTGACCCAGTAGTATGTGTAGTGAACCATAAACAATTACTTCAACACCACCCCAATAAGTTACACACCATGACCAATGTGGCCACCGAAGAAAAACTCCAGTCAGGAATATAGTTCAAAGCTTTATTACATAAAACAAGCTCAAAGTCATGTAGATTATGTGCAAAACTAAGTTATAAATATACATAATCACAAAAGGTTGCCCAAGGCGACAAAATAAGTTCAGGCATATCAGCCTTAACAAAACTAAGCATTTAAGAAGCATGATACAGAAAGTCAATAGAAATATCTGAGATACAGAAATCAAGCGCTGCTCAGATTGCACAATAATTTAGTCAATTAAAATTCAATCAAGTCAATAATCAGTGGCTGGGCACAGTAGGGATAGACATGTGTGGTGAGTAACATGTTGGCAAAATACAAAAATGGACAAAAATAATTTGGAAAATGGAATAATCAGGCTACAAGGCACTAACCAGAGAAAACTAAAGAAAGTGTCAGCATAGTGAAGAGTCTTACCTAAAAGAGGCATTTCAAGGAGCAAGGGCAAATGCCAGAGAGGAAGGTACTTCTCCAAGGGATACCACATGCAGGGAATCTTCATCAGTAAATCATCAGTTCAACAAGGCATCTGCAAGCATCAGGAGACATCTGGGGAACTCAGAAACGTCTGAGCAAAGCTCGATCAGCAATGTCCTTTCAATCCACATGAAATGTTCTGATTGACTTCCATGAGTGAGGTCACATTAGGAAAAAAGGATATCATCCAATCAAAATGTTATAAAACCACAGGTTGCAACAGTCCAGTATTGTTTCAGGTCTGTCATAAAAACATCTCCTCTTTCTGTGTGACTCCAATGGATTTGAAACAAAGGTATGCTGTGTTCCTGCCATGTTCCTGCAATAACGTTTCAAGGCCAAATATAAGCTCAATAGACAATATGCTTTTTACAAGTAGGACTTTGCTTCTCATAGGAAAGAGATCTGAAGTTAGACGTCACAATATGAAAGAACAATTTAGCATGTTTACATGAAAGCGAAATGCTAACTGTAGACCTTGGTTATGCTAACGTAAGAAAGTATTAAATGCATTGGGAAAATGCTTGTTAATGAAACACATAATATGCAACATTATAAATTCATCACTCATAATATTTTATCAATATGAATGATACATTTCATTCCGAATTGTAAAAAATGTTGTTATTGCATTACATTAAGCATAACAGAGAAGTGCATTTTCTTGCTTGCACGCATTTTTAAAGTCACTAATCTTTCGCTAAACGTTAGAAAGGCAAATTCATTTTGACATTAACTATTAGTTTAGAGTCTAAATTACATTTTAACAGCAACCATAACCTTCTAGCAGGTGATTTAATTAGAAAGGCAGTAATGTTGAGTTTGAAATACAAGGAAAGTGCACATTTAAAATGCGTGCCAGTGCAGCTTTCTATGTTAGTTTTTCACTCCTGGGCGCTCAGAAACTTAAACTTGTCACAGTCTGCTGACTTTGGTGACATTGAGGAAGAGAGCTAAAATTGGCGCTCTATCCGTACTCTAATAACCATGAACCTGAAATGTGTTGCCAATACTTGTAAACAAATACTGCAAACTAATAAAGAATTAGTGAATTGAATCCAGTGTAATTACATTCAATTAAATCGAATTGCATTGTATTGGATTAAGGAGAGGTGAGTGAGTGAAAAGAGAAAACAGAGGTGGGGAAGGAAAGAGAGAAATGAGATGGGTGGAGATAGTAAATTAATAGAAAAGTGAGGAGGAAGTGAGACAAGTAGATGGAAACACATATAGTATGGCAGCTGACAGCAATCGCAGAAACCTCTCTGTGGCGGGGTTGCCAACAGGCACGGCTGTGTTAAAAGTAGGAGTATTGAGGCAGAGTTTGCATTGAAAGTTGTGCCGCGGAGGGTGGCATCATTCGAGGCTTGAAAGACTAGTGGTGGTGCTTGAGTGAGTGGTGCTGGAATACAGGTGTGTTCCAAGTCTCATAGTTGTTTGGGGCCAAATGAAATAAACGCAGCAACAAGGAGAAGATGCATGTAAAATAGGCTTCACTGCCTACAGAAGCCATGTTTTAGCGACGCAAGGTGGTCATATTTGATGTTATTCAGGTTTGTCTTCAGCATTTCAGCTGCTGCATGTCAGCTGTTGTAAAGGGTAAAGCATAGTGACAGCATTGCAGCACCTCAGAGCTCCAAACTGTAATTTTGAGTGAAACGAAGTATGGATTTATTTAGTGGAAAGACACACAGCGGTGACTGACACACTACAAAGATTTGCTGGTCAGACAGGAAAGCATACCCCCACCCTGCAATCCCTGAGTAGTTACAACCATGACGTCAGGGGAAGTTTAAAAAATAGGTTCACTTTCCCATGGGAAAACAGATTAGTAAAGCATTATTGAGTTGTGGTTCGAAACTGGACAATACTTTGGTTCCCACCTCCACAAAAACTGTTGACGAGCAGGAACTCACCACCACCGCTTCACACGCTCACCGAGCAAAGGCAGTCACACAGAGCGCTCATGACATCGCCCACCCACGCACCTGGCCAACCTCCGCTGCCTTGCTGAGTCCACAGCAGCCATCGCTTAGGCGGAGACACTCCTTTTTTGAACGCGGCGCAGCCTGGGCTCTACGTGAGCCCCTGTCTCACACTGGAGCCCTGGACCCTCACTGTATCAAGCCACGCATGGGCTCCTCCTGTAGGCAGATTATACCAGTATTTTTTACTTGGCCATACTGAAGAGGCCCACTGCACCCTGGCCTGCTGGCAACATTTCAAGCACTGAAGGTTGGTCACCCACTTAACACATTGCTGTTTATTTTTCAAGCCAAGTTTACTCTGTCACATAGACATTCCAACACAGCAATTTCTGCATCAAGGCCACTGGGAGGCATACTGAATTTGATCCATAAGTTTATCAGAGCAACATGGTCACTGAGGAATTTTAGACTGCTCTCAATCCCTAGTCAAAAAAAGAAAAAAAGAACTTTGAAAAGAGGTAAGAAGACAAAGTTGTATAGCACATTAAAATACATATACACAGCAGCACAAACGCTAGTACCACCCAACAGTCTATCCTCACCTTCAGATCAACTATGCTAAGATGGTGTCAATTCCAGTGTTGGAACCCTTCAAATGCCATGGAGCTCCGTCCTCTATTGCAGCTAAATGGAGGGACTGGCTAGACCGCCTGGAGACATGCTTTACGGCAATGGCAGTTGAAAATGACAGGAAATGCCCTCTGCTCCTTCACCTGCGAGGTGTGAAAATACACAAGATCGCAAAATTTATAGCAGAAGCAGGACCGCCGCATACCTACAACACGCTAAAACAAGCACTCACTACATATTTTGAACCAAGCACTAACCCTGATTACGAGAGATTCCTAATACGCCAAACTAGGCAGCATTAGAACGAGTCAGTGGATGCATTCTACATTTGCTTGAAAGACTTGGCCAGCACGTGCACCCCACCCAGTGCAGAAGACGAGGTCAGGGTGCAATTCATCTAAGGGTGCACATCCACCAAACTGTGGGAAAATATACTCCAGGTACTGGGAATGTCAATAACCAACATCCTGTCCTTAGGTCACTCCAAAGAACTGTCCAAAGTGCGAGCGGTGCACCTCGAGGCCATCCTCCAGCAACCAATTAAGCCGAACCCATTCACGCTGTTACCAGCACCCAACCGGAGCTGAAGAACACCCCAAACTAACACAAACTCCAAAAACATGCCATTGGTGTGGGGGCTCCTATCCCCACCAAGGTGCCTGTCCAGCCCAAGCAAAAAGACGCTCTGAGTGCAACAAACTCAACCACTTCACTAAAGTCTGCAAGTCCACAGCCAACAAACCCATGTCGAATACCAAAGTAGCACATTTACGAGAACCACCAGGCACGCCGGACAATGAAGTTGACATGGACGATGATGCCATGGAAGGAATGGTTCACATCATCCACACCATGCAGCCTGAAGAAAGGAAAGGAAGCCACATACCCAAATTCATGGTCACCAAAAAAGAGCACCCCGTCTTGGTGCTGATCGACACAGGCACCTCCATCAATATAATTGTAAAACCAATGTTCCAGACTCCCCCAGGTTGACCAACACTACGACCCACAGTCACTCAGGTATAAGCTTTTGGTTCATCAGCGTCATTGCCTCTCGCCGCCATCTTCACGTCTACCATCATGCATGAGGAACAGACCACCAATGCAATGATATACATCACCCAAGAGGGATCAGGGATGTTATGAAGCTGCAAAACTGTGGAATGGCTCCAATTGGTCACATTCGCTTACAGTGTACATCTGTCTGCCGTAGACACACTGATGGAAGAATACTCACAACTGTTCGAAGGCATTGCATGCTTTAAAGACTGAATGGTGCATCTGCACGTCGACAAATCAATCCAACCAGTTGCCCTACATCATCGCCAGGTGGCTTTCCAGCTTCGCCAGAAAGTGGAAGCCGAGCTGTGAAAATTGGAAGAGGCAGACATCATAAAAAGAGTTGACGGCCCAACCCCATGGGTGTCCCTGATTGTTGTAGCTTGCAAGCCCAAACAGCCAGGTGAGGTCAGAATATGCCTGGACATGAGACTCCCAAATCAGGCCATCCATTGAGAGAGACATCTAACACCGACGGTGGATGACACAGTAGCTGAAGTGAGTGTCTCTCAATGGTTTTCAAAAGTAGACCTCCGAGCCAGCTACCACCAGCTAATGTTGACACCCGAGTTGAGGCCAATCACTACCTCCTCCACTCACTTAGGCCTCTGAAGATACAAGCAACTCAGCTTCGGAGTCTCAAATGCAGCCGAGGTGTTCCAAGACACGATGTGGGGAGTATTGGTAGGGAAGTAGATTATGCAGCTCCAGGAGTAATGCTACTCAGTGGTTTACCAGGCTGGATCGCTAAAACCGGCCGATTATATGTCCTGACATGCTCGACCTGCCACCACAGGTCAGTTCCTCAATCTGAAGCGGAGGAAGTCGAGGAGTACGTGAAGCTGGTAGTGGGAAGGTCAAGGTTGCTACCAATATCGCTAGATGAGATCGTCAGTGAAACTCAAAAAGATGACTGCCTAACCTAACAATGATCGCTATGTCATCTGGCAACTGGGACAGAATGACTCTTAACCTGTCTCGTCGCACACCGAAAGCGGAATAGACCCTCACTTCTCCACGGCATGTCAAAGATCAGTTAGTAATGTCTCCAGAAGGATGCCTCCTGAGGGGACCTCGCATTGTGATACCTTGTGCACTCCAACAATGAGTAGGTAACCTCATGCACTCTGCTCATCAGGGCATCATAAAGACAAAAGCTAGGCTGAGAAGCAAAGTGTGGTTCCCCTCTTTGGACAACTTGATGGAGAAAACCATCAGCCAATGCTCCATGTGGCAAGCAGCTAACCCTGCTGAGCCTCGGCACCCATCATCACGACTCCCATCACACCGATCCCATGGCATTGTGCCAGTGCAGATTTTTGCAGTCTACAAGATGGTTGCCACATGCTCGTGTGGGTGACCACTTCTCCAAGTACACCGAAATAGAGATCGTGGATGCAAAGTCAGCCAATCAGATCATTCCTCGAATCGAGAAAGTCATAACCTCACACTCATGGACTCATATGTGAACTACGCACCAACAATGGACCTAGCATATACCAGTCAGGACTTCACCGATTATCTGAAGTCCTAAAATATCTGCCACCAAAAGATCATGCCCCAGTGGCATCAAGAAAATGGAGAAGTAGAATGTCTAATGAGGACACTGAACAAGACGATTCGCATTGCTGAAGCATAAGGGAAGAATGTGAACTGTGCCCTTTATGAGTTCCTCTGTTAGTATTGGCTAACTCCTCACTCCATTACCACAGTTAGCCCCAATGATCTGTGCCTTAGTCAACCTGTGAATGACACTATACCTCACATAGAACCTCTTTCCCTGCTCCGAGACAAAGCATCAGATGCTCTTCATTGCAGGAACACAAGGAATGACAAGAAGTTTCTCAAGAGGAAGGCCCAGCTTGAGACCTGAGAAAAGGATATTTAGTACTTGTAAGAGACAGACATCTAGAAGGCAAGATCTATCTACCTTTCAAGCCTGCCCCGTGGAGGGTAGTATGAGTGAAAGGCATCATTGTCACAGCTGTGAAGGACACAGAGACAATCACGAGGAACGTGGCCCTGTTCAAATGCTGTCTGCCTGCAAGACATCCTGCAAATGATGAACTGATGGTGCCTTGTGAAACAGAATTCATGGACGAAGGAGGGAGGTCCTTCAACAAGGGGAATCCTGAGACTCCCGGCCCCATCGGGGAATGGGCACTGCCATTGATGACTTAACACCAACGCCATATTACACACCTCAGGGCAACTTGGCAACTGAATCTGAAGACCCTGGGTCATTTTCTGGGAACGGTCAATAGAGTCAGCGATCCCAGAATCTGAGATACTACCTCTGCCCCAACCCAGCAGCATCATCCCGACTCAGAGACTTCGTCCAAGAATGAAGTTTGAAGAGACTTGCACAGTTGTATAACATGTTGTACCACATGTCTCATATCACAGCTATGCATGCATGCCTGTTAGTTGCGTTTTGCATCTCATGATTCTCTCTCTCTCCCTCCCTCTCGCTTTTGTTTTTCTTTTGTTTGATTTCGGGAGGGATGTTGTGTTGTCATTATTTGGACTGGCCCACCACTACGTGCACAACAGGGGTCCCCTGGTGTTGTATTCTTAATACTGTGTTGTTATGGGGATTAGAATGCTGTGGTTGTTATGGGGATTGGGGGAATTCGGCTTCTGGAATGCAGCTGGCAGAGCGGTTGCTGCCTGCTTCGTGTGCCGGCCGTGGGTCTCCTCCGGTGAATAAATCTCAGCTTCAGAGAATCTCCGCAGTTCTGGTCTTCATTTCAATTTCTACCACTACATTTTGGCGACGAGTGGTGTTCTCTGGAGACCCACCGACCCTGTACTCTGCTTCACATTGGCTCGCCGGCCCTGCCCCCTGCGTTCTATTGACTCATCGAGCCTACAGGATTTACTTTGTCACCGGCTCTACCCGGAATGTGAAGTCAGTTTTCTTCTTGCTTCCATTGTCTGCAGCTCCTGATTTGGACGGAGGCATTTTCTTCTGTGTGCTCCTCGCGCGCCTCAGTGGACGGAGGCATTTTCTTCTGTGTGCTCCTCTCGCGCCTCAGTTGTTTCTCCTGACGTCACCTGACTGCTGTTCCTCGCGTGCAAGCTACACCGCCTTTAGAAACATTTCCTTTTGCTTTGGCGGCCATCTTAAGACTTTGGGATGATTTCCATTCTCTTCATCTTGTTCTGTGTGCGTATTTGTCGGTGACACACACACCTTTGACAGTTAATTCTCTGAGGACTATATTCTTTAAAAAAACTAAGAAATTAATTCTGGGAATTTAGTGATATTTATTTAAAAAAAAAAAATATATATATATATATATATATACATATATATATATATATATTTTAGCATTATTATTATTTTTTTTTCTTTCTACAATGGCAACAGCTCAGGTTTGTGTTCAACCTCCTCCTTTTCTTCAAAAACCTGCGAGACCGCCAATTCCTTGGAGAAAGTGGTTACGCATTTTTGAAAATTATTTGGTTGCTATCGACGCTTCCAGGTACAATGCTGCGCGCAGAGCTGCACTCCTTTTCAACCACTTAGGCGAAACTGGTCAAGAAGTTTTCGATAACTTACCAGCCATTGTTGCACCACTGAGGGATGAATCCTGGGATGCATATATTGAAGCTACAGCACGTATGGCTAAACAGTATTCTGATGAACCTTCAGTAATGTTGGAACGTCATCATTTTTTTAAAAGGAAACAGCTTGTGGATGAAACCATAGAAGATTTCTTGGCAGTCTTAAGAGTTCTTGCTGCGAAATGTGAATTTGGTTCAAATATAGACATTTACTTGCGTGATCAATTAGTTTTCAATTATTATAACAAAAAGATACAAGAACGTATTTTAACTTGCAAGAATCCATCTTTGGGTGAAGTCTTGGACATAGCTAAGAGCATTGAACGCTCTCTCATCTCTTCCAAATTTTTTACTGAAGATGTTAAAGCTTCTGCTCAAGTTTCTGCTGTCCTGCAAGCTGATTGTTTGGAAGTTAATGCTGTATCCAGTAGGAGCAAAGCCAACAAAAGTGTTGATAGAAAGAACTGTTCTGGTTATTGTTATAGATGTGGTTCAAAGACTCATATGGGAAATAGTCCATCTTGTTTAGCTCAAGGAAAAAAGTGTAATTTTTGCAAAAAAGTGGGCCATTTCCAAAGTGTTTGTCGTCTAGCTAAGGCCAAAGCTAAGATATCTCAAATTGATATAGTTGAAGAAGAACTGACTGATTCTTTTAACAATGTGTTGTTAACTATTGATACTGTTGGAGCTTCTCAAAACAAATGTAAAGGTCCCATTTGCTCTGTAACTATAGGCTCTGTTAATTTGGACGTTATGGCTGATTCCGGTTCACCAATTACTATCCTGTCTGACGTGACGTTTGACAGAGTGTGGTCTGGACAGCAGCTTCACCGATCTGATGTCAATCCAAAAGCTTTTGGCGAGTTTGACATTGCTATGAAGGGTTTTTTCATGGATATTCTTAATTTTAAGAGGAGATGAATTAATACTAAAATTTATGTTGATGAACTTGGCAGAGATATTTTGGGCTGGCAAGGTCAGGCTAAGTTGGGTATTATTTTAAGACCAGGTCACTCTGTGCCTGTAATTCTTGGTGATGTGCCTGTGCTAAGTGTGATTGAAAGGAAATTACTGCTGGATCATTGTTCAGTTGAAAATCTGTATGAAAACTTTCCTAGGGTCTTTAAGAAAGATATTGGTCTTATCAAGGGATTTGAATATCAAATCAAGTTAAAAAAAGATGCAGTGCCTGTCAAGCAGAAGCTTAGACCGGTTCCACTTTCGGTTAGACAGGATCTTAAAAATTTACTTCACGAAATGTGTGAACAGGGCATTATCACTCCAGTTGATTCCTCTGAGTGGATTTCGGCAATTGTTCTTGCTAAAAAGAGGGTGGAAGTATTCGTCTCTGTGTTGATTTGCGCGCACTTAATCGTAACATTCTCGTAGATGCTCATCCTTTGCCCAGAATCAATGATTTATTAGCAAATTTGGGTAAGAGTAGGTATTTTTCCACCATTGATTTAAGGTCAGCTTATTACCAAATTCCCTTATCCAAAGATTCTCAACTTTTAACTTCATTTGTGACGCCCTTTGGAACTTTCATGTATTTGCGTTTGCCTTTTGGTTTGGCTTCTGCCGCTAGTGTTTTTCAGAGATTGATGGATGCTTTTTTTTTGGGAGGAACAATGTGTTCAGGTCTTTCAGGACGACATTCTCATTCATACTGCAAATAAAGAAAAACACTTTGAGACGTTATTTCGAGTATTTAGAAAGTTGGAAACACATAATATCACTGTCAACAAAGATAAATGCAAGCTCTTTTCAGATATTGTTGACTTTTTAGGGCATAACATTTCTACGAGAGGTATCGCGCCCAAGTCATCTTTAATCAAAGCCATAGTTGAGGCCCCTGTTCTTAAGGACAAGGATTCTCTCAGATCTTTTTTAGGTTTGAGTGAGTACTACTCCAGATTTGTGTCTGGGTATGCTATGGTGGTACAACCTCTACGAGCGTTGCTGAAGAAGCATGTCAAGTTTGCTTGGACTGACAAAGCCCACAGGGATTTTGATCATTTGAAACAACTCATTGTGGATGCCCCTGTTATTAGACCTTTTTCTCATGGTGTTAGGAGTATTATCACAGTGGATGCTAGCTCTGTGGGCTTAGGTGCTGTTTTGAGCCAATTTGTAGATGGTGTTGAAAGTACTGTGGCCTTTGCGTCACGCATGTTGAGTGAAGCAGAACAAAAATATAGTACAATTGAAAGAGAAGCGCTTGCATGCTCCTGGGCAACTGAGAAGTTTAAAATGTATATTTGGGGTACCAAATTTGATTTGTATACTGATCACAAGCCTTTAATATACATGCTTGGAGACAGTTGCTCCAACAAGGCGTCCTCCAGGTTGGTTAGACTTATGTCCAAATTACTTGAGTTTAATTTTGATATAAAATATATTCCTGGAGGAAAAAATATAAGGGCAGATTGTCTTTCCCGATTGCCAGTTGTTGAGAATATCACTGAACTGCCTGTTGAAGAAGAATGTGTGATGACAGTTTCTGATGCAGCTTCTGCTTTCAAAATTTCAGAGGAAGTTTGGAATAAGAGTTCTGACAATGATATTTCTCTAGCCAAAGTTAAGGACTTCCTTGTTTCTGGTTGGCCTCCTGACAGGAGCTTAGACAAAGAATTAAAATCGTTTGCTCAGGTTGCATCTGAATTATCAGTGGTTAATGGTATTGTCATGAGGCAGAGTATGTTTGTGCCACCTTTATCCCTGAGGGATGGCATTATTTCAGTAGGACATCTAGGACATTTGGGCATCTCTGCTACCATTAAGAATATTAAGCAGCATTACTGGTGGCCTGGTTTGGACTCTCAAGTAAGATGTTATGTGGATAAATGCCCTGAGTGTTTGTGTTCCGACAAACACTGGAAAATCAAGACTAATTCTTTGTGTTGTACAGAATAGCCCAAGAATGCTTGGGCGAAAATAGGATTGGATTTTGCTGGTCCATTTAATATGCTGAAGAATGAGAACAAGTACATGATTGTAGCTATTGACTATTTCTCCAAGTGGTTGTATTTTGCCTTGTCTAGCACTGCTGATTCCAATGTGGTCATTAAATTTTTGAAACGTTTGTTTCAAGTTGAAGGTCCTGCTAGAGAGGTTGTTACTGACAATGAAACACATTATGGCCCCGCCCGCCAAGCGGGAACCACCAGAAGACCGTACCGTGGTCAAAAGACCGCGGCGGTCATTCTGGGTTTCCCACTGGGCTGGCGGGCGACTGCCAAAAGTCCGCCCGCCAGCCCAGCGGGAAACACCCTTCCCACGAGGAAGCCGGCTCAGAATGGAGCCGGCGGAGTGGGAAGGTGCGACGGGTGCAGTTGCACCCGTCGCGAATTTCAGTGTCTGCAAAGCAGACACTGAAATTCTTGGTGGGGCCCTCTTACGGGGCCCCTGCAGTGCCCATGCCATTGGCATGGGCACTGCAGGGGCCCCCAGGGGCCCCATGACACCCCATACCGCCATCCTGTTCCTGGCGGGCGAACCGCCAGGAACAGGATGGCGGTATGGGGTGTCAGAATCCCCATGGCGGATTCCCATGGGCAGCGGAAAGTCTGTACCGCCGCGGTCAGAATGCCCGGCGGAGCACCGCCAGCCTGTTGGCGGTGCTACCGCCAACCTCCGCCCTGGCGGTATTTACCGCCAGGATCAGAATGACCGCCTTTGTCTCCAATGAAGTGACTAATATTTTTCTTAATTCCTCTTTACAGTCCCTCTTCTAATGGATTGGTCGAAAGAGCGAATCATATGTTGAAGGAGGGAATACAAACTGCCATTTCTCATAACCTCAATGTTGCTGAGTATGTGCAACAGAAAGTTTGGTCCTATAACACCACACCTCATAGTACTACTGGGGTTTCTCCTTTTATTCTTTTAAGGGGAAGGGATCCTGTTACAGATTTAAGACCTACCTGGTTGGATGATGTTACTGGTCTTTTTGCTGATTCTGTTGATCTGCGTCAAGTTCGTATGCGGGTAAGAGGCAAACAAGAGAAGTCTAAGGACTATTTTGACAGAGTGAACAGTGTGAAAGATTTGGAAGTGAAACCCGGGGATTGGGTATTAGTTAAAAAACCTATGAGGATCAACAAAGGTGATTCAAAAAATTTTCAACCGGTCAAGGTCGAGAAAATCTCTAGAAGAGCAGTCTGCTTACAGGGTAAGGGTTGGTGGAACAAGAATGCTGTAGTGAAGATAACTTGTGACCAAGCTGATATTATTAAGAAAAAGTTAGAGGATGTGCCTCTCCATGACAACTTCGAATGCGACTTCTGGGATGTTGTGTATGACAAGGAGACTCATAACAGGGATTTTGGGTCTCCACTTCCTGAGTGTTCCATTGTTCAACGTAATGTTGTTGACTCCTCTGTTGACAAGAATGTGGACAGGACCTGTAGAGTTAGGAATGCTCCTGTTAGATTCAAAGATTTTGTCAGATATTAGTATTCTCTGTAGAGTTAGGAATGCTTCTGTTGTATTTATGTTTTGTCAGTATTAGTTTTTCCTAGTGTATATTTTTTTCGTGTTTTCTTTATTTCTGTTTTTTTTCTTTTCTTTTGTTAAAAGGGAGATGGTGTTGTATTCTTAATACTGTGTGTGTTGTTATGGGGATTAGAATGCTGTGGTTGTTATGGGGATTGGGGGAATTCGGCTTCAGGAATGCGGATGTCGGAGCGGGTGCTGCCTGCTTCGTGTGCCGGCCGTGGGTCACCTCCGGTGAATAAATCTCAGCTTCAGAGAATCTCCGCAGTTCTGGTCTTCATTTCAATTTCTACCACTACACCTGGTTTTGACCCCGTCCTGCAATCTCCGAGTGGTTGCAACCATTAAGTCACGGCAAAGCAAATTAGAAAAGCATTATTGTATTATGGGTCAATCAGTGCTTAATTTGTGCTTGTTATTTCCGGTGGGGAGCACCAGCACTTATTTTTGAGGGCCGGCGCTTAGTCTTCTGCCTCAAGCATTTACTGATAGGAAAAGACACATATGGGAAAGGCAGAGGAAGAGAAAAGCGCCATAACGGGAGAAAGTAGAAAGCTGTAAGAGTGAGCTGAAGGGGCAGGGAGTGGCTGTGAATGGATTAAAGAGGTCAGAGATGGCGTCAAGATTACGCTCCCTCAGTACTACGTGTTCGCACATTTAATTGCAGTAGCCTCGTTTTTAAGAGGGGAGCTTTGGGCACCGGCATGTTTTTATTTACAAATTAATTAATGGGGTCAATTGCCCTGGTGCCGAGCTGCGCAGCCCCGAAACCTGACGAAGCTTTTGTTCCCGCCTCCACAACAGAGTCTATCACATGGAATCTTAGTGATAGGTACTTTTTAGTCTGTTTTGTAGTACGGTGACTGGCACACCACGTTTGAACAGAATTTAGTATAGTTTGCACTGTTATTTCAGTGACAAGCACACCTAAGCGTGTCATTGCATGAGGATTACAGTGTGTTTACTGCAACTTTAACTTTATTGTGGTAGATATTTTAAAAGTGACATTGGGGTGAGATACTTAAGTGAGTGGCATACATTTATGGTGTGTCTCTCTGTGTGTTGGGATATTGAGGATGAAAGGAGGCAGTAACGAAGCAAAAGATCGACGCGGGGAAAGTGGGGAAAAAGCGAGAGAGTAGAGAGAGTGAGAAAGAACAACAGAGACTGTGGAGTATAATCTCAAGAGAACTAGGAGAGATAGAAGAGAAATAAAGTTGTGTCAGACAGAGGTGAAAGTATTAATGAGTTGATGGGGAAATAAGACAAATGGGGGACAGGGAGAGGTAAAAGAGCGTGAGAAACTATAAAGAGATAAGTGGCAGGTGGGAGAGAAGAGGCACAATGATTTGATAGAGTTGTGAACTGAAGAAAACAAAACAGTGAAAATAAATATAAGAGGGAAATTGAAAGCAAGAAGAGTGAAAGAGAGTAGGAGGAGAGTATGATACAAGAAAAAGAAAGGGAGCCTGGCGTTATCATCTTCAATTTACCAGCAGCACTGATCTTTGATTTAGTTTCAGATTTCTTTCTTTGGGGGAGCTTCAGTGCCCGCCCTTCGCTCCACCTTTGACCTCACACTTCTTGGTGTTCTTTTTTGTGAAATAAAAAATAGCGACATTCACTCTGTGACCAGCAGCGGCTCCTCCATTATGGAGGAGGAGCGTTACCCCCCCCACCAGCAGCAGCTGCTGAAAATCTTCAACAACGAAAGGATAATAAACCATGTTTTTATCCTTTCATTGTTAAAGGAGCGGGCCATGGGGGATGACAGGGATGAGGGGAGTGCACTGTGCACTCCCCTCAGTGCGCATGAGTGTTTGGTTGGCCTTCTCGGGCCAGCCAAACACACATGTGCACTGTGCTCTCTTCAGCCCTGCACTGTGTTGCCGGGCTGGAGAGAAAAGGCACAGGTGCTCCAGCCAATTGTAACGCTGCTCTGACCAGCGTCAGAATTGGCCACAGGGCAGGCTGGGAGCCTGTGCCTGCTGAGCAGACGAAGGAGTGGCAGAGCGGCGCTCAGGTACGTTTTTCTTGTAATACCCCACCTCCCCGCTGTCAGCCGCCCCACCCCTTGTAAGCAGCGACTGTGTCTGTGATCAGTAAAACGAACGCCGGGTCAGTGAGGGACACAGGCTTCTCTGTCTCTTTATTTCCAAAGCACGCCAAGCAATATTTAGAAATGGTATAGGTGATGCCTTTGTACCAGGAGAAATACACTCTCAAAATACACAGACTAGCAGACAAACAGAGACAGGCAGCGAGACAAACATATATAACATGATAGATAGTAACAGAAAGAGACAAAGAAAGAGAATCATTGTTGATCCTTCTGATCCTGAGTCCTGACTCCTTCAGTGCTTTTGACAATGCTTCCTTCCTCAACCAGCTTAATAGCACAGTGAAGTTCTACCCATCACAATGAAGCACAAGTTTCCACTGCCTCCCCTGCTACCAGTGATGCCTCTGGTATAAACATTTTCAGGTGACCAGGCAAAATGTCTCCCTTTCTCATAGCAAAAAAGGTATTTTAGGTAATTAGTAGTAAACGTGCTCTCTTGTGGCCATCTGTGGTGCTGCATTAAAGCAGCTGCCTGCATTGCTCTTAATGTTGAATCAGCCCTGGCCTCACGGCACACATATGCGAGAAAATGTGTAGCAGTTGTTATTGTCAAATGCACAGAGATCCAATAGGATCAAAGTAGTTGTCCCTATGCATAATACCGCCCCTCCCTCCACTCTGGTATTCAGCACCCCTGGATACCAGGAGCATTCCCTAATGGTCTAGAAAACACTAAAAGTGCAGTGTGTCCTGGCACAAGATCTAGGACCCCCACGTTTTGTCCGAATTGCATGAAGCTCCAACTTGTGGACGTGGAGCTGGCTCTTTTTGGGACCACAAGCCCATAATGTCCATCTTTATCAGGCACCACTGTGAGCTCTGGTGGGATAGGGAGAGCAGCCTGCCACAAGACAGGATGATGGCCATCATTGGTGTCCATCTGCCACCACTAAGGGCCCTGTGCTGTTGTATCCAAGAGGGTGTTGTATAGAGTGCCTCTGTGCTTTCCATTTGAAATGTAAGTTCCACAGTAAGGCCCTCATGTGCCAACTGGAAAAAGGAATAAGAAGGATGCCTGAGGCTCAAAGCCCAAGAGCCATCTTCACAGAGAATCAGGATCAAATCCTGAATGTCCTGGACTCACTGCAGAAGTGGAAAGCCCATGAACATGACTGTATCCTGGATAGCCCCTATAACGGCGATCCCATGCACAGGGGTCAGGTGAGACTTCAGTTCGCAGATGGAAAACCCCAGAGATGATAGAAGGGCAACCATTGTCAGATAAGCCAGTCATCGAATTACAGGAATAAAGGTATCCCCGATCTGCAAAGATGAGACATGGTCACTACCATCACCTTTGTTAACACCAGAGTCCAAGGTGAGGCTGAAGGGCAAGATGGCAAGTCGTAAAATGTTCTGGTCCCACAATGAACAACAAGCAGCATCTGTGGGACTGCAGTGCAGGTACATGAAAATACTCATCCTGGAAATCCAAGGATACTGTTCAATCTTCTGGTTTCAAAGCAGAAAGAACCTGGGCTAGAGTGAGTATTTTCAATTTGTCTTTCCTTAAGGTGAAACAGAATGGGTTTAGGCCCTTCATCCTTCTTCGGAACCAGAAAGTAGAGGAATTAACACCCCTCTTTTCTCTCTGAGCTTGGCACCCTCTTGAAGGCTCCTTTGCCTTGAGAGCATTGTCAAGTGAAACCTGAGTGGGTAACAGGAAATGCAAGGAGGAGTTGAAACAAATGGTTGAAACAAATGGTAGGACTTAGCTCCTTTGAATGATCTGCAGGACTCACTGGTCAGACGTCATGGATTCCCAGTCAGGAAGGAAAAATGGTGTGGTCCTGAAAGGGAAAATCAGAGTGGCTTGGGAGCTGCTGTGGCAGGGGAGAAGACGGTGGAGTATTGTCCTTGGCTGACGTAACGTCCCCTGAAGCCATGATTAATCTGAGTTGGTTGCTGACCAGCTTTGAGGGATGCACCTGTCGATAAGTTTACGTCCCACTGAGGCGTTATGTAGGGATTCGGTGGAAATGTGCATCAAACTTTTCAGAAATCGCATTACAGCCTCTCTGTCAGGTCAGAGAGTAGCCTCTGAAATTCCTCTATTATTGGTGAAATTGACAGGACAGCAAGAGCAACCAGAAAGAGAGAGCTGCAACACAGCTGCCCTTAAATCTCTCCAGTGCCGAGTCCGCTATCGCCCGGAACAGCCTAGAGCCATCAAAGAGCATGTTCATCAGGGATGCCTTGACATCCTAAAATCCAGTTGCACCCTTCAATGTGTGCTGTCTAAGAACTACACTAGTGCCCTTAGCTCACACAAATTGTTAAGTCAAGACGAGGATGCAGAATGTACTTTGCAGCATCTTGGCCATCCAAAATGGTCCAGATAAATGTTTTCCTAAACCCCAGGACAGCTGGCAATATTTTGTTGGCCATGCCCCACAGTGCACGTAGCATGTATGTGGTGGACAAAGAGGCAAACCACTTTCAGTGAGCATACGGCTAGACTAGCTGTCGAGAATACCTTTGCACCAAAAAAATCAATACGTTTAGATTCACTTTGTGGAGGCACTGAACGGAAAGCATTTGGGTTCACATTGCTTGTTAAGACCTGTACCCCAGAACTTTCCAGGGTCGATTGTTGAGTAATGAGGCTAAAAACAGGAAGCTGACCAGTATCTCCTGGCAAAAGTATTACCAAACTAAGAGGCAAGTCAGTTGTCATGTATACCCTATATTTGACCTGGCTTTTTAGGGTTTTTATTGTAGTTGAATCAACATTATAGACCATAAATCAAACACAGGAGAGGTTCAGTATAGCTCACATCCTGAAATTACTTATTTGAAGGTGCTCTCATATAGGACAATTAACACATAGGCAGCTCGGAGAAATAAAGGGGGTCATTACAACCCTGGCGGACAGTGTTAAAGCGGCGGTAAGACCGCCAACAGGCTGGCGGTCTTTTTATTGGGAATTATGACCATGGCGGTTACCGCCATGGTCATCCACCGCTTCTCCGTTCCGCCCGCCAGGGTGGAGACGAGCGCTGGGCTGGAGACCTGGGTCTCCAGCCCGGCGGTCGTGACAATACCGCCGCCGGTATTTTGACCCGGCTTACCGCTGTGGATTTCCAGCGGTAGGAACCGCCATGAAATCCATGGCGGTAAGCACTATCAGTGCCAGGGAATTCCTTCCCTGGCACTGATAGGGGTCTCCCTCTCCTACACCCCCCACCACCCCTGCCACCCCCCAAGGGTGGCAGGACCCCTCTCCCCACCCTGACCCCCGACATTACCTGACACATACACACCCGACACACACGCAGGCACCACCAACACACATACACGCAAACACACAGACACACATGCCAACATCCACACACACAGTCAGACACGCACACCCACATTCAAACATACACGCGCACATCCATACATACATACCTACAGACATACACGCACTCATTCCCAAAACACGCACCACCCCCGCAAGCATACACGCACTCACACACCCCCTCTACATACACCCACGCACACCCCCATGCACCCACACAACACCCCCCACCCCCCTCCCCTGATGGACGATCGACTTACCTGTTCCATCGATCCTCAGGGAGGGGACGGGAGCCATGGGGCAGCTCTGCCGACACCACACCGCCAACAGAACACCGCCGCGCAGAATCACAGGACGTGATTCGCTGGGCGGTGTTCTGTTGGCGTGGCGGTGGAGGTGGAGCAACCTCCACTTCCCCGCCGCCCGTCACTATGGCTGTTGGCGGCTTTCCGTCGGAAAAACGACATAGAGCTCCCAACAGTCATAATACGCCAAGCGGAAAACCGCCACCACTGGCGGTCTTCAGCACGGCGGTCCCTCGGCGGTTTTGTGAAAAGACCGCCGAGGTTGTACTGACCTCCAAAGTATTTGCTTAGCATCACACAATTTGATGAGGATCATTAAAACAGTGAAGCCGGGATTCATCCTAGATTTTCCAGTCTCAAACTGTGCAATCCAACCACTAGATGAGTTTCTCTTCCTGACAACATGCATTCATTCTTTGTTTTTAATTCTGAGAAGATTAAATTGGAGTGTGGGTGACAGGTAGAATCTATACTTTATTTTTGGTAGTTTCACATAGAGCGAACCTTACCCAAAGACATAAGAGTGCTTCACAACAGACAGAGATTTTCCCTTTTTTCTGCACAGGGAGATATGCTGGGATTCGAACCAAGCTCCCCATGTTACACGGTCGGCAGCTGGAGCTAGTAAGCCACATAACCTCCTGCGAAAGCTCAGCTTGTTTTGGGTTTGAGGTTGCAAGAAGACCTCAAGCTCAGCCAGAGCCAGGGCTCTGGCCTGAGCTTCCAGTAGCTTGCCCACCTCTACTTAGTTTACAGAAATTAAGAAAGAGAATAGATAAATCGAGCACTATATTGCTGTGACCAAGGTATGTCATGACCATCAGCTGCTGTAATGGTCCACTTGTATCAGCAAACCAAATTGCATCTCGCAGGGGCACCGAAAGTGCCAAAGTCTGAGGAAGAAATTAAAGATTTCATCAAACTTCCTTCACGGAAACGATTGACGAGATACATTTTGTCAAACAGAGAAGCATGAATGGCAGAGTCATCACTGATAATGTTTTAACTAGTGTCCCTGCATGGTTACTTGCTAAGGCTACGACAGGACCATTAACCACTAACAGTCCTGTGCTCCTTTAAATACACTTGTTGTATGTGAGATTAACAGAAGAAGTAAGGGGTTCGAACAGGATCAGTGTCTTCTTTTTGGGCAGGGAATGTTTCAATTGCTTCTGTTATAATGCAGGTGGCGTTGGCCCTCATGGATTCAATTCCAAAATTACTCGTTATGTCTCATTGCTGAAGCTAATAATGATAATTTAGTGCCAAAACCAAAGTGGAACTGGCTCCTTAGTGATCAAGGAAAAAGAGATGAAAAGAAAGGAATGGCAGGGGATAGGAAGAAGTTGGACATAAGAACAGGGGTGAACAATGAGACAGTGATTGCTCAATTTCCTGATGGGCCAACAATGGCTCATGGAAGTTAGTGCATCCAGGGACTAACCTTGGGATATAGTCTGAGTCAGAAGATGATGGTGCAGATAGGCCCTTAAAGTACTGACAATGCAGTTTCTTGTCCGATTTCAAGTGGTGAGAGTGAGACAAAATATTTTTGGTCTTCTTGCACTTGTGACACAATTTGGACTTCAAATTATCTAAGGACTTCGATTAGGACCATGATTTGTCATGAGAAGCCTCATGATCCAGAAGAGAAATAACCTCATGACTTACAGCAGAGGCTGTACCACTCTTTTGAGTGTGACCTCTTCTTGTGTTCTGCAACATACAACTTGACTCTCTGATCACCTTTGTTTGCATCAGACAGAACTTGTCGATCAACTGTGGGGCTATGAAGAGATGAAGGGCACTTTTTCTGGGTGGTAGTGAGGGAATACAAGGAAAAGGTAATTGGACCGGAGCACCAAAAATGATTGTCGCACTGGGTGCCACTAGCACTAAAGGCTGTGATGATGCGTATGTGGCAAGGTAAAGTAATAGCGTGTCTTTTTTTTTTTTTTTTCAGTGTTTTAGAGAACCTGCTGATAGAAGGAAGAAGCGGAGGCAAGGTGAATAACATTTATTGTTGCTCACACCACACACACACACACACACACCAGCAATTTTGCTGACAACATATCTGCCTTCTACATAGGACAGTGTTGTAGAGGGACAGTTTAGCCAGAAGCAGAGATGGCATCTTGTTGGATGACTGCTGCTGAAGCCGTAACTCGGGTTATGGCGGACAGCTCTGAGGCAGGATCAGAGACTGAGACAGCAGATACTGACACATCATCTGAGGGAGAGGACAATGGTGCAGAATCTGGGAGTGATTTTTCAGTTGCTGGAGTCCCATCCGATGACACCTTTTTCAGTGATTCTGAGGGAGACGATGAGGACAGTCATGCTGTCCCTTCACAAGCACAGTCTGTGCAGTGGGACAAGTGCAGGTTAGCCCAACACAGAGAGAATGTACGTGCAGCAGCAAGCACAGAGTGCTCTCTTGGCAGCCCCCCAATTTAGTTCAGCCCCAACTTTTACCTTTTACTGGTTGCACTGGATGTACAGTCAATATGGCCAACGTTTTGCTAGTCGGCTACGTTCCTCTCATTTTGTAAGCTGACTTCCTTCAGCAAATTGTGCAGCACAAAATTTCTGAGGGAGCATGGAGGCACTCTAGGGCCCCGTTCTTGGGCACACCAGTGGATTCCCACTTCACTGGCAAAATTAAAGATATTTGTGAGCCTTACGCTCAAAATGGGGTTAGTGCAGAAACCTACCTTGCAGTCCCACTGGATGACTCACACGGTTTGGGTAACCCTCATTTTTGCACCGTATATGAGCAGAGATCGCTTTTTGCTATTGCAGCGCATGGTACATTTCATTGACAATTCTGCTGCATTGCCACGGGACCATCCAGACCATGACAGGTTGTTCAAAATTCAGTCTATTGTGGAACATTTGACTGCCGGGTTTGCGGAGATCTCTACTCCTGGAAAGAATAGAGTCCTTGATCCTGTACAAAGGGCGGCTACCATTCACACAGCACATTGAGAGCAAAAGAGCTCGCTATGGCATCTAGATGTACATGCTGTGTGAGAGCTTTTCTGGCTATGTGTACAGTTTAAGAGTGTATACCAGAAAGGATCCGTGCTAAACCCTGTAGGTTGCCCTCCCACGTTAGGGGTCACAGGGAACATTGTATGAGAGCTTGTCCAGCCACTCCTTAACAAAGGTTATAACCTCTATTTGGGCAATTTCTATACAGGAGTAGATCTGCTCAGTGAGCTGGCATTGTGGCCTGTGGTACAGTTTGTTGCAACCACAAAGGATTCCCGCAAGAGCTTGTTTGCAAGAAGCTCCAGAAATCCCAGAGTACTGTATTGTGTTCCAACGGACTGCTCACAGGCAAGTTCTCGGATAGGCATAATATATACATGCTCACTACAGTTCATGATGAGCGCACTTCCCCCTTCATGGTTTGGGGTCAGATGGCTGAAGTCCACAAGCCCACCTGTATGCTTGATTACAATAAGTACATGGGCGGAGTAGACAAGAACGGCCAGGTTCTTCAACCGTACAATGTATTTGGTACAAGAAACTGTTTATCCACCTGATCCAGATGGCAACATACAGTGCATATATTGTTTATTGTCAGACAGCCACAGGAAGACTCAGGTCTTTCCTTGACTTCCAGTTGAAAGCCTAACTGCTACAGAAGCAGCTGCCTCCACTTCATATGTTCTGGCAGATGTGGCAAGGCTGCATAAGCAAAATTTTGCTGATCGCATTTCTAAAACACCCAAAAAGGATCGTCCATGTTTTCACTGTAAAGTGTACTTGAAGTATGGAAAGCAGCAGAAGACTTGTTATTAATGCCCCCAGTGCCCATCTCAGCCAGGCCTCAGTTTCCCCACTTGCTTTATGCTGTATCATACTACAACAAAGTTCTGGGAAATTGACTGAGGTGGAGCTGCCGTTAAGTAAACCTTTCAGTGGTTGTGCATGGATACTAAACGTCCATGGGCCACTGCTTCGTTAGTCAAGCAGCCACATAATTTTAGTTCATCTACTTCAGGAAATCATGGATTTCCTTGTGGCCTGGTCGACACCTTCATCCTCTGTCAGAACGTGGTAGGTGTTCTGTTCAATTAACTTACATTATAGTCCCCACACTGCACATACTAGAGGACAGAAAATAAAGCACCTTGTCATGGAGTACCTTGTGTGGCAAAATGTAAAAAGCAGACTGAATTTTGAAGTGCTTGTCAGGTAACTTCTGTATGCTACACAAGGACCACCATGATTGCCAACGAGAACCAGAGTAAATATAACAAGTCAAAAAATGCCCTGTGGAAAATATTTACCAACATTTCTACTTGTTTGAAAGTGTGTAAACTCATTTTGTAGCTTTACTTTCAAAGCAAAAGTAGGAGTGTTGATGAATGAGTCCCACAGGATATTTGTTTGACTTTTTACTTTAGAGACCTTAGGTAGTATTCACCATCATGTCTGCCTTCATTTCAACAGTAGATATGCTCACTCAGTTTGAGGAATAGCCTTCGCATGACATACTCAGATACTTGCAACTTGCATCTACAAACTGGAAGGTGTTGAATTTAGCACAGTAAGGGCCTGATTTGCACTTTTTTAGCGCCGCATTTGCAACATTTTTTGAAACAAAATTGTTTCTTAAAATTTGGACACTGTAATATAGGTTGGGTAGTGAGGAGGGTTTTGCTGGTCATAAAGCTTCGGCACTGATTGTCTGACAAATGCGATATCTTGTTTGGTCGAGTTTTTTCTAGCAAATTGGTTAATGGGGCTGCTATGATGGAAAAATGGGTAATGAACCGCCTCTAGTGCCCTACCATTCCCAAAAACGCTCTTTTGTCTCGTTTGGTTTTGGGTATGGTTTCTGTTTCATGGCCTCAAATTTATCGACTAGTGGTTTAATATTTCCACCCTCTATGAAGTAGCCCAGGTATTTAATAGATGACTGTGCTATGTTACACTTCCCCGCATTTGCAGTTAACCCTGCTTTTTGTAGAGTTTTCAGAACTTTGGACAATTGTTTGACGTGTTGTTCCCATGTCTGGCTATAGATAACAATGTCATCCAGATATGCAGCGGCATACTCTCGATGTGGTTTTAACACAACATCCATTAATCTCTGAAACGTCACCGGGGCACCGTGTAACCCAAAGGGTAATACAGTAAATTGGTTTAGCCCTGACGGTGTAGAAAAGGCTGTTTTCTCTTTATCTGTAGGATTTAAAGGTATTTGCCAGTACCCTTTTTTCAGATCTAAGGTAGTTAGGTATTTGGCTTGTCCCAGGCTCAATTAAATCATCTACCCGAGGCATAGGATACGTATTAAATTGTGACATAGGGTTCAACTGGCGAAAGTCGATGCAAAATCTGATACTGGGGAACACCATGAACTAGAGAAGGGATCTATGATACCTGCTTCTAACATATCTTTCACCTCTTCCTCTACCAACTGTATGTGGCCTTCTGGAAGGCGGTAAGGTTTTTGCCTGGACACTTTCCCTTCAGGGGTTCTAATGTGGTGTTGTATTAGCTTGGTTCTACCGGGGACTTTTGAGAATACTTTTCTATTGTTGTGCACTACGATCCTTTTATTTGAGCTTTTTGGTCTTCCGTCAATTCTACCCCATAAGTGGGTTCTATCTCCCTTTCTTCTTTTTCGAGTGTAGGGCGATTAGGAATCTCTAATGGTTGTGTTTTCATAAAGTATAAAGCTGCTATTCGTGGTACTAGGAGTCTAATTCTCTTCCCATTCCTTTAGCAAATTAAGGTGGTATATCTGGCTTTTATTTGAGCCTTCTGGAATTTCTATTTTATACGTAACAGGGGTTATTTTGTCTATAACCCGGTAAGGTCCTTGCCATTTAGCTAGTAGTTTGTTGTGAGCTGTGGGTAAGAGGATTAGTACTTTGCTGCCTATAGTTTGCTCACGTAGTTTCTTGCCTACATCATTGTGCTTCTTTTGTTTTTCTTGACTCTCCTCAAGATGAGTTCTTACTTCTTCCCATTTGGAGTTTATATTTTCTTTCAGTTCTCTGGTATATGTTAAAATGTCCTGAGACTCTTCTTCAGTCTCCTCCCATTGTTCTGCAGCCACGTCCAGTAGTGTTCTTGGCTGCCTCACAAATAACAGCTCAAAGGGACTGTGTCCCGTGGAAGCCTGAACATGAGTTCTGATAGCATAGAAGACTAGTGGTAAATTTCTTATCCCAGTCTTTCCCTGTTTCAGTTATGGTTTTCCTCAACAAAGTTTTGATTCTTTTATTGTATCTCTCGACCAACCCCTCTGTTTGTGGATGGTAAACTGATGTTCTTATGTGTCAGACTCCAAGTAATTGAAAGACTTCTGCCATTAATTTTTACATGAATGGAGTTCCCTGATCCATAAGAATTTCTTTAGGGAACCCGACTCTAGAGGAAAACCCAATCATCGCCTGCGCTATGCTCTTGGTTGTCATACTGATGAGGGGAATAGCTTCTGGATATCTTGTAGCGTAATCCACCAAAACCAGTATGTACTGATAGCCCTTAGAAGAAGCTACTGATGGACCCAACAAATCCATTCCTACTCGGGAAAAAGGTGTTTCTATTATGGGTAAGGGAAATAGTGGGGCTCTTTGTTTGTTACTATGGTTAACCAATTGGCACTTGGGACATGCTCTGAGGATGTTCTTCTAACATCCTCAAATACTCCTGGCCAGTAGAACCATCGTAATAGATACTCTTCTGTTTTATCTCTACCAAAATGACGATCCCTACCTGTCCATGGGCTGAATGCAGTACCTGTTCCCTGTAACCCAGGAGAACCACCAGTTGTTTCCTTGGGGTTCCTTGGTGTTGGACACATCTATACAATAATCAATTTTGGATCAGAAAATAGGGATCCACCTGATCTGTAGGGGTAGAGCTGGCTGTAGTCCAAGCATTTTTGAGGGTTGGATCATCCCTTTGGCACATCCTAAATACCCCTGAGTTGGTTAGTACTCTTTTCCCTTCCGGGATAGAACTAGTATCATTGCTATTGACCTTTAGTAGAAATACTGTTTTTTGGATTCTTTTCTGACTTTTTGTCAGGTGTTGGAACGTTCAATGTCCTCCTGGGAGAAAGAGACCTATTGTAACCATGACTCCATGGGACTTTGCGGTCGAACACTATCTAATAAGTAAGGGAAGGCTGTACAATCCGTGCCTATAATGATTTCCTCTACCAAATCGGGTATTCCCCCCACCTTAATCCTCTCTTCCCAACCTCTCCAGTTTATTGAAATCTCTGCAATGGGATACATTTTCTTATCCCCATGTGTGCACGTTATGACCCCCTGCTCTCCCTGTAACCATTGTTCCGGTTTAACCAGATTTTCATTAATGATGCCTTGACTGCAGCCAGAATCTACCAGGGCTTGTTTGGACAAACTGTTTACTGACAGGCAGGTCATATAGGAGTTGTGCCTCCGGCCCTCAAAACCCTCCCTTTAGTCAGTCCTATCTCCATACGTTCAGCTGTTGGGCGTTCGTAAGGACAACTCCTTGCTATGTATACCCACTCTGCACATGTAACACCGCGGGTTGAAAGGGGTTCTTTAAGCGGAAAATGTAGGGCTGGGGTTTTGTCTCGGGGGGGTCCAGGAGGACTCTTCATAAAGGGTAAGAGTGGGAGGTCTTCATAACCAAGGGTAAACTTCTCCCTGTAGCACTTCGGAAGTCTGGACCTCTAAGATATGCACAGGTTAGCTTAATCGCAGAATATATGGTAACAGCAGGATGCTGTCATATCCAATTCCTGGTGGCTGTGGGTAAAGCTTCAAAATATTGTTCTAATAGAATGACGTGTAGGAGTTCCTCTTTGGTACATTCTGTAGGGTTTAGCCACTTGCATCCCTCATTCTGCACTCTATAAAATAGTGCTCGGAGGTTCTCTGAGGGATTGCATTTGGTCCAACGAAAACGGAGTGTATAACTCTCCTTGTCTAATTCCACTAGTTCTAATATTGCTTTCTTTATTTCACTATAAGAGGTCACCCCCCTCGATTGACTACCTGATAGGCTGATTCTAAAGCCCCGGTCAACAGCGGAGCAACGTATTGGCCCCACTGCTCCCTGGGCCAATTGGCTGACATGGCAATCCTTTCGTAGTTAGTGAAGAAGGAATCTGGGTCCTCCCCTTCCTGATATTTTCATAGTACCGAGTTGGGTACCATGGTGTGACGGTGCGCGGAATGCAGATCCGGATAAGGAGTACCCAGGGGGCACTGCCGACAGCATCGACGCTGACCCAGAAGAGGCGGGAGCTGTTGGGGACAGTGTCTGCAAGAATGATGCGGATCCTATAGGGGTTTTAAACCCTGAGCGGGAGGAGGAAGGTAGAGAGTTGTTTTCCCCACGAGGAGGAGACGAGGCGAGGAAGGAAAGCGGGACAGACGGACTGGTATCCAGGCTGAACCCCGGAAGAAGATTACGTGGAGGAGAGGTGCCAATCACCCCCGAAGAAGAGACAGCGAAGGATGTTTTGGAGGAAAGGAGAAGCGGACAGGCCAGCCACGTTCTGGGAAGAACATGGCCCAGTCAGGTATGGACTACAGCCGAAACGGGACAGGGGAGGCGGGAATTTTCTTTTTTAATAAAATAGAAGGGGGAGTGGGGACCGAAGGGCATCATCATGGGAAGCGTACAAAATTAAGTTTTGTTGATTTCTTTTTTCTCACGGGGCACCACAGATATTACTAGAAAAGAGGCACCTACATGTAGGCACGATAGAGAAATCGAGAGGGAAAACGAGGAGAACAAAGCAGCTATTATCACTGGTAGTAGAAGAAATACAAGGAAAAGGACAAGTACAGACAGTCCAGATATTAAGGAGAGAGACAGGGGACTAGAGAAGAGCCCTAAGAAAGAAAGAAAGAAAGAAAGAAAGAAAGAAAGAAAGAAAGAAAGAAAGAAAGAAAGAAAGAAAGAAAGAAAGAAAGAAAGAAAGAAAGAAGAAAGAAAGACAGAAAGAAAGACAGGAAAAGAGAAAGCCAAGAGTAGAAAGAGTATTGACAACAAACAAAAAGGCAGAAAGAAAGAGAAAGACAACACCAAGGAGCAAAAGAAAGACAGGAGAAAGAAAAACAAAGGTCCAAGAAGACAGGAAGAGAGAAAATTAAACAATACCTACCTTCTTCTCTTCTCTTATTTCCTCCTATGCACCTCCCGGAGGATCCCTGAGATTCCACCTGAAAACCAAGAGAAAAGAAAGACGGAACAGAGTCAAGAAGCTGAAGATGTACCAGAGGGGGGGGGGGGGGGAGGGAGAGAGAGAGAGAGAGAGCGAGAGAGAGAGAGAGAGAGAGAGAGAGAGAGAGAGAGAGATAAAGAAACACTCGCATAGAAAGACTATAACTCATAACATAACGAAAAAGAAATAAAATCAGATCTCTGACCCTGTCACACGTGGGTTGCACCCTAGTAGTGGCGATAGTCTCCGCAAGTTTCTCCAGGGCCGTCTCATAGACCAACTGGTTATTAGCCATTATAGTGGCTTGGTTTTTCAAAGGGTCTCTATCAGACCGTGCCTCCTATACGTGTTCTTCCCATAACAGCTGTAGGTGTCTTTGTCCCTCAGCTAACTGGGCTGTCAAATCTGCCAGAGGTGGATGGCCCTCCATGGTTCTCTCCTGTATACTGCTTCAGATCCCACTTCTGGCACCACTGTCAGAGGACACCACCTGAACCAGGGAGGGTTATAATACTCCTTCCTGTATGCATAAGCAGTACGCTCTAAATATGGGTTTTCAGTATGTTTGTATATTCAATTAAAGACTTTGTTTTGTCAGGCCTTGATTATTCTCTCCACTTGATAATCTGTTTTCTGTTCTTATGTTTCCCCAACTCCGCAAAACTTTGTTGTTGGTGATGACGCAGAAATAAAGGTTTTACATTTATTGATGCTTAAACGTAGTGCTGCAATAATCAAGTGTGACTTTAACCGAACTAATAGAGATTGTACTGGGACAAAATGTGCCCTCAGAGTAGTTGCCAACAATTACAAGCGTGCTTTATGTAACGTGATGTATTAGAAGTGCACTAATCCGACATAATCATAAACGTGTGCTATGATTTGCTTGTTTGAAATGCTTTAGCTTAGCATTACTTTAGTGGAGGCTTTGGCCTAGTTGCCATGTCTCACGATTTAGATGCTCGTATTTTTCCAATGTGCTAATGAAACGTGTATTCTTGCTTGAAGCTGTACTTTTCCACTGAGATCGTTCACATGCTTATCTTAAGGTTTCGTGCCAGCCTGGCATTTTTCTCTTTGCTCCAAGGTCAATCTGCAGGTGCGGACAATGGAAGCTCTGAAAATGAGTTAATTGGTATAAAATGTTGCAACTTGCGTACCCGTCTCCAAGGATAATGTATGCTTAAGTAAAAGCTTGAGAACTGTTGTTTTTGATTGGACAATTTGAAGCCAACCTATGAACCCTCCAATGGAAGACCCTACTGGATTTGAACTGTTGTCTATTTAAACCAGGTGCACAAGAAGAAAGTAGCCATTATGGACATTACAGCCCATATACCCGCCATTTTGCAGGACATTGCAGCTAATATGGCCCACCTTGCTGCGACGCCATTTTGAGAGACTTTGATGCTTTCTCTAATCGAGAGAAAGAGACTTAAATGATTCTTACCCTAGAGACTTTAACTCTGATCTGTCCCTTTGCATGAAGTAGTAGTTTATCTTGCCGCCGTGAGGCAACTGCCCCGTCCACCCCTGCCCCTTTGCCCCGTCCCATGCTGATCGAGAAACGGTACCTGTGAGACGAAGACTTCCTTGAATGCTGATTGTAATTGGTAAATATGAAAGGAAATTTGTACAATTGCATTGTGTTTCTTTTAGGTAACCAACTGCTGATTTTTGATAAGAGCCCTAGTTAGGAGTTTTTCTAAATTAATGTTGCTAAATTGTTTTTGCATGAAGTCCCACATGCCAATGCTAATTTGAGGTTAGATGAGGATTCCTTTTGTTGCACGATGCAATATACCAGAAAGGATCCGTGCTAAACCCTGTAGGTTGCCCTCCCACGTTAGGGGTCACAGGGAACATTGTATGAGAGCTTGTCCAGCCACTCCTTAACAAAGGTTATAACCTCTATTTGGGCAATTTCTATACAGGAGTAGATCTGCTCAGTGAGCTGGCATTGTGGCCTGTGGTACAGTTTGTTGCAACTACAAAGGATTCCCGCAAGAGCTTGTTTGCAAGAAGCTCCAGAAATCCGAGAGTACTGTATTGTGTTCCAACGGACTGCTCACAGGCAAGTTCTCGGATAGGCATAATATATACATGCTCACTACAGTTCATGATGAGCGCACTTCCCCCTTCATGGTTTGGGGTCAGATGGCTGAAGTCCACAAGCCCACCTGTATGCTTGATTACAATAAGTACATGGGCGGAGTAGACAAGAACGGCCAGGTTCTTCAACCGTACAATGTATTTGGTACAAGAAACTGTTTATCCACCTGATCCAGATGGCAACATACAGTGCATATATTGTTTATTGTCAGACAGCCACAGGAAGACTCAGGTCTTTCCTTGACTTCCAGTTGAAAGCCTAACTGCTACAGAAGCAGCTGCCTCCACTTCATATGTTCTGGCAGATGTGGCAAGGCTGCATAAGCAAAATTTTGCTGATCGCATTTCTAAAACACCCAAAAAGGATCGTCCATGTTTTCACTGTAAAGTGTACTTGAAGTATGGAAAGCAGCAGAAGACTTGTTATTAATGCCCCCAGTGCCCATCTCAGCCAGGCCTCAGTTTCCCCACTTGCTTTATGCTGTATCATACTACAACAAAGTTCTGGGAAATTGACTGAGGTGGAGCTGCCGTTAAGTAAACCTTTCAGTGGTTGTGCATGGATACTAAACGTCCATGGGCCACTGCTTCGTTAGTCAAGCAGCCACATCATTTTAGTTCATCTACTTCAGGAAATCATGGATTTCCTTGTGGCCTGGTCGACACCTTCATCCTCTGTCAGAACGTGGTAGGTGTTCTGTTCAATTAACTTACATTATAGTCCCCACACTGCACATACTAGAGGACAGAAAATAAAGCACCTTGTCATGGAGTACCTTGTGTGGCAAAATGTAAAAAGCAGACTGAATTTTGAAGTGCTTGTCAGGTAACTTCTGTATGCTACACAAGGACCACCATGATTGCCAACGAGAACCAGAGTAAATATAACAAGTCAAAAAATGCCCTGTGGAAAATATTTACCAACATTTCTACTTGTTTGAAAGTGTGTAAACTCATTTTGTAGCTTTACTTTCAAAGCAAAAGTAGGAGTGTTGATGAATGAGTCCCACAGGATATTTGTTTGACTTTTTACTTTAGAGACCTTAGGTAGTATTCACCATCATGTCTGCCTTCATTTCAACAGTAGATATGCTCACTCAGTTTGAGGAATAGCCTTCGCATGACATACTCAGATACTTGCAACTTGCATCTACAAACTGGAAGGTGTTGAATTTAGCACAGTAAGGGCCTGATTTGCACTTTTTTAGCGCCGCATTTGCAACATTTTTTTAAACAAAATTGTTTCTTAAAATTTGGACACTGTAATATAGGTTGGGTAGTGAGGAGGGTTTTGCTGGTCATAAAGCTTCGGCACTGATTGTCTGACAAATGCGATATCTTGTTTGGTCGAGTTTTTTCTAGCAAATTGGTTAATGGGGCTGCTATGATGGAAAAATGGGTAATGAACCGCCTCTAGTGCCCTACCATTCCCAAAAACGCTCTTTTGTCTCGTTTGGTTTTGGGTATGGTTTCTGTTTCATGGCCTCAAATTTATCGACTAGTGGTTTAATATTTCCACCCTCTATGAAGTAGCCCAGGTGTTTAATAGATGACTGTGCTATGTTACACTTCCCCGCATTTGCAGTTAACCCTGCTTTTTGTAGAGTTTTCAGAACTTTGGACAATTGTTTGACGTGTTGTTCCCATGTCTGGCTATAGATAACAATGTCATCCAGATATGCAGCGGCATACTCTCGATGTGGTTTTAACACAACATCCATTAATCTCTGAAACGTCACCGGGGCACCGTGTAACCCAAAGGGTAATACAGTAAATTGGTTTAGCCCTGACGGTGTAGAAAAGGCTGTTTTCTCTTTATCTGTAGGATTTAAAGGTATTTGCCAGTACCCTTTTTTCAGATCTAAGGTAGTTAGGTATTTGGCTTGTCCCAGGCTCAATTAAATCATCTACCCGAGGCATAGGATACGTATTAAATTGTGACATAGGGTTCAACTGGCGAAAGTCGATGCAAAATCTGATACTGGGGAACACCATGAACTAGAGAAGGGATCTATGATACCTGCTTCTAACATATCTTTCACCTCTTCCTCTACCAACTGTATGTGGCCTTCTGGAAGGCGGTAAGGTTTTTGCCTGGACACTTTCCCTTCAGGGGTTCTAATGTGGTGTTGTATTAGCTTGGTTCTACCGGGGACTTTTGAGAATACTTTTCTATTGTTGTGCACTACGATCCTTTTATTTGAGCTTTTTGGTCTTCCGTCAATTCTACCCCATAAGTGGGTTCTATCTCCCTTTCTTCTTTTTCGAGTGTAGGGCGATTAGGAATCTCTAATGGTTGTGTTTTCATAAAGTATAAAGCTGCTATTCGTGGTACTAGGAGTCTAATTCTCTTCCCATTCCTTTAGCAAATTAAGGTGGTATATCTGGCTTTTATTTGAGCCTTCTGGAATTTCTATTTTATACGTAACAGGGGTTATTTTGTCTATAACCCGGTAAGGTCCTTGCCATTTAGCTAGTAGTTTGTTGTGAGCTGTGGGTAAGAGGATTAGTACTTTGCTGCCTATAGTTTGCTCACGTAGTTTCTTGCCTACATCATTGTGCTTCTTTTGTTTTTCTTGACTCTCCTCAAGATGAGTTCTTACTTCTTCCCATTTGGAGTTTATATTTTCTTTCAGTTCTCTGGTATATGTTAAAATGTCCTGAGACTCTTCTTCAGTCTCCTCCCATTGTTCTGCAGCCACGTCCAGTAGTGTTCTTGGCTGCCTCACAAATAACAGCTCAAAGGGACTGTGTCCCGTGGAAGCCTGAACATGAGTTCTGATAGCATAGAAGACTAGTGGTAAATTTCTTATCCCAGTCTTTCCCTGTTTCAGTTATGGTTTTCCTCAACAAAGTTTTGATTCTTTTATTGTATCTCTCGACCAACCCCTCTGTTTGTGGATGGTAAACTGATGTTCTTATGTGTCAGACTCCAAGTAATTGAAAGACTTCTGCCATTAATTTTTACATGAATGGAGTTCCCTGATCCATAAGAATTTCTTTAGGGAACCCGACTCTAGAGGAAAACCCAATCATCGCCTGCGCTATGCTCTTGGTTGTCATACTGATGAGGGGAATAGCTTCTGGATATCTTGTAGCGTAATCCACCAAAACCAGTATGTACTGATAGCCCTTAGAAGAAGCTACTGATGGACCCAACAAATCCATTCCTACTCGGGAAAAAGGTGTTTCTATTATGGGTAAGGGAAATAGTGGGGCTCTTTGTTTGTTACTATGGTTAACCAATTGGCACTTGGGACATGCTCTGAGGATGTTCTTCTAACATCCTCAAATACTCCTGGCCAGTAGAACCATCGTAATAGATACTCTTCTGTTTTATCTCTACCAAAATGACGATCCCTACCTGTCCATGGGCTGAATGCAGTACCTGTTCCCTGTAACCCAGGAGAACCACCAGTTGTTTCCTTGGGGTTCCTTGGTGTTGGACACATCTATACAATAATCAATTTTGGATCAGAAAATAGGGATCCACCTGATCTGTAGGGGTAGAGCTGGCTGTAGTCCAAGCATTTTTGAGGGTTGGATCATCCCTTTGGCACATCCTAAATACCCCTGAGTTGGTTAGTACTCTTTTCCCTTCCGGGATAGAACTAGTATCATTGCTATTGACCTTTAGTAGAAATACTGTTTTTTGGATTCTTTTCTGACTTTTTGTCAGGTGTTGGAACGTTCAATGTCCTCCTGGGAGAAAGAGACCTATTGTAACCATGACTCCATGGGACTTTGCGGTCGAACACTATCTAATAAGTAAGGGAAGGCTGTACAATCCGTGCCTATAATGATTTCCTCTACCAAATCGGGTATTCCCCCCACCTTAATCCTCTCTTCCCAACCTCTCCAGTTTATTGAAATCTCTGCAATGGGATACATTTTCTTATCCCCATGTGTGCACGTTATGACCCCCTGCTCTCCCTGTAACCATTGTTCCGGTTTAACCAGATTTTCATTAATGATGCCTTGACTGCAGCCAGAATCTACCAGGGCTTGTTTGGACAAACTGTTTACTGACAGGCAGGTCATATAGGAGTTGTGCCTCCGGCCCTCAAAACCCTCCCTTTAGTCAGTCCTATCTCCATACGTTCAGCTGTTGGGCGTTCGTAAGGACAACTCCTTGCTATGTATACCCACTCTGCACATGTAACACCGCGGGTTGAAAGGGGTTCTTTAAGCGGAAAATGTAGGGCTGGGGTTTTGTCTCGGGGGGGTCCAGGAGGACTCTTCATAAAGGGTAAGAGTGGGAGGTCTTCATAACCAAGGGTAAACTTCTCCCTGTAGCACTTCGGAAGTCTGGACCTCTAAGATATGCACAGGTTAGCTTAATCGCAGAATATATGGTAACAGCAGGATGCTGTCATATCCAATTCCTGGTGGCTGTGGGTAAAGCTTCAAAATATTGTTCTAATAGAATGACGTGTAGGAGTTCCTCTTTGGTACATTCTGTAGGGTTTAGCCACTTGCATCCCTCATTCTGCACTCTATAAAATAGTGCTCGGAGGTTCTCTGAGGGATTGCATTTGGTCCAACGAAAACGGAGTGTATAACTCTCCTTGTCTAATTCCACTAGTTCTAATATTGCTTTCTTTATTTCACTATAAGAGGTCACCCCCCTCGATTGACTACCTGATAGGCTGATTCTAAAGCCCCGGTCAACAGCGGAGCAACGTATTGGCCCCACTGCTCCCTGGGCCAATTGGCTGACATGGCAATCCTTTCGTAGTTAGTGAAGAAGGAATCTGGGTCCTCCCCTTCCTGATATTTTCATAGTACCGAGTTGGGTACCATGGTGTGACGGTGCGCGGAATGCAGATCCGGATAAGGAGTACCCAGGGGGCACTGCCGACAGCATCGACGCTGACCCAGAAGAGGCGGGAGCTGTTGGGGACAGTGTCTGCAAGAATGATGCGGATCCTATAGGGGTTTTAAACCCTGAGCGGGAGGAGGAAGGTAGAGAGTTGTTTTCCCCACGAGGAGGAGACGAGGCGAGGAAGGAAAGCGGGACAGACGGACTGGTATCCAGGCTGAACCCCGGAAGAAGATTACGTGGAGGAGAGGTGCCAATCACCCCCGAAGAAGAGACAGCGAAGGATGTTTTGGAGGAAAGGAGAAGCGGACAGGCCAGCCACGTTCTGGGAAGAACATGGCCCAGTCAGGTATGGACTACAGCCGAAACGGGACAGGGGAGGCGGGAATTTTCTTTTTTAATAAAATAGAAGGGGGAGTGGGGACCGAAGGGCATCATCATGGGAAGCGTACAAAATTAAGTTTTGTTGATTTCTTTTTTCTCACGGGGCACCACAGATATTACTAGAAAAGAGGCACCTACATGTAGGCACGATAGAGAAATCGAGAGGGAAAACGAGGAGAACAAAGCAGCTATTATCACTGGTAGTAGAAGAAATACAAGGAAAAGGACAAGTACAGACAGTCCAGATATTAAGGAGAGAGACAGGGGACTAGAGAAGAGCCCTAAGAAAGAAAGAAGAAAGAAAGAAAGAAAGAAAGAAAGAAAGAAAGAAAGAAAGAAAGAAAGAAAGAAAGAAAGAAAGAAAGAAAGAAAGAAGAAAGAAAGACAGAAAGAAAGACAGGAAAAGAGAAAGCCAAGAGTAGAAAGAGTATTGACAACAAACAAAAAGGCAGAAAGAAAGAGAAAGACAACACCAAGGAGCAAAAGAAAGACAGGAGAAAGAAAAACAAAGGTCCAAGAAGACAGGAAGAGAGAAAATTAAACAATACCTACCTTCTTCTCTTCTCTTATTTCCTCCTATGCACCTCCCGGAGGATCCCTGAGATTCCACCTGAAAACCAAGAGAAAAGAAAGACGGAACAGAGTCAAGAAGCTGAAGATGTACCAGAGGGGGGGGGGGGGGGGGGAGGGAGAGAGAGAGAGAGAGAGAGAGAGAGAGAGAGAGAGAGAGAGAGAGAGAGAGAGAGAGAGATAAAGAAACACTCGCATAGAAAGACTATAACTCATAACATAACGAAAAAGAAATAAAATCAGATCTCTGACCCTGTCACACGTGGGTTGCACCCTAGTAGTGGCGATAGTCTCCGCAAGTTTCTCCAGGGCCGTCTCATAGACCAACTGGTTATTAGCCATTATAGTGGCTTGGTTTTTCAAAGGGTCTCTATCAGACCGTGCCTCCTATACGTGTTCTTCCCATAACAGCTGTAGGTGTCTTTGTCCCTCAGCTAACTGGGCTGTCAAATCTGCCAGAGGTGGATGGCCCTCCATGGTTCTCTCCTGTATACTGCTTCAGATCCCACTTCTGGCACCACTGTCAGAGGACACCACCTGAACCAGGGAGGGTTATAATACTCCTTCCTGTATGCATAAGCAGTACGCTCTAAATATGGGTTTTCAGTATGTTTGTATATTCAATTAAAGACTTTGTTTTGTCAGGCCTTGATTATTCTCTCCACTTGATAATCTGTTTTCTGTTCTTATGTTTCCCCAACTCCGCAAAACTTTGTTGTTGGTGATGACGCAGAAATAAAGGTTTTACATTTATTGATGCTTAAACGTAGTGCTGCAATAATCAAGTGTGACTTTAACCGAACTAATAGAGATTGTACTGGGACAAAATGTGCCCTCAGAGTAGTTGCCAACAATTACAAGCGTGCTTTATGTAACGTGATGTATTAGAAGTGCACTAATCCGACATAATCATAAACGTGTGCTATGATTTGCTTGTTTGAAATGCTTTAGCTTAGCATTACTTTAGTGGAGGCTTTGGCCTAGTTGCCATGTCTCACGATTTAGATGCTCGTATTTTTCCAATGTGCTAATGAAACGTGTATTCTTGCTTGAAGCTGTACTTTTCCACTGAGATCGTTCACATGCTTATCTTAAGGTTTCGTGCCAGCCTGGCATTTTTCTCTTTGCTCCAAGGTCAATCTGCAGGTGCGGACAATGGAAGCTCTGAAAATGAGTTAATTGGTATAAAATGTTGCAACTTGCGTACCCGTCTCCAAGGATAATGTATGCTTAAGTAAAAGCTTGAGAACTGTTGTTTTTGATTGGACAATTTGAAGCCAACCTATGAACCCTCCAATGGAAGACCCTACTGGATTTGAACTGTTGTCTATTTAAACCAGGTGCACAAGAAGAAAGTAGCCATTATGGACATTACAGCCCATATACCCGCCATTTTGCAGGACATTGCAGCTAATATGGCCCACCTTGCTGCGACGCCATTTTGAGAGACTTTGATGCTTTCTCTAATCGAGAGAAAGAGACTTAAATGATTCTTACCCTAGAGACTTTTGATCTGTCCCTTTGCATGAAGTAGTAGTTTATCTTGCCGCCGTGAGGCAACTGCCCCGTCCACCCCTGCCCCTTTGCCCCGTCCCATGCTGATGATCGAGAAACGGTACCTGTGAGACGAAGACTTCCTTGAATGCTGATTGTAATTGGTAAATATGAAAGGAAATTTGTACAATTGCATTGTGTTTCTTTTAGGTAACCAACTGCTGATTTTTGATAAGAGCCCTAGTTAGGAGTTTTTCTAAATTAATGTTGCTAAATTGTTTTTGCATGAAGTCCCACATGCCAATGCTAATTTGAGGTTAGATGAGGATTCCTTTTGTTGCACGATGCAATTTGAGACCTTGTTATGCTGACTAAATGTATGCAATTAGCTCATTACAGATTATAGTTTTAGTGATTTGCATTGCTATCATCGAATGCCTTGTTATTCAAATGCTGCATAGATTGCACCTGTTTCGTCGTTATGGACAGCTATTAATGTTCATTTACGTTTATCATTTGGTGTTGAGACACATCTATATTGTGCTAGCTTTGTTAATATAGGGAAATAAATTCACTAACTTTGAATAAACTGGTGTGGTTATTCATGACCAAAAGGTCATGGTTCGCCGAAATGTATTCTGGACTAATCGTTAAGTGTTATGTTGATCAAGGCATTGCTTATGTTCGTTATTGATTATTGATCTGATTAAATTGATTGATCTCTGGTGAAGAGAGTCCCACTTGGTCAAAAGATTCATCGGCCTAGAGAGCGTCCAAAATACAGGTAAATTATTAGTACGGAACGCTCTATCAGTAGATGGTAGCAGAGGACGGTTTAGACTTTTGGGACCCCACTAGAGACATACATGGTGTTAAATTAACGGTTTCGACTTTGAGATCCCACTCGAGAAGTTGAATTAGATTTTTCTTGGGTAAAACAGATTGACAGAATGATGATGGGCTAAGTCCACCGCGACTTTCCCGGGATCTCGGAGCTTGCGAATGAAGAGAATGGAGGTGTGAGATCAGCGTTGGTGGTACTAGTGACGGTATGAGTGAAGTTAGGATTTTGCGCTTGCACAGCTTATTGCCGCAGATTGTGTGAAAAGGTTGCGAGGATTTTAGAGAATAGCGGAGGTGCGACTCCGAGTGTAGAAGTAGGGAAGTCGTCGAACTTCATAGAAATAGCGGAGGTGCGACTCCGAGTGTGAGAGTAGGGAAGTCGTCGAACTTCATGTGCATGTGGCGCTTTGTGCAGAAAAAGGTCCACGTGGTTGTTGTTGTTGAGACGGGCCCTGCGAGGTCAAGAGACTCCGGAGTATGTTGAAAAGTGTATGAGACACTTGTTTTATGTTGTGGTCTGGTCAGTTTAGTAGGTTGATCGGGCGTGGTCAACAAGTCAGTACGTGTGTTAAGGGAGTGAAAGAAACTTCGACTTCGGGCTTTGACAAAATTCTAAAGTGCACTAGAATAGATCACTGACAAGTTGAGGGCAGTCTGCGGGTCAGATTTGCTTGCGAACGTGGGGACCGAGAAAGATGGAATAACTGCTGAGGCTAGTGAAAAATCCCTAAGGTCCTGAAGCGATTGTGTTACCCCTCCTGTAGTAAACCGACAGATCTGTTTTATATTTTTTGGTAGCTCGCGATACATGCCAGAAGTTGTTACGAGAGGAGCTGAGTGAAGGAGGACTAGCCGCGAGGCTTTGTCAGCCGCAGTGTGTGAGTGTGACATCACTAGGAGCCGCGCTGGGATAGGTTGGTTGTAGAGAAGGGTCGCGCACGGATTGGACGCAGTCTGTGGGGCTCGATTGGAAGGGGAAAGGCAGGCGAAGAGTATTCCGGGAATTAAAGTCACCTATTGATTACAAACTTTGTGAAATAAAAGACGAGAAAATGAAATTCTTTAAAGCATTAAAGAGTGCGATGAAGGGGGAGTCTTACATTAAAGCGAGCGTAGGAGAGGAAACGCCGCCCGAAGGCACACCAGCTTACATTGTATTGGAGGAAAAGGGGGTAGCTCCGTGCCTTTGGCTAAAGCAATGGCACAAATCGACAGAGAAACATGGGAGCGTAGCGTTCCCGATCCATGGGACATTCAATATAAGGATCCTAGAGAATTTGAGGTTCGCGATGTACGACATGAAGGTACCTCCAAGGCCAGCACAGTTTGAGGCTCTAGCAATTTCGGAACTAATGGCTAGACAGCAGCAGCAAAATAAGTTCGAGACTAGGATAAGGAAGGTAGAAAAGACACTAGCGGACGCTAGGTGGGATAATGCACAGAAGGTGTGGAGGTCAGATGTATTGCAGGGGATAAAATTGTTTCCCGCAATTACTAAGGAAGAAGAGGAGACAGGTAAGAAAGCTACCTGTAAGACAAACAGGAGGTGTTCCAAGGATAGAGAGGACGAGGAAAAGTTGAGAAGAGAAGAGGAGTTAGAGGATGAGGAGTTAATCATGCAATTGCTGAACGACCGTCCACCACCTTATGCAGAGAGTGGACAAGGTCCAAGTACCAGTTCTGCCCCTCCGGCACCGGTACAGAACAGTGAAACTCAGAGTTCAGGAGCATCATCGGGATCTAAGGACCCGAGTTTACTGTTCACCCCGCAGATACCGCAGGTTAGGAGAATATATCCAGATGTGCCCATATTGAAACCAGCAGAAAATTATCAGCCGCAGGTCCCAAGGTACTACAGCAGTGACACCAGTACGGGAATGATTCTAGATCCAACCGTAATGGGAGGACAGAATGGTCACAACCCAACACTGGCACAAGCTGAATCAACCCAGTTTTTGATGCCTCAAAAGCAGATGCAGGGGGGAAACGCACATGCTCAGACGACGGGGAGTCAGATGGGCATGCCGGCAATGATGACCCATAGTTTGGGAATGAACATGTCTCAGAACATGGGGAATGGACAGAACGCAGATGCGATATCCCTACCCATTACTGTAGGTCCACCGGTACCTTTGTACATTCAGCCTAATTCAAGTATGAGCAGTCTAGGATCAATGGTGCAGAGCGGGATGGAAAGGAGGTGCATTCAAAACACTCCGGGGATAACTCCGATAGCGGCTCAGCCAACTGGATCTGGGTCCTTGATGGAGTTTAGTCCCATATGTGCTCAGTCAACACTGGTGAGGTCGAGCCCCCCACTGATGATACCGCTATCATCGAACACTGAAAAGTTGCCGCAACCATCAATGGCAGTCGATGTGAATGCTACACTGATGGGGTTGAATGCGCAACAGCTGACACAGTGGTTCAACAGTCTGAATTCCACACAAAGCTCAGCCAGTGGGAAGGGAGAAGATTATCTGAATAGGGTCAGGTTGAACATGGAAGCACAGGAATTGGTGGAAGGGACTATGGGTGTGAATAGGTTAGAGTCCTACTCGGAAGAAGAGCTGAGGTATCTATGTCCCAGGATTACGAGAGAAGTAAACAAGGTACACAGAAGCTTGCAAGAAATAGCTGACAAAAACGGGGTTGATATAGACAAGACGAAACACTTGAGCAGGAGCTACAGGTTGGATTTCGGGACCACAGATTTTGAACACATGAGGTCAGCAGGCATGAAGGTGCATCTTAGGGAATTGTTGCAGAGTGCACAAGTGTGGAGGTGCTTAGACAAATGGGAAAGCAGATGGGTAAAGAGAAAGGAAAAGAGGAAAGACAGTGTCCCAGAGCCCAACGAGAAAAGACCACAGAGTAGTGATGCAGTAACCATGTTACCAATGAGGGAGACAGCAGGGGGAAAATTAATACATGTACCATGGCAGAGAAGCGACATTCAGTCTTTTACGGATGATTTTCCCAAACTGAGAGAGAAACCGATTGAATGGTATCAACAGACTGACAGGTTTGTGAAGCTTGCAAAATGTCTCTGGGAAGACCTGAACACTCTCTTTGAGATTGTGGTTCCAGCAGATTTGTGGGAGGATTGCAAAAGAGCTGTAGGTTGGCCGACAAGTGAACCAGAGAGAGACAGGGATACGGGTGCACCATCACCTATGGTGATGAGCCTGTACTATAAGGTGATTGAGCATTTGAAGACGAAGGTTGCCGCGAAAAATGTGGATTGGCAGAAGATCGATCGAACTGCCCAAGAGGCTAAAGAGTCGATTCATAGTTACTATGAGAGGTTGTTGAAAGCGTTCAAGAACTACAGTGGCACGGAAACAATAGAGGCGAAGGACATGCTTCATTTTGTGTTTAGATTTGTGGAAGGGCTGAGACCAGAGATAAGTCAGATGATAAAGTCGCATTTGATTTGTTGGCAGTCGAAACCTATTGATGAGGTGTTGAATTATGCGAAATACTGTAGCGACGAAATTGAAGTGAAACAGAAAAGGTTGAAAGAGAAAGTGATGATGATGTAGCTTAAAGCAGCTCAGACAGGTCTGCAAGGTTTGCAAGGGTTGCAAGGGTTCCAACAACAGGTACCGCAACCGCAGCCGCAGTTGCAGGGAAATATGACGTTTCAGCCACAGGCGAGAGGCAGAGGCAGAGGAGGTTTTGTGAATAATGGTCCGGATTTGAACACTGTTGTGACTCCGAATGGTGTGCAGGCATTGAAAAAGGTGATGCCGTGTCACGTGTGCGGAATTGTCGGTCATTGGAAACGCGAGTGCCCGATGGTGGTGCAGGAAGGTGCAGGTGTTGGTCAGCAAAACGATGATGTTAATGCATTTCAGACAATGAGGGGACCGAAAATGAGAGGTCCAAACCCAAATTTTCAGACCATAAATCAGCTGCAGGGATTACAGCCCATGCAGCCGCAGCAGATGCAGATGCCCCGTATGCAGATGACGCAAATGCAGCCAATGCAACAGCAGTTTCCCATGGTACCTAATCAGCAAATGCAAATACCTTTGGCACCAATGAGTCAGCAGCAAGTGATGGTTCCTCCACAGGTCTCGGGTCAGGTAATGAATACAAATGGCACCGTACAACAGTTCCCATTACACAGTGAGAGTGGAATAAACAATGTATGGGAGAGTGAAAGTTCAGGGGAGGAAGGAGATTGTGTGCTTGCAGCATCCTTGGAAGTTGATCAAAAGGGTCCGTACGTGGAGGGAAGAGTAATGGGTCATCGTGTCTCATTCTTGGTTGACACAGGAGCATCACGTTCAACTGTTAAGAGCATTGAAGTACCAAATTTGCCACTCTCAGGGAGAACAGTTCAAGTGGTGGGAGTAGCAAACAGGCACCTGACAAACCCAATTACAGATCCGGTACCAGTCAGCATTGGTAACTATCAAGGGCTACATAAATTTGTGGTATGTGACTCAAGCCCGATAGCACTGTTAGGGAGAGACCTATTGTGCAAATTGGGTTGTTCGATTATGTGTTCGAACGATGGAATCAAAATTCAGACGAGCAGTGATGGGGAAGAAGAGGACAGTGTAGAGGGGGATGAGATGGAAACTGTCGATGAAGAGTATCCTCTGATTTGTCTTTTCCCGATGATAACTGAAGAAGGTATTCCAGCTGAATTACGGGAAACAGTCGGAAAGGAAGTGTGGGATATGACAGGGAAAGAGGTGGGATTGATGAAAGGAGTGGAACCAGTGAAAGTGACTGTAAAGCCCAATGCAACCTTTCCCCAGACCCCGCAATACCACATGGCACAAGACACCCTCATGAAAGTTGCCCAACTCATTGACGAATTTGTAAAGCAGGGAGTACTGAAAGAAGTGTTAAGCAGTCCATGTAATTCACCAATCATGGGACTGATAAAGCCGAGTGGAAAGGTCCGAATTGTACAGGACTTGAGGAAAATAAATGACATCATAATTAAATGTTGCCCTGTCGTACCAAATCCAGCTGTGATAATGTTTCAAGTCCCTTGCGATGCCGAGTGGTTCTCAGTCATCGACTTGTCACAAGCATTCTTTCCGGTGCCTCTTCATGAGGACAGCCAATTTCTCTTTTGTTTCAAATTCTTAGACAGAGTGTACAGTTGGTGTCGAATTCCTCAAGGGTTTTCTGAGTCACCGTCAATATTCAATCAGATTCTAAAGAAAGACTTGGAAGCATTAGAATTGCCATTCGAGTCAACCCTAGTACAGTACATCGATGACTTACTGATCGCATCTAAGACAGAAAGTGGCTGCACAGCCGATACCATTGCTCTGTTGAACCATTTGGGAAGGAATGGACACAAGGTGTCTCCTTCCAAATTGCAGTTCTGTCAGAAGAAAGTGAAATACTTGGGTCACCAGATAGAGAAAGGGTCACGGAGAATAATGAAGGAAAGAATAACGAGTGTACTTCAAATGAGTCCACCAAAGACAAGGAGGGAGGTGAGGAAGTTTTTGGGAATGGTGGGCTACTGTCGTCAGTGGATTCCCAACTTCTCAACTCTAGCAAAGCCTTTACTGAAGCTGACCCAGAAGGATGCCTTGGATCAAATTGAGCTGAAAGGAGATGAGATGGATGCTTTTATCGAGTTGAAAGAATGCATGTGCAGGGCTCCAGCATTAGGTATGCCTGATTACACAAAGCCTTTCACATTGTTTTGTCATGAACGTGATGCATGTTCTTTGTCTGTCTTGACTCAAGCCCATGGTGGCATAAACAGACCAGTAGCGTATTTTTCAGCTACTTTGGATCCGGTCGCAGCAGCACTTCCAGGGTGTTTGCGCGCCGTAGCAGCAGTTGCTATCAGCCTCACTCAGAGTGAAGGAATAGTGATGGGACACCCAGTAACAGTCATGGTCCCTCACTCAGTTGAGATACTTTTGACCCGCTCCCGAACGCAACACATGACTGGAGCAAGACTCACAAGGTATGAAACGATAATTCTGGGCTCACCGAACGTGGAGCTGAAAAGGTGCACTACGCTTCCCGGTGAAAATGCTGAAATTGAGAACGCTGAAGACGTCGAGCATGACTGCCTTCAGGTGACTGAATTTTGCACAAAACCTCGACCTGACATTAAGGATACTAAGCTTGATGAAAATGACCAAATTGTTTTCGTTGATGGTTCATGTCTAAGAGATGGGATGGGAATTTTGAAAGCAGGATATGCTGTATGTACTGTAACAGGTGTCTTGGAAGCGTCCTGGCTTCAAGGAGTCTATTCTGCACAAGTAGCAGAACTTGTAGCCCTTACAAGAGCATGTCAACTGTCTGCATTGATGAAAGTCACCATTTACACCGATAGTCAGTACGGGTTTGGAATTGTGCACGACTTTGGGCAATTATGGTCACAGAGAGGTTTCCTGACTTCTTCAGGATCCCCAGTGAAAAACGGGGAGAGGATAAGGGAATTGTTACACGCCATTCAAATGCCAGCCGAAGTTGCAGTGGTAAAGTGTAGTGCTCATACAAAAGGACAGGACTATGTTTCTCTGGGAAATGCATATGCGGATCAAGTCGCAAGATTTTGTGCCTTGAACTGTATATTACTCAGAGATGAATGGAATTCGATAAGTGAACCAGAACTCGAACCAGCTGAAGCATTTGCCTTGAAGGTCGTAGATACAATAGATGAACTAAAAGCATTACAGAATAACGTCAGGGAGGATGAAAGAGATTCCTGGATTAAGTCACAATGTATAAAGAGACCAGATGAGTTATGGGTTTCAAATGAGGGAAAATTTGTTTTGCCAAATAGTCTCTTATCGCAGCTAGCGCGGTTCTATCATGGGCAGGCTCACCTAGGGAGAGATGCCATGATAAGATTGTTCAAAACTGATTGGTTTAACCCCAGATTTCGTCAAGCTGCAGAAGCAGTTTGCCATCGATGTGTCATTTGCCAGCAGATGAACCCAGGAAAGGGAACAGTTGTGAACGTGAGCCACATTGGCAGGGCCAGTGGCCCGTTTAGTAGAATGCAGATGGACTTCATTGAGATGCCTGTGCATGGAGGTCTGAAGTATGTGTTGGTGATTGTGTGCATTTTTAGTCACTGGATTGAAGCATACCCCACACGTAGAAATGACAGCCTTACAGTTGCAAAACTATTGTTGAGGGAGTTAATACCACGTTTCGGATTCCCGATCTCTTTAGAATCAGATAGGGGAAGTCACTTCAATAACGAGGTGATCAAGTTACTTTGCGCAGCGCTGAACATTGAGCAAAAACTGCATTGTAGCTATCGCCCTGAAGCCTCAGGACTGGTGGAACAAATGAATGGTACATTGAAATCAAGAATGGCGAAAATATGTGCATCGACAAATTTGAAATGGCCTGACGCATTGCCCTTGGTGCTAATGTCAATGAGAAACACCCCTGATAGAAAGACTGGATTGTCTCCGCACGAAATTCTCATGGGCAGGGCTATGAGACTTCCTGCAGTTCCCGCAAACGCGCTTTTGAATATTACAGATGATATGGTGTTAGACTACTGCAAAGGTCTGGCTGACGTGGTTCGCTCTTTCTCTCACCAGGTGGAAGCGACCACCTTGCCACCGATCCAAGGTCCAGGACACACACTGAAAGCAGGTGACTGGGTCGTGGTAAAGAAGCACGTGAGAAAGTCGTGTCTGGAACCCCGTTGGAAAGGCCCTTTCCAAGTGATCCTGACGACCACTACCGCTGTGAAGTATGCGGGAGTTCCCAACTGGATTCACGCCAGTCACACAAAGAAAGTGTTGTGTCCCACAGATGAGGAAGTTGAAGCGCTGAAACTGCCAGTGCCTGATAAAACCGTGCTGAGCGCTGAGACAGAGCAAAACCGAACTGAAAGCGAACAGGCAGGAACAGAAGAGAGAGAATTATTCTCTGAGGACGAAGCAACCGACTCACTTGGGGAAGACCAAGGAGAAACCTCAGACAGCGACGAAGCAGCTGAAGGTGACAAAGAACCTGAAGCAGCTGAGGGTAGCAAAGAGCCTGAAGCAGCTGAAGGTGACAAAGAGCCTGAAGCAGCTGAAAGTGATAAAGAGTCTGAAGAAAGTAACGGTGACGAAGGGCTCGAAAGAGGTGAAAAAGCAGGAGAGCCTGATCAGAGGAGGGCTTTCCCAGAAGCAGACGATACAGAAAAAGAAAAGGAGAACGTGATTGATTCCCCAGAAGGAGGGGACAAGGCAGAACAGAACGAAGCAGTTCAAGCTTCCACAGAAAAGATCGCAGGTCCATCAAATGACACGGTGCAAAGAGGAGACTAAGTATATCACCAATAAAACAAAGGACTAAAGAAAAGTTGAACGACGGAGAAAGGCCAAAAGTGAAAGAGAAAAGAAAGGAAGTGACTGTCGTGGTACCATCCTCAAGTGAAGGAAAAGACTTGGCCAAAGAGGAAAGTACCAGTGAGGCAGAATCGAAAAGAGAAGCAAAATTGAAAAGGAAAAGGATACCAAACAGGAGATATTCCGGTCCAGAATGGGCATATGTAGTCAATGACGATTGGACTGACGAATTTGTATCTCTTAGCCTCGAGAACGAAGAAGAAGAGATACCAATAGAAAAGAAAAGTTTTATGGACTCTGTCGATTGAAAGGGTAATAAATGATATTGCTTGCTACAATCTAACGTGATACAACCAGCTGAGACATTGCTAAACCGGATAAGACACTTGCTGAACTGATAAAAAACTGAGTTATTGCCAAATTGAGACAAATGCTGCTAACCGATAAGTGACTGGCCTCTTGAAGAAAACTGTGTGAACATTGCGCTCGTTCAGCTTTGTAACTGAATTGCTAAATAGTTTCTTTATAGGTGCTTCTAGCTCTCTGATTCTATACAGATCATGGCTACACAAAACAGTAGAAAGAAATATTGTAAATATGCGTGTATAGGCTTGGTAATTGCATGTGTACTAATAATAATGTCAATAGTGCTTGGAATGCATGGTAAGGGTGAGAATGAGAAAATTGATGCTTCTACTTTTGCTCCTGTTACTGTCACTGAACTAACCGCATTGAAAAGACTAGAATTAGATGAGAGACACTTGCATGATAAGAAAGAACTTTCGTATAATGTTTTCTATCGCTTGCTAACAGAATATGTTGAGACTATGGATGCGAAAGATTGTTATGTGTGTACACAGATACCGACATCAGTAAAGGAAGGGGTGACTTATCACCACATGCCTCTTACATACGGGATTACATGTAGTATAGTAATGTCTAGATTTTATGGTCAAACTAACATACAGTATTTTTATTCAAATTATGATGTTACCTTTGCATATGTTCCTATAATAGCGCAGCTAAGCCAGATTGCTAAAGATTGGGATGCTAAAATAATGAGGGAATTTTTCGAGCCAATGCAACCTTTTGAAACGGCTCACGCTCATAGGGAAAACCTTACCTGCTCGCTCTCTGCAGTAGAAATAAGCTTTTTAGATCGCACAGATGATAGAAGGGCACAAATTAATGCGAAATTAGAAAAAGAGCTAAGTAAGAGGACTTCAGTAGATCATTATGATTTTGCCGCAATAAAGACACAAGGGAGAATAGCTTTAGATGCTTGGCATGTAGGGACATTTTTTATATATCGAGGTGAATCCTACTATGATAACATTTTCGTAGGAGCGAGTGAGTGTAAACATACGTTTATCTTTAAGGCCAAATGGACATTCATGATGAACGGACTTGACCCTGTCATACCAGGTGTATATTACATTTGTGGGTATAATGCTTATTATCGTCTTCCGAAGGGATGGTGGGGAAGATGTTATTTGGGTATAGTGTTCCCAAAGGTTTATCAACTGGATGACCTATCGATGATTTCAAAGACATCTGGATCCCATCGTATCCAGAAAAGAGAGACCGCAGCTGCTGTGGTAGGAGATATATTTGGAGCCATGATTCCTTCGTTGGGAGTTGTGCTGAATTCCATCAAAATAAGAAAGTTGTCTACTATAGTGGATAACATGTTGACAAAGTTTTCAGGTGCTATAATCCTGATAGATGCTGAACTTGCAGCGGAAAGAGCTATGACTCTTCAAAACAGGCTTGCCTTAGACATTCTTTTAGCAAAGGATGGCGGCGTTTGCAAAATGCTTGGTGCGCGCCACTGTTGCACGTATATTCCTGACAACAGTGTGAAAATTAAAACTATGCTTGCTAATCTAACAAAAGAGAGTGCAGACTTGAAGGAATTGAAAGAACCAGGAGTGTGGGAGAAGGTTGGAAAAGGACTTGCTTCAGTGGGAAATTGGATTGGTGGAATTTGGAATGGAATATTACTAAAAATAATACAGGGAATTTTAATAGTACTGATTTGCATATTTGGAATTTGGGGAATAAAAAGGGGAATAATAATGATTATGGAAAGAATAAAAAGAAGGAAGGAAGAGAAAATGATGAAAAGAATGGCAGAAGAATATAAAGCGAAAACTAGGGGAATTAAAAGGAAAAGAGAACTGACAGAATTTTAATGGAATAAAATTTGTGGGAATAGTTTGTGTGATGACAAGTAGTCATCAGAGGAGGGATTGATGACGCAGAAATAAAGGTTTTACATTTATTGATGCTTAAACGTAGTGCTGCAATAATCAAGTGTGACTTTAACCGAACTAATAGAGATTGTACTGGGACAAAATGTGCCCTCAGAGTAGTTGCCAACAATTACAAGCGTGCTTTATGTAACGTGATGTATTAGAAGTGCACTAATCCGACATAATCATAAACGTGTGCTATGATTTGCTTGTTTGAAATGCTTTAGCTTAGCATTACTTTAGTGGAGGCTTTGGCCTAGTTGCCATGTCTCACGATTTAGATGCTCGTATTTTTCCAATGTGCTAATGAAACGTGTATTCTTGCTTGAAGCTGTACTTTTCCACTGAGATCGTTCACATGCTTATCTTAAGGTTTCGTGCCAGCCTGGCATTTTTCTCTTTGCTCCAAGGTCAATCTGCAGGTGCGGACAATGGAAGCTCTGAAAATGAGTTAATTGGTATAAAATGTTGCAACTTGCGTACCCGTCTCCAAGGATAATGTATGCTTAAGTAAAAGCTTGAGAACTGTTGTTTTTGATTGGACAATTTGAAGCCAACCTATGAACCCTCCAATGGAAGACCCTACTGGATTTGAACTGTTGTCTATTTAAACCAGGTGCACAAGAAGAAAGTAGCCATTATGGACATTACAGCCCATATACCCGCCATTTTGCAGGACATTGCAGCTAATATGGCCCACCTTGCTGCGACGCCATTTTGAGAGACTTTGATGCTTTCTCTAATCGAGAGAAAGAGACTTAAATGATTCTTACCCTAGAGACTTTAACTCTGATCTGTCCCTTTGCATGAAGTAGTAGTTTATCTTGCCGCCGTGAGGCAACTGCCCCGTCCACCCCTGCCCCTTTGCCCCGTCCCATGCTGATCGAGAAACGGTACCTGTGAGACGAAGACTTCCTTGAATGCTGATTGCAATTGGTAAATATGAAAGGAAATTTGTACAATTGCATTGTGTTTCTTTTAGGTAACCAACTGCTGATTTTTTATAAGAGCCCTAGTTAGGAGTTTTTCTAAATTAATGTTGCTAAATTGTTTTTGCATGAAGTCCCACATGCCAATGCTAATTTGAGGTTAGATGAGGATTCCTTTTGTTGCACGATGCAATTTGAGACCTTGTTATGCTGACTAAATGTATGCAATTAGCTCATTACAGATTATAGTTTTAGTGATTTGCATTGCTATCATCGAATGCCTTGTTATTCAAATGCTGCATAGATTGCACCTGTTTCGTCGTTATGGACAGCTATTAATGTTCATTTACGTTTATCATTTGGTGTTGAGACACATCTATATTGTGCTAGCTTTGTTAATATAGGGAAATAAATTCACTAACTTTGAATAAACTGGTGTGGTTATTCATGACCAAAAGGTCATGGTTCGCCGAAATGTATTCTGGACTAATCGTTAAGTGTTATGTTGATCAAGGCATTGCTTATGTTCGTTATTGATTATTGATCTGATTAAATTGATTGATCTCTGGTGAAGAGAGTCCCACTTGGTCAAAAGATTCATCGGCCTAGAGAGCGTCCAAAATACAGGTAAATTATTAGTACGAAACGCTCTATCATTGGTTCGTTGCCCGGTGGCCAGCGAAAGAAGGGGAGGAAACAAAACAAAGAAGCCCCTATCAGGTAAGTAGTTTCCATTGTTTTTCTTTTCTTTTACTTTCTTTTTGTTAAGTGCTTTTCCTCTTGTGCACATGTAGTTTGAGTTGTGGACAGTAAAGGGGAGAAGAGAAAAATAACTTGTGCTAATTAGCTTATAGTCACCGTAAAGTACCCCGTTGCTGTGCCCACGCAAGAATAGGAAGGTGATGCCCCTGAGAGACTGTTATAAGAGCGCCCTTTATCATTACAAGTCGAATAACTGGTTTCTTTTTCTTAATTATTGGTCAGGTGAAAGCACGTAAGTTTGTCGTTAGTGCTCACCCCAAGTGGAAAGAATACACACAAAAACCAATGAAAGAAAGAAATGTATTTTGTTTGTTGTTATGTTTTTATCCCTCTAAGTGCGGTGCTCGGTGGTGCCCGACCCTCCTCCCCGTCCCCTCCCGCCATTCTCAATCAATTTAATTAACAGACTGCATAAGCAGTCCCATACCTGCAGGAGCCACAACTCTCCTGGGACGTGGCTGGCTTTTCTGCTCTCCCTCTCCTCTGCCACAGAGCTTGGGTCCTTTGGCTCTCCTCCGTCTGCTCCCCACATTATCTTGGGCTCCTCTTCTCCATTCCGCTCTCTGTTCCTCAGCACCCGGCTGTCTTTGCCTTCACGTTCCTCTCCTTCCGACCACCCCACGGTCCGTCTTCTTCCAGTTTTTCCTGGGGGACTCCCGCTGACGTAATCACGTTGTCATGTGTTTCCCGGGAATAGGCTTTTTGGAGTACACCTGGGGGACTCCAGGATCAGCCCGACCTCCATCATACTCTGTGCCCTGGCACAGTCTCCTTCAGAAGGTCTGGTTTCAGTATTTAGATACTTTGATAAGTATTCATGATTTTAAATCATAATTTCTAGAGGTGCTAAAACCAACCAATGTAAGTGGTAGATTAACTTTAACATACTAGTACCAGGGGAGTCCAAGGGTGCAGGACTTGCGTGGCTCTCACCAGTTTTCCTTCACCCAGATTCTCCTTGAAATCACAAACTTTGCTTAAAAATACATTTTCCTTGCATTTCTGTGAGGGAAAGTCCTGGAATCTGCAGGCAGCCACAATTTTCCTACAACCTAGTGTTCCCCTAAGTCTCCAGAGAAAAATGTTGCCTGACTTGTGTGGGCGGGTATGTGACCACGACAGGGAAGGGCCGAAAACATATTGTGAAAATATCAAAATTAACCCTCACAAAACAGCCTGGTCACCTGTGTCTTTGGTCCTGGGCTCGGCAGCCATATGGGGAAACCTACAAAACCCAGACATTTCTGAAAATTAGACACCCGGAAAAGCCAATGGACGTGTAACGTGTGCGAATTCCACAAAGTTTTCTTACTCAGAATACCCTGCAGAGGTGAAATGTTGATTAAAAACACACATTTTCCTTGCTTTTTCATCATGTAAACTACAGGAATGTGCAGGAATCCGCAACCTTCCTACCATCCAGTGTTTCCACACTTGTCCAGATAAAAACACAGCCCCACTTGTGTGCCTGTGCCTAGTGCTCGCTTCAGGAATGGATCACTCCAAGGTAAGGCCCTCATAGAAGGACTACCATCGACCTTTGTGTAATCCATTCCTGTCTCGAGCACTAGGCCAAGGCACACCAGAGGGGTAGTGTTTTTATAGGGACAAGTTGGGGAACGCTCGGTGGTAAGATGTTTGTGAATCCATGCATATTCCTGTAGTTTATGTCAGAGAAATGCAAGGAAAAATATTGTTTTTTTTCAACATTTCACATTTGCAGGGCATTCTGGGTTAAAACACTTTGGGGAATCCACACAAGCCAGACTCCGTAGACTCCCCTGGGTGTCAACTGTTTAGAAATGTCTGGGTTTGGCAGGTTTCCCTATATGGTTCAAGATCCCAGGACTAATTAGTATACTCACCTCAGTTATCATTATTGCCACAGTACATTTTGGGCCCTTTCCTGTTGCAGACGCTTGGCCTACCCACACAAGTGAGGTACCATGTTTATCGGGAGACTTGGTGAAATGCTGGGTGGACTGAAGTTAATGGCGCCCTTCAGATTCCAGAACTTTGTATCGCTGAAATGTGAGGAAATGTGTTTTGTCAGCCAAATTTTGAGATTTGCAAGGGATTCTGGGTAACAGAACCTGGTGAGAGCCCTACAAGTCACCCTATTCTGGATTTCCCCAGGTGTCTATTTTTAAAAAATGTATAGGTTTGCTAGGTATCGCTAGGTGCCAGCTGAGCTAGAGGCCAAAATCCACAGCTAGGCACTTTGCAAAAAACGCATCAGTTTGCTTTGGAAAAATGTGATGTGTCCACATTATGTTTTGGGGCTTTTGCTGTTGTGGGAACTCGGCCTACCCACACAAGTGAGATACCATTTTTATCAGCAGACTTGGAGGAATGCTGGGTGGCACGAAGTTTGTGGCTCCCCTCTGATTCCAGAACTTTGCATCGCTGAAGTGTGAGGACAATGTGTTTATTTAGACAGATTTTGAGGTTTGCAAAGGATTCTGGGTGACAGGACCTGGTGCGAGCCCCACAAGTCACCCCACTCTGGATTCCCCCCAGTGTATAGTTTTCAAAAATGTGTAGGTTGTCTAGGTTTCCCTATGTGCTGACTGAGCTAGAGGTCAAACTCCACAGCTAGGCACTTTGCAAAAAACACCTGTTTTCATTCGAAAAATGTGATGTGTCCACGTTGTGTTTTGGGGTGTTTCCTGTTGCGGACACTAGGCCTACCCACACAAGTGAGGTACCATTTTTATTGGGAGACTTGGGGAAATGCTGGGTGGAAGAAGTTTGTGGCTCCCCTCAGATTCCAGAACTTTGCATCGCTGAAATGTGAGGACAATGTGTTCTTTTAGGCACATTTTGAGGTTTGTAAAGGATTCAGGGTGACAGAAACTGGTGAGAGCCCCACAAGTCACCCTATTCTGGATTCCCCTGGGTGTCTAGTTTTAAGAAATGTACATGTTTCCTAGGTTTCCCTCGGTGCCGGCTGTGCTAGAGGCCAAAATCCACAGCTAGGTACTTTTCAAAATATTGATCCTTTTTCAATGGAAAAATGTAATGTGTCCACAGTGTGTTTTGGGGCTTTTCCTGTTGCATGCACTTGGCCTGCCTGCATATGTGAGATACCATTTTTATCAGGAGCCTTGGGGAAATGCTGGGTGGAAGGAAGTTTGCAGCTCCCATCAGATTTGAGAACTTTGCATCACTGAAGTGTGAGGACAATATGTTTTTTAGACAGATTTTGATATTTGCAAAGGGTTCTGGGTGACAGAAACTGGTGAGAGCCCCACAAGTCACCCCCTTCAGGATTTCCATAGGTGTATAGTTTTAAAAAATGTATAGGTTTGTTAGTTTTCCCTAGGTGCCAGCTGAGCTAGAGGCCAAAATCAGTGGCTAGGCACTTTGCAAACAACGTGTCTGTTTTCACTGCAAAAATTTGATATGTCCACTTTGTGTTTTGGAGCTTTTGCTGTCGTGGACACTAGGCCAACCCACACAAGTGAGGTACCATTTTTATTGGGAGACTTGGGTGAATGCTAGGCGGAATAAAGTTTCTGGCTCTCTGAAATTTGAGGAAAATGTGTATTTTTAGCCAACTTTTGAGGTTTGCAAAGTGTTCTGGGTGACAGAAGCTGGTGAGAGCACCACAACGCACCATATTCTGGATTTCCCTGGGTGTCTAGCTTTCACAAATTTATATGATTTCCCCAGGTTTCCCTATGTGCCGAGTGAGCTAGAGGCCAAAATTCACAGCTAGGCAAAAAACGCACCTGTTTCCATTGGAAAAACGGGACGTGTTCCTGTTGTGTTTTGGGGCATTTCCTGTCACAGGCACTCGACTTACCCACACAAGTGAGGTACCATTTTTATCACAAGACTTGGGGAAATGTTGGGTAGAAAGAAGTGTGTGGCTCCCCTCAGATTCCAGAACTTTGCATTGCTGAAGTGTGAGGACAATGGCCCTCATTACAACTCTGGCGGTAAATGCCGCTTACCGCCGTGCAGAAGACCGTCAACATACTGCTGCGCCTGCGGAATTCCGCTACAGCTATTGCGACCCACAGCTCGGGATCCGCCATAATACAGACACCCACACAAGTCCGCCACACCAAAGGTCAGTGATAAACTGGCAACAACAAAACCTCCACCGTCACGCCAGCAGGAATACGCTCACAATATCACGACCCACGAATCCACGCGGCGGTCTTTCAACCGCGGTATTCCATTGGCAGTACACTCCGCCACGCTCAAAATACACACACATTTACAAAACACAACCACATTGGACAAATCGAAATACACACACCTGACACACATACACACACCACACACCCAATCCAATATAAAACACACACCCACAACCCCTTACGATGAAAATTTATGAAGAAGCAGAGAGACAGAAAAGCAAAGACCACACCAGCATCCAGAGGCACACAACACCATCACTCATACACCATCCACGCACAAAACACCACACACCCCAAAACATCACCCCACACATCACCTCACACATCACTCACACCACATCATGACACCTCAACGACACCCCAGGTTCTCTGAGGAGGAGCTCAGGGTCATGGTGGAGGAAATCGTCCGGGTAGAGCCACAGCTATTCGGATCACAGTTGCAGCACACCTCTATTGCAAGGAAGATGGAGCTATGGCGCAGAATTGTCGACAGGGTCACCGCGGTAGGACAGCACCCCAGAACACGGGATGACATCAGGAAGAAGTGGAACGACCTACGGGGGAAGGTGCGTACTGTGGTCTCCAGACACCAGATTGCTGTACAGGGGACTGGCGGTGGAGCCCCACATCCTCCCCCACAACTAACAACATGGGAGGAGCAGGTCTTGGCAATACTGCATCCTGAGGGACTCACAGGAGTAGCAGGAGGACTCGACTCTGGTAAGTCAAAACTTTACTATTATAGCCCCCACCCTACATGCATGCCATCACATACTCCCACCCTCACCCTCACCCCCGTCACTCCAACACCTCACATATGCCCCACTATCACAACCCACCCATCCCAACACCAAGCCCTGCATGCAACACCAAAGCATGGACACCCATCACCAAAGCATGTCCACTACAGATACCCACACAGACCCCAAATCAAATATCACACAAGGACCAAGACAAGAATGCAAGCACTGGAGTACAGGGTCACTCACCCATTGCACACAATGGCACACACACATGCAATAATCATGCCTTTACACCCCTGCAGGACCCCAACCCAACGTCACCGGACAGGAGGTACCAGACATGTCCAGTCCCCCCACAGAAGAGACCCACAGTGATGACAGCAGCTCTGCGCAACTGGATCAAGATGACCAGCCCGGCCCATCAGGGACCTCGGGAGAGTCGGTTCCCCTGACAGTGGCACAAGCCACCACAGACCCTCCCCCCTCAGGAAACACCAGCACAGCACCCACCCAGCGGGCCCATCCCTCTGTCCCTAAGACACGTCAGTCAGCAGTGTGTCCACCACTACAGGGAACCCAGGCAAACCCACCAACCCAAGAAAATCAGGGACCTTGGGGCAGTGGGCACCCGGTTCAGGGGACAGAGGCTCAGGAAAACAGGGAAACTGGGAGGACTGCTGTGCGACAGGGGGAGGACTGGCCCAGGAAACCCACTCTCCACGAGGCCCTCTCCAACATCATGGGAGCTTACCATCATTCCCAGGAGACAATGGCAACGGTACTGGCCAAGTTTCAGGAGACCCAGCGGCAGCAGGAGGAACACTATCTGGGGATCAGGGAGGACCTGAAGTCCATTAACAACACCCTGGTCACCATTGCAGGGGTGCTGCAAGACCTTGTCAACACCAGGAGGGACACAGTGGCACAACAAGGGGCCCCTGACACTAGCCTGGACGATGAACAGCCCTCCACCTCCGCCGGCGCTAGTGGACAGGAGGTACCGCCACTTGAACACAACACCAGCACCCCACCCCCTGTAGATGGAGAACCACCCCGCAAATGGTCCCTGAGATCCAGGAACAAGACAGAGAACATTGCCAAGACCCCCGCCAGGAAATGAGACCATCATGAATGTCACCCTTCTGTCCCACTTTGTCACCCTGTCAATCCTTAAACTGCCATTGCTCCACTTCCTATGCCCCTTTGGACAATGCACCTGTGAAACAAATAGACTGGACTCTGCCATGGATGTTCCTCCACCATCACCCCTGACCATTTTACAACCCCCTCCACTTATTTGCACATAAATAAACAAACTTCTATCACAAAACAATCTGGAGTCAATCTGTGCTTTCACAAACGTGTAATTGCAATAACCATGGAATACAGCAATGTCAATTTATTTGTTCACATACCGATGTAACACAGCTGTAGGGCTGGAGGAAATATAGCAGAGGGCACAAAGTGGGACCCACATCTGTGAAATGGAAAGGCAAAGTGACATGTCAGGGTCCTTACACTGAGTGAAAATGACAGACGTATGCTAGCTCCAACAATAGTATGAGATGTGGGAGGCAGTGACATCTTCTTACCTGTGTCTCACTGGAAGTATTGCATGATTATGTTGTTTCTGTTGTCGATATCCTCTTCTTCTGCCTCCTCTTCCTCACTGTCCACAGGCTCCACAGCTGCCACAAGACCACCAGCTGGACCAGGTTTTCTGCAAGACCTCCTGCAGAAAAGGCACCTGCTGTCGCAAAGCCAGGTTGTGCAGCATACAGCAGGCCACGATGATCTGGCACACCTTCTTTGGTGAGTAGTAGAGAGAACCACCTGTCATATGGAGGCACCGGAACCTGGCCTTCAGGAGGACGAAGGTGCGTTCAATCACTCTCCTAGTTCGCCCATGTGCCTCATTGTAGCGTTCCTCTGCCCTTGTCCTGGGATTTCTCACTGGGGTCAGTAGCCATGACAGGTTGGGGTAACCAGAGTCACCTGCAAATGTCGAGGGACAACTGTTAGACACACACTAACCCGTAGGGACAAACCCATACCCAGACAACTATTTACACTGTATAGGGTCCTTGTCCTCGCCTATTAACCACAAACGGTGCCTCTGGAGTTTCCCCATCACATACGGGATGCTGATATTCCTCAGAATGTAAGCGTCATGCACTGAGCCAGGAAATTTGGCGTTGACATGGGAGATGTACTAGTCGGCCAAACACACCATCTGCACATTCATTGAATGGTAGCTCTTCCAGTTTCTGTACACCTGTTCACTCCTGCGGGGGGGTACCAAGGCCACATGTGTACCATCAATGGCACCAATGATGTTGGGGATATGTCCCAGGACATAGAAGTCACCTTTCACTGTGGGCAAATCCTCCACCTGAGGGAACGCGATATAGGTGCGCATGTGTTTCAGCAGGGCAGACAACACTCTGGACAACACGTTAGAGAACATTGGATGGGACATACCTGATGCAATGGCCACTGTTGTTTGAAAGGAACCATTTGCCAGGAAATGGAGTACAGACAGAACCTGCACTAGAGGGGGGATTCCTGTGGGATGGCGGATAGCTGACATCAGGTCTGGCTCCAACTGGGCACCAAGTTCATGGATTGTTGCACGATCAAGTCTGTAGGTGACTATTACGTGTCTCTCTTCCATTGTTGACAGGTCCACCAGCGGTCTGTACACTGGAGGATGCCGCCAGCTATTCACCTGCCCCAGCAGACGTGCCCTATGGAGGAGAACAGCAAGCAGAGAGTCAGCCATCACTGAGGTATGACATGTAATTTGCACACATTTATTAATCCGCAATGTGCCTGTTACTGTGTGTAGTCAAGGCCTACATTGGTGTGACGCAGTTAATATTAATGCCATGTGGCCCCCTGAAATGGCAGCTGCCTGACCTGTAAGGTGGGACAAGGGGATATGAGGTAACTGCGCTGGCGTTGTACACCGTCGCAGTAGGCGGTCGAAGACCACGGTGCAATCCAGCATTGGTTAAAATTGGACCCTATGGGTCCGAGGAGCCAATGACGATGTACGCCAGCGGTGACGGTACGCACCGCCGCAGACGTGACCGCCATTTTCTGTCTGTTCACTCACTTGATACCTGACCTTCAACAGGAGAGGACTTACACTGCAGGTGCTGCTGTGACCTCAGTCTGGAAGCGACGATGGCTCAAGTGTCTGGGGAAAGGGCCCCTGCTTTCACTTCGGAGGAGTTGGAGAAACTAGTGGATGGGGTCCTCCCCCAGTACACACAACTGTACGGTCCTCCAGACAAACAGGTGAGTACACTGTGAGCGTGCTGCATGGGCAATGCCTGTTTGGAGTGGTGTGGATGGAAGATACATGGGGGGGACTGAGGCCTGCATGTGTGGACGGTGAGTGTATGTGCGTCAGGGCAAGGGTGGGAATGGGGGTCAATGAGTATGATGGTCCGGACGGGTAAAGATTTTCCTTTTCCCCTGTATTATTCCTCTAGGTCAGCGCCCACCAGAAGAAGGCTATTTGGCGTGCCATCGCCAAGGACGTCCGGACCCTGTGGTCCGCCACAGACGGAGCACCCACTGCTGGAAAAGATGGGAGGACCTTTGCACCATAACCTCCCTAATGTTCCGGATCCTGGCAGTAGCATATCCGGAGTTGGATGGGCGCTTGAGGGCATCACAGCAGACACAAGGGGGTGAGCACACTATCATTCAGCTGACTCTGCGCGCATTATGAGGTGTCTGGGTGGGGGAGGAGGCAGTGGGTTCCCTTAGGCCAGGGCGAGCTTGGTAGGCAAGGTCCCTTGTGAGGCAGGCTCAGTGGCACCCCAACCCCACTAGTGGTTAGTGACATCTACACCTAGTCAGTCTCCTGTGACTTCCATGTGTGCAGCAATCGGGCTTAGGCCTTGTACCCCATGGGCATGTGATTAATCTAGGAACTATAAGTGCATGGTGTAATGCAGAGGGCTGCTGTTTCTGTAGTGTCCGCCAACGGTAGTGGTGTTGCATGCACTGAACATGTCTTTCTTCTGTCTTCCCCCCCCCCTTTTTGTGGTCTCCCTGTTCTTGTGTGCAATAGCATCATCAGGCGGAGGAGCATTGACACCGGAGCAGGAGGGAGCTGCATCCCACTTGGCCCTGAAGGGCGAAACAACGGAGTCTGAAGCCACCAGTGGGACGGAGGGGGAGGTGAGCTCCACGGCGGTGACAGCGACTCCTCCTCTGATGGGAGCTCCCTTGCGGTGGTGGGCCCCTCTGTGCCCCCGCATCAACAGGTACAGCTGCCACCCCCCTACCAGCACCGCCCTCCCAGCAGCCCCTCAGCGTGTGTCCCGTGCCCGCTCACCCAGGAGGGAGGGCATCTCCTTCACCCCAGGCACCACAGGACCTGCCCCAGTCAGCCCTGCTGCCCTCAGTGAGGAGGCTATTGACCTCCTGAGATCCCTCACTGTTGGGCAGTCTACCATTCTGAATGCCATCCAGGGTGTTGAGAGGCATTTGCAACAAACAAATGCATACCTGGAGGGCATTCATTCTGGCCAGGCAGCCCAGCAGAGAGCATTTCAGGTTCTGGCCTCAGCACTGATGGCAGCCATTGTCCCTGTGTCCAGCCTCCCCACTCCAACTTCCTAAACCCAGACCCAATCCCCTGTACCTCAGCCTATCCCAAGCACACCATCAGACCAGCATGCACACACCTCAACACACAAGGGTGGCTCAGGCAAACATAAGCACCACACATCCCACAGGCACTCACACAAGCATCATACCCATGCACACCTACCAACATCCACTGCCTCCACTGTGTCCCCCTCCTCTACATCTCCCTCCTCCCTCCCAGTCTCGTCTCCACTCACACCTGCATGCACTACATCCTCAGCCACTACCTCCATCACCAGCACGCCCATCACCACACACCTCTCACGTGCACTCACCACCCCCACTACCATTCACACATCCTGTGTCCTCTCCCAGTGTGTCTGTGAGCCCTCCTCCCAAACTACACAGACGCAGGCACACACCCACCCAACAGTCATCCACCTCACAACAGCCTCCAGCCCATGCACCTTCACCCAAATTTAGCAGACGTACACCTCCTACAACCTCTACCTTCACTCCCAAACCCCTCCATCTACCCGTCCCAGTGTGTCTAAAAAACTTTTCCTGGCTAATATTGACCTCTTCCCTACACCTACCTCCCCCCGTCTTTCCCCTAGGGCCAGGCTTTCCAGGTCCCAGCCCAGCACCTCAGCCACCACATCCCCAGGCACAGTGGTGCCAGCAACTGCAGCGTCATGGAGTGCGCCAACCATCAGTGCTGCCAGTGTGCCACAGAGCGAGGGCAAGGACATTCCGCCACCTGCCAAGGTGAAAAAGGTGCCCACATCCCGGAGGGAGAAGCCAAAAACACATGCCACCAAGGGGTCAGGGAAAACGAAAGGGGATTGTGGCAAGACAGCTGCACCACCATCAAAGGTGGGGAAGGGCCAAAAACTGAAGGCCAGGTCAGGAGAGGGCATGGTAGCACCGACTGAGGGACCAGTGTCACACCTTCTGTCCACGCCGCTCATGCACCGCCACCTGCACCGCACAGACCCCGCCACCAGCATCGCCGCCACAGACCCCTCCACCAGCACCGCCGCCACAGACCCCGCAGCCAGCACCGCCGCCACAGACCCTGCAGCCAGCAATGCCGCGACAGACCCGCAGCCAGCACCGCTGCCACAGACCCCGATGCAAGCACCGCCACCACAGACCCCGCCGCCAGCACCGCCACCACAGACCCCGCCACCAGCACCACCGCCACAGACCCCACCGCAAGCACCGCCGCCACAGACCCTGCCGCCAGCACCGCCGTGACTGACACAGCGCAAGCACCGCCAGCGGCCCCGCGACATCCTCAGCCAGTGGCACCACCGCAGACATGGCTACCATCCCCAGTGGTCAGTCGTCCGAAGCTGGTGGTGAGTTCCAGGACCCTGGGCAGCTTCCATGAAGCATCACTGTCATCACAGTTGTCACCTGCATATGGAATGCGAAGCCGCAGCAGTGTGGGGTATGTTGCTGCCTCTATGGCGTGTCATGCCACCTGTACCTCGGCAATCTCATGGCACACACACCCAGGTGAGGGAATTGTACCAGCCACACTGCACATGGAGCACTCTGGGCACCAGGCCCCCTCCAGAACCAGTGGAGTATCTCATCCACTACCTCAGTCCTTGGCAGGATGAAGCACTCTGGGCACAAAGCCCCCTCCAGAACCAGTGGAGTATCTCATCCACTACCTCAGTCCTTGGCAGGATGAAGCACTCTGGGCACCTGGCCCCCTCCAGAACTAGTGGAGTATCTCATCCACTACCTCAGCCCTTGGCAGGATGAAGCACTCTGGGCACAAAGCCCCCTCCAAAACCAGTGGAGTATCTCATCCACTACCTCAGTCCTTGGCAGAATGAAGCACTTGGGCACAAAGCCCCCTCCAGAACCAGTGGAGACTGTTATCCACTTGAGAGACTGTGGCTTTGCACTCCCCAGGATGCAGCAGTGGGCAAAACACCCACTTGAGAGACTTGAGAGACTGTGGCTTTGCACTCCCCAGGATAAAACAGTGGGCAAACCACCCACTGAAAAGACTTGAGAGACTGTGGCTTTGCACTCCCCAGGATAAAGCAGTGGGCAACCCACCCACTGGAGAGACTTGAGAGACTGTGGCTTTGCACTCCCCAGCATAAAGCAGTGGGCAAACCACCCACTGGAGAGACTTGAGAAACTGTGGCTTTGCACTCCCCAGGATACATCAATGGGCATGGAGCCCCCTCGTGGAGCAGTGGCGTCGTGCGTTCATCAGGCTGAGGTGCCCCCCTCCACCTACCCCTGAGGTGCCTGTATATTTTCTATGTGATGCCCCTCCAGTGTTCTCTCCGTTTGGAGTCAGGTATCATGTGTGGGCCTCGCCCATGCATTTTGGGCCCAGTGTCCACGTAACATGATTGGTGCACTATCCGGACTTGTGTAGTTGGTGTACATATTTCTATATACTGGATTATGACTTTTAATGAATGGATTTTTATTGATTACAATCGTTACAATCATTTCCTTTTGTCCTTGCGTTATTCAAGGGGGGGCGAGGGGGTGTATATGTACTGTTGTAGCATGTATTTGTGTGTATGGTCTTGTGGGTGAGGGTGGGGGGGTGTTGCCTGTTGTGTGTGTGTGTGTCACTCTCTTTTCCCTCCCCTCCCCTGTGTTGTAGGTGCAGTACTCACCGTGGTTGTTGGCGCCGTCGTTGGAGCTCCTGATAGAGGAGCAGGAAGAACATCGCCGGCAGGATCTGCAATTCGGGCTCAATGGCGTCCTGGTTCCTCGTGGGGTGTGGAGAGGTGAGTGTTTTCCCTTCTGTGTACTGTTTCCGCTGTGCTTTTATTTGCGTTGGTTCCACCCCGGAAAAGGTGGTGGATAGCCGTGTTGTGATAGGGTGGGTGGTACATTGTCTTCCGCCTGTCTGTTGGTGGTGTCCGCCGTGCTGTTTGTTTGTACCGCCGTGGCGGTCGGAGTGTTAAAGTGGCTGTCTATGTTGGCGGTTTCCACCTCGGTCATAATCCCATTTTATTTCCGCCGGCCTGTTTGCGGTATTACCGCCACTTTAACAGCGACCGCCAGGGTTGTAATGAGGCCAATGTGTTTTCTAGACAGATTTTGAGGTTTGCAATGGATTCTGGGTGACAGCATCTGGCGAGAGCCCCACAAGCCACCCCATTCTGGATTTCCGTAGGTATATTGTTTTAAAAAATGTAAAGGTTGTCTAGGTTTCCCTAGGTGCCTGATAAGCGAGAGGCCAAAATCCACACCTAGACACTTTGCAAAAAACACATCTGTTTTCATTGGAAAAATGTGATGTGTCCACATTGCGTTTTTGGACATTTCCTGTCATGGGCACTAGGCCTACCCACACAAGTGAAGTACCATTTTTATTAAGAGACTTAAGGGAATGCTGGGTGGAAGGAGGTTTGAGGATTCCCTCAGATTCCAGAAGTTTCCATCACTGCAATTTGAGGAGAAAGTGTTTTGTGCCACATTTTGAGGTTTACAGAGGATTCTGAGCGACAGAATCCAGTGAGAATCCCACAAGTCACCCCATTCTAGATTTCCCTAAGTGTCTAATTTTCAAAAATGTGTCAGTTTGGTAGGTGGCAGCTGAGCTAGAGTCTAAAATTCACAGCTAGGCACTTTGCAAAAAATGCATCAGCTTTCATTGGAAAAATGCGATGTGTCCATGTTGCGTTTTGGGGCATTTCCTGTCATGGGGACTAGGCCTACCCACACAAGTGTCCACACAAGTGAGGTACCATTTGTATCGGGAGACTATGGGGAACACAGAATAGCAGAACAAGTGTAATTGCCAATTGTCTTTCTCTACATTTGAGCCTTCCAAATGTTAGATGATGTGTCAGAAAGAAGTAATTTTGAGTAATGCTCTGTAATTCACATGCTAGTATGAATACCCCCAAATTCAGAGATGTGCAAATAACCACTGCTTATAAACTCGACATCACGTGCCTATTTTGGAAATACGTAATTTTCCTTGATACCTATTTTTCACTCTTTATATTTTGCCAAATGAATTGCTGTATATCTGGTATACAATGAAAAACCATTGCAAGGTATAGCTCATTTATTGGCTTGGGGTACCTTAGATTGTTGATGAACCTACAAGCCCTATATATCACCGCAACCAGAAGGATCCAGCAGATGTAACCGTATATTGCTTTCAAAAATCTGCCATAGCTGGAAAAAGTGGACAGACATGGCAATTGTTTTCAACCTAATTTCAATATTTTTTTATTTTAACTGTTACTTTCTGTAGTGAAACCTTGAAGAATCTAAACAAATGACCCCTTGCTGAATTTAGAATGCTGTCTTCTTTCCAGACATGTTTAGCTGTCTGGAATCCACCATTGGCTTCACACCCATTCCTGTCACTAACTGGAAGCAGGCCTACAGCACAAAAAATAGTAAAAATGGGGCAAGTCCAAGTAAAATGGCAAAACTGTGTTAAAAAATGTGGTTTTCTGAATCAAGTCTGCCTGTTCCTGAAAGCTGGAAAGATGGTGAATTAAGTACCACAAGCCATTCATTGATCGAATTTGCAGGGAGAAAAATAGATGCTTTCTTCTGCAACATTTTGTCCCATTTTTCCTCAACTCAAATTTTAGCTGTATTTTGGCTATTTTCTCAGTCTCCTCAAGGGAAACCTACAAACTTTGGGTACCTTTAGAATTCCCAAGATGTTGGAAAAAAGTACGCAAAATTGGCATGGATAGCTTATGTGGACAAAACATTATGGTGCCTAAGTGCAAACTACCCCAAGTAGCCAAAAAAGGGCTCTGCACTGGGGCGGGGGGGGGGGCAGCACCTAAGGGGATAATGACTGCATGCACTAGCCAAAGGCTTACCACTTTAGTAATGTTAATGTAGAGATTGTTCGCAATCTAAGGTGTGTCAATGTGTGCAATTGCTAAAATCATGGTGGGGGGGATTATGCTTAGCTCATTCAAATATTGTGAAATACACATAAATGGTACTATCTCAATTAACACAAACTCCCTGGTGAGCAAAACACGCTCTCCAACTTATTTGGGTAGCCCTCTAATCACTCTCATTAATCATGAGTCACTCACTTTCATATCATTTTCAATATCCTAACAAGTCAAATTCTTTCCCAAAACTTCAATGGAGCAAACCTTTCTCGCCTCCATAAAACTGGTTACTTCCATCGTGTTCACACATTTTGGAAACTCAGAAGTCTGAGGTGTGCAATGTATAGTGTAAACAACATAGACACTGTCTAAATGTTGGCTGGTGGTGATTGCCCACCCAGCTCTCTGTAAGCATCTCCCTACAAGAGGCATTGCGAAGCTTCAGTCGTCCACTGGGTCATCATAGCACAACATGAGAAGCCTTGACTATTTTAGTCATGTCTAATGACCTGGAACAAAGATTGGGGTATTGAAGGAAAGGTGAGAGAGGGAAAGAAAAATCTGAAAGAGTTTGAAATGAAACAATGAGGTCGCATAGAGTAGAAGGGGAGAAAAATACATGGGTTGCAGATCCAGAGTAGACAGATAAAGACAACGAGTGTAGTACCTGAGTAGCAGACCCTGGGTGAAAAGGGAAGGATTGAAGGAGAGAGAGGAAAGTTTAAGTAAGAGTCATTAAAAGAGTAATGGTATATCCTGCGAAGCAACTTAAAGTGACCTGCTGAAAAGAGGCCAGAAATGAGCAGTGACAACAACCGAACACACTCACAGTGGCTGTGGTTTCTCAATGTCGTTTTCTAGAGCTCTGACACCATTGTGAATCAATATATGAGTCATTTCTCGTCCAGAGGCGGTAAGGCTTGACAGAGCCTGGAGGCAGGGGCTACACTGCCTTGAACCAGGTTTACCTGGAGAGACCCCTACCCTTTGCCGGGCACTACTGCCCAGAAGAGCCAATGGTTAAATATTTGACAACTATGACCAAGCAACACTAATCTCATGTCTTGATGGAAAAATATTGTGCCACAGCTCCATCCCCTAATATAACCCAGACAGCCATATTTCTAGCCTAACAGACATAAGCCTTCATTTTGAGATCAGCAGTAAAAGCCGCCTACCGCCGCAGCGACGGCCGCCAAAAGACCGTCGCCTCTGCTAACATCCGTCCGCCAAATTATGACCACAGATGGATTTCCACCACAAGAAGGGTGGAAATCCGGCTGTGGCCACACTGGCGGATGGTGTTAAGGTGGTGCTGCTACCACCAGCAGCGCCACGCCAGTAGACCGCCGCCAGCCGTATTATGACAAATAATACGGCCTGACGGTGTTCTTCTGGCGGGCGATGCTGGCGGTAGCAGAGCCCCATCCCGTCCCCTGCCGGAAGACCCCCTGGATGCAGTTAAGCTGGATTTCTGACAGGGGAGAGGGGTACAGGGAGAGGTGTGTGTGGGGGTGTGTGCATGAATGTGTGAGTGTGTGTGTGAATGCGAATGTGTGTGTAGTGTTGTTTGCATGTGTGTGTGCATCTGTGAGAGTGCGTGTATGAATGGAAATGTGAATGCGTGTGTGTGTGTCAGTGTGAATGTGGTACGGATGTGTGTGAGATGAATGGATGCATGTGTGTATGAATGCATGTATGCCTGTGTGAGTGAGTGTGTGTATGCGTGGTGCGTGTCTGCGAGTGTGCATTTATGGGGGGGATTGGAAGGGGGAACCGTGGTTGGAGGGGGATCGTCTGGGGAGAGTTGGGGGGGTGGGCCTCCTACTAGTGACAGGGAAGGAATTCCTCGTCACTGGAAGGGCCTACTGCCATGGTTTTTGTGGCGTTAACGAATGCCACAAAAACCATGGCGGTAGGCAGGGTCAAAATGCCGCCAGCGGTACATTAGCGGCCGTCGGGCTGGAGTTTGCTAGCTCCAGGCCGGCGGCCGCTACCGCCATGGCGGTCGGTGTGTTATATTGCTAGGTTGGCTTCAGCCAACCCACCAATGTCATAATGTGGCAGTATGTACCGCCAGCCTGTTGGCGGTACTGCTGCCACATTATAACTGACCGCCAGGGTCATAATGACCCCCATAGTGAGGATTCACCCTCCCTGAGCCAGAGGCCACAATCTTCATACCATTCTCCTCTATCAAGAGACATATAGCACAAGGGACGGCTCCTCCCTTAAGGAGGAGGAGAGTCGCCCAATTGGATTGTGGGAAATGGAAAAATAAAATGATAACGCTACGCTATTATCATTTTATTTTTCCTGCAAGAAGGGGCGGGGCTGGGCTGGAGGGAGGAGGCCAGAGGAGAGGTATGTGCACTATAAAGTGCACATGTCTGTTTGGCCGGCTGTGTTGGGCCGGCCAAAACAGACATGCACACTTTTCATGTTCTCTTCCTGGCTGTGTTGCACAGACGAGTGGAGAACATGCCCAGGCTTCCACTCCCAGTCTGAGCAGCAAAGCAGGCCACTCAGACCAATTAAAACGAGGGTGACAGCAGCATCATGATTGGCTGGAAACCTGGGAACAGGAAGAGGATGAGGACGGAGGGGAGAGGAACGCGTCTCCTGCATAGGTAAGCATTTTTTGTTTTTCAGGCTGTTGCTTCTCCTGCCCTGTACCATACCCCCCTGCCTTGCTGCCCCCATTGAGTGGCAACCCCTACTGTATAGCATATATACAAACCAGCTTCCATCTAAAGAGGCTTACTCTCAAGACCCATGTGCAGACATCCTCACAACTCAACCTTCTGGGATGACTGACAGGCATGCCATCCTCAATGAAACAAACACAAGCTGCTTGTGCTAGACCTGACGTATCTCATGCCAGGAAGGCTATTGTAGTAGTTTGTGTTATGGAAGCTGCACTGTGCACCTAACATCACTGAAATACTCTGTATTGCCCAAGGAAATGCAAACATGTGCACACTGCACCCGAAACAGCAGGAAATCTGCATAACATCAACAAAAGTGTGACATTCATTATCACAGAAACACCTTTGGCTATCAGGCCTGCAGCATGTACGTAGATTTTCTGATCTCGGTACCATGGTAATACGCTCAAAGTAGCATGCAAGAACAGTGCAGACATTATGGCCCTCATTACAACCCTGGCGATAAATCCCGCTTACCGCCGTGCAGAAGACCGCCAACACACCGCTGTGGCGGCGGAATTCCGCTACAGCTATTACGACCCACAGCCTGGAATCCACCAAAATCCAGAGACCCACACAAGTCCGCCACTTCAAAGGTCAGTGATAAACTGGCGATAACAAAACCTCCACCGTCACGCCAACAGGAAGACGCCCACACTATCACGACACACGAATCCACGCGGCGGTCTTTAAACCGCGGTATTCCATTGCCGGTACATACCGCCACGCTCAAAATACACACATATTTTCAAAACCCAACTACATTGGACAATTCCAAATACACACACCTGATACACATACACACACCACTCTCACACACCCAATCCAATATAAAACACATACCCACATCACCCACAAACCCTTATGACCAGAACTGCGATAGAAGGCCAGAGAGAGACACCACCAGAAACAACACTAGCATCCACAGGCACACAACATCATCACTCACACAACATCCACGCGCCTCAGACAACACACACAAACACATCCCCTCACACATCACAACCGACACCACCTCACAAATCACCCACACCACATCATGGCACCTTAACAACACCCCAGGTTCTCTGTGGAGGAGCTCAGGGTCATGGTGGAGGAAATCGTCCGGGTAGAGCCACAGCTATTCAGATCACAGGTGCAGCACACGTCCATTGATAGGAAGATGGAGCTATGGCGCAGAATCGTCAACAGGGTCAACGAAGTGGGACAGCATCCCAGAACTCGGGATGACATCAGGAAGAGGTGGAACGACCTACGGGGAAGGAGCATTCCGTGGTCTCCAGACACCAGATTGCAGTACAAAGGACTGGTGGTGGACCCCCAACTCCTCCCGCACAACTACCAACATGGGAGGAGCAAGTCTTGGCAATACTGAATCCTGAGGGCCTCGCAGGAGTAGCAGGAGGAATGAACTCTGGTAAGGCAACTCTTAACTATAATATCCCCCACCCTACCTGCATGCCATCACTCCAACACCTCACAAATGTCCCACTATCACAACCCACACATCCCAACACCAAGCCCTGCATGCAACATGCACACCCATCACCAAAGCATGTCCACAGCAAATACCCACACAGACCCCAAAACAAATATCACACAAGGACCTAGACAAGAATGCACACACAGATGCAATAATCATGCCTTTAAACCCCATGTAGGACCCCTACCCAACGTCACCGGACAGGAGGTTCCAGACATGTCCAGTCCGCCCACAGAAGGGGCCCACAGTGATGACAGCAGCTCTGCACAACTGGATCAAGATGACCAGCCCGGCCTATCTGGGAACTCAGGACAGTCGGTTCCCCTGACAATGTCACAAGCCACCACAGAGCCTTCCCCCTCAGGAAATACCAGCACAGCACCCACCCAGAGGGCCCATCCCTCTGTCCCCAGGACACGTCAAGCAGCAGTGTGTCTACCACTACGGGGAACCCAAGCAAACCCACCACCCCAAGAAAATCAGGGACCTGGGGGCAGTGGCAGTAGGCACACGGTTCAGGGGACAGAGTAACAGGAAAACAGGGGAGCTGGGAGGACTGCTGTGCGACAGGGGGAGGACAGGCCCAGGGAACCCACTCTCCACGAGACCCTCTCCAACATCATGGGAGCGTACCATCATTCCCAGGAGACGATGGCAACTGTACTGGCCAACTTTCAGGAGACCCAGCGGCTGCAGGAGGAACACTATCTGGGGATCATGGAGGAACTCAAGTCCATCAACACCACCCTGGTCACCATTGTAGGGGGGCTGCAGGACCTTGTCAACACCAGGAGGGACACTGTGGCACAACAAGGGGCCCCTGACACTAGCCTGGATGATGAACAGCCCACCATCTCAGCCAGCGATAGTGGACAGGAGGCACCGCCACAGGACCACAACACCAGCACCCCTCCCCCTGCAGATGGAGAGCCACCCTGCACACAGTCCCTGAGATCCAGGGACAAGACAGAGAAGATTGCCAAGACCCCCGCTAGGAAATGAGACCCCCCTGAATGTCATCCTTCTGTCCCACTTTGTCACCCTGTCCATCCTTCAACTGCCCTTGCTCCACTTCCTATGCCCCTTTGGACAATGCACCTGTGAAACAAATAGACTGGACTCTGCCATGGACATTCCTCCACCATCACCCCTGACCATTGTACAACCCCCTCCACTTATTTGCACAAAAATAAACACACATCAATCACAAAACATTCTGGAGCCAGTCTGTGCTTTCACAAATGTGTAATTGCAATAACTATGGAATATAGCAATGTCAATTTAAATGTCAACATACAGATGTAACACAGCTCTAGTCCATGAGGAAATATAGCGGAGGTCACAAAGTGGGACACACATCTGTGAAATGGAAAGGCAAAGTGACAAGTCAGGGTCCATACACTGGGAGAAAATGACAGACTAAAGATAGGTCAAACAATAGTATGAGATGTGGGAGGCAGTGATATCTTCTTACCTGTGTCTCACTGGAAGTATTGCTGGATAACGTTATTTCTGTTGTCGATATCCTCCACTTCTGCCTCCTCTTCTTCACTGTCCACAGGCTCCACAGCTGCCACAAGACCTCCAGCTGGACCATCCTCCTGCAGAAAAGGCACCTGTCGTCCTAAGCCAGGTTGTGTAGCATACAGCAGGCCACGATGATCTGGCACACCTTCTTTGATGAGTAGTAGAGAGAACCACCTGTCATATGGAGGCACCGGAGCCTGGCCTTCAGGAGGCCAAAGGTTCTTTCTATAATCCTCCTAGTTCGCCCATGTGCCTCATTGTAGCGTTCCTCTGCCCTTGTCCTGGGATTTCTCACTGGGGTCAGTAGCCATGACAGGTTGGGGTAACCAGAGTCACTTGAAAATATTGAGGGACAGCTGTTAGACACACACTAACCCGGAGGGACAACCCCAGACCCAGACAACTATTCACAGGGTATAGGGTCCTTGTCCTCGCCTATTAGCCACACACACTGCCTCTGGAGTTGCCCCATCACATAAGGGATGCTGCTATTCCTCAGAATGTAAGCGCCATGCACTGAGCTAGGAAACTTGGCATTCACATGGGAGATGTACTGGTCGGCCAAACACACCATCTGCACATTCATAGAATGGTAGTTGTTCCGGTTTCTGTACACCTGTTCACTCCTGCGGGGGGGGTACCAAGGCCACATGTGACCCATCAATGGCACCTATGATGTTGGGGATATGTCCCAGGGCATAGAAGTCACTTTCACTGTAGGCAAATCCTCCATCTGAGGGAAAACGATGTAGCTGCGCATGTGTTTCAGCAGGGCAGACAACAATCTGGACAACACGTTAGAGAACATTGGCTGGGACATCCCTGATGCAATGGCCACTGTTGTTTGAAAAGACCCACTTGCCAGGAGATGGAGTACTGACAGGACCTGCACTAGAGGGGGGATCCCTGTGGGATGGCGGATAGCTGACATCAGGTCTGGCTCCAACTGGGCACACAGTTCATGGGATTGTTGCACGATCAAGTCTGTAGGTGACTATTTTGTGTCTCTCTTCCATTGTCGACAGGTCCACCAGCGGTCTATACACGGGAGGATGCCGCCATCTCATCACCTGCCGAGGCGGACGTGCCCTATGGACAGCGAATAGCGAGCAGAGAGTCAGTCAATACTGAGGTATTACAAAATGTCATTTGCACACATTTAATAATCCACAATGTGCCTGTTACTGTGTGTATGCAAGACCTAGATAGGTGTGACGCAGTTATTATTAATGCCATGTGGCACCCTGAAATGGCAGCTGCCTGACCTGTAAGGTGGGAAAAGGGGATATGAGGTAACTGCGCTGGCGTTCAACACCGTCGCGGTAGGCTACCGAAGACCGCGGCGCAATCCTGCATTGGTTAACATCGGACCCTATGGGTCCCAGGAGCCAATGTCGATGTATGCCGGCGGTGACAGTACGCACCGCCGCGGATGTGACTGCCATTTTCTGTCTGTTCACTCACTTGATACCTGACCTTCGACAGGAGAGGACCTACACTGCAGGTGCTGCTGTGACCTGTGTCTGAAAGCGACGATGGCTCATGTGTCTGGGGAAAGGGCCCCTGCCTTCACTTCGGAGGAGTTGGAGAAGTTAGTGGATGGGGTTCTCCCCCAGTACGCGCTACTCTACGGTCCTCCAGACAAACAGGTGAGTACACTGTGAGCATGCTGCATGGGAAATGCCTGTTTGGAGTGGTGTGGATGGAAGATACATGGGGGGTACTGAGGCCTGCATGAGCGGACGGTGAGTGTATGTGCATCAGGGCAAGGGTGGGAACGTGGGCCAATGAGTATGACTGTCCGGACGGGTAAAGATTATCCTTTTCCCCTGTACTATTCCTCTAGGTCAGTGCCCACCAGAAGAAGGATATTTGGTGTGCCATCACCAAGGACGTCCAGACCCTGGGGGTGCACCACAGACGGAGCACCCACTGCCGGAAAAGATGGGACGACATTCGCCACTGGAGCAAGAAGACAGCGGAGGCCCAGCTGGGGATGGCCTCCCAACGTGGGAGGGGTGCCCGTCGCACCATGACCCCCCTGATGTTCCGGATCCTGGCGGTGGCGTATCCGTAGTTGGATGGGCACTTGAGAGCATCACAGCAGCCTCAGGGGTGAAATCATTCCTGGACATGTGGACGTGGATCACAAACCTGGCACATCTGGTCAACCTGATCATACGGCAACAGTGAGTCTCACTGTACCCACACCAACACCTCCCAACCCAGCTGCTACAACATCTCAGCCAACAACATAACCCCCAACCTGTGTACCTAGCACATTTAGTACAATCTTGGGCCCCCCGGTCCTAGATCCTAAAGTGCAAATACCCAGCCCTGAAAGAGAGTGACCAGGACCCAGTTTCAGAGGGCACTCTGGGCCAAGGGCACAGGCTCGTGGGGGTAGGGTCCATGGGAGGGATGCTATGGCCCAGCAGAGTGAGGCCACTGGGGCCACTCACGATGACTACACCATCAGCCAAGTCTTGGGAATCTCTTAGGAGTCCCAAGGCATGATGGGCCAGGAAATGAAGCAGCTGTTGGGGAACATGTGCCAACACATGGAGGCCCATAACCCCAACATGGGCACCCTAAGAGGGGTGTTGATGCACATCCATATAGCCCTGAGCAGGGCTTTTCCACCACTATCTACTCCTTCCTGTGGTGCAACTACATCAAGCCCATCTACGTCTACGGCAGCCACAGGAAGGGAGGCCCTGTCAAAGGAAGAAACACTGTCAGACACCACAATTACTGCAGCAGCTGAACCCCCTCACAAACTAACACGTTCATGCATATATCCAGAAGGTGTGGATGGCAAGACACCCACCGCTGCCTGCAAGAAACCTCAACTTTAATGTCCTCCTTTGTGTGTCACACTTTCATTCTGTGGACTAATTCTGGACACTATTCCATTTCTGATGGGAGGAGTGATCTGGACTTTGGAATTCCGATGACTTAGAATCTACATCTATGGTTTCATTCACCATGACTGACTACTTCACTTTTCATTTATGTTTTTTTTTGCACCAAGTAGGTCTTCACCTTTAACAATTTAATAAATTCACAAGTCACAAACTCAATGTCTGCTGTAGAAATGTTCACATTTAGCAATGTAGATACGTAAGACAATGTGAGCCATACAATGACAAAACAAGCTATTTGTGTAAGCATGGGTATGTTGCATGTATTCATGTATGCATGTATTCATGTGTGTTTGTATGTATGTGTATATGTTGTTTCTGTGCTTGGCATGTTTGTGGGTCATTGCATGGCTCCTGGGTGGGTTGGTATACTAGATATCTATGAATCCCTGCTCTCATCTTATCACACTTATCTACCCATCATCATATGTCATGTCTCTATCAAACTATCCTCCATTCCCACTCTGACTCATGCCAAATCCATTCTACTACTTTCATCTCCTAAGTAACTCTTCCTAAGCTCTTCCCTCTGCTTCCACATCTAACTCACCAAACCTCACTCTACTACCATGACCTCCCAAACAACCCTACTAAATTCTCCCTGATTTATTTCACCCTGCTACTATGATCTCCCTAACCCTTCCACAGACTCTTCCCTCCTCCATCCCCCTTTACTCATCCCAAGCCTTTGAGGGATGTACTCCCAATTTACACTTCTGGATTTCTTTCCTCCTCCACCCATCAATTACTCCAGGTAATCTAACTAACAAACTCTCATATCCGCGGCTCAAATTAACTCATAATAATACTAAAACTGTACTCATGTTTCCCGATACTAATCCATCACTAATTCCTGTTGGGTTCCGGAGTAGCGTGCTACTCGCCGAAAAGCGCTTTAACGCCTCGTCAGGGGTAGTAAGCGCTATATAAATACTATTACAATACAATTACAATACAATACAATGTTTAGCTCAGGATCATAACCATGCCACACCAACCACATACATACAAGTGTCTTGTCTAAGAAGATTTTTATTACATTGTTCAAATCATAGGTGGTCAAGATGTCAGAAATATAGAAAATCAAACATGATTGAATCGTACTGTATAAGTGATCAACTTCACATGTTCAACCCTCCAGAACATGGAAGGAAGTGATATATCAGATATTGTCCTGTAGAATAGGCAAAAATGAATTAGGTTGATGTTATCAGCTGGAGCCAAATTGCCTACCTCACAAAAAGAATCCAACATCATATAATGCAAGATTTAGTCATTTTGATTGCTGCTATGCATCCGAGCCAGGAGAGGTTATGACGGCGCCATGTCTCCAGGTCTGACAATACAAGCCTTGTGAGGGAAGTGCATTTTCTTTGGCCAGTTTGCGATGTAGTGCGAGCCAGCTCGATCCCCAGGTATGGGAAGTGGGAACGGAAAGTTACTTCCTTTGTGGAGGGGACCGTAAGAATTAGGATTTGGGACTTCAGCATGTTAACTCGCAGGCCTGAGACTGACCCGAAGTTATGTAGTTTTGTGACTAGAGCTGAAAGCGAGCCCAGCTGGTTGGAGATGGCTAGGATTACATCGTCCATGTAAAAAATGATGAGATGATGGTCTCTACCGAATTAGATCCCAGAGATTTTAGGGTTCATTCGGATTCACCAGGGGCTCCATGTAGAGGGTGAATTGGAGGGGGGGATAGGGACAACCCTGTCTCGTCCCCCGTCTTATCAGAAAGGTTTGGGAAGACACCCCATTCACTTGAACCAAGGCCCTAGGCGAACTGTAGATGCTTTTGATCCAGCTCATGAGCTTAGGACCAAAGCCAAAACGGGACAGCGCCTCAAAAAGGTAAGGCCGATGGACCCTTTCTCAGCATTAATCGACAGCTGGAGTTTCTATAATTTAGAGCGTTGGTTCTTATTGATGAGGTGCAGGCCACATTGTCTCGTAGGGACAAAGCCTGCTTGGTCGGGTCCAGTAGGCCAGGCATGAAAGGGTTCAAGCGATGTGCAAGAACGCCGGTGAAAACCATGGTATCTATATTAAGTAGCGAGATGGGTCCTAGCCCTGTTTTGGGATCAAAGTAATGGTCCCATTGAGCATAGCACCCAAAGGTAACTATAACTCGTGCCCCCACCATGCTCATTTTTTTTGTCAAAACATTTCCTGCAAATATTACAATGATATTATCAATGATGTTATCAAAGATGTCATGAGTGCCGTCATTTGTGGGTTAATTAGCAGTGCATGGCAAGGGTGCGAGTTATAGTTATCTTAAGGCACAAGTTATAGTTACTTAAGATAACTATAACTGTAACTGGTGAATTTCTACTGGAAGCACCAGAGCTAAGGGGACAGGAAGCCCCTACCCTGGCTCCAATTCTTTTTTTTAATCATTTTTTCAGGGACTCCCAAGAAAGTTGTTTTTTAAAGCCCCTGGGTGGGGTAGGTTCCGGGGCATTATTTAAAAAAAGGAGGGGAGTACACAGAGCCACCCTCCAGAGGCTTATTGAGCCTCAGGGACCACCATCTCCCTCGGGCTAAATGTTTGTAATGGGGCTGCCCCAGGCCCGGGGACCACCAACTCTCTGGGGCTAAATCAGACTAATAGGGTGGCCGTGCAGACCCCCTGGGGCCTGGGGAACACCACCTCCCTGGGACCAAATGAGCATTAAGGGGGGGCTAGCAGACCTCCCCATGCCCTGGGGACCACCACCTCCCTAGAATAACCTTGAAAGTAATGTGAGGGGCCTCGCATACCCCCCCAGACCACCGGGGCCACCCCCTCCCTGGTCAAATGAGCAGTGATAGGGAGTGCTTTGTGGACCCCCTATGCCCCAGAACCGCTACCTACCTGGGGCTAGGTGAAAAGTAATGGGGGCTTTGTGGACCGCCCCTGGGGACCACCACCTCCCCACACAGGTAGATGGAAGCCTAGTTGGTGGTTGATGTAGGCCAGTCCTTCATCCTGTAAGGCTTTGTAAGCATGCATGAGGAGCTTTACCTGGCATCTCTTCTGGACAGGGAGCCAGTGGATGTTTGTGAGGTGGAGGTGATGTGGGGTCGTGAGTTTAGGGAGGCCCAGGATGAGTCTGGCTGCCATGTTTTGTATGGTCTGGAGTCTTTTAAGGAGCTGGGAGGAGATGCTGGCATAGAGAGTGTTGCCGTAGTCGAGGTGGCTTGTGATGAGGGCCTGGGTGACGGCTTTCCTGGTGTTGACTGGAACCCATCTGAAGACTCTGTGGGGAATGCAGAGGGTGTGGAAGCAGGAGGAGACGACTGCATTATTTTCCCGCTTCATGGTAAGTTCTCTGTCAAGGATGATGCCAAGGTTGTGTGCGTGGTCCATAGGTGTGGGAGTGGGTTCGAGTTTGGCTGATCACCAGCCATGGTCATTTCTGAATGTGTTTCTCCCAAAGATCAGCACTTGCCCTGGTGGTGGAGGGGTCTTCTGTGAGCGACAAGATGAGCTGAATATTGTCTGCATAGGAGATGATGCTGAGCCTGTGAGATCTGGGGGGGTCATATAGGTGTTGAACAATGTGGGCCTGAGGGATGGTCCATGGGGTATGTGGCATAGGAAGTTCTTGGGTGTGGAGGAGAACCAAATGCCCTGAGTGCGTCCTATCAGGAAAGAGGCAATCCATTTGAGGGCATCCTCTTGTGTGTCGATGCTGTGGAGTCTGCTGATGAGGATGTGATGGGAGATGGTGTCAAATGCAACTGATAGGTCGAGGAGGAGCACGGCAGCAGTTTCTCTGCAATCGAGGAGTGCTCTGATGCCGTCCGTGGCAGCGATGAGCGCATTCTTGGTGCTGTGGATGGTACAAAATCCTGATTGGAAGATGTCCAGTAGGTTGTTTTCTTCTAGGCAGTGAGTGAGCTATTGATTGATGGCCTTCTCGAGTACTTTGGCAAGGCAGGGGAGCAGGGAGATGGGTGGGTACATTTTGAGTTTGCTGGGGTCGGTGGAGGGTTTCTTTAGGAGGGGTCTTATTTCCGCATGTTTCCAGTTTTCTGGAAAAACTGCCAAGGTGAAGGGGTGTTGAGGATGCTGGTGAGTTCAGTGCTGATGTGGTTGGTTCTGAGGTTGAACAGGTGATAGGGGCATGGGTCAGTGGGTGCCCCAAAGTAGATGGATGACATGATGGCTGAGGTGGATTGCGTGGTGAGCGGTCTCCACGTGGTGATTGTTCTGTTGGTGTGCACTGGGGGGTTCGAGAGAGTTGAGGTTTTAGATCGTGGGTTGAGGTCGAAGTTATTGTGGATGGTGGCGATCTTGTTGCGAAAGTAGTCTGAAAGGGTATAGCAGAGTTCTCTGGAAGGGTGAGTTGTGTTCTCTGTGGCTGTCAAGTTGGAGTATTCTTTGACTAATCTGAATAGCTCTTTCGTGCAGTTGGATGCTGAGTCAATGTGGGCCGTAATAGCCACTCTCTTGGCTTGGTAGTTGCTGAGGGCTGCTTTGTGGACGGCTCTGTTGGATGGGTTCCTGGTGGATAGAGGGCCTGCATCCACTGTGTTTCTGTTACTTTGCCCCAGCTCAGGTAGTCAGGTCTGTGGTTCTTGGTTTTTGATGTGTTTAGTGCCGACGATGGTGAAGTGGACAATGCTGTGGTCGGGCCAGGTGAGTTCTGTGATGTGGCTGTATCTGATTCTTTCGCTGGAGGTAAAGATGGGGTAGAAGGTGTGTCCGTATTGTGTGTGGGTGCAGTGACCAGTTGGGCGTGGCCTATGTTGCTCATGCTCTCGAGGTGAATGGTGGAGTTGGCATTGTTGTGGTCGTTAATGCGAAAACTGAGGTTTCTAAGTAGGATGTAGTGGTAGGAGTCAATGGCTGGTGGAGTGATGATGTTAGGAATGGGGTAGCAGAAGGCCAGTTGAGGTCCTTGGGGTCTGTATAGGAGGATGCCTCTTACTGTTCTCTTGGCATTGGTTTGTAGCTATAAACTGAGGTGTTCCATGAAGGGTGTAGGATAGTCTTTGGTGGCAATACATCGGATGGTGTTCTTGAAGATGATGTCAATGTCCCAGCCATGTTTGTTGGTGCCGCCTCAGTGTATCATCTTGTAGCCATCTGGTGTTGCGGTGGTGATGTCAGGGTTCGAGGAGTAGTTTAGCCAGGGTTCGGTGATGAAGGCCACAGTGGGAGAGAGGGAGGTGACAGTGTCCCAGATTTCTGTGGCATGTTTGCAGAGGGATTAGGCATTGAGCAGGATGCAATGGAATGTTTCTGGGTTGTTTGTGGTCTTCCAGGAGGATGTGGCATGGGGTCCTGTGTGGGCTGGCAGCTCTCTGTTGCTTCAAAAGTGTCAGCAGGCGAAGGGTCCTTTGGTTGCTCAAGGGGAGGAGGTGCAGCAGTTGCTGTTTTGGCACCCAGGATCCAGGGCTCTGAGCTCCTCCGCAGTGTAGTGGTGGGTGGCAGGAAGGTCAGGGGTACTGGCGCTGGGCATGGTCCAAACACGGACGAGCACAGACAGGCTTGCCTTTGTGGCACATTTGGCGCACCGGCAGCACACCGGCGACATGCTCACTGCACGCGACCATGCTGAAGCCTCCATTAAGTAGGTCCTGGGAAGGGTAAGATGCAGATGCCACTGGGAGGGGCTGGCGGGCAGCGAGAACGGGTGGGAAAGGGAGCAGCAGACAAAATGGTTGGAAGCGGAAACAAGGCACAGCAACAGACACTGGACCATGAATGAAGGGAAAAACAGACAGAAACAGAAATGCCCAAGCAGAAATGCACAAATGATGGATGTGGATGACAAACAAAGAAACGAACAGTAAAAGAGGTACAGGCAGACAATACTGGTGGGAACAGACACTGAGTGGAAGAGTGGAACACAAACAGACATTCAAAGACAGAGGATGAAACAAGCAGAGGAGCACATGGGGCTGGAGCGGTGCGAGTGGTCAGTAATGCGGGAGAGCGCTAGCAGCTGGGCCAGAGACAGTGCCAGGGGAGCCAGCACAAGACCTGGTCAATAAGGCTGCACTGCTGTCTCCATTAAGTAGGTCCTGGGGAGGGCGGGGTGCAGATGGCAGTGGGCGGGGCTGACATGTGGTGAGAGCGGGCGGGAAAGGGAGCATCAGGCAAAAAGGCAGGAAGCAGGAAAAGGCACGGCAAGAGACAATGGTCTGTGGGCTTCTCTGATTTATCACTAACTTTATTAACTCAATTATTTAATTCAATGATGATACTAGTCCGATTTCATTAATGTCTATGAAAACTCTTGTTGTGTGAATGAACAATGAACACTTCTGTGAGTTTACTAAACCTCATTTTTGCATATTACTCCTGAGAGGGCTGATATATTAACCTAGGTATAATAGAAGGTGATCATCATATTTCTAATAAATTCAACTAAAACTATGTTTTGAGCCATAATCTATGATAGGGAGATGTGAGAAAGTAGCCTCTTTCTAGCCTTGTTACCCCCACTAAGGGCCTGTTTGTGAGTGTATGTCAGGGTGTTTTCACTGTCTCACTGGTATCCTGCTTGCCAGGGCCCAGTGCTCATAGTGAAAACCCTATGTTTTCAGTATGTTTGTTATGTGTCACTGGGACCCTGCTAGTCAGGACCCCAGTGCTCATAAGTTTGTGGCCTATATGTATGTGTTCCCTGTGTGGTGCCTAACTGTCTCACTGAGGCTCTGCTAACCAGAACCTCAGTGGTTATGCTCTCTCATTTCTTTAAAATTGTCACTAACAGGCTAGTGACCAATTTTACCAATTTACATTGGCTTACTGGAACACCCTTATAATTCCCTAGTATATGGTACTGAGGTACCTAGGGTATTGGGGTTCCAGGAGATCCCTATGGGCTGCAGCATTTCTTTTGCCACCCATAGGGAGTTCTGACAATTCTTACACAGGCCTGCCACTGCAGCCTGAGTGAAATAACGTCCACGTTATTTTACAGCCATTTTACACTGCACTTAAGTAACTTATAAGTCACCTATATGTCTAACCTTTACCTGGTAAAGGTTGGGTGCAAAGTTACTTAGTGTGAGGGCACCCTGGCACTAGCCAAGGTGCCCCCACATTGTTCAGAGCCAATTCCCTGAACTTTGTGAGTGCGGGGACACCATTACACGCGTGCACTACATATAGGTCACTACCTATATGTAGCTTCACAATGGTAACTCCGAATATGGCCATGTAACATGTCTAAGATCATGGAATTGCCCCCTCTATGCCATCCTGGCATTATTGGGACAATTCCATGACCCCAGTGGTCTGTAGCACAGACCCTGGTACTGCCAAACTGCCTTTTCTGGGGTTTTACTGCAGCTGCTGCTGCTGCCAACCCCTCAGACAGGTTTCTGCCCCCCTGGGGTCAAGCCAGGCTTGTCCCAGGATGGCAGAACAAAGGACTTCCTCTGAGAGAGGGTGTGACACCCTCTCCCTTTGGAAAATGGTGTGAAGGCAGGGGAGGAGTAGCCTCCCCCAGCCTCTGGAAATGCTTTCTTGGGCACAGATGTGCCCAATTCTGCATAAGCCAGTCTACACCGGTTCAGGGACCCCTTAGCCCTGCTCTGGCGCGAAACTGGACAAAGGAAAGGGGAGTGACCACTCCCCTGACCTGCACCTCCCCTGGGAGGTGTCCAGAGCTCCTCCAGTGTGCTCCAGACCTCTGCCATCTTGGAAACAGAGGTACTGCTGGCACACTGGACTGCTCTGAGTGGCCAGTGCCACCAGGTGACGTCAGAGACTCCTTGTGATAGGCTCCTTCAGGTGTTGCTAGCCTATCCTCTCTCCTAAGTAGCCAAACCCTCTTTTCTGGCTATTTAGGGTCTCTGTCTCTGGGGAAACGTTAGATAACGAATGCAAGAGCTCATCCGAGTTCCTCTGCATCTCTCTCTTCACCTTCTGCCAAGGAATCGACTGCTGACCGCGCTGGAAGCCTGCAAACCTGCAACATAGTAGCAAAGACGACTACTGCAACTCTGTAACGCTGATCCTGCCGCCTTCTCGACTGTTTTCCTGCTTGTGCATGCTGTGGGGGTAGTCTGCCTCCTCTCTGCACCAGAAGCTCCGAAGAAATCTCCCGTGGGTCGACGGAATCTTCCCCCTGCAACCGCAGGCACCAAAAAGCTGCATTACCGGTCCCTTGGGTCTCCTCTCAGCACGACGAGCGAGGTCCCTCGAATCCAGCGACTCTGTCCAAGTGACCCCCACAGTCCAGTGACTCTTCAGTCCAAGTTTGGTGGAGGTAAGTCCTTGCCTCACCTCGCTGGGCTGCATTGCTGGGAACCGCGACTTTTGGAGCTACTCCAGCCCCTGTGTACTTCCGGCGGAAATCCTTTGTGCACAGCCAAGCCTGGGTCCACAGCACTCTAATCCTGCATTGCACGACTTTCTAAGTTGGTCTCCGGCGACGTGGGACTCCTTTGTGCGACTTCGGGTGAGCACTGTTTCATGCATCCTTGTAATGCCTGTTTCTGGCACTTCTCTGGGTGCTACCTGCTACTGAGAGGGCTCCTTGTCTTGCTCGACGTCCCCTCTCTCTCCTGGTCCAATTTGCGATCTCCTGGTCCCTCCAGGGCCACAGCAGCGTCCAAAAAACGCTAACTGCACGATTTGCGGTTAGCAAGGCTTGTTGGCGTTCTTTCGGCGGGAAAACACTTCTGCACGACTTTCCACGGCGAGAGGGATCCGTCCACCAAAGGAAAAGTCTCTAGCCCTTTTCGTTCCTGCAGAAACCTCAGCTTCTTCTGTCCAGTAGAAGCTTCTTTGCACCCGCAGCTGGCATTTCCTGGGCATATGCCCATCTCCGACTTGCTTGTGACTTTTGGACTTGGTCCCCTTGTTCCACAGGTACCCTAGATTGGAAATCCACAGTTGTTGCATTGTTGGTTTGTGTCTTTCCTGCATTATTCCTCTAACACGACTTCTTTGTCCTTAAGGGAACTTTAGTGCTCTTTGCACTCACTTTTCAGGGTCTTGGGGAGGGTTATTTTTCTAACTCTCACTATTTTCTAATAGTCCCAGCGACCCTCTACAAGGTCACATAGGTTTGGGGTCCATTCGTGGTTCGCATTCCACTTTTGGAGTATATGGTTTGTGTTGCCCCTATCCCTATGTTTCCCCATTGCATCCTATTGTAACTATACATTGTTTGCACTGTTTTCTAAGACTATACTGCATATTTTTGCTATTGTGTATATATATCTTGTGTATATTTTCTATCCTCTCACTGAGGGTACACTCTAAGATACTTTGGCATATTGTCATAAAAATAAAGTACCTTTATTTTTAGTATAACTGTGTATTGTGTTTTCTTATGATATTGTGCATATGACACTAAGTGGTACTGTAGTAGCTTCACACGTCTCCTAGTTCAGCCTAAGCTGCTCTGCTAAGCTACCATTATCTATCAGCCTAAGCTGCTAGACACCCTATACACTAATAAGGGATAACTGGGCCTGGTGCAAGGTGCAAGTACCCCTTGGTACTCACTACAAGCCAGTCCAGCCTCCTACATTGGTTGTGCAGCGGTGGGATAAGTGCTTTGAGACTACTTACCACTCTTGTCATTGTACTTTTCATAAGAGAAAAATATACAAAACAAGGTCAGTGTATATACACATAGCCAAAAAGTTTTGCATTTCCTCTTTTCACTCTTTTCTAAGTGCTGAAAAGTACTCCTAAACTTTCAAAAAGTTCTTAAAAGTTTAAAAAGTTTTTTTTCTGTCTTTCTAAAAAGTTCTGAAAACTTTTTTCTCTTTTTCTATCACTTTTAACTCTCTCTAAAAATGTCTGGCACAGGCCAAAATGTTGATCTGTCCAAACTTGCATATGATCACCTTAGCTGGAAAGGAGCAAGGAGTCTCTGCATAAAGAGAGGTTTGAGTGTAGGGAAGAATCCTTCCTTAGAACTGTTAATTAACATGCTTAGAGAACAGGATAAGGCTAAAAGTGCCCCATCTGTTGAAAAAGTAGCTAATGGTTCTCAATCTGATCCAGGGACTCCCCCAGGAAAAGATTCTGGAAAGAAACTTCCTAGCCTGCCCATTACTAGACAGTCTAGCATAGTTGGTAATGATGATGAGCCACACCATACAAATAGTGTTGTCTCACATCATAGCAAAAGCATTTATTCTCACCATACTGGTAGTGATGTTTCTGTTAGCCAAGCTGTTAGGGTGACTTCTGTAAGGGACAGGTCTCCTTCTGTTCATTCCCATCATACCTCTGTATCTAGGAATGTCCCTCCCACCAACCCTGATGACAGAATGTTAGAGAGGGAACTCAATAAGTTGAGGGTGGAACAAACCAGACTGAAGCTTAAAAAGCAACAGCTGGATTTGGATAGACAGTCTTTTGAACTAGAGAAGGAAAGACAGAAGTTGGGTTTAGAAACCCGTGGTGGCAGCAGTAGTATTCCCCATAGTCATCCTGCAAAAGAGCATGATTCCAGGAATCTGCACAAGATAGTTCCCCCTTATAAGGAGGGGGATGACATTAACAAGTGGTTTGCTGCACTTGAGAGGGCCTGTGTTGTACAGGATGTCCCTCAAAGGCAGTGGGCTGCTATCCTATGGCTATCATTTAGTGGAAAAGGTAGGGATAGGCTCCTTACTGTGAAAGAAAATGATGCTAATAATTTCCAAGTTCTTAAGAATGCACTCCTGGATGGTTATGGCTTAACCACTGAACAATACAGGATAAAGTTCAGAGAGACCAAAAAGGAGTCTTCACAAGACTGGGTTGATTTCATTGACCATTCAGTGAAGGCCTTGGAGGGGTGGTTACATGGCAGTAAAGTTACTGATTATGACAGCCTGTATAACTTGATCCTGAGAGAGCATATTCTTAATAATTGTGTGTCTGATTTGTTGCACCAGTACTTGGTGGACTCTGATCTGACCTCTCCCCAAGAATTGGGAAAGAAGGCAGACAAATGTGTCAGAACAAGGGTGAACAGAAAAGTTCATACAGGGGGTGACAAAGAGAACACTAAGAAGAAAGATGGTGAAAAATCTCAAGATAAGCAAGGGGATAAGGGTAAAACCAAAGATCCCACTTCAAATCTTAAACACTCTTCAGAGGGTGGGGATAAAACAAATTCTTCCTCTTCTTCTCAACCTACACAATTTAAAAAGCCCTGGTGCTTTGTGTGTAAAAATAGAGGCCATAGGCCAGGGGATAAGTCCTGTCCAGGTAAACCCCCTGAGCCTACCACCACTAATACATCAAGCTCTAGTGCCCCTAGCAGTAGTGGTACTAGTGGTGGGACTGCTGGCAACAGTCAAGCAAAGGGTGTAGTTGGGTTCACTTATGGGTCCATCATAGAAACTGGGGTAGTCAGTCCCAAGACAGTTTCTGTCACACCTAGTGGCATTGGCCTTGCCACACTGGCTGCTTGTCCCCTTACAATGGATAAGTACAGGCAGACAGTTTCAATAAATGGTGTTGAGGCCTTGGCCTACAGGGACACAGGTGCCAGTATCACTTTGGTGACTGAAAACCTAGTACACCCTGATCAACACATCATTGGACAGCAGTATAAGATTATTGATGTCCATAACTCCACTAAGTTTCTTCCCTTAGCTATAATTCAGTTTAGTTGGGGCGGAGTTACTGGCCCTAAGCAGGTGGTGGTATCACCTAGTTTACCTGTAGACTGTCTCTTAGGTAATGACCTAGAGGCCTCAGGTTGGGCTGATGTAGAGTTTTATGCCCATGCAGCCATGCTGGGAATCCCAGAGGAATTGTTCCCTCTCATTTCTACAGAAATGAAAAAGCAAAGGAGAGAAGGCCTGAAAACTCAGGATCCCTCTCCATCAACAGGTAAAAAGGGTATCACAGTATCCCCTAACCACCCTACCATTCAGGATACCATTCCTGTGGTGGGAGAAACCTCTCCTGGGGTGGCACCTGTTCCAAGGGAATCATCAGTTGGCAAAACTGTACTCCCTGAGGTGGAAGTACCTCTCTGTGGGATAACTAACATTGGTGAGAAAAAGAGCACCATTTTAGTTAACATGGAGCATCCCTCCAACCCTCCCAGAGAAACTTTAGTGCAGAAACCCTGCACTGCCTCACAACACTTAGGACAGCATCCCTGCCCTAGTGTGGAGCTCATAGGACAGCATCCCTGCCCTGCTCCAACTCAAGAGAAACAGCATCCCTGTTCTCTCTTCCAGCCATATGGACACATTTTTTGCCCAGCTATGGCTTTTCTGAGACAGCATCCCTGTCTGGCATTTCCATCATTACAAATAGGTTCAGTGGACAATTCCCACTGCTCTAAACTAAAACTTACTGATAGAAACTCTGAAAATACATCTTCACATTGTTGCTTAGCTAAAAAACTTCAAACAGGGTGGTTTACATCCCCACAGGGAAGTAACCATATAGTGGATGATAAAGGGAGTAACCAGTCTATTGCAGAGCTACTCTCTACTTATCACCACTTAGACAATAAAGTCTCAACTGGCCAAGGTTAGCCTTATTGTCCTTCGTTTGGGGGGGGGGTTGTGTGAGAAAGTAGCCTCTTTCTAGCCTTGTTACCCCCACTAAGGGCCTGTTTGTGAGTGTATGTCAGGGTGTTTTCACTGTCTCACTGGTATCCTGCTTGCCAGGGCCCAGTGCTCATAGTGAAAACCCTATGTTTTCAGTATGTTTGTTATGTGTCACTGGGACCCTGCTAGTCAGGACCCCAGTGCTCATAAGTTTGTGGCCTATATGTATGTGTTCCCTGTGTGGTGCCTAACTGTCTCACTGAGGCTCTGCTAACCAGAACCTCAGTGGTTATGCTCTCTCATTTCTTTAAAATTGTCACTAACCGGCTAGTGACCAATTTTACCAATTTACATTGGCTTACTGGAACACCCTTATAATTCCCTAGTATATGGTACTGAGGTACCTAGGGTATTGGGGTTTACAGGAGATCCCTATGGGCTGCAGCATTTCTTTTGCCACCCATAGGGAGCTCTGACAATTCTTACACAGGCCTGCCACTGCAGCCTGAGTGAAATAACGTCCACGTTATTTCACAGCCATTTTACACTGCACTTAAGTAACTTATAAGTCACCTATATGTCTAACCTTTACCTGGTAAAGGTTAGGTGCAAAGTTACTTAGTGTGAGGGCACCCTGGCACTAGCCAAGGTGCCCCCACATTGTTCAGAGCCAATTCCCTGAACTTTGTGAGTGCGGGGACACCATTACACGCGTGCACTACATATAGGTCACTACCTATATGTAGCTTCACAATGGTAACTCCGAATATGGCCATGTAACATGTCTAAGATCATGGAATTGCCCCCTCTATGCCATCCTGGCATTATTGGGACAATTCCATGACCCCAGTGGTCTGTAGCACAGACCCTGGTACTGCCAAACTGCCTTTTCTGGGGTTTCACTGCAGCTGCTGCTGCTGCCAACCCCTCAGACAGGTTTCTGCCCCCCTGGGGTCAAGCCAGGCTTGTCCCAGGATGGCAGAACAAAGGACTTCCTCTGAGAGAGGGTGTGACACCCTCTCCCTTTGGAAAATGGTGTGAAGGCAGGGGAGGAGTAGCCTCCCCCAGCCTCTGGAAATGCTTTCTTGGGCACAGATGTGCCCAATTCTGCATAAGCCAGTCTACACCGGTTCAGGGACCCCTTAGCCCTGCTCTGGCGCGAAACTGGACAAAGGAAAGGGGAGTGACCACTCCCCTGACCTGCACCTCCCCTGGGAGGTGTCCAGAGCTCCTCCAGTGTGCTCCAGACCTCTGCCATCTTGGAAACAGAGGTGCTGCTGGCACACTGGACTGCTCTGAGTGGCCGGTGGCACCAGGTGACGTCAGAGACTCCTTGTGATAGGCTCCTTCAGGTGTTGCTAGCCTATCCTCTCTCCTAAGTAGCCAAACCCTCTTTTCTGGCTATTTAGGGTCTCTGTCTCTGGGGAAACGTTAGATAACGAATGCAAGAGCTCATCCGAGTTCCTCTGCATCTCTCTCTTCACCTTCTGCCAAGGAATCGACTGCTGACCGCGCTGGAAGCCTGCAAACCTGCAACATAGTAGCAAAGACGACTACTGCAACTCTGTAACGCTGATCCTGCCGCCTTCTCGACTGTTTTCCTGCTTGTGCATGCTGTGGGGGTAGTCTGCCTCCTCTCTGCACCAGAAGCTCCGAAGAAATCTCCCGTGGGTCGACGGAATCTTCCCCCTGCAACCGCAGGCACCAAAAAGCTGCATTACCGGTCCCTTGGGTCTCCTCTCAGCACGACGAGCGAGGTCCCTCGAATCCAGCGACTCTGTCCAAGTGACCCCCACAGTCCAGTGACTCTTCAGTCCAAGTTTGGTGGAGGTAAGTCCTTGCCTCACCTCGCTGGGCTGCATTGCTGGGAACTGCGACTTTTGCAGCTACTCCGGCCCCTGTGCACTTCCGGCGGAAATCCTTTGTGCACAGCCAAGCCTGCGTCCACGGCACTCTAACCTGCATTGCACGACTTTCTAAGTTGGTCTCCGGCGACGTGGGACTCCTTTGTGCGACTTTGGGTGAGCACCGTTTTCATGCATCCTCGTAGTGCCTGTTTCTGGCACTTCTCCGGGTGCTACCTGCTGCTGAGAGGGCTCCTTGTCTTGCTCGATGTCCCCTATCTCTCCTGGTCCAATTTGCGACCTCCTGGTCCCTCCAGGGCCACAGCAGCATCCAAAAAACACTAACCGCACGATTTGCAGCTAGCAAGGCTTGTTGGCGTTCTTTCGGCGGGAAAACACTTCTGCACGACTCTCCACAGCGAGGGGGATCCGTCCACCAAAGAGAAAGTCTCTAGCCCTTTTCGTTCCTGCAGAAACCTCAGCTTCTTCTGTCCAGTATAAGCTTCTTTGCACCCGCAGCTGGCATTTCCTGGGCATATGCCCATCTCGGACTTGCTTGTGACTTTTGGACTTGGTCCCCTTGTTCCACAGGTACCCTAGATTGGAAATCCACAGTTGTTGCATTGTTGGTTTGTGTCTTTCCTGCATTATTCCTCTAACACGACTTCTTTGTCCTTAGGGGAACTTTAGTGCACTTTGCACTCACTTTTCATGGTCTTGGGGAGGGTTATTTTTCTAACTCTCACTATTTTCTAATAGTCCCAGCAACCCTCTACAAGGTCACATAGGTTTGGGGTCCATTCGTGGTTCCCATTCCACTTTTGGAGTATATGGTTTGTGTTGCCCCTATCCCTATGTTTCCCCATTGCATCCTATTGTAACTATACATTGTTTGCACTGTTTTCTTAGACTATACTGCATATTTTTGCTATTGTGTATATATATCTTGTGTATATTTGCTATCCTCTCACTGAGGGTACACTCTAAGATACTTTGGCATATTGTCATAAAAATAAAGTACCTTTATTTTTAGTATAACTGTGTATTGTGTTTTCTTATGATATTGTGCATATGACACTAAGTGGTACTGTAGTAGCTTCACACGTCTCCTAGTTCAGCCTAAGCTGCTCTGCTAAGCTACCATTATCTATCAGCCTAAGCTGCTAGACACCCTATACACTAATAAGGGATAACTGGGCCTGGTGCAAGGTGCAAGTACCCCTTGGTACTCACTACAAGCCAGTCCAGCCTCCTACAGGAGAACAATCCAAAAATAATGTATTTGTATTATTAAGAAACCATAGGATCAATAGATTTAGTTCATAATTATTATATTTTCACTAAAATGTTTGTTGATATTCTATCTTGTTTAATATCTAAATGAATTCCATTGGATAGTTGTTATTAGCAAGGTGATGGTCTTAATACATTGCTACATTATTTAGGACTATTGTCAGAAACCAAGACAGACAGGGGCTACTAGGCAACAAGTGTGTTGGTTGTAGCCATTTGCCACTGGTGCCCTGGGGCCCATCCTATGGGCCAAGTACAACCCTTTATGCATGTGACTATTAGGGTAGTGTGGGCAACAGGTCAACAGCTTCTCAGAGAGGTACTGGGTGGCAAGGGATCGAATTATGTCTTAGCCAGCCCATAAAATATTTAATTAAAAAGAAATGGGTATATTCAAAAGCCCCTACCGCCATTCTTACGCCACATTAGCATCATTTTTTTAAGCTGATGTGGCGTTAGAAGGCCAAAAACGCTGCGCCATGTTTACAAAGTGGCGCAATGCATGCATTGCTCCACTTCGTAACCCTTTGTGCTACATTATGCCTGCGCCAGGCATAATGTATGCAAAAGGCGCGTTCCCATGCTAGGCTGGGCCAAAAATATGACGCTGGGAAATCTAACAGATTTCCTTCCATAATTTTTTTTCTGCACTTTTAACACCTGATCCGAGCAGGCGTTAAAGGGGGCATGCCAGTGAATACCATGGGCCCCTATGTACTCTGCAGGAGTAACGCCAGCATTTTGGTGCTACCCCTGCAGAGTACATCAATAGCGTAAAAACAAATGAGGCTATTGTCCCACTACCTTGCGCCTTGGTGTGCCATATTTTAAATACAGCACACACATGATGACGGTAGGGGCACTAAAGGGCGCAAGAAAAGTGGTGTTGCACTGTGTGCAGCGCCACTTTTCTTAAATATGCCCCAAAGTACTTTATTGTTGCAGCAAAATTAAATACTGTCCATGCCAAAGAAGGTCCAGTTGCTGAAATGTCGCCTCACCTACAAGACTGTGTGCAACACCTTCTATGGTGCCCTCTGCCCCCACTGACAAGCTCTATATGTCTCTGGAAACTTAGGCACAGACACAGCAATAGGCATTGACCTCGCACAGGTGCATGTCACTATCAATTAACCAATGGTTAGTTCATAGTCAGCTCAATGGTCCTTATGCCACAGAGTTACTGCTAGCAAAGGTTATTATTCTAGGTTTTACCTTTGTGTCAATCTAACACTGGAGCACATTTCACACAATGTACGGCAGCAAGCAAAGCTGCTGTGCTGCACTGTGTTGCATGAAAAGGAGAGAGCAGAGATGTTCCATATTAACACACATATGGAGCATTTCTCCTCTCTCCTTGCGCTGACATACTGTGTGCTTCCTAAAACCAAAACACCATAGTGCAAGGGTGCCTGACTAATGAACAGGATTGTTTTCATGCAGGAAGAGACCCTTTACTGCACAAAAACATCACTTAGAGGCATTTTCTTCTTTCTATATGTGTTGCTGGAGACAGCAAACATGGAAAGAGGAAATACCAAGGAGAAATAAAGATATTTCTCCTTGTTAAACCTCACTGGGGATGGTGTAGCATTTTGATGCATTCCTGGGTTCACGAACTTTAGTAAATCTGAGAATGTGCCAAAATTCATGGATGTATGCATGGGAACGCCCATGCGCCACCCATGGATTGCCTCCCATGTTGAAATGTAACGTAATGCAGCACAGATAGCCACTGTAGCTTACCTCATGAAAGTTCAGCCCTGCATTACCTTCTCAACAGAGTAGTGGATCAATGGTGGTGGCTGGTGTGGGGAAAGAGGTATGGGGAAAGAGGGTAACCACCAGTGTTGAACAGCACGAACGTCCTCATCAGTGGGCACTCATTTTCAGCAGCTGCAGCCCTTGGCTGGTGCAACCAGGCACTGGTCTTCAGCAATGCAGCCTCTAGGCCAGTGTAGATGGGTGCTTGTCTTTAGCAGTTGTGACATCTGTGCCAGGGCACACAAGTGCCTATCTTTAGCAGTTAAAGCCTAAGGGCAAGTGCAGGTGGCTCCTCACCGGTGTACACCACAGAAGCCAGCAACATCAGTCTTTTGGGGCCTCTTTTGGGAATGCAAGACAGATTGATGATATTCTGATGGTTAGCTTCTTCATGCAACTTACTACAGAAACTTCACTAGGAGATCGGGGACCTGCCACATCTCTGGTTGACACCGGATTTGCAAACTGAAAGCAGTTATCTACTTATGGATGTTCCACATGCGAGGAATATGCTGGGCTTCTCTTCCTGAACAGTTTCTCCTCCTGTAGGGGCAGGCAATCTCCTTCCCTCTATGAGTAAGCAGGTAGGCCGAAGAACCACTCTGCAGATCCTCAACTACTCCAGTAAGTTGCAGACACTAGGTAATGTCCCCTCACCTCTAGGAGGCTCACTGCCCATAGAACCCACCCACTGATACCGCAGTACTTAAGAAACTCAGGGACCACTTCTTTCCTTGGTCAAGGGGAAATTGGATCTGGAACAAAATGGAAGTAGGGTAGGTCCCACTTTTACAAAATGGGGATGGGGATCCACTGTTTTAGTTCAGAACAGGTTTGAATGGTTCCCTTCCAAATCTTATTTTCTGGCAGCAGCTTAGATGCAGTTTTTGTACCATGTCTTGGCTCTCACAGCAGGTAGCAACGAAGCTGGCCTCAATTAGAAGTATTTAAAACAAAGGCACAATGAAGTGTGAAATCTCTGCACCTGACTGTGATCCCCCTACCTGAAGCAGCAATCAGGGACAACAAAAAGAGAACCACAACTTTAAACGACATAAAGTGATGATCCACCCTACACCCCGACCATCTACTAAATTAAACTGTCCAGGAACAACTTTCTCTTCATCTTCTCTCAGTTGATTGTCCATACCTCAATGCCAGTGTGCATTCCCTTTCTAACGTTTTATGTTGAATTGGATAACCCAATTGGCATGTACTGACTTACTTATAGGTCCCAAGTATACGCTACCCAGGTATGAAAGGGCATGTAAAACTGGATGTCCACACAAGAGTCGCAGCACTGGTTGTGCCACTCTGTGTGTGACAAAGTGAAAACACGACTTTTAGCTGCCATTGCAGACTGAAGAGGCTGTGCATGCACTGCACACACAGCTTTGGCATTACCACTAATGTCAAAGTCCACTAGTTCCTTAACTATTTATGTAAGTCTCCTCTAAGGCAGGCCTATGAAGCCCTATGGCAAGGAGCTGTGTGTTGTTAAGATAGACATATATTTGCCAATATGTCTACACAGCAAAGCCCTAAAGTGTTGCTGTTTGCTAAGGACAGTTACGTAAGCCTTATAAAGTAATTGCAGAGTTAACTTTTGGCACTCCAATGTACCTAACTTCTGACAAAGACTACCTAACCCTGTCATGTAAGTTATCAAATTAAAGGGGATATCAAATGTGACTCAATAGTGCAGTCAGTATTTGTGTCCACTTTAATGATGGCCTGTTTTGCGTAAGTTTCCATACTTTGACTTGGCTATTCCAGTGGCTTCAGAGAGGCCCAAGGACAGGAGACAGATTCCTGCCCACTTGCGGAGACACGTGAATGACTCCCAGGATGAGAACAAAGGCTGTTGCTGCAATGGAGGTGCGACCCCCACCCACATCAAAGGGCTGCAAAGGGTATTAGCCCAAAAGGCAAGCATCAAAGGGTGATGCCACTTTTGAAGGGCTGCTGTGACAACACTCCCATGCAGGAAGACATTTTTTCACCTAGACAGGTCAGAGCCAGAGCCAAAGGAGGGAAAACTGGTTTTAGAATCAATTTTCCATGAGTGTCCTACCCATGGTACCACGCTCCCAGGAATGGGCTCCTGAGGTCCTCACACTCAAGGAAGACTTCAGCCATGTTGGTTGTGGCATGTAAGATGCACTCTGGCATAGCCAGATGCCACACCTCACTGGAACTGTATCAACAGGTAAGAGGGGACCTACTAGCCCATTGGCTAGTGACTGGGTTGTCCCCTTTGGGCACCTTACTGGGATATAATAGGTCCCGAGACTTTAGTACTAGCTGGATTTGGACCAAAGATGAGAAGTAGACCACTCAGCACTCATTGGAAGCAGACAAAGAGAAGCTGCAATGTTGGAGCAACTGTACATGCTGCACTTTGGGCTAGTGGAGTTTGGACCCTGTTCTGCATGCCTGGCTCGGGGAAATGTTGGTTCCTGGGCCCAAGCCCAAGCAGGGACTCCAAGGGTCAGTTGGCTGCCTCCCCAGAACGGCACTGGGGACATTAAAGCTGGAAGAGCCCAAACCACATTCCTGGTAGCCACCACAGCTGTTCTGCCGCTACTGGACTACGGGCACTTCAACAAACAATTTGGGAATAGCGAGAAGTTGCACCCGAGTCTGCTGGATCCGTGGGTGTTGGTTACGGCCATATTCATACACTCTAGGGGACACGAGCCACCACCAAAGGTTGGCATCGGAACTGCTGTGTTGCAAGAATGAAAGGTCTGCATCAGCAGCTATTTGATCCCTGCATAGAGGACTTTGTGGGACCCCCGACTCACCCGGACTTCAGCCCCATGGACCACACATCATCTGGAGCATCCATTGAGCATCCTTAACACTTTGTCCCTCAGCACCAGGACCACTCTATAGAAGCCAATGGAATTCTCCTGTAAAGTTTGGCACTCACTTCAAAGATGCTCTGGGGGCCAGGTAACCATCCAAAGTTTCCTTTCTAGACTCCTAGACTTCTGTCCTGTTGGAACTGGTCACCCAGCCTAGGTCAGAGTAGCTGAACTCAGTGTGTCAAACTTTTACAAAGTTTTCAAAAGTTTGCAAAGTTTTGACTTGCCAATGCTTGTTTGTGCTTGATGTTAAAGTTTTTAAATGCTTTAAAAAATCATATCTCCAGAACCCTCCCTTGGATTTTAGTCATCAAAGACTATAAAAAATCATAAAAATATGCCCTATTTTTTTATAAATTGTTGTTGTGTCTTTTTCTTGCTTGTCGACGTTCTTATTTCGTTGTTTAGATGCTGTTAAATGCTTTTCACACTGTTCCTTGGCTAAGCTTTGCTGCTCTGTGCCATAGCTACCAAAGAGTGGAGCAAATATCTCTGACTGGACCCAAGGAGACAGAGCAAATATCTCTGACTGGACCCAAGGAGACAAATTCAAGTGTACTGCATGGCAAGGCCCCCACTGTGCAATATAGCGCAGCCATCTTCTTACACAAATCATGGTCATGTCACAGGTTATATAAAATCACACTGAAAATTATTTTTAATCTCTACAGACAACACTGAAAAAAGGAGAGCTAGCACCGCCTTTTCTGTATTCCAATAATTTGGCAATTAATATGTTTGGTGCTAACCTTTCGATAGAGCTTCACTGGTGGGATTACCACTTTTATCAATAAAATGTATTTGCTCAACATGGGCTAAGTGGAAGACTTGCTTCACGTTGAAGAGGGGAGATGTTCTCAATGCTAAATATAAAGGACATAACCTAGAATTAGACAATACTCCTAAAATCCGTGTACAAGTTTAAGATCGTCTGAAGTCCCATAGCCTAACTAAATACCCTGTTTCCTCAAAGCCCCATGATGATTGTATACATGCAATAAAACAAAAAACACATTTTAATTTTAATTTGATTTTCAATTGTGATGAAATGCAATGAAAAATGTGGTGTAATGCACAATCAAGAGTACATTGTTGGAGTGCTTTTTGATTGTTTTCCAAGTGGGTAAAAGTAGTTTTTGAATACCCTACCACATGTAATGTAGTTATGGTTTTAGAGATGTTTGTATAGGTATCAATAGTACACAAGCAGGAAGCAGTACTAGAGTGGAGTTCAACTAATGAAAATAGCAACAGATCATTTTGCATAATCCTTAGGTAAGCTGACCAAAAGCATGAATCAACATCAATGTGCAAGTACAGTGTCAGCTACTGATAGCAAATATGGAGAATCTAGCACTCCCGTTGGTGATACTGCGTATGCTTCCTACTGACTTGGATAGTTACTATTACCAATGCAAAGGTTAGACACGGGTGCTTTTTAAGAATTTAATTTAATTAAATAAATTGTATGCATATATACATAGAAGAGGTGGAACATCTGCCAGTTTCTTTTTTGTTTGACAGATGTCCCGCATCAGCCAAACTCTAAAATAACCCTTAGAGTCTGTATTGAGTCCTTGCCTTTCCCAGGTTGAATAGTTCAAGACCCAAACTCAATAGAAGATAATAAGGTCTTATCCGCTAACCACCAATGTCAGTACATATGAAAGTCTAGTCAAAGGTATTTGGTTTGTGTAGGAAACTTCTCTTTTGATGCAAAGAGAAAATAATATTCAGTAATAAAAAATAAGGACATAGAATGGATGCAGTATTCTGTAGGGCAAACCTAGCCACAAAGTCTAAGACAAGAAAAAAATAGAAGGAAGCAATTAGTCTGTAGCAGTACCCGATCTTGGGTTTTGATCTCAATGGGGTAGGATAAACGTGAGGAATGCAAGCATCATAAAATAGTGGGAATAGTGTTATTCTATAATGCAATGCCATCCAATGGCAAATAAGCAAACCAAACAGTGTAAAGAAATGTACAGGTAATTTTGATAGTGAGTTGGACTGTCGAGGGACACATGCATCAAGTGCAGTCTAAAATTCAGCCACTGCTCATGCTTCTATATCAGTGAGGACGGCTTCAGTGCTTTAGGGGCTTGCATAAGTATGTTATCAAACAGTGACACTGTGGGGTGCGTCAACAAGGCTGCCTCACTGCTAATGGTTGCTTTTAGTGCCATCAAGGAGTTTGGACATTTTTTTTGTTGTTGCAATTTTTATATAGCGCAAACGTGACCCAAAGGTATTGGAGCACTTTACAATAGTAGCAGGCAGAGGCAGCTGCCGCAAATCTCACGGGGAGGTGCAGGCGGGGACAGGGGGAAATAAAAAAGAATTTTAAAAAATGTACCTCTTCTCGTCGCTGATGCCATCTGCCGCCTCGATCTTGATGTTCACCACAGCCAGGCTGGAGAAACGTAAGTGCGCATGTGGGTTTGGCAGGCCTGAAACAGCCAGCCAAACAACATGCACACTTAGGTGCACTCTCTCCTCCTCCCACCTGCCACCTCACATGGCTCAGCCTGGCCCTCCCTTCACATGCTGCTGGCTGAGCCAGCAGCTGACAGATAAGCTTACAGCTCCTGGCTTAGCAAAGGGGGGGCGACACTCCTTCGCCATTGCAAGGAGCCACCACTGGTAGATGGTATGTTATAGAAGGACACATACATCTTTCTTTTTTTAGGCATGAGGAGCTTAAGGGATTTGCCCAGAATCACAGGATGTGGAGCCGCTGCCGAGACTTGAACTATATTCCCCACTTCCAAACTCGACCTTGGAACTGTAAAACCAGGTTCGAGTTTCGACCTCGGCACAACGTCCTCGGCTTCTGCGCAAATCACTTACTCTTCCTGTGCCTAAAAAACGAATATGACCTTGATTAAAGTAACTGCTGCTTATGTAAAACTATCCAATGCCTTCAGGTCGAATTTGCGCTATACAGCAAAATGCTAAAATAAATAAATAAAAGAAGTATTTACATTTTAATGTGGAAATGAGACTGAAAGTCTTAGAAAAAAATAGTTCAAAATATTAAAGTAACAATCATTTATTTAAACAAAGTTTGAAATCTGCAATGATATCATCATAGAAAACGTTAAAATGTGAAGTACAACGTGTCATCATGGTTTATTTCCCTATTTGTGTGGTAATACGTGGAAAACTCACTAATTTTGACTACATTTTGTTATTAGTTAATGTAACAAGAAGAACAACATTCATCCGCCACTCCCCCCTAAGAAAACAATAAAAATGAAATTGAATGCATTTGCACAGGTTAATTGTGATACATGTTAGTAAAAGCTGAAGAGTTAAGGAATTGTTATTATATGCACCCACTCTTAAACATGAATAAGTGAAATGAAGGGACGCACAAATAAATTGTATTTTTGGGTCATATGCCTCAGAACTCTCAATGTTAGTGATAATTTTAATTTATAAAGCCAGCTGATAGAAGAGAGAACATAAACTGAACAATCAGGTCTAAATGTTCTTTAAAAACTTGTTCTTATGAAGTGCTCTTCTCTTAATTTTGATAGTTGTAATTCCTCAGAAATCTAAATAGTGACAATCGGTACCGAACGTACCTGAATAGTGACAGCACATTCCATCTACGATTTTAAACACAAGTTGCGAAAAAACTACATAGTGTTAACGAACCTCTGCCCACACACCTAGTCAAAATCGAAAACTGTGTATTAACAATGTAAAAGTATATCTGTGAGTCACAAAGTGATAATGGGATACCCCAGCATTCCATATGAGCAGAGGCTGCACAAGCAGGGTCAAGACATAAATGTAAAGGTTTTCATTTACTGGGCTTAGAAATCCTGCAATGAGAGTGAAACAAAGGAACTACACAGGAGTAGGATTCTGAATTAATCAGAAAGTATGCAATCAACCTTCAAATAGATACAGAAAATGTAACCTCTTGCCACTGAGCGACTTAACCAGAAATGTGTCACCTCAAATGTCAAGCATGGGAGCAAGGCTTCACAAGTCATCCAAGGGCCAAAGTTGAAGGCACGGTCAGCATGGGCAGATAGATGGCTGCAGCAGTTACATATATATGTTATGTTATATGTTAACTTGTAGTGCAACCTCTTGGAAAGAGATCCAATTCTGATAATAATTAAAGGAATGTAGGTCTACAAGGTCAATGGAGTTTCCAAGCTAATGTTTATGCTTTAAAGGCATACACCGAGGAAAGCAAAGGCCATCTCATTAAAAGGGAAAGCTTACAGTAGCAAAGTACAAGGAGTTCTGTGCTTCAGGTATGAAACATGGACAGAATTATGTATATCAACATTAAAGGAAGATAACAGAAGCACATTTCTAAGCATCTTTGTTTCTCTGCAGAGTGGAATGGCCTTTATTTCCTTTAGTGTGTGTTATTTGAGAATGGGATGGCAGAGGTTACGCTGTTCTTTTTTTAACTTTTAAAAAGACCTATATTTAAAGATACAGAAGAGGAAATAATATTCATGTTCGTGAACACGTTATGGATTTTAGGGGCTGGAAGCTGTGGTAGACCTTGCTTCATAATGCGAGTCCTGCACTCGCCATGGACTCCATGGAGTGCAACGAACAACAGAGATAGATCCAGATAATGAAATATCTGCTGCCCCTTCACTTTATAGCAACTTCACACCAGAGTGTCCATTCAGCTGTGCATTTTAGTATTTTTCTAATATTTGTTATCCAGTTACATAGAAAAAAGACAAAGGCAAAGCCTGTTGGCATGAGTGAAAGATAGAAGAAGATGGAAGAACACAGAGGAAGACAGAAGACGGCAGAACACAGAGGAAGACAGAAAATGGCAGGGGGAGAAGACAGAAGAAGAGAGAAGACAGAAGAAGACGAAAGACGGGAAAAGACAGAAAATGGAAGACGGGAGAAGAGGGAAGACAAGAGAAGAAGCAAGAAGAAAGAAGGTGTCATAAGACATAAGATGGAAGAAGAGAGAAGACAGAAGACGGCATGCGGTAAAGAAGACAGCAAACACAGATGATGGTATGCAGATAGAAAAAAGAAGATGGACAGCAACGAAGAAAGAAGATAGAGAAGATGGCAGCCAAGAAAAAAGACGGCATGCAAGAAGAAAAAAGAAATACCTTCAGTTTTGCTGCCAATGGGAAGGACACTGGCCAATATCCAATAGAAAGTGACCGGAAGGAGTGCTAGGTCCACAGGCAACTCAACAGCAAGATCAGCGAAGAAGACAGTGACGATGACAGGAAGTGAAGTGAAGGTGACGTGCTGGACAATCCGAAGCAGGTAAATCAGAGCAAGGTTGGAATAAGTCAATGGTAGGTTCAGGTAAGTAAGGGGCTGGTTCTCAACCCGTTTTAAGTTTTTTTTTACCAACAAAAGATTTTGCAAGCACGCGTGCAGGTGGAACCTAAAATAGTAAGATTGTAGGAAAACGAATTTACACATTCGTGTACACCCTATTGAATCGTGTATAACTAGTATTTAAAAACAAAATGCGATTTACTCTCGCACATATTACATGGTGGCAAGTAGAAGCAACAGTTTAAAAAAAAAAAGAACTGCGATGTATCTGCACACAATAAACAATAATAAAAAGCGCAACTTTTAAGACGCGAACCAAGCGAAAAACAAGTTTTACGACCAACAGCAACGATGACCTCTAAAGACACAAACAGACTCGAGTTCCAGCTCACGAGTTCAGCCCGCGGTGCCTTCTGCTCGCATGGACTGCAAATATATTCAAACACAAAGGTTCACCTCGAGCTCATTTAACACTAATTTCGCTATGTGATTGAGCATTAAAATCACGGTGTGCATTCAGTGCTTATATAGAGAGCACAGGCAAAACCTTCACTTAATACACGACATACACCATAGATGGTACACAGCGCTCCGAAAGAAAGAGTGCGGTTCCCCCAGCGAAGAGAAAGAAACCAGAGTAGAGGTAGTGGGCGGTTGGGTAACACGATAAATACATGGTGTGCTTGTTAGCAGTGCTTAATTTGTGAATAAAAACGTTCTGGTGCCCAAAGCCCTCCTCTTAAACACGCGGCTGCTGCAATTAAATGTGCAAACACAGAATATTGAGGCAGCCTAATCCTGAAGCCATATCGGGACTCTTCAATCATCTAAAGCCACTCTCTGCACCTTCAGATCACTCTTGCAGCTTTCTGCTTTCTCCCATTGTGACGCTTTTGCGTTTTTATCCTTCTCCGTTTTTCCCCTATGTGTCTTTTGCACGCAGTTAATGCTTGAGGCAGAAAAATAAGTGCCGGCTCTCAAAAATAAGTGCCGGTGCTCCGCGCTGGAAACAAGCACAAATTAAGCACTGCTTGTTAGAATCACGCAACTTTGTTTTATCGAGGTCAACAAGCATAACCGAGCTCACAAGTGGATTCAATCCTTATCATTACTACATGTATGTGCTGTTTGTTCGTGGCAGCGCTTCTGTTTCGACCTCTTTCTCGGCTTTTTTAACAAATATTACTCAGGCGTTTCACAAGCACCTCACCCATGTTCACCTTGACCCGGAAGTAAGTATAATTTTCATTCACGCCTAAGTGCCACATCACGTGCACCACGGAAACCTTCAGTGCCCACAAATGTCCGAAGATGGAGAGAAGCAATTACATTAGTCCTTGCAATATGTGATGCTTCAGGGAGACATCTCAGGAATAGCATACAGATTTCAGAGGTTTTCGTAAACTATCACCAGGCATTATATAAAGCCGATACCCTACTGTTGAAAAGTAGCCTCTTTGCTTGGGTACCCACACTTTTTGCCTGTTTGTCAGTGTGTTTGACTGTGCTCACTGGGATCCTGCTAATCAGGACTCCAATGATTATACTCTCCCTCTTAAACTTGGTTGCTGGAACCTTTTTCTTCCCACAATTGGCATACTGGTCGCCCCATGCGAGTCCCTAGTATATGGTACCTAGGTACCCAGGGCATTGGGGTTCCAGGGGATCCTTATGGGCTGCAGCAGTTATTCTGCCACCCATAGGGAGCCACGCAAAGGGTTCTGCAGGCCTGCCATTGCAGTCTGCGTGAAACGGGTGCATGCACCCTTTTTCACTACAGGTCACTGCACCAGGTCACTATAAGTCACCCCTATGGCAGGTCGTCCTAGCACAGGGGGCAGACTGCAAGTACCTGTGTATGAGGGCACCCTTGCACTAGTAGAGGTGCCCCCATGAACTTCAGTTCCATTTTCATAGACTTTGTGAGTGTGGGGATGCCATTTTACGCATGTACTGGACATAGGTCACTACCTATGTCCAGCTACATAATGGTACCTCCGAACCTGGGCATGTATGGTATCAAACATGTTGGAATCATACCCCTGTTACAAGTATTGGAAGTATGATTCCGTGCACTCTGGGAGATTCTTAGAGGATCCCCAGCATTGCTACCACCAGTCTTACAGGGTTTTCCAGGCAGCCCAACCTGCTGCCACCCCTCAGACAGGTTTCTGCCCTCCTGCTAGTTGATCTGACCAAGCCCAGGAAGGCAGAACAAAGGATTTCCTTTGGGAGAGGGACGTTACTCCCTCTCCCCTTGGAAATAGATGTGACTGGCTTGGGAAGGGTAGCCTCCCAAGCCACTGGTGTGCGTTGAAGGGCACATTTGGTGTCCTGTGTGCATAAACCAGTTTACACCGGTTCAGGGACCTCCATTCCCTGCTCTGGCATGAAAAAGGACAATGGAAAGGGGAATGACCACTCCCCTGTCCATCACCACCCCAGGGGTGGTGCCCAGAGCCCCTCCAAAGGGTCCCTGGGTTTTGCCATCTTGAATCTAAGGTTGGCAGGGAACTCTGGGAGCATCTCAGTGACCAGGTCAGGCAGGTGACTTAAGATCCCCCTCCTGGTAGGTGGTCACCCAGCTAGGTAACCAGTCCCTCTTTCAGGGCTAGTTAGGGTCTCTCTTTTGAGTGGTTCCTCAGATTCGGCTTGCAAGATTCCAGCAAGATTCCTCTGCAACCTTCACCTCGAATTCTGACCGAAGAAACTGCATCTGGACTCTCCAGGACCCGACAGGCTGCAACAAAGATGAAGAATTTGCCTGCAACATTGTTTCCACAGCTTCTTCCAGCTTCTGTAACATTTTCCCGGTCATGCATCCTCTGAGGAGAGCCCATCTTCAGTCTGCACAGAAAAGAAGAAGGAATCTCCCTTGGAGTGAAGAAGTCACTCCCCTGCATATGCAGGTGGTGGTCAGACATGGTCCCTTCGGTCCTCTCTACCAGCTGTCCCACTTGGGTAGTAGAGGTAAGTCCTTGCCTTCTCATGCAGCACAGTACCCCGCACACTGTGTCTTTTGCAGCTGCCAAGGATTGTTGGCACTTCCTTCAAGGGTCTTCAGGCATCATGTAGCTCCAACCTCCAGCACTCCTTCCTGTGACGCACAGCTTCCTGAGTGGCTCTCCCGCAGCTTGGGACTCCTTTTCATAGTGCTGCATGGGCTCCATCTGCAACTTCTGTGTACCCATCCTGTGGGACTCCTGTGAGTGCTGCCTGTGCTTCTGTGGGCTCTCTGTGATGCTGACGGCCCCTTCTGACTCCCCCTCCTGGGATGAGTTCTCCTAGGCCTTCCTGGTCCCGGGCAGCACCACTTTCTGTCAGTCAAAAGTTTTGCCTGTGCCAAGGCTTGTTGGTGGAATCCAAACACACAAACCTGACTGCAATCTTCCTTTTGGCGTGGGACATCACCTGCATCCTCCAGAAACTTGACTCCAACTCCAGGGCTGCAGTGCTGACTTTCCTTCCTCACCGTCAACCAACTTCTGCATCCTCAGCTTGGTGGGTAGGGGCTCCTGCCCCCACTGAACTCTGCTGTGTCTTCTGGACTTGATCCCCTCTTTTCACAGGTCTTCCTCTTCAGGAATTCACTGTTGGTTTCTCTGCAGTCATCTCTGGGTTTTTGCAATTCTCTTCTTTTCTTCTTAGTGGGTGTTTTGGGGAAATTCTAGTGATTTACTCCTGCTTTCCTGGTCACTAGGGGGTGTTGTGGTGTTTACCTTTGTGCTTCCATGGTACCTCCAGCTCCCCTCTACACATTCTACTTACCTAGGTGGGGCTCCAACTTTGGCATTCCATTTTTTTAGTATATGGTTTGTGCTCCCCCTAGGGTCACTATTCTCTATTGTGTTATACACTGTTTTGCACTGTTTTCTAACTGTTTTTATGCCTATTTCTGACTACTAGTGCATATATCTTGTGTGATACCTACCTCCTATGGGAGTCATGCCTCCATAGCATTTTTGGTGCTGTTATTATAATAAAGTACCTTTATTTTTGTAACACTGAGTGTTTTCTTTCATGTGCGGTGTGACTACAGTGGTATTGCATGAGCTTTGCATGTCTCCTAGATAAGCCTTGGCTGTTCATCCACAGCTACCGCTAGAGAACCTGGCTTCTAGACACTGCCTACACTACACTAATAGGGGATATCTGGTATAAGGTGTAAGTACCTCAGGTACCCACCACACACCAGGCCAGCTTCCTACATCCAACACTACTGGAAAGAAACAGACCAGTACTGAAGGATGTTCCGCTCCCCTCTTTAGCTGAAGAGAAGCGTCAGGAATTGGACCTTCCTATTACCATTGAAGAAGTGAGACCGCCACTCGACTGTAGCTCCTACAGCCCAATTACTTGTATTAACTAGCAAGTTAAGATACTGGCTAATATTATTACAAAATTGGGTGATAAGCTAATTGGACTCTCCAAGGGGTGCTGGCTGGGAAGTGTGTATGACATACAGGGATGCGGGGGGTTGCGAGCGGACGCTGGCATCTGGCCCCTAGGGCCAACCACCCGTGCATGCTCAGAAGGTCTGAAGCGAGCACTGGACCTTGGGGAGGGGTGGAGTCTGAGGGTGGTGGGGTCGCCCGACATAGGTAACCTAGCGGGCAGCCGGGCCCCCTCCACAGCAATCCAGTTTGGAAGGTATGAGAACACCCTGATGGAGATCCTACCCCTGGAATTCGTAGCGTAAGGGTTTGGGGTAATAGGAAAACAGTCATGATCTCATTCACAGCCACCAAAATTGGGTACGCAGGAACAAACTGTTTTAGTCAGTGACAGAAATGTGGATGTATTAGCATACTCTGTTAAGGCTAGGCATCTCTTGAACTCTGTAAATACTTTGTGAGTATGATTGTGGTTACTGCGTATAATTTTGATTATGATTAACAATATTTTGTCAATAAAAATATGTCCGGGTGTTTATGACCCCTAATCCCAAAGCGAAGTTCATCTAAGGTTTTAATTTAAGCTTGCACGGGGGTGAGTGGTGTTTGGTAGTAGGAGGCCTCAGTGATACCCAGCCATATAAGATTGACAGAGATGCAGTGACATTCCCTGTAAACAGTGACAAAATGGTATATGTTCTGTTGAGAGGAAATCTCCCAGATACCATACGATATCTCCCAATTGAAACTGCAGACTAGCCTTAAAATACTCAGAAAGGTGGATCTCAATGGATCTAGGCAGAACTCGAGACCTAAATATTTCCCCAACGCTTCAGTGCGCAAAGCAACAACTGGAGAGCTGGGCTAGCCCACCTCTTAATGTAATTTAAAATTGTAGCCTTGCCGAGGTTCCTGTACGTGTTACAGAATTATCAATTTCCCCACCTCTGCCCTTCTTTCCAAACCTACAAGCATGTTGTGAAATTCCTTTGGGAACAGATGACCACCCAAGCATCCCTAGTTAAGTCAAGCATGGAAAGAAGGCTTTAGATATCATCCAGGAGCCCAACTTGAAGGCACAGTCAACATCAGCAGAAAGAAGGCTTTAGGACTTACAGTTGCAGAAGCTATATTATATGTTAAATGAAAACAAGTACAGTGCAACTTCTTGCAAAGAGAGTCCATCCTGATAATATTGAAATGAATGTAGGATCATAAGGTCAATGGAGTTTGGAAGCTTATGTTTACTCATTCAAAAAATTCACTGAGGAAACCAAATGCAATCTAATCAAAACATTAAGTAGTAAAGTACAAAGAGCGCTTTGCTTCAGGGTATAAAATGATGTATATCAAACTTAAAGGAAATAAACAGATTCAAATTTCTAAGCATCTTTCTTTCTCAGCAGAGTGTAAGACCTTTATTTCTTTCAGTGTGTGTTATTTGAAGCTGAGAGGCCAGATGAGCACAGGTTACGCTGTTCTTGTTAAAACATTTAAAAAACTTTTATTAGCAAATATAGCGGGGGAAATAATATTCACATTCATGCACACGTCATGGATTCTAAGGACTGGAAGCAGTAGCAGACCTTACTTCATATTATGAGTCCTGAGCACACCATTGAGTTCACAGAGTGGACCCAACAGCAGTGCTAGCTCCAGATAATGAGATATCTGCTCCTACCTCAATTGCAGCAAGATACTTCTGATTGGGGTGAGGGGGTCAGGGGATTTGGGAACACCAGCTATCCAAGCCTACTATTGGGCCTCCAAGCTGTTTTTTCCCAACATCTGGGTTTTTGGAGACAGAGACAATCCAGCAACACGTCTATGACTGGATCATCTCAAAGTTTATGGCCTTTTCTCATTACTTCAAGGATCCCCTCTGCCATATTCCCTCACACACATCGCAAAGCTGCTACTGCAATGTTAGAGGGAAGCTCTGAAACAAAAAGTTGGTGAGGGAAGCTGACAGTGGAGTGGAACGTGGCTACCACAGATGTTGTGACTTGAGGGTTTCTGGACATAAGATTTAATTGGGATTTCCACCCTTGATGACTACCCACATCAAAATGTTTGAACAGTTGACAGAGGAATCTGATATCTCCAGATTCGGCACGCAGTGGAACTCCACAGAGACCAGCTAGAGCAGGTGGCAGCATTTAACATACTAGAAGTCAGAATACCATTAGAACCCCTTGGGAAGGTTCTCAAGTGCCTTTAATAACCTACAGGCTCTCAGTCTTGACTAACTGAGCTCCAAATGGGAGAAAGATCCTGGAAAGTCTGAAGACCAGGAGTGAGTTGAAGCTTGCATGGCCCCCAGACTTTGGTGACTTTAGCCAAACATTTTAAAATTAATCTAATTTAACTACCTAGGTTGAGTCTATTTCCATTCTTCCCAACTCTGGTGTATGGGGAGGACCATTAGCCCAACATGTTTTAGGTGCACTCACCGAACTATGCCCTTCCCCCATGTAATCAGGAAATATGGTACAATAGTCCATTACTGGAGGGGGGTGCATAGGCTCATGGGCAAAAGCCTAGGCTTCCCTATTGACCTAGACTCAAAGGCAGTAATCTTTGTCATTATGGATGGGTGGGGAAATTCTACAGCACAACACACGTTGACGGAGATGGGATTCATTGTGGCGAAAGAGATATTGCCCTTCAGTGGAATAATGCAGATCCCCATCGACAATGGACTGGCTCCTGGGAATGGACTGTTGCGCTAATGCAGAAGAGACGGTATATAAGGCAAGGTAATGCCCTACCAAACACATCCCGATTTGGGGACCTTGGATCCAGTACCACGCTAGATCCGCTGCGGCTCCCACCTCTCCTAATCCATTTGATTTTACACACATAATGATTGCATGCCCTTTGTACTCATATCCTGGTACTTGCTTACTCCCTTACGGGTCATTTACTCCAGTCCTTGATGTTACGCAGTGCTCCTTTGTCTCTCTGTTCTAGTTTTATTTTACTTGTATTTGTTCAGCATTAAAATAATAAAAAGATTTATAAAAAAAAATCTGATGTCTCTTTGCCCCACAAACTTAGTAATTATCAGGATTTAATCCACTTGCGTGCTAACTTGAGCCCATTGAACTGTACAAGACAAAGGCCCATATTTAGGAAAAAGTGGTGTATCAGAGCTGATGCGCCACTTTTTCTGCGCCCCCATACCGGCACCTAACGACACCATGGTTGCTCCGTATTTATCATATGGCTCACCATGGCAGTCATAAGCACAATAGTATCAACATTTTTTATGCTATTGTGATGCTTTGCTACAGTAGCAAAATGCAAGGTGGCCCATAAGTTTCTATGGGAGCATCATTTTAACACCTGCTCTGAGCAGGCATTAAAAATGACTCCAAAAATGGCGCAGGGAAATCTGTTAAATTTCACTGCACCATTTTTGCAGGCCTCCTAGCGCAGGCACGACCCCCTTGCACACATTATGCCTGGCGCAGGCATAATGTGGCACAAGGGTTTACAAAATGGTGCAATGAATGCATTGCACCACTTTGTAAATATGGCAGGTGGGAAAAGTCACTTTAGCGCAGACTTAGCGTAAAAAAAATGATGTTATGGCAGTGCTAAGGTGGTGCTAGGGGCTCTTAAATATGCCCCAAAGTTGTGTGCTTCTAAAAAACAGTGTACATATTTTGTTTACCACTTACTCACTTCCTCTACTCTGAGGTTTCTTTCTCTTTACTGTGGGCACAATGCATTTTCTTTCAGAGAACCGTGTAACATCTATGTTGTTCTTGCTAATTGCATATCATGTATTTCATTAATTCAACTTAAATAACTGCATGACTGTAATCTATATATACAAGGATTTGAATGCACACAGTGATTTCACTGCACAAATTAAGTAATGAACTCCAGGTGAACCATTGTTTTTTTAATAAAATTGTACATCCAGGTTCCTATTGGCATATGAGTTGCTCTCATTGTTCTAGGATAATCCCATAAACTGCATAGCATGATTGAAACTAGGAAAACAAAAGGAAATAAGCACTGGAAAAGCCAAAAGGTCTGGCGCTGGCTGTCAACCTTTTGGCTTTTTCAGTGCCTATTTTGTTTTGTAGTGATTATCATTAAATTTTATTGTTGGGGCAACCTCTTGGCCTTCACCAACATAAAAAAAGTGACTAAAACTAAAAATATTTGTAAGTCTCAAAAAGCAGTCATTGCGGTATTAGATCATGACATTGAAGGGAATTACTTTGCTTCAGCTTGTGAGCTCGTAAAAGAGCGAAATGCTATCCCTCACAGAGTACTGAGCCAATGGCTGGAGTGGGCTGATCTATTGCCCTAAGATGTATGCTGTAGTGGGTGGAAGAAAAAGATGAAGGACATAAAAATAGGCCAATGAATGAAAAGGGCTATCTGAAAGCCCTTATATGTAAGCATATCATATATGTATTCATTAATTCAGTAAAATCAATAGGTCTTGGCTAACACAAGACCCAATGATAACCCAATGATAAATAGAAAGTCCCAAACTTTAAACTGTGCCACAAACACATTCCCACTTAATCAAAAGTGGTGACAGTGTATACTCCAGTTGGCTGGACTAGAAGTCCCTTATAAGTGCAGTTAAAGAATTAGTAACATAAGGTCATTAGCGAGACCTCATAAGTATAGTTAAATAGCTAATAACTATAAGACTGTACCCAGACTCAAAAATAAGGGAGGTCATGATTTGACAGTCTATCTTTGAGTGTTATTATGACCAATGAATGTAGAATAGTTACCAATGCTTGTGTGGTGGATATTGTTGGGTAATTAAACTATTTTTTAAAGGATGTATCAAAGTTTATTATGCCTGCATTGGTAAGAGGCATTTTGTCATTAGGGGATAGGCAATAGGTGAATGTATTGAGGGTGGTCAAGGTTATTGATCTCGTAATGATGCACAAAGATGTGAACATGAATGTTGGCCAGGGAGAGTCAAGGAATAGTGCCAAAATATGTAAGAGAGCCACTGTGAATATAAACGCAAGCAAGCAAACCTGTTCTAGCTTTGAGAGACTGAGGATCTGATTTAGAGTTTGGGGGATGGGGTCACTCCATCATAAACATGATGGATATCCCTTCCACTGTATTACAATCCCATTCTAACCCGTCCGCCAAACTCTAAATCAGGCCCTTAGTTTGCTGTACAGGGCCAGTGTTCACCCTATATGACACCAGGGAAGACTAACATTCACACGTCAGGTATACAGATGATATTGGTCCGAGTGATAATGAAGAGGGTGGGGCTCAGGATAAACCTTGAGGCACTTCACAGATGAGTTTGCAGACTTCCGAGGAGTAAGGTGCCTGGCTGACAGCTTGTGTTCTGTCGGAAAGAAGGAGCAGGCCCAGTGGGCTCTTGGATGGAAAACCTGTGCAGGAGCTAGATGAGGACTGGGTGTGAGACCATGTCAAATGCTCCAGAAAGGTCCAGGGCAAGGAGGACTACTGTACCTCCTCTGTCCAGGATTATGTATACATTATCTGCGGTGGCAATGAGTGCTGTTTCTCTATTGTGGTTGGGCCTGAATCTGGGCTACGTTGCATTTGGGAGCTGTTGGTTGCTAAGGTGGTAAGTAATGTGTTAGCTGTTTAATTTCTCTAAGTAAGCTAGGTATGGAAGAAGGAAGATGGGTCTGCAGTTGAAAAGCCTGGTTGTGTCAGCAGAAAGTTTCTTGGGCAGGGGCATTATAGTGGCATAATTTGAGGTGTCCAGGAGTGTGTATGAGTCGATGGAGGAGTTGAAGATAGATGTTAGTACTTCGCTGGTTGTTAATAGTCCTTTGGTCCTATGGTAGCAGAGATTTTAACTGTGATGACGGCAGTCCATGAGGTCAGGTTTCTGGGTAAGCTATACATTGCATACTGTAACATACAAATGTAACTGGTTTTTAGGTTTGGCACTTGTTGAACCATAACTAACAGTTTTCAATGATAGACAACGTTTAACTTGCAAGAACATATTCCATGCTGCACAAGGCTTTTGCCTGGTCAGAGCAAGGGTTTGCCACAGACTGGCCTGTGCTCAAACTATGCAGTCACCCATCAGTGTAACCTAACAGGGGCCTTTACTCAACCACCACCTTGTTTTGTTTTTTAATTATTAAAATTCACAGTTTTCACAGAAATTGTGAACTCTGAAATGTACAATTTGTTTCCAGACTGAACTGGAAAATGGTACATATATCCATGGCAAGTTTGGCATATATCCTGAACCATAACTACAGGACATCTTTTAAAAGAAAAGGCAGTTTTTACTTGCCTATGACCCTGGTTTCCATAGGCACATCTGCACAACATTTTGCAAACACTTTACAACCCTGGCGGCCGGTGATAAAGCGGCAGTAATACCGCCAGCAGGCTGGCGGTAAATACTGCCAAATTACGACCATGGCAGAAAGAGCTCAGAGAGACAGCCACTTTACCACACCGACCGCTAGGGCGGATTCAACAGGCACCACAGCGGTAGCTGCCAACAACCAGGCAGAAGCCAATGTTCCGCCCACTGTATTGTGACAGACCAATCCACCACCTTTTCCGGGGCGATACCAACTACATCAAAAGCTTGGCAGAAACACTGCACATAAGGGAAACGACTCACCATTGGAGACTCAAGGAAGAAACACTACACCATGGTGCCCGAACTGCAGATCTTCCCAATGTTTTTCTACGTCCTGCTCCACCACGGACACTAACGACCGCGAAGACGACCACGGTGAGTACAGCCACCTAGCACACAGGGGAGGGGGGAGGAAAAAGAGAGTGGCACACACACGAAACATGCAACACCCCCAACACCATTCACACAAGCAGATGCAGTAACATAACATATTTACCCCGTACCTCTTAGGAATAATGCAAGGACCACAGGAAGAGATGAAAGTGAGTATAATAATATAAATAAAGTAGAAATACGAAAATTCAATCTAAAAGTATATACATATGTACAAACAATGGGCACTGCCCAGTCCTCAATGTGCATGGGCCGCAGGGCCACATTACAAAGTCCAAGGCCCCACATGACTCCTGCAACAACACGGAGAGACCACTGCAGGGGCATTAGTTCAAAAATAGGCAGGCACCTCAGGGGGATGGGGAACGGGGGGGCACCTCAGCCGGCAGCTGGAACAACACCACTGGTCCTGGAGGGGGCAACATGCCCTGGGCTTCGTCCTGGGGGGTGCAAGGCCACAGTCTCTCAAGTGGGTGACTTGCCAACTGGCTCTGGAGGGGGCAACATGCCCTGTGCTTGGTCCTGGGGAATGCAAGGGCACAGTCTCTCAAGTGGGTGATTTTCCCACTGACTTGTCCTGGGGAGTGCAAGGCCACAGTCTCTCAAGTGGGTGACTTGCCCACTGGCTCTGGAGGGGGCAACATGCCCTGTGCTTGGTCCTGGGGAGTACAAGGCCACAGTCTCTCAAGTGGGTGATTTGCCCACTGACTTGTCCTGGGGAGTGCAAGGGCGCAGTCTCTCAAGTGGGTGTCTTTACCACTGGTTCTGGAGGGGGCATCGTGCCCTGTGATCTTTATCCTGGGGAGGATGGGGTGAGTGGGTGCCATACCCACTGGTTCTGGCGGGGGCATAGTGCCCTGTGATCTTCATCATGGAGAGGATGGGGTGAGTGGGTGCCATACCCACTGGTTCTGGAGGGGGCATCGAGCCCCATGATGCAGATCTTTGGGGAGTGCAAGGTCACAGTCTCTCAGGTGGGTGTCATCCCCACAGGATTTGCAGGGGGCATACCGCACAACAGCCCATGGATGCAGGACTACAGACTGTCCGCTGGAGGCGACAGCTGCTCAGTGGTGGTGCTGCTGGTGCTGCCGCTGGTGGTGGGTGGAGGCTTCTGCCTATCCCCTGCAGCCTCTGACAGCTGCCCACTGCTGCTGGTGGTGGTGCTGCTGCTGCTGGTGGTGGTTGGGGAGGCTCCTGCCCATCCCCTGCAGCCTCGGACGGCTGCCCACTGCTGCTAGTGGTGCTGGTGCAGCTGCTGCTGGTGGAGGTGGTGCTGCTGCTGGTGGTGGTGGGGGGGCTCCTGCCCATCCCCTGCAGCCTCGGACAGCTGCACCACAATGGTTGGTGGTAGGCGCTCCGACTGAGTCCCAGCACCAGGCCACTTGTCCTTTCTGTCTGCTGGTGCAGGCCCCTTGCCCTTCCTTGCAGCAGCTGGGGGTGGCACCTTGACCTTCCTCGCTGCAGCTGGGGAGGGCTCCTTGCCCTTCCTGGTAGCACTTGGGGCAGACACCCTTTCCGTGTGGCTGCCTGGTGCCCGGGATCCTGTCCCACCACGAGTTGCTGTGGTCACTACTGGACTGGGTGGCTGAGGTGCTTGCCTGGATTTTACCCACCCTGGCCAGACGTGAAGGAGAGGGGTTAGAGAAGAGGTCAATGGTGGAGAGGAAAAGCTTTGTAGGGACATTGGGGTGGGAAGAGGGAGAAGGTCTGGTAGTGGAGGAAGAAGGAGTGGTTGTAGGAGGTGTCCGTCTGCTGTGTTTGGGTGCATGGGCTGGATGCTGTTGTGAGGTGGATGGCTGTTGGGTGTCTGAGTGCTTGCGTTTGTGTACCTTGAGAGGAGGGGCCATAGACACAGTGGGAGAGGACACAGGGGACTTGTGCATGGATGTTTGGGTGGTGACTGCCAGTGAGGTGGGTATTCTGATAGGTGTGCTGGTGATGGAGGTAGTGGATTAGGATGTTGTACATGCAGATGTGAGTGTAGATGTAACTGGGAGGGAAGTGGAGGACGAGGAGGAGGGGGCCACAGTTGAGGCAGTGGATGTTGGAATGTCTGCATCTGGATGGTGTTTGTGTGAGTGCCTGTGGGATGAAGTGTGGTGCCTGTGTTTGCCTGTGCCACTCTTGTGTGTTGTCCTGTGTGCATGCTCGTCCACCTGTGTGCTTGGGATAGGTTGGGGTTGAGGGGAATGGGATTGGGTGGAGGAAGTTGGAGGGGTAGAGTGGAAACAGGGACAATGGCTGCCATCAGAGAGGAGGCCAGAGCCTGGATTGATCTCTGTTGGGATGCCAAGCCAGTGTGAATGCCCTCTGGAAATGCATTGGTCTTTTGCATTTGGGCTGCCAGCCCATGGATGGCATTCACAATGGTTGACTGCCCAACAGAGATGGATCGCAGGAGGTCAATAGCCTCCTCACTCAGGGAAGCAGGGCTAACGGGGACAGGGCCTGAGGTGCCTGAGGCGAAGGAGATGCCCATCCTCCTGGGTGAGTGGGCACGAGCAACTCAATGAGGGGCTGCTGGGAGGGCAGAGCTGGTACGGGGGTGGCGGCTGTACCTGTAGATGGGGTGGGCACAGAGGTGTCCGCCATCACCAGGGAGCTTCCATCAGAGGAGGTATCCGTGTCCGAACAGTCCCCTCCAGTCTCCGCCATGGTGCTCCCCTTGCCCTCCATCCCACTGGTTCCCTCGGCGTCGGTGGGTCCTGTGGGATGCAGCTCCCTCCATCGCCGGTGCCTCTGCTCCTCTGCCAGATGATGCTAATGCACAGAAGGATAGGATGACAAAACAAAAAGGGGGGGAAGAGACAAAGGAAACACTTGGTCAATGGCTGCACCAACACTACCGTTTGCGTACACAGCACCCTCACACACAGGGAACAGTCCTACGCACTATGCAGTGCACTACCAGTAACAATGCTAGTCACCAGGGCATGGGGAGGGACACAAGCCGCCAACTGCAGCATACTTGGGACCCACACAGCCCTTCCCAGTAGTGGATGCCTACTAGCTAGGTTGGAGGAATTTTACATCAGATCCCTGCCCAACATAGATCCTACTCTGCAATGTCAGGCCTGGCCTAGGAGCACCCACAAACATACATCCCCCACCCGGATACCACCCCACCAGGCGTAAGTAGTAATGATGGGCACTGTACTCACCCCCTTGTGGCTGCTATGATGCCCTCAAGTGCCCATCCAGCTCCGGATAGGCTACCACCAGTATGCAGGCCGTCAGGAGGGTCAGGGTTCGATGGGCACCCCTTCCTCATTGGAAGGCCATACCCAGCTGGGCCTCCGCCGTCTTCCGTGCCCAGCTTCTCAGGTCCTCCCACCGTTTCCGACAATGGGTCAGCACGTCTTTGGCGATGGCACGCCATATACCCTTCTTTTGATGGGCGCTGACCTGCAGAGGAAATATACACAGGGAAAGGTATTAGTTAGACCGTCCTGGCTGTTACACTCATGGCCCACCATAGCCCTTCCCATCCCCTTTCACACAGACATGGCCAAGCATACATGCTGCCCAGGGCCCACCCACCAACCCCACCCACACGAGGCCTTCACACACAGCACTCCATGGATTCATGCCCCATGCATCGTGCTTACAGTGTACTCACCTGTTGGTCTGGAGGCCCGTACAGCAGTCCGTACTGGGATAGGACCCCATCCACTAGTCTCTCCAACTCCACCGAGGTGAAGGCAGGGGTCCTTTCCCCAGTCACTTGGGCCATGGTAGGTTCCAGACACAGGTCACAGCAGTACATGCAGTGTAGGTCCTCTCCTGTTGAAGGTCAGGCAGCAAGTGAGTGAACAGATTAAATGGCGGTAATGTCCGCGGTGGTGCATACTGTCACCGCCGGCGTATATCACCCTTGGCCACTGTACCCCATAGGGTCCAATACTATCCAATGAGGCGTTGCACGGTGGATCCCGACCGCCTCCCGCAACAGCGCACAACGTCAGCGGAATTACCTCACTTCCACCTGTCCCTCCATACAGGACAGGCGGGCACCATTTAAGCGGGTGGGGGCAGTGCATGGATCATAACTGTGTCACAGATCACAATTGTACATACAGGACATATGCCACTAATACATTTAAAATTCACAACATGCATTGAACTATAGTGGCTACAATGTACAGTCTATGACAGACTCCTCACTCTTTTGCCCCATAGATTGCAACCGCTGAGGTTGAATAGGAGATGGAGACATCCCCCCATGTACAGACCCCTGGTGGACTTGGCAACAATAGAGGACAGGCACATTATCATTACCTACCGACTTGACAGGGCCACAATCACAGAGCTGTGTGCCCAATTGGAGCCTGACCTGAGATCTACTATCCTTCTGGAATCCACTGGGATCCCCACTCTTGGGCAAGTCCTATGCTCCATTTCTTGGCAACTGGTTCTTTCCAAGTGACATTGGGCTTGGCAGCAGGAATGTCATAGCCAATGTTCTCAATAGATATGACAGGAGTGTTGCCTGCCCTGATTAAACACATGTGCAGCTACACTGTTTTACCCCAGGTAGAGGATTTGCCCACGGTGAAGGCTGACTTCTGTGCAACGGGACATATACCCAACATAATTGAGGCGATTGATGGAACACATATAGCATTTGTCCCACCCCCCCCCCCGGCAAAATGAACAGGTCTTCAGAAATCGAAAAAGTTTTCACTCGATGAATGTGCAGATGGTGTGTTTGGCGGGGGAGTCCATCTCCCATGTCAATGCTAAGTATCCTGGGTTGGTGCATGATGCCTTTATCCTGAGGAATAGCAGCATTCCAAATGTGATGAGCCAAATACAGAGGCACAGGGTGTGGCTAATAGGTGAGCCCTGGTTCCCACCCAGTGGATGTTGGTGTATGGGTATGGTGTGTGCCGGAAGGGATAGTGTGTGGCTAACAGTTGTCCAACGATATTTGAAGGTGACTCAGGTTACCCCAACCTGTCATGGCTACTGACCCCTGTGAGGGATCCCAGGACAAGGACTGAGGAGCGTTACAATGAGGCACATAGGTGAACAAGAAGGATCATTGAACATACATTTGGGCTCCTGAAGGCCAGGATTCGGTGCCTCCATCTGACTGGTGGATCCCTGTGCTACTCGCCCAAAAAGATTTGCCAGATAATCGTAGCATGCTGCATGTTGCATAACCTTGCCTTGAAATGCCATGTGCCTTTTCTGCAGGAGGAGGAGGCTGGAGATGGTCGTGTGGCAGCAGTGCACCCTGTGGACAGTGAAGATGAGGAGGCAGAGGGTGAGGATAAGGACAACAGAACTGCAGTGATACGACAATACTTCCAATGACATGCAGGTAGGACAGCGTAACTTCACATTCCATACTTGTATTTTTTCAGTGTGTTTATTGCTGTGCTATGAAGAAAAGGGGGAAGTGCAATGGGCTGGGGTGATGATGGAGGAAAGTCCAGAGTATAGTTCCAGTCAATTTGTAGCACAGGTGCAGTGTCCATGGGGACATAGGAAGGGGAGCAATGGCAGTTCATGGGGTGGACAGGGTGACAGAGTGGAACACAAAGGTGACAATCAGTGGAGTCTCATTTCCTGGCGTGGGTCTTGGCAATAGTCTCTGGCTTCTGCCTGGATCGCAGGGAACGTTTGCGGGGTGGTTCTCCTTCAGTGCTGGTGGCCTGTTGGTCCTGTGGCGGGGCCTCCTGTCCACTAGGGGCAGCGGAGGTGGGGGCTGTTCAGTAGTTTGCTAGTGGCAGGGGCCCGTTGGTGTGACACTGCCTCCCTCATAATGTTGGCCATGTCCGCCAGCACCCCTGCAATGGATACCAGGGAGGTGTTAATGGCCTTCAAGTCCTTCCTGATCCCCTGGCACTGTCCCTCCTGCAGCCACCTGTTCTCCTGTACGTTGTCCAGCATCTGGCCCAGTGTATTCTGGTGATGCTGGTATGCATCCAGGATCTCAGTTAGGGGCTCCGGGAGAGTTGGTTTCCTGGGCCTGTCCTCCCCCTGGCGCACAGCAGTCCTCCCAGCTTCCCTGTTTTCTTGTGCCTCTGTCCACTGAACCGTGTACCCTCTGACACCAGGTCCCTGATTGTCTTGGGGGCGAGGTGTGCCCTGGGGTCCCTGTAGTGGTGGACACACTGCTGATTGATGTGTCCTGGGGACAGAGGTATGGGCACGCTGGGTGGATGCTGTGGTGATGTTTCCTGAGGGGGGAGGCTCTGTGGTGGTGTGTGACTGTGCCTGGGTAACCGACTGTCTGGAGGTCCCTGATGGGCCAGGTTTGACATCCAGATCCAGGTGAACAGAGTCGTTGTCATCACTGTGGGCCTCTTCTGTGGGGGGACTGGATGTTACTGGCACCTCTTCTCTGGTGACATTGGCTGGGATACCTGTGGGGATGTAAATGCAGTGTTATTGTTTCTATGTGTGACATATTGTGCATGGGTGGGTTGGCCTCTATGGTTGTTATTGCCCTGTCAGCTTTCACTTGTGGACGTTGGTGTGAGAAGGTAGCCTCTTTCTAGCATGGTTACCCCCACTTTTGGCCTGTTTGTGAGTGTGTGTCAGTGTGTTTTTACTGTGTCACTGGAATCCTGCTAGCCAGGACCCCAGTGCTCATAGTGAAAACCCTATATGTCAGTGTGTTTTTCCTGTCTCACTGGGATCCTGCTAGCCAGGACCCCAGTGCTCATAGTTTGTGGCCTAATGTGTGTGTTGTCAGTAGTGCTTGCCTTTGTCACTGAGGCTCGGCTAACCAAAACCTCAGTGCTTATGCTCTCTCTGCTTTTAAATTTGTCACTATAGGCTAGTGACTTCATTTACCAATTTCAATTGGCACACTGGACCCCCCTTATAAGTCCCTAGTATATGGTACCTAAGTACCCAGGGCATTGGAGTTCCAGGAGATCCTTATGGGCTGCAGCATTTCTTTTGCCACCGATAAGGATCTCAGACAAACCCTTCCACAGGCCTGCCATTGCAGCCTGCGTGAAATAGTGCACACAGTATTTCACAGCCATTTTCACTGCACTTAAGTAACTTATAAGTCACCTATATGTCTAACCTTCACTTGCTAAAGGTTGGGTACAAAGTTATTAAGTGTGAGGGCACCCTTGCACTAGCAAAGGTGCCCCCACATAGTTCAGGGCCATTTACCAATAATTTGTGAGTATGGGGACACCATTACACGCGTGCACTACATATAGGTCAATACCTATATGAAGCTTCACAATGATAACTCTGAATATGGCCATGTAAGGTGTCTATAATCATGGAATTGTCCCCCCATTCCAAATATGATATTGGGGAGCCAATTCCATGCATCCTGGGGGCTCCACCATGGACCCCCAGTACTGCCAAACCAGCTCTCTGAGGCTTGCACTGCAGCTACAGCTGCTGCCACCTCAGACAGGGTTCTGCCTTACTGGGGTCTGAGCAGCTCAGTCCCAGGAAGGCCGAACAAAGCATTTCCTCTGAGAGCAGGGTGTTACACCCTCTCCCTTTGGAAATAGGTGTTACAGGCTGGGGAGGGGTAGCCTCCCCCAGCCTCTGGAAATGCTTTGAAGGGCACAGATGATGCCCTCCTTGCATAAACCAGTCTACACCGGTTCAGGGATGCCTTGTCCCCTGCTTTGGCGTGAAACTAGACAAAGGAAAGGAGAGTGACCACTTCCCTGTCCATCACCACCTCAGGGGTGGTGCGCAGAGCTCCTCCAGTGTGTCCCAGACTTCAACCATCTTGCTTTGTAAGGCGGGGAGCACTCTGGAGGGCTCACAGTGGGCATGCAAGCAGGTGATGTCAGAGACCCCTCCTGATAGGTCCTTACCTGATAAGGTAGCCAATCCCCCTCTCAGGGCTATTTAGGGTCTCTCCTGTGGGTTCTTTTCAGATTCTGCTTGCAAGTTTCCTTCAGGAATCCTCTGCAACTACTACTTCATCCTCTGACCTCGGATCAACCTCAGCCTGCTCCTGGAACCACTGTAACATCAACAAAGTATCCACAAGGGATACTTTTCTTCTGCAACTTCAGCTCCAGCCAGCAACTGCAACAGTTTCCACAGAGTGCATGATCTGGGGACTCCCTGTCTTCATCCTGCACCAGAAGGACCGAAGAAATCTCCCGTGGGGTGACAGAGTCACTCCCCTGCTCACGCAGGCACCTTCCAAGACAACGACCGGTACCCTTGGACTTCTCTCACAGCAATGAGCATGCTCCTAAGGATACAGGGGGTAGACCCCATCAACATAGACTGTCCTGAAGTCCTGCTGACGCAATTTGGAGGAGGTAAGACCTTGCTTTCCCTGAGAGCGATGGTACCCCTTTGTACTGCGTCTTCTTCACCTCCTGAGGCCTCTGGCCACTATTTGCAAAAGTCCATCATGCACAGCCTGGCCCAGGTCCCCAGCACTCCATCCTGGAAAGCTCAACTCGCTGAGTTGTTCTCTGGCGGGGTGAGACCGTCCTTTGTTGTGCTGCACCAACCGCTTTTTGCACCTCCTTTGTCACCCGTCTCCTGGGACTCACGTGGGTGCTGCCTGGCATCCTGAGGGCTCGCTAAAGTGCTGAGAGCCTCCTCTTCCTCCTCACATAGAGTTGAGGCCCCCAGGTCCCTCCTGGGTCCAGCCAGCGCCATTTTGACACAAAATGCATATTTGTTGTAACCAAGGCTTGTTGGCGACTTTCAACATGAAATCACATCTGCATCCATCTTCACGTCGTGGGACATCCTCTGCATCATGCAGCAACCTGCTGGCATCTTCCTAGGGTGCATTCCTGCAGTCTTCGTCCAACCAGGGACTCTTCTTTTGCACCCTCTTCTGGGTTGGCAGGGGCTCCTGCCCTTCCTGGAACTTCTTTCGACTTCTGGACTTGGTACCCTTCTTTTGCAGGTCTTCAGGTCCAGGAATACAGCAGTTGTTGTTTGCAGACTTGGTTGGTTACTGCAATATCCCAACCACGAGGTGTAGTGTGTCCTAAGGAAACGTGCAGTACTTAGTATTGGCAAGGGTCTGACACCACCCAACACTGCCACTTGCTAACCTCCAATGGTTTGTGAATTTGGACTTTGTTAAAGTACCTATGCTGTAACTCATGTCTTTAATAGTGATATCATGCATATGCTCAAGTATACATCTCTTTTAAATTACACTCACTATTTGTGTTCTGTTGGATTTAGCACTATTTCTCAGGGGAAAAATGCATCCTGACATTCATTTTGAATGCAAGAGTGCACACTGCACTGACAAAATAGCACTAAGTGCCGGTAGTAGGTTGAGGAAAACTGCTACCCCAAAAGGACATAAGAAATAGGACTAACCCCAGAATTACTCCTCTAGCGTAATGCACTCGTAATCTCATGGAATTCTTAGGTAATTCTGCATGAATACACTTCACATAATTATGCAAGTTACAACCCCCCCCAATCACAAGGCCAGTGGCATAACATAAAATGATGCCCCCCTGCAGAATGTGAAAAAGAGCCCCTGAGTCTCCCATATCTCACAGATTTTCTTTGACCCTGGGTGGAATGAGGCCTTGTGAATGGATCATGGCTTCTGAAGCTCTGAGCTAAACCCCTGTAGTGTAAGGGCTGCAGGGGCTGTACTTTGCCCCTGCATGAAGTTACCACCCTGATTTTGGTAGCCACAGAAGACTTCTTACATAAATACACAAGACAGCATTCCGTCACAGACACCGGTAGAGAATTGCCCCGGAAAAGCCTCTTGCATTCCCTAAATGTGCCCTTGGGGTAGGATTTTTCCCCAACTTACTACCAGCATTTAGCACTATTTTCTTGGCACAAAATGCTTTGGATGGGAGGATGCATTTTGCACTAAGAAACAGCCCTAATTGCAGCAGAACACAAATGGTGTTTGTTATTGTGCTGTCATGTTAGGATTTCCCCCCAAATTAGTTTTAATTACACGAGGAGCATGGTAATTCTGCATGGACGATGGCTTGAATGGCAGTATGGGAGACATACATGGAGACTAACAACTACCCCTAACATCGCACCGTGCTCGTGCCTGCCCACATGCCTCTGGAGCCCGGAAATTAAAGCAGGGGCTGGAGTGCGGTGGAAGTGTGCGGTGAGAGGTGAGAGGAGAGGAGCCCGGAGAAGGGTTGACAGGGTCATTGCTGGCTGATTGCTACTTTTTTCCACATAAGGACCCATCAGAGTCGTTGGCCGTTTCCCTTGCTGCACTGCATTCCAGGGTTTCCCTATGGCCGGTGAGTGCCCTTGAGTGCAGCACAGTTCAGGCAATGCTCATGGACGGCGTCATTGTTGGCTACCTGGCTGACTGTTTGTCCGCTGGTCTGCCTGTTCCCTGTCACTGTACCCACTTGTATCGCGTAGGCAGGCGGATACAGGTGTACAGCAGGGTGGTGGGAGATTGGTGGGGATGTAGGACAGAGGGCGGGTGTAGGAAGTTGGCTCTGTATGTGCTATTTCAAAGTAAGGAATAGCATGCACAGAGTCCAAGGGTTCCCCTTAGAGGTAAAATAGTGGTAAAAATAGATAATACTAATGCTCTATTTTGTGGTAGTGTGGTCGAGCAGTAGGCTTATCCAAGGAGTAGTGTTAAGCATTTGTTGTACATACACATAGACAATAAATGAGGTACACACACTCAGAGACAAATCCAGCCAATAGGTTTTGTATAGAAAAATATCTTTTCTTAGTTTATTTTAAGAACCACAGGTTCAATTTCTACATGTAATATCTCATTCGAAAGGTATTGCAGGTAAGTACTTTAGGAACTTTAAATCATAAAAATTGCATGTATACTTTTCAAGTTATTGACAAATAGCTGTTTTAAAAGTGGACACTTAGTGCAATTTTCACAGTTCCTGGGGGAGGTAAGTTTTTGTTAGTTTTACCAGGTAAGTAAGACACTTACAGGGTTCAGTTCTTGGTCCAAGGTAGCCCACCGTTGGGGGTTCAGAGCAACCCCAAAGTCACCACACCAGCAGCTCAGGGCCGGTCAGGTGCAGAGTTCAAAGTGGTGCCCAAAACACATAGGCTAGAATGGAGAGAAGGGGGTGCCCCGGTTCCGGTCTGCTTGCAGGTAAGTACCCGCGTCTCCGGAGGGCAGACCAGGGGGGTTTTGTAGGGCACCGGGGGGGGGACACAAGCCCACACAGAAATTTCACCCTCAGCAGCGCGGGGGCGGCCGGGTGCAGTGTAGAAACAGGCGTCGGGTTCGCAATGTTAGTCTATGAGAGATCTTGGGATCTCTTCAGCGCTGCAGGCAGGCAAGGGGGGGATTCCTCGGGGAAACCTCCACTTGGGCAAGGGAGAGGGACTCCTGGGGGTCACTTCTCCAGTGAAAGTCCGGTCCTTCAGGTCCTGGGGGCTGCGGGTGCAGGGTCTCTCCCAGGCGTCGGGACTTTGGATTCAAAGAGTCGCGGTCAGGGGAAGCCTCGGGATTCCCTCTGCAGGCGGCGCTGTGGGGGCTCAGGGGGGACAGGTTTTGGTACTCACAGTATCAGAGTAGTCCTGGGGTCCCTCCTGAGGTGTTGGATCTCCACCAGCCGAGTCGGGGTCGCCGGGTGCAGTGTTGCAAGTCTCACGCTTCTTGCGGGGAGCTTGCAGGGTTCTTTCAAGGCTGCTGGAAACAAAGTTGCAGCCTTTCTTGGAGCAGGTCCGCTGTCCTCGGGAGTTTCTTGTCTTTTCGAAGCAGGGGCAGTCCTCAGAGGATGTCGAGGTCGCTGGTCCCTTTGGAAGGCGTCGCTGGAGCAGGATCTTTGGAAGGCAGGAGACAGGCCGGTGAGTTTCTGGAGCCAAGGCAGTTGTCGTCTTCTGGTCTTCCTCTGCAGGGGTTTTCAGCTAGGCAGTCCTTCTTCTTGTAGTTTGCAGGAATCTCATTTTCTAGGGTTCAGGGTAGCCCTTAAATACTAAATTTAAGGGCGTGTTTAGGTCTGGGGGGTTAGTAGCCAATGGCTACTAGCCCTGAGGGTGGGTACACCCTCTTTGTGCCTCCTCCCAAGGGGAGGGGGTCACATTCCTAACCCTATTGGGGGAATCCTCCATCTGCAAGATGGAGGATTTCTAAAAGTTAGAGTCACCTCAGCTCAGGACACCTTAGGGGCTGTCCTGACTGGTCAGTGACTCCTCCTTGTTATTCTCATTATCTTCTCCGGCCTTGCCGCCAAAAGTGGGGCCTGGCCGGAGGGGGCGGGCAACTCCACTAGCTGGAGTGTCCTGCTGGGTTGGCACAAAGGAGGTGAGCCTTTGAGGCTCACCGCCAGGTGTGACAATTCCTGCCTGGGAGAGGTGTTAGCATCTCCACCCAGTGCAGGCTTTGTTACTGGCCTCAGAGTGACAAAGGCACTCTCCCCATGGGGCCAGCAACATGTCTCGGTTTGTGGCAGGCTGCTAAAACTAGTCAGCCTACACAGATAGTCGGTTAAGTTTCAGGGGGCACCTCTAAGGTGCCCTCTGTGGTGTATTTTACAATAAAATGTACACTGGCATCAGTGTGCATTTATTGTGCTGAGAAGTTTGATACCAAACTTCCCAGTTTTCAGTGTAGCCATTATGGTGCTGTGGAGTTCGTGTTTGACAGACTCCCAGACCATATACTCTTATGGCTACCCTGCACTTACAATGTCTAAGGTTTTATTTAGACACTGTAGGGGTACCATGCTCATGCACTGGTACCCTCACCTATGGTATAGTGCACCCTGCCTTAGGGCTGTAAGGCCTGCTAGAGGGGTGTCTTACCTATACTGCATAGGCAGTGAGAGGTTGGCATGGCACCCTGAGGGGAGTGCCATGTCGACTTACTCGTTTTGCCCTCACTAGCACACACAAGCTGGTAAGCAGTGTGTCTGTGCTGAGTGAGAGGTCTCCAGGGTGGCATAAGACATGCTGCAGCCCCTAGAGACCTTCCTTGGCATCAGGGCCCTTGGTACTAGAAGTACCAGTTACAAGGGACTTATCTGGATGCCAGGGTCTGCCAATTGTGGATACAAAAGTACAGGTTAGGGAAAGAACACTGGTGCTGGGGCCTGGTTAGCAGGCCTCAGCACACTTTCAATTGTAAACATAGCATCAGCAAAGGCAAAAAGTCAGGGGGCAACCATGCCAAGGAGGCATTTCCTTACACAACCCCCCCCCAAACGAAAGAGGATGAGACTAACCTTTCCCAAGAGAGTCTTCATTTTCTAAGTGGAAGAACCTGGAAAGGCCATCTGCATTGGCATGGGCAGTCCCAGGTCTGTGTTCCACTATAAAGTCCATTCCCTGTAGGGAGATGGACCACCTCAACAGTTTAGGATTTTCACCTTTCATTTGCATCAGCCATTTGAGAGGTCTGTGGTCAGTTTGAACTAGGAAGTGAGTCCCAAAGAGGTATGGTCTCAGCTTCTTCAGGGACCAAACCACAGCAAAGGCCTCCCTCTCAATGGCACTCCAACGCTGCTCCCTGGGGAGTAACCTCCTGCTAATGAAAGCAACAGGCTGGTCAAGGCCATCGTCATTTGTTTGGGACAAAACTGCCCCTATCCCATGTTCAGAGGCATCAGTCTGCACAATGAACTGCTTAGAATAATCTGGAGCTTTTAGAACTGGTGCTGAGCACATTGCCTGTTTCAGGGTGTCAAAGGCCTGTTGGCATTCCACAGTCCAGTTTACTTTCTTGGGCATTTTCTTGGAGGTGAGTTCAGTGAGGGCTGTCACAATGGATCCATATCCCTTCACAAACCTCCTGTAATACCCAGTCAAACCAAGGAATGCCCTGACTTGAGTCTGGGTTTTTGGAGCTACCCAGTCCAGAATAGTCTGGATCTTGGGTTGGAGTGGCTGAACTTGGCCTCCACCTACAAGGTGTCCCAAGTAAACCACAGTTCCCTGCCCTATCTGGCATTTGGATGCCTTGATAGAGAGGCCTGCAGATTGCAGAGCCTTCAAAACCTTCCTCAGGTGGACCAGGTGATCCTGCCAGGTGGAGCTAAAGACAGCAATATCATCAAGATAAGCTGTGCTAAAGGACTCCAAGCCAGCAAGGACTTGATTCACCAACCTTTGGAAGGTGGCAGGGGCATTCTTTAAACCAAAGGGCATAACAGTAAACTGATAATGCCCATCAGGTGTGGAGAATGCTGTCTTTTCTTTTGCTCCAGGTGCCATTTTTATTTGCCAGTACCCTGCTGTCAAGTCAAAGGTACTTAAGAATTTGGCAGCACCTAATTTGTCTATGAGCTCATCAGCTCTTGGAATTGGATGAGCATCTGTCTTGGTGACAGAATTGAGGCCTCTGTAGTCCACACAAAACCTCATCTCTTTCTTTCCATCTTTGGTGTGAGGTTTGGGGACTAAGACCACTGGGCTAGCCCAGGGGCTGTCAGAGCGCTCAATTACTCCCAATTCCAGCATCTTGTGGACTTCCACCTTGATGCTTTCCTTAACATGGTCAGATTGTCTAAAGATTTTGTTCTTGACAGGCATGCTGTCTCCTGTGTCCACATCATGGGTACACAGGTGTGTCTGACCAGGGGTTAAGGAGAAGAGTTCAGGAAACTGTTGTAGGACTCTCCTACAATCAGCTTGCTGTTGGCCAGAGAGGGTGTCTGAGTAGATCACTCCATCTACTGTGCCATCTTTTGGGTCTGATGACAGAAGATCAGGGAGAGGTTCACTCTCTGCCTCCTGATCCTCATCTGTTACCATCAACAGATTGACATCAGCCCTGTCGTGGAAGAGCTTAAGGCGGTTTACATGGATCACCCTCTTGGGGCTCCTGCTTGTGCCCAGGTCCACCAAGTAGGTGACCTGACTCTTCCTCTCTAGTACTGGGTAAGGGCCACTCCATTTGTCCTGGAGTGCCCTGGGAGCCACAGGCTCCAGAACCCAGACTTTCTGCCCTGGTTGGAACTCAACCAGTGCAGCCTTTTGGTCATACCAAAACTTCTGGAGCTGTTGGCTGGCCTCAAGGTTTTTGGTTGCCTTTTCCATGTACTCTGCCATTCTAGAGCGAAGGCCAAGTACATAGTCCACTATGTCCTGTTTAGGCTCATGGAGAGGTCTCTCCCAGCCTTCTTTAACAAGGGCAAGTGGTCCCCTTACAGGATGACCAAACAGAAGTTCAAAGGGTGAGAATCCTACTCCCTTCTGTGGCACCTCTCTGTAAGCGAAAAGCAGACATGGCAAGAGGACATCCCATCTCCTTTTGAGCTTTTCTGGGAGCCCCATGATCATGCCTTTTAATGTCTTGTTGAATCTCTCAACCAAGCCATTAGTTTGTGGATGGTATGGTGTAGTGAATTTATAAGTCACTCCACACTCATTCCACATGTGCTTTAGGTATGCTGACATGAAGTTGGTACCTCTGTCAGACACCACCTCCTTAGGGAAACCCACTCTGGTAAAGATACCAATGAGGGCCTTGGCTACTGCAGGGGCAGTAGTCGACCTAAGGGGAATAGCTTCAGGATACCTGGTAGCATGATCCACTACTACCAGGATATACATATTTCCTGAGGCTGTGGGAGGTTCCAGTGGACCAACTATGTCCACACCCACTCTTTCAAAGGGAACCCCCACCACTGGAAGTGGAATGAGGGGGGCCTTTGGATGTCCACCTGTCTTACCACTGGCTTGACAGGTGGGGCAGGAGAGGCAAAACTCCTTAACCATGTTGGACATATTGGGCCAGTAGAAGTGGTTGACTAACCTCTCCCACGTCTTGGTTTGTCCCAAATGTCCAGCAAGGGGAATGTCATGGGCCAATGTTAGGATGAACTCTCTGAACAGCTGAGGCACTACCACTCTCCTAGTGGCACCAGGTTTGGGGTCTCTGGCCTCAGTGTACAGGAGTCCATCTTCCCAATAGACCCTATGCGTTCCATTTTTCTTGCCTTTGGACTCTTCAGCAGCTTGCTGCCTAAGGCCTTCAAGAGAGGGACAGGTTTCTTGTCCCTTACACAGCTCCTCCCTGGAGGGTCCCCCTGGGCCTAAGAGCTCAACCTGGTAAGGTTCAAGCTCCAAAGGCTCAGTTCCCTCAGAGGGCAGAACTTCTTCCTGAGAAGAGAGGTTCCCTTTCTTTTGCTGTGTTGCAGTTGGTTTCCCAACTGACTTTCCTGTTCTCTTGGTAGGCTGGGCCATTTTTCCAGACTCCAGCTCTACTTTTTCACCCTGTGCCTTGCACTGTGCTCTTGTTTTCACACACACCAGTTCAGGGATACCCAGCATTGCTGCATGGGTTTTTAGTTCTACCTCAGCCCATGCTGAGGACTCCAGGTCATTTCCAAGCAGACAGTCCACTGGGATATTTGAGGAGACCACCACCTGTTTCAGGCCATTGACCCCTCCCCATTCTAAAGTAACCATTGCCATGGAATGTACTTTTCTCTGATTGTCAGCGTTGGTGACTGTGTAAGTTTTTCCAGTCAGGTATTGGCCAGGGGAAACCAGTTTCTCTGTCACCATGGTGACACTGGCACCTGTATCCCTCAGGCCCTCTATTCTAGTCCCATTAATTAAGAGTTGCTGTCTGTATTTTTGCATGTTAGGCGGCCAGACAGCTAGTGTGGCTAAATCCACCCCACCCTCAGAAACTAGAGTAGCTTCAGTGTGGACCCTGATTTGCTCTGGGCACACTGTTGATCCCACTTGGAGACTAGCCATACCAGTGTTACCTGGATGGGAGTTTGGAGTGGAACCTTTCTTGGGACAGGCCTTGTCTCCAGTTTGGTGTCCATGCTGTTTACAGCTATGACACCAGGCCTTTTTGGGATCAAAGTTTTTACCCTTGTACCCATTGTTTTGTGAAGAGGCTCTGGGCCCACCCTCCTGTGCAGGTTTTTGGGGGCCTGTAGAAGACTCTTTACTATTTTTAGTTTTGGTTGTCTCATCACCCTTCCCCTGGGGAGTCTTTGTGACCCCTTTCTTTTGGTCACCCCCTGTTGAAGTCTTGGACACCCTTGTCTTGACCCAATGGTCCGCCTTCTTTCCCAATTCTTGGGGAGAAATTGGTCCTAGGTCTACCAGATGCTGATGCAGTTTATCATTGAAACAATTACTTAACAGGTGTTCTTTCACAAATAAATTGTACAGCCCATCATAATTACTTACACCACTGCCTTGAATCCAACCATCTAGTGTTTTCACTGAGTAGTCAACAAAGTCAACCCAGGTCTGGCTCGAGGATTTTTGAGCCCCCCTGAACCTAATCCTGTACTCCTCAGTGGAGAATCCAAAGCCCTCAATCAGGGTACCCTTCATGAGGTCATAAGATTCTGCATCTTGTCCAGAGAGTGTGAGGAGTCTATCCCTACACTTTCCTGTGAACATTTCCCAAAGGAGAGCACCCCAGTGAGATCTGTTCACTTTTCTGGTTACACAAGCCCTCTCAAAAGCTGTGAACCATTTGGTGATGTCATCACCATCTTCATATTTAGTTACAATCCCTTTAGGGATTTTCAACATGTCAGGAGAATCTCTGACCCTATTTATGTTGCTGCCACCATTGATGGGTCCTAGGCCCATCTCTTGTCTTTCCCTCTCTATGGCTAGGATCTGTCTTTCCAAAGCCAATCTTTTGGCCATCCTGGCTAACTGGATGTCCTCTTCACTGGGGTTATCCTCAGTGATTTCAGAGGTGTTGGTCTCTCCTGTGAGGGAACCAGCATCTCTGACTATTATTTTTGGAGTCAGGGTTTGAGGGACCCTGTTCTCCCTAGATAGGACTGGTAGGGGGGAATTGTCCTCCAAGTCACTATCCTCTTCCTCTGAGTTGCCACCCTCAGAGGGGTTGGCCTTTTCAAACTCTGCCAAAAGCTCCTGGAGCTGTATTTTGGTAGGTTTGGGGCCCATTGTTATTTTCTTTATTTTACAGAGTGACCTTAGCTCCCTCATCTTAAGATGGAGGTAAGGTGTGGTGTCGAGTTCCACCACAGTCACATCTGTGCTAGACATTTTGCTTCTAAAAGTTGGAATACTTTTTAAGAATCTACAACTGGTTCTAGAATCTAATTCAAACTTTTACAAACTTTTAAACTCTAAAAGAAATGCTAAACAGGATCTAACACAAGGCCCTAGCAGGTCTTTTAAGAATTTAGAAAACTTTTCAAATTGCAAAAATCAATTTCTAATGACAATTTTGGAATTTGTCGTGTGATCAGGTATTGGCTGAGTAGTCCAGCAAATGCAAAGTCTTGTACCCCACCGCTGATCCACCAATGTAGGAAGTTGGCTCTGTATGTGCTATTTCAAAGTAAGGAATAGCATGCACAGAGTCCAAGGGTTCCCCTTAGAGGTAAAATAGTGGTAAAAATAGATAATATTAATGCTCTATTTTGTGGTAGTGTGGTCGAGCAGTAGGCTTATCCAAGGAGTAGTGTTAAGCATTTGTTGTACATACACATAGACAATAAATGAGGTACACACACTCAGAGACAAATCCAGCCAATAGGTTTTGTATAGAAAAATATCTTTTCTTAGTTTATTTTAAGAACCACAGGTTCAATTTCTACATGTAATATCTCATTCGAAAGGTATTGCAGGTAAGTACTTTAGGAACTTTAAATCATAAAAATTGCATGTATACTTTTCAAGTTATTGACAAATAGCTGTTTTAAAAGTGGACACTTAGTGCAATTTTCACAGTTCCTGGGGGAGGTAAGTTTTTGTTAGTTTTACCAGGTAAGTAAGACACTTACAGGGTTCAGTTCTTGGTCCAAGGTAGCCCACCGTTGGGGGTTCAGAGCAACCCCAAAGTCACCACACCAGCAGCTCAGGGCCGGTCAGGTGCAGAGTTCAAAGTGGTGCCCAAAACACATAGGCTAGAATGGAGAGAAGGGGGTGCCCCGGTTCCGGTCTGCTTGCAGGTAAGTACCCGCGTCTCCGGAGGGCAGACCAGGGGGGTTTTGTAGGGCACCGGGGGGGGGACACAAGCCCACACAGAAATTTCACCCTCAGCAGCGCGGGGGCGGCCGGGTGCAGTGTAGAAACAGGCGTCGGGTTCGCAATGTTAGTCTATGAGAGATCTCGGGATCTCTTCAGCGCTGCAGGCAGGCAAGGGGGGGATTCCTCGGGGAAACCTCCACTTGGGCAAGGGAGAGGGACTCCTGGGGGTCACTTCTCCAGTGAAAGTCCGGTCCTTCAGGTCCTGGGGGCTGCGGGTGCAGGGTCTCTCCCAGGCGTCGGGACTTTGGATTCAAAGAGTCGCGGTCAGGGGAAGCCTCGGGATTCCCTCTGCAGGCGGCGCTGTGGGGGCTCAGGGGGGACAGGTTTTGGTACTCACAGTATCAGAGTAGTCCTGGGGTCCCTCCTGAGGTGTTGGATCTCCACCAGCCGAGTCGGGGTCGCCGGGTGCAGTGTTGCAAGTCTCACGCTTCTTGCGGGGAGCTTGCAGGGTTCTTTCAAGGCTGCTGGAAACAAAGTTGCAGCCTTTCTTGGAGCAGGTCCGCTGTCCTCGGGAGTTTCTTGTCTTTTCGAAGCAGGGGCAGTCCTCAGAGGATGTCGAGGTCGCTGGTCCCTTTGGAAGGCGTCGCTGGAGCAGGATCTTTGGAAGGCAGGAGACAGGCCGGTGAGTTTCTGGAGCCAAGGCAGTTGTCGTCTTCTGGTCTTCCTCTGCAGGGGTTTTCAGCTAGGCAGTCCTTCTTCTTGTAGTTTGCAGGAATCTCATTTTCTAGGGTTCAGGGTAGCCCTTAAATACTAAATTTAAGGGCGTGTTTAGGTCTGGGGGGTTAGTAGCCAATGGCTACTAGCCCTGAGGGTGGGTACACCCTCTTTGTGCCTCCTCCCAAGGGGAGGGGGTCACATTCCTAACCCTATTGGGGGAATCCTCCATCTGCAAGATGGAGGATTTCTAAAAGTTAGAGTCACCTCAGCTCAGGACACCTTAGGGGCTGTCCTGACTGGTCAGTGACTCCTCCTTGTTATTCTCATTATCTTCTCCGGCCTTGCCGCCAAAAGTGGGGCCTGGCCGGAGGGGGCGGGCAACTCCACTAGCTGGAGTGTCCTGCTGGGTTGGCACAAAGGAGGTGAGCCTTTGAGGCTCACCGCCAGGTGTGACAATTCCTGCCTGGGAGAGGTGTTAGCATCTCCACCCAGTGCAGGCTTTGTTACTGGCCTCAGAGTGACAAAGGCACTCTCCCCATGGGGCCAGCAACATGTCTCGGTTTGTGGCAGGCTGCTAAAACTAGTCAGCCTACACAGATAGTCGGTTAAGTTTCAGGGGGCACCTCTAAGGTGCCCTCTGTGGTGTATTTTACAATAAAATGTACACTGGCATCAGTGTGCATTTATTGTGCTGAGAAGTTTGATACCAAACTTCCCAGTTTTCAGTGTAGCCATTATGGTGCTGTGGAGTTCGTGTTTGACAGACTCCCAGACCATATACTCTTATGGCTACCCTGCACTTACAATGTCTAAGGTTTTATTTAGACACTGTAGGGGTACCATGCTCATGCACTGGTACCCTCACCTATGGTATAGTGCACCCTGCCTTAGGGCTGTAAGGCCTGCTAGAGGGGTGTCTTACCTATACTGCATAGGCAGTGAGAGGTTGGCATGGCACCCTGAGGGGAGTGCCATGTCGACTTACTCGTTTTGCCCTCACTAGCACACACAAGCTGGTAAGCAGTGTGTCTGTGCTGAGTGAGAGGTCTCCAGGGTGGCATAAGACATGCTGCAGCCCCTAGAGACCTTCCTTGGCATCAGGGCCCTTGGTACTAGAAGTACCAGTTACAAGGGACTTATCTGGATGCCAGGGTCTGCCAATTGTGGATACAAAAGTACAGGTTAGGGAAAGAACACTGGTGCTGGGGCCTGGTTAGCAGGCCTCAGCACACTTTCAATTGTAAACATAGCATCAGCAAAGGCAAAAAGTCAGGGGGCAACCATGCCAAGGAGGCATTTCCTTACAGCGGGACAGCCACAATGGTGTGGAATGTCGCTGAGTGGTGCGGAGTGTCGCGTGCCACAGTAAGTCACCAACAAGAGCTCCAGTTTGCTGCTTGTTGTTTCCAACATTTGTTTTTCTGCTTGCATCACCACCTGGCCATCACTGCCTTCACTGACTTCATCGACTTCAGCAGTTTGGATGGAGGCAGCTGCTTGGTCAGACCAGGGGGAGGTAAGTCAATTATCATCATTGTTGGTTGTGTTATACGTCTGGTATGGCTTGCCCTGCTCAACTCACCACTACTGACCAGACTTTCTGTATCATCGCACTACCTGTACTGTGCTTGTTGGGCAGAGGCGTTTATGTGTGATCACTGCTGGGGGTATGCTGCCCTAACTCTGCTCTAGTTTTGCCCTAGCTTCACCCCGACTTACTTACGAGTAAGGGAAAGCATAAAATGGACAGGGAGCAGGATAGTACCCATGTTCCACCAAAGAGCAATACCACCTTGGATGCTTTCTTGCTGCAAGCTGTGGATATTGTTATAAGGGAGATAGACTTAGTGGAGTGACAGGTATCGATGGACATGGAAACAGGGCAGAATTTACCTCTCCTAAGGGGGTCTCCATCGTTGAATAACCATTCTGATAAAACTTGTGAGGGGTCAAGTTCAAGCCCAAGCGTACCTGACCCCATAGGAGTGGATTCTGCATCGTACTCGGGCAGGGCACCACAGTTGGAAATCACTCAGAATCTGTCTACTAGTTTGGGTGACGTGGCGGTGAAGTAAAAAAAGGAAATTGAAGCAAGTGGCTAATGAGCAGGCCAAAAAATCTAGAACTTATGCCCACTACAACACCAGCACCTATGATCCCATAGGCAGAAGTTACAACAATGACAGGGCTGACACCGACCACCAACTCAATCGGCCGTGATGCACCTGTTACCGTGGGCTATGGTGAGGCTTTTGCCGAAGTTGAGCGGATAGTGAAGGCCGCAATTGCACCTCTTGTAGACAGGATTGGAGTGCTAGAAGAGACCTGCAGAGCCCTGCAGAGCCCTAACTTCCTTAACATCGAAATTGGAGACTTCACTGACCCACTTCAGCCCCAGTCCCAATACCAAGGCAAGTGTCCGCGGAAGTGGGGTCATGCACTGACTGACTGTGCCAAGCCGAGCAATAACGAATGACTCTCCCAAGCCGAGCAATATGTTTGAAATGTGTGCTTTTCAGGAGACCTGGGTAACAGGTTCCTTATTTTGAACTGGGTTGTCTGCTGTGATCAACCTTCCCTTTCAGGCAGGAGAGGCCCACCGTCAGGGGGCTTGGCAACATGGGTCAATATCACACTTGCATGTTCCTACAGAATGATCGACCTAGGTTTCCCTGATGTTTTGTGTGTAAATGTATAGTCTGTCAAAGGGTATTCCTTGTGGCTATATAACATCTGTTGTGGGAAAGACAGTCACAAGGCCAACCTACCAGTTATTGACCTAGTTAGTGGCTATTTGGCATCCCTCCCACCTCACGCACTTAGAATAGTGATCGGGGACTTTGATTATTACTTTGAACCAATCAATGCAGGGTCTGGTCCCATAAGAGGAGAAGAGGATGAACTATAGGTGATTACTGCTCTTACCTTACCACCAATTAGGAGGTGGTCAGCTGCTGTTATGCAGCTGAACACTTTTGTCCTTGGCAATGGTTTGAGAGCTTGCAACGGAAGACCTCTATCAGATAAGGAGGAGAGGGATATGTTTAATCGGCAGGGAGGTCAAGCCGAAAAGACTATGGCCCTCATTACAACCCTGGCGGTCGGTGATAAAGCAGAGGTAATACCGCCAACAGGCCAGAGGTAACAAAAATGGAATCATGACCACGGCAGAAACTGCTCAGACAGCCACTTTAACACACCCACCAGCAGGGCAGAATCAACAAGCACCACGGTGGTAACCGCCAACAGCCAGACGGAAGACAATGTACCACCCACTCTATTATGACCGGCCTATCTGCCACCTTTTCCATGGAGGTACCAACGACATCAAAAGCCTGACAGAAACAGAACTCAGAAGTCAAAGGACTCACCTCTGGAGACTCAGGGAACAACCATGACGCCGTGGAGCCCGAGCTGTAAGTTTTCCCCATGCTTGTCTACCTTCTGCTTCATTATGAACACGAACGCCGGTGAAGACGACCATGGTGAGTACTTCCGCCTAGCACACAAGGGAGAGGGGAGGAAAAAGAGAGTGACACACACACGCAACACCCCCACCTCCAACACCATACACAGAACCAGATGCAGCAACATAACACATTTACCTTGTATCCCTCAGGAATAATGAAAGGACAACATGATTTGAAGAAAGTGAGTGTAATACGATAAAATACTATGAATAAGTGCATCAAAATCCAAACGTATATACATATTTACAAATGTAGGGACACTGCCCAGTCCTGAATGTTTGTGGGCCACAGGGCCACAACACATAGGCCAAGGCCCCACCTCACTCCTGCAACAACATGGAGAGAACACTGCAGGGGCATCAGGTCTAAAATAGAAAAGCACCTCAGGGGGATGGGGAATGGGGGGCACTTCAGCCGGAAATGGTACAACACCACTGGTCCTGGAGGGGGCAACATGTCCTGTGCGCTGTCCTGGGGAGTGCAAGGCCACGGTCTCACTAGTGGGTAGTTTGCCCACTGCATGGTCCTGGGGAATGCAAGGCCACAATCTCTCTAGTGGGTGGTTTGCCCACTGGGGAGTGCAAGGGCACAGTCTCTCAAGCGGGTGGTTTGCCCACTGCTTGTTCCTGGGGAGTGCAAGGCCACAGTCTCTCTAGTGGTTGGTTTGCCCACTGCTTGGTCCTGGGGAGTGCAAGGCCACAGTCTCTCTAGTGGGTGGTTTGCCCACTGCTTAGTCATGGGGAGTGCAAGGCCACAGTCTCTCTAGTGGATGGCTTCTTTCACTGGTTCTGGAGGGGGCATTGTGCCCAGTGTGCTTCATTCTGGGAAGGATGGCGTGAGTGGATGGTTTCTCCACTGGTTCTGGAGGGGGCATTGTGCCCAGTGTGCTTCATCCTGGGAAGGATGGGGTGAGTGGATGGCTTCTCCACTGGTTCTGGAAGGGACATTGTGCCCAGTGTGCTTCGTCCTGGGAAGGACGGGGTGAGTGGATAGCTTCTCCACTGGTTCTGGAGGGGGCATTGTGCCCAGTGTGCTTCACCCTGGGAAGGATAGGGTGAGTGGATGGCTTCTCCACTGGTTCTGGAGGGGGCATTGTGCCCTGCTTTACAGATCTTGGGGAGTGCAAGGTCACAGTCTCTCACCTGGGTGTCAGACCCACAGTTTTTGCAGGGGCCAGGTTGCACAACAGCCCATGGATGCAGGACTACACACTGTCCGCCGGCGGTGATGGCTGCTCAGTGGTGGCAGTGGCGGTGCTGGTGTTGGTGCTGGCAGTGTTTTGGGGAGGATCCAGCCCATCCCCTGCAGCCTCAGACGGCTCCCCACTAGGGCTGCTTCTGCTGGCAGTGGTGCTGGTGGCGGTGCTGGTGGCGGTTCAGGTGACAGTGCTGGTGGAGGTGCTGGCAGTGGTGGAGGGAGGCTCCAGCCCATCCCCTGCAGCCTCGGACAGCTGCCCACTGGGGCTGCTACAGCAGGCAGTGGTGCTGGTGGGGGTGCTGGCAGTGGTGGGGGAGGCTCCAGCCCTTCCCCTGCATCCTCAGATGGCTGACCCTCCATGGTTGGTGGTGGGGGCTCCGAATGAGTCCCAGCACCAGGCCTCATGTCCTTCCTGCCTGCTGGTGCAGGCCACTTGCTGTAGGAGGCTGGACTGGCTTGTAGTGAGTACCAAGGGGTACTTGCACCTTGCACCAGGCCCAGTTATCCCTTATTAGTGTATAGGGTGTCTAGCAGCTTAGGCTGATAGATAATGGTAGCTTAGCAGAGCAGCTTAGGCTGAACTAGGAGACGTGTGAAGCTACTACAGTACCACTTAGTGTCATATGCACAATATCATAAGAAAACACAATACACAGTTATACTAAAAATAAAGGTACTTTATTTTTATGACAATATGCCAAAGTATCTTAGAGTGTACCCTCAGTGAGAGGATAGGAAATATACACAAGATATATATACACAATAGCAAAAATATGCAGTATAGTCTTAGAAAACAGTGCAAACAATGTATAGTTACAATAGGATGCAATGGGGAAACATAGGGATAGGGGCAACACAAACCATATACTCCAGAAGTGGAATGCGAACCACGAATGGACCCCAAACCTATGTGACCTTGTAGAGGGTCGCTGGGACTATTAGAAAATAGTGAGAGTTAGAAAAATAACCCTCCCCAAGACCCTGAAAAGTGAGTGCAAAGTGCACTAAAGTTCCCCTAAGGACAAAATAGTCGTGTTAGAGGGAAAATGCAAGGAAAACACAAATCAGCAATGCAACAACGATGGATTCCTGACTGAGGGTACCTGTGGAACAAGGGGACCAAGTCCAAAAGTCACAAGCAGCTCGGAGATGGGCAGATGCCCAAGAAATGCCAGCGGTTGGTGCAAAGAAGCTCTTACTAGGCTGAAGAACTGTGAATACTGCAGGAACGACAAGGGCTAGAGACTTCCCCTTTGGAGGATGGATCCTCCACGCCTTGGAGAGTCGTGCAGAAGTGTTTTCCCGCCGGATGGACGCCAACAAGCCTTGCTACACGCAAATCGTGCGCTTGGCGTTTTTGGACGCTGCTGGGGCCCAGGAGGGACCAGGAGGTCGCAAATTAGACCTGCAGAGAGAGGGGACGTCGAGCAAGACAAAGAGCCCTCACTGAAGCAGGTAGCACCCGGAGAAGTGCCAGAAACAGGCACTACAAGGATGCGTGAAACGGTGCTCGCCGAAGTTGCACAAAGAAGTCCCACGTCGCCGGAGACCAACTTAGAAAGTCGTGCAATGCAGGTTAGAGTACCGTGGACCCAGGCTTGGCTGTGCACGAAGGATTTCCGCCGGAAGTGCACAGGGGCCGGAGTAGCTTGCAAAGTCGCGGTTCCCAGCAATGCAGCCCAGCGAGGTGAGGCAAGGACTTACCTCCACCAAACTTGGGCTGAAGAGTCACTGGACTGTGGGAGTCACTTGGACGGTGTCGCTGGATTCGAGGGACCTCGCTCGTCGTGCTGAGAGGAGACCCAAGGGACCGGTAATGCAGCTTTTTGGTGCCTGCGGTTGCAGGGGGAAGATTCCGTCGACCCACGGGAGATTTCTTCGGAGCTTCTGGTGCAGAGAGGAGGCAGACTACCCCCACAGCATGCACAAGCAGGAAAACAGTCGAGAAGGCGGCAGGATCAGCGTTACAGAGTTGCAGTAGTCGTCTTTGCTACTATGTTGCAGGTTTGCAGGCTTCCAGCGCGGTCAGCGGTCGATTCCTTATCAGAAGGTGAAGAGGGAGATGCAGAGGAACTCGGCTGAGCTCGTGCATTCGTTATCTAAAGTTTCCCCAGAGACAGAGACCCTAAATAGCCAGAAAAGAGGGTTTGGCTACCTAGGAGAGAGGAAAGGCTACTAACACCTGAAGGAGCCTATCACAAGGAGTCTCTGACGTCACCTGGTGGCACTGGCCACTCAGAGCAGTCCAGTGTGCCAGCAGCACCTCTGTTTCCAAGATGGCAGAGGTCTGGAGCACACTGGAGGAGCTCTGGACACCTCCCAGGGGAGGTGCAGGTCAGGGGAGTGGTCACTCCCCTTTCCTTTGTCCAGTTTCGCGCCAGAGCAGGGGCTAAGGGGTCCCTGAACCGGTGTAGACTGGCTTATGCAGAATTGGGCACATCTGTGCCCAACAAAGCATTTCCAGAGGCTGGGGGAGGCTACTCCTCCCCTGCCTTCACACCATTTTCCAAAGGGAGAGGGTGTCACACCCTCTCTCAGAGGAAGTTCTTTGTTCTGCCATCCCGGGCCAGGCCTGGCTGGACCCCAGGAGGGCAGCTGCCTGTCTGAGGGGTTGGCAGCAGCAGCAGAGAAACCCCAGGAAGGGCAGTATGGCAGTACCAGGGTCTGTGCTACAGACCACTGGGATCATGGAATTGTACCAATAATGCCAGGATGGCATAGAGGGGGCAATTCCATGATCATAGACATGTTACATGGCCATATTCGGAGTTACCATGGTGAAGCTACATATAGGTAGTGACCTATATGTAGTGCATGCGTGTAATGGTGTCCCCGCACTCACAAAGTTCAGTGAATTGGCTCTGAACAATGTGGGGGCACCTTGGCTAGTGCCAGGGTGCCCTCACACTAAGTAACTTTGCACCTAACCTTTACCAGGTAAAGGTTAGACATATAGGTGACTTATAAGTTACTTAAGTGCAGTGTAAAATGGCTGTGAAATAACGTGGACGTTATTTCACTCAGGCTGCAGTGGCAGGCCTGTGTAAGATTTGTCAGAGCTCCCTATGGGTGGCAAAAGAAATGCTGCAGCCCATAGGGATCTCCTGGAACCCCAATACCCTGGGTACCTCAGTACCATATACTAGGGAATTATAAGGGTGTTCCAGTAAGCCAATGTAAATTGGTAAAAATGGTCACTAGCCTGTCAGTGACAATTTGGAAAGAAATGAGAGAGCATAACCACTGAGGTTCTGATTAGCAGAGCCTCAGTGAGACAGTTAGTCACTACACAGGTAACACATTCAGGCACACTTATGAGCACTGGGGCCCTGGGTTACCAGGGCCCCAGTGACACATACAACTAAAACAACATATATACAGTGAAAAATGGGGGTAACATGCCAGGCAAGATGGTACTTTCCTACACAACCCCCCCCCAAACGAAGGACAATAAGACTAGCCATTACCTGATGAGTCTTCATTGTCTAAGTGGAAATATCTGGAGAGTCCATCTGCATTGGAGTGGCTACTCCCAGGTCTATGTTCCACTGTATAGTCCATTCCCTGTAGGGATATGGACCACCTCAACAATTTAGGATTTTCACCTTTCATTTGTTTTAGCCAAAGTAGAGGTTTGTGGTCTGTCTGAACAATGAAGTGAGTGCCAAACAGGTATGGCCTCAACTTCTTCAGAGCCCAGACCACAGCAAAGGCCTCCCTCTCAATGGCAGACCAACGCTTTTCTCTAGGGGTCAACCTTCTACTAATAAAAGCAACAGGTTGATCCTGGCCCTCAGAATTAAGTTGTGATAGGACTGCCCCTACTCCTAATTCAGATGCATCAGTTTGGACATAGAATTTTTTAGAGTAACAAGGGCTTTTCAGGACAGGTGCAGAGCACATGGCCTGCTTCAGCTCCTCAAAAGCTTTCTGACAGTTTGCTGTCCATAATACCTTTTTAGGCATTTTCTTGGATGTGAGGTCGTTAAGAGGGGCTGCAATGGAGCCATAGTTCTTAATGAACCTCCTGTAATACCCAGTGAGGCCTAGGAAGGCTCTCACCTGAGTCTGAGTGGTAGGGGGAACCCAATCAATAATAGTTTGGATTTTCCCCTGAAGTGGTGCAATCTGTTCCCCACCAACAAGGTGTCCCAGATAAACCACCTTACCCTGCCCTATCTGGCACTTTGAAGCCTTGATAGTGAGGCCTGCCTTTTGCAGGGCCTCCAAAACTTTCCAAAGGTGGACCAGGTGATCATCCCAGCTGGAGCTAAAGACAGCTATATCATCCAAATATGCTGCACTGAAAGCTTCCAGCCCTTGCAGGACTGTGTTCACCAACCTCTGAAAAGTGGCAGGTGCATTTTTCAAACCAAAAGGCATTACAGTAAACTGGTAATGTCCTCCAATGGTAGAAAATGCAGTTTTAGGTTTAGCATCTTTTGACATTTTGATCTGCCAATACCCTGCAGTCAAATCAAAAGTGCTTAGATACTTAGCAGATGCCAGTGTATCTATTAGCTCATCTGCCCTGGGTATAGGGTGAGCATCTGTTTTGGTTACCAAGTTGAGACCTCTATAGTCTACACAAAACCTCATTTCCTTCTTTCCATCTTTAGAATTGGGTTTTGGTACCAGTACCACAGGAGAAGCCCATGGACTGTCAGAGTGCTCAACCACTCCTAGTTCCAACATTTTCTGAACCTCTTGCTTTATGCAGTCCCTGACATGGTCAGGCTGCCTATAGATCTTACTTTTGACAGGTAAACTGTCTCCAGTATCTATAGTGTGCTCACACCAAGAAGTGGTGCCTGGCACAATGGAGAAGAGTTCTGAAAATTGTCCTAGGAGATTTATGCAATTATCTTTCTGCTCAGCAGTAAGACAATCAGCCAAAACTACACCTTCCACAAGAGCATCTTGTTCTGTGGAAGAGAAGAGATCAGGTAGAGGATCACTGTCTTCTTCCTGTCCCTCATCTGTTGCCATGAGCAGGGTGAGATCAGCCCTGTCATAGTAGGGTTTCAGGCGGTTGACATGGAGCACCCTAAGGGGACTCCTGGCAGTGCCTAAGTCAACCAAGTAGGTGACTTCACCCTTCTTTTCAACAATTGTGTGGGGTCCACTCCATTTATCTTGGAGTGCTCTTGGGGCCACAGGCTCCAAGACCCACACTTTCTGCCCTGGTTGGTACTGAACCAAAACAGCCTTCTGATCATGCCATTGCTTCTGGAGCTCTTGGCTGGCCTGAAGGTTTTTACTGGCCTTTTTCATGTACTCAGCCATCCTTGATCTGAGGCCAAGTACATAATCCACAATATCCTGCTTAGGAGCTTTTAAAGGTTGTTCCCAACCCTCCTTTACAAGTGTGAGTGGACCCCTAACAGGGTGTCCAAAAAGAAGTTCAAAGGGGCTGAAGCCCACTCCTTTCTGGGGTACCTCCCTGTAGGCAAAAAGGAGGCATGGTAGAAGGATATCCCATCTCCTGCGGAGTTTTTCAGGGAGTCCCATAATCATGCCTTTGAGAGTTTTATTAAATCTCTCCACCAGTCCATTTGTTTGTGGATGATAGGGTGTTGTGAACTTGTAAGTTACACCACACTCCTTCCACATGGCCTTTAAGTATGCAGACATGAAATTGCTTCCCCTGTCTGATACTACTTCCTTTGGGAAGCCCACCCTGGAAAATATTCCCAGGAGGGCCTTTGCCACTGCAGGAGCTGTAGTGGTCCTTAAAGGAATAGCTTCAGGATATCTTGTGGCATGGTCCACTACCACTAAGATAAACCTATTGCCTGAAGCAGTAGGAGGGTCAAGGGGGCCAACTATGTCAACCCCTACCCTTTCAAAGGGAACCCCAACCACAGGCAGTGGGATAAGGGGTGCCTTTGGAGTGCCACCTGTCTTGCCACTGGCTTGACAGGTTTCACAGGACTTACAAAATTCTTTTGTGTCCTCAGACATCCTAGGCCAATGAAACAGTGGTACCAATCTGTCCCAAGTTTTCATTTGACCCAGGTGCCCAGCTAAGGGAATGTCATGTGCCAGTGTTAGGAGGAACTTGCTGTACTCCTGAGGAATCACTAATCTCCTGGCAGCTCCAGGTTTAGGATCCCTATGCTCAGTGTACAAGAGGTTGTCCTCCCAGTAAACTCTGTGTGAGTCACTGACATCCCCATTAGCCTGTTTGACAGCTTGCTGTCTGAGACCCTCTAATGTGGGACAGGTTTGCTGTGCCACACTCAGCTCCTCTCTGGCAGGCCCCCCTTCACCCAAAAGCTCAGCAGTGTCTGCTTCCAGCTCCTCTGGTGTAGGTTCTGCACAGGGAGGGAATTCTTCTTCCTCAGAAGTAGAATCCACTGTAGAGGGAGGGATAGTAGGAAGTGGTTTGCTTCTACTAGCCCTAGCTTTAGGGAGCACTTGGTCCATTGTTCCAGGATCCAAGCTTCCCTGTCCTTTTTGCTTTTTGGCCTGAGCCCTTGTCAAAGCAAAAATATGCCCTGGGATGCCCAGCATTGCTGCATGGGCCTCCAACTCCACATCTGACCAAGCTGATGTCTCCAAATCGTTCCCTAATAGACAGTCTACAGGTAAATCTGAAGCTACCACAACTTTCTTTGGACCAGATACCCCCCCCCAGTTGAGATTTACAACAGCCATGGGGTGGCTTTGTGTTATGTTGTGAGCATCGGTTACTTGGTACTGGTGTCCAAGTATGTGTTGTTCAGGGTGCACCAGTTTCTCAATCACCATTGTGACACTGGCACCTGTGTCCCTGTAGGCCTGGACCTCAACACCATTTATTAGGGTTAGTTGCTTGTACTTCTCCAAGTTATGGGGGCAAGCAACCAAAGTGGCTAAGTCAATAGCCCCTTCAGAGACTAAAGTAGCCTCTGTGGTCTCCCTAATCAGACCAACCCCAACTAAATTACCAAAAGTGAGCCCAGCTACTCCCTTGGATTGGCTATTAGTAGGTTTGCTCCCACCACCACTGCTATTAGTAGGGACACTAGGTGTAGCAGTAGGGGTTGTAGTGGTAGGAGCTGTGGTGCCTTTCTTTGGACAACTGGGATCTGTTGTCCAATGGCCTTTTATCTTACATAAATAGCACCATGGTTTCTTTTCCTTGTTCTGATTAAAGGAGGATTTGGGCCCACCACCCCCACCAGAGTGTTTTTGTGGGCCTGATGAAGACTCATTTTTAGATTTGTCCCCACCCTTGTCAGAAGACTTACCATCCTTCTTTTTGTTGCCATTTTTGTCACCCCCTGTATGAACTTTTCTGTTCACTCTTGTTCTGACCCATTTGTCTGCCTTCTTTCCCAATTCTTGGGGAGAGGTCAGATCAGAGTCCACCAAGTACTGGTGCAACAAATCAGACACACAATTATTAAGAATATGCTCTCTCAGGATCAAGTTATACAGGCTGTCATAATCAGTAACTTTACTGCCATGTAACCACCCCTCCAAGGCCTTCACTGCCTGGTCGATGAAATCAACCCAGTCTTGTGAAGACTCCTTTTTGGTATCTCTGAACTTTATCCTGTACTGTTCAGTGGTTAAGCCATAACCATCCAGGAGTGCATTCTTAAGAACTTGGAAATTGTTAGCATCATTTTCTTTTACAGTAAGGAGCCTATCCCTACCTTTTCCAGTAAATGATAGCCATAGGATAGCAGCCCACTGCTTTTGAGGGACATCCTGTACAACACAGGCCCTCTCAAGTGCAGCAAACCACTTGTTAATGTCATCCCCCTCCTTGTAAGGGGGAACTATCTTATGCAGATTCCTGGAATCATGCTCTTTTGCAGGATGACTATGGGGAATACTGCTGCTGCCACCATGGGTATCTAAACCCATCTTCTGTCTTTCCCTCTCTATTTCTAAAGACTGTCTATCCAAATCCAGCTGTTGCTTCTTGAGCTTCAGTCTGGTTTGCTCCACTCTCAATCTATTGAGCTCCCTTTCTAACAATCTGTCATCAGGGTGGGTGGGAGGGACATTTCTAGATACAGAGGTATGATGGGAATGAACAGAAGGAGACCTGTCCCTTACAGAGGGCACCCTAACAGCTTGGCTACCAGTATAATGTGAGAGCACACCATCAGTATGGTGTGATTCAACCTCTGTACCAACTATGCTAGACTGTCTAGTAATGGGCAGGCTGAGAAGTTTCTTTCCTGAACCTTTTCCTGGGGGAGTCCCTGGATCAGATTGAGAACCATTAGCTACTTTTTCTACAGATTGGGCACTTATGGCCTTATCCTGTACTCTAAGCATATTAATTAACAGTTCTAAAGAAGGATTCTTCCCTACACTCAAACCTCTCTCTATGCAGAGACTCCTTGCTCCTTTCCAGCTAAGGTGATCATATGCAAGTTTGGACAGTTCAACTTTTTGGCCTGTGCCAGACATTTTTTAGAGAGAGTTAAAGTGATAGACAAAGAGAAAAAAAAGTTTTCAGAACTTTTTGGAAAGACAGAAAAAACTTTTTAAACTTTTAAGAACTTTTTGAAAGTTTAGAAGTACTTTTCAGCACTTAGAAAAGAGTGAAAAGAGGAAATGCAAAACTTTTTGGCTATGTGTATATACACTGACCTTGTTTTGTATATTTTTCTCTTATGAAAAGTACAATGACAAGAGTGGTAAGTAGTCTCAAAGCACTTATCCCACCGCTGCACAACCAATGTAGGAGGCTGGACTGGCTTGTAGTGAGTACCAAGGGGTACTTGCACCTTGCACCAGGCCCAGTTATCCCTTATTAGTGTATAGGGTGTCTAGCAGCTTAGGCTGATAGATAATGGTAGCTTAGCAGAGCAGCTTAGGCTGAACTAGGAGACGTGTGAAGCTACTACAGTACCACTTAGTGTCATATGCACAATATCATAAGAAAACACAATACACAGTTATACTAAAAATAAAGGTACTTTATTTTTATGACAATATGCCAAAGTATCTTAGAGTGTACCCTCAGTGAGAGGATAGGAAATATACACAAGATATATATACACAATAGCAAAAATATGCAGTATAGTCTTAGAAAACAGTGCAAACAATGTATAGTTACAATAGGATGCAATGGGGAAACATAGGGATAGGGGCAACACAAACCATATACTCCAGAAGTGGAATGCGAACCACGAATGGACCCCAAACCTATGTGACCTTGTAGAGGGTCGCTGGGACTATTAGAAAATAGTGAGAGTTAGAAAAATAACCCTCCCCAAGACCCTGAAAAGTGAGTGCAAAGTGCACTAAAGTTCCCCTAAGGACAAAATAGTCGTGTTAGAGGGAAAATGCAAGGAAAACACAAATCAGCAATGCAACAACGATGGATTCCTGACTGAGGGTACCTGTGGAACAAGGGGACCAAGTCCAAAAGTCACAAGCAGCTCGGAGATGGGCAGATGCCCAAGAAATGCCAGCGGTTGGTGCAAAGAAGCTCTTACTAGGCTGAAGAACTGTGAATACTGCAGGAACGACAAGGGCTAGAGACTTCCCCTTTGGAGGATGGATCCCCCACGCCTTGGAGAGTCGTGCAGAAGTGTTTTCCCGCCGGATGGACGCCAACAAGCCTTGCTACACGCAAATCGTGCGCTTGGCGTTTTTGGACGCTGCTGGGGCCCAGGAGGGACCAGGAGGTCGCAAATTGGACCCGCAGAGAGAGGGGACGTCGAGCAAGACAAAGAGCCCTCACTGAAGCAGGTAGCACCCGGAGAAGTGCCAGAAACAGGCACTACGAGGATGCGTGAAACGGTGCTCGCCGAAGTTGCACAAAGAAGTCCCACGTCGCCGGAGACCAACTTAGAAAGTCGTGCAATGCAGGTTAGAGTACCGTGGACCCAGGCTTGGCTGTGCACGAAGGATTTCCGCCGGAAGTGCACAGGGGCCGGAGTAGCTTGCAAAGTCGCGGTTCCCAGCAATGCAGCCCAGCGAGGTGAGGCAAGGACTTACCTCCACCAAACTTGGGCTGAAGAGTCACTGGACTGTGGGAGTCACTTGGACGGTGTCGCTGGATTCGAGGGACCTCGCTCGTCGTGCTGAGAGGAGACCCAAGGGACCGGTAATGCAGCTTTTTGGTGCCTGCGGTTGCAGGGGGAAGATTCCGTCGACCCACGGGAGATTTCTTCGGAGCTTCTGGTGCAGAGAGGAGGCAGACTACCCCCACAGCATGCACAAGCAGGAAAACAGTCGAGAAGGCGGCAGGATCAGCGTTACAGAGTTGCAGTAGTCGTCTTTGCTACTATGTTGCAGGTTTGCAGGCTTCCAGCGCGGTCAGCGGTCGATTCCTTATCAGAAGGTGAAGAGGGAGATGCAGAGGTACTCGGCTGAGCTCGTGCATTCGTTATCTAAAGTTTCCCCAGAGACAGAGACCCTAAATAGCCAGAAAAGAGGGTTTGGCTACCTAGGAGAGAGGAAAGGCTACTAACACCTGAAGGAGCCTATCACAAGGAGTCTCTGACGTCACCTGGTGGCACTGGCCACTCAGAGCAGTCCAGTGTGCCAGCAGCACCTCTGTTTCCAAGATGGCAGAGGTCTGGAGCACACTGGAGGAGCTCTGGACACCTCCCAGGGGAGGTGCAGGTCAGGGGAGTGGTCACTCCCCTTTCCTTTGTCCAGTTTCGCGCCAGAGCAGGGGCTAAGGGGTCCCTGAACCGGTGTAGACTGGCTTATGCAGAATTGGGCACATCTGTGCCCAACAAAGCATTTCCAGAGGCTGGGGGAGGCTACTCCTCCCCTGCCTTCACACCATTTTCCAAAGGGAGAGGGTGTCACACCCTCTCTCAGAGGAAGTTCTTTGTTCTGCCATCCCGGGCCAGGCCTGGCTGGACCCCAGGAGGGCAGCTGCCTGTCTGAGGGGTTGGCAGCAGCAGCAGAGAAACCCCAGGAAGGGCAGTATGGCAGTACCAGGGTCTGTGCTACAGACCACTGGGATCATGGAATTGTACCAATAATGCCAGGATGGCATAGAGGGGGCAATTCCATGATCATAGACATGTTACATGGCCATATTCGGAGTTACCATGGTGAAGCTACATATAGGTAGTGACCTATATGTAGTACACGCGTGTAATGGTGTCCCCGCACTCACAAAGTTCAGTGAATTGGCTCTGAACAATGTGGGGGCACCTTGGCTAGTGCCAGGGTGCCCTCACACTAAGTAACTTTGCACCTAACCTTTACCAGGTAAAGGTTAGACATATAGGTGACTTATAAGTTACTTAAGTGCAGTGTAAAATGGCTGTGAAATAACGTGGACGTTATTTCACTCAGGCTGCAGTGGCAGGCCTGTGTAAGATTTGTCAGAGCTCCCTATGGGTGGCAAAAGAAATGCTGCAGCCCATAGGGATCTCCTGGAACCCCAATACCCTGGGTACCTCAGTACCATATACTAGGGAATTATAAGGGTGTTCCAGTAAGCCAATGTAAATTGGTAAAAATGGTCACTAGCCTGTCAGTGACAATTTGGAAAGAAATGAGAGAGCATAACCACTGAGGTTCTGATTAGCAGAGCCTCAGTGAGACAGTTAGTCACTACACAGGTAACACATTCAGGCACACTTATGAGCACTGGGGCCCTGGGTTACCAGGGTCCCAGTGACACATACAACTAAAACAACATATATACAGTGAAAAATGGGGGTAACATGCCAGGCAAGATGGTACTTTCCTACACTTGCCCTTCCTGGCAGCAGCCGGGGATTGCTCCTTGCCCTTCCCTGTAGCAGCTGGGGGTGCCTCCTTGCCTTTCCTTGACACAGCTGGTGGTACCTCCTTGCCCTTTCTTGAATCAGCTGGGGGTGCCTCCTTGCCCTTCCTTGATGCTGCTGGTGGTGCCTCCTTGCCCTTCCTTGACGCAGCTGGTGGTGCCTCCTTGGCCTTCCTTGCAGCACCTGGTGCAGGCACCCTTTCAGTGTGGCTGCCTGGTGCCCAGAATCCTCTCCAACCTGGAGTAGCTATTGACACTACTGTGGCCATGGACTGGGTGGCTGAGGTGCTCGCCTGGGTTCTGACCACCCTGGCCCGACGTGAAGGATGGGGGGGAGTGGTAGGGAAGAGGTCAACGGTGGAGAGGAAAATCTTCTTAGGGACACTGGGGCGGGAAGAGGGTGAAGGTTTAGGCGTGGAGGAAGAGGAAGTGGTTGTAGGAGGTGTCTGTCTGCTGATTTTGGGTGCATGGGCTGGATGCTGTTGTGAGGTGGATGGCTGTTGGGTGTCTGAGTGCTTGCGTTTGTGTACTTTAGGAGGAGGGGGCACAGACACAGTGGGAGAGGACACAGGGGACGTGTGCATAGATGTGGGGGTGGTGACTCCCAGTGAGGTGTGTGTACTGATAGGTGTGCTGGTGATGGTGGTAATGAATGAGGATGTAGTGCATGCAGGTGTGAGTGGAGACGCTACTGGGAGGGAGGTGGACGACAAGGAGGAGGGGGTCACAGTGGAGGCAGTGGATGTTGGTATGTCTGCATCTGGATGGTGTTTGTCTGAGTGCCTGTGGGCTGAAGTGTGGTGCTTGTGTTTGCCATGTCCACTCTTGTGTGTTGTCCTGTGTGCATGCTCATCTGCCTGTGTGCTTGGGATAGGTTGGGGTTGAGGGGAAAGGGATTGGGTGGAGGAAGTTGGAGGGGGGATGGTGGACACAGGGACAATGGCTGCCATCAGAGAGGAGGCCAGAGCCTGGATTGATCTCTGTTTGGCTGCCAAGCCAGTGTGAATGCCCTCCAGAAATGCATTGGTCTGTTGCATTTGGGCTGCCATCCCCTGGATGGCATTCACAATGGTTGACTGCCCAACAGAGATGCATCACAGGAGGTCAATAGCCTCCTCACTCAGGCAGCAGGACTCACTGGGGCAGGGCCTGAGGTACCTGGGGCGAAGGAGATCCTTGGTGGGCGGGCAGGGGAAACTCGCTGAGGGGCTGCTGGGAGGGCGGTGTTGGTACTGGGGTGGCGGCTGTACCTGTAGTTGGGGTGGGCACACAGGTGTCCCCCACCACCAGGTAGCTTCCATCGGAGAAGGTATCACTGTCCAAACTGTCCCCTCCAGTCTCTGCCGTGGTGCTCCCCTCGCCCTCTGTCCCACTGGTGCCCTCACCGTCGGTGGATTCGGCCTCATGGGCCCTGTGGGATGCAGCTCTCTCCGTTGCCAGTGCTTCTGCTCCTCCGCCAGATGATGCTTATGCACATAAGGACAGAGTGACAAAACAAAAAGGGGGGAAAGAGACAAAGGATGCACTTGGTCAATGGCGGCAACAACACCACCGTTGGCATACATGACACACACACACAGGGAACAGTCAGACGCGCTAGGCAATGCACTACCAGTCACCAGTCACCATGCTAGTCACCAGCCCATGGACAGGGACACCTAACGCCACTTGCAGCATGCCTGAGACCCACAGACCCTGTCCAGTAGTGGATGCCTGCTAGCTTGGTTGGAGGAAGTTTACATCAGACCCTGCCCAACATGGGACCTACCCTGCAATGTCTGGCCTGGCCTAGGGGCACCCACAGGCCCACATCCCCCACCCGGATACCACCCCACCACGTGCAAGTAGTATATTGGGGCACTGTACTCACCCCCTTGTGGCTGCTGTGATGCCCCCAAGCGCCCATCCAGCTCCGGACAGGCCACCACCAGTATGCGGGCCATCAGGGGGGTCAGGGTTCGACAGCCACCCCTTCTTCGTTGGGAGACCATCCCCAGCTGGGCCTCTGCCATCTTCCGTGCCCAGCGTCTCAGGTCCTCCCACCGTTTCCGACAGTTGGTGCTCTGCCTGCCGTAGACCCCCAGGGTCCGCGCGTCCTTGGCGATGGCACGCCATATACCCTTTTTCTGATGGGTGCTGACCTGCAGAGAAATACACGTAGGAAAAGGTATCAGTCAGACCGTCCTGCCTGTTACACTCATGGCCCACCATAGCCCTTCACATCCCTTTACGCACAGACATGGCCCACCATACATGCAGCACGCTGCCCAGGGCCCTTCCACCAACCCCCCCACACGTGGCCTTGACACACACCACTCCATGCATTCATGCCCGATGCATCGTGCTCACAGTGTACTCAACTGTTGGTCTGGAGGCCCATACGGCATTCTATACTGGGGTAGGACCCCATCCACCAGTCTCTCCAACTCCGCCGCGGTGAAGGCAGGAGCCCTTTCCCCAGTGACACAAGCCATGGTCGGTTCCAGACAGAGGTCACAGCAGCACATGCAGTGTCAGTCCTCTCCTGTTGAAGGTCAGGTTGCAAGTGAGTGAGCAGATAGAAAATTTCGGTCACGTCCACAGCGATGCCTAATGTCACCGCCCGCGTACATCACCATTGGCCACTGTAACCCATGGGGCCCAATGGTAACCAATGAGGAGTTGCACGGCAGTTCTTGACCACCTCCCACAACAGCGCACGTCAGCGAAATTACCTCATTTCCACATGTCCCTCCATACTGGACAGGCGGATGCCATTTCAGAGGGGGGCAGGCCATGGCACCTAACTGCGTCACAGTACATATAAGCACTATTTGGACCTATCCAACAATATACTGTTGCAATCACAACATGCAATGAAGTGTAGTGTTTGGAAATATGGGATACTGACCAGCTGCTCATCGTTTTGCCCCATAGATTGCAACCGCTGTGGATGAATAGGAGATGGAGACATCCCCCCATGTACAGACCCCTGGTGGACTTGGCAACAATGGAGGACAGACACATTATCCTCACCTATAGACTGGACAGGGCCAAAATCACAGAGCTGTGTGCCCAATTGGAGCTTGACCTGATATTTGCTATCCATCACCCCACCAGGATCCCCCCACTTGTGCAAGCCCTATCTGTGCTCCATTTCCTGGCAACCGGTTCCTTCCAAGGGACAGTGGGCTTGGCAGCAGGAATATCACAGCGATTGTTTACTATAGTGCTGACCAGAGTGTTGTCTTCACTGATTAAACACATAAATCGTTTTCCCACAGGTGGAGGATTTGGCCACAGTGAAAGCTGATTTCTATGCAATGGGACACATCCCCAACATAATTGGGGCAATTGATGGTACACACATTGCTTTTATCCCACCCGCCCTGGAGAAATGAACAGGTGTTCAGAAATAGAAAGAGCTTTCACTCAATGAATGTGCTGATGGTGTGCCTGGCAGACCAGTACATCTCCCATGTCAGCATACCATATGTGATGGCTCAACTCCAGGGGCACCAGGTGTGGCTAATAGGTGAGCCCTGATTCCCACCCAGTGGATGTTGGTGTATGGGTATGATGTGGGCCCTAAGGGTTAGTGTGTGTCTAACAGGTGTCCCTCGATATTTGCAGGTGACTCTGGTTACCCCAACCTCTCATGGCTACTGACCCGTGTGAGGAATCCCAGGACAAGGGCAGAGGAACGTTACAATGAGGCACATGGGCGAACAAGAAGAATTATAGAGAGGACATTCAGCCTCCTGGAGGCTAGGTTTTGTTGCCTCCATCTGACAGGTGGTTCCCTATGCTACTCACCCAAGAAGGTCTGCCAGGTCATCGTGGCATGCTGTATGTTGCACAACCTTGCCTTACGTCGCCAGGTGCCTTTTCTGCAGGAGGAAGAGGCTGGAGATGGGTGTGTGGCAGCAGTGGACCCTGTGGACAGTGAAGATGAGGAGGTAGAGGATGAGGATGAGGACAACAGAAGTGCAATAATTGGCAATATTTCCAATGACACACAGGTAAGACAGTGTAACTTCATTTTTAATTGACAGTTTTGTGTTTGACATCGTCACTGGCATGCTGATTTTCCCACTTCTATGGCCACTCACTGTAGCCTTTGGCATCTCTATTTGCAGATATTTGTGCCCCACTATCGCTCCTGGTGTGTTGACTGCAGCCAACTGCAGGTCATTCCTATGCAACATTACTGTACAGTTGTATTGCAGTGTTTAAACCTTGTTAAACGAATACACAGGTAAATCATTTGACATACTCCATACTTGTATTTTTTAAAAGGGTGTTAATTTAAGTGCTAAGATGTACTGGGGGATGTGCAATGGGCTGAGGTGGAGGAAAGTCCAGGATAGAGTCCAGTCTATGTGGATCACAGGTGCATTGTCCAAGGGGGCACAGGAAGGGGAGCAATGGCAGTTTAAGGTGACAGGGTGGGACACAAGGGTGACATTCAGGAGAGTCTCATTTCCTGGCAGGGGTCTTGGCAATAGTCTCTGGCTTCTGCCTGGATCACAGGGAACGTTTGCGGGGTGGTTCTCCTTCTGCAGGGGAGGGTTGCTAGTGGCCTGTTGGTCCTGTGGCGGGGCCTCCTGTCCACTAGCGGCTGCGGAGGTGGAGGGCTGTTCATCGGTTTGGCTAGTGGTAGGGGCCCGTGGTGTGCCACTGCCTCCCTCATAGTGTTGGCCATATCTGCCAGCACCCCAGCAATGGTGACCAGGGTGGTGTTGATATCCTTCAAGTCCTCCCTGATCCCCTGGTACTGTCCAGCCTGCAGCTGCTGGTTCTCCTGCATCTTGTCCAGTATTTAGCCCATCGTCTCCTGGGAATGGTGGTATGCTCCCAAGATCTCGGTGAGTGCCTCCTGAAGAGTCGGTTCCCTGGGCCTGTCCTCCCACTGTTGCACAGCAGTCCTCCCAGTTTCCCTGTTGTCCTGTGCCTCTGTCCCCTGAACCGTGTGCCCATTGCCACTGACCTCAGGTCCCTGATCGTCCTGTGTTTGTGGGGTTGCCTGGGGTCCCTGTAGTGGTGGACACACTGCTGATTGATGTGTCCTGGGGACAGAGGTATGGGCCCGCTGGGTGGGTACTGTGCTGGTGTTTCCTGAGGGGGGAGGCTCTGGGGTGGTATGGGACTGTGCCTGGGGAACCGAATGTCCAGAGATTCCTGATTGGCTGGGTTGGTCATCCAGATCCAGGTGAGCAGAGCTGCTGTCATCACTGTGGGCCTCTTTTGGGGGGGACTGGATGTTGCTGGCACCTCCTCTCCGTGTGACGTTGGCTGGGGGACCTGTGGGGATATAAATGCAGTGTTATTGTTTCTGCATGTGTGATAACGCGTCCAGCCCTTATAAATTACCTGTACCTGGACACGTTGGAGGTCGGTGAATCTTTTAACCGAGTCGGGCTCTCCTCATCCTAGAATAGTCGGGTCACTCAGATCAATAATCAATAACTATTATAATCGACAATCAATACCCAATTAATAGATCAAAATAACACATCAGAAATCAATAACAGTTGGTATTTCGGCGCACCATGACCTTTCAGTCATGAATAACCACACCAGTTTATTGAAAGTTAGTGAGTTTATTTCCCTATATTAACAAAGCTAGCACGATGTATATAAGTCTCAAAAACCAAATGATATATGTATATGAACATTACTAGCTGTCCATAGCGGTGGAAGAAACGCAATCTACGCAAAATTTGAATAATGATACATTCAGTTATGGCAATGCAAATCACTAATATGAGTAACTGTATTTGACTAATTTCATACATTGGTCAGCATAACAAGATTTCAAATTTGCATGTTGCATCGAATGAATACCTCGACTAACCTCTAATTAGCATTGGCATGTGGGTCTTCATGCAAAACGAATTTAGCCAACACAAATTTGGAAAACTTCTAACTTGGGCCCTATCAAAATAGCAGTTGGTACCTAAAAGGAAGAACACAATGCATAATACATTTATCCTTTCATATTTACCAAATACAATCAGCATTCAAGAAAGTCTTCGTCCCTCAGGTACAGATTCGATCAGCATGGGGCAGATTTCAAAGGGGCAAAGTTAAGGGCAAGCTTCCTTGCAGCGGCAAGGAAAATGGGGCAAAGTTACTTCATGGGCAAGATGGGACAAATCAAAGTTAAAGTCTCTAGGGTGAGAATTCTTAAAGTCTCTTTCTCTCCGATAGAGAGAAGGGCATCAGGGTGTCGTCCAAAATGGAGTCTGGCATCTGGCTTCAAATTGGCATCAAGGAAAAATGGCTGACTTCTCTTTGTCCAGTGGGTTTAAGTAAGAAACATTCCAAATTCTGCAGGGCCTTCCATTGGAGGGTTCATAGGTTGGCTTCAAATTTGTCCAATGAAATTTGTCTTTTTACTAGCTCTCATTTATGCATACATTGTCCTTGGAGCCTTGGAACACAAGTTGTAACATGGTTTGCCAATTAATTTACTATCTGTACCTTCATTGTCCGCACCTGCAGACTGACCTTGTATCAAAGGGGATGAAACCGGCCTAGTACGAAACCTTGGAGATAAGTGTATTAGTCATCTCTGCTGGAAAAAATACAACTTCAAGCAAGAATATATGTTTCATTAGTTCAAGGAAAAGCCACGCAGTTAGAATTTGAGACCAGGCAACTAGGCCAAAGCCTCTACTAAATTTAAGCTAAGCAAAACAGTTTCAAATAAGAAATCATGGCCTACATTTGCAATTATGGCGGATTACTACATTTTCAATTCTTCATGATTAATAAAGCTCGTTTATAACGATGGCGAACTACCCCAAAGGGCACAATTTCCCTTGTACATTATTTTCTTTACTAAAATCACGCTACATTATACGCTTTTGATTACGTGATATGTATGAATATACGTTGGACCCTCTTTTCTGCGTCATCAATCCCTCCTCTGATGACTAATTATGTCATCACATCAAATCTACCCACAAATTTTATTCCATTAAAATTCTGTATAGTAATTTGGCACTTCAGTTAATTCCCTTTTTCTTTTAATCCCTTTAGATTTTTCTCTATATATTTCTACCATTTTTGCTTGTTCTTTCTCTTCTCTTCTCCTTTTGCGTCTTGTTTTCAATATTTTGATACCTTTCCATATTCCCCAAGAGCCTAATAAACAAATTAATATTATTAATATTCCCTTTATTATTTTTAGTAACAATCCGTTCCAAACGTTGCTGAGCCAATTTCCCACAGAAGCAAATCCTTTTCCAACTTTCTCCCAAACTCCTGGTTCTTTCAATTCCTTTAAATCTATACTTTCATTAGTTAAATTTGTAAGCATCGTTCTAATTTTTCCACTGCTGTCCGGTATATATGTACAACAGTGACGTGTACCAAGCATTTTGCAAACGCCGCCATCCTTTGCTAAAAGGATGTCTAAGACAAGCCGATTTTGAAGAGTCATAGCTCTTTCTGCAGCGAGTTCAGCATCCATCAGGATTATAGCTCCTGAAAATTTTGTCAGCATGTTATCCACAATAGTAGACAACTTTCGTATTTTGATTGAATTCAATATGACTCCCACTGAAGGAATCAATGCTCCTAATATATCTCCTACCACACCAGAAGCTGTCTCTCTCTTCTGAACATGATGTGATTCAGACAGCTTTGGAAATTTCGTTAAGTCATCCAGTTGGTAAATCTTTGGGAACACTATTCCCAAATAACATCTCCCATACCATCCTTTAGGAAGACGATAAAAGGCGTTAAGTCCACAAATATAATATATTCCAGGAATAACTGGGTCTTGTCCATTCAGCATGAACGTCCACTTAGGTTGAAACAAAAACGTATGTTTGCATTCACTCGTTCCCACAAAAAAGGTGTCATAGTATGATTTATGTCTATGTATACAAAATCTCCCTACGTGCAATGTATCTAAAGCTATTTTCCCTTGTGTCTTTATTGCGGCAAAAGCATAGTTATCTACAGATGTCCTTTTGTGTAATTCCCTTTCTAATTCCTCCTTCATTTCTTTACTCCTATCGTCAGTGCGGTCTAAGAAGTTTACCTCCACTGGTGAAAGCAAGCATGTAAGGTTCTCTCAATGCGCGTGAGCTGTGTGAAAAGGTGACAACGGCTCAAAGAATTCCCTCATTAATTTGAAATAAAAATCTCTAGCTATTTTACTCAGGTACTCAATTATGGGTTATATGCAAATGTAACATCATAATTAGAGTAAAAATAATGAATGTACTGTTGACCATAAAATCTGGATGTTATTATACTACATGTAATTTCGTAAGTAAGAGGCATGCTATGATACGTCACCCCTTCCACTACTGAGGTAGGTATTTGTGTGCACACGTAACAATCTTTCGCATCCATTGTCTCAACATACTCACTCAACAAACGATAGAAAACGTTAGACGAAAGTTCATTTTCATCATGCAAATGTCTCTCATCTTGCTCGAGTCTCTTCAAAGCTGTTAGTTCAGTAATAATAGTAGGTTTAGAAGTAGAAGCATCATTCGTCTCACTTTCGTTCTTTCCATGCATTCCAAGAACTATTGCTACAATTATTAGTACGCATGCGGTTATTAGACCTATACACATGTATTTACAACACTTCATTTTACGTCCCTGTGTAGTGTAGCCTGTCATGATCTGTATAGAATCAGAAAGTTGAAGACACCTTATCAAAGCGGGTTTGCAAATATTTACAAAGCTGAACGAGTTCAATGTTCACACAGTTTTCTTTAGCAGCTTAGTCTCTTATCGGTTAGCAGCGTTGTCTCAAAATCGGTTTAAAGTCAATCAAGTTAGCAATGTCTTAGCCGGTTGAAAGGTCAATCAGGTTATCAATGTCTCTATTCGATAAAGTTCATGGAGTTTTACTCCTCAAGTACCAAAGTGAAGCTCTGCCTCTTCGTTCTCGAGACTGAGGGATACGAATTCATCTGACCAATCGTTAGTGGCTAAGTATGCCCACTCCGGACCAGAATATCTTTTGCTCGGTATTCTTTTTCTTTTCAATTTTGCATCTCTCTTTGACTCTCTCTGCTGGTACTTTCTTCCTTGGCCAAGTCCTTTTCTTCACTTGGTGCTGTTATTGCGACAGACACTTCTTTTCTTTTCTCTTTCACCTTTGGCCCTTCACTTTAGTTTAATGCTTCTCTGATCCTTAATTTCACTGGCGATATGCTTTGTCTCCGTTTCGCACTGTTTCCACTTGATGGACCTGCAATCTCTTCTGAAGGAATTTGAACCGCTTCGCTCTGTCCTGCCTTGTCTTCTCTCTCTGGGAAGTCAATCAGGTCTTCCTTTTCTTTTCCTGTATCATCTGCTTCTTGGAAAGCCCTCCTCTGATCAGACTCTCCTGCTCCTTCACTTGTCTCGAGCTCTTTGTCACTGTTACCCGCTTCAGGCTCTTTGTTACCTTCAGGACCTTCGTCACTTTCTGAGGCTCCTCCTTGGTCTTCCCCAAATGAATCGGTTGCTTCGTCCTCAGAAAATATTTCTCCTTCCTCTATTTCTACCTGTTCGCTTCTGGTTCCTCTTCGCTCTGTCTCGGCGCCTGGCACTTTGTTATCAGACACAGGTGACTTCAGCGCTTCGACTTCCTCTTCTGTGGGACAAGTCACCCTCTTTGTGTGACTGGCGTGAATCCAGTTGGGAACTCCCGCACACTTCACAGCGGTGGTAGTTGTCAGAATCACTTGGAAAGGTCCTTTCCAACGGGGTTCCAGACACGACTTCCTCATGTGCTTCTTTATCACGACCCAGTCACCTGCTTTCAGGGCGTGTCCTGGACCTTGGATCGGTGGCAAGGTGGTTGCCTCCACCTGGTGAGAGAAAGAGCGGACCACATCAGCTAGACCTATGCAGTAGTCTAACACCATATCATCTGTAATATTCAAAAGAGCATTTGCAGGAACTGCTGGAAGTCTCATGGCTCTGCCCATGAGAATCTCGTTTGGGGACAGTCCAGTCTTTCTGTCAGGGGTGTTTCTCATTGACATTAGCACCAAGGGCAATGCGTCAGGCCATTTCAAGTTTGTTGATGCACATATTTTCGCCATCCTTGATTTCAATGTGCCATTCAATTGCTCCACTAGACCTGATGCTTCAGGGCGGTAGCTACAATGCAACTTTTGCTCAATGTTCAGCGCTGCACAAAGTAATTTTATTACTTCATTATTAAAGTGACTTCCCCTATCTGATTCTAAGGAGATCGGAAATCCGAAATGTGGTATTAGCTCTCTCAAGAGTAGTTTTGCAACTGTGAGGCTGTCATTTCTGCGTGTAGGTTATGCTTCAATCCAGTGACTAAAAATGCACACAACCACCAACACATACTTCAAGCCTCCATGCACAGGCATCTCAATAAAGTCCATTTGCATCCTGCTGAAGGGACCCCCTGCTCTTCCAATGTGGCTCAAATTTACTACAGTTCCCTTCCCTGCATTCATCTGTTGGCAAATGACGCAACAATGGCAAACTGCTTCAGCGACTTGACGGAATTTGGGGTTAAACCAATCAGTTTTAAATAGTCTAATCATGGCATCCCTCCCAAGATGAGCTTGTCCATGATAGAATCTGGCTAACTGTGTCAAAAGACTGTTTGGCAGAACAAATTTCCCTTCACTTGAAACCCATAATTCGTCTAGTCTCTTTACACATTGTAATTTGGTCCATGAGAGTTTCTCATCCTCACTGACATCATTCTGTAAGGATTTCAATTTGTCCATTGTATCTACAACTTTTAGAGCAAAGATTTCGCTTGGTTCAAGTTCTGGCTCATTTATCAAATTCCATTCATCCCTGAGCAATATACAGTTCAATGCGCAAAACCTTGCGACTTGATCCGCATATCCATTTCCCAGAGAAACATAGTCTTGTCCCTTTGAGTGTGCACTGCATTTTACCACTGCTACTTCTCCTGGTAATTGGATGGCATGTAACAATTCTCTTATTCTTTCACCATTTTTCACTGGCGATCCTGAAGAGGTCATGAAGCCTCTCTGTGACCACAATTGTCCAAAGTCATGCACTATTCCGAATCCGTACTGGCTGTCAGTGTAAATGGTAACTTTCATTAATGCGGAAAGTTGGCAGGCTCTAGTAAGGGCTACCAATTCCGCTACTTGTGCAGAGTAAACTCCTTGAAGCCAAGATGCTTCCAGAATACCTGCTACCGTACATACAGCGTATCCTGCCTTCAATATTCCCAGTGCATCTCTTAAACATGAACCATCAACAAAAATAACTTGATTGTTTTCTTCCAATCAGGTATCTTTGATATCAGGTCTTGGTTTGGTGCAAAATTCAGTCACCTGAAGACAGTCGTGCTCGATGTCTTCAGCGTTCTCAATTTCGACATTTTCACTGGGAAACAAGGTTGCTGGATTCAACGTAGTGCACCGTTTCAGCTGCACGTTAGGTGATCCCAGAATTATTGTTTAATACCTTGTGAGTCTAGCACCAGTCATGTGCTGTGTTCGGGAACGTGTCAAAAGTATCTCGACTGAGTGAGGGACCGTGACTGTTAAAGGGTGTCCCATCACTATTCCTTCACTCTGAGTGAGGCCGATACCAACTGCGGCCACGGCACGCAAGCACCCTGGCAGTGCTGCTGCGGCCGGATCCAAAGTAGCTGAAAAATATGCTACTGGTCTGTTTACACCACCATGGGCTTGGGTCAAGACAGACAAGGAACATGCATCACGTTCATGACAAAACAATGTGAAAGGCTTTGTGTAATCAGGCATACCTAAAGCTGGAGCCCTGCACATGCATTCTTTCAATTCAATAAAAGCATCCATCTCATCTCCTTTCAGCTCTATTTCATCCAGCGCATCCTTCTGGGTCAGTTTCAGTAAAGGTTTTGCTAGGGTTGAGAAATTGGGAAACCATTGGTGACAATAGCTCACCATTCCCAAAAACTTCCTCACCTCCCTCCTCGTCTTTGGGGGACTCATTTGAAGTACACTTGTTATTCTTTCTTTCATAATTCTTTGCGACCCTTTCTCTATTTGGTGACCCAAATATTTCACTTTCTTCTGGCAGAACTGTAATTTTGAAGGGGACACCTTGTGTCCATTCCCTTCCAAATGGTTCAATAGGGCAATGGTGTCAGCTGTACAGTCACTTTCTGTCTTGGATGCGATCAGCAAATCGTCAATGTACTGCACTAAGGTTGACTCGAATGGTAACTCTAATGATTCCAAATCTTTCTTTAGAATCTGATTGAAAATTGATGGTGACTCCGAAAACCCTTGAGGAATTCGACACCAACTATAGACTCTGTCTAAGAATTTGAAACAAAAGAGAAATTGGCTGTCCTCATGAAGGGGCACAGAAAAGAATGCTTGCGACAAGTCGATAACTGAGAGCCACTCAGCATCACAGGGGACTTGAAACATTATCACAGCTGGATTCGGTACTACGGGACAACATTTGATTATTATGTCATTTATTTTCCTCAAATCCTGAACAATTCGGACCTTTCCACTCGGTTTTATTAGTCCCATGATTGGTGAATTACATGGACTGCTTAACACTTCTTTCAGTGCTCCCTGCTTTACAAACTCATCAATGAGTTGGGCGACTTTCATGAGGGTGTCTTGTGCCATATGGTACTGTGGGGTCTGGGGAAAGGTTACATTGGGTTTTACCGTCACTTTCACTGGTTCCACTCCTTTGACCAATCCTACTTCTTTCCCTGTCATATCCCACACTTCCTTTCCGACTGTTTCCTGTAACTCAGCAGGAATATCTGCTTCAGTGAGCATTGGATAGAGAGTAATCAGAGGATACTCCTCATCAACAGTTTCCACGTCGTCCCCTCCTACACTGTCCTCTTCTTCCCCATCACTGTTTGTCTGAATTTTAATTCCATCATTTGAACACATAATCGAACATCCCAATTTGCACAATAGTTCTCTCCCTAATAGTGATATCGGACTTGAATCACACACCACAAATTTATGTGACCCTTGATAGTTACCAATTCTGACTTGAACTGGATCTGTGATTGGGTTCGTCAGGTACCTGTTTGCTACTCCCACTACTTGAACTGTTCTCCCTGAAAGTGGCAAATTTAGTACTTCAATGCTCCTGACAGTGGTACGTGTAGCTCCTGTGTCAACCAAGAATGAAACGCGATGACCCATAACTCTTCCCTCCACATACGGACCCTTTTGATCAACTTCCAAAGATGCTGCAAGCATACAATTTCCTTCCTCATCTGAACTTTCACTCTCCCATACATCGTTTATTCCATTCTCGCTGTGTAATGGGAATTGGTGTACTGTGTCATTTTGACTCATTCCCTGACCCGTGACCTGTTGAGGAAGCATTGCTTGCTGCTGATTCATTGGTGCTAAGGGTATTTGCATTTGCTGATTAGGTACCATAGGAAACTGCTGTTGCATTGGCTGCAATTGTACCATTTGCACACGGGGCATTTGCACCTGTTGCGATTGCATGGGTTGTAAATCCTGCATCTGGTTTATATTGTTTTGGAAATTTGGATTCGGACCTCTCAGTTTCGGTCCTCTCATAGTCTGGAATGCATTGACATCATTGTTTTGCTGACCTACACCTTCCTGCACCATCATTGGGCACTCCCGTTTCCAATGCCCGACGATTCCGCACGTGTGACATGGCATCACCTTCTTCATTGCCTGTATACCATTTGGAATCATAACGGTATTCAAATCAGGACCATTATTCACAAAACCTCCTCGGCCTCTGCCTCTCATCTGCGGCTGAAACATAGCATTTCCCTGCTGCTGCTGCGGCATCTGTTGTTGAAACCCTTGCAAACCTTGCAAACCTGTCTGAGCTGCTCTAAGCTGCATCACCATCACCTTTTCTTTCAACCTTTTCTGCTTTGTCTCAATCTCATCACTGCAGTATTTTGCGTAGTTCAATACTTCATCGATGGATTTTGAATGCGTTTTAATCATTTGGCTGATTTCGGGTCTCAACCCTTCCACAAACCTGAACACAAAATGGAGCATGTCCTTTGCCTCAATCGTCTCCGTGCCACTATAATTCTTAAACGCTTTCAACAATCTCTCATAGTATGCATGTATAGATTCTTTAACCTCTTGGGCTGTTCCGTCAATCCTCTGCCAATCCACATTTTTCGACGCAACCTTGGTTTTCAAGTGCTCGATCACCTTGTGGTACAAACTCATTACCGTAGGTGATGGCGCACCTGTGTCCCTATCTCTCTCTGGTTCACTCGTCGGCCAACCTACAGCCCTTTTACAATCTTCCCACAAATCTGCCGGAACCACAATTTCAAATAAAGTATTCAGGTCTTCCCAGAGACATTTCGCGAGTTTCACAAATCTGTCTGTTTGTTGATACCACTCAATCGGCTTCTCTCTCAATTTGGGAAAGTCATCCGTAAAGGATTGAATATCGCACCTGTGCCATGGTACATGTACAAGTTTTCCCCCTGCTGTCTCTCTCATTGGTAACATAGTTATCAGATCGTCATTCTGTTGTGCTTTCTCATTCCGCTCTGGGGTATTTTCTTTCTTCTTGTCCTTTTTCTTAACCCACCTACTTTCCCACTTGTCTAAACATCTCCAGACCTGTGTACTCTGCAGTATCTCTTTAAGGTGTGTTTTCATCCCTGCGGATCTCATGTGTTCAAAATCTTTTGTCTCAAAGTCTAACCTGTAACTTCTGCTCAGGTGTTTAGTCTTACTTATAGCGATCTTGTTTCTGTCTGCAATTTCTTGTAACTTCTTATGTATGCTGCTTACTTCTCTTGTAATCCTAGGGCACATGTATCTTAGTTCTTCCTCTGTGTATGATTCTAATCTGTTCAAACCCATTGTTCCCTCTACCAGTTCATCTGCCTCCACACCCAACCTTATTTTATTCAGGTATTCTTCTCCCTTCCCGCTGGATGTACTCTGTGGGGAGTTCAGGCTGTTGAACCATTGTGTTAACTGTTGCGCGTTCAGTCCCATCAGTGTAGCAGTTACATCAACTGCTACTGATGGTTTCTGTAATGTTTCAGTCTCCGAGGTTAAAGGTACTAATAGTGGTGGATGTGACCTTACCACGGTCAACGGAGCACAAATTGGAATTGGACTGAATTCCGACAAGGACCCAGATCCATTTGGCAGTGCCGCTATCGGAGTTGTTTCTGGAGTGGTCTCCATGCATCTTCTCCCTGTCCCACTCTGTGTCATTACTACCCCTTGTTCGCATACGTTTGGGTCTCCTTGTATGTACAGTGGTACTGGTGGACCTTCAGTAATAGGCAGAGATATCGCGTCTGGATTCTGTCTGTTCCTCGAATTCTGTGGCATGTTAATCCCCACATTATGGTTCATCATTGCTGGCATACCTAACTGGCTCTCTGTTACTCGAGTATACTTCGGCCCTTCTTGTGCCTGCTTTTGAGGCATCAAAAACTGTGTTGATTCGGCTTGAATCAATGTCGGTCTCTGATAGTTTTGTCCTCCCTGCGCCATTGAATCAGAAGTCATTCCCATGTTATGCTCATCACAGCAGTGCCTTTGAATCTGTGGCTGATAATTATCAGCAGGTTTCAATTTTGGCACGTCTGGGTATATTCTCTGAATCTGTGGTATTTGTGGTGAGAAAGGCATGTCGGAGCTGCTCGGCCTCTGAGATATTCTCAAATTTGGTGTTACATTACCCTGTATTGGTTCTGGAGGGGCAGTACTAATGCTTGCGCCTTTTTCGCTTTCCACATATGGTGGCGGGCGATCATTCAGCAATTGTATAATGAACTCCTCATTGTCTGACTCGTCTCCCCTTTTCGAGTTTCTATTGTTCTCTCTATCTCTGGACTGACTCCTGGTTGTCTTATAGGTGGCTTTCCTTCCTTCCGTCTCCGCTACATCGGTAATTGCTGGAAACAATTTAATCCCCTGCAATACGTCTGATCTCCAAACCTTTTGTGTGCTGTCCCATCTAGCATCCGCTAGTGTCTTTTCTACTTTTCTTATTCTGGTCTCGAACTTCTTTTGTTGTTGGTTTCTAGCTATTAGCTCCCAAATTGCTAGTGCCTCAAACTGTGCTGGTCTTGGAGGTACTTTCATGTCGTATAGCGCAAATCTCAGATTTTCTAAAACCCTTAGATTAAACTACCCGTGGATGGGGAACGTTACACTTCCATGCTTCTCTGTTAATTTGCACCATTGTTTTAACCAAAGACATGGTGCTACACCCTTTTCTTCAATGACAATGTAAGCTGGTGTACCCTCAGGCGGTGTTTCTTCTCCTACATTTGCTTTAATATAAACATCTCCCCTCATGGCACTCTTAAATGCTTTGAAAAATTTCATCTTTCCTTTTTTTGTTTTTCTAAAATATGTAATCAATAAGTGACTTTAATTCCCGGAATACTCTTCGCTTGCCTTTCTCCTACCAATTGCGCTTCATGGACTGTGTCCAATCCGTGCGCGACCCTTCTCATCAACCAACCTATCCCAGCGCGGCTCCTAGTGACGTCACACTCACACACTGCGGCTGACAATGTCCCGCGGCTTGTCCTCTTTCATTCGACTTCACTCACAAACTAATTTCTGCAATATATCGCGAGCACTAACCAAAAGAATAAAACAGATCTGTCGGTTTACTACAGGAAAAGGTAATACAATCGCTTCAGAAACCTTATGGATTTTTCACTAGCCTCGGCAGTTATTCCATCTTTCTCGGTTTCCCGCTTTCGCAAGCAAAATTTGACCCGCAAACTTTACTCTCAACTGATCAATGAACTATTCTAGTGCACTTTAGAATTTGTCAAATCTCAAAGTCGAAATTTTCTTTAATTCCTCAAAATTCATACCGACTTGTTGACCACGCCCGATCAACCTATTAAACCGACCAGATCACAACATCAAACAAGTGTCTCATACACTTTTCAACATACTCCAGAGTCTCTTGACCTCGCAGGGCCCGTCTCAACATCAACAACCACGTGGACAATTTTCTGCACAAAGCGCTACACACACGTGAAGTTCGACGACTTCCCTACTCTCACACTTTTGGAGTAACACTCCTCTAATATCTTTTACCCCCAAAAATCCTCACAAACTTCTCAATTAATCTGCGGCAATAAGCTGTGCAAGCGCTAAACCCTAACTTCACTCATACCGTCACTAGAAACGCCGAAACCATTCTCACACCTCCATGTCCTTCATTCGCAAGCTCCGAGATCCCGGGAAAGTCATTGGGGACTTAGGGCATCATCATCCCTTCAACTTGTTTCATAAAAGAAAATTCTAACTTAACTCCGTCTATTGCTCGGATGGGGTCCCAAAGGGCTAAACCATCAATCTCTGCTACCATCTACTGATAACGCGTCCAGCCCTTATAAATTACCTGTACCTGGACACGTTGGAGGTCGGTGAATCTTTTAACCGAGTCGGGCTCTCCTCATCCTAGAATAGTCGGGTCACTCAGATCAATAATCAATAACTATTATAATCGACAATCAATACCCAATAAATAGCTCAAAATAACACATCAGAAATCAATAACAGTTGGTATTTCGGCACACCATGACCTTTCAGTCATGAATAACCACACCAGTTTATTGAAAGTTAGTGAGTTTATTTCCCTATATTAACAAAGCTAGCACGATGTATATAAGTCTAAAAAAACAAATGATATATGTATATGAACATTACTAGCTGTCCATAGCGGTGGAAGAAACGCAATCTACGCAAAATTTGAATAATGATACATTCAGTTATGGCAATGCAAATCACTAATATGAGTAACTGTATTTGACTAATTTCATACATTGGTCAGCATAACAAGATTTCAAATTTGCATGTTGCATCGAATGAATACCTCGACTAACCTCTAATTAGCATTGGCATGTGGGGCTTCATGCAAAACGAATTTAGTCAACACAAATTTGGAAAACTTCTAGCTTGGGCCCTATCAAAATAGCAGTTGGTACCTAAAAGGAAGAACACAATGCATAATACATTTATCCTTTCATATTTACCAAATACAATCAGCATTCAAGAAAGTCTTCGTCCCTCAGGTACCGATTCGATCAGCATGGGGCAGATTTCAAAGGGGCAAAGTTAAGGGCAAGCTTCCTTGCAGCGGCAAGGAAAATGGGGCAAAGTTACTTCATGGGCAAGACGGAACAAATCAAAGTTAAAGTCTCTAGGGTGAGAATTCTTAAAGTCTCTTTCTCTCCGATAGAGAGAAGGGCATCAGGGTGTCATCCAAAATGGAGTCTGTCATCTGGCTTCAAATTGGCATCAAGGAAAAATGGCTGACTTCTCTTTGTCCAGTGGGTTTAAGTAAGAAACATTCCAAATTCTGCAGGGTCTTCCATAGAAGGGTTCATAGGTTGGCTTCAAATTTGTCCAATGAAAATTTTCTTTTTACTAGCTCTCATTTATGCATACATTGTCCTTGGAGCCTTGGAACACAAGCTGTAACATGGTTTGCCATTTATTTTACTATCTGTACCTTCATTGTCCGCACCTCCAGACTGACCTTGTATCAAAGGGGATGAACCCGGCCTAGTACGAAACCTTGGAGATAAGTGTATTAGTCATCTCTGCTGGAAAAAAAACTACTTCAAGCAAGAATATATGTTTCATTAGTTCCAGGAAAAGCCACGCAGTTAGAATTTGAGACCAGGCAACTAGGCCAAAGCCTCTACTAAATTTAAGCTAAGCAAAACAGTTTCAAATAAGAAATCATGGCCTACATTTGCAATTATGACGGATTACTACATTTTCAATTCTTCATGATTAATAAAGCTCGTTTATAACGATGGCGAACTACCCTGAGGGCACAATTTCCCTTGTACATTATTTTCTTTACTAAAATCAGGCTACATTATACGCTTTTGATTACGTGATATGTATGAATATACGTTGGACCCTCTTTTCTGCGTCATCATGTGTCATCTTGCGCATGGGCGTGTTGCCCTCTTTGGTTTTTATTGCCCTGGCAGCTTTGCCTTGTGTGAGTTGTTATTTGGTGGGCTAGCTGTTTCCCTCTAGTGTGCATGCTTTAGCGATAGGTGTCCATGCAGGTCCATGCATTGGTATTGCATGCAGAGCTTGGTATTGGGAAGGGTGGGTCGTGATGGGGGGTGTGTGGGAGGTGGTAAAGTGATGCGAGTGAGGGTGAGGGTGGGGCTATGTGATGGTATACAGGTAGGGCGGAAGAAAGTAGTAAAGAGTTAACTTACCAGAGTCCAGTCCTCCTCCTACTCCTGACAGGCCCTCAGGATGGATGATTGCCAAGACTTGCTCCTCCCATGTTGTTAGTTGAGGGGGAGGTGGTGGGGGTCCACCGCCAGTCCTCTGTACAGCTAGTTGGTGTCTTGCTGCCACGGAACGCACCTTTCCCCATAGGTCATTCCATCTCTTCCTGATGCCATCCCTTATTCTTGGGTGCTGTCCCACGGCGTTGACCCTGTCCATGATTCTCTGCCATAGCTCCATCTTCCTAGCAATGGATGTCTGCTGCACCTGTGATCCGAATAGCTGTGGCTTAACCCGGATGATTTCCTCCACCATGACCCTTAGTTCCTCCTCTGAGAACCTGGGGTGTCGTTGTGGCGCCATGTGTGTAGTGTGAGTGGTGTGGGTGAGGGTGTGTAGGGTGATGTGTTGGGGTGTGTGATGCAGGGTGCGTGGATGGTGTATAGGTGATGGTAGTGTGTGGCTGTGGTCTTACTATCTCTCTTGTGGCACTTGTTTGTAGTCATAAAGGGTTGTGGGTATTGTGGGTGGGTGTTTTATAGTGGTGTGGGTGTGGTGTGTGAATGTGTGTCAGGTGTGTGTAGTTTGAATTGTCCAATGTAGTGTTGTTTTGTATGTGTGTGTGTATTTTGAGCGCCGCGATATGTAGCGCCAATGGTTTACCACCACTGAATGTCTGCGGTGGTGATTCGTGGGTCATAATGTTGTGGGCGTAGTTCTGTCGGCGTAATGGTGTGGGTTTGGATACCGCCAGTTTATCACCCACCTTTGGGCTGGCGGACTTGTGTGTGTGGCTGTATAATAACGGATTGTGTTTCATAATATGGGTAGCGGTAATCTGCCACGGCAGCGGTATGTTGGCGGCAGTCAGCATGGCGGTAAGCAGTACTTACCGCCAATGTCATCATGAGGGCCCAAACACTGTTGGATATTAGGCTATGCCAAGTAGTTGTTTACATGAGAGTGGTACAGCGGCAAGATAGTGGCCATAATGCCTTGGACCTCACTCTTTCTTCACTGGGATTCAAGGCCTCCTCTAGTGCAACAAACTTTTTGATAAGAGGCTTGTCCCCTCAAGTAATCGTTGAAGGCTGAGGTGAAATGTTGTTGCCGCAACAGGGTCCATCCAAAAGCAGATTTATGAGGATCTTGTTATGGCCCTGGAAGTGGTCCTATCATTGGGGGGGAATGTTGCATGAGGTGACCTTGATATAACCTACAACTCTATGTTTCGCACATTTAAAGATCTCTTTATGGTGGAATCTAGATCCTTCCCTAGAAAGGCTAAAGTGGCTCCATGGTACACCAAAACTTGTAGGGATGCCCCCAAAATACTTTCAGATGCCATTAGGAGTGGTAAGAGGGATTCAGTTTAGGAAGCAAGGGCCTCTTTAAAGCCTCACTAGACAGGGCTAAACGTGAGTATGAGGTGGAGAAACGGGAAGTCCTGCTGAATGCCATAAAAATGAAAGATAATTGGCTGTTTTGGCACACTTAGGGCGAAAGGTCTCTCTGAACTCTAACATCAGCAGCAGCATGGGTTAACCTTTATTCTGGGCTGTACTATGGGAAGGTTATGGATAAGGCAAGAACCTGCTCTGGTAGTACTGACGGCCTTATTCTTGTGACAGTGGAGTCGCATAGTGTGGTGAATGAGCTACACAGAGAGTCTCTGCCAGAATTAACCGTGTGCAAATCTCCCCTAATTACTGTAAGGGAGATTACCAAAACCATAGACTGGATCGCTCCAGGAAAAGTGCTGGGGTAGGTAAAGGTGTCTGGGGACCTGTTTAAGGCAGACAAGGCAATTTGGGTTGCATACTTTGCTAACTACTTTAATTACATTCTGGAAGGTTTACCCACTCCTCTCACCTGGGCCGAGATTGTACCAATTTACAAGAAAGGCTCACGATCCCTGCCATCTAATTATCTGCCAATCAGCCTTATTGACAGTTTGCAAAAGCTTTTCTGCCCCATACTGTTGGATAGGTTGTGTGAGTGGGTTGAGGGTGAAGGTCTATTAAGCCCCCTACAAGGAGGGTTTAGGCCAGGAACCACTACCATCGACCAAGTGTTTCGACTACAGTTTATTTACTGGAAGATGCCGGTCTGGGAAAATGTCGGCTTTATGTAGTCTTTGTTGACCTCCGCACTGCCTTCAACCTTGTGCCAAGGGAGGCCCTGTGGAAGGTTTTGACTGAACAGGGTGCCCCAAGGTATCTAGCTGATGTCATCAGAAGGCTGCACAGAACAAATTAAGCACAAGTCAGATATGGTAAACATGGGGAGATGACAACATCAATACCAGTCATGAGGGGGTAAGACAAGGCTGTGTTCTTGCCCTAACCCTGTTCCTATTATATATTAATGCTCTTGTAGCCCAATTAGGGAAGTGCAGTGATGACGCCCCGAGCCTAGCAGGTATGAAGATCCCAGCCATCCTGTTCACCGACGACACCTTATTGGTATCCAAATTCCTTATAGGTTTTCTAAACCTCCTGCATCAGTTTGGCGTGTTCTGTGAGCAGAGAGGGCTTGAGATTAACCTACAAAAAAACAAGTACATGGTTTTTAATCACAGCCATTCGACCCACCCAAATCCGTCCCTGTACAGTACTCCTCTTGAGAGTGTCCGCACCTTTGAATACCTGGGCTTCACTCTGACAGAGAATTTTGGCTGGTCCGCTCAGATCCACAAGAGCAAATTGAAGATTGAACATTATGCAGGGGTGATCTGAGAGCTTTCAACCCGTATCTCCAGCCATCCAAATTTTTAATCTGCCAGCTTTAAGTGGGTTTCTGTATGGGGAGAACTGTGACACGAGAAGGTCACAGCACTAGAGGTGGGTGAGAACCAATTTATGCGATCTTTGACAAACCTATCTACCTGTACCCCACTCCTGCCATTACGGCTGGACTTAGGCCAAAGGTCCTTTCCCCAAAATGCAGCCCTCAGACCTTAGCTATATTGGAATACGGCTATGGGCCTCAGTGGACCTAGTTACATATCGGGCGGAGTTGGAGGAGCTTCTTCGGCAGACTGGGGCCTTGAGGATCCCCTGTTTAGGACATATTTGGACCTGCCTGATAAAGATGGGGGTGTGAACACCTATGGACTAACCTGGGAGCTATGAGCAGCATGTCAAAGATGTACTGGGAGTATAGAGGTGGAGAACAGATTAGGAACAGGAGTTCTGGTACTTTGACACTAGCCTTCTTGGAATTCAGAGACAACTTCTGCAAATATGTGGACTCCATAGAACCCCCATTGGCAAAAACCTTGTACTACAAATTTCGCCTCTGGATCCTACCACTGCGCACTTTCACTGCTAACTGGAGGCCTCATGGCAGTGATCCAAACCTGACCTGCCCCTTTTGTCCCCAGGTGAAAGAATGCATTATCTACATATTATTTTTCTGTCAGCGCTATCCAAACAATAGAAAGAAGTGAATACTTTCTCTTTGTCGAAGTATGGGGATTAGGGACATTAGGGTTGTTTCTAGAAGCCTAAGATCTAACACAACACCCTTGATCATGCTTGCTCTGTCTTGCTTTTTAATGGGTGTATGAAGACTCAGACAGGGCAGCGTTGAGCCTTGTGAACTGCACTGCACGACCTACTGTTGTTGGTAACGTGATAAGTGTAGAATTTTAGCCCTACCTTCTAATTTATTGGCCCCTCCTAATGATGTGCTTCTGGAACCCAGAAGTACAAGCCAATGGCTGCATTGCACTGAGAAATGTTATGGCTAGTAATGTTTTTTGACTAGTTTGTTACATATCGAATGTTTATCAATGATTTTTAACATGGTTTTAAGGATTTTACCAATTTGTATTGTTTTAAAGTTTCATGTGGATTACATCTATGTGTACTTTAATGGCAGCATTTGCCAAATAAAGCATAAAACTAATAAGAGTGACAGGGAATTGTGAACTGACCCTAGTTATTTTGCCGAAATTGAAATTCCGCTCAAGCCTACCCATGATATGTAAGTACCATGTAGTCATTTTTGAGGGTTAGTAGTGGGGCGAGCGTGTGACATATAATCATTGTCAAAAACAAAATACAGAGCATAAAAAAAGGCATACACCAATAACTAAATAATATCAACCAAGCTGTGGGACCACAGCCCATCAGAACCTCTAAGCAACAGACAGTACACACTAGATGTACAGTTCCCAAGTAGAGGATCCTGCAAGAAAGGTGCGTTATAGAGTTTATACTAGACCGTAATGTTTACTTGACTCTTCAGGGCGCTAGGCACAGAGTGAAATGCAGAGGTCAAGTGATTGAAAAGGAATCGTTTATGCATGGCAGTGCAAACCGAAAAATTATTTCACCACTCAGGCATGGAGAAAATGACCTTTTTGTAAACACATCATATGAACAGCAGCCTGCACTGACCCCATCAGCTGCCTTTCATCACCTGCTGGTGGTACGAACACCCAGCGCGCGCCCTACAGAGTGCTCCTACCTTGAGAAAGGCGCGGGCGCAGAAGGTGATTGCCTGCTTTTATCGGCATTGTTCATTTTGATTCCTCAGCAGTCTTATGCCGCCAGAAAATCCTCCTGACATGCAGAAGTCAATTCCCCAGCACTGGGTGGTGGGAGGCGGGGGTGGGAGGGGTGGGGGCTTGCTGTTATTATATTCTACAGTGTGTTTGGAGCGTGAGTGATTGATAGCAATGTTGTGTTGAATACTGCTCACGCAAGTCCTGTTTACTATGGAAATTACTCTGTTCCCTCACTCCTGCCCCCCCCTAGCTCAGTCTCCACCCCTCCTCCATCCTATACGCACATGTTCAGAATGATGCCCCAAGCAACAGAAGAGCTGCAGTCCTACAAAAATACCTCACGCAGCACAGAATGTGCAGCCATTTAACAATACACCTCACCACGGAAGGCCTGCAGTCCTGTAAGAATGTGCCTGAGGCCCCACAACAACTCAGGACGTGCAATCCTATAATAATTCCCTTCGCCTTGCACGACATGCAGTCCCACAACTGTGCTCCTCACAGGGCGCGCAGTCCCATCAAAATAGCACCCAAATGCTCTGCAGTCCTGTATCAGTCCTCCTCAGGGGGCCTGTGGACCTATAACATACCCTTTAGATGGCTTGCCTGAAGTCAAGGAGTACGATCCTATAGGATATACTGCCCACATGGCTTGCAGTTACTAAGACAATGTTAAAAACAGGGTCTAGACTTTTATAACAGTGTCCCCCACAAAGTTTGGAAACAGTGCTATAACAATCATGCTCACAGGACTGCAGTGCTATAACAATGTCCCAGGTCCTTCACATTGTCTGCAGCCTTACACTTATGGCCGCCAGACAGCCTGGAATGCTATAACAATGCCGTTCACGTACCCTTCAAGTGCCTGTATCCCTTTAGCAATGCCACTCAGTGCCATTTGGCTTTATAACAAGCGTGTGCAAATGGCCTGTGGTCTTGTTACAATGTCCCTCACAGAATATTGCATCTTCGACTTACATAAAGGGCTATCACAGGATCTGTAGTCCTGCGTCAATACTCCTCCCAGGACAGGTCCTGCCCTCCTATACTTATGGCCCCGCACAGCCTGGTAACCTTTAAAAATGCCCCTCACAGGGCCCACGGTCCTATAACAATGCCACTTCGAGTCCCTGTATTCCTATATCAATGTCCTCACAAGGCTTGCGGTCCTTTAACAACGTACCTTTAATAATGTCCCTTTAAGTGCCAACAGTCCTATATCAATGCTCCTCATAAGGTCTGCGGTCCTATAACAATGCCCCTTTAAGTGCCAGGCCCAGTAGCCTTACGTCAACGCTCCTCACGCTGCCTGCTGCCCTATATCAAAGTCCCTCGCAGGACCTGCGGTCCTATGACAATGCTTCTTAGAGTCTTGTAGTCTTGGACAAATGTCCACCACAGAATCTGCGATCCTATAACACTCCCCCTTCAAGTGTGTCTATTCATATATCTATGTTCCTCATCAGGCTTTGGGTCCTGTAACAATGCCCATTCGAGTGCCTGTAGTTCTATATCAGTATCCCTCCCTGGGCTTGAGGTCCAGCAACAATAGACCTTCAAGTGCATGTATTCCTATACCAATGTTCCTTGGCCATATAACAATGCCCCTTTGGCTGCTTGTAGTCCGATATCTATGCCCCTCTTAAGGTCCATGGTCATTTAACAATGCCACTCTTAGGGCTTGAAGTCCCATGTCTATGCTTTTTACGGGGTCTGGAGTCCTACAGCAGTGGCTTAACAACCAGTGACATATTATGTGATAAGATTAATGGTGATGGTTCAGCACTGCAGAGTGTGAATCAAGGTGTAATGGGCCACAGACGGTAGTGCAAGTAGCCCTCTGGGACTCAAGTCCCTTTTCTGTGGGTGCTCAGAGCATCAACTGATAATCTGGTATTTTCCATCTTAGGTAAATTGAGATACCCAATATTTCTCATGACTTCCTTCTGCACACGATGCTCTCCAAGTCTACTGCACATACATCCAAACTTCAGTTTTGGGGCCTCAAACTGACCAAATATATGTTTTTGGGAATTTTGTGCTTTTGTGAATCCACTCTTTTCAATGCAAGTCATAGTGGAGTTGAAGTCTGCTCCTTTTTCTGGCTTAAAAAGCCCTTCCTTTGATCTTACTACAATTAGCTTGTATGCAGACAGCAATTCACTGAGGTACAACAATCAATGCCTGGTTTGGCAACTTGTGCTGCTGCAGGCAGGGCTCGATAATGCCATATGAGGCAATGATGACTCTTGTACTTTAATCACTAGGTCATTCTCAGAACTTGATTCTTAACCCTTTTCCCAACGTCCTTTTTGGCTGAACCGGAGGAAATAACGTGCCAGTGTCTCAAAGGACCCTGCAGGTTTGGCTATACAAATGCCACTAGCAGCACTATAAATGAGATGACCATGTGCCAAAGGGAAATTAAATCACACTGTGGTTCATTGCAGGGTTGGCACTAAAACCAAAAGCCTCTCTACTTATGACTGTAAAAGCCCCGTCTTTCAAAAAAACAACTCCAAGCTCTTTTCTCAGCAGACATTTAGATGTTCCTGGATACCTTAAGTTTACCAAAGGTAGGTATAAAGCTAGGATGATGTAATAAAAATCAATAAATCAAATATTTGTAAAGGGCAACTTATCACCCCGGGGGGGGTTCAGGACGTTGAAAGGGGATGCAGGTCAGTCGAAGATCCAGGTCTTGCGGTCGTTCCTGAACTGAGCCAGCGAAGGTGACTGCCTGAGGTTCCTGGCCTGCATGGTGACGTAGGAGAAGGATCTTCCTTCAGCCGTGTTCTTCTTTATCCTAGGGATGGTGGCGAGGGCCAGTTGAGCAGAGTGGAGCTGCCTGAGGGGTGCATAGGAGAGGCAGTGGTTAAGGTAGGCAGGTCCGATGTTGTGGAGGGCCTTGTAAGTGTGTGTCAGGAGTTTGAAAGTGATGCGTTTGTTGATGGCAAGGCAGTGTAGATCTCTCAGGTGGGTGGAGATGTGGCTGTGGTGGTGGATGCCCAGGATGAGTCTGGGCATGGTGTTCTGGATTCTCTGGAGTCTTGTTTGAATTCTCTTGTTGAAGACGGTATTGAGTGTGTTGCTTCAGTCGAGTTTACTGCTGAGGAGTGCATGGGTGACTGTTCTCGCGTCAATGGGGATCCACTTGAAAATCTTCCAGAGCAGGTGGAGTGTGTGGAAGCACGAGGATGAAACGGCATTGACTTGGCGAACATAGAGTGAGAGGAGTTGAAAATGATGCACCCACCACTCCCACCCAGTATTCAAGTGTAACAAGAAGTCTAAAGAGAGGGGAAAGGATGGAATGAAGCCCTCCAGCTTCTTTTGGGTTGCCATCTCTGGTCCAGATTACTAAGCTGCTTTCATGGCTGAACTTGTAACCCAACAAAGAGGCTGCAAAGTTGTAATATTTGGGTTTTTCCACTGGGTTTAGGATTCCTGCACTCTGAGTAGCTCCTATCTCTCACAGTAACAATTTTGGTTTTTGACCTCATGCATCAGGCTGAGGTGATTAAGAAAATAATAAAAGAGGGTGGCTTGGATAGGTTAGCCAGGCTTTTACCCCCCTCCTTTGAGGACTTTGTCTCTTCTCCTTTAGGCATGGTACCAAAGAAGGAACCAGAACAATTTAGGCTGACTCATAACTTCTCGACTACTAAGGGCTCATCGGTTAATTGACCCACAGTTATGCTCAGTCAGGTATTCATCAGTAGATTGGGCATTGTCTATAATGCGTGAGCATGGTCAAGGGGCCTTGCTAGCTAAAAAAGAAATAGAGTCTGCCTTTAGGCTACTCCCAGTCCATCCTGAGGACTAAAACCTCTTAGGATTCCAATTTGCGTGCTCATACTATTTTGACAAGTGCATGGCAATGGGATGTGCTGTGCACATACTTTGAACAGTTCAGCTTGCTGCTACAGTGCATATTCTTGTCACACACATGTCACAGGGAGGTGATTCATTACCTGGATGATTTCCTAGTTTGGGGCCATCGGAATCTGGGGTGTGCTCTTGTGTGCTGAACGCACTAACTGTCTTCTTTGAGGACCTTGGGGCTGCCCATTCCACCAGAGAAGACCGTAGATCCCTCCAAGTGCCTTACGTTCCTTGGTGTCAAGATAGATACTGTGGCCGATGAGTGCTGCCTCCCTTCTGAAAAGGTTCAAGATTTTAAGCAATCAATTGACGCTTTCCTTGCCTTGAAGAAGGTGACTCTCCATCAGCTCTAGGTGCTAGTTGCCTGTTGAATTTTGTCCTGTCGATCTTTCCCAAGGTGCGTCCCTTTTCATGATCAATTGCAAGGGCAATGATTGGTCTCACACAGAAACACCACCACACGTGACTTCCACGTGAGGTAAAAGAAGATTTGAAAATATGGAGCAGTTTCCTGCAACAATATATTGGCTCTGTTACATGGCCTATGTGTCCCATATCTAATCATGCTCTAGGCCTGTTCACTGATACAGTGGGCAGCGTAAGATTCTGAGCCATCTTGGGCACGGAATGGTGTAGGGGCGAATGGCCTACGGGCCGGCATGACAGTGCAGTTACTAAGAACGTAGCCTTTTTGGAGCTGTTCCCCATCTTTGTAGCAGTGACCATATGGGCTGAGGTTTTCAAGTATGTGAGTGTGGTCTTGTGGTCTAACAACATGGCAGTAGTGGAATCCATTAATAGGCAAGGGGCTTCTTGCAAGTTTGTTTTAAGATTGCTAAAATATTTGGTATTGTTGAGCTTGAAGTCTAACATTTTGTTTCGAGCTAAACATGTGCCTGGTATTCATAATAACACTGCTGATGCCTTATCTCACTCCAAGCTACAGGAAGTTTGGGATTTTAACCTGTAGGCGGCCGAGAAGGTGACAAAGTTCTCATCATATCTGTAGAGGATTGGGGCCCCATCTTACCGGATTTAGTTGCGGCCTCACTAACAAAGAGCACGCGGCTGCCCTATGATAAATGTTTTGTATGTTATAAGTCCTTCTTGCATGTACGTAATGTCCCAGGCATGTTTGCTGCAGAGGCCATCTGTATTTTTCTGGATGCCCTCAGAGAGCAGGGCAGGCCTGTATCTTACGTGAGTGCCTATCTCTCAGTTATTATGTTCTTTGCTAAAACTGAAGGGCGCAAAGGATATGAGTGGTTCTTGTCTGATTAAGAAAGCTTTATTGGGTCGGGCTAGGCTGGATGGGTGTGCAAAGGATGGCAGGCACCCAATCAATGCACATGTCCTGGGCCTCCTCTTATCTAACTCTCCTTATAAAACTACATTGTTTTCAGTCTCCTTCACTGTGGCCTTCTTTGGGGCCTTTAGGCACAGCAAATTGGTGGGACCATCATGGACTGACTTTGTCGGGGACCTACAATGGAGGCATGTTTGGGAGGGTGAGGAGACGTTAATGATTTTGTTGAGGAAGTCTAAGACTAATCAGACTAGAAAGGGGAGAGCAGTAGGCTCTCCTCTTTGTCTGGTATCTCGCTTGGGGTCCTACCAGGCTATACGGCCTGATGTTGCAACCTCTGCTTTGTTCATCCATGCCAATGGAGACTGCTTATTATGCTATCAGTTGGCTGCAGTCTTGTCCTCTGCCCTTAAGGTGACAGGGGTCAGCCCAAATGGTTACTCCTCAAACTCCTTTAGAATAAGTGTGGCCACAGTGGCGGCAGGAGCAGGCCTGTCTCCAGAGGAAGTTAAGAGAATTGGATGGCTGTCTTCGGAGTCTTACAAGCACTATATTCACCCTGACTTGCAATGAATTTGCATTGGTACATGATTCCTCCTCTCATATTTTTATTCATGCTTGTTCTTTGCCCTTTTAGTAGGATGCCTTCAAAGTTTGTGTGGGTTGTTGGCCATTCCTTTATCCAGCGAGTGCCATCCAGATTGCAACTACTCCGTAAGCCCAAGCCTGAAACTTTGAGGGATGTTTCCTTCTGGTGTTGCGGGATTGGAGGTCTCCGGATTTCTCAACTGCAGCAGCTGATCAAAGAGACCAGATCAAAGAGACCAGGGCTCACAAGGGACTCCAGTTCCCAGACCTGATCATTGTTCACCTTGGTAGTAATGATATAGTAAAAATGGGTTGCAAGGGTCCGAGGGAAGTGATTCTGAATGAATTTGCGCACATCAGCAAAGTTTTTCTGGGACATTGACTGGCCCCATATGGTTTCAAGCCATAACTGGGGTAAAGGTATGAGGTCCAGGAAAATCAATGTCTCTTTTAGACAACTGAATTCGGAGATGTCCAAGCTATGCCCAGGCCCGGGCTGACTTTGGAACATTCCACATAAACTGCTGAGGGGCAAGGATATGTTTCACAAGGATGGTGTGCACCTCTCAGATGCAGGCCTGGATCTGTTCATTGAGGACATCTGGGTGTTCGCTCAGTGGTTGTTTTGTGAGGGGAGGGCAAAGGACCTCATTGCCCTAGTTGCCCTTGTGGCGGGATCCCTAATTCTAATTTCACCCCTAGTCAGCAGAGGGTTCCTCTGAAACAGACTCCCCAGAAGAGCACCAAGGGTAGGGTATAGCAATCCTGAGCCAGCCAGGGGATGCACATACCAGCTTGGGGGCTAGGGTGCATGGTTCAGCTGGGGTAGACATATGCTTTAGGTACAGTGAGGTGGGGACCACCCCTCACCGATGCAGGTGGCTATACCTCTGTGGTCCAGTGCTGTTTTGGGATTGCCAAAGGCTCTAGTGTTGTGGATCTTCACTGTGGTTGGATCCTTAGTTTTGATATCTAGTGTACGTAATGAAGTGCAAAGGTCATGAAATTCCCTATAAAAGAGTGAGCAATCTTAATGGGAGTTAGCTTTTGTTTTGTTTGGTAAGTGTTGATGCATTTATATAACTTTGTGTGATGGGTAAACACTCTGAAAAAAAGGAGATGTAGGACTCCACCACCATTATCTTCAAGGGGGTCTGCCCCTGAATCACCACCAGTTAAGGGGAAATTGGAGCAGACAAGGAGGAGGAGAGGAGAATTGAGAAAGTAATTATGTCAACAAAAGCATTTCAAAGCAGGAATCTATGTACCCTGGTTTATCAGCATCAGATTTCACAGATGAAACCTTGTCTTCTCCTCCAGAAGGCATGGGGACATGAATTTTAAAAGATATTTTACCTGAATTGCTGAAGCTGAATCATGTCAGGGAAAATATGTTTTTCCCTGTAGAGACAGTTCTTCCAAAGACACTGTTTTGTGCCAATTTAAGAGACTTCAGAGTGTACCTGCTAATCTACCAGTATTGAATGAATGGAAAGATCCAGACCAGAGTAACTTCCTGACGCTTATGGCAAAGCTTCAACCCTTGGAGTCCATAAAAACAATCTGACTGATATCCCTGTAGATTCGGTGTTGGCAAGTCTAGTGGGTAGATCCTCAATGACAGATGAGAAAATCCTTAACTATCCAGCAGACAAAAAGGTGGATGCTGTTCTCAGGAAGGTCTACTCTGGATCACATCTGGCTATGTGTGGAGGCTAAGCATTGCAGTCTCTGCTATCTGACTTCATGGACCTCACAAGGCACTTCAGGAAGGGCCAGAGTGTACCAGTCTGTTAGAAAATATATTTGATCTTAAGTTTATTTTTCCAAAGTATGGTTTCTGGTAGCAATCACTTCAGTATGAAGGTTGGGTGAACTCTCTGCTTTCCTTTTTTTCAGCCTTCTTCTTGGAGGTTCTTGAATGATCCTGTAACCTTGAGGTCTGATTTTTCTCTTTATTCTAAAATTACTTCTCATTTTCACCCCTATCAGAAAAAGTATCCTTCCTACATTTTTCCATCTCCTTCTTCTAGAGAAAAAAAATGGTTGTGTTTGTTGGATGTTAAGCATGCTGTATCAAGTTGAGTTCATCTCAGATATTTCTTTTGATTCAGTTAAAACGGCAACACTTTTGTGTGCGGCACTGATAGCACCACCATGGAATGTGTCCCTATAGGACTGGACCACTGATTCCTCCCAGAGATGTGAGGATTTAAGGATTCCTTTTGAAAGGGAAACAGCTTTTCTACGAGGCCGGAGCAACGCGTAGCGTAGCCACGTATGCGTTACCACGCTTGCATGAACCACGCATGTTCCTGAACCACACTAATGCGTGGTTAAGGCACCATGCATATGCGTTGTTCAAGCACACAGCAGGAACAGCCGGAGAGGAACGGGCGGCTGGGTAAGTGGGGCTGGGGTGGTTGTGGGGATTTTTAAGGACAAGGGAGGGTAGGTTTTAGAGTTCAGGGCGGGGGTGGGGGGGTCATGGTACTGTTTAGGACAGAGTGGGGTAGGTTTTTGGGTTCAGGCTGGGGGGGTCGGGTAGTTGTTAGGACAGGGTGGGGTAGGTTTTAGGTTTCAGTGGGGGGTCGGATAGGTTTTACAACTGGGCAGGGTAGTTTTAAGGGCAGGGTGGAGTAGGGTTTAGGGTGGGGGTCAGAGTAGTTTTTAGGACATGGCAGGGTAGGTTTTAGGAAATGGAGCGAGGGTGGGGGTAGTTTTTAGGACAGGGCGGCGTAGTTTTTAGAACAGGGTAGGGTAGGTTTTAGGATTCAGGGCAGGGGGCTGTGGTAGTTTTTAGGACAGGGTGGGGTAGTTTTTAGGAGAGAGTAGGTTTTAGGGTTTAGGGCACGGAGTCAGGGTAGTTTTTAGAGTTTAGGGTGGGGGTGGGTGTGGGCGGTTGGGGTAGTTTTTAGGACAGGGTAGGTTTTAGGGTTTAGGGCGGGGAGAGGGGTCAGGGTAGTTTTTAAGACAGTGCGGGTAGGTTTTAGGGTTCAGGGCAGGGGTCGAGGTAGTTTTTAGGTCAGGGTGGGATAGTTTTTAAGACAGGGTAGGTTATAGGGATCAGGGCGGGGAGTCAGGGTAGTTTTTAGGACTGGGCGGGCAGGTTTTAGGGTTCAGGTTGGGGATCGGGGTACTTTTTAGGACAGGGTGAGGTAGTTTTAGGATAGGGTGGGGTAGGTTTTAAGGTCTAGGGTGGAGGTCAGGGTAGTTTTTAGGACAGGTCAGGGTACATTTTAGGATTTAGGGTGGGGAGTTGGAGAGTTTTTAGGACAGGGTAGGGTAGTTCTTAGGACAGGGTAGGTTTTATGGTTCTGGGCGGGGGTCAGGGTAGTTTTTAGGACAGGTCAGGGTATGTTTTAAGGTTTAGGGTGTGGGTGGGAGGTCGGGGTTGTTTTGAGGACAGGGTGGATTAGTTTTTAGGACATGGTAGGTTTTAGGATTTAGGGCAGGGGTGGGGGTAGGAGTAGGCTTTAGGACAGGCCAGGGTAGCTTTCAGGACAGGGTAGGTTTTAGGGTTTAGGGCAGGGGATCGGGTTAGTTTTTAGGACAGGGTGTGGTAGGTTTTAGGACAGAGCAGGGTGGCTTTTAGGGTTTAGGGTGGGGCGGGAGGCCAGGGTAGTTTTTAGGACAGGTAAAGTTTTTATGGTTTAGGGTGGGGGTGGAGGGTCAGGGTAGTTTTTAGAACAGAGTGGGGTAGTTTTTAGGACAGGGTAGGTTTTAGGGTTTAGGGCGTGGGTGGGAGGTCAGGGTAGTTTTTAGGACCGGGCAGGGTAGGTTTTAGGACAGGGCAGGGTAGCGTTTAGGGTTTAGAGTGGGGGATCAGGATAGTTTTAGGACAGGGTAGGTTTTAGGGTTTAGGGCGGGGGATCAGAGTAGTTTTTAGGACAGGATGGGGTACTTTTTAGGACAGAGTATGTTTTAGGGTTTAAGGCGAGGGGATCAGGGGGGTTATACCACACAACCACACATGGCGTCGCAACATATACCTCTACTAAGCATGCTTTTACAACAAAAGGTTCCGACTGAGTTGTTAAGCCATGCATGGTTCTGTCATACAACCCTTTTGAAGTTACCAGATTGTTTGGGCAGAACTTGAGGATAAGCTACATTACATTTTTAAAAAGAAAAAACATTTTTCTTCTTTTCAACTAAAGTCATCAACATTTTTTAAGCACAAGTTTTTACTCAAGCAGCCTCCCAGAAGGCAGCAAACTTTTGACACTACTTCAAGATAGCAACCAAGATCCTTTCCACAAAAGTTTCAAAAGAAACAAAAACAAGATACTTCCCATAAAGACCGGCATTCCTCAACTAAGCTGGGTACCAGAAGGCAGATGGTCTGGAGCTAAAGGTAGTTGGCAGGATCAATAATTTCCTGGAGAACTGGCAAGGATCTACTTCAGACATACGAGTTCTGAATATTGTCTATGGATAGAGCTCACTACTCCATCAAAAGACTGACCTATTCCCTTTCCAAAATTCATCATGAAACAAGAAGCACTGGGGGAGGAAATTAAGTATGAGTAGTTGAAGAAAGAGATCCTATTCGTTCCATAGAAAGGGAAGGTTGTATACTTAAAAGGGTTTCTGATGCCGAAGGTTAAAGGTGGTTTACATATGGTCAAAGACTTGAAAGTTTGAACAAATTTGGAAAGAAAATTCCATGCAAAATGGAGACATTACAGTGAATAATTCTATTAGTACAGAAGGATCACTTGCTTGCAACCCTGGATTTGATGCATGTATATTTGCATGCTCCGATGGCAAAATCTCATCAGAAGGATTTGCAGTTCTGTGTGAATAATCAACACTTGCAGTTCAGAATTCTTCCCTTTGGGTTGAAAGTGTGTCCTAGATTCTTCATGAAGGTTGTAACACTTATAATTGCACACCTTCATCTGCAGGGAGCATTGTTATTCCCCAACCTGGACGAATGGCTACTACAAGCACTCTCACATCAGCAACTTAGGCATCATGTAGATCAGACCATATGTATGCTAAATCAGCATGGCTTTCTACGCAATAGATCCAAGAGCCAATTTGAACCATTGAGGAACCTCATCTTTATTAAGGCAGACTCATGTATAGGAATGGTTTTCTTTCACTTGAAATATTGGATCAATTGAATATTCTGTTTGAGTCTTTGCTACAGTAGAAAGCAGTGACAGCCTCAACTGGATGGAAGTACAAGGTCATACAGCAGCCTGTTTGTTTATAGTCCAGTGGGCAAGATTACAGCTCAGGCCATTACTATGACTCTTTCACAAACACTGGACACCATCATCAAAGACCCTGGGACACATAATTACTATAATTTAAGACATCAAGAAGGCACTTTATTGATCGCTGGTGTCACAGTTGTACCAAGGAGATTCCTATGCAGTGTGATCTGCCATGGGTCCATCTTCTCTCAATTGTAGCAGCACCTAAAGGGATCATACAATGTCGAGACAGGTCATCTAAGTGGAGTGCTGGCTTCATCTCAACATCTGACACTGTCCAGAACAACCTTCCTAGAGATATAATCAAGGTTCAGCACCCCCTTCACGACCTTTCTATATCCAGAACAAACTCCCTTCATCTGATGTTCTGCTCCAGATTGTCAGAACAAAGGCTTAGGGAAAGGATGCCTAATTTTTTAAATGGCCAAAGACGTTGTTGTATGCCTTCCCACCATTTCCACTAATCTAGAGGCTATTACTAAAGCACAAGAAGGCACACATAGGCACACATATGATATAATTCTGGTCATGAAGGACATGGTTTCCACTCCTCGAGCAGATGGCATTGAAACCCCCTCAGATTCTTCCTCTCCTTCTGGCTGTGTTGAAAATCTCCAGCCCGCTACCTTACTGGTGTCGAGGTTGAAACTTTTAATACAAGGGTTACCTCCTCATTTGGTGGGTGTCATTAAATCATCATAAAAGCCAGCTACTATGAATTCTTCTTCATGGTGGTACCTTTGATTCTTAGCACACTCTGGTGGTCATTCCGACCTAGGCGGGCGGCGGTTGCCGCCCGCCCGTCGGAAGCCGCCTGAATACCGCCCCGCGGTCAATAGACCGCGAGGGGTATTCTGACTTTCCCGCTGGGCCGGCGGGCGATCTGATTCAGATCGCCCGCCGGCCCAGCGGGGAAAGCGCCTTCCACAAGGAAGCCGGCTCGGAATCGAGCCGGCGGAGTGGAAGGCGTGCGACGGGTGCAGCAGCACCCGTCGCGCTTTTCAGTGTCTGCATCGCAGACACTGAAAAGCCTAGTTGGGCCCTGTTAGGGGGCCCCTGCAGTGCCCATGCCATGGGCATGGGCACTGCAGGGGCCCCCAGGGGCCCCAAGACGCCCGTTCCCGCCGGCCAGGTTCTGGCGGTAAGAACCGCCAGAGCCAGGCCGGCGGGAAGGGGGTCGGAATCCCCATGGCGGCGCAGCATGCTGCGCCGCCATGGAGGATTCCCCAGGGCAGCGGGAAACTGGCGGGAGACCGCCAGTTTTCCCTGTCTGACCGCGGCGTTAGCGCCGCGGTCAGAATGCCCTTAGGGGCACCGCCGGCCTGTCGGCGGTGCTCCCGCGCCCGTTGGCCCTGGCGGATTGTATCCGCCAGGGTCAGAATGAGGGCCTCTGTCTCCAATTTCTTTTCTTGTCTCTGCTGTTCGACAATTCACGAAGCTGTGCCTTTAGTAGCAAGAACGTGTAAGGGTTCATTAGCAATCTTCAGTTGGTGTTGAAAGCTTTACAGTCTGTTCAGTTTGAGCCATGGGGTGGCTGATCATAAGTTTCTTTCTTATAAGGTATGCCTTCAAGCAGCAATCACTTCAGCATAAAGATTGGATGAACTCTCTGCTCTCCTTTGTAATCCTCCTTCTTTGAGGTCCTTGGATGATGATGTAATCTTGGGGCCTGATTTTTCTTTCAGTCCTAAAATTCTTTCTATATTTCACTCCTCTCCGGAAATTATCCTTTCAACCATTTCCCCATCTCCTTCTTCTTCTGAAGAGAAGTTAATAAATTTGTTGGATGTTAAGCATGCTATACCTATTTATCTTGGCAGATCCAGCGGGTTCAGGAAGACAGACTCTTATTGCTCCTTTTGGCCTTTCTTGATAGAGTTAAAGGGCTTCAACAGAAACTTTGAGTAAGTGGTTGAAGGTCACAATTAGATTGGCTTGTTTCAGTCAAGAATAGACAATGCCAGAAAATATTCAAGGTCATTCAGCTAGATCTGTGGCAGCTTCTTTGGTGCAGACTGAAGGAGTTTCATTGGAAGAGATTTGTAGGACTGGTACTTGGGCCTCTGACCACATCATCACAAAACAACGGAGTTTTCTAAATGTACAAACTGTACAGAAGAACTTTGGTATGGGATCATAACGGTCAGTAATGATGAATTTGTTGTTTACTCAGGTTAGGCTTTTTTGTTTATTATTTACTTCGTAGCAATTACAAATTCACTGTTAATTGCATTTTATTGCTATCGACGTGGTGATTTTTTGACAAAGGACTATTCTTGTTTTGGTATATCTCATGAAATAATGACTGGAATAGGTTTCGGGGCTATAGAGGTAGTGGCCTGATTATTCACTGGCAATCTTTATTATATATCCATTTTTGTCCCAGTTATTATGACATGTCTACCTTCCCAGGCCCAGACCTTTCACAGAGCTTTGGATTACAGGAAGTGCTAGGGGATGCTAACCTATTTATGATACCCAGCTTCGGGTAGGTAGGATTATAGCTAGCATTCCCTGTTTCATTTCCTGTCCTTATAAACTAGAGCCCGCATATATTCTGTAATACATGTAACAGAACGGATCACAGAACACAATTAGATTGAACTGCATTTACAAAGAGAGAGAGACAGAGAGACGAAGAGACTGATAACTGGAGGGTGGAGAGCACAGATATGAAGAGATAAAGAATCAGGAAGTGGGAAAGAGAGAAAAAATAAATACAGATGAAAGAGCAGAAAGAAGCTGATGGAGACAGAGAGGGAGAAAAGTGACTGAGAGAGAAAGAGAGAATGAATGACAGAGAACGAATAGAGACATGTGGGAGGTAGGATTACCATCTGCTTGGGTTTGGGCCTAAAAGTTCAGGTCTAAGTTGTTTTGATTGACAGGTATCCCATAGGGACCTACAATGCGTTGTGGTTTCTAGACAGCTTAATGGGGCAAACATAACACAAGGACAAGGGCCAACTTTAGAGAGGAAAAGAGAGAGAGAGAAGGCACGTGCGTGCGTTCTGGAGCAGGCGACTGTGCCAGTAGTCAATTTGAAGGAATCCACCAAACGTTCCTGAAAGAAAAATACCTCACAATAGTGTGTGTGGTGCAGAAAAGAAATCACCCTTGATCAACAATGCAAGCAGCCATTCTATTGACAAATACCTGTTGATGGTCATTTTTCAGCAACAAATTCTTGTTTTAGCTGCCTTGGTGCCTGCAAACCACCCACAGGAATTCACTCTGACATTGTGTGGTGCTCCTGCAAAGAAAAACACATATCAGCTCGTCCACAGATGCTATGCTGGGCAGCAATAACAATGAATTTTCTTGTGAAACTAAAACTATCTGTAATATGTAAAGAAAACAAACGATACCAATCTGCAAAGCAAAATTCCTGTATAAATTGAAACCTTGAGAATGACGAAACTTACAAAGCAAAACCTTGTGCCAAGGCTGTGGGCAGTTTACACTCTGTTAACTTGCGCTGTTGTCAATGGACTGGAAAATCAGCAGCAGATACTCTCCTCCCCAAAAGAACAGAGAGAGAGACAATTTAATAAGCACTGTGAGGGGTTGTGCACTATGTTGCACCCTTCGGCTTTCATAATATTAAGTACATTGACACAGTGCTTTCCGCCATGTGAGTACTCACACAAAACCTTAATACCTAAACCTCATGGTGTCTTTGTATGCACCTGTCTGCGTGTATGTATTCTGATCCTGTCTAGGCTACTGAACCCCCCCCCCCCCCCCGCCTCCCCATAATTAGTACCAATAAAAACAGCTCGCCATTGTTCCTACAATCAAACTGTAAATGAAAGGCCCTTCGTAACCAATGGGATCCTGAAAATCGCTCATTCTGATAATAACCTAGGCTGTCTACTTACTATACAGTGGTTCCATTGTACATTCTCAGGATGGGATAAACACCCTTTATAACAATGTCTTTAGCACGCAATTTACCACAGAGCTTTTACCATGCAATGTCTTTACCATACAACCTTACCATGCATGCCAGGCAGAACAATATATTTATATTACAAATAGCTATTTATATTTATATTACAAATAACAGTAAGGCTAAATTTATGGTTTAGGGGTGGGTAGTGGTAAAAGGATGTAAATTACTTTTAGGGTTTGGAGGGGTAGTGGTAAAGGAAGGTTAGAAGTAATTTTAAAAAACTTTGAGGGGTTTCCTCCCAAAAAAATATACAAACTCAAAAGTAAATCAATCTATCTATCTATCTATCTATCTATCTATCTATCTATCTATCTATCTATCTATCTATCTATCTATCTATCTATCTGGTAAAGGCATGTGAGTAAAGGCAGCTTCATGGTAAAGGCATGCATGGTACAGACATTCGTTGTAATGTCATCGTTGTAATGTCATACAATCCCAGGCGGGATCTGCAGAGTTTCAGGGCAAACCCTGACAATGCAAAATAATTTGTTTTAGATTCATTGTATGTAAATGTATCGTATGCAGACAACCTGACAATCTGGCAGTCCAACGATAGACACTCTGGTCATTTAATTGTCTGACTGTGTACATAGAATCTGTGTGAGTTGGAAATACATTTCAAGTAGACTAGCTAGGAAAGAAGCGTTTACATTTTAAAGGGCTTGAAGAATCTGGCATGTGCCCTGCATGTTTTAGTTGCACTGACTGGCCAAATTGGAGAGTTCGAAGCATGACTGACATTCCACCTCTCTTCAGGGACCTCTAATTGAAGAGAATAAAGACAACCAACCACAGAACAGCGCTTTCCAAGCTTTAATTAGGCTGCTCGTTATTTTCGGCGACAGCCCAAACTCCATATTTTTTAACTGTTCCAGAGTGAAGGAATCCTCCTAGCCAGCCAGTTCTCCTCCGTGAGATCCAGTGATTTGCCACAAGAACAGCTAGCCACACTGAAGCTAAATGGATCCCTTTGTTTTCTTCCTTATTGACACAAATATGTGGAGGGTGCTTTGGTCTGAAAACAGCGCGTCCCTACCATTGTTGGACCCGTCACGTGATGATGTCAGGCGCAGCAGCGATGGGTTTTACTTAATAGGTGAGCTAGGGAGTTCGAATTGTCCATGAACCATAAGAAAGTTCTGGCTCTGTGTCAGCACCTTTGAACTTCACAAAGGAGAAGAAAGTAACTATTTCAGAGGATGACATGCTGGTTTCGCTTCTCTTGACAGCAGCAACAGCGGAGACCCCACTTCCTTCAAAATAACGATGCTGATTGCCTGCCCACCTGCTTCACAGAACTGCTAAAGTCCCCAAGAGATGGAGAGACCTCCGTGCAGCAAATTCAGAGCCGCCCATTACTCCAGATGCATCACTTCTGGTTCAACCGCCTCTGCTGTGCCAACCTCTCTTACATCAAGGGATGCTACAAACACAGCAACGGTTTAACACCCTGCCACCTTTCTCCTGGACTGCTTTGGAGCCTGTCTGAAAGCTATTCTAAACTTACCCAGTGAAGGCTTTTCTTCTTGCTGAGATATCGGGGTTCTATTAAGATGAATTGGTAAGTTTGTAAGGCCGAGGTCCAACTGGTAAAACAGTCATGACCAACATTCCACACCCATCATGGACTCTGAAGAACCTGACACCCGATCTGTCAGGGCCTACACAGTGGAATTTAGGTTGGGCCCAGTAGTGGACTAATCAAGTCAATCTCATTGCTGTAAAGAGAATAGTTTTAATCGAAGAAATTAAGAGCTAAACTAGAGTCAATTCACATACGATGAAATGGTGCAATAGAACAGCTTTGTCCAAACTGGAGCATTTTGCTTGCGATGCAAACGCAATGAAATAATGTTAGGGCGAACGGTGAGCCCTAAAAAGTAGAGAATGGTGATGTCAAACCACAGGTCTGTGCTGTGCAGGGGAGTGTGGCGAGACTCCTGTAAATCCCTCTTGCTTGAAGCAATTGAGTCATGAACACTGAGCTCGGAATGATGGCTGGGAAATGACAAGCTTTAACTGGTAAAGATCTCTGAGTTCCCAAGCCCTACTTCAGCTAGGCCGATTTTGGAGCTACCTCCTGGGCCGCCTGCATTCTTAATTATTCACACTGCCTTACACATATCCCTAATCAACTGTCTGATGTTGTGATAGAGTGGTCTAATAAAAAATAACATAACTTGATAGAAGGGTCTGAAGCACTGACAGAGAAGGAAAGTAAGAGCGTGCATGCTAATATTGAACACAAATTAGATGGTGAACAGAGCAGATGAACAATGAGAAGGACAAAAGCAGTATGTTGAGTGTTGAGAGTATCAGTGTGTCTTCCCCTTGAAGATGGCCACCCATGTGTCTTGTCTTCGGTCTTATTTACTCCATGCACTTGTGAAACGTAATGCACGTATTGTGTATTCTGTCGATGTGGCAACTAACCAATAGCGACATTAGGGTGAATTCAGCTACTCAATGAGGTACAATGTCTCTTATTCTACATTCAGCACAAATCGATTAAAGTTTCTGTTTAACAGCTTTTAGTGGGACTCTCTTCACCCGAGATCAGTCAATTTAATGTAATCAATAATCAATAACGAACATAAGCAATACCCTGATCAACATAACACTTAACAATTAATCCAGAATACATTTCGGCGAACTCTGACCTTTCAGTCAGGAATAACCACACCAGTTTATTCAAAGTTAGTGAATTTATTTCCCTATATTAACAAAGCTAGCACAATATAGATGTGTCTCAACACCAAATGATATACGTAAATGAACATTAATAGCTGTCCATAACGACGAAACAGGTGCAATCTATGTAGCATTTGAATAACAAGGCATTCGATGATAGCAATGCAAATCACTAAAACTATAATCTGTAATGAGCTAATTGCATACATTTAGTCAGCATAACAAGGCCTCAAATTGCATCGTGCAACAAAAGGAATCCTCATCTAACCTCAAATTAGCATCGGCATGTGGGACTTCATGCAAAAACAATTTAGCAACATTAATTTAGAAAAACTCCTAACTAGGGTTCTCATAAAAAAATCAGCAGTTGGTTACCTAAAAGAAACACAATGCAATTGTACAATTTCCTTTCATATTTACCAATTACAATCAGCATTCAAGGAAGTCTTCGTCTCACAGGTACCGTTTCTCGATCAGCATAGGACGGGGCAAAGGGGCAGGGGTGGACGGGGCAAGTTGCCTCACGGCGGCAAAATAAACTACTACTTCATGCAATGGGACAAATCGAAGTTAAAGTCTCTAGGGTAAGAATCATTTAAAGTCTCTTTCTCTCGATTACAGAAAGCATCAAAGTCTCTTTCAAAATGGCGTCGCAGCAAGGTGGGCCATAATAGCTGCAATGTCCTGCAAAATGGCGGGATGTCCAATAATGGCTGCAATGGCTGTAATAGCTACCTCCTTCTCGTGCACCTGGTTTAAAGAGACAACAGTTCAAATCCAGTAGGGTCTTCCATTGGAGGGTTCATAGGTTGGCTCCAAATTATCCAATCAAAAACAACAGTTCTCAAGCTTTTACTTAAGCATACATTATCCTTGGAGACGGGTACGCAAGTTGCAACATTTTATACCAATTAACTCATTTTCAGAGCTTCCATTGTCCGCACCTGCAGATTGACCTTGGAGCAAAGAGAAAAATGCCAGGCTGGCACGAAACCTTAAGATAAGCATGTGAACGATCTCAGTGGAAAAGTACAGCTTCAAGCAAAAATATACGTTTATTAGCACATTGGAAAAATACGAGCATCTAAACCGTGAGACCAGGCAACTAGGCCGAAGCCTCCACTAAAGTTAGGCTAAGCTAAAGCATTTCAAACAAGCAAATCATAGCACACGTTTACGATTATGTCGGATTAGTGCAAATCTAATACATCACGTTATATAAAGCACGCTTATAAATGTTGGCAAACTACTCTGAGGGCACATTTGTCCCCGTACAATCTTTATTAGTTCGGTTAAAGTCACACATGATTATTTCACACTACGTTTATGCGCTAATAAATGTAAAACCTTCATTTCTGCGTCATCAATCCCTCCTCTGATGACTACTTGTCATCACACAAACTATTCCCACAAACTTTATTCCATTAAAATTCTGTCAGTTCTCTTTTCCTTTTAGTTCCCCTAGTTTTCGCTTTGTATTCTTCTGCCATTCTTTTCATCATTTTCTCTTCCTTCCTTCTTTTAATTCTTTCCATAATCATTATTATTCCCCTTTTTATTCCCCAAATTCCAAATATGCAAATCAATACTATTAAAATTCCCTGTATTATTTTTATTAATATTCCATTCCAAATTCCCCCAATCCAATTTCCCACTGAAGCAAGTCCTTTTCCAACCTTCTCCCACACTCCTGGTTCTTTCAATTCCTTCAAGTCTGCACTCTCTTTTGTTAGATTAGCAAGCATAGTTTTAATTTTCACACTGTTGTCGGGAATATACGTGCAACAGTGGCGCGCACCAAGCATTTTGCAAACGCCGCCATCCTTTGCTAAAAGAATGTCTAAGGCAAGCCTATTTTGAAGAGTCATAGCTCTTTCCGCTGCAAGTTCAGCATCTATCAGGATTATAGCACCTGAAAACTTTGTCAACATGTTATCCACTATAGTAGACAACTTTCGTATTTTGATGGAATTCAACACAACTCCCAATGAAGGAATCATGGCTCCAAATATATCTCCTACCACAGCAGCTGCGGTCTCTCTTTTCTGGATACAATGGGATCCAGATGTCTTTGGAATCATCGATAGGTCATCCAGCTGATAAACCTTTGGGAACACTATACCCAAATAACATCTTCCCCACCATCCCTTTGGAAGACGATAATAGGCATTATACCCACAAATGTAATATACACCTGGAATGACAGGGTCAAGTCCGTTCATCATGAATGTCCATTTGGCCTTAAAGATAAACGTATGTTTACACTCACTCGCTCCTACGAAAATGTTATCATAATAAGATTCACCTCGATATATACAAAATTTCCCTACATGCCAAGCATCTAAAGCTATTCTCCCTTGTGTCTTTATTGCGGCAAAATCATAATGATCTACTGAAGTCCTCTTACTTAGCTCTGTTTCTAATTTCGCATTCATTTGTGCCCTTCTATCATCTGTGCGATCTAAAAAGCTTATTTCTACTGCAGAGAGCGAGCAGGTAAGGTTTTCCCTATGAGCGTGAGCCGTTTCAAAAGGTTGCATTGGCTCGAAAAATTCCCTCATTATTTTAGCATCCCAATCTTTAGCAATCTGGCTTAGCTGCGCTATTATAGGAACATATGCAAAGGTAACATCATAATTTGAGTAAAAATACTGTATGTTAGTTTGACCATAAAATCTAGACATTACTATACTACATGTAATCCCGTATGTAAGAGGCATGTGGTGATAAGTCACCCCTTCCTTTACTGATGTCGGTATCTGTGTACACACATAACAATCTTTTGCATCCATAGTCTCAACATATTCTGTTAGCAAGCGATAGAAAACATTATACGAAAGTTCTTTCTTATCATGCAAGTGTCTCTCATCTAATTCTAGTCTTTTCAATGCGGTTAGTTCAGTGACAGTAACAGGAGCAAAAGTAGAAGCATCAATTTTCTCATTCTCACCCTTACCATGCATTCCAAGCACAATTGCCATTATTATTAGTACACATGCAATTACCAAGCCTACACACACATATTTACAATATTTCTTTCTACTGTTTTGCGTCATGATCTGTATAGAATCAGAGAGCTAGAAGCACCTGTAAAGAGACTATTTAGCAATTCAGTTACAAAGCTGAACGAGCGCAATGTTCACACAGTTTTCTTCAAGAGGCCAGTCACTTATCGGTTAGCAGCATTTGTCTCAATTCGGCAATAACTCAGTCTTTTATCAGTTCAGCAAGTGTCTCATCCGGTTTAGCAATGTCTCAGCTGGTTGTTTGTATCACGTTAGATTGTAGCAGGCAATGCCATTTATCACCCTTTCAATCAACAGTGTCCATAAAACTTTTCTTTTCTATTGGTATCTCTTCTTCTTCGTTCTCGAGGCTTAGAGATACAAATTCGTCAGTCCAATCGTCATTGACTGCATAGGCCCATTCTGGACCGGAATATCTCCTGTTTGGTATCCTTTTCCTTTTCAATTTTGCTTCTCTTTTCGATTCTGCCTCACTAGTACTCTCCTCTTTTGCCAAGTCTTTTCCTTCAGTTGAGGATGGTACCACGACAGTCACTTCCTTTCTTTTCTCTTTCACTTTTGGCCTTTCTCCGTCGTTCAAATTTCCTTTAGTCCTTTGTTTTATTGGTGATATACTTAGTCTCCTCTTTGCACCGTGTCCATTTGATGGACCTGCGATCTTTTCTGTGGAAGCTTGAACTTTCTCGTTCTGTTCTGCCTTGTCCCCTCCTTCTGGGGAATCAATCACGTTCTCCTTTTCTTTTTCTCTATCGTCTGCTTCTGGGAAAGCCCTCCTCTGATCAGGCTCTCCTTCTTTTTCACCTCTTTCGAGCCCTTCGTCACCGTTACTTTCTTCAGACTCTTTATCACTTTCAGCTGCTTCAGGCTCTTTGTCACCTTCAGCTGCTTCAGGCTCTTTGCTACCCTCAGCTGCTTCAGGCTCTTTGTCACCTTCAGCTGCTTCGTCGCTGTCTGAGGTTTCTCCTTGGCCTTCCCCAAGTGAGTCTGTTGCTTCGTCCTCAGAGAATATTTCTCTCTCTCCTGTTCCTGCCTGTTCGCTTTCAGTTCTGTTTTGCTCTGTCTCAGTGCTCAGCACTGTTTTATCAGGCACTGGCAGTTTCAGCGCTTCAACTTCCTCATCTGTGGGACACAACACTTTCTTTGTGTGACTGGCGTGAATCCAGTTGGGAACTCCCGCACACTTCACAGCGGTAGTTGTCGTCAGGATCACTTGGAAAGGGCCTTTCCAACGGGGTTCCAGACACGACTTTCTCACGTGCTTCTTTACCACGACCCAGTCACCTGCTTTCAGTGTGTGTCCTGGACCTTGGATCGGTGGCAAGGTGGTCGCTTCCACCTGGTGAGAGAAAGAGCGAACCACGTCAGCCAGACCTTTGCAGTAGTCTAACACCATATCATCTGTAATATTCAAAAGCGCGTTTGCGGGAACTGCAGGAAGTCTCATAGCCCTGCCCATGAGAATTTCGTGCGGAGACAATCCAGTCTTTCTATCAGGGGTGTTTCACATTGACATTAACACCAAGGGCAATGCGTCAGGCCATTTCAAATTTGTCGATGCACATATTTTCGCCATTCTTGATTTCAGTGTACCATTCCTTTGTTCCACCAGTCCTGAGGCTTCAGGGCGATAGCTACAATGCAGTTTTTGCTCAATGTTCAGCGCTGCGCAAAGTAACTTTATCACCTCGTTATTGAAGTGACTTCCTCTATCTGATTCTAAAGAGATCGGGAATCCGAAACGTGGTATTAATTCCCTCAACAATAGTTTTGCAACTGTAAGGCTGTCATTTCTACGTGTGGGGTATGCTTCAATCCAGTGACTAAAAATGCACACAATCACCAACACATACTTCAGACCTCCATGCACAGGCATCTCAATGAAGTCCAGCTGCATCCTACTAAACGGGCCACTTGCCCTACCAATGTGGCTCGCGTTCACAACCGTTCCCTTCCCTGGGTTCATCTGCTGGCAAATGACACATCGATGGCAAACTGCTTCTGCAGCTTGACGAAATCTGGGGTTAAACCAATCAGTTTTGAACAACCTTATCATGGCATCTCTCCCTAGGTGAGCCTGCCCATGATAGAACCGCGCAAGCTGCGATAAGAGACTATTTGGCAAAACAAATTTTCCCTCATTTGAAACCCATAACTCATCTGGTCTCTTTATACATTGTGACTTAATCCAGGAATCTCTTTCATCCTCCCTGACGTTATTCTGTAATGCTTTTAGTTCATCTATTGTATCTACGACCTTCAAGGCAAATGCTTCAGCTGGTTCGAGTTCTGGTTCACTTATCGAATTCCATTCATCCCTGAGTAATATACAGTTCAAGGCACAAAATCTTGCGACTTGATCCGCATATGCATTTCCCAGAGAAACATAGTCCTGTCCTTTTATATGAGCACTACACTTTACCACTGCAACTTCGGCTGGCATTTGAATGGCGTGTAACAATTCCCTTATTCTCTCTCCGTTTTTCACTGGGGATCCTGAAGAAGTCAGGAAACCTCTCTGTGACCATAGTTGTCCAAAGTCGTGCACAATTCCAAACCCGTACTGACTATCAGTGTAAATGGTGACTTTCATCAATGCAGACAGTTGACATGCTCTTGTAAGGGCTACAAGTTCTGCTACTTGTGCAGAATAGACTCCTTGAAGCCAGGACGCTTCCAAGACACCTGTTACAGTACATACAGCATATCCTGCTTTCAAAATTCCCATCCCATCTTTTAGACATGAACCATCAACGAAAACAATTTGGTCATTTTCATCAAGCTTAGTATCCTTAATGTCAGGTCGAGGTTTTGTGCAAAATTCAGTCACCTGAAGGCAGTCATGCTCGACGTCTTCAGCATTCTCAACTTCAGCATTTTCACCGGGAAGCAAGGTTGCTGGATTCAACGTAGTGCACCTTTTCAGCTGCACATTCGGTGAGCCCAGAATTATCGTTTCATACCTTGTGAGTCTCGCTCCAGTCATGTGTTGCATTCGGGAGCGGGTCAAAAGTATCTCAACTGAGTGAGGGACCATGACTGTTACTGGGTGTCCCATCACTATTCCTTCACTCTGAGTGAGGCTGATACCAACTGCTGCTACGGCGCGCAAACACCCTGGAAGTGCTGCTGCGACCGGATCCAAAGTAGCTGAAAAATACGCTACTGGTCTGTTTATGCCACCATGGGCTTGAGTCAAGACAGACAAAGAACATGCATCACGTTCATGACAAAACAATGTGAAAGGCTTTGTGTAATCAGGCATACCTAAAGCTGGAGCCCTGCACATGCATTCCTTTAATTCAATAAAAGCATCCACCTCATCTCCTTTCAGCTCAATTTGATCCAAGGCATCCTTCTGGGTCAGCTTCAGTAAAGGCTTTGCTAGAGTTGAGAAGTTGGGAATCCACTGACGACAGTAGCTTACCATTCCCAAAAACTTCCTCACCTCCCTCCTTGTCTTTGGTGGACTCATTTGAAGTACACTTGTTATTCTTTCCTTCATTATTCTCCGTGACCCTTTCTCTATCTGGTGACCCAAGTATTTCACTTTCTTCTGACAGAACTGCAACTTTGAAGGAGACACCTTGTGTCCATTCCTTCCCAAATGGTTCAACAGAGCAATGGTATCGGCTGTGCAGCCACTTTCTGTCTTTGATGCAATCAGTAAGTCATCGATGTACTGTACTAAGGTTGACTCGAATGGCAATTCTAATGCTTCCAAGTCTTTCTTTAGGATCTGATTGAATATTGACGGTGACTCAGAAAACCCTTGAGGAATTCGACACCAACTGTACACTCTGTCTAAGAATTTGAAACAAAAGAGAAATTGGCTGTCCTCATGAAGAGGCACAGAAAAGAATGCTTGTGACAAGTCGATGACTGAGAACCACTCGGCATCGCAAGGGACTTGAAACATTATCACAGCTGGATTTGGTACGACAGGGCAACATTTAATTATGATGTCATTTATTTTCCTCAAGTCCTGTACAATTCGGACCTTTCCACTCGGCTTTATTAGTCCCATGATTGGTGAATTACATGGACTGCTCAACACTTCTTTCAGTACTCCCTGCTTTACAAATTCGTCAATGAGTTGGGCAACTTTCATGAGGGTGTCTTGTGCCATGTGGTATTGTGGGGTCTGGGGAAAGGTTGCATTGGGCTTTACAGTCACTTTCACTGGTTCCACTCCTTTCATCAATCCCACCTCTTTCCCTGTCATATCCCACACTTCCTTTCCGACTGTTTCCCGTAATTCAGCTGGAATATCTTCTTCAGTTATCATCGGGAAAAGACAAATCAGAGGATACTCTTCATCGACAGTTTCCATCTCATCCCCCTCTACACTGTCCTCTTCTTCCCCATCACTGCTCGTCTGAATTTTAATTCCCTCGTTCGAACACATAATCGAACAACCCAATTTGCACAATAGGTCTCTCCCTAACAGTGCTAACGGGCTTGAGTCACATACCACAAATTTATGTAACCCTTGATAGTTACCAATGCTGACTGGTACCGGATCTGTGATTGGGTTTGTCAGGTGCCTGTTTGCTACTCCCACCACTTGAACTGTTCTCCCTGAGAGTGGCAAATTTGGTACTTCACTGCTCTTAACAGTTGAACGTGTGGCTCCTGTGTCAACCAAGAATGAGACACGATGACCCATTACTATTCCCTCCACGTATGGACCCTTTTGATCAACTTCCAAGGATGCTGCAAGCACACAATCTCCTTCCTCTCCTGAACTTTCGCTCTCCCATACATTGTTTATTCCACTCTCACTGTGTAATGGGAACTGTTGTACGGTGCCATTTGTATTCATTACCTGACCCGAGACCTGTGGAGGAACCATCACTTGCTGCTGACTCATTGGTGCCAAGGGTATTTGCATTTGCTGATTAGGTACCATGGGAAACTGCTGTTGCATGGGCTGCATTTGCGTCATCTGCATACGGGGCATCTGCATCTGCTGCGGCTGCATGGGCTGTAATCCCTGCAGCTGATTTATGGTCTGAAAATTTGGGTTTGGACCTCTCATTTTCGGTCCCCTCATTGTCTGAAATGCATTGACATCATTGTTTTGCTGACCAACACCTGCACCTGCACCTTCCTGCACCACCATTGGGCACTTGCGTTTCCAATGTCCGACAATTCCGCACGCGTGACACGGCATCACCTTTTTCAATGCCTGCACACCATTCGGAGTCACAACAGTGTTCAAGTCCGGACCATTATTCACAAAACCTCCTCTGCCTCTGCCTTTCGCCTGTGGCTGAAACATCATATTTCCCTGCAACTGCGGCTGCTGTTGCGGTACCTGCTGTTGGAACCCTTGCAACCCTTGCAAACCTTGCAGACCTGTCTGAGCTGCTTTAAGCTGCATCATCATCACTTTCTCTTTCAACTTTTTCTGTTTCACTTCAATTTCATCGCTACAGTATTTCGCATAATTCAACACCTCATCAATAGGTTTCGACTGCCAACAAATCAAATGCGACTTTATCATCTGACTTATCTCTGGTCTCAGCCCTTCCACAAATCTAAACACAAAATGAAGCATGTCCTTCGCCTCTATTGTTTCCGTGCCACTGTAGTTCTTGAACGCTTTCAACAACCTCTCATAGTAACTATGAATCGATTCTTTAGCCTCTTGGGCAGTTCGATCGATCTTCTGCCAATCCACATTTTTCGCGGCAACCTTCGTCTTCAAATGCTCAATCACCTTATAGTACAGGCTCATCACCATAGGTGATGGTGCACCCGTATCCCTGTCTCTCTCTGGTTCACTTGTCGGCCAACCTACAGCTCTTTTGCAATCCTCCCACAAATCTGCCGGAACCACAATCTCAAAGAGAGTGTTCAGGTCTTCCCAGAGACATTTTGCAAGCTTCACAAACCTATCAGTCTGTTGATACCATTCAATCAGTTTCTCTCTCAGTTTGGGAAAATCATCCGTAAAAGACTGAATGTCGCTTCTGTGCCATGGTACATGTATTAATTTTCCCCCTGCTGTCTCCCTCATTGGTAACATGGTTACTGCATCGCTACTCTGTGGTCTTTTCTCGTTGAGCTCTGGGACACTGTCTTTCCTCTTTTCCTTTCTCTTTACCCATCTGCTTTCCCATTTGTCTAAGCACCTCCACACTTGTGCACTCTGCAACAATTCTCTAAGGTGCGCCTTCATGCCTGCTGACCTCATGTGTTCAAAATCTGTGGTCCCGAAATCCAACCTGTAGCTCCTGCTCAAGTGTTTCGTCTTGTCTATGTCAACCCCGTTTTTGTCAGCTATTTCTTGCAAGCTTCTATGTACCTTGTTCACTTCTCTCGTAATCCTGGGACATAGATACCTCAGCTCTTCTTCCGAGTAGGACTCTAACCTATTCACACCCATAGTCCCTTCCACCAACTCTTGTGCTTCCATGTTCAACCTGACCCTATTCAGATAATCTTCTCCCTTCCCACTGGCTGAGCTTTGTGTGGAATTCAGACTGTTGAACCACTGTGTCAGCTGTTGCGCATTCAACCCCATCAGTGTAGCATTCACATCGACTGCCATTGATGGTTGCGGCAACTTTTCAGTGTTCGATGATAGCGGTATCATCAGTGGGGGACTCGACCTCACCAGCGTTGACTGAGCACACATGGGACTAAACTCCATCAAGGACCCAGATCCATTTGGCTGAGCCGCTATCGGAGTTATCCCTGGAGTGTTTTCTATGCACCTCCTTTCTGTCCCATTCTGCAGCATTGATCCCTGACCGCTCATACCTAAGTTAGGCTGACTGTACAAAGGTACCGGTGGACCTACAGTAATGGGTAGTGATATCGCATCTGGGTTCTGTCCATTTCCCATGTTCTGAGACATGTTCATTCCCACACTATGGGTCATCATTGCCGGCATGCCCATCTGACTCCCCGTCATCTGAGCATGTGCTGTTCCCCCCTGCATCTGCTTTTGAGGCATCAAAAACTGGGTTAATTCAGCTTGTGCCAGTGTTGGGTTCTGACCATTCTGTCCTCCCATTACAGTTGGATCTAGAACCATTCCCGTACTGTTATCACTGCTGTAGTACCTTGGGACCTGCGGCTGATAATTTTCGGCTGGTTTCAGTATGGGCACATCTGGATATATTCTCCTAACCTGCGGTATCTGCGGGGTGAACAGTAAACTCGGGTCCTTAGATCCCGATGATGCTCCTGAACTCTGAGTTTCACTGTTCTGTACCGATGCCGGAGGGGCAGAACTGGTACTTGGACCTTGTCCACTCTCTGCATAAGGTGGTGGACGGTCGTTCAGCAATTGCATGATTAACTCCTCATCCTCTAACTCCTCTTCTCTTCTCAACTTTTCCTCGTCCTCTCTATCCTTGGAACACCTCCTGTTTGTCTTACAGGTAGCTTTCTTACCTGTCTCCTCTTCTTCCTTAGTAATTGCGGGAAACAATTTTATCCCCTGCTATACGTCTGACCTCCACACCTTCTGTGCATTATCCCACCTAGCGTCCGCTAGTGTCTTTTCTACCTTCCTTATCCTGGTCTCGAACTTATTTTGCTGCTGCTGTCTAGCCATTAGTTCCCAAATCGCTAGAGCCTCAAACTGTGCTGGCCTTGGAGGTACCTTCATGTCGTACATCGCGAATCTCAAATTCTCTAGGATCCTTATATTGAATGTCCCATGGACCGGGAACGCTACGCTCCCATGTTTCTCTGTCAGCTTGTGCCATTGCTTTAGCCAAAGGCACGGAGCTACCCCTTTTTCCTCCATTACAATGTAAGCTGGTGTGCCTTCAGGCGGCGTCTCCTCTCCTACGCTCGCTTTAATGTAAGACTCCCCCTTCATCGCACTCTTTAATGCTTTAAAAAATTTCATTTTCTCGTCTTTTATTTCACAAAGTTTGTAATCAATAGGTGACTTTAATTCCCGGAATACTCTTCGCTTGCCTTTCCCCTTCCAATCGAGCCCCACGGACTGCGTCCAATCCGTGCGCGACCCTTCTCTACAACCAACCTATCCCAGCGCGGCTCCTAGTGACGTCACACTCACACACACTGCGGCTGACAAAGCCTCGCGGCTAGTCCTCCTTCACTCAGCTCCTCTCGTAACAACTTCTTGCATGTGTCGCGAGCTACCAAAAAAATAGTAATAAAACAGATTTGTCGGTTTACTACAGGAAGGGTAACACAATCGCTTCAGGACCTTAGGGATTTTTCACTAGCCTCGGCAGTTATTCCATCTTTCTCGGTCCCCACGTTCGCAAGCAAATCTGACCCGCAGACTGCTCTCAACTTGTCAGTGATCTATTCTAGTGCACTTTAGAATCTTGTCAAAGCCCGAAGTCGAAGTTTCTTTCACTCCCTTAACACACGTACCGACTCGTTGACCACGCCCGATCAACCTACTAAACCGACCAGACCACAACATAAACAAGTGTCTCATACACTTTTCAACATGCTCCGGAGTCTCTTGACCTCGCAGGGCCCGTCTCAACAATAACAACCACGTGGACCTTTTTATGCACGAAGCGCCACATGCACATGAAGTTCGACGACTTCCCTACTCTCACACTCGGAGTCGCACCTCCGCTATTTCTATGAAGTTCGACGACTTCCCTACTTCTACACTCGGAGTCGCACCTCCGCTATCCTCTAAAATCCTCGCAACCTTTTTCACACAATCTGCGGCAATAAGCTGTGCAAGTGCAAAATCCTAACTTCACTCATACCATCACTAGTACTGCCAACGCTGATCTCACACCTCCATTCTCTTCATTCGCAAGCTCCGAGATCCCGGGAAAGTCGCGGTGGACCTAGCCCATCATCATTTTCTCAATCAGTTTTATCCAAGAAAAATCTAATTCAACTTCTCGAGTGGGGTCTCAAAGGGCGTAACCGTTAATTTAACACCATGTACTTTAACAGTACGGAGTCCCAAAAGGCGAAACCGTCCTCTGCTACCATCTACTGATAGAGCGTTCCGTACTAGTAATTTACCTGTATTTGGATGCTCTTTAGGCCGATGAATCTTTTGGCTAAGTGGGACTCTCTTCACCCGAGATCAGTCAATGTAATGTAATCAATAATCAATAACGAACATAAGCAATACCCTGATCAACATAACACTTAACAATTAATCCAGAATACATTTCGGCGAACTCTGACCTTTCAGTCAGGAATAACCACACCAGTTTATTCAAAGTTAGTGAATTTATTTCCCTATATTAACAAAGCTAGCACAATATAGATGTGTCTCAACACCAAATGATATACGTAAATGAACATTAATAGCTGTCCATAACGACGAAACAGGTGCAATCTATGTAGCATTTGAATAACAAGGCATTCGATGATAGCAATGCAAATCACTAAAACTATAATCTGTAATGAGCTAATTGCATACATTTAGTCAGCATAACAAGGCCTCAAATTGCATCGTGCAACAAAAGGAATCCTCATCTAACCTCAAATTAGCATCGGCATGTGGGACTTCATGCAAAAACAATTTAACAACATTAATTTAGAAAAACTCCTAACTAGGGTTCTCATCAAAAAATCAGCAGTTGGTTACCTAAAAGAAACACAATGCAATTGTACAATTTCCTTTCATATTTACCAATTACTATCAGCATTCAAGGAAGTCTTCGTCTCACAGGTACCGTTTCTCGATCAGCATAGGACGGGGCAAAGGGGCAGGGGTGGACGGGGCAAGTTGCCTCACGGCGGCAAAATAAACTACTACTTCATGCAATGGGACAAATCGAAGTTAAAGTCTCTAGGGTAAGAATCATTTAAAGTCTCTTTCTCTCGATTAGAGAAAGCATCAAAGTCTCTTTCAAAATGGCGTCGCAGCAAGGTGGGCCATAATAGCTGCAATGTCCTGCAAAATGGCGGGATGTCCAATAATGGCTGCAATGGCTGTAATAGCTACCTCCTTCTCGTGCACCTGGTTTAAATAGACAACAGTTCAAATCCAGTAGGGTCTTCCATTGGAGGGTTCATAGGTTGGCTCCAAATTATCCAATCAAAAACAACAGTTCTCAAGCTTTTACTTAAGCATACATTATCCTTGGAGACGGGTACGCAAATTGCAACATTTTATACCAATTAACTCATTTTCAGAGCTTCCATTGTCCGCACCTGCAGATTGACCTTGGAGCAAAGAGAAAAATGCCAGGCTGGCACGAAACCTTAAGATAAGCATGTGAACGATCTCAGTGGAAAAGTACAGCTTCAAGCAAAAATACACGTTTATTAGCACATTGGAAAAATACGAGCATCTAAACCGTGAGACCAGGCAACTAGGCCGAAGCCTCCACTAAAGTTAGGCTAAGCTAAAGCATTTCAAACAAGCAAATCATAGCACACGTTTACGATTATGTCGGATTAGTGCAAATCTAATACATCACGTTATATAAAGCACGCTTATAAATGTTGGCAAACTACTCTGAGGGCACATTTGTCCCCGTACAATCTTTATTAGTTCGGTTAAAGTCACACATGATTATTTCACACTACGTTTATGCGCTAATAAATGTAAAACCTTCATTTCTGCGTCATCAATTGTCAGCTTAACCAGCTTCTAAGATTTGCAGAGCACAGATATTTTGGCCGACCAACACTCACAAGAATGGCTACAGCAAACTGAGACCACAGAAAGCTCACAGCTAGAAATCTAAGCCACAGTTAAGGCCAGGTTACAAGCCAGGCCATAAACCAGTACTTGGAACAGTGATTATAGGACTATTTGTGCGATTGACTAAAGGCCTTTACTAGGTTGCCAGACCTCTCCTATGAACAAAAGTTAAGGCTTGGGGAATAGGCTCTGCTTTTTATTCCTGTTCATTGGACTTAACTTAAACATACAATTGACTGTTAAAGGAAACTGTAGAACAAGCTTGTCTCCAGAGATCCACTAATGGTTTGAAATAAGTATACATATCGGCACTATTATTATTTTGGAAGACTTGCCATTTTTGCTTTTTACATGAATGGGTTGTATTACTCCATCCATGGGCACTGTAAAGATTAGTAATTTGATCTGCACTGATGACTTAGTACTCCCGCTTTGAATGCCAATTGGTTTCCCGAAACAATTGAACAAGATGCGTTTCTGCAACCTTGGGTGCAACCAAACTCAAACTTCGAGGGGGAACGGCTGGTGGAACAGGCATCTTCAAAACCCGAGGCAAAATTATTTTGAGGGGGTGTCATTTTTTTGTTGTAAACTACATACTATATGGAGACATTTTGGGGAGAGTGGCGGGCAGCAATTTTAGGAGGGAGGAGGGTAGGGGGGAAGCACACTCACACTCATTCGCACACGCACGCACATCCATTCACAACATTCATCAATATTCAAACATACACGCACACACCAAACATTCATTTAAAAAACACACACACTTACCTTCAGCTCGGAGGTCCCAGGAGGGTTGCGACTGCTGCCTTCCCTCACCAGCTGACCTTAGGTCAGCCAATGAGGAAAGACAGCAGTCCTAACTTCGTCACAGTGTGGGATGGGGTCACTGAGACTACTGAACCCTCCTCACTGTGACGAGGTGTCACTGATTGACACTCGCCCAGGGCGTTTCAGGTCTTAAACCTGAAGCGCCCAGGTCGAAGTCAATCGGTGACACTTCCCCTCGTCACCGAGGGGAAGGGCCTCGAAGCACCTTTGCTGAGCCGAGGAGGTCACACCCATAGGAGCTGTGACCTCTTCAGCCCAGCAAAGTTCAGCTCAGGCAGCCAGGAGTCTGCGCAAATCGTGCATGCCTCACTCCTGGCTGCCTGAGCTGAACATGAAGAGTGTCCTTTGCTCAGCCTGACAGGCACTCGTCATGAGGGGCAAAAGGTGGGGGGGTGTGGCCCCTCCGCCCTAAAGGATGGGCCGTGCCTGGAGAGTGGTCACTGTTTGCACTTTGGGTCTCCCTTTTGTGTTGCTGCCTCAGAAGGGACCCCCGGGGCAATCCAAACCAGTACACCCCTCGCATATGCCGATGTTGTCGGCCCAAAAATCTGATCTCTCCATTTCGTATGGGGTTTGTTTATTCCGCTGACGTCATGTGTAACTACTGTAGGAACGCGATGTGCTTACGGTAGGAATTAATATGGTGCTCTGTTGTGGGAGTGGCCATGCCCCTCACGTTCCCAGTCAGCAGGGTATATTGCGGTGTCAGCACTTGTGTGGACATAGCTATGTGTATGTGTCCGGCAGGCTCAAGCACAAGATGTGATACCGGCGCGCAGCATCAGAGCCTGTGTCCTCCTCCCGCCCCACCCCCAAAGGTATATGTGGGCATAGTGGTGTCCGTGGTGGCCAGACTATTGTAAATGTGGAACCCAAGTAATAGATAAACATTTCTAAGAACCCCACTAATCCTGAGCGATCACCACAGGGTGTCCAGCCATAACAACAGCAGCAAAAGCACTTCAAACATATACGTAACAACCATAGAAATCCAGTCAATATGGTAAACTGAGATGCGTGGTAAACAGTTTCTTCAGCGTCCGGTCCCTCTGGCCCGCTGTGATCCACTGGGTGCCCTACCTCCAACCAACACTCCCACCCCAAATCATTGTCCGCCTAGCATACCAAACAGACACAGGGCTTACATTCAGGCAAGCCAAAGTCTCTTACAGCAAGTCATCCACCAGGCGTGGCATCAGCTCTACACTGTAGTGTTACACCAGAGAGAATCTGTTGTTTTGTTAGTGTCTGATCCAGTGGTGGAGACACAGTCTGGTTGGAGAACCGCTAACAGGTTATGGTTCTGATTTAGCACCTCTGCCACTGCTTGCACCAGTTCCCCAGCCACTTGGAGAATGGTAGGATGGTGTCATGGTCTCCTGGGGTGACGGCAGTTCGATCTCATGACCAACCATTCCATGGTCTGTGGAAGAATATTAGTACCTTGCCAGGCAGCACCGTGGACACCAGCCACTGCTCAAGGAACAGTTCCACACCCAGGCCTTTCGCTCGCTCTGGGAAGTCCAGGAAGCGAGCGCCCCTCAGTCACCTTTGCCTTTCAGTGTTTAATTGTAGATGTCCACCTGTATCCCCTGTATTTGAGAATGTAACTCTTGCACCATGGGACATACCAAGGTTAAAGCCGGCTCAGTGTTGTCCTTCTTTTCCACCAGCTTCCAGTGGTCCACTCGGAGCAGACCAACTTCCAGGGACACTGTATCAATCTTTGATTACAGGGTGCTTTTAGTATTCAGAATGCCTTCCAGTATCTTCATAAACTGGTCACAGTGTCCATCAAGGGTGGTCTCCAAGATGCACAGAGTGCCACCCCCTGCACCAGCCCACCATCCCGGGGCATGGGATCCACATCGGACAGGGGTGAGGCCTTAGACTGCCTAGGTTTTACCATTGTTGCAGGCAGGGGCACAGAACACACAAACAAATCACACTGCAGCTCTCTGATGGCCCTTATCACTCTCATTTCTTCTGAGGTGAGGGCCACAGATTCACCAGTCAACACGTTTGCTGGTCCCCCAGGCTGCAAGTCGAAGCACTTCCACAGAGGACCTCCAGGAACATGATGCCCAATCTAGGCTGCACTCACCGGTCCTAAGACCTCTGGGGGGTAACCAGGGCCCCTCACTCCTCCTTTGGGGCCTCAACAGCCCCCAATACTCCTCCGCTGTGTTCGGCAGGGGTATTCATGCACCACGGTATCCAATGATCCCCGGGTAAGCACTACCAACCTCAGGAGCCCCTAAATGCTGGGCTGATCCCTTTCCAGTATCCCCAGGGGGACTAGCGTTGCAGCAGGCCTCAGCCGCCATCACCCTGTTTGGGTGCTCAGCTCCGGGCCAGATGTCACCAGCCCCCCCAATCACCATGGCCAGCTCTCCACTACCTCCTTCCAGGAACCATATCACTCTATGTGCAAGGAGCTACAAGAGTGGGTGGACAATGCCCCCTCACCTCATCATCCAGGCTGTCAGGGCACCAAGCACAACTCCACTGCCTTCAGCTGCCCTGCGAGGGCCCCCCAGGCACAGGACCCCTGCCTTCTCATGGGCCATCTGCACCAGGAAGCACCGCCGGGCCCAGCTGCACACTCCATACAGGTTCCTCAGGCCCACTCGGCCGTGGCAGGTCTCAGCAGTCCACAGTGTATATGGACCTGCTCAGGGAGCCCAGAAGCTGTCCACTGGGCTGTCGACCCTCCCCCTATGGACACCTCAGCAGGGGGGACATCGGTTGTCCGGATATGGGCACCCCTGCACCCCCTGCCTCCTCACATAGCGTGGGGGCCCTGGCCACAGCTGACTGCCACCGCCATCTTCCTTCACATGGCCTCACCATAGTCTCTGCCACTGACACCCACCACTGGACCACCCTATACCACTCAGGCACTCTGTGGTGTCAGGCCTCTTGGGAAGGGCTCAGGCCTGAGCTCACATTCAAGCAGCTGCTCTGGTCGCCATCTTAACCATGCCCCTGTGTTATAGCAGATTTAAACTTGGGTTTGATAGATAAGTTTTGCAAACATACCACTAAATTGATTTTCAAAGATAGAATACTGCCTCTTCTGAGCAAGAAGCGCTTACTCTAAGACAGATGGTACTCCCATGTGTAGAAAAGTACCATCTTGCCTGGCATGTTACCCCCATTGTTCACTGTATATATGTTGTTTTAGTTGTATGTGTCACTGGGACCCTGCCAGCCAGGGCCCCAGTGCTCATAAGTGTGCCCTGAATATGTTACCTGTGTTATGACTAACTGTCTCACTGAGGCTCTGCTATCCAGAACCTCAGTGGTTATGCTCTCTCATTTCTTTCCAAATTGTCACTAACAGGCTAGTGACCAATTTCACCAATTTAAATTGGCATACTGGAACACCCTTCTGATTCCCTAGTATATGGTACTGAGGTACCCAGGGTATTGGGGTTCCAGGAGATCCCTATGGGCTGCAGCATTTCTTTTGCCACCCGTAGGGAGCTCTGACAATTCTTACACAGGCCTGCCACTGCAGCCTGAGTGAAATAACATCCACGTTATTTCACAGCCATTTACCACTGCCCTTAAGTAACTTATAAGTCACCTATATGTCTAACCTTTACCTGGTAAAGGTTAGGTGCAAAGTTACTTATTGTGAGGGCACCCTGGCACTAGCCAAGGTGCCCCCACATTGTTCAGGGCAAATTCCCCGGACTTTGTGAGTGCGGGGACAACATTACACACGTGCACTATACATAGGTCAATACCTATGTGTAGCTTCACAATGGTAACTCCGAATATGGCCATGTAACATGTCTATTATCATGGAATTGCCCCCTCTATGCCATCCTGGCATTGTTGGCACAATCCCATGATCCCACGGGTCTGTAGCTCAGACATGGGTACTGCCAAACTACCTTTCCCGGGGTTTCACTGCAGCTGCTTCCGCTGCCAACCCCTCAGACAGGTTTCTGCCCTCCTGGGGTCCAGCCAGGCTTGGCCCAGGATGGCAGAACAAAGGACTTCCTCAGAGAGAGGGTGTCTCCCTTTGGAAAAAGGTGTCAGGGCTGGGGAGGAGTAGCCTCCCGCAGCCTCTGGAAATGCTTTCATGGGCACAGATGGTGCCCATTTCTGCATAAGCCAGTCTACACCGGTTCAGGGACCCCTCAGCCCTGCTCTGGCGTGAAACTGGACAAAGGAAAGGGGAGTGACCACTCCCGTGACCTGCACCTCCCCTGGGAGGTGCCTAGAGCTCCTCCAGTGTGCTCCAGACCTCTGCCATCTTGGAAACAGAGGTGCTGCTGGCACACTGGACTGCTCTGAGTGGCCAGGGCCAGCAGGTGATGTCAGAGACTCCTTCTGATAGGCTCCTTCATGTGTTGCTAGCCTATCCTCTCTCCTAAGTAGCCAAACCCTCTTTTCTGGCTATTTAGGGTCTCTGCTTTGGGGATTTCCTTAGATAACGAATGCAAGAGCTCATCAGAGTTCCTCTGCATCTCTCTCTTCACCTTCTGCCAAGGAATCGACTGCTGACCGCGCTGGAAGCCTGCAAAACTGCAACAAAGTAGCGAAGACGACTACTGCAACTCTGTAACGCTGATCCTGCCGCCTTCTCGACTGTTTCCTGGTGGTGCATGCTGTGGGGGTAGTCTGCCTCCTCTCTGCACTAGAAGCTCCAAAGAAATCTCCCGTGGATCGATGGAATCTTCCCCCTGCTACCGCAGGCACCAAAGAACTGCATCACCGGTACCCTGGGTCTCCTCTCAGCACGACGAGCGAGGACCCTTGAATCCAGCAACTCTGTCCAAGTGACTCCCACAGTCCAGTGACTCTTCAGTCCAAGTTTGGTGGAGGTAAGTCCTTGCCTCCCCACGCCAGACTGCATTGCTGGGAACCGCAACTTTTGCAGCTACTCCGGCCTCTGTGCACTTCCGGCGGAAATCCTTTGTGCACAGCCAAGCCTGGGTCCACGACACTCTAACCTGCATTGCATGACCTCCTGAGTTGTCCTCCGGCGGCGTGGGACTCCTTTGTGCAACTTCGGGTGAGCACCGTTTCACTCCTCTTTGTAGTGCCTGTTCTGGCACTTCTGCGGGAGCTGCCTGCTTCTGAGAGGGCTCTTTGTCTTGCTGGACGCCCCCTCTGTCCTTTGACGCAATTGGCGACATCCTGGTCCCTCCTGGGCTACAGCAGCATCCAAAAACACTAACTGCATGACTTGCAGCTAGCAAGGCTTGTTTGCAGTCTTTCTTCAGGAAAACACTTCTGCACGACTCTCCACGGCGTGGGGAATCCATCCTCTGAAGGGGAAGTTCCTAGCCCTTGTCGTTCCTGCAGAATCCTCAGCTTCTACTGTCCAGTGGCAGCTTCTTTGCACCCACAGCTGGCATTTCCTGGGCATCTGCCCATCTCCGACTTGCTTGTGACTTTTGGACTTGGTCCCCTTGTTTCACAGGTACCCTCATTTAGAAATCCATCGTTGTTGCATTGCTGGTTTGTGTCTTTCCTGCAGAATTCCCCTATCACGACTTCTGTGTCCTTTGGGGAACTTTAGTGCACTTTGCACTCACTTTTCAGGGTCTTGGGGTGGGCTATTTTTCTAACCCTAACTGTTTTCTTACAGTCCCAGCGACCCTCTACAAGGTCACATAGGTTTGGGGTCCATTCGTGGTTCGCATTCCACTTTTGGAGTATATGGTTTGTGTTGCCCCTATCCCTATGTGTCCCCATTGCATCCTATTGTAATTATACACTGTTTGCACTGTTTTCTAATACTATACTGCATATTTTTGGCATTGTGTACATATATCTTGTGTATATTTGCTATCCTCATACTGAGGGTACTCACTGAGATACTTTTGGCATATTGTCATAAAAATAAAGTACCTTTATTTTTAGTATATCTGTGTATTGTGTTTTCTTATGATATTGTATGACACTAGTGGTACTGTAGGAGCTTCACTCATCTCCTAGTTCAGCCTAAGCTGCTCTGCTAAGCTACCATTATCTATCAGCCTAAGCTGCTAGACACCCTATACACTAATAAGGGATACCTGGGCCTGGTGCAAGGTGTAAGTACCCCTTGGTACTCACTACAAGCCAGTCCAGCCTCCTACATTGGTTGTGCAGTGGTGGGATAAGTGCTTTGTAACTGCTTACCACTTTTGTCATTGTACTTTTCATAAGAGAAAAATATACAAAACAAGTTCAGTGTATGTACACCTAACCAAAAAGTTTTGCTTTTCTTCTCTCACTTCTTTTCTAAGTGATGAAAAGTACCTCTAAACTTTCTAAAAAGTTCTTAAAAAGTTTTTAAAGTTTTTTTTCTGTTCTTTAAAAAAGTTCTAAAAACGTTTTCTCACTTTTTCTATCACTTAAACACTTTCTAAAATGTCTGGCACAGGCCAAACTGTTAATCTGTCCAAACTTGCTTATGATCACCTTAGCTGGAAAGGAGCAAGGAGTCTTTGCATAGAAAGAGGTTTAAGTGTAGGGAAGAATCCCACCAGAGAACTGTTGGTTAACATGCTTGTAGAACAGGATAAGGCCACAGGTGCCCCTTCTGTTGAAAACGTAGCTAATGGTTCACAATCTGACCCTGGGACACCCCTAGAAAAAGATTCAGAAAAGAAACTTCCTAGCTAAGCTAGTTCTCTCCTTCCCACCACCTTAAACCATTGTGAAAGCCCTAAAACCTTCCATTCCTCTATCTTTAACAGTAGACAAACAGCTAAATTTAAATATTAGGAGTAGGCTCTTGGAGCAGCATGTCAGCATACTGCCTCAATTGGGCTCTCTGTTCTGACTTACTATTCCTACTGGCATTAGAGGAGAGTAAGGTACAGAGCATGGCCAGGACACACAGGAAGATGGCTGCATCTTAAGGGAGCTCTGGCTCACCGCCATGCAATCACCCTGCATCCTGTCTCAAGCCCTGACACATATCGGGGAGGGTGCACGCCAGCAGCGGGCTGCTGCGGCAGACAGTAGGGCCCCACTGTGAGCGCTCTGCAGCACCTGATGATGGGGTGGGCCGTGATGAATCAGACAATGCTACAGCTGCAGTTGCAGCCTGGAGACCTGGAGTAGGCCCCTGGAGCACCGCAGCAGAAGGGGGGCCATGGCAGACTCTGACGCCGTGACGGCTGTGGGTGCGGCCTTGGAGTCGAGTTGGGCTCCCCATGCAAACTGGCTGCCCTCTTGCTCTGGATCTGCATATAGTGGGCATCCATTGCATTGGAGCAGCAGAAAATTCCCCATCTGGCCCAGCATCATCAAATACCTCCGAGATGTAGCAGTGATCCGTCAAAGGTCTGAACATGGGTACATGCTTACAAAGGGATGGCCCCATGAGACACAGACCTACACTTGGTCAGTGTTCATGAGCCCCCACTTGGAATGCCCTCTTAAGGGGAGACCGGCGGCCATTTCTTGAGGCCTACAATTGGAGGAGCTGCGATGCCCTGACCACCCTGATCAAGGACAGTGTGGTGAGTCCCTGGGCCTGTACATCTTGATGGACAAGCCCCCTTGGGGGTCTCCATTTGGCAGGCCAGAGGCACTAAGAGGAGAGAACCCTATCATTCCCTCTGTGACCCCCGAGCTAGTACCTGCACCACGGGGACAAACCCTTTCAGGGTGGACCCCTAACTGACGAGAAGGACCATGAGCCATTGCTTTTACAATTGGAAGGCCAGTGCCTTGAGATAAGTTACCCACAGAGCTTCATTAGGGTGGTGAGTTGGCTGCCCCTGCGGGTGAGGGACAGCAGGACACGCACTGGGATGAATGGCTCCCACCCACAGTTGCTGCTCCTATGGCAGGCACGCAACCTCTTCTCCTCCTATGCCTGCCTAGCTGATCAGCACTTGATTGACTTAGCTGCGGAGCTGCTAAATCACTGTACATTTGGGCCCGTGGACGAAAGTGGCCCCCACTTGCCTCTGTTCCCTAACCTTCCACTGTTTCTCTGCCTCATGAGCCCTCAGTGGACAACATGGGTCTCACAGGATTGACTAAGGGCCCTGGATTGGAGCAGACCCTGCAGTTCATCTGACAAACTGAAGGCCATCACAGCCACACCACAGGCTATCACAGCCACGCCAAGACAAAGCTCAAAAGACTGGTGATTGACATCAATCTTCTGTACGACGACCTTTGCAAGTTATCAGACTGGGTGAAAACTACCTAGACTGCCCTCCACGTGGTACACCCTTTGGTGGATGAGCTAAAAAAAAGTTGATGTCCCTCACTATGAAAATCACACTGTTGAATCAACGGGCTGAAGATGTAGAGGGATCCAGCAGGTGCAACAACATTAGAAGGGTTGGCATCCCAGAGGATTCAAAGGGCCTGATATGATGGCATTCCTCAAGCAATGGCTAAGGATGAGGGTGGTGCCATAGGGCCTGCCCCATTTCTTTGTGCTGGAAAGGGCACACCGAGTGCTGGTTCCAGAGCCTCCTCTGGGAGCTCAGTCTCATCCGGTAGTAGCACACTTACTAAACTACAGACACAGAGACACCCTGTGGCATGCTGCCCACATAATCAGCCTCCTGTGACAGGGAAATGCAGAAATTGCTATTTTCCTGAACTACACCCTGGCTGTTCAACAATGGAGGGCCTCCTACTCTGAGGTGACCTGCTCCTTCCGTGACCTAGCTCTTCAATATATAATGCTGTTCCTGGAACACCTCAAGATAATATTCAAGGGCAGCACATTCTTCTGTGACTCCCCGCAGGAGGCGCGGCACTGGATCTAGTCTCACTGTGCTGGGGAGGACTAGAACCAGGACCTGCCACCACGCCCCCAACACCACAAAGGGAGATGCAGGGCACACTACTTGGGGGTGCATCCAACCAAGCAGCAATTAGATCTGGCCAAAGAGGGTGCACTGCAGCAGGCCAGCAAAATTAGCGGCACATCAAGCCTAGGACAGCGGGACCTGTTACATCTTGTCAAGCACTCACCTGGTGCCAACCGTGGGGACAATACCACTCCCACCCGAGACAGGGAGTGAACAAAGGTAAAGTCAACCTTCGTTCACCCACTGCCTCCTGGGCAAAGAGGAGAATGGGATAAAACAAGAATAGAAGAACGTGCATCACTGAGGGAACTGCTCAGCTGTCTTGTGCACTGTCTAGTAGAATCAGGACACTCTGGATCTCATGATCATCAATGCATTTGTGATACACTAAAAACAACAAGAAATGCTACTCATAGCTTCCCAACTCAAAATGATCTATCAATAGCTTACACTGTTTTTACACTTACAGACTTCATCATAGTTTTTGTACGAGAGAAAGCAGAACCCAATTCCAGGAATAACTGGTGATTTTCTAGCACACCAAAACACACAGGATTCCAATTTGAACCCAAATACAACTTCAAATGCTAAAGGATTTTTCCAAATACTGCATAAAACTTGTCAATAAACAGAGTGGCAAACTTTCAGTTTGGATACAATGGAGTTCAGAGTGCTGCAGTGAAAGAGTTGAGAGCGCTGGGTTCAATACTCTAACAATGTCCAAAATCCTGAAAACGTGCTCAGCCTTCAAAGAGAATAAGTCTTTGTATTATAGCTAGCCTATAGATTAGTGCACACTGACCTGAGGGGAAGCTACTTAGCTAAGATAGTCCTCGAACTGGAATCAAAAGACGACAGGAGACTCTTTGCAAGAAGCACAAGAGGAAACAGAATTATAGCTCATGAAGGAAAACACTGGAAGCATCAGACGCCTGGATCACGGAATCATCAGGAAGGCTTCAAAGACTAGAGCACTGGTAGTCAAGGGCCACTGAGGAAATGAGCGCAGCACCAAAGCTTGCTCAGGACTGGAGCGCTGAAAGGTTAAGGCAACTTGGGAGAAGAGTGTTGGGAAGATGCTTGCACAGGACTGGAATGCTGGAAGATCCGGACCACTCAGGAGGTGAGTTCAGGAATTATGCTTACGCAGAACGGGAACGAGGCCAAGCACCGATGCAGGTTCAGAGGGGGTACATATAGAGGAAACAAGGAGTGTGCCAGAAAGGCATGTGTCCCACATGGAGGCATGGAATATTCCAGTGAACCTGGGGAAAATCACGTGTTACATATAATGGATATGAGGCCTAGGAGTTGGCAGGTGTAAATAGTAATTGGCAACAATAAACAAGTACAACGGAACTCCAAGTGCATGATGGTATAATTCAGTGGTTCACAGTGGAAACATGAATATCCTAAATAGACATGTGATAACTGCAGCTGCAACTAGACTAAACTTGCACAGTAACAGAGCAGGAGGGTCAATGGTTCAAGCTTTGTGGTAGGGAAACCATGGAGTGCTCGAGACTGGAAGGCACCACGAAGGAAACATGACTGGTAGTACTGAGGCCAGGTAGGTGTCACAATTAAAGGGTGACATGAGTCTGGTGAGTAAAAGCCACCATATATAGGGCACAATATGGAGTTGCAACAGTTCCCCCAGCAAAGAACGACCTAGTGTAGTGGTTTATCAAGGTGACAGGCATGAAATGAATGAACCAGGCGAGGGGCATGGACACTACTAGCTGTCTCACAGGAGTTCTACTCAGGACCATACCCTTTCCATGCAATTAGGTAAAACGAACAACCCTTATCACGCTGTGAATCTAAAATCCTTTGGACTTCAAAGTCTAGGTGACCATCAAGCATTACATGTGGAGGAGGAGAAGCAGGACGGGTTTGGGCATGATATGGTTTGGGGAGGGAAACATGGAACACAGGGTGAACAGGCAAATCATCTGGCAGCTAGACTGCTGTGGGATTATTTACCTTTTCAATAAGAAAAGGACCTATAAATCGAGGTTGCAATTTGCAAGGACCACATAGTTGTAAGTTTTTTGTGGCAAGCCAAACCTGATCTCCGCTTTTGTACTCTGGCAGTGGTCGGCAAAGTTTATTCTCATTTATTTCCATGTTCAATTTAGCCTGTTATAAGTTTTGTGACACTTCTATTAAGGAGTCAGAGAGGTGCTTTACAAAGTCTTGCATTGAACATACACTATTGGATGTCTTAACAATATTTTCAGGTAACATTTTTGGATTAATGTCTGTTACACCAAGAAAGCGGATACCCCAGCGGCAGAATGCTGTGAACTGTTATTTAAAAACGCTACAAAAGTTAACTGGGACTCCCACTCTTTGGGAGTTAAGGTTAAATTAATCGCAGTGTCTTTTCCAGTACTTGATTTACATGCTCTCTCTGCCCATCTGTTTGTGAGTGATAAACAGACAAGATTCAAGTGTCAATGCCCAATGATTTGCAAAGACTGTGCCGAAACCTTGAAATGAACTGCAGACCTCTGTCTGAAATAATGATGGAGGGCAGGCCATTTAACCGCAGGGTATGCTGCACAAACAGGGTGGAAGGAGTCTTGGCATCGGGTATTTGTTTTAACGCAACAAATTGTGCCATTTTAGAAAACAGGTCAACAACAACTTAAATAGCATTGTGACCATTGGAGTTTGACAATTCTGTGATAGGATTCATGCTTATGGTATGCCAGGGATGTGGGAGGTACAAGCAAGGCTTTTAGCAGACCCGCAGGAGCGGTGTGCGAAGTCTTATTCTTGGAATAGATGGGACAGGTCTGGACATAATCATGCACATTCCTGGACAGTGTAAGCCACCAAAACCATTGCTGACAATTAGCTAGAGTCTTGTGAATCCCAGGATGACCATCCAGAGGAGTATCATGACACCAAGTTAGTGCCTCTTGTCGTAATACTTTAGTAGGAACAAACAAGATGGTACCTTGATAAGGGAGATGATTATGCTTATCAGTTACCCAAGAATCGAAGTTCTTCCGGCTCATGCTTTGTCTAACCCTGTTAAAAATGACTCTGGTTCGCAAAGACCTACTATGTGCTCAGCCCATATGATGTTCTGTGGTGCCTGCTCCTGAGAACATTGATTCAAGTAACTCCACCTGGATAGCAGGTCTGCCTTAATCATTTGTGTGTCTGGACAATAGGTAATGATGAAATTGTATGCAGTGAAGAACAACAACCACCCTACTTGTCTAGGCGTCAATGCTTTTAGTGATCGTAAGAACTGGTGATTCTTATGATCAGTATATATTGTAATGTTATGTTGAGCACCTACTAAGTAATTCCACTATTCTTGGAAACATAATTTAATTGCCAATAGTTCTTGTTCAGCAACTATATAGTTCTAGTCAGCTGATAACACCTTTTTAGAAAAGAATGCTACTGGATGCATTTGTCCTGTTGTGCTGTCACTTTGCAACATAATACCTCCTATGGCTACCTGAGAGGTGTTCGCTTCTACAAAGTATGGTAAATTGGGATCCGGATGTTTGAGTACCGGAGCAGTGATGGATTTCTCTTTGAGCAATTTGAATGCATCATTATCCACGTGTGACCAAATAAAAGGCAGCTTTTTTCGTAAAAGTCTGGTGATTGGACATATTATGTATGAGAAATGGGTAATAAAGCGTCTATAAAAGTCTGTAAATCCCATGAAGCTTTGTACGTCTTTGACTGAAGTTGGTGCTGGGCAATCCAGTATCCCCTGTACCTTTTCCTGATCAATGGAAACTCCTTTCAGGGATAGGAAATATCCTAGACATTCAACGGATCGAGTGCAAAAGGTACATTTGCCTAGTTGAACAAAAAGGTTATGTTCTCGAAGTCATTGCTGCACATTCCTGAAATGCTTATTATGTTCAGTCTTGTTTTGGGAATAAATGAGGAAGTCATTGATGCATACAACTATGCAAATGTCCAGTAGGTATTGCAAAACCTTGTTTATAAAATACTGGAATGCTACTGGGGCATTACAACACTCAAAAGGCATGACTGTATACTTGAATGACCCAAATTTGGTTCGGAAATCTATTTTCCATTTATCTCCTTCTTTTACACAGATGAAGTGGTATGCACCTTGCATTTCTAGTTTAGTTTACACCAAGGACTTCCAAACCTGAATACCCAAGACCGGTATCGGAGGCAATAGATATCTGTTCTTAACAGTAACCTTATTCAAGGCCCAACAGTCTATGCATGCCCTTAACTTATTCTTCTATTTGGTACGCAAAATAGTGATAAAGATGCAGGAGAGACGGAATGACAGATGAATCTCAGGTCTAGTAACTCATGCAGGTATTTTTTCAGGTATTTTGTCTCTGGATCCGAGATAGCGAGGACGCAACTGCAAGGAAGCACTCTGCCCCAAATTTAATCTATGCAGCAATCATATTCCCTATTGGGAGGTAATTGTGTAGCTTTTTGTTATTCAAAAACATATAAAAGTCCTGATAATCTACCAGATTTTGAGTGGTGCATTATGTGTAAATACTGCGCATGTCAATAGAGACACAACTTCCTGCAGCTCTTTATAACAATGATTTAGACAAAAATGGGAACCCAGAGTGACAAGGCGACAAGACCAATCAATGAGCGGATTGTGAAGCTGGGGCGAGGGGGGCCTTAAAATAATGCCAAAGATGGGTGTGTCTACGAGATCAAAGGTCAAGGTCTCCGCATGCCCATTCTCACATACAAGAGTATCAGAAGCAGTTTCATAAGTAATCATTCCAGAAGAAAGCTCAGAACCATCCACTGTTCTAACTGGTTCTGGGTCTTTTTTCTTAACACAAGATATGCAAAGACCTGGCTGAGGCTAGATCAAAAAAGTTTCCTTCTGCCCCAGATTCTAAAAGTATATGTAATACCTACCGATTTTGATTGGAAAGTATTAAAGTAACAAATATAGTAAAATGTTGTGGAACTTTATGTAAAGTGTTTGCCAAAAATTGTGAGGTCTTTATTGGGCCCTTACCTGACTGATTGACCCCTATATCAGTCGGACTCTCTAGTTTTTCTGCATCGAGCCGGACATTACACCAACATTCTTTCAAATCCCTTGAGGCTTGACTGTACAATCACAAATGAAGTGTCCTGCCTTACCACAATACAAACATAGATTTAACTTTCTTCTTCAATCTTTTTCTTTTGTAGTTAATGGACCATGTAAACCCCTGAGATATCCTGATTCTTGGTCTCAATCTCTCTATGCTCTGGGTGTATCACTAATAGCTTAGGTTCCGCTTGAGGGTATTCTCCCTTATGTTCAGTCAAGCTATGATCTAACCAGACAACCAGTCCATAAACTCTGAACAGTCCGATGGGAGATTCACAATGTGTGCTAAAGAGTCTTTCAAGTAATCTCTCAGACCTCTTTAAAAGAGGGAGGTTTGCTTCTCTTCTGGCCATTGGGTTTCAGTAACCAGTCTACAGAAGGTCATAATGTAAGTGATCAGATTCTTACTACCCAAGCGTAAATTCACTAACTCATTATCACCAGCCTGAACAAAGGTGTGTTTATAAGGAAGCATCATCAGAAATTACCCAGTTTGCAGCTGTACCTCCAAGATAGGCTATAATAAAAAGCTATCTTAGCTGTGTCGAAAGAAAAGGCTTTGGATTTAATCAAAAATTGCAACTGGCACCTGGTCCAAAAGGCATAAAATTTACTATTATCCACAAAAAACCTGTCTGTGGTGGAGCCAGAGGTGTAGAAGTGGGAGCAGTGACCTCTGACCTGCCTTAAGGCCAGGAATCACTCGACATGCCGAGCAGCTCCACCAGCCTGCCTCCGTGCCCCGACCCTGCCCTCGCTACTGTCGCGAGTTGAGGCCCTCCACCACCCGCAAGCACCCACCTGCACCTCATCCCTGGTGTCTAGTGGTTGCCGTAAGTATTGTGTGTGTGCCCTGTAATTTGTCTCCGTGTTTTTGTGCCATTTTTTACTCCTTCTGGGCCTTTTTCTGTTTTTTCTGACTCTGTCTTGTGCCTTTCCTGTTTTGACTCTGTTTTATTGCCTTTAGTATATATCCAACTTTTTTGCTGTTTTTTGCCTTTTTTCACTCCTCCCGTCCCAGCTGCTGCGTCCCCTGCGGCCCAACCCCCCTCGTGCTCCCATTTGCAATCGCCCTCCACCTCCCAGCTGCTCCTCCCTCCCACTTCCCCTTCTTAATGGCGGCCACTGCGCGGTGCAGAGTAACCCCTGACCTGCCTTAAGGCCAGGAGTCACTCGACTTGCCAAGCAGCTTCACCAGCCTACCTCCATGTCCCTGACCCTGTCCTCACTACTGTCGCGACTTCGAGGCCCTCCCCCACCCGCAGGCACCCGCCTGCACATCATCCCTGGTGTCTACTGGTTGACGTGAGTAATGTTTGTGTGTCCTGTAATTTGTCTCCGTGTTTTGGTGCTGTTTTTACCTCCTTCTGTGCCTTTTTCTGTTTTTTCTGACTCTGTCATGTGCCTTTCCTGCTTTATTGCCTTTTGTATATTTCCAACTTTTTTGCCGGTTTTTGCCTATTTTCCCTCCTCCCGTCCCAGACGCTGTGGCCCCGCCCCCCTCGTGCCCCCATTTGCCACTGCCCCCGGCCTCCCGCCTCCCTGCTGCTCCTCCCTCCCACCTCCCCTTCTTAATGGCAGCTGCTGCGTGGCTGCGCCGCTGGCACTCCGGAGGCGCACCAGAGACAAGCCCGTCTGCACCCGTCTGCTCATGGACCGTGCCTAGCACCAGTCCCCCTGTCCCAAGCACCTCCCACACCACTGGACAACGCTACACCACCAAAGAACTCCACACGCTCAACCCTGGCCGCCCCACCGCCTGCATCCAGACCTCCCCTAGGTACACCCATGGGCCCTCCTCATGCCAGACGTGCAACTTCACCTGCGCCCAAGCCACCAAGCACGACAACAAAGCCACCCACCTCAACCACCTCAGCTGGATCCTCCTTAACACCCGCTCCATCCACAAGCATGCAGTCGAACTCTGAGACCTGCTCACATCAACCTCCCCAGACATCGCCTTCCTCACCGAGACCTGGATGAACCCCTCACCGGAACCCGACATCCCATAGCCATCCCTGAGGGCTACAAAATCACCCAAAGAGACCGCACCAACAAACTAGGAGGAAGAATCGCCATAATCCACATGAGCTCCATCAGGATCTCAACCGACACCCACGATGCCCTAGATACCACCAAACTCCTGCACTTCCAGATATATGTCAACGCCAACACCACCCTGAGAGGGACCCTCGTCTACAGACCCCCGGACCCCTGCCCACAATTCTGTGACACCATCGCTGACACAACCAGCACCCACGCCCTCGCCTCCATGGACTACATGCTCCTCGGCGACCTGAATTTTCACCTGGAGAACAACCTCGCCAACCTCGGCCTCAAGCAACTTGTCACCACACCCACCCACCCAGCCGGCCACACACTCGACGCCATCTTCTCCACCAGCAACCACATCATCTTCACCCACACCACCGAGCTCCACTGGACCGACTACCGCTGTGTCCATTTTTCCAGAAACCCACCACCAACAGCATCGAATCCCTCACCGCAAGTGGAACAAGATCTCCAAGGACCAACTGATCTCCAACCTCACCCATGCCCCACCACCCAACACCAGCAACCCCAACACCGCCGCCCTCAACCTCAAGCAGTGGTTCGATGACTGCACCAACACTCTCGCTCCACTCAGGAAAACCAACAACACCCGCACCAACAAAAAAGCTCCCTGGTTCACCGCAAACCTTCAGGCCTCCAAACGGGAATGCCGAAAAGCCGAGAAGATCTGGCGCCAAGAACAAACAGAAAGCAACCACGCCGCCCTTAAATCCACCATCGACAAACACCACAAGCTCAGCTGGACCACCAAAAGATCTTTCTAGAAAGAATGAATTGACAACAGCGAGCACAACAGCAAGAACTCTTCAGCATCATCAGGGAACTCACCAACCCCAAGTCCTGCTCTGCCAACCCCCCCACTCGCAAGACCTCTGCGACTCCTTTTTTCACTGCAAGATCACAGACATCCATGGCAGCTTCACACCCCCCCCCCCACCACCACCACCACTGCCAAGGACGACCCCAACTCACCCAACCACACCAACATCCTGAGTGCCTGGACCCCCACCAACGACGAGGAAACCACCAAGACCATGAGCACCATCAACTCCGGTTCACCCGCCGACCCCTGCCCTCAACACGTCTTCAATAAAGCCAGCCCAAACATCGATCCCCAGCTCCGGACCAATCATCAACAGCTCCTTCGAGACCGCCATCTTCCCGGAGAGCTGAAAAACACGCCAAAGTCAATGCCCTGCTCAAAAAGCCCAAAGCCGACCCCGAAGACCTCAAAAACTACCGCCCATCTCCCTACTCCCCTTCCCTGCTAAGGTCATCGAGAAGATAGTCAACAAACAACTATCTCTCTTCTTGGAGGACAACAGCCTTCTCAACATCTACCAGTCTGGCTTCCGCAAGAACCACAGCAGCAAGACCGCCCTTATCGTGTGCACCGACGACATCAGGAGCAGGCTCGACAAAGGTGAAACCGTTGCCCACATCCTCCTTGACCTTTCCGCAGCCTTCGACATCGTCTGTCATCACACCCTTCGCACACGCCTCCACTACGCTGGAATCCGCCACAGAGCACTGGACTGGCTCACATCCTTCCTCTCTGGCAGAACCCAAAGAGTCCGCCTCCCCGTTCCTGCCTAAAGCCACCAAGACCATCTGCGGAGTTCCCCAAGGATCCTCACTCAGCCCCACCCTCTTCAATGTCTACATGGCACTGCTCGCCAACGTCGTCCGATCCCACGGCCTTACCATCGTCCACTACACGGACGACACTCCGCTCATCCTCACTCTCACGAAGGACCCCACAACCGCCAAGACCAACGTCCACACCGGACTTCACACCATCGCCATCTGAATCGAGGAAAGCCGCCTCAAACTGAACTCGGAGTAGACCGAGATCATCATTTTCAGCTCCAACAGATCAGTATGGGATGACTCCTGGTTGCCTGCAACCCTGGGATCTGCCCCAACGCCCACCACCCACAGACGCAACCTCGGCTTTATACTGGACAAATCGCTCTCTATGACCCAGCAAGTCAACGCCGTCCCATCGTCATGCTTTAACACCCTTCGCATGCCTCGCAAGACCTTCAGATGGATCCCAATTGAAACCAGAAGAACGGTCACCCACACCCTCATTAGCAGCAGACTGGACTACGGCAACACTCTCTACGCTAGAACAACAGCCAAGCTCCAGAACAAACTACAGTGCATCCAGAACACCTCAGCACAACTCATCCTCAACCTCCCTCGCCACAAACACATCTCAGCCCACCTTAGAGACCTCCACTGGCTCCCCCTCAACAAAACGATCATCTTTAATCTCCTGTTCCACACTCACAAGGCTCTCCGCGACGCCTGACCTGCCTACCTCAACGAGTGTCTCAACTTCCACATCCCGACACGCCAGCTCCGCTCCGCCAACCTCACCCTCGCGACCATCCCCCGCATCCACCGTACCACAACCGGCGGCAGATCCTTCTCCCACCTTGCCGCCAAAACCCGGAACTCCCTCCCCGTCAACCTTCCTCTGACCCAGGACCTCCTGACCTTCAGGAAGCACCTTAAGACCTGGCTCTTCGAGAAGTAGCACCCCCCCCCAGCGCCTTGAGACCCTACCGGGTGAGTAGCGCACTTAACAAATTACTGATTGATTGAGTAGTTACAGTGACCAGCACAGGATTTTATATTACCAGTGGAAGAGGTACTAGTGGTATTCCCTGTTTCACCAAAGTGTGCTGGTTGTAGGACAGGCCACATGTCTTTAGGAGTTGCCTCAGCCCCTACATCAGGTAACCAGGGTGACTGGCAGTGGTGATATCTAACTAACTCATCCTTAAACTTCAGATTTTCCTGTGCAAGGATTGAACTTCATCTTGTACTTCAGATAATGCCTGAGCTAAATCGTCATCCTGTCATTGGCCATCCATATCGTCAGAGTGGTGAAAAGTCTGAGGCTTGGCCTACTGTCATGCACTCCCGTGGCTCCAACCGATGCTGGACCTCCAATCCCATCTGAGACCCAAGATAGGGACTGAGCAAAGGTAAAGTCAACCTTCATTCACCTGCTGCCTCCTGTGGGGAAACAGCATTTACCATGCAGACTTTACCAAGTATGGGTCTTTACTAGGCAAGCCTATACCACAAAGGATTTCATAACGAGTAAGCCTTTACCACACATGCCTTTACAACAAATTTTGTTGTAAAGGCATGAATGGTAAAGGCATATTTGTTGTAAACGTTTTACAGGTAAGTATTAAGTGTTATATACTTATATCTATGTGTATGTGAGTGTGGGTGTGGGTGTGTGTGTGTACATATGTACATACATACATATTACCTTAATAAAAACAAAGGTTTCAGGGATGTTATAGTTAGGCTCTCATTTTAAAAGTACAAAGCCAAGGAAATTCACCAGTTATAGTTAGAGTTATATACCTGCAATGAAAAAAATTACGAAAACACTGTGCATGGCAGTTTTTTTGTCTTTACTGCAAATATTACATTGATATTATCAATGATGTTATCAAAGATGTCATGAGTGCTGTATTTTGTGGGGCAATTAGCAGTGCATGGCGATGGTGCGAGCTATAGTTACCTTAGGGCAAGAGTTATAACTATAACTGGCAAATTGAAAAAAAAAATATTTGTCACTTAAAAAAATGAGATCACCTTTCAATATGAACCTTAAACTTTAGAGGTTTAAAACAAATGAAAGAAGGAAAATGACCACAGACAGACCTAGAGTAGAACCCTCAACTTTCAGTGTGAGGGTATGTGTGTGACCTTAACCTTTAGGCCACAGGTGACTCCTTACTGTAATGCTTCTAGACATACCTATGATACTCAACCCACTCATGTGATGGGAAAGAACTGTGAATGTTCCATCACTAGGAAGGTTTAACATTCAAAACACTAATAAATAAACAAACACACTGGTAAGAGATACTAGGATATGAACCTTCAGTGTACTGAGCAACAGCATAACACATTGACCATTAGGCCAGAAGTGACTTTGTTCCGCTCTGCATCCAAACTTAACTAACATTCGGACCTAACATCTTGCTAGTCTGACTTTTTGAAGTCATTGTATGAAGAGACCATTACAATGACAATCTCTCTCTCTCTTCCATCAGAGAAAGAGAGAGAGAAAGAGAGAGAGTGACAGGACAGCGGGTGTAGTCTGAAGGCCCCTGCTTCCTATGGGAGCCGGCATTGCTCCCACATTGCTCCAAGCAGTAAACTACTCTCACTTGCAGAAAGTGAAGTGTTTGCTCCGATTTGGCGGGAGCTGTCAAAGCTCCTGTCAAGTCAGAGCAAACAACTATGTCCCAGGGGTGGGCACCCTGGGACATAGCAGGAGCCGACCCTGGGGGGAGGCGGTCCCCAGGGCCATTTATGGCTCCTCGAGGGGGGCCGTGCGGCCCCCCTCCAACAGAAATTGCCCTGGGGAAGTGGTAGTTCCCAGGGCTGGGGGCCTGCAACAGATCCCCTATGTTTTTTTTCATTTAGCCCTGGGGAGGTAGCAGTCCCTGGTGCTGCATGGGAGCCAGGCAGCTCCCCCACATTTGATGTTAAGTTGGTCCTGGGGAGGCTGCGGGGGACCAAGTGGCCCCACCACATTTCTTTTGTAAGAGTGCCTTGGGGAAGTGGTGGTCTCCGTGGCTGCAGAGGGGGCCGGGTGGTGTTCCAATTTAGCTTATGCCGCAGGGAGGTGGCGACCCTGGTGGTGTGGGGGGACTAGGTGAACCTTGCATTAAATTCAAATTGTGCCCCAGGGAGGTGGCGATCCCAGGGACTGCGGGGGCAAGGGGGACCATAGCTCATTAGTTTAGCCCTGGGGAGGTGGTAGTCCCTGGGGCTGCACGGCCTCCGTTGCTTTTAATTAACCATTAGCCCCAGGGAGATGTGGTCACAGTGCTGTGGATGGGGCAGGGCGCCACCCCCAGCATACCTTATTAGTTAAGCCCGAGGAAGGTGGCGGCCCCCGGGGCTTAGGCGTGTGACCTCCTCCTTAGTTATTACCATGGCCCCAAGACTTGGCCCACCCGGGTGTTTTTTTTTTAAACATCGGAAAAATCCAGTAATCCATCCAAGGATTTTCCCAACATTTAAAAAAAATGCTTTTAAGACCTGGTGGGTCCCTCTTGGACCTCAGCACCAGAGCTGAGGGGCCAGAGGGTCCCTACAAGTCCCAAGATTGCTGCCAACACTTCCTTGTTGAAGTGTTGACAGCCAATCAAATATCTGCACAGGGACAGTCGGATCCGCGGAGGATCCGCATCCCTATAGATCAATATTTTTTAAACTCTAAGTAAGGGTATTTGGGTGGCAAAGGCTTTTATAGGTCTTAGGGTGGGTATGGGTTTTTGGGTGGAAAAGGCATTTTCAGGTTTTAGTGTAGGTAGGGTTTTTGAGTTGTAAGAGGTTTTTAGGGTTTAGGATGGATATAGGCTTTTTGGTGGCCAGAGCATTTTTAGATGTTAGGGTGGGTATGGGATTTTGGGAGGTAAGGGCATTTTTAGGTTTTAGGGTGAGTATGGTTTTTGGGAAACAAGGGCATTTTTAGGTTTTAGGGTGATTATTTTTTTGGGGTGGTAAGGGGGTTTTAGAGTGTGTATGAGTTTTTGGGGGGCATGGGCATTTTTAGATTTTAGGGCGGCATGGGCTTTTGGTTGGAAAAGGCATTTTTAGGTTTTAGTATAGGTAGGGTTTTTGGGTTGTAAGGGGTTTTTAGGGTTTAGGATGGATATGGGCTTTTTGGTGGCCAGAGCATTTTTGATGTTAGGGTGGGTATGAGTTTTTGGGTGGTAAGGGCATTTTTAGGTTTTAGGGTGAGTATGGTTTTTGAGATGCAAGGGCATTTTTATATTTTAGGGTGATTATGGTTTTTTGGGTGGTAAGGGGGTTTTAGAGTGTGTATGGGGTTTTGGGCGGCATGGGCATTTTCAGATTTTAGGGTGGCATGGGTTTTTGCATGGGAAGGGCATTTTTAGGTTTTAGGGAGGTTATGGGTTTTTGGTTATTCAGGGGATTTTAGGGTTTAGGGTGGGTATGGGGTTTTGGGTGGTAAGGGTTTTTTACTGTGGGTATGGGGTATTGGGTGGCAGAGGCATTTTTAGAATTTAGGGTGGTATGGGTTTTTGGATGGGAAGGGCATATTTAGGTTTTAGGAAGGAGATGTTTTTTTGGGTGGTAAGGGGATTTTATGGTTTAGGGTGAGTATGAGTGTTTGGGTATCAAGGGTAATTCAACGGTGGGCATGGGTTTTTGGGTGTCAAGGGTCATTTTAGGATTTAGAATAGAAAGGTAATACATTATGTTTTAGAACATTTCTGCGGTGGTTAGATGCCGCATTGCACGATTTTCATTGACACTGGACTTGAGTAAGTATTGGATTACATTTTCAGATGAATTCTGGGAAATGTATGATATTATGTGCGACTTGAGTCTCATGCTACCCTGAATTTAATAGCAAGTGATTATCATTAACTGTGAACCCACTCACTTGTGTTGAAGGCTTTGCAGAAATCTGAAACGCGTCTGGAATGAACTTGCTGTAACTTTTATTTTCCCAATAAAAATGTTTGGCTGCTTCAGGAATTGGGCTTCAGAATTCTCTTTTGGATTTGCCTTTCAATGGGATGCTCTGTGTCTGTCAGCTGATGCTGCAGGTTTGGGGGCTCCCCTAACGGAGAAGTTGTGTTTGATACAAATATATATATATATATATATATACAAATAAATAGATATATATATATATATATATGCACTGCTAATTACCCAAGATGTTACATCACTCATGACATCTTCAATGACGTCATTGATAATATCACTGTAAAATATTGATGAGGAAACTGTGCATGGTGAGGCCACGAGTTACAGCTACCTTAGGGCATGTTATTTGAAATAACTCTAACAACTGAATTTCTATGGTTTTTTGTGTGTAAATCTGAACCTAACTATAACGTCCCTGTAACCTTTGGTATTTTTAGTGAATTTCTAAGGTTCTTTTTAGCTCTATTTCCTAACTATAATGTCCTTGTATCCTTTGTTTTTTTCTGTCAATTAGTAGAGTTTTTTAACGTTAAGTAAGATGTCAATTGCAATTCACGGGACGGGGTTGGAAGCAGGATCTGGCCTGGCATTGTGCTGCCCCCACCCAAGCTTGCTGCTCCTGCCCCCCTTCTCCTTGCCATCCATTGTCCAAATCCAGACCCCTGCTCCCACATTACAGCTCTGTGTAGCCATTGTTCTGCCAATGCCCTTCCCTTCCGCCCTGAATAGTTAGCTAGCTCCCACATCTACCTCCTCCCTATCCTCTGTTGTCGGGGTCCATGCACCAGTCCTCTCGCTTCTGCCCTACGTGGTCCGATGTTCTGCCACTACACCCTCCCTCCTGCCCTTCATGAACCATTATGCTGCAACTTTCCCTCCTGTCTACCCAGCATGGTCAGCTTTTTGCCCTTGCCTCTTTCTCATCTGCTTCCTGTTGTCTGTGCATGGCCTTGTCCCCTTCCCATTACTTTCCATTGTTCATTGTGCTGCACTGCCATCTTGGTTGCCCTGTGTGGTGTATTGTGCTGCTGCAAAACCTGACACTTACCCTGTAAGGTCAGTTCGGTGCCCCTGCCAATCTCCCTCTTGCCCTCTGTTATCTGACTCCATGTCACTACCCTATTCCTCCTGCCCTGCATGATCCAATGTACCACACTTTGAATTTGGCAAGATGGAGAGTTTGAAAAAAAAATGGGAAACTGATTTTCCCCATTGACTTATAATTGAAAAAGAGGATATTTTAGGCAGGAGGCAGATCAGTAGTCTCCTGACGGAATTGAGTCTGTTGGCATGTATGAGTGTACTGACAGTACCTCTTTCTTCTGTCCTCAGTGGTCTGTTTTATTGCCACAGCCTCACTTGCCTGTCCTGCATGGTTGGTTTGTTGCCCCTGCCCCCTTTTTCCCCTGCCCTCCATGGTCCATTGTGCTGCCACTGCCCCTCCTGCCTACCCAGAATTATCAACACGTTTCCTCTGTGCCCTCTGAGGCACATCTCACGTCATCTTGATGTAACAAAAACTGTAATTCCTAAAGCATTTCTTTTAGAAATTATAAAAATGAGAGGGTCTTATTCCCATAGAATTTATAGTTAGTGCTGTAAAAAACTAAAATGAGGATGTATTTTCTGAGTTCTCAAATACAGACAAAACACTTTTAAATTATTTGCTATCTTTATGTTTTTTTTTATCCACTTGGTTATTTGTTACATTTAGGGGATAGGATGTGGCGCTACGGCCAGAGCTGCAGACTTTGCAACTGGGGAACAAGGTTCGAGGTTTGGTGTCAGCTCAACATCCTGTGATTTTGGACAAATCCCTTAGGGCCAGATGTACATAGCTTGATATTTGTGATTTCCTAATAGTGAATTCATTAAAATTGATATTAGGAAATCGCACACAGCTACGTAAAACAGTGTGCTTAACACTGTTTGTGATACCCAAATGTGTTGCAAGAGACCTGCCTCATCAATATTCATGAGGCAGGTCACAATTTGTGACCTATTTGGGAATGGCCACAATATCAGGGATAGTGGCCTGCTGGAGCCAACAGACTACCATATCTGTGATTGCTTTTTCAATAAAGCAGTCTTTTTTTGTAATGCAGACCATTTTCCTTAAAGGAAAATAGACTACATAACAAAAAGAAAAACGGAAAGTTTTCTTTTCACTTTTTAATAGCAGTAAGTGTTCTGTAGGACACTGCCTGCTCCTAAAAATGTTTGCACCCACATTCACAAAGTGTAAGGGTTCTCTTGCGGATCCCTTGCCATTTACGAGTAGGTTACTACCAACTTCAAATTGGTGGTAACTGTGAACGTTTTGCGACCATATTCACACTGGCAAAACATTCCTACATACGAGTGCGACTTTCTAATAGGAAGAGATGCGCTTAGCATGCCCCTTCCTGATAGCGAGTCACAAACCCTATTTTGCGAGTAGGTAATAGGTTACCGATTCACAAGATAGGGTTGGTACATGCCTAAAAGCATTTTACTGGTCTCAAATGGCCCAATGAGCCATTTGCAGCCAGTAAAAGGCTTTGTACATCTGGCTGTCAATTTCCCCATGCCGAAAGCCAGAATCAATGTGTCCTTGTGTAATATAACTGATGCTCATGTAAAGCACTCCAACACCTTCAGGTCAAGTCTATATAAAACTGCAAACATAACAAACAAATTAGTTATTTTTCACACTTCTGGCACTGGGCTATACTTGAGCTACATTTGGGTAAAATTTGTGCTATATTTGAGCTCTTTTTTCTCAGGTGGCCATTTTGGATGATGTGTTTGTTATGAAGCTCCCTAATTTCCTAATTTATGACAGTATCCTCAGTAGAAAATGCTTTCAGTGTTCTACTTCGATTCCATCAAGATGGCGTTCAAATGTGCCTTACTTTTGACATAAATTGAGATTTTCCGAGCCTTTCCTAGAAAGGCTAGATTTTATTAAAGACATGGAGTTGAGTATGCAATGCTATTTGTATTTGACCACCGACTCCATCTTGACCATTGACTCCATTTTGTGCTTAGCTTCAGATGCCATCATAGTGGCGGAGCAGGATTTTTCCACACCAAGCTTGTTTTCCACACAGAACGTGTTTTTGCTTTCATCATCAGAACAGGGTCATACCGTGTTAGAACATATAGTATGAGAGATGCAGACATAAGAGAATTTCAAGCTGTGAATGTTTTCAACAGGAAAAGATACAGCTCTGTCTCTGAAATGATCAGTGGGGCCGGGCCAGTTCCTTTGCGTGTTTTTGACGCAGACCGAGTACAACCAACGTTTGAATTCCATAACCGAAGGGAGCGTATAAAAGATGAGAAAATGTGGCACTGAGGGAGGAACTCACCTGTGCAGCGGACGCACTGCCCAGGAAAATCCCATTTGTGGAGGGTCTCCTGTCTCAGCCGTTTGAGGGTTCCCTGGCTTGGCACTGGCAAGGATGATGGATTTAAGCCCCAATGTGATGCATTTTAATTCTTAACTATTGAGCATATATATTAATATATATTCACTGCTCATGTGTTGAAATTTTTTGCCTGTGATTGTTTAACTGCTGTGAGTCATGTGTTTCACTTCATTTGAGTTAAATACTTATTTTCATATTTTTGTGTGCTTTTCTTTGATATCTGGGAAGTGCCTTAATAAATTCATTACTCAGACTAGGAGTGCTGCGTTCTTTGGCATTGTTTCTGCTTAGTTTAAACAAAAGCAACATAACTTGGCGTCACTTGCAGGTTTCAAAAGAAAAGATTAAAAAGTAAAAATGCTTGACAAAAAATCAAAGGCAATTTCCCAGATGCCAATTGTAATTCCAGGGTGGGAAAAAGCACCTTATGACGCACTTGCGAATAAGTGGGCTTATGGTGCTGGATTGAGTGAGAATTGGGACGAATATATTATAGATACTGAACCACCAAAGGTATTAAATTGTTTGCAAAAAGTGCCAGTAGAGAGAGACTGGATTTATCTATCTTAGGCAGACGGGGCTGGATCCTTTTATCTGCTTATCGGAAAATGCATGAAAAATGTGTTCGGTTCGAACAGGAATGTGAGCAACTAAAGAGGCAGCTAGTTAAACCCCAAAATAATTTGACAATGTTGTCATGTCCAAAAGAATTACTGAAAGATAAAGTTGGCACTTACCAGACCTTGGCGGAAAGAGCTGCAGTGTGTATGGCTCAGTATAAATACAAAAAGTGCAGGGGAAGGGTTAATAAAAATAAAGTTTATTTAGCCATTGCTAACGCAGGGCTAGACTGGAATCCAGATGATTGGGATGCTAATATTTAGGACTCCTCTAACTTTTCTGACTCTGACGAAGAGTCTTTTCAAAACCGTGGTAGTCAGGGCGAGGCATACAAACAGAAAATTATTTCTGGGGAGCCCATGTACAGATGAAAGATGCAACATGGACCGCAGTACCCTTAGGTGAAGGCAGCCATGGACTCTTTAGAGGATTATACTCAACAGGAGGTTAATGGTATTATAGACAGATTCCAGCAGAGATCGGTGGAAACATTGCTTACATGGAAGGTGTGATTCTTTGACACAGGAGCATCTAGAGTGATGTTGCATGTAGGAGACGCCCCAAAGTTTTGTATACTTAGCACTGATCCCACTGTGCAGCAGAAGTTTAGGGGTTATTAGAGAAACCAACAGATCACCTTATTGCAGTTAGCAGTCATAGGGTGTAATAATAAGTATCCTAGAGAGTCAGACTGGCCACACAATGATACATTAAGAGATGCAATGTAGAGAATTAAGGAAGATTGTATGAAAACTGCAATTTTTCTTGTTGATGCTCACCATCTGTTGGATGGACTGCTACCTGTGTTGATGCAAAACAAAATAAGTCGCTTTGCTCCCCCAGCCTACAAACATGTGATAATGACCCAATTAATCAATCAGACATGTAATATTATAAAGGATGTACTAGGGGCTGTCCGTGAGTTGGGAGAGATGGGAGAATGGATGAAATCTGAGAGAGCCTCAAGGTCTGAGGGCCGTACAGATAATAACAGAGTATTTAGGAGAGATATGTTTATAGCAATATTGAAGGATGGTGTCAACAAACAACAGATAGATGGGAAAGATACCAAGAGTCTTTGGGAGATGTATCGCAAGGGAGGGCTGAATAGAAAAGAGGGGAGTAGAAAGATGAATAAGCAGGATAACAAACAAGTGAATCAGGGCAAGTCACAGATACAGAAGGAAGGAAAATAGAGGGAGAAAAATGTTTCTCCGAGGGAGAAGGAGGAGAAAGATTTGAATACTGACTAGTTGACTAAGGAAAACAGAGAAAGAGAAGAATCTCCTAGCAGACATGAGAGCATATATCCAGACTTTACTTGTGCAAAAGTGGACAGGTTTAAATAAGATTAGGAAATAGATCAAACTCCGGTACAGGGATGGGCTCACAAAGATAATAGACCCCATATTGATTTAGAAATTCACTGGAAAAATAAAAATGTTCAAAAGGTTGGGGCCTTGGTAGATACCAGAACAGAGGCCTCTTTAATAAATGGAAATCCGAAAAAGTTATCAGGTCAGCACTACACCATCACAGGGTTGGGTGGAAAGCTAACCCCCGCTGTGGAGACTAATGTTCAAATAAAAATAGGGAGAACGTCAAAAAGAGAATATACTGTTTTGATTGTGTCCCTCTTAAAGTATATTCTTGGAATTGACATTCTGAAGGGAATAACTTTATATTTGGAGGATGGGTGTTATCAATTGCGATCAAAGAGACACATTTCAGCGGCAGAGGTGAGGGTGGGTCATCTGAAGATAACCCCAGTGAAGGTGCCCCCTGCCACCAAGGTGGTTCATTTGAAATAGTACCAAATCCCGGGAGGCCATGAGGAAATAAGTAAGACCATGCAGGATTTGATAGAGGCAGGTGTGGTGGCTCCAATCACCACTGTGTGGAACAATTCTTTGTGGCATGTGCGCAGACCTAATGGGATCTATGGAATGACCATTGATTATTGAGAATTGAATAAATATGCACCACCTTTGACTGCTGCAGTCCCAACACCATCACTTTGATTGAAAGGATACAAAAACATAAAGGGATCTGGTATGCAACCATTGATATTGCTAATGCTTTCTTTTCCATACCATCGGCTCTGAGAGCCAGGAGCAATTTGCTTTTTCGCACCTTGGAAGACAACTTAACATGATAAGATTGCCTATGGGGTATGTACACAGCCCCACCATCTGTCACCGGCTTGTGGCAGAACACCTGGATTAAGTACTGTTCATTACAGGGGTGCAGCTGTCTCATTATATCAATGATTTCATGATTCAGTGAGAAGCACAAGAACAGGTGCAGACTCAGTTGAACAAGGTTGTGGAACTTTTGTAAAGTAAAAGATGGATGATCAATCTAGATAAGAAGCAAGGACCCTCTCAAAATGTGATGTTGGTAGGAATTCAGTGGAATCAGAGCGATAGGGAGGTGTTGCCGCCAGTAAGACAAAATACACTAGAATTTGCCACACCCCGTAATAAGCAGGAAACTCAGCAATTCATTGGATTGTTTGGCTTTTGGAGACAACATAGCCCTCACTAGAGTCAGATTTTGGCACCTTTGTACAAAGTGACTCAAAAGAAACATGAGTTTGAATAGGGAGAGCAGCAGCAGTGTGCAATTGAATTGGCAATGGAGGCTATTCAACATGCTTTAGACTTATTGCCAGTAAAGGAAGGAGATATTGAATTACATGTAACCGTTCAGGGGCAACATGCAAATTGGATTATGTGGCAAAAACAGGGAAGAAAGAGGGTGCCCCTGGGTTTCTGGATCAAAAAGTTACCAGACTCTGGAGAGCGGTATACTCACATTGAGAAGTAGTTACTAGCATGTTATTGGGTTCCAGTGGATACTGAGCAAATGGTCATAGGGCATAATGTGATTTTGAGATGCAAGATCTCAATCATGCAATAGGTGATGAGTTCACCCAAAACTCACCAAATAGGACTGCACAGGAAGCAAGTGTCATTAAGTGGAAATGGTACATACAGGACAGGGCCCGAGTGGGAACAGCAGGAACTGTGGCCATGCACGAATAGGTGGCACAGGCCCCCGTGCAGGATCAAGAGGTGTTACAAGAGGTACCAGAGGTAAAAGAATCACCCGTGATCGGGGGTGAGCCATTCCTGAGGATACGAAGCATTTATGGTTCACTGATGGTTCAGCCAAGTATGTGGATGCCAAGAGACATTGGAAGGCAGTGTCATATACTCCTATAACTAAGAAGCAGATTTCCACTACAGGAGAAGGGAAGAGTAGTCAATAGGCAGAATTGTACGCTGTATATCAAGCTTTAAAACAAGAATTACCTTGGAAATGTCACATTTATTCTGATTCTTGGTCTACTGCCAATGGGCTAGCTACCTGGCTTCCCACGTGGCATGCACATAACTGGCAAATACATTCCAAGGAGGTGTGGGGCAAAGAGTTGTGGCAGGAAATTTGGGAAATGCTAGAGCAACGTACCGTTACTGTTTATCATGTAGATGCCCACTGTCCCACGACTCACTAGAATGATGGTTTAGTTCCTTTGCAAACGACAAAGCCAAAATCTCAGAGGCAGAAATGGCAATGCAGGACTCTGACTTGGTGGGGATGGCTAGGAGAAGGCCAATAACAGGTGGGTAGAAACTAGAGGGATGCACATTCCACTAGACTTGATCAAAACAGTGATCATGGAATGTCCTATTTGTCAACACACGCAACAGAGAAATGTTCCGCAGACTGTCAGAGGTCAGTTAAGGAGAGGAAAGTTGCCAGGGCAGATATGGCAGATTTATTACATCGGGCCACAACCGAATAGTCGCGGGAGTCAACACCCCTGCATCGTGGTGGATACTTATTCTGGATATCGGATTGCGTTCCCATGAAAACGTGCTACTCAGTCCAACACTCTAAAAACACTGAAATTGTTAATGTTGTATTATGGAGTCCCATTTCAAGTCCAGAGTGACAACAGGTCACATTTGAAAGGTAAATTGGTGCAAGACTATTGTTCGCAACACAATATAGATTTGACTTATCATATTCCATATTAGCCACAAGCTGTAGGATTGATTGAGAGAATGAACGGCTTGCCAAAAGCCCAGTTACAAAAGTTTGAAAATGGAACTTTGAGAAATTGGAGAGATCATTTAAATGAGGCCCTCCAAATTTGAAATAACAGCCCTTTGACAAATGTGAATGTTGACTCCAGCTTTACTTATACAACCTCATACAGCAACCAACACCATCATGTATTAGGAGACAAAGACTGGAGCTTTAGATCTGTACTGAGCAACATCAGAATCTGCAGGTCTTGATTTACATGCTTTGATCCTGTACAGACTGAAATCAAGAGATATAGCATTGATTAAAACAGGTGTTGGGAGAGAAATTCCCCCGTAGCATTTTGGATTAATTGCCCCTCGATTTGGGCTGGCACTCAAGGGCATTCAGGGCTTGGGGAAAGTGATCGATGCAAACTACGAAGGAGGAATAAAATAATTTTACAGACCAGTGGGTGTGCTGATTTGATAATACAATCTGGAGACAGAGTTGCTCAAATTGTAATCATTCGAGTGTATGCAGGAATAGTTCATAAGAGGACTGCCCCAGCCCTTTTTACAGTGGGGAGTGGGGAGGGAGTCTTTGGCTCAACTGACAAAAATCCCAGTTCTAAGGTGCGAGTAGAATCCCCAAATCATCCTACTGAACTAGCAGAAATCATAGCAAAGAGCAAAGACAAAGTTTTGCTAGTCATGAAACCAGGACATGAGATGTGGGAACATGTAGCAGCTGATAAATGTTATTTGCGAGAATAATCATACTTGTCTCTTTTACAGATCATACTACAAAGAGTCTTTGTGGTGATTGTGCTGAGTGGACCATGTTTGGGCATGTCTGAGTGGGGTCAGGAGGAACTGAAAGCCCCTAGCTCCGAAGTAATTGACCTACAGCACCAATCAACATCTCTGCTGCACCAATCCTACAACGTCTGAACTTACCTAGCACAAACTGTGCTCAACAGATCGGATTTTGAATGACGAATACGAAAAGCACTGTTGATGTCATTTCTACTTGCTTCGTTGACCAACTCCTGTCAGCATTTTGCAGCAAATATTTAATGTCACCAACAAGGATGGAGCAGAGGAAGGACGTGACGTGGTGACTCATTTTACAACTTATGAATACTGCTGGTTTTGCCAAGAGACGATGGAAGTAAAATGGGACAATCTCACACAAGTGATCAATGTCTGCTCTGAGCAGGTATTAAAAGTGCGTACAAATTGACCCAAGGAAATCTGTTCAATTTCCTTGAGCCATTTATTCGGCCCCCTAACGGGGAACACCCCCTTTGCATACATTTTGCCTGGTGCAGGCATAATGTAGCGCAAAGGGATACAACGTGGTGCAATGCATGCATTGCGCCACTTTGCAAATATGGAGCTAGGATTTTGGCCTGATTGGGCCACAGTAGCGTAAAAAAATTACGCTAATGTGGCGCAAGGTGGCCTAGGGGCTTATAAATATGCCTCCTTGTGTCTGCTGCTAGTCACATCAAGCATGTCAAATTACCCGTTGGATGGTTATTTTCTTGTGGAAATATCACATATACTTACATTCCTGCAAGTATAACTGAAGGACCGCGTGCTTTTATGCGGATAGGACTCATGATGTTTCCATTTCACTCTATATTACATACTCGAAGCAGAAGGGAAACAGTTCAATTAAACAAAGACTGTGATTCTTAAGGTCACTTATTTTCTAGATCAGAATATGTAAGCTTAGGCTTTCTATTGTAGGAGTTCCAGGATTAGCTATTTATAATACTAGAGTTATTAACAAACTATCATGTTTGATGGTTAAAAATATTAACCACATATATATTGCTTTAGCAGAGCTATTATTAGATCTATGAGGCACTAGAAAAGCTGCATTGTAAAACAGGGCAGCCATTGACTACTTACTATTGAACCACGATCAATGTTCATTAGAATTTGAAGGCAGGTGTTGCTTTAACCTGTCAGATCATTCTAAATCTATCCATTCTCACATTGAAGCCTTGCCTGAATTGGTGAAGGGAGTGCAGCAGGATGTAGACAAAGGGTGGTGGGACTGGTTATGTAGCAGGCTGCCTGATTTTGGTAAACTTCGTTCTATTTTAGGTGGAATACTTGCAGTAATTTGTATTATAATAATGCTATGTTGCTGTATTCAATGCATACCTAACCTAGTTACTATGTTTAGATCAAAAAGGGTTACCTTTAGACCAGTATGTTATCAAAGTCACTGGTCAAAAGGTGGAGTGTAATGCTAGGTGTATTTGACCATCGACTCCATCTTGACCATTGACTCCATTTTGTGCTCAGCTTCAGGTGCCGTCACAGTGGCGGCGCAGGGTTTTTTCACACCAAGCTTGTTTTCCACACAGAACATGTTTTCTCATCAGAATAGGGTCATACCGTGTTAGAACATAATATGAGGGATGCGGACATGATAAGAAAGTCTAAGGCTGGGAATGTTTTCATCATGGGAAAGGTACAGCTCTGTCTCTGGAATGTACACTGGGGCTGGGCCAGTACCTTTGTGTGTTTTCAACGCAGACCGAGTACAGCCAGTGTTAGAATTCTATAACCGAAGGGAGGAGAGTTACTAGAATCTTCCTCTTGAGTTAGTTTAAGGTATGAAAGACGAGGAAACTTGGTGCTGAGGGAGGAACTCACCTGTGGAGTGGATGCACTGCCCAGGAAAATCTCATTTGTGGAGGGCCTCCTGTCTCAGCCGTTCAAGGGTTCCCCGCCTTGGCGCTGGTAAGGATGATGGATTTGACCCCCATGGTGATGCATTTTAATTCTTAACTATATATATATATATATATATATATATATATATATATATATATATATATATTTTTTTTTTTTTTTTTTTTTTTTTTCTTTCACTGATGATGTGTTGCACATTTTTCACCTGTGATTCTTTAACTGCTGTGAGTCACGTGTTTCACTTCATTTGAGTTAAATGCTTATTTTCTTATATTTCTGTGCTTTTATTTGATATCTGAGAAGTGCCTTAATAAATTCATTACTCAGACTAAGAGTGCTGCATTCTTTGGCATCATTTCCTCTTAGTTTAAACAAGAGCAACACAGAGTATTATGCTTATCTTTTCTTGCATTTATTAACAGTAGCCAAGTTAAACAAAAAACAACATCACCCAGAATTTCTGGGAAAAGAGCTACTAACACTACATCACAAAGGATTAACCAATAGCACTTTCAACACCTTAATAATTATCTTCACCGAGAGAAACAATACCTCTTTTCATGTGACAGTCATTCAATTTGAGGATCCGAGAGCAAAAACGAAACAGAATTCAAAGTTAAACATACAGTCACTAAATCCTTAATGACATCCATGAGGAGATGATGAAGACAATTCCGAAATCCAGTAGCGGAGGAAGAAAACTGAAAGAAGGAGTCCAGAAGAGGAAAACTCAAGGTGGATTAAGTTGAGGTAGCATTACTGGTCGAAGGCATAGCAACTGCAGGAAAATAAAACAAGGAAGGGTTAATAAAATAGCGGTGGGATAACACTCACCTCCATGTCTTTAATAAAATCTAGCCTTTCTAACACCATGGCTAGGAAAATCTCAATTTTATTACAAGACTGGATGCTCATATTATGCTTGTTTAAAGCAATGATATAACCGATTCAGATGGTTGAACAATTGGTTTACAATAAAAAAGTTCTAAATGTGTTAACGTTTGACCAATCTGCAGATCTGAGAATATTGTGTAAACTCGCCCCAACCCAGAAAGGCCCTAGAGGCCATAGCCCCTCTGGCTGAAAGGGTGGCAAAGAAATCAGTGTTAATGCCAGCCAAGGACATGCTCCATCTCACTCAATTGACCAGGTTAGGAGGAAACAGGTTTGTGATATTTTTTAAAGGAAATAAGGAGTTGGAACATGGCGGGAGATCTGCAGTTTGTGAAACACAAGATCATAAACAATTACCAAAACACAACTTAGGTTGAGAAGGGAAAAAGGGATCATGAACTGACATTAAATTAGTTTTAGTGTGTCTAGTAACCTGAAAGTAAACACAGAGAGGAAAAATGAAAAGAAGAAACGTCTAGTGCTTTAACATCAGGAACACGTTTGAATGAAACACAAATGCATATTTAACTTTGCAGATAAATGTTTGAGAGAAATATTGTCATTTTCTGACCATGAAATGAACAAACATAAAACCAAATTAACAGCCCACATGATATTATACTTGGGATTTTGAGGTTTAGTAAAACGTACTCCCTTTAAAAGGCAGCAAACCAGAGGATGCTTTTCGATAGGTCTCCCATCCACTCTGACATGTTCTGCAGAAATTGATGATCGGTAGGTATTAAAGGCGCAGGAAGCTTTTCCTTGAGAAGCCAAAGAAGCTAGGAAATTAACCACCAAGGTTACATTAGCTGAAAGGGGATCGGAACCCCTTTCAAACACCAGCTACACCAGACCAACCAGGCTGACTTGTAGACTTTTACTGTGCCAGGAACCTCGGATGGTTGAATGAGCCAGTCAGCTTTCTTCAGAATTCCCGGGGTTCTCCAGGAAGCCCTGAAATCCTCCATGCGATGAGGGATAGAGCACCTTTTAGAATGAGGTTGTGTCGAGGACCCTGAGGGTTGAGTAGCAAATCGGGAAAGGGAGGAATTCAAACTGGGAAATCCGAAGACAGTTCTAGCAGAATTGGATAGCAAGGTTGGGCCTGCCAAAAAGGGAGATCAGAACCATTGATGACCGTTGCCTGCCAACTTGAGCGAGAACTCGGGCAATGAAGAGGAAGGGTGGGAGGCATAAAGAAGAAATGACTGAGGCCACAGTTGAAAAAAAGCATCTGTAGCCAGTGCTAGAGGATCTGGTCTCCAAATGAAGAAAGAAAGGAGTTAGGAATTGATGCAAAAGGCAAAAAGGTCTATTGCCATATTGCCAAAGATAGAAGAAAGGTAATTGAATACTAAAGGATGAAGTATCCAGTCGCTTAAATCGTAGATGTGTCTGGAAAACCAATCACCTACCACATTCAATTTGTCTGGAAGTTATTCCTCTCTGACAGAAATGTTCCTTTGGAGACAAAATTCCCAAGGACCCTTGGCAAGCACAGCTAGAGGTTTTACCTTCTGCCTCCAAAGCAGTTAATGTACCTGACTGGTGAAAGGTTGTCCATCCGTAGGATGATTGTGCATTTTGCTCTGTCTTTTACCAAAGTCTGGATGACAAAGGAAACTGTAAGCATCTCTAAACGGTTGATGTGAAATGATGACTCCTGAAGAGACCATGGGGTATATTTATAATGCTCTAGCGTCACCTTGCGCCACATTAATGTCATTATTTTTTACGTTAATATGGCCCAATGAGGCCGAAATCCCCATGCCGTATTTACAGGGTGGCGCAATGCACGTATTGTAACCCTTTGCACTACCTTATGCCCGCGCCAGGCATACTGTATGCAAAGGGGGCGTTCCTCCGTTAGGGGAGCCGGAAAAATGGCATAAGAAAATCTATGAGATTTCCTTGTGACATTTTTTACAGCACTTTAAAACGCCTGCTCAACAGCATTCGTTAAAAGGGGACTTCCATTCTTTAGAATGGGGCCCTATATACTCTGCGGGAGTACATCAATAGCGTCTTGAGAAATTATGGTATTTTCCCCTACCCTGCACCGTATTTTAAATATGGCGCACACATGGTGGTGGTAGAGGGGTGCTAAGGGTCACTTTCGTTAGATCTGCCCTCATATACCTCCAGTCCAGAGTTGACCACATCTTGCTGCCCATCTTGTCCGACTTGCATCTAATTCTAAGACAACACCGAGGTCAGCAGAGAAAATCGTTTTCCCATTCCAGGTTTCTAAATGACTCAACCACCAGAAGAATTCTTCCCTGGACTCTGAATCTAGGCTTATTGGGTCCAAATAAGCTAGACCTCTGCGAAGATGAGAAACTTCAATCTCTGTAAGGCCCGATAATGGAGAGTACCAGGAAAAATAGCTTTAATGGAGGAAGCTAGCAGACCCACTAGGCAAGCTAAAGATCTGAGGGAACAGTGAGACAGAGAAAGGGCATGAGGCATCTCTTTTTTTAATAAGACAACCTAACATTTTGTTGAGAAAGCTGGAGAATTGATAGAGAGGTGTCTATTACAAATCCCAGAAATTCCAGATGTTGAGATGGAATAAGGGAAGATTTTTGAAAGTTGATGAGGAAACTCAGTCTTAAGAGAAGATCTTGACACAATTGTGAATGAGCACGGAGGCAGTTTTTGGCTTGTGCCATGAGCAAAAAATTGTTGAGGTAAAACGATGAGTCTGATTCCCTGAACGCAGAGAAATTCTGGTTTGAGAATCTTGGTAAACCACCAAGGGTCTGAAGAGGGTCCGAAAGGGATCTTTTTGAAGCGGAAAAAGGATTGGCCCCACTGAAACTGGAGATATTTCCTGTAAGATGGGTAAACTGGAACCATCATGTAAGCATCTTAGAGACTTAGACACACCAACCAATTGTCTTGAAGGAACAGGTCTCTGAGATGGAGAATAGTCTCCATTTTGAAATTATGATAAAGTACAAAATTGTTGAGTACCTTCAAATTGATGACCCGATGAAAGGTTTTGTTCTTTTTGAGGACCAAGAAGGTTTTGCTGAGGAAACCTGAAGGTTTGAATGAGATTTGTTTGATAGCGTGCTTCGAAAGAAGATATTGTACTTCCTCTTGAACTAGAAGCGACTGCTCCTGTGAAAAACGTAGAGGGTTGGGCAGACAAATTTGAACTGGAATCTGGTAAAGATCTATGTGATAACCCTGAATGGTTTGAATTACCCAGGGATCTGTTGTGAGAGCAACCAAGATTTAGACTCAGAGCTAATCTGCTTCCTACGTGAGCAAGGCCAGAATTAAAAATTCTTACCTGAGTACGGATCTCCTTTTTTTCGATAACCCCTGTTCCAGAATCCACGGGAATGGTGTGGCAGAAATTAGGTTTAAAGTCTTGAAAGTACTCTTGGAAGCTTTGATTGTAAGAGCCCCTATAGCAGGAAAGCCCTCTTGCGGGGTAACAACCGGCAAAAGTTACCCCTTTTTTTTCTGGCCCTTCCAAAAACCTGAGAAGAAAAAGTTTCCTTCAAAGAAGATTGGGCCTTGTCAATGGTAGAGAAGGTGGTAACATACTTTCTCATTTCCTTGATAAAGGAGTCCCCGAACATAAGTCCATTGGCTTGTGGACTCTCTTCCTTACTTGCTGGATTACTTACCTTTTGGCCTATTTTCAAAAGGCAGCTTTTCTGTCTCCCTTTGTTTGGTAGTGCCTAATATATAAGTGGCACATTGTGCTCAATTCAAAAAGGTATCTGGCTCCACCTGATCACCCTCCATTATTGCCTCTTTGGCTAAATCCAGGATTCTGGTTAAAGGACTGACAAGATCCAAAATTCTGGCTAGGGTGTTTGACCAGGCTCTATCAACTCCTTTTTTGGGACCTTTACCAAACTTAGTGAAACAAAAACAACACAACTTCTTTATTTGAAAGAGCGAGGGCATTCAGATTTACATTTATTTCTGGAAGATTTATCTAGGGCATGACGCAAATAAAAAGAAACAGAATCTGAAATATGTTCCAAAGGGAACCATTCAGTGGAGTTGGGATGGTGAATTAAGGTAGGGTTGAACATGAGTTTGTCCAAATGATCCACAAGATCATCGGACACTGGGTGAGAAACACCACCATCAGAAGGAGAAACCTTTCACCTTTTCTCCGGAGGCCCATTAGCAAGGTTATGGATAATATTTATATTAGACCTAGGGTCACTCAGAATGTCGTCATTATCATTCTCACTGTCTGGTAAACTAGTAATTTCAAGGGGGGAAGAGGGTAGTTCCAAAAAAAAAACTCTTGGTGGGAGGACCAGTATATTGAGAACACCTTTAGAATACACACTATTAGCTGCCTCACATTAATTTCCTTTTAGAAGGAATGTCAGGGGCACTGCACAACAATTTAGAATTTAGAAATAGAAGCCTCAAGGGACTTGGAAACATCCACGTGGAAACAGAAACTGCCTGTTCCACAGAATGCTTAATTAAGGATTTTAAATTATTCTTCATTATCTGGGATTCCTTATCAACAGACATAATGATGAGGTCAATAAACAATTGATGGAGCATAAACTTTAAGCTTTGGTCCTCCTATTACTTAAGTCAGCAGACTGTGACAAATTTCAGCGATAAATGTAGAAGGGATACACATTTTAAATGTGTTATTTGCTTACATTTCACAGTTTGACATAGGTGGCTTTACAAATAATTCACAGGTTATAAGGTTACGATTGACGTTAAAATGTAATTTCAACTCTAGGATAATAGCATGTGTTGAAACAAGTTTGATTTTCTTCTGTTTAGTGAAAGATGAATAACTTTGAAATCATGTGCAATTGAGAAAAATGCACTTCACTGTTATACCTAATGTAATGCAATAACAAAGTATTTACAATTTATAATGCAATGTATTATTATACTGATGACATATTATTAATGATGAATTTATAATCTTTGCATATTGCGTGTTTTATTAACAAGTATACATCCACTGCATTTTATATTTTTCTTGTGTTAGCATAACTGAGGCCTACAGAGCTTGCATTTCACAGTCAAGTAAAAGTGTTTAATTGTTTTTTATTACTTCAAGCCTTCTTTCAGATTTCTTTCCCATGAGAAGCAAAGCCTCACTTGTAATTAGTCTATTGTTTCACCGTAGAAGGTCTGTATTCAGTTGTCCTTGAAATGAATGTAATGCAGGAACATGGACTGAAATCCCATACAATTTGTTACAACCCAGTGGAGACAAACAGAAGAGGAGATGTAGTCATGACAGATATGGTAGAATGCTGGACTGTTGCAACCTGAAGTTAAATGATTGATCCTAATTGGATGATGCCCCTTTTCTCATAATATGAACTCATCCTGGTAACCAAATGGAATATTTCATGTGGATTGATATATAGTTTGCTGATCCAACTTTGGGCAGAGTTACAGCACATGCAGAAGCCCTCTTGCCTTGGCTTGAGAGAGACTCTCTCCTGATGCTTCCTAACCAGGTACTTTGCTGACGAAGAGTCCCTGAATGCTGTAATCCTTTGAGAGGTATTTTCCTGTCTGCCATTTGCCCTTGCCCTTTAAAAACGCCCTCTTAGGTTAGATACTCCACCATGCTGCCTCTTATTCTATTTTTCGTTTTGTTAGAGTCCCGTAGTCCGAGTTATTCTATTTTTCCAAGTTAGTTTTGTCCCTTTTTGTATTTTGCCCACATGTGTTTGTCCCCACACATGGATGTCCCTAATTTAGTTAGCTGCAGGGTTGACCCATGTTCAGCCAATAATTATTGACTTAATTGAATTTGAATTGACTAAATGACTGTGAAATCTGAGCACCGTATGATTTCTGTCTCAGTTATTTCTATTGACTTTCTGTATTATCCTTCTTGAATGCTTAGTTTTGTTAATGTTCGTACACCTGAACTTATTTTGCTGCATTGGGCAACCCTTGGTGATTATGTATCTCTATAACATGTTTTTGCGCATTGTCTACATTACTTTGAGCTTGTTTGTAATAAAGCTTTGAACTATATTCCTGATTGGAGTTTTCTTCCGGTGGCCACATTGATCATGGTGACTAAATTGTTGGGATGGTGTTGCTGTAATTGTTGATGGTTCACCGCACATCTTTCTGAGTTAAAAGGTCCATCAACCTCGTTGTGCATTTGATTCCTGCGAAAGGTGAAAAATGTGTTTAAACAATCTTAAAAGGAAAAAAGGTAAGACTATCTTGGGAAAGATGGTTATTTTTTACCCAAAGGAGAAACTCCTTTAAGGGGGAAGGGCCTGAGGGAAAGCATGTCTTAAGGCAGGGCTGCAAGACGGTGTGTTTTAACAGCACCAGGAGAGCAGCGCATTGAGGAGGGAGCTCAAAATGCGAGTTTAATGTGAGTAAGAACCGCTGTGAAGCTAAAGCGGATGTGCGTTAAACAAAATACTTCAAACGCAGCCCAACAAACCTAAGGGAAATCCCCGCGACAGGAGCTTGGAGTGAGGCCTGCAGTGTTGGGGAAAATGAAGCACCCGCCAAAGGGAAAGATCCTTAAACTGAACGTTCTATGGAGCATGGAATGTAGAGAAGCTGCTGATCACTAGGGAGTTAACTGGCAGTCTACTGCTGTTGTTCAAAGTGCATGTTTCGGTCTGAATGTCAGAATGTTTTCATTAAATAGAAAAGGAAGATGTAGGGAAATGTCTCATTGTTGCAATTACCCCCCCACTTTTTGCCTCATATTGATGCTGACGACTGAGAAGTGTGCTGGGACGCTGCTAACCAGGCCCCAGCACCAGTGTTCTTTCACTAAAAATGTACCATTGTTCCCACAATTGGCACACCCCTGGCACACAGATGAGTCCCCTGTAAAAGGTACTAGTGGTACCAAGGGCCCTGTGACCAGGGAAGGTCCCTAAGGGCTGCAGCATGTGTTGTCCCACCCTAAGGGACCCCTCACCTAACACATGCACACTGCCATTGTAGATTGTGTGTGTTGGTGGGGAGAAAAAGGCAAAGTCGACATGGCATCCCTCTCAGAATGCCATGCACAAAGAATACTGCCTGTGGCATAGGTAAGTCACCCCTCTAGCGGGCCTTAGAGCCCTAAGGCAGGGTGCACTATACCACAGGTGAGGGCATAGCTGCATGAGCTATATGCCCCTACAATGTCTAAGTCCATTCTTAAACATTGTAAGTATAGTGTGGCCATATTAAGTATATGGTCTGGGAGGTTGTCAAAACGAACTCCGCAGCTCCATAATGGCTACACTGAATACTGGGAAGTTTGGTATCAAACTTCTCAGAATTGTAAACCCACACTGATGCCAGTGCTGGATTTATTAAAAAAAATGCACACTGAAGGCATCTTGGAGATGCCCCCTGTATTTTACCAAATCCTTCAGTGCAGGACTGACTGGTCTATGCCAGCCTGCCACTGAGACGAGTTTCTGACCCCATGGGGTGAGAGCCTTTGTGCTCCCTGAGGCCAGAAAGAAAGCCTTCCCCGGGCAGAGGTGCTTCACACCACACCCCTGCAGAAACTGTAACACCTAGCAGTGAGCCTCAAAGGCTCAGGCTTCGTGTTACAATGCCCCAGGGCACTTAAGCTAGTGGAGATGCCCCCTCCCCTGGACACAGCCCCCAGTTTTGGCGGCAATTCCGGGGCAGATAATGAGAAAAACAAGGAGGAGTCACCCTCCAGCCAGGACAGCCCCTAAGGTGTGCTGAGCTGAGGTAACCCCTGCCTTAGGAAATCCTCCATCTTGCTTTGGAGGATTCCCCCAATAGGATTAGGGACGTGCTCACTTCCCCACAGGAGGGAGGAGGCACAAAGAGGATGTAGCCACCCTCAAGGACAGTAGCCATTGGCTACTGCCCCCCCCAGACCTAAACACACCTCTAAATTGATTATTTAGGGGTGACCCTGAACCCAGGAAATCAGATTCTTGATGACCTACAACAAGAAGAAGGACTGCTGACCTGAAAGCCCTGCAGAGACGACAGAGACAACAACTGACTTTGCCCCAGCCCTAGTGGCCTGTCTCCAGACTCAAAGAACCTGTCCACCGACACATCCAGCGGGACCAGCAACCTCTGAGGATTCAGAGGACTGACCTGCACCCAAAGGACCAAGAAACTCCTGTGGACAGCAGCTCTGTCCAAACAGCAACAAAGAAACCATCTGTAAAGGGACTCCAGCCTCACTCCAGAAGCGTGAGTTCCCAACACTCAGCACCTGAGTCTGTGGCTCGTGTCCAGAAGAACCAACACTGCAGAGAGGACCCCCAGGAGACTCCAACAATGTGAATACCCTGAGTCGACCTCCCTGCACCCCCACAGCGACGCCTGCAGAGAGAGTCCAGAGGCTCCCCCTGACCACGACTGCCCGGTAACAAAGAACCCGACGTCTGGAAGAAGCACTGCACCTGCAGCCCCCAGGTCTGAAAGAAACCAACTACTGGTGCAAGAGTGAAAAGCAGGCAGCCCACATCCTTGCCCAGTTGGTGGCTGGCCCGAGAAGCCCCCCTGTGCCCTGTCTGCATCGCCAGAGTTATCCCCGGGTCTCTCCATTGATTCCTACCTGAATCCCGACACCTACTTCCCACACTGCACCCGGCCATCCCTGTGCGGCTGAGGGTGTATTTTGTGTGCCTGTTTGTGACCCCCCACAGTCCTTTACAAAAGCCCCCTGGTCTGCTGCCCGAGGATGCAGGTACTTACCTGCTAGCAGACTGGAACCGGAACACCCCTATTCTCCATAGGCGTCTATACTATGTGGGCCCTACTTTGACCTCTGCACCTTACCGGCCCTGTATTGCTGGTGCTGGGTGTTTGGGGTTAACTTGAACCCTCAATGGTGGGCTGCCTATGCCCCAGAGAATGAACTTGTAAGTGCTTTACATACCTGGAAAAAACTAACCAATACTTACCTCCCACAGGAACTGTTGATTTTTTGCACTGTTTCCATTTTTAAAATACATTTTTGCCATTTTTGCCAAAACTGTGTACATTACTATTTTAATTCAAAGTTCCATACTTACCTATGCCAAGTACCTTACAATTTAGGTACTTACTTGAATTCTGAATCTTGTGGTTCTAAAATAAATTACGGAAATAATATTTTCGATATAAAAACCTATTGGCCTGGAGTTAAGTCTTTGAGTGTGTGTACTCATTTATTGCCTGTGTGTGTACAACAAATGCTTAACACTACCCTCTGATAAGCCTACTGCATTAGTATTATCTAATTTTGCCACTATCAATCTCTAAGGGGAACCCTTGGACTCTGTGCACACTATCTCTCACTTTGAGATAGTATATACAGAGCCAACTTCCTACAGAAGATATTTGAGAAATCACTTAAAACATCTCCTATTTTTTTCTACAACACTAACCATAATTTCAATGACATAATGAGCCCTTTCATTGTGTTCCTTCCTAAATTAAATGTTTTACATTTTACCAGTTTGAGTCAATCAAGGTGGCCTCAGGTGTGCCATACTTTTTTCATTAGTAAAGCTATTAGCGCTCTAGTTGTTCTTTAGGACACTCTGGAAGCCTGTAGTAAAACACAAGGGAATCATCTGGCAGACTGCTCCTGTTGAAAGTACATGTTTTACGGAGAATGTCAGACTTCATTCTTATATGGCTGAGAAAGATAGTGTGAATTTACAGAAAATATGCTCTTATTTTAGCTTCTGGAGCACCTTCCATAATCTCTATGGGAAAATCATGAGGAAACAATTTTCTATCAAATATGATTCATGAAATCCCAGCAGAAGGATTTTTCATAGGGTAAAATCACCTTAGAACACACCACAATTTTGAAAATTAGTGTGCTACTATCAACAAATGATTTAATTGCAACTACAATTGGTTATAAACTCTTTATACATTCTCTTTTTTGTGACCCTCAAAACCTGCCATTCACTACAATGCATTACAATGGGGTGGTATCATGTATGTTGGTCCCAAGACAGCTGCCAGCACTTCCTGGTTGAGTGCTCACAGCCAATCAGATTTCCCTATGAGATCTGTGCTCAGGCTCCACCCAGAAATCTATATTTCTTTTTCATTTAATAATTCCAAAACTACTGAATGGACTTACACCAAATAACAAAGAGCACAATCTGCACACCAATAGCTAGCTTCCTGATAACTTTGGTGTAATTCCGCTCAGCGGTTTGGATTGTAGTCATGTCTAAAGACCCTACAATATATATATATATATATATACATATATGTGTGTAAAGTCATAGCCTAAAGTTACTTAATGGCACAAGTTATACTTTCTTCAGATAAGTATAACTATAAGTATAATTGTAAATGCTGAATTGCTATGGTTTTGTGTGGGTAAAACATCAACCTAACTATGACATCCCTGTAACCTTTGTTTTTTCCATTGGAAAAAAATAAAATAATATATATATATATATATATATATATATATATATATATATATATATATAGATGGGTTATGTGGTTATATTTACCTGTTATGCCTTTACCATACATGCCTTTATTTTATTTCAAAGGCAAAGGCATGCTTTGTAAAGAAAAATTAATTATAATGACAAAGGCATGCGTGGTTCCATTATCAACCCTCCTGGGAGAAAGAGGGAATGGGATAAAATAAAACAAGAAAAGAAGAACTTGAGTCACTGAGTAAACTGCTCGGCTGTCTCATACACTGCCACTGCCTAGTAGGATCAGGACTCTCTGGACCTCGTGATCATCAATGCAGATGCAATACACTAAAAAGAACAAGAGGCAATGCTACCCTAGTTTCCCAACTCAAAATGAACTATCAGTAGTTTACACTGTTTGTACACTTACAGGCTTCATCATAGTTACTGTACGAGAGAAAGCAGAATCCATTCCAAGAAACAAATGGTGATTTCCTGGCACACCAAAACACACAGGATTCTGATTAAAACCAAAATACAACTTCAAACTGTAGAACATTCTTCCAGAATACTGGATACAACTTGCCAATAAACACATTGTCAAACTTGTTTTGGTACCATAGAGTTTAGAGTGCTGCAATGAAATAGTTCAGAGTGCTGGGTCTCATGGCGTTCAATACTCTAACAATATCCAAAATCCAAAAAACATGCTCACGCCTTTAAAGAGAATGAGTCTTTGAATTATTGTAAACCTATGGATTATTGCACCCTAACATGAGGGCAAAGTACTTAGCCTTGACAGTATTTGAACTGGAATCCAAAGACTCAGTGCAAGAAGCTCAAGAGGAGAAGGAATCGTAGCTCATGAAGAAAGACACTGGAAGCGTTGCAGGTGTCTGGATCACAGAATCATCAGGAAGGCTTGGAGAACTAGAGTGCTGGTCGTTCTGGGAGTTTTTGGAGATGAGTGCAGGCATGAAGCCTGTGCAGGAGTGGAGCACTGAAAGGTCTGGGCAACATGGGAGATGAATGCTGGGAAGATACTTGCACAGGACTGGAAGGCTATAAGATCCGGGCAACTCAGGAGGTGAGAGCAGGAAGAGTGCTTACGCAGGATGGGGACAAGGCCAAGCGCTGATGCAGGTTTAGAGGGGGGATTTATAGGGGAAGCAAGGAGTGTTCTAAAAAGGCACATGTCCCATGAGGAAGCGCAGAATATTCCAATGAACCTGGGGAAAATCGTAGCTCATGAAGAAGGACACTGGAAGAGTTGCAGGTGCCTGGATCACCGAATGATCAAGAATGCTTGGAGAACTAGAGTCCTGGTAGTTCTGGGAGGCTCAGGAGATGGGCGCAGGCATGAAGCCTGTGCAGGACTGGAAGGCTGAAAGGTCTGGGCAACTTGGGAGATGAATGCTGGGAAGATACTTGCACAGGACTGGAAGGCTACAAGATCCGGGCAACTCAGGAGGTGAGAGCAGGAAGGATGCTTACGCAGGATGGGGACAAGGCCAAGCGATGAAGCAGGTTTAGAGGGGGGATTTATACAGGCAGAAAGGAGTGTTCCAGAAAGGCACATGTCCCATGTGGAAGCTCAGAATATTCCAATAAACCTGGGGAAAATCACGTGTTACATATATCAGATATTAGACCTAGCAGGTGACAGGTGCAAACAGTAATTGGTAACAAAAAACAAGTACAACAGAACCCTAAATGTATGATGGTACAATTCAGTGGTTAACAGTAGAAACATGATTATCCTAAATAGAAAAGTGATATCTGCAGATGAAACTCGACTAAACTTGCATAGCAACAGAGCAGAAGGGTCAATGATTTAGGCTTTCTGGGAGGGAAACCATGGACTGCTCGAAACTGGAAGGTGCCACAAGGGAAGCATGACTGGGAGAAGTAAAACCCACCATACACATGGCACAAGATGGAGTTGTGACACCTCCGACAATGAGTCAGACTTGGCCCACACTGGCTCCACTTGAGGCCCACTCCTGACACTGATGACCTTTGATTACCATCAATTAGCATTGGGTCTTGTGTTTCTTGCCGGGGTACTGGTGCAAAGGGACTGTGAACCAGTCTACCCTACCCTGCCCCCATGATTTCTGCTATCCTAACTTTCCAGTCTGAGCCTAATCTACTTCTGATAGTAGCAGAGGCTGGCAGAGGATGCTCCTGTCTCTGTTGATCCAGCACTGGTGAGTCCCTCAAGGCAGATGCAAGGCAAGCCTTGCCGCTGGGCACCTGCTGACACTCAACTTGGTGGATTGTTGGAGTCTGGGTGTCTGACCGTTGTCATCTTGCATGGGTGGTTGGGAAGAAGGGTTGCACTGTTAGGGCACACTGAGCACATGGAGTTCCTTACACTTGCTCTAGTAGGGGCCACACACTCACCTCTGCTTAACAATGGGCTTTGCTTCAATGCACTTGTAGCCCAGGGCTTTATGCTGGGTCACAATGAGAGACCTGGGAGACTCTTGTCACTCACGCACACACCACATGCTTACTGCGCAAAACCCCTGTACAAGATCCTCTCCTGGAATGTCAAGGGGATGCACTCAACCCATAAACGACACCTGGCACACTCTTACTTGTTGTGGAGGGGGGTGGACATCGCATTGCTCCAGGAAACTTACATGGCAGGGCCCGAACTGACACACCTAGGCAGGAGGTGGCAAGACCAGGTCTTTGTGACCCATTAGTCCTCTTTCACCAGGGATGCACTTATTTGGATCCGTGCAGGGGTCCCCTTCCTCTGAGAGTCCCAGCTCATTGACAAAGAAAGACAATACATACTCCTTGCTAGCGCCCTGGATGGAAGACCTTTGGAGCTGGGCTACACCTACACCCTCCAAAATCAATCAGTCCACATTCCAGGAAGCCATGACCCCCATGTAGATATGTCCCTTGCCAGTAGCTAAGATTCTGGGAAGTGATTTCATTTGTGTGGCAGATATATCATTAGACTGATCACCCTTCTCACTACTAGACTCACCTGTCCGGAAGCTAGCCACCACCTTCCAGCAATGGACCTCTTGACGTCTGGTGGCTCCACCACAGCCTGAAGTGGGAGTATTCCTTTTAATTATTGGTGCACAACCTCTATATGTGACCAGATAGGATCTTAGTATCTCCAGTGGTCGTGGCCTAGCCTCACAGCCTGTACTTACTTGGACAACAACCAACTCATGTTGTACTTGCACTGGAGGAGGTGGCAGATCACGATCCCTACATGGAAACTCCAACCGGAACTCCTGATGCGGTATTCTGTGACCCCGTATGGGAACCAATTAGTAATTACTTCCCCCGTAATCAAGGCTCAGCGTCGGTAGCAGTGGTCTGGAAAGCCTTATAGTGGTGATTAGGGGCCACTGTGTAAGTGTACAGGCTGGAGTACGCAAAATTCTAGAGTCTGAGCTGAATACTCTGGAGACTAGGATGCAAGCCCTAGAGGATGCATCTCTGCAAGACCCTTCCCATCTCCCAGAAATCCGTGCAGATCAAGAGTCTCACAAGGATACCACATAGACTGGGCCTTTTCTCCAACAAGGAACATGTTGCTCAGTGACATGCGGAGGAGGACAAGGCCAGGAGGCTGTTGTCATGGCTTCTCCACAGACTGCCAGTCACAAGCATACTACGGACGGCCAAGAGCACATTGCCACATTTTCAATCTGACATTCACCAGGAATATGTTGATCAGTGCATGATCTTGTATGGGGGCCCGGACCTTGCCACTAAAGATATGATTGATAGGTTCCTTCTGAGATGACCCTGCCACGCCTTCCAGATGCAGTCCATCAGAATAATGGCCAACCAATTTTGGAGCCTGAGAGCTGGGGGAGCATTAAGGATTTAGCATTAGGGAAGTCCCCTGGGTTGGATGGGTTCCCTTTGGAATTTGACCAGGCATTCAACTCATTGCTGGTACACCAACCTGTAACTCTATATAACATGGCATGGGAGGCGTGCACCCTAATGCCCACCTGTCTGCAGACAGAGCGCATTCCGAAGGTGCTATTGTGCCAAGAAATTGGCTTTGGCTCCCTTAAGGGAGCCGAGGCCAATGCTGTGGCACTGTTTCCACTGGGTTGACAGGCAGAAACAGCGTAATATGATGTTTCTGCTGGTCAGCCCGGTAAAAACATCGTAATAGGACTGGGGGAGAGGCCGCCAGTATGACGGCAACCTCCTCTCTGCGGCTTTGGCGGTCAGATGGTTCCGATCGCCAAAGTCGTAATGAGGCCCTAAGTGTAGGTAAAAGTGGAGCAGCAGGATGTGGAATGGACCTTCATTAACATTTAAGGTAAGTAAAATAAAATGTCTTTATGTTGTGTGCCTACATGTGGGTGAGAGTGAATTTGCCTGAGAGAGTATGTATATGTGTGAGCAGTTATGTTTGAATGTGGAATTTTGAGTGTGTGTGTGTGCGTGTGTGTGCGTGTGTGTGCGTGTGTGTGTGTGTGTAAATATAGGTAAGACTGAGTGAGAGAATGTGAATGAGTGACTCAAGTTAAGAGTGAATGCAAGAGATAGTGAAAATGAAGGAGTGCAAGTGAGCGCTGAGCAAGACTGAGTGTGAGTTTGAGTGAATGAGTGTAAATGAATGTAAGTAAGCATAAGTGAGAATGTATTATGCTTGCACGTCTGATGTTGGACCTGGCATGCTTCTTGGCTTAAAAAGCTATCACTGGTGGACTGAAGTTAATACTTGGTAATGGGATACCCATGGTAAAATGCTAGAGCTGGCCACACTATAGGTCAATATTTGGAATAGTTGACACTTGTGGCAAATTGCTGATTCTGACACACTGGAGGAAAGTTTTGGCATATGGTGGGACAACATGGCATATGTCAGGGGCCCATCCGTGACAAAATATAGTCTTCGACATACTAGATATAACATTTTACATAAGCTCCCCCACCCACAGTACATGGACAGCAGTATTAGCACAATTCTGACACTGGCATCACATTGTATGTAATGCTTTGACGAAAAGAACACCCAAAGCAAAATGTTGGCCCTAGCATTGGAGGGAATTTTTTACATATGGGGTGCACATAGGATATTTTAAAAACAGAATTGGTTCAACTCATTTGGACTTTCAGATTTCAATAGCTTGGCACACCATAAAAGGACTTGAAATGCACCATTAGAGCCCATTTTTTGCAAACTTTTACCAGGGGAGAGAAACCCCTGCCCACCAGTCTCCACTAAAAGACATCAGACTCAGTTTGCCTGCACCCTACATTTCATGTAACTGCTCCCTTAACATATTATGGCCCTCATTTCAACCTCGGCGGTCTTTTCTTAAGACCGCCGAGGTTCCGCCGGGCGAAGACCGCCAGTGTAGGCGGTCTTCCGCCAACCATATTATGACTGCTGGCAACCCTCCGCCCTTTTATGGTCAGAGAGCACCCAGCAGCCATACTGGCGGTCGGCGGTGAAGTGGAGGCTGCTCTACCGTCACTGCCACGTCATCAGAACACTGCCCACCATAATACGACCCAGTATTCGGTGTGGCGGTGTTCTGGTGACAGGGTGCTGGCAGCGGAGCAGCCCCCATGGATCTCGTTTCCTCCGGGAGGATCACCGGAACAGGTAAGGTGATCGTCTGTTGGGGAGGGGGGTGGGTGGGTGTTGTGTGGTGTGTGCGTGCATGGGGGTGTGCGTGTGAGTGTGTAGAGGGGTTGTGTGAGTGCGTGTATGCATGCAGGGGGTGTAATGTGTGGAAGGGAAATGTAATGTGTATGCATGTGTGCATGTAAGTGCACGTGTATGTGTGTGAGTGGTGTGAGCATGCGTGTATGGGGTCTAGGGGGTATGTGTGGGGGTTTCATTGGGGGTAAGGGGTGGGTGTGGGGGGGGGTCCTACTACCTTTGGGGGATGGTAGGGGAGTCGTGGGTTTTGGGGGATGACTCAGGGGAGGGGCAGGAGGAAGGGGGGGTGCCCAATCAGTGCCAGGGAACCCAATTCCCTGGCACTGATGGTGCATACCGCCATGGATTTCGTGGCGGTAAAAAACCCCACCAAATCCATGGCGGTATGCAGGGTCCTGATACCGGCGGCGGTCTAGTGACGGCCGCCGGGCTGGAGACCGTTGTCTCCAGCCTGACAGTCATTACCGCCGTGGCGGACGGTGCAGGACATTGGCGGTTTGGCATATGCCAAACTGCCAGTGTCATAATGGGGCGGTAATGACCGCCGGCCTGTTTGCCGTCTTACCGCCCTTTTTCCACCGTCTGCCAGGGTCGTAATGAGGGCCTATATCTCCACCCATACATAGATAATATCCAAAAATAGACATTTGTTTGTGTTATATAAATCATGCAATTATTATTGAACTTCACCAGTGTTAGTTATTGTGATGTCATTGGGATTAAGGTCATGTAACGTCACTGCCTAGGAAGATTTAAAGTCAAAGGTCATATGATGTCACTTCCTGTGACATCATTAAGGTCAAAGTATATATGATGTCACTTCCGCTACCCTTAGTATTTTGATGAATTGATGTACATGAGTGAGATCCATTTTGCACGTCTCTGGTTTGACATGGCAAAAGAGGGAAAATGAGAATAGCTTCCCCAGACAGTGGAAGTGAATTGTCTGCATTCCTATGGCTGCGGGATAGACATCCAGATGCTTAAGTCAGGAGGATGGAGAAAGGACTACTGTATGGAATTAGGTTATTAATTGAACAGGATGTGAGGCCTGCGTAAGTAAGAGGTCCACAATTTTACCTTGCTGGGAACCAAGCCCCCCCATTTTCGTGCTTGACTCTCGCTGTAGCAAAGAGGAGAAGGCCTTCTCAGGGGAAGTGGTTTGGGCTAGTAGTCACCATTCACTGCCACACAATAATAACTTTCAATAAATAATGGTCCAGTCAGTGCTTTTTCTTTGAAAAAGGAAAAGTTAATTTATTACCCACATGCTACTAAATACTTTGCATTAATTTATAAATATATATGTAAGGTAGATAGAAAATATGCTATATGACATCATGAAATCGCATTTTACCTCAAAGAACCATGACCTTCCAAAGCAGGGTCCCTCCTCAATTATACCAGGTAATACATCACAATATAGGGGACATTACTTTAAATAAAATAGGTATATTGGCTCTGTCAAGGGTCATCACATGAAAAGAACAACCAACCACATGTAAAAGACACCATCATTTTGTGCATAAATGCAATAATAACATAATGACAATGTGTACATGAATCTAATACTATCAATAGATCATATCAACCTTTATCAGTAATCACTGTCATCATTATTTTGTCAACATAACATGCATCTGTACTTTTAATATACTTTCAGGCCACATAAAATGCAAACATAAAATCAGCCCCTAGAGGGTTCCACTTTCTGACCATATAAAATGCATCTATAGATCCAGCCTCTAGAAGGCGCTTCACTTCAAGCAGCTTTCTTACATACCTTGAGGTCACATTAAATGCAGTCACAGAACAAGCCCCTAGAGGGTGCTGCACTCCCAGCTGTAGAGCAAAGGTGCAGCCTTGGAAATGCTTTGAAAATACATATAAAAATATTAACGGATCATGGATTCCTTTACCTTGCAAACTTAAGGGCAGTACCATAAAAATTATTTGGAGGGAACTGATGCTCTCTGCAGCCCTCCAACACTCCACTGTCATCATTGGTGGTGCCCCCTACCTCCTGTAGCAACCGCTAGAAGCAGAAAAATATGCAAATAAACAGACCCTGCAGTGCATTATCGGGCACTCAAGCCTTGAGCAGTGAATATATTAGCCGGGGGTCTCCTGCTGTGCCTGAAGCCCACGTGTCTTTTTTATTGTATTTCTTCTTGTTTTGGGGGTACACGGTCACACACGAGCACCCTATGTGCTTCCATTCATTGGGGCCTGCGCAAGGAGCCCATCTCTGGCTGACCATGCCGGATTCCTGTGCGGGCAACATCTCCTCTGCTGCCCGTGTGAGCCAGCAGCTCTTCTTCCCAGTTAGCTCTATAGGGCAAGGAGTTCTCATTTGTGGTGGCCACCACACTTCCCCTAGACACAGGCATGGGGAGTAGGGCTCAAGCTTACCACTGCTCATGCTTACCACTTCCTCACACTCTCTCTGCTTCAGCCCCTGTGGAGGTTTGGGATCCTGGGGGCAAAAAGTGAATCAAGGAGAGAGCCCCATGCACACCCCTTTTCTCTCACTTAAGAAATAATTCTCGCTGCAACCCCCGGGACTTGGCCCACCTTTGGGGTAATGGTAAAGAGGTGTGGTGGAGCCCAAAGCTCTGCTTTTGTAAAAGGTCAACGTTCACCAACTTTTAAAAGGTCATAACTCAGGCACCATCGGGTCGATTTGGATAATCCTAGGCTCAGTTTAGCTCTAGCCGTCAGGAGCAATTTTACCTCCAGTCAGAGTACCTAGGAAGGAGCTGTTCCTACTGGCTCTCTGTGCCAGTTCTCCTCCTGGTTTTTCCTTTAGGCTCAGAAGTCCAGATCTTTCCTGTAGCTAGTCCTCAGGGGTTGTAGGAAAGCCAGTCTCACTGGCCCTTGGAGAGATCACTGTTCCTAAGGTCAATTTAGGAAAAATCCTTGGTCCTTTTAGGTATCAGGAGGTTTCTCCTTCAAGTTGTCCATGGCTGTCCCATCCCCAATGTCCAGCAGCGAAAAGCACAAAAGCACTAACAGCACTTTCTCACCTTTGTGTAAAAGGTTTTAAAAGGGGGTGGAAGATTATAGAAGCCGGACACCCCTGGTCAATCCTAGGTTGCCACATCACCTCTCCACCCCAGCCCCAACCCTCCTGCACATCATTCTGGGACAATTCAGGATAGTGTCATCCAGGAGTCACTGGTCATAACTGCCCTAGTGATCTCAGCTCCACCCCTCCCTAACATCACTGTCAGAGCCTTTTCTGACAAAACTTCAAGGAGGAGCCCCTTCAGTGTTGGTTTCAGTTTTCTGGACGTCCTTCTTTGTTTAGTGGACCTGGGCTGTCCCTGGCCCTGGTACAGTGTGACACTTAATTAACAGATGCAGATTTTCATCCCAAACCTTTCCTGCTCAGGAGCTGAAGGAAGCTGAAGGAAGCACTGTTAATTACTCCTTTTGTGTGGGGAGGCCTTTGTTCCACTCTGCTGGGGAGAAATGTAATTAACATGGCCCAGCAGAGCGCTGATCTTGAGCTGAGCCGCAAAAATATCACAATTCTGGATGACCCATAAAGTGTACTTGTATGGTCTTGAGATCTGTGAATATGAACTGGGCACACCTTTTCATGTTGATAGGTCACTGGACTTGTAGGCCAAAAGGAAGTGAAACTGCACCCTAAGGTAGTTTCCTCCCTATGTGTATAATAAAATGTCACTGAAGAAAAGACAGTAAACCACAGACTTTCCCTATGATTACACACTAACATTAGAAGGCCTATCCCAGGTCAATATTTAATTTGTAGGGTCCCCTCTGCATCAAGCTACTTGTGTGCGGTTAAGGGGGCTGCGCGCAACAGTAGCCTCACATATGCAGCCTGCACACCTGTGCACATGTGCTCATGCATGTAACCAGCCAAGTCTCCCTTAGTCTAACTGCTTTGCAGTGAGCTTATCTTGAAAGGCGGACACTGGTGGTAAACAGGCATAATTCTTTTGCCATGCAATTACTGTGAGTGAGACACATGTAGCTAGACTCACCCACAGTAATAAGTGGGGTGGGTGGAATTTGTGGAGTTACATAAAATCTCAGTGAAATTCTGTGAAGTCCCACCAACAGTTTAAAATATGCAGCTTGTGCTGGTAGCCACCAGCACTGAAAACTCAGGTTCAACGGCGCCATGCATTATGCAAGAGTGCATGTCCATTCGAGCTGATTGTGTTGTTATTTGAGAAGAAAGTCTACTTTAGCAGCAGCAAAGCTACTCAAACCCACAACCCTCTGACCGCGACCACCCATGTTAGAAAACTGATCTAGCAGCACTAAATCTTATTGCATTTTCTGGAGCCGAGGGGGAAAAAAATTATGCCACACAGCGATTGACGGAATTTGCACAGAACTCCGTATTAAAGAGTAATGTGAAGTAACCAAATCTTGCTTGCAACCGCCAGCTCACATTTTCTGGAGCCGCACAGGAGAAAATTTCTGCCATGCGGCGACTGGTGGAATTTGAACAGAACTCCATGTTGAAGAGTAACGGGAAGTGACCAAAGTTCCACCAATTGTGCAGGCGGACTAAACATTCCGCCCACCCTTCTTAATAAGTCCAAAACTAGGTCACTCCAAAAGCAAAAAACCTGTATGTATTGAATGGGCAGAACCCATTTTGCATCAACTAACTATGGAAATTCAGTGAAGACTGTAAGCAAAGAGCTGCTGCTTAGCTCTTCTTGAGCACTGTCATTTGGTTGGTGAAACAATGGAGGGCCTGAATGTAGTTTCCATTGTGCCAAATGGAGGCATTTGTAGGTAAGGTCTGCCTTTCTACCTACCCCTGACTCTCAAAAAGGCTGGTGACCGGCAAGTGTAGAAACCTCAAGTCACTATGTTTATGTTGTTGGTGCTTCTACTTGGACACAGCCCCATTGCCACCTGCTGTAGGAAGCATCACTGTGCACAAACATTGTGTCTACAGAATGACACCTAGAAAGAGAACCAACCCAAACCTATCCTGAAGGCTGAGTCAGCAAATTCACCTCCCCTGTCTAGAACATGTGTAAAAAAGTGAGAACCAAACAATCCTACCTTGTTCCAGTTCCAAGTTCTTAATGAAGAAGGAAAGTAAAGCACCACAGAGTACTCAAAGGACTGTTGTGAGACCAGGGCTGGTGTGTGCCTGACAGTCAGTCTATCAGAGGTGGGGGACATTACCTGAAGTCTGCTGGAGGTGCAAAGAGTCTGTCTTGGGGTTAGAAGCCTGCCTGCCTGCCTCCTGAGACAGGAAAGGAGTATCCCTGACCTCGCCAGAGGAGATACTGTCCAAGAAAGGATGCCCAGCATGTTATTGGTCTGTGGATCCCCATAGAAAGTGGACATGCCTTAGGGGTCAGCTATCAACATTTAATGTGAACTATGGGCTTAGCGCTATAGACCAGGTGTTGACAGAATTTGAAAGGAAGGTAAGCCCAATTCTGTAGTTCAGATCAGCAGTATTTTTTGTATATAAAAAGCCCCATCTTTATGTCATGTCATATAATTACATAACAACATTTTAGGGATTCATACAGTTTAAAGACACATTTTTATAAAATAATGATACCTTGCGATATGCAGTGCAACAATCAAAAGTTAACTTAGACTCTTTTATGGGGCAGGTATAAGATGAACCTCACTGCTTGAAATCACTCAGAGTAACTGACTGAACAACATGTCAACGCCTTATGCTTGGGAACTACTAAGTGTATTAACAAAATATTACCTGAAACATTTTGCAGAAACACAATAAATGTACTTTATAATACACTTCAAAATACGATTTATATTTTATTTCCAAATACACAGTAATTATTCCACGATTGTTCATCCCTTCCTTAACTCAATCTGTAGCTCCTCTATGAAATAACTATTTTTGTGCTTTTGGCTATTATATTCAGGTGTGTTACATTTACTAGACTCATAGTATGAAATATCCATACCCAATCATTCCTACAGACCCCATGGGTATTACCAAAAGAGTATAGAGCATTTAAGGTGTGATTGCATTGTGCTTTATGAACCCCAAGGGGAAAAAACGTCTTTAGCGATTGTAGGAAATGGGGTGGGGGGTGAAACCCTACTCAGCAGCAACCACAATTTCTGTTGAGTGAAGTCACAAGCAAGCCATAAACTAACCTGTGCTTAGCCCTCTGGTAGCTTGGCACAAAGCAGTCAGGGTTAACTTAGAGGAACTGTGTAAAGTATTTATGCAGCACTTCAAACAGTAATGTAAGTAAAACATAACACAAGAAAAATCCCTCACCAATTTAGAAAAATATAGTAAAGTGTAATACATTATTGAGACTATTGAGGCCAAAATCTAATCAGTATAACCACATATGGTCAATTGTAAGTAGAAATAGTGCCTAAAAGCACAAAACAGCAACTGTTGTTATCTTGTCACACTGGATTGAGACAAAGTCACAAGTTCAGGCCAATCATGATGGAGTGCAGGCCGGTTACAAAAACTATGTTAGGCCCACTGAACAAAGTACCTTAAATCCTAGTTGCAGAGCATTGAGAATGTGTTGTGGAACGGAAATTTCGGGGAAGGTGCAGGGCTGCAATGAGGATGCCTGTGTCATCATCAAGAATTCCATCAACTTGAAGCTTCCTAAGCGAAGTCCTGCATCAAAGACTTGCGCAGCAGCAGTTCCAAGGAAGCTGCGGGGATTCAATGTAAAGTCCTGTGTTGTTGTTGAGGATGTCATTGACAAGGGGCTTGTGATGTTAAGGCCTGCGTCAAGGATGTGTCACACAGTGGCAGTTCCGGGGAGCTTGCGGGCTGCGATGCAAGGCATCAGGCATGTGTAAGGCAGCAGCACTTCTGATGCGGCTGCCAGGAGATGTGTAGCGATGCGTCGGCTCTGCTCACAGGACCACAGTTGGTCTGGTGGAACACCTTCTGGCCCACTTCTAAGGGACCAGGGCTGCAGTGGCACCAATTAGGGGCAAGACTCCCAGCAGACCAGGTGCTGGGTTAATGGTGGAGCATTTTCCATCTCTGAAGCTCTGATCAGAAGGCCAGCCAACTAGCCCTTGGAGTCACTTAAGTAGTCCTGGGTTCCAAATGCGTTCCAGTCCTCCTTACTTCTTACTTACGTCTTACTTCTTATTAGGCAGCTGGTCAACAGAGTAGCAGTCCTTTTTGCATAGCAGCATAGCAGTCCTTCAGCGTCTTCCGAGTTTTCCACAGAACCAGAGGCCCGGACCTGTAGATACTATTCTTTCTGTTTCTTTCTCAGTGACTTGGGTCACCTTTCGCACATTGAATCTAAATTATCAATAGGAGTTTGTTAGAGCTCTCTGAGCTCTTAGAAACTTTCAGACCACCACTACATTGCACTTTCTGCATCGTCTGCTATGCCACTTCCGTTCCTGTGCTGGCTGCCTTGCTTTGTGAGTTTTTCCAGTTGTCTTGCTAGTTCCTCCACTCGTCCTGTCCCTTCCTGCACATGCCCTGACAGTTATTGTACTTGTCCTGCTACTTCTGTCTTTGCCCTGGCAATTTCTGAATCTGCACTACCAATTCCTGCATTTGCCCTGCACGTTCTATGCTTACTCTGCAACTCTTGTTCTGTTGCTCAACAATGACCTTCAAAAACTGCATGCCTTGATGGTGATAATACCGCCATAGAAAATTAGAAAATTAAGAATCACAACTACTAATCATTAGCATGAGGATGAGCTGCTAGGCCAAAACTTGTCATTGCTTGAACGTTAAAAACATTCTCTGAACTTTGCCTATCCTGTGCTGCATGACTTGCGAAAGTCGCCAGGCTGGCATAAACATTTTTTTCTCTGACTGTTTCTTATATAACCTCTTCCTGACCTATGAAATAACATATTTCTTTAAAACAAATGAACCAGTATGACTTACACTCTTACCCACCTACTAAACTACTTAGGAATGTGCTGACATATACTTAAAAGTAACTTTGCTACGACTTTGGAAACATTAAGATTGCATGAGTGATGTCAATTACGTGGGTGTCATACTTATGTGTCTAAAAATTGTTCTTACAGAAATGAAAGCGTATGAGAAAGGAAGAAAATGTATTCAACCTTGCCATCCAACAAGACGATGTTTAGTTCACGAGACAATATCAACTGAATATTTGTACTTTGTAAACAATTGTATCAATCAATTAATTATAAAAGGTGTCATAGGGCAGGCAGAGGGGAATTCCAGTATCAGAGACAAGAGAATACAGGGTAAGCTGAATCCGTTGGTGAGAAGCTGAGAGACGACCACTGTGCCCTTCCTAGCCACTGTTTCTTTGCTGCTGTGGCTACTGGAGCAGAGAGCTATAGGTGACTATTTAGACATATGAATTACATAGAGATTGAGAATTTAAAGACAGATCATACAGAGTTGACTATGTTAGCTTAGGGAAATAAAATTCAGTATAGAGGACATTGTGAGACTTTTCCAGTTACAGAGCTGTTAGACACAACAGAGTTATTCATTCCGCTGCAAGATTGTATTGGGTCTTAGAAAGAGTTGATAAACTGTTTCAGTATAGCATGATAGATGTAAGCACATGAGATAGATAACAGTGAGAATCTTGTGTAATGTAACAGATCAAACATTCTCTTCCAACTTTCACAGACTGAGAAACAGTAATATTAAGAGTTACTTCAATTTTTGGGACGGAGACAAATAGGGTAGGGACAGATTTGGGACAGTCTTCGTGCGTGTTTCTGTAACTTGATATGATTTGATTAAACTGTCTTAAAACTTTGAATGAGAAATAATTTAAAACTACTTAAAACTCTCTTTAGTGACTCAAAGAACATAGCAACATATGTAACAGCCCATAGCGCCACTGGGACGTCACTTTTTTGTGACACTCCGTTGGCGCAAAGCCCAGCACCGTATTTACAATGTGGTGTAAGCCACTTTTTGTGGCTTAACAGCACCTTGTAAATATGGCCCCTTCACACGCAGCACTTTGAGTGGAAGGGGCGTGCAATGGGTATTGTGTGGGCATGCCACTGCAACACCCATTGCATTTTGACGCTACCTCTGATTTACGAGTTTTCGTAAACCTGAGGCAGCCCCAAAATCTAATGCCTCCCCAGGGGTGGCGTTAAAGTGGCACAACAACGATAAATGCTTTAATTTCTCCTCGTTTTTTGCTCTTTCTTTGTGTGCTGTACACATAGAAAGAGCAAATCGCAATTTAAGATTGTTTTTGTGCAGGAAGGTGTTCCTTCCCGCACAAAACCAATCTCCCCCTCAAAGCAGCCATCCGTGCACCATGGTGCAAGGGTTGCTGGGCTGGCGCACAGTAGCAAATACAGCGCCTACGCAGGGGTAAAAACAGGGGTGAGCCATAGTCTAGTAAATCCCTGCATTTTGAAAATTGCTGTGCGCAACGCTGGCAAATTTGGTACAGTGCCGCACACCATCATTTTCTGTCAAATCTGGTCCCTAATATGTTAAATAAGTAATCATTGCTGCAGCACTGTAATTTATTTTGCTCTCTCAGAAAAAGGTCCATATGGAGGGTCCAGATAGAAAGATATTGAAGAGGGGTGCTGCACCAAGCAAAGGTCTAGAGCAGTGGTTTCCAACCTTTTCACTTCTGCGGACTCCCACTTTATCATTACTGGAACCTGGGGACCCCCACTGAATCATTATTGGAATCCGGGGGCCACACCGTAAGTCATTACTGAAGCTGGGGACCTAATATGCTAAAATTATTAAATTTTCTAAGCAGTCGTGGAACCCATGAGGAGGCTTTGCGGACCCCCAGATGTCCCTGGACCACAGTTTGGGAACCACTGGGCTAGAGTAAGCTATTTATGGAGACAAAAGAAGGACACACGGCGAGACCCGCAGGTAGTGTGTGTGAAAAAAATACGGCGACAAGGGTTTATAGGAATATAAACAAAAGGAAAACAAATCCGAACCCTCCTCACAAAAAGACACAATAGAACAAACCGTTCGCCCCCTCTCCTTCTTATTTTTCTCATCCTCAGCTGAACAGCTGTAATGTGAAAAGTATTGAAATTTAAATCACACCTCGACCTAACCCTATCTGACAGCCTCGGCGTGGCAATAATCTTCGCCCGCCCATCACCGCGCTGGAGAGAACGACATGCCGGTGAAGGGAAAAGGATAAATTTTCAATTTTCTTTTAAAATACAGCAGATGGGAGAGTTTATTGAAGTCATAAATATGTCAGGAGCTGTCCAGGCCCCCACCGGCCAAGACAGTCTCCCTAGTTTGAATTTCATCAGATTCTTTAATAAGCGGTTCTGTTGTCGTCGCAGGAAGACTCTCTTTCTCTGTCTTCATTAAGGACAATTAAATCTTCAATTGCCAACATGGCGGATTTACTTTCATCTTCCTCGCTAAAGGAAAGGATGAGATAGCGATTCCGTCACCATTTTATTGTGGGATCACTGTACTCTTGGCTCTGGTGGAAGCGGCGGGAGGGGGGGGGAGGGGGGGGGGGGCGCAAGGTCACTACGTCCTATGGAACGTTCGTGATGCCTTAATAGCTGTAAGGGTGGGAATGGTAAGTCCGCCAATGGGATGGCTCTGCCTACTGCCGACTCCCGGTGTCCTATTAGAGAGGATATTGCACTACCTAATATCAATTTAGTCGGTGCTGTAGGCAACCAGATCTAGAATATTCCATTTTCCATTTTCATCCGAGCAAGGACTACTGAATGTCTACTGTATGATGAGCAGTTTTGTCTAACAGGGCTATGCTTTAATGTTGTTTCTAGCATGAGGTCACTGCAAGTGAGAGTGCAAATGAGCTCTCTTATCCTCAGCACACCCTCAAAAGATCCTCTTCCAAAAAGGCGAGTCCACCAACACTCACATTGAACGTGTTTTGTGGAGTTACGCAAAAAACACAGGTGCTGCCCTCAGTAAGATGGCCGACTGAATGATTAGCTAAGCAGAAATCAATGTTGTGGAGGTTCTTTTTTCTTTTTCGCTGGTTTAATAATAGAGCAATGTCATTCCTCACAACCTTATGCGTCTCCACGTAATGTTTCAACTATCTTTCAATGGTGTTCCCTTTGAAATCAAAAGACAAGTAAATTGTTTGAAGGATAAGGATATTTTTGCAGGGTTGGCATTCTACTGAATTCTAGGAAAGACATCATGCTTACTTGGAGGGTAAAGTTGAACTTAGGGACGGTGTCACACTACAGCTGAGGGTGTGTTGAGAGTTATGCCAATGCTATTGCCAGCTCCCGAGCAGTCGAGGCCCTTTTGGACCCGGCCATGTGGCCTGCAGCCCCCACCTTCCAGCAGCCACCTCTCTCCCTGGCTATCCTCTCACTCCCTCTCTCTTGCCTATTCCATAGTTCTTTCTACTTTCTGTGCCCTCTCTTTTTAGGGCCTCTCTCTCTCTTTTTCTCAACTCTTTTTTCACGTTTTACCTTCTTCCTCATGCTTTTTCACACTCCCTGCCCTCTTTATCATGCTTTAGTGACTCCCTTTTTTCCATCTCTTTTTGAGCTTTCCGCTTTCTTTTTCTCATTTTGATGTCTCTCTCCTTGCCTCTCAAGTTCTTTTTTCAGCCTTCTGCCCTTTTTTCCCTCCCTAGCCTCCAGTCTTGTGCCCCTCTTTCAGCCTTTTCCCCCTCATGAGCCTTTCTTTAATTTTAGCATTTTAGCCTTATTTAGGGTCAAGCGCGAAGCGCTCTGTCCCTGTTGTAATCTCTCTATGGACTTGTAACTACACCCATGTCATGCCCATCAGTTTGGTTGGTTCGTGGGCTTGCCTTTTAAAATTCGCTTGATTTAATTAGTGAAAGGCATGCATACATCATGCCTTTTCTGGTGTTTAGCCCTCCTCGAGCGCTCTGGGCATCTACTGAAAACATCCGCAGCTCCATGTTTTCCATATGGTTTCAGGACTACTTTTTCTCTTTATTTCATAGGCAGCACAATCTCGCTGGGCAGTTGCCAATCACTTTGCATGACATCCATCCTGTTACATGGATTATTGCACTTTTGCCGGTTACATGGATAATTGCATTTTTGCCGATACGTTTCACTGCAAGCGAATTTCTGTTTCCTTTTGTGAGTCTGCTAGGCGCTCATGGCAGTCGTCTGCTCACTTATGTGAAACTGTTTTACTTTTCATTTTCAGTTTATGTGGCAAGAAAATCACGATTAGGAGTTGGCAAGGCTAATAGCTCTAACTCTAGCAAACGCGAGACCCATTGCATTGCAAATGCTTGTTTACTTTTGTGCTGTTGTTTTAAAATTTTCTCTCTTCTGTTTGTACTTTTAGGCCCCCTCAGCCCTTCTACCACCCTTCTGCACTTTTCTCCACTTCTGCCTCCCTTTACCTGCTTCCTGTGTCTTCTTTCTTATTCTTTCTTCTTCACATCAGTAACAGCTCCACCCACCTTCCCTCGCACTTCTAGCCCTCCCAGGTTCTACTTACTGGAGGCAGCTATACAACCCCACCGAGCAGACGCCTAGGCCCAGCTCCTCTACCAATTATCTGGGACGGGCCCTTCAAGTCCCTTTCAGACCTTGCCTTGCACCTCGAGCCCCCCGGCTCACTCCACCTGCAGCCTTCTCTCTCTCTCTCACTCTCACTCTCAGTCTGTCTCTCTTGCCTGTCCTCTACTTCCCTCCACTTTTCGTATCCTCAGTCCTTAGGGCCTCTCTCTCATCTTCTCACGTCTTTTTAGGCCTTTCCCTGCTTGTGAGCCTCTCTTTCATTTTCGGCTTTCAGCCTCCTTTTGCTTTTGGGCCACTTCTCTCTTTTTCCCTCAGCCTGTATGCTCCTTCAGGCCTCGGTCCCCCTACCTCGCTTTTCCCCTCTCCCACCTTCCTCGGGTCCTTTCCTGCTTCCTGTGTCTCCTTCCTTCTTCCTGCCAGAAATAGCCAAGCACCCTGCACTCCTTCCCCCTCACAGGACCTACTTAATGGCAGCCACTTGAGACCCCATTGAGCAGGTGCTTAGGGCAGCTCCCCCTCCACTGCCAGGGACTTGCCCTCTGACCAGTTGTGGCCCTTTCGGACCGCCTTGCTCCTCGAGGCCCTTGCCTTGCTCCTCCTGCAGCCAGTTCTCTCCCTCCTCTCTTTCACTAGCTCTCCTCTCACTCTGCCTGTTGTACATTTTCTCTGCTTCCATCCCCTATCTGTGAACTCACTCTTTAGGACCTCTCCCTCATTTTCTTACCTTTTTTTGCGCTTTCTGTCCTCTTTCTCACGATTTTTTGACCCACTCTGCTCTCTTTTTCACACATTTCCATGGTCTAGTGCCTCTTTTTCGCCTTCTTTTTGTGCTTTTAACTCTCTTTTCTCATTTTAGTGTCTTTCTTCTCACCTCCCAAATGCTTTTTCAGCCTTCTGATCTTTTTCTCCTTCCCGCCTCCACTCTTGTGCCTCTCTTTAGGCTTTTTTCTCCACATGTGCATTTCTTTTATTTTCGGTCTTTAGTCTCTGTTTGCTTTTATGCTGCTTCTGTCTTTTTCTCTCGCCCCACTTGCCTCTTCAGGGGCCCTCAGCCCACCTACCCCACTCTTGCCCTTTTTCCTCCTCTCACCTTTCCCACTCCTTACCTGTTTCCCTCATATTCTTGCTGCCTGTTTTATCTCCGCCCACTACGTCCGCACTCCTCCCAGGACCTACTTAATGGCAGCCGATGCACGCAGTTGCGCCGCTGATGCACCAAAGGCAAACCTGCTTGCACCCATCCGTGCCAGAACCTCACCCAGTGCCACAACCTCCGGCCCAATCAGCCCCAGCTGCTACACAGAACCTACTCTCTGTTCACTCAACCCGCGATGGCACACCACCCACTGCTACAGCAACGCACCACACTCCATGGTTGGACCTTTCTCCAGCATCAACTTCTACTTCACTTGCAACGACACTCCGGCACACGACCCCATATGCCTACACATCCACGATCCACTCGTACTATCAACATACAGCACAGCACACCAGAATCTCAGCAAATTCTCACATGCATGCTCCTCAACACCAGCTCACTCAGCAAACATGCCACCAAAGTCTGGGTTCTCGCATGCCAAGACCGCCGTCACAAACTTGAGGAGGACTCTCAATTATCTACAAAGACACCATCAAATGTGCCACAGACACCCCCTTCATGGAACATATGCACTTCACCATACAAACTAATAGCTTTGTCCTGAAAAGAACCCTAGCATACAGGCCACCTGAACCACAAACCAACTTCAGCAACCTCATCACAAACTTCATTGGTCCCTTAACCGTCAACTCAAAGGGCTTTATACCGCTTGGCATTCTCGATTTCCACCTCGAGGACCCCAAAGACCTCAGTGACAGCCTGAACAACGTTAGACTCTCCCAGTTTGTCACAGATCCAACACACATTGCAGCACACTATCTGGATCCAATCTTTACCACAGACAACACAATTAAAAACAATTCTACCTCACCACTCACATTGTCCTAGTGCTCCATCATACACTTCCAAATCCCTCCACCACAAACGACAGCACCCACCAGCATTAAGCTGCCCACCCAGAGCTGGAACAAAATAATAGAGGCAAACAAGCACAACACCCTTGAAACTGACCAATTCAACATCACCGACAACCTAGACAAGGACACCACCAACTCCAACCAATGTATAAAGAACCATGCAAACTCACTCGCTCCAATCAAACTTCATAGACAAAGCAGAACCAACAAACAGGCTAACTGGCATACAGATGACCTATGGTAATCCAAATGGCATTGCAAAAAGCTGGAAAAAATGAAAATCCAACCACAGAGCTAACGCCAGAACCACCTACAAGCAGGAACCTAAATTCACCAAAATGTCAGGGGTAGCGATAGTGACATCACACACCCTTTGACATTCAATTTCACTCAAGCATGGTTACACATACTCACATACATCCAGACTTACAAACCCCGTCTCTCTCTCAGGTAAACACACCCGCAAGCACACACACAACCCACATTTAAAAGCATTTTTTTAAAACTTATCTCATCTGCCGGGGAAAGTCATATTCCAGCTAATTTTACTCCATTTTTTATTACACTAATAGTGAATATTGACTCATTATTCCGTAATAGTGTAAAAAAAATTGCGGGAAAACAAAGAAATGAACCGCAACTGACATCCATAAGGATGAGTTGCCACTGTGTTCCTGGCACTGATTTTGGCACGTCTGAGGCCACAGGTCACAAAGGCAGTGCCAGGGGTTGCAGCTCTGGTGACCCCTACATTGTATTCATGCCTACAGAGCTGCACTTAGGCACTACCACAATCTCCTAAGAGACAACAAGAAAAGAGTCCTAACCAAACAGATAGACGGAAGCTCCAACAGGTGCAAAGAGAGCTCAATTGTTAAGAAGTTCACCACTCCAGAGGCAAGAACCAACACCATCACACCCTAACAGGAACTCTCCAACAACCTATCAAACTTCTTTCCCAGAAAATTGAAGAGATCTACTTCAAACAACCACCCTACCCTGTTAGAGTGTGAAATTACTAATAAAATTGTGTGATTAACTGAAAGAAACGTGCTTTAAAAGTGCAAGCTGAAATGAAAATGAGGAGTACACTGATAATTGACACATATATTTTGAAAATGAAAACAAATCACTGTCTAATTAAATGTATTTTATGTTTTACTAACTGAGAGTAATCAAAAATATTTACATGTTCAGAAAATAGTTTGAGATTTATGAAATGTTGTACACTGCACATTTTACTGCACATTTGAAAAGGCCTATGTTAAGCTAATTCAGAATTAAATAAATATTATGCTTAGAAAATGCTGATTGCAGTGGAAAGTTTTCTGTTAGTTCTGAAACATCCTGTGTGAGGATCTAAGGTCCAAGAGAAATGTTCTTGTGCTGTACATTTTGATACAAGTATTTAGTTCCTGTTAGATAGTGTTCCACAAAAAACAATGGCTTTCAGTAGTCTTATGTAGTTTGAAACATTTTATTTCTGACAACGGAAACTGCTGATGGCACTGAAAGGAGCTGAACCAATGGGGGAGGAAAAAACATAAGAAATGCAAAATGAAGAAACATGCTGTAGTTTTAATTGGTTCTGTCCAAACCCACCTATAGTCTAAACCAATGGTAGAGTAGTTAGTTATTTTTGGGACTTTAATTTTGTGATGGAAGCTCAGACTTGAGGGAGATTTTGCTTTGTCCTTTGCTGTGTTGAAATGTGCTTTTATTTCTGTTAATGAAATAATGTGCTATGTGCCCTGACAGTTCATATGCATTAAGGCCAAACATTACTGAACTGTTCCCATAAATGTCACTGTCCACTGAAGATGACCAGAAGATCATCAACTGATGAAGACTTAACTGCATGCTGAACCCGTTAAGGAGAGGTATAACATAGAGTGTGCATTTGTATTTCTTGCAGGTTTACATGTTTTTACGTTTTCTCTTCTAGAAACCCAACCACTATTTTTGCTAGCGCCATACATAGATGTTTTCCAAATTAGTTTTTGTCTTCTTTTTCTTTTTGCATGAAGTCCAACATGCTTAATCTAATTAGGTGTCACATTCTGAATTTGGCTGCGCAAAGTAACTGATTGTGAATAATACATCTGTGTTAACTAAATGTATTCAATCTCAACTGTGCATCTGATATTGCTGTTATTCTGTATGGTGATTCTTGGGTGCCTAGTGATTCATATTCTTGGAAAAGCTAAGATTATTTAGAAGGTTTGGTCAACCTGTGTTATTTATGTATCTTTATAATTTGGTTTTGCATTTGGTCTATGTGATTTTAGCATTGTTAATCCAAAGGGCAATAAATGTTTGAACTTTACTAAACTTTACTAAAGGATCTCATTGTCAACCTGCCCACCACCAAGCAAGACACATACCCAACCAGCTGGAAAGCACTCTCTGAGGAAGACACCATAGCAATCATGAAAATCATGCTACCATGCCTATACTCCTGCTCCAACACCTGAATATCCTACCAGGTGATAATCTGTGCTATACAAATCTATATAGCATAGCAGTACTGCAAAACAAAAAATAAGAAACAAGCAGAAGTTAGTCACCATATTGGGTCTTTCATACCAAACAACATACACCTTTTTCCCCAGAGTGAAGAGATGTTCTTGCTCTCAGGAAAGAGACCAGAACAACTATGCAAAATGCATCTTATTTCTTTCCATTACTTAAAAAATGAAATGTATGCACCCATTGTCCCTAACAAGTGTTTTGAATTCTAAGGCTCCAGTAGTTTATTGCATGTTTTTCTGAAAAGTTACATATCTTAACTGATAAAAAGCAGGGATGGCAGGTGAGTAGTCTGAAGGAAGGGAAGGGAGAGAAAGGTCTCTGCTTATTAATGGGGCATTAAAAACAACCCCTAACCCACAGGGAAGGAGACGGTGTTACACATAGAATAGACTTTATGAAGAAAGATTGTTAAATAGAGTTTCAGCAACTGAGTGTCCAATTGAGATCTTGCGGTCAATAGTAAAGGTTACAGAACACTTCTGGAACAGGTGATATGAAAAGGGACATGGCCTTGAAATCCAAGGATGTTGCCTTGGCTCTAGTTGCATGTGCTTGCATACACTCTGGAGTGAAGTAACCAAATGCATTCTATTGACCAAGAAAGACCTCTAGGCCTGATGTATCAAAGGGGTTTCTCAGTCAGTCGCCATGGAAAACATTAGTAAATTTTAGTAATGTACAAAAAGCACATCTGAAGACTACTCTAGCTCGTTCCAAATGTAACTGGAGAACCCTTCTAATGGGCATGTCCATCATTAAGAAGCTACAAAAAAGAAGTAGGAATGGGAATTATGGAAGTCCATAGTACTTCAGGAAAATAAAAAAACGCCTGCCTAAACGATTGTCTTATCCTTAAGGAAAACCATTTAAGATCCTGTTGAGAGAAATGTTGATTATTTCACTCTGTGAGGTGACGTAATGTGAAGTAATGATGATTAGGATATCAGTCTTCCCTTAGTATAGTATATCTGAGAAAGCAAAAACAGCATAGATGTTTCAAACTGAACAGGGCCCGAAAACTGGACTTTAGCATCTCGGGTCGTGGGTAACCCAGAATATTTTTTAGCAGACAGGTGAATGACCAACTCCTTCTGCTACAAGAGGACACCCTCAAGAGTCAGAGAGACAGAAAGGAGTATGCTTACTTCCAGGAAGTCAGAAAGCTACACATGGTTTGGCCTCCTCAAGGAAGTCAGAATCATCATGGACTGAGTCATCTGCAGCTTGTAGTTCACTTTAAAAGTATTGGCGTGAGAGGGAAAAGTGTAAAGAATTTTCAGGCCCCAGTCAATATGTAGAGCATCATTACAGGAGGCACCAGATTATATGCATCCCCTTACCATTTATCATTTCACCTGGAAAATAGTAGATCCACTGAACGAGGTTCGAAACAGAAAAGAAGTCACTTGTGGATGTCAGGATCATTTCTGTGGAAACTTGGCCAGTTTGTTACCCTACTAATCAACTCACCCTGTAAAGTCCCGCCTCACCATACTTGTGTGGTACAGTGTCCTGTGATAAAGTTTGATAAATTTGTGTATTTGTGCTAGTCAGCACCCACCTTCTTCATTTTTCCTCTTCACTCTCTGGTGGAAAATAAAACCTGCTCCTCCCAGGCAGTATATTGAAAAGAAGGTCCTGGAATCAGCTCAATGAGATAGCTGCAGAGCCCTGCACAGCACACCATCTTCTATGCAGGAGCAGAATACTGATTTTAGGCTGTATGGCCCATGACTCTACAGAACACATCTGGCTCTATAACAGAAGTCAAAGGTATGTGATTAGCTTCACAAACACCTCGTAAAAGAGCAGGCAACCTGATTGGCTGTGAGATACTGATGAAATGATACGACCTAAGAATATTAGATTGAGCAGTAGGCACAGTGAATTGCACTTGCTTCCTGGGCCAGAGCTGATCACTTTCCGTCTCCTCTTGGAGAACTCAAGAAGTGAGGAGGGGGGCCTGATGTGTTAAGGAAGATAATGCATGCCTTGTGGGTGATGTAAGAGAATGAGCGACTACCAGTTTTGTTTTTGAGGATGCAGGGAATGTGTGTGTGTGTGTGAGAGTGGGGCAGGGAGTAGGTGTCTGGTGGATTGATGAAAGTATGAGGCTGTTCAGGTATTTTGTTCCTGTGTTGTGTGGGCCTTTGTATGTGTGTGTGAGAAGTCTGAATTGACTGCACTTGTGAATAGGGAGCTAGTGAAGCTTCCTGAGGTGCGCTGTGATGTGTGTGTATGATTCTTGCAGAGGTGTTCTGGATGGTCTGGAGTCTGTGTAGGACTTGTGTGGAGATTCCGGCATAGAGAGTGTTGCCGTAGTCCAACATGCTGACAATAGGTATTTGTGTGATGGTTTATCTGGTGTTCTGAGGCAGCCATTTCAAGGTCTTTCACTGCATGGTGGGATGTGAAAGCAGGAGGTGCAAAGTGCATTGATTTGAGCAGTGATATTGAGCTTGCTGTCCAGGATGATCCATAGCTTTCTTGTGTGGTCTGTGGGTGTTGGTCTTAGCTCTGACTGCCATGGGGAGGTCTTGTTGCAGAAGACCAACACTTCTACCATGTCAGAGATGAGTTTAAGCAGTTAGTTTGCATCCAGTCTGCAACAATGGCCATGAGGTTGCTGAAGTTAGCTCTAGTAATGGTTGTCTTGTTTGTCAGGGGGAGGATCAGCTGGCTGTCATTGGCGTAGGAAATGACAATGATGTCTTGTGATCAAATGATGTTGGCGAGCGGTGTCATGTTATGTTGAAAATGGTGGGGCTGAGGGACAATCCCTATAGTACTCCACAAATAAGTTTCTTGGTCTCTGATGTAGCAGCCTGACCCTTTGGGTTCTTTCTGTGAGAAAGCAACAGACCCATTTGAAAGCGACTCCTTGTATGCAAATCTCAAGGAGTTTTCTGATGAGGCTGTTATAAAAGACACTGTCAAAGGCCACTGAGAGGTCAAACAGCATTGAGGGCTGCTGTTTCTCCTTGGTCTAGGGTGATTTAAATGTTGTTGGTGGCTGCAGTAAGTGTTGTTTCAGTGCTGTGGTTCTTTCTGAACCCTGATTGAGTGTTGTCTAGAAGATGATGAAGTTTGAGGTGGTTTGTGAGTTGCTTGTTGATGGCCTTCAAAATCATTTTGGCTTGATAAGGAAGCTTGGAGATTGGTCAGAGTTTGCTCAGTTGATCCAGGTCAGCTGTGGGCTTCTTGAGGAAGGCATTGATTTCTGCAAGTTTCCATCCATCTGGGAAAGATGCAGACATGATGGAGGTGTTGATGATGTAGGTCCAGGTGGTGCTGATTGGTTATGCTCCCAGGCTATAGATGTGGTAGGGGCATGGGTCCATTGGGGCACCTGATTGGTGGTCCGCATGATTTCCACTGTATGGTTTCTGGTGTGCGTTGTCCATTCGGTTAGGTGACTGTCTTGGTTGGTGGTGGGTACGTTTGCAATGAGTTCTCTGTGGTGGGTTGGTGTAGAGTTGCTGTAGATGTTTGCAATTTTGTTGTGGAAGAAGTTGGACAGGTTTGAGCAAAGATGTTGGGAGGCAGAGATATTGTTGACAGTGGCTGAGAGTGAGGTGAAATCCCCAATAATCTATAAGATCTTGGAGCTTGCTTCAGGGCGGTCTGCTAGCGCTTTTTTCTTGGTGTCTCTTAATTACTGGTGAAAGCATCTAAGTATAGCCTTGTAGCTAGCTCTGTCGGTGGTATCATGGCTGGCTCTCCTTTTCTTTTCTAGCTGTTTAAGTGTTATTTGGTGTCTCAGAGGTCTCTTGTGTACCATCTGCCTGCTTATCTGATCTACTATGCTTTTTGGGTTTGCTGGTTTTGAGGGGGTCTGCACAGTTCCTGATCCAGTTGTTAAAGTTGTTGATGCCTCTGTTGAGGTTGTCTGTTGGGATAGGTTAATCTGTGCTGAGGGTGCTGAGTATGCCTGCTCCTGTGATTTTGCTCCAGCAGCAGCAGTCTGAAATGCTGGACCTGGTAGGGGCTGATGTGAGGTGTGTTGATTTCGAAGTGGATGGTGGAGTGGCTGGTCCATGTGAAATCACTAACTAAATGTACATACTTAAATACATGCAAGACCCATTGCTTCAATAACACCCTAATTGCTATCCAGAGAAATCGGAGCTGACACACAAGCAAATAAGAGAAAAAGGGGGAAAAAACATAAAGCAAATGGGAGTGCAAGTGGCTTGATCTTTATGGAGATGGAAGGGGAGACTCACGGTGTCGAGCTGGTGGCCAGATTGCCAGAGTCAGGGGTTGGTGATGGCACAGCTTACACTGTGAGTACCATTAAGGACGCAGGGGACGTTGGGTACTCCACAAGGCCCCCGTACACTGAACCCTCACATGGGGTGCTCACTACCTACCCTCTGCAATCAACACTGCTGCCACCATAGCCAGCATGGATGAAACTCTTTGCAGTGTCAGTGCTCACAGCGGTAGGCTGTTGAGGGCTGCCTGTGACCTACTTAGACTTCCCCATCCCACATGACTATAGCCATGCATAATTAGAAAACAGCCTCTCGGTGAGAGACAACGAGCCGGGCTGGTGACTAGATTACTTGCTGTTTCCATGCCTACCGCCAGAAGGTGCGGCATTGAACTTGATTGCTGGCACGCCTACGGTGGTCCTGGGTGCCAGAGTAGGGGGGGCCTTCTACCTTTGATTGAACTATCTTCCTGGTGTAGCGCTGGACTCTGTGGGTGCCACCTGGACTTGGCCCACTGGCAACCCTCATCACCGCTGGGGCCAGCGGATAGGGTCCCAAGCTGCTCGTGCCCCCCCTTGATTCCTGGATTTTATCAACTAAGAGGAGAGGTGGGCTGTGACCCCGGCATGGTGTACCCCACTTTTATTATTATTGAACTGAAAGGAAGCTTCCTCCCTGGTGGTCACTTGTGTCGCCCTGCTGCTTGTCCTTGGGAGCTGCGTGGAGGGTTGGTGGGGCCATCGGGGATCATCATCACCGGTCACCATCTAACATCTGCCTCCACAGGGCCACTGTGACTTCACACCCCACTTGCACCATATGGCGCAATGCTTCCTGAGCCCCACCACGGCAAGGTGGGGAAGAAGTGCTGGATCCTTGCTGCTGGGGTGCTCCTGCCCCAAGAACCTGGGCTGTCCAACAGATGACTCACTCCCGGGCCAATCTGCCCAACCCCTGCTGATGAAAAACTAGACAAGATCCTTGAGGTTAATGCAGACACCCAGCAGGACCTCTGCAATTGAGTGGACACCCTGGGAGTGGAGGTGGGACTCCTACGGGAAGATCAAGGTAAACTGTCTGTCTGCATCACTCAAGCAGAAACTGAACTTCACGTCATTCGCCCAACATTAACCAACCTGGTGGTACAGGTCAAATCACTTACTGCGAAGGTTCAACAACTGGAGGACAGGGCAGAAGATTTAGAGGGTCCCTCCGGAAGGAACAATCTCTGCATTGTGGGACTTCCAGAGTGTGTGGAGGGTGCAGATCTGGTTCGCTTCTTCAAAGCATGGCTTGTGCGAATCACAGACCCTGGTGCCCTCTCTCCCCAGTACTTGCTAGAGTGGGTACATAGCATGCTGGCAAAGAGGCCCTCTCCAGGAACCCGACTGGTGGTGGTCCACCTTCTTACTTACAAAGACAAAGAGGCCATATTGCGTGCTACCCGGCACACTGAACCACTTACTTCTGAAAATGCCTGCACGTTCATGTTTCCTAATTACACCATAGCAGTCCGGCGCCACAGACCCTCCTTCCTGCAGTGAAAAATAAATATTTACTGCACTTCCCAGCCAGATTCAAGGTCCTGGTTAATGAGACCAGCTATTTCTTCTCTGTACCTGCAGATGCCTCAGACTGGGTGGAACAACGCTGAAACGATGATTCGATTCTGCCCTCAAAAGACCTCATGCCCTCATTCAGACAGAAGAAAACATCGAGGGAAGTCTGTCAACTGAGAGCCCAAAACCACCAAGCCGTAAGGGGCCCCCACCCCTGTGCAGGCCAAGGAAGAGCAAATACAAGCACTCTCGACCGCAGCATCGTTGTGGGTGGACAGACACTCTCTGTTCCCACAGGGCTCTGATAACTTACCAACGGATCAGACATAGCCATGAGCACAGACTCATTGCATGCCTCGCCAGGTGTCACCCCAAAAACCACTGACAGTCTGAGAGCTCCCCTGCTACTGATTACTCACTCTTAGTCCACTTGCCTCTATGAGCAGCCCCCTGCCAGCTGCCAGGCGGCACTGAACATGTTATGTAGTTTACTTACACTGACGCAGGATATTGTGCATATGGGCTGCCTGGCCCCACTATTCCAGCTCTCGAACAGGTTCAAAATGTTGCTCTTTCACTGGGCACCCCCGCCTCACGACTTGGCGGCAACAGTTTATACTGGAGAGCATACAGGAGAACCACCTCTTTGGGGTTACTGGTTTACTGTTTGGGCAACGTGGTGAGACCGCTCTAGGTTGGGAGTTGTGGGTTATTGTTAATTTTTTCTTAAGAGTCTATCAGCATGCTTTGTCTCTTCTTATCCAAATGTGCACTCTGACAAGGATGGACATACATGCACCTCCGCTCGCGCTCTCCTCTAATGCACATTCCCCATACTGTAGTATCACATGGCAGCTGATAAAATCTTGACATGGAATGCTTGGGTTTGGGTTCTACCTGCAAGAGGCATGCTGTGCAACAATATATTTGGTATAGGGGCATCCAGTTGCTGCAAGAAACACTCATGATGGGTGACAAGAACGAAAAGCTACAGCAATGCTGGTGAGGTAGGTGTTATGGTACCACATATTCAGGCTTTGCACAATGAGCGCTGGTATGGGTCCACCTGGGCATCCTCTTCCACGAAGCCACCACAATGAAATACCCAGGAGGGCGATACGTCTTTGTGGAGGGGTAGTTAGGTGGCAGACCTGTCCAATTAGCCAGCGTGTATGCTACCAATGTATCGCAGTTAGTTTTCTTCACCCACCTTTCAAACATCCTAACCAAATGGGCACACATCCCTTGGATTCTGGGCGGGGACTTTGATGGCGTATTTGACCCAGAAATGGACTGTTCTTGTCCCCTGCTTCCAACTTCACCCACCCTGACTACTGCAGCTCATTTCACTCAGTGTCTCGCAAATTCATCATCACGTGATAGCTGGCACACGCTTCATCCAGAGCTAGGGAATATTCTTATTCTTCTCTGCCTGACCTGCATGTTAGGTTGGACTAGGTGCTCTGCAACCACTCCTGCCAACTATAAGTTACATTGGCTGAATATTTAGAGAAGACTTTTTCAGACCATAATCCCCTCCTGCTACACGTTAACTGGGGGACAATGCGACCAGAGGTTCCCACCTGGTGCCTGCAACCCTTGCTGCTGGAGGATCAAGTATTCAGTGAGACTAAACTAGAAGCTGTGACACAATATCTGTCAGAAATCTGGGGCACATCAACCTCCAATGTAGTGGACTGCGAGGCCTTAAAAACTGTGAGACAAGGACACTGTAGCTACACTGCGGTGGGAGTTTGTGAGGAGTTGCATGCCGAGTTTGCACTTACTGAGACAAATTTTCAGGTGCTGGAGCTTGCAGCCCAAGTTGTTCCACACCAATGCGATGCACTAGTGGTGGTGGTAGAATGACATGCTCGCTTAATAGAGCAATTGTGCTACCTCGACTTTCGCGCATACCAAGCTAGGATGCATGCAGAGGGAAACAAATCAGGCCAATTCACTGCACATTATCAGACCCTGTATGATCCACCCCACCCCATTCACTGGATGCGGCACATTCAAGCATTTCATGATGAGGTCACACTATCCACTGTAGAACCATTAGCCCAGGAGGAAGTCAATGCACCCTTTACAATTCAACAAATACGGGGTGTGATAGGAGACACACCCACCTGTAAAACACCAGGACTCAATGGGTTCCCCAAAGAGTTTTACAAAGCTTACGGGCATTCCTTGGCTCCTAAACTCTTTGATCTATTCCAAACCGCATTGACGGAGGGACGACTTTTCCCCTCACTTCAACAGTCTCTACTAGTCTCACTGTCTAAGCAGGGAAAGACCCTCTTGAGCTGACCTCCCAACTCTCCATTTCGTGGTCCGCTTACAAAATCCTGAGCAAAATCCTTGCTGTCTGGCTCCTGCTCTATATGTCAATACTGGTCCATCCAGACCAGAACAGCTTCATTCCCAGCAGGTCCACTACGCTAAACATTTGACTCCTACATAGGGTGATGGAGGTCGCCACACCCAGTGGCCCTATGCCACGTGCATGGTGTTGGACCTTGATATAGCATTCATCACCCTGGACTGGGAGCACATGTTTTCCATCCTCACCTTGATAGGAATTGACGGTCAACTGCAGCAGGTTATTTGACTCCAATATGTGGAACCCCCAGCTTGGGTGAGGATCGGACGGGGTTGCCCCCTGTTCCACCTGCTCTTCGCCCTAGCAATGGAGCCATTGGCTCAGAGGCTCCGGCAGAAGGCCGCAAGGTGGGGTATAACAAGAGAGGGCGAATTACGTGCTGTCTCCCTACACCCAGACAATGTCTTGATTTAAATACGTGATATCGGACAGGGAATTACTGCCATTACAGACATCCTCACAGAGTTTTGCCAAGCTTCAGGCCTGGGAGTCAACTGACCCAAATCGTGTCTATTTCCACGGCATCCTGATTCCCTCCCCTAGCATTAATTGGTGAACGCCCATGCTCTGTGTTGGGAGCCCCGGACTTTCCAATATCTGAGGGTCAATATCTTCCATAGATAGCAACCTCACCAGAGCCGTTGCCTCTATCCGCCCAAAAATGGCCTCTTGAAGCAGCCAACCATTCACAGTCCAAGGGAGAATTTCCCCATCTAAAATGGTTGTCCTTCCCTGCCTAGTCTACTTTTTCCACAATCTCCCCGTGCACATTCTGCTTCATGCTGGCTTGGCATAAAGGCAGGCAACGGGTTGTGCTGCGTAAACTGCAATTACCGGTCGAAAGAGGTGGATTTGTGGCCCCCAATTTCGAGCCCTTTACCTTGCAGTGCAGCTCCAATGGCCGTCTTGCTGGGCGTGCAGGGCATCTACTAGAGGAGCAAGGGTGGTTCTTATCCAACTGTGAGAGTTGTTTAGTGCAGGAAGCCTTTCTTCCACGGGCCGCCCATCCTCCCTGTTTAAATCGTTTGTTCACCGTAGCGCATGACTGTTAAAATGCAGTCTGAGACTCCTTCCCTCTAGCCCTTAGTACTCCCTAGACATTCAACTAGCTCCTATTTGCCCCTTTTGTGAAATGCTGGTCAGAGGATTCCTTCAGTGATGGGAATCAGCAGAGATGGACACATTAGGGGCCATGTTCTGCGATGGGGTCCTCATTGCATTTAAACAATTATGCACCGACTGGGACTTACCTGCTGGACATTTCCTAGCACAAGACAAACTATTGGCTGTCGTATGACAGTCCTAGCATATTACTGATACCGAGCCAGAGTAACACCCCCTTGTGTACACACTCCACACCATAGGTAGTGGTCGCTGCTTAATACATGGCTAACCCGTGCCTTAGTGTTCACTGCCCGCGATTCGTTGCTTCCAATCTGTAGAAGCTGGGAGCGGGATGTGGGAAGAGAATTCACTCAAAAGGAATAGCCCTATTATACCCCAAGAAAGTATTGTGCAATGCGAAATGTCAGTACATGCAACATAGCATCTTACATAGGGCTTACCTAACACCGGTATCTTTGAACAGGATGTTTGGCTCCTGCTCGGAATGCCCCCGATGCTCATGTCCATCTTCAGATTTGGTTCATATGTGCTGGTCGTGCTCCTTTCTAAGCCTCTTTACGCCCCCCAAGAATGCACCTGTGACCAAACGCTTCTTAGACCTGGCACTACTGATATACCACAGAGCCACTGCCATGCATTGGAAGGCCCGTATTCTCCTTGTACTACCTTGCTGGTGTGTCGCACTACTGAAATGGGGGAAGGCTGAAGCCGTAGCACTCAGGCGAGAGGAAGCGCGCGGACTGTGTAAGGTACCGGATAGCTGCTGCCCGAAAGGTAATGCTCCAAGACTTACAAGAGTACAACGTTTGACCCATTGACCCCCTCCGACCTGGCCTTTCGGCTGAAGAACATCCCGGGTCGTATACCCACGTGCTCCCCAGATTTCCCTTGATTTCTCCATGCTAGTGCTTACTGCTTATATACTGTTGCATTATTGTTTTTAAGTGTGCATAATTCATTCTTACATGACAACTGTTACCAGCTCTTTTCGAGTTATTCTATTAACTATTTGCGTAAACCGATGACTCTTACCTACTGTGCATATATATCTGACACTAATCCTGTTAACGTGTTGTCCCATGTCAGTGATAAACAAGCTCTGATCACCATGACTATCGCTGTATTATTCTTGCGCATCCAATAAAAATGGGTTAAAAAAATCGGTGATATTGGTGGCCTTTAGCAAAGCGTGAAGCACGTACTTGCCAGAGTACATGGGTTCTTTTGCGGGGGCTTTAGCTAATATGGGGATAATAAATAATGTAAAATGATGGGTAAGTGGCGTTTAATAATAATGCTAATTAAATATACTGCGCTCATTAAAGAACTGGTCCCCACAGGTCTGGGTGTTAGTCCACAATCTGGAGCAGAGAACTCAGACCCCAGCTGTGGGTGTGGGGATGCCTGCCAGAAACGGAGACTTTATCCCCTGATAGAGCGGTCCGTAGTAATAATTTACCTGTGTTCGGACGCTCTTTAGGCCGATGAATCTTTTGACTAAGTGGGAACTCTCTGTACTCTTAATCGATCAATTTCTTGAAATCAATAATCAATAACGAACATAAGCAATACCTTGATCAACATAACACTTAACGATCAATCCAGAATACATTTCGGCGAACCCTGACCTTTCAGTCAGGAATAATCACACCAGTTTATTGCAAAGTTAGTGAATTTATTTCCCTATATTAACAAAGCTAGCACAATATATATGTGTCTCAACACCAAATGATAAACATAAATGAACATTAATAGCTGTCCATAACGGCGAAACAAGTGTAATCTATGTAGCATTTGAATCACAAGGCATTCGATAATGGCAATGCAAAGCACTAATACGATAATCTGTAATGAACTAATTGAATACATTTAGTCAGCATAACAAGATCTCAAATTGCATCGTGCGACATATGGAATCCTCATCTAACCTCGAATTAGCATCGGCATGTGGGACTTCATGCAAAAACAATTTAGCAACATTAATTTAGAAAACTCCTAGCTAGGGCTCTTATCAAAATCAGCAGTTGGTTACCTAAAAGAAACACAATGCAATTTTACAATTTCCTTTCATATTTACCAATTACGATCAGCAATCAAGGAAGTCTTCGTCTCACAGGTACCGTTTCTCGATCAGCATGGGACGGGACAAAGGGGCAGGGGTGAACGGGGCAATTGCCTCACGGCGGCAAGGTAAGACTACTACTTCATGCAAAGGGATCAAATCAAAGTTAAAGTCTCTAGGGCCAGAATCATTTAAAGTCTCTTTCTCTCGATTAGAGAAAGCATCAAAGTCTCTCAAAATGGCGTCGCAGCAAAGTGGGCCATAATAGCTACGAAGTCTACAAAATGGCGGGTATCGAGCTGGTAATGGCTACTTTCTTCTCGTGCACCTGGTTTTTATAGACAACAGTTCGAATCCAGTAGGGTCTCCATTGGAGGGTTCATAGGTTAGCTTCAAATTGTCCAATCAAAAACGACAGTTCTCAAGCTTTTACTTAAGCATACATTATCCTTGGAGATGGGTACGCAAGTTGCAACATTGTCTACCAATTAGCTCACTTTCAGAGCCTCCATTGTCCGCACCTGCAAGTCGACCTTGAAGTAAAGAGAAAATATGCTAGGCTGGCACGAAACTTTAAGATAAGCATGTGAACGGTTTCTGTGGAAAAGTACAGCTTCAAGCAAAAATACACGTTTAATAGCACATTGGAAAAATACGAGCATCTAAACCGTGAGACCAGGCCACTAGGCCAAAGCCTCCGCTAAAGTAATGCTAAGCTAACGCATTTCAAACAAGCAAATCGTAGCACACGTTTATGATTATGTCGGATTAGTGCAATTCTAATACACCACGTTACATAAAGCACGCTTATAAATGTTGGCAAACTACTCTAAGGGCACATTTTGTCCCCGTACAATCTTTATTAGTTCGGTTAAAGTCACACATGATTATTTCACACTACGTTTATGCGTTAATAAACCAAAACCTTCATTTTCTGCTTCATCAATCCCTCCTCTGATGACTACTTGTCATCACACAAATTAAGCCCACAAATTTTATTCCATTAAAATTCTGTCAGTTCTCTTTTCCTTTTAGTTCCCCTAGTTTGCGCTTTGTATTCTTCTGCCATCCTTTTCATAATTTTCTCCTCTTTTCTTCTTTTTATTCTTTCCATAATCATTATTATTCCCCTTTTTATTCCCCAAATTCCAAATACACAAATTATCACTATTAAAATTCCCTCTATTATTTTTAACAATATTCCATTCCAAATTCCCCCAATCCAATGTCCCACTGAAGCAAGTCCTTTTCCAACCTTCTCCCACACTCCTGGTTCTTTCAGTTCCTTCAAATCTGCACTTTCTTTTGTTAGATTAGCAAGCATAGTTTTAATTTTCACACTATTGTCAGGTATATAGGTAAAACAGTGTCGTGCACCAAGCATTTTGCAAACACCACCATCCTTTGCTAAAAGAATGTCTAAAGCAAGCCTATTTTGAAGAGTCATAGCTCTTTCCGCTGCAAGTTCAGCATCTATCAGGATTATAGCACCTGAAAACTTTGTCAACATGTTATCTACTATAGTAGACAACTTTCTTATTTTGATGGAATTCAGCACAACTCCCAATGAAGGAATCATGGCTCCAAATATATCACCTACCACAGCAGCTGCGGTCTCTCTTTTCTGGATACGATGGGATCCAGATGTCTTTTGAATCATCGATAGGTCATCCAGCTGATAAACCTTTGGGAGCACTATACCCAAATAACATCTTCCCCACCATCCCTTTGGAAGACGATAATAGGCATTATACCCACAAATGTAATATACACCTGGAATGACAGGGTCAAGCCCGTCCATCATGAATGTCCATTTGGCCTTAAAGATAAACGTGTGTTTACACTCACTCGCTCCTACAAAAATGTTGTCATAATAAGATTCACCTCGAAATATACAAAACTTCCCTACATGCCAAGCATCTAAAGCAATTTTCCCTTGTGTCTTTATTGCAGCAAAATCATAATTATCTACTGAAGTCCTCTTATGTAACTCCTTTTCTAATTTCGCCTTCATTTGAGCCCTTCTATCATCTGTGCGATCTAAAAAGCTTATTTCTACTGCAGAGAGCGAGCAGGTAAGATTTTCCTTATGAGCGTGAGCCGTTTCAAAAGGTTGCATTGGCTCGAAAAATTCCCTCATAATTTTAGCATCCCAATCTTTAGCAATCTGGCTTAGCTGCGCTATTATAGGAACATAAGCAAAGGTAACATCATAATTTGAGTAAAAATACTGTATGTTAGTTTGACCATAAAATCTAGACATTACTATACTACATGTAATCCCGTATGTAAGAGGCATGTGGTGATATGTCACCCCTTCCTTCACTGATGTCGGTATCTGGGTACACACATAACAATCTTTCGCGTCCATTGTCTCAACATATTCTGTTAGTAAGCGATAGAAAACATTATACGAAAGCTCTTTCCTATCATGCAAGAGTCTTTCATCCAGCGCTAGCCTTTTCAATGCGGTTAGTTCAGTGACAGTAACAGGAGCAAAAGTAGAAGCCTCAAGTCTCTCATTCTCAGTTTTACCACGTATTCCAAGCATAATTGCCATTACTATTAGTACACATGTAATTACCAAGCCTATACACACATATTTACAATATTTCTTTCTATTGTTTTGCGTCATGATCTGTATAGAATCAGAAAGCTAGAAGCACTTATAAATGAAACTTATTTAGCAATTCAGTTACAAAGCTGAGCGAGCGCAATGTTCACACCGTCTTCTCCAAAGGCCAAGTCACTTATCGGTTAGCAGCACTTGTCTCAATTCGGCAATAACTCAGTCTTTATCGGTTTAGCAAATGTCTCATCCGGTTTAGCAATGTCTCAGTTGGTTGTTTGTTTCACGTTAGATTGTAGCAAGCAATATCATTTATCACCCCTTCAATCAACACTGTCCATAAAACTTTTCTTTTCTATTGGTATCTCTTCCTCTTCTTCGTTCTCGATGCTTAGAGATACAAACTCGTCAGTCCAATCGTCATTGACTGCATATGCCCATTCTGGACCGGAATACCTTCTGTTCGGTATCCTTTTCCTTTTCAGTTTTGCTTCTCTTTTCGATTCTGCCTCGCTGGTACTTTCCTCTTTTGTCAAGTCTTTTTCTTCACTCGAGGTTGGTACCACGACAGACACTTTTTTTCTTTTCTCTTTTACTTTTGGCCTTTCTCCGTCGTTCAAACCTTCTCCGGACCTTTGTTTTACTGGTGATATACTTAGTCTCCTCTTTGCACCATGTCCATTTGATGGACCTGCGACCTTTTCTGTAGAGGTTTGAACTTTTTCGTTCTGTTCTGCCTTGTCCCCTCCCTCTGGGAATCGATCACGTTCTCTTTTTCTTTTTCTGTATCGTCTGTTTCTGGGAAAGCCCTCTTCTGATCAGGCTCTCCTGCCTTTTCACCTTTTTCGAGCCCTTCGTCACCGTTACTTTCGTCAGGCTCTGTATCACTTTCAGCTGCTTCAGGTTCTTTGTCACCTTCAGCTGCTTCAGGCTTTTTGCTACCCTCAGCTTCTTCGTCGCTGTCTGAACTTTCTCCTTGGTCTTCCCCAAGTGAGTCGGACTCTTCGTTCTCCAATAATATCTCTCTCTCTCCTGCTTCTGCCTGTCCGTTTTCAGTTCGGTTTTGTTCTGTCTCAGCACTCAGCACTGTTTTATCAGGCACTGGCAATTTCAGCGCTTCAACTTCCTCATCTGTGGGACACAACACCTTCTTTGTGTGACTAGCGTGAATCCAGTTGGGAACCCCCGCATACTTCACAGCGGTAGTTGTCGTCAGGATCACTTGGAAAGGGCCTTTCCAACGGGGTTCCAGACACGACTTCCTCACGTGCTTCTTCACCACGACCCAGTCACCTGCTTTCAGTGCGTGTCCTGGACCTTGGATCGGTGGTAAGGTGGTCGCTTCCACCTGGTGAGAGAAAGAGCGAACCACGTCAGCCAGTCCTTTGCAGTAGTCTAACACCATATCATCTGTAATATTCAAAAGCGCGTTTGCGGGAACTGCAGGAAGTCTCATAGCCCTGCCCATGAGAATTTCGTGCGGAGACAATCCAGTCTTTCTATCAGGGGTGTTTCTCATTGACATTAGCACCAAGGGCAATGCGTCAGGCCATTTCAAATTTGTCGATGCACATATTTTCGCCATTCTTGATTTTAGTGTACCATTCATCTGCTCCACCAGTCCTGATGCTTCAGGGCGATAGCTACAATGCAGTTTCTGCTCAATGTTCAGCGCTTCGCAAAGTAACTTTATCACCTCGTTATTGAAGTGACTTCCCCTATCTGATTCTAAAGAGATCGGGAATCCGAAACGTGGTATTAACTCTCTCAACAATAACTTTGCAACTGTAAGGCTGTCATTTCTACGTGTTGGGTATGCTTCAATCCAGTGACTAAAAATGCACACAATCACCAACACATATTTCAGACCTCCATGCACAGGCATCTCAATGAAGTCCATCTGCATTCGACTAAAAGGCCCGCTTGCCCTACCAATGTGGCTCGCGTTCACAACTGTTCCCTTTCCTGGGTTCATCTGCTGGCAAGTGACACATCGATGGCAAACTGCTTCTGCAGCTTGACGAAATCTGGGGTTAAACCAATCAATTTTGAACAATCTTATCATGGCATCTCTCCCTAGGTGAGCTTGCCCATGATAGAACCGCGCAAGCTGTGATAAGAGACTATTTGGCAAAACAAATTTTCCCTCATGTGAAACCCATAACTCGTCTTGTCTCTTTATACATTGTGATTTAATCCAGGAATCTCTTTCATCCTCCCTGACATTATTCTGTAGTGCTTTTAGTTCCTCTATTGTATCTACGACCTTCAAGGCAAATGCTTCAGCTGGTTCGAGTTCTGGCTCACTTATTGAATTCCATTCATCTCTGAGTAATATACAGTTCAAGGCACAAAATCTTGCGACTTGATCCGCATATGCATTTCCCAGAGAAACATAGTCCTGTCCTTTCGTGTGAGCACTGCACTTTACCACTGCAACTTCAGCTGGTACTTGAATGGCATGTAACAATTCCCTTATCCTTTCCCCGTTCTTCACTGGGGATCCTGAAGAAGTCAGGAAACCTCTCTGTGACCACAGTTGTCCAAAGTCATGCACAATCCCAAACCCATATTGGCTATCAGTGTAAATGGTGACTTTCATCAATGCAGACAGTTGACATGCTCTGGTAAGGGCTACAAGTTCTGCTACTTGTGCAGAATAGACTCCTTGGAGCCATCCCGCTTCCAAGACACCTGTTACAGTACATACAGCATATCCTGCTTTCAAAATCCCCATCCCGTCTCTTAGACATGAACCATCAACAAAAAGAATTTGGTCATTTTCATCAAGCTTAGTATCTTTAATGTCCGGTCGGGGTTTTGTGCAAAATTCAGTCACCTGAAGGCAGTCATGCTCGACGTCTTCAGCGTTCTCAATTTCAGCATTTTCTCCAGGAAGCAAGGTTGCTGGATTCAACGTAGTGCACCTTTTCAGCTGCACATTCGGTGAGCCCAAAATAATCGTTTCATACCTTGTGAGTCTAGCTCCAGTCATGTGCTGCGTTCGGGAGCGGGTCAAAAGTATCTCAACTGAGTGAGGGACCATGACTGTTACTGGGTGTCCCATCACTATTCCTTCACTCTGAGTGAGGCTGATACCAACTGCTGCTACGGCGCGCAAACACCGTGGGAGTGCTGCTGCGACCGGATCCAAAGTAGCTGAAAAATACGCTACTGGTCTGTTTACGCCACCATGGGCTTGAGTCAAGACAGACAAAGAACATGCATCACGTTCATGACAAAACAATGTGAAAGGCTTTGTGTAGTCAGGCATACCTAAAGCTGGAGCCCTGCACATGTACTCTTTCAATTCGACAAAAGCATCCATCTCATCTCCTTTCAGCTCAATTTGATCCAAAGCATCCTTCTGGGTCAGTTTCAGTAAAGGCTTCGCTAGAGTCGAGAAGTTGGGAATCCACTGGCGACAGTAGCCCACCATTCCCAAAAACTTCCTCACTTCCTTTCTCGTCTTGGGCGGACTCATTTGAAGTACACTTGTTATTCTTTCCTTCATTATTCTCCGTGACCCTTTCTCTATTTGGTGACCCAAGTATTTCACTTTCTTCTGACAGAACTGCAATTTGGAAGGAGACACCTTGTGTCCATTCCTTCCCAAATGGTTCAACAGAGCAATGGTATCGGTCGTGCAGTCGCTTTCTGTCTTTGATGCAACCAGTAAGTCGTCAATGTACTGTACTAGAGTTGACTCGAATGGCAATTCTAACTCTTCCAAGTCTTTCTTTAGAATCTGATTGAAGATTGACGGTGACTCAGAAAACCCTTGAGGAATTCGACACCAACTGTACACTCTGTCTAGGAATTTGAAACAAAAGAGAAATTGGCTGTCCTCATGAAGAGGCACAGAAAAGAATGCTTGTGACAAATCGATGACCGAGAACCATTCGGCATCGCAAGGAATTTGAAACATTATCACAGCTGGATTTGGTACTACTGGGCAGCATTTGACTATGATGTCATTTATTTTCCTCAAGTCCTGCACGAGTCGGACCTTTCCACTTGGCTTTATTAGTCCCATTATCGGTGAATTACATGGACTACTTAACACCTCTTTCAGTACTCCTTGTTTTACAAATTCATCAATGAGTTGGGCAACTTTCATGAGGGTGTCTTGTGGCATGTGGTATTGTGGGGTCTGGGGAAAGATTGCATTGGGCTTTACAGTCACTTTCACTGGTTCCACTCCTTTCATCAATCCCACCTCTTTCCCTGTCATGTCCCACACTTCCTTCCCGACTGTCTCCCGTAATTCAGCTGGAATATCTTCTTCAGTTATCATCGGGGAAAAGACAAATCAGAGGATACTCTTCATCGACCGTTTCCATCTCATCCCCCTCTACACTGTCCTCTTCTTCCCCATCACTGTTTGTCTGGATTGTTATTCCTTCGTTCGAACACATGATCGAACATCCCAATTTGCACAATAGGTCTCTCCCTAACAGTGCTATTGGGCTTGAGTCACATATCACGAACTGATGCACCCCTTGATAGTTACCGATGCTGACTGGTACCGGATCTGTTATTGGGTTCGTCAGGTGCCTGTTTGCTACTCCCACCACTTGAACTGTCCTCCCTGAGAGTGGCAAATTGGGTACTTCACTGCTCTTAACAGTTGAACGTGTGGCTCCCGTGTCCACCAAGAATGAAACACGATGACCCATTACTCTTCCCTCTACGTACGGACCCTTTTGATCAACTTCTAAGGATGCTGCAAGCACACAATCTCCTTCCTCTTCTGAGCTCTCACTCTCCCATACATTGTTTATTCCACTCTCACTGTGTAATGGGAACTGTTGTACGGTGCCATTTGTACTCATTACCTGACCCGAGACCTGTGGAGGAACCATCACTTGCTGCTGACTCATTGGTGCCAAAGGTATTTGCATTTGCTGATTAGGTACCATGGGTAACTGCTGTTGCATTGGCTGCATTTGCGTCATCTGCATACGGGGCATCTGCATCTGCTGCGGCTGCATAGGTTGTAATCCCTGCAATTGATTTATGGTCTGAAAATTTGGGTTTGGACCTCTCATTTTCCGTCCCCTCATTGTCTGAAATGCATTGACATCATTGTTTTGCTGACCAACACCTACACCTGCACCTGCACCTTCCTGCACCACCATCGGGCACTCGCGTTTCCAATGACCGACAATCCCGCACACGTGACACGGCATCACCTTCTTCATTGCCTGCACACCCGTCACAACAGTGTTCAAATCCGGACCGTTATTCATAAAAAACTTCTCTGCCTCTGCCTCTGGCCTGTGGCTGAAACGGCATGTTTCCCTGCAACTGCGGCTGCGGTACCTGCTGTTGGAACCCTTGCATCCCTTGCAAACCTTGCAGACCTGTCTGAGCTGCTTTAAGTTGCATCATCATCACCTTTTCTTTCAGCTTTTTCTGTTTCACCTCAATCTCGTCGCTACAGTATTTCGCATAATTCAAGACTTCATCAATCGGTTTCGACTGCCAGCAAATCAAATGCGACTTTATCATCTGACTTATCTCTGGTCTCAACCCTTCCACAAATCTGAACACAAAATGAAGCATATCCTTCGCCTCGATTGTTTCCGTGCCACTGTAATTTTTGAACGCCTTCAACAACCTCTCATAGTAACTATGAATCGATTCTTTAGTCTCTTGGGCAGTTCGATCAATCTTCTGCCAATCCACATTTTTCGCGGCAACCTTCGTCTTCAAATGCTCAATCACCTTATAGTACAAGCTCATCACCATGGGTGATGGTGCACCCGTCTCCCTGTCTCTCTCTGGTTCACTTATCGGCCAACCTACAGCTCTTTTGCAATCCTCCCACAAATCTGCCGGAACCACGATCTCAAAGAGAGTGTTCAGGTCTTCCCAGAGACATTTTGCAAGCTTCACAAACCTATCAGTCTGTTGATACCATTCAATCGGCTTCTCTCTCAGTTTGGGAAAATCGTCCGTAAATGACTGAATGTCGCTTCTGTGCCATGGTACATGTATTAATTTTCCCCCTGCTGTCTCCCTCATTGGTAACATGGTTACTGTCTCGCTGCTTTGTGGTCTTTTCTCATTATGCTCTGTAGCACTGTCCCTCCTCTTTTCCTTCCTCTTTACCCATCTGCTTTCCCACTTGTCTAAGCACCTCCACACTTGTGCACTCTGTAGCAATTCTCTAAGGTGTGCCTTCATGCCTGCTGACCTCATGTGTTCAAAATCTGTGGCCCCAAAATCCAACCTGTAGCTCCTGCTCAAGTGTTTTGTCTTGTCTATGTCAACCCCGTTTCTGTCAGCTGCTTCCTGCAAGCTCTTATGTACCTTGTTCACTTCCTTCGTAATCCTGGGACATAGATACCTCAGCTCTTCTTCCGTGTAGGACTCTAACCTATTTACACCCATAGTCCCTTCCACCAATTCTTGTGCTTCCATGTTCAACCTGACCCTATTCATATAGTCTTCTCCTTTCCCACTGGCTGAACTTTGTGTGGAGTTTAAACTGTTGAACCACTGTGTCAGCTGTTGCGCGTTTACCCCCATCAGTGTAGCGTTCACATCGACTGCCATTGATGGTTGCGGCAACTTCTCAGTATTCGATGTTAGAGGTATTATCAGTGGGGGACTCGACCTCACCAGTGTAGACTGAGCACATATGGGACTAAACTCCATCAAGGATCCAGATCCATTTGGCTGAGCCGCTATAGGAGTTATCCCCGGAGTGTTCTCTATGCACCTCCTTTCTGTCCCATTCTGCAGTATTGATCCCTGACCGCTCATACCTAAGTTAGGCTGACTGTACAGAGGTACCGGTGGACCTACAGTAATGGGTAGTGATATCGCGTCTGGGTTCTGTCCATTTCCCATGTTCTGAGGCATGTTCATTCCCATACTATGGGTCATCATTGCCGGCATGCCCATCTGACTCCCCGTCATCTGAGCATGTGCGTTTCCTCCCTGCATCTGCTTTTGAGGCATCATAAACTGAGTTGATTCAGCCTGTGTCATTGTTGGATTGTGACCATTCTGTACTCCCCTTACTGTTTGTTCTAGAACCATTCCTCCACTATTGTCACTACTGTAGTACCCTGGCATCTGCGGTTGATAATTTTCTGCTGGTTTCAACATGGGCACATCTGGATATATTCTCCTAACCTGCTGTATCTGCGGGGTAAACAGTAAACTCGGGTCCTTAGATCCCGATGACGCCCCTGAACTCTGAGTTTCACTGTTCTGTACCGGTGCCGGAGGGGCAGAACTGGTACTTGGACCTTGTCCATTCTCCGCATAAGGTGGCGGACGGTCATTCAGCAATTGCATTATTAACTCCTCATCCTCTAACTCCTCTTCTCTTCTCAATTTTTCCTCGTCCTCTCTATCCTTGGAACACTTCCTGTCTGTCTTACAGGTAGCTTTCTTACCTGTCTCCTCTTCTTCCTTAGTAATTGCGGGAAACAATTTTATCCCCTGCAATACATCTGACCTCCACACCTTCTGCGCATTATCCCACCTAGCATCCGCTAGTGTCTTTTCTACCTTCCTCATCCTTGTTTCAAACTTATTTTTCTGTTGCTGTCTAGCCATTAATTCCCAGATCGCTAGAGCCTCAAGCTGGGCTGGCCTTGGAGGCACCTTCATGTCATACATCGTGAATCTCAAATTCTCTAGGATCCTTATATTGAATGTCCCATGTATCGGGAACGCTACGCTCCCATGTTTCTCTGTCAGTTTGTGCCATTGCTTTAGCCAAAGACACGGAGCTACCCCTTTTTCCTCCATTACAATGTAAGCTGGTGTGCCCTCGGGCGGCGTCTCCTCTCCTACGCTCGCTTTGATGTAAGACTCCCCCTTCATCGCGCTCCTAAATGCTTTAAGGAATTTCATTTTCTCGTCTTTTATTTCACAAAGTTTATAATCAATAGGTCACTTTTATTCCACAAAATTTGTAATCAATAGGTGACTTTAATTCCCGGAATACTCTTCGCTTGCCTTTCCCCTTCCAATCGAGCCCCACGGACTGCGTCCAATCCGTGCGTGACCCTTCTCTCCAACCAACCTATCCCAGCGCGGCTCCTAGTGACGTCACACTCACACACACTGCGGCTGACAAAGCCTCGCGGCTAGTCTTCCTTCACTCAGCTCCTCCCGTAACAACTTCTTGCATGTATCGCGAGCTACCAAAAACTAAAACAGATCTGTCGGTTTACTACAGGAAGGGTAACACAGTCGCTTCAGGACCTTAGGGAAATTTCACCAGCCTCGGCCGCTATTCCGTCTTTCTCGGTCCCCACGTTCGCAAGCAAATCTGACCCGCAGACCTACTCTCAACTTGACAATGATCTGTTCTAGTGCACTTAGAATCTTGTCAAAGCCCGAAGTCGAAGTTTCTTTCACTCCCTAACACACGTACCGACTCGTTGACCACGCCCGATCAACCTACTAAACCGCCCAGACCACAACATGGATCAACATACTCCGGAGTCTCTTGACCTCGCAGGGCCCGTCTCAACAACAATAACCACGTGGACCTTTTTATGCACAAAGCGCCACACGCACATGAAGTTCGACGACTTCCCTACTCTCACACCCGGAGCCGCACCTCTGCTATTTCTATGAAGTTCGACGACTTCTCTACTTCTACACTCGGAGTCGCACCTCCGCTATCCTTTAAAAGGAAAAAATCCTCGCAACCTTTTCACACACCCTGCGGCAATAAGCTGTGCAAGCGCAAAACCCTAACTTCACTCATACCATCACTAGTACCGCCAACGCTGTTTCCACACCTCCGTTCTTTCCATTCGCAAGCTCCGAGATCCCGGGAAAGTCGCGGTGGACCTAGCCCATCATCATTCTGTCAATCAGTTTTATCCAAAAAAAAATCTAATTCAACTTCTCGAATGAGGGTCTCAAAAATGCGTAACCGTTAATTCAACACCATGTACTTTACGAGTACAGGGTCCCATAAGACGTAACCGTCCTCTGCTACCATCTACTGATAGAGCGGTCCGTAGTAATAATTTACCTGTGTTCGGACGCTCTTTAGGCCGATGAATCTTTTGACTAAGTGGGAACTCTCTGTACTCTTAATCGATCAATTTCTTGAAATCAATAATCAATAACGAACATAAGCAATACCTTGATCAACATAACACTTAACGATCAATCCAGAATACATTTCGGCGAACCCTGACCTTTCAGTCAGGAATAATCACACCAGTTTATTGCAAAGTTAGTGAATTTATTTCCCTATATTAACAAAGCTAGCACAATATATATGTGTCTCAACACCAAATGATAAACATAAATGAACATTAATAGCTGTCCATAACGGCGAAACAAGTGTAATCTATGTAGCATTTGAATCACAAGGCATTCGATAATGGCAATGCAAAGCACTAATATGATAATCTGTAATGAACTAATTGAATACATTTAGTCAGCATAACAAGATCTCAAATTGCATCGTGCGACATATGGAATCCTCATCTAACCTCGAATTAGCATCGGCATGTGGGACTTCATGCAAAAACAATTTAGCAACATTAATTTAGAAAACTCCTAGCTAGGGCTCTTATCAAAATCAGCAGTTGGTTACCTAAAAGAAACACAATGCAATTTTACAATTTCCGTTCATATTTACCAATTACGATCAGCAATCAAGGAAGTCTTCGTCTCACAGGTACCGTTTCTCGATCAGCATGGGACGGGACAAAGGGGCAGGGGTGAACGGGGCAATTGCCTCACGGCGGCAAGGTAAGACTACTACTTCATGCAAAGGGATCAAATCAAAGTTAAAGTCTCTAGGGCCAGAATCATTTAAAGTCTCTTTCTCTCGATTAGAGAAAGCATCAAAGTCTCTCAAAATGGCGTCGCAGCAAAGTGGGCCATAATAGCTACGAAGTCTACAAAATGGCGGGTATCGAGCTGGTAATGGCTACTTTCTTCTCGTGCACCTGGTTTTTATAGACAACAGTTCGAATCCAGTAGGGTCTCCATTGGAGGGTTCATAGGTTAGCTTCAAATTGTCCAATCAAAAACGACAGTTCTCAAGCTTTTACTTAAGCATACATTATCCTTGGAGATGGGTACGCAAGTTGCAACATTGTCTACCAATTAGCTCACTTTCAGAGCCTCCATTGTCCGCACCTGCAAGTCGACCTTGAAGTAAAGAGAAAATATGCTAGGCTGGCACGAAACTTTAAGATAAGCATGTGAACGGTTTCTGTGGAAAAGTACAGCTTCAAGCAAAAATACACGTTTAATAGCACATTGGAAAAATACGAGCATCTAAACCGTGAGACCAGGCCACTAGGCCAAAGCCTCCGCTAAAGTAATGCTAAGCTAACGCATTTCAAACAAGCAAATCGTAGCACACGTTTATGATTATGTCGGATTAGTGCAATTCTAATACACCACGTTACATAAAGCACGCTTATAAATGTTGGCAAACTACTCTAAGGGCACATTTTGTCCCCGTACAATCTTTATTAGTTCGGTTAAAGTCACACATGATTATTTCACACTACGTTTATGCGTTAATAAACTAAAACCTTCATTTTCTGCTTCATCACCCCGCACCTAAATTCAGGGAGATGGCAAACAGGACCTTAGGTGAGACACTCATGTGAATGTTGAATTAAACTGCTTATATTGTACCACATACAGTGCTTTAAATGGAAAAATAGAAGTGCAGGTACTCTGTACCCGAGTACCTGCTTGTTTCCGAGAAGTGCCGGTACTCTCCAATTAAAAGTATTACGTTTTTCTTGAGATATGCCGGTACTCTCCCTCTCAAAATAAAAAAGTGCCGGTACTCAGTACCGGACAGTACCGGCCCATTTAAAGCATTTAATGGTCCACATACAATACAAAAAAGAATAATGACAGATGCACGCTTCCAACCCATCAGTTATAATTTCATTGCAAATCCACAGTGGCAATCTAAAGAGTATTCTAATAAACATAATTGCGCTAGTGTTTAATTTCAGAACAAGTTCTGTGGCAATATTCTAGTAATAGTTCTTTCATCTTGCTCCTCGAGGTGCATTACGAAGAGAGTTCAAGTCCATCAGTCTCAGTGTAATTCTTGTATTTAAACCCTGGTTTACCATTCCCGTAACCTGCCAGTTTCTGTTAATCGGGATTGACAGAAAGGAAGCGTATACTGTACATTCACTGTGTTCCCATGCAAGACTGAGAGTTTTTTCTCACAGGGATTTTAAACAAAAATCGAGGAACACCTTTAATACGTAAATGAAAGGGGCACGTTTAGTCATAGACTACGTTTTATTGGCCACCAGCATCTCTTTTTAAATGGAGCGATCCTTCTCATTAGCTGCCACATTTTAAAGCATGCAGCTGACTGACAGATGCCACAGACCACGAAAGCCAGCTCACTATTTGTAATATAGAACCAGACTGATAAATGAGCCTGTAGGATATACAGCACTGTGTGACATGTTGCTTTCACTGTAGGAAGTCGCACCCCTCCAACAGATTACCTGCAATGCCCTGGGTACTCACTGGTAATATTCATTACTCCAAGTCCAGGTCTTCCTTGTCACAGTTATTACCAGAGAGCTTTAGTACTTGTGGACTGAACACCCCAAAGCAAAACACTTTACATACTAGTGTTCCCATCTCTCCAAAATGGCTGACTTCCTAGTCCTCCCATAGTTCACAAAAGGGAAGTTGGCCTCTCACATATCCTCTTATTACACTCACTTATCAAGTCTGAAGCCGCTCTAACATGGTGAAAGGAGGGATGGGAAACTTTGCCTGTGACGAGGAGGCCCTGTACTTAGAGTAATGAAGATTACCAGTAAGTAACCAGAGCATTACCTCCTTGTCAGCTTTCTTCATCCCAGTCACTACCAATGAGCTGATACCAAAGTATATATCACCTTTATAACTGGCGCAGAGCAAGAATCTGACGTAACCACCAATTGCTCACAAATATTAGGTTTTTAATGAAAACAGTTCCCAAATACTTCATGTGTTGACACACACATTACATGTTGAAGAATTACCCCCCAGTTGTAAACGACAATCAATCAATCAGTCAGTCTTTATAAAGTGCAACTACTCACCCGTGAGGGTCTCAAGGCGCCGGTCATCATAAATGTACCAGAGGCAGCCCGGGTTGCTGGGTGGTTAATACCCTCCACGGAAGAGCCCTAGAATGATGCCCAGGAGGCTTACACATCCCTTATCGACCTTCCTTGAACCTGGGGCACTGAGTCCCTGCCCTGAGACTCAGGCTAGAGTAAACGCTTGTTTTATCCACCTTCTGATCTGAAACCTAATGGTTTAAGCTCATTTCCAGAAGGCCCAAAAGTGATCAATAGGTTATCAACCTTCCTGAATCTCTCAGTTGTAGCCAAATATATCTGAATAGCCCTCTTTACATCCAATGCAATAGACACTCCTCTTCCGAAACCGAATCAGGAGCTAAAACTGGGAGAACCACTTTGGAGATACTCTCCAAATCTGGAGAGTATCTTTGGCATGACCTGTGGGTCGAGTGATAAAATTACCCTACATGGGAGGATTCTCAGAAAAGGTGTTGACTTTAAAAACGTTCTAGCTCGAAACAGCCTCAAAACCAAAGGTTCAAGCTTTTTCAATTAGGGACTATGGGAAGCCCTCGCAACAGCCCACTGGGTTCGAAGAGTAGAGGTTGCCAGACCCAAACCAAAGACATCCTTCAAGAAATCCAGAATTCAGATAGGCCTAACCGAGTCAGGGATAAAACCTCTGCCCCCGCACCACATACTAAATGTTTTTCAATGAAGCGAATAAGCCTGTAGTGTAGATGGGCACCTAGAATGTTACAATATGTCCACCACCTTCGCTGTACATCTCCGGGCCAACAAATTTATCATCTCAGCATGCCATGGTTGTAGACAAAGTCACATGAGGACACCAAATGGAAATGTGGACCTACAAAGGGGTACGGTTCCCATGCAATCGTCCGCTGTGGTTGAGCTGCCAGATGTAACAGGAAAGGGTACCTAGGGTGCCTCTCCCAACCTGGGACTACCAACAGAACCCTGTCTTCCTTGATCTTGTGAAGGATTCTGGGTATCATCAGTACTGGGGGAAATGCATAAAGCTGTTCTGATGGCCACCCCAAGGACATAGCATCTATCTTCCATGCTTCTGAACAAGGAATAATTGTGCAAAAGAATGAGAGAAAGGCATTCTCCCTTGGAGCAAACTGCAGAGGTCCACCCTCGGACACCCACACCTCCTCTGCAATTGTGGGAAGACCTGACTCATCAATGACAATGAACGCATTGGTGGGAATACCCTGCTCAACTTGTTCGCCAGAGAGAAGCAACAGCTGAGATTGGCTTCTGATTGGTTTCTGCCAATAAAGCAACCTCCTGGGCCAACAGAGAGTGAGACTCTTGTCCCTGCAATCTCCCTGATGGTTCACATAGCCCATAGTAACCCTGTTGTCTAGTGGGACTTGGACATGGCGATTGCATAAGAGGGACGTGAACACCTTCTGGGACAAATGAACAGTCATCAATTCCCTCCAATTCAAGGGACGTGCTGCCTCTATCTGTGACCATTTCCCTTGGGTCACCGCCCCCTCAAATGTGGCACCCCCACCCATCTTGCTGGCATCTGTCATCAGAACTTCTGAAGGACTGACCCTTTGTCATGTTACCATCCACCGACCACAGTCCAGAGAGATCGCCACTAGAGGTTCTACTGGTAGGTGAAACTCGAAGTCCTGTGATGCCGGATCACAGCAGGGTAGAATGTGATTTATGAGAGGATACATATGTAGTCGAGCCCATGGGAAAATCAATAAGTTGAATGCTATGAAACCTTGGACCCTCAACCTACAGGAGGGGTCTCTTGCTCACCAACAAAGATATGAGTTCTGCTTGGTTTTCCTTTCGAGGGGCAAACATACGCTTCCCAAGTCCAGCTAGAAGCATGCTGCAATGAAGACCAAGTCCTGAGTTGGACTCAGAAAATAGTACTTTTGCTTTATCAGAAATCCATCTTCTTGCACAACCCTGCACACCTTTCGAACTTGAGACTAGTAGAGAAGAAAAAAAGATCAGCCAGTCATCCAAGTAAGGGAACAGCTAAATGCCCTTACCGTAGAGCACTCCCACCAAAGGAGCCAAAAACATATTAATGACCCTCAAGACGAGGAAAGGCCAAATAGAAGCACTTGAATTTAGTAGTGTTGGTCTGAGACATAAAACCATAGGAATCTCTGCAATGTGGGGTGCACCAGCACCTAGGGATAGGCCTCCTATAGGTCCAAGGATGCTGGAAAATCTCCCTAATGGATATAAAGTAAGAATATCATGTAGCATCGTCAACATGAACTTTGTTTGGGGTATGTAGCAGTTCACATTTTTATGATCCACGACTGGCCTGAACTCTTCTAATGATTTCTGTACCACAAAAAAGGACTGTGTAGACCCCCCTTTCCTCTTTCCTGTAACAGCACCTGAACAATTGCCCCTTTGAGAGTAACTTCTGGATTTCAACCTGCCTTTTCTCTGGATTGGCTCAATACTGAGTACTGCAGAAGATCTCTGGTGGGGGAGGAGGAATCAATTTTAAATACCTTCTCCACTCACTAGTAAGAAACCTCCTGTGCACATAGTCAGGATGTGGTCTGAGGCCGAGTCATTGAACCCGGCTTTTGGGAATAGAATGTATCTGAGGAGGGACCCTGAGCACATCCCCTCCCACAAAAGGGCTTGTTTGATTTTCCCTTAAAGGACAGTCCAAGGGCCCCCTTATTTCTGAAGAACTTGCCCCTGGACAGTTTAGTGGCCTCCAAGAGCTTTCTATCCTCTGTGGACTTCTTCACAATGTTCTCTGAGAACCAAATAACTATGAACCCAAATAGGGTATCTTCATCAACAGTGCTTTCTGCTCTTCTTCAACCCTCCATGATCTGAGCCACATCTGACATCTTCCAGCTGTGGCAGCTTCAGCTGTTGCTGCTCCCAAGGAGTCATATGATATAACTGAAAGGAAGTGATCCTGCTGTTCCATGAGAGCCAGTATTGGAGTCACATCTGCTACCTGTTCTGTTTGGTCAGCGAACAAATGGAAATGTTTTATTAAAGACTGGACAGTATATGCCCTGGACAGTGTATACCCTAATTGTGCACAAATGCATTTCACCGCTGAAGTGACCCTTTTGTCCACCTGATCATGTGGTAAAGCACCCACTGATTTAATGGTGCCGTGGGAGATTATACCAGCCATCAAGGAATTCACTGTCACGGAGTGCGTACATTCCTCCCTACATTTTTGAATAAGTTACTTCTGTGATAAGAACCTCCTGAAAAAATTCTGGCCAGTTTCTTTCCACTGAGTCTCCATCACCTTTTTAATGGAGGAATGCAGAGGAAGGCTCTCTGGTTTCTTCTTATTGGTAGAAGCCATCGTCAGCTTCCTCAGCTAGTGACAATTCAGGAAACGTCATGTTCTGTTTAATATGTTGCATGACCTCCTTGAGGCCTGAGTACTGCATGGACATCATACTCCTCACCTTCTTGTGCCTCCACCACCACTTCCACCTGTGGTGTCTTCGAAGATGGAGGCTTGCCCCTATCTCCACATGTACCACCTTTTGTATGGCAGCCATAGAGAGAACTTTAGCATTGTCCTGTAAGCTCTCCTCTTGGTTTGTGCTTTTTGCAGTACATTTGCCCCAGATTCAATCTCAGCAAGTGCAGAAATAATTCCAGGAGAAGCAGAAGCACTCCCCGCATTCACAAAATGCTCAGAGAAATAACACTTGTAATGTCAGTGTGCTCATGCCTTCCCCGCCAAAGAAATCCTGGTGGGCTTTGACGGGACTGGATCTCAAATGGAGCCGCTTGAGTCCAATGAAGCAGGACTTTACAAATGAAAGCTCCTGGGTCTGCTTAGCACGATCTTGGACAATAGAGCAGCACAATTCAAAAAATGTAGATTTCATCTAAATGACTGTTCGGAGATGCATATCACAGACAGATAAAAAAATGGGGTGTGGGTGGTGCTGACTTCCCTTTTGTGTTCGACGGAAGAAAGAGTAAGTCAACCATATTGGACGGATGGGAACACTAGTATTTAAAAGTGTTTTGCTTTGGAGTATTCTGTCACAGGAGCTAAAGCTCACAAGTAACGACTGGGTAAAGGAAGACAGACATGGAGGTAATGTTTAATCTCCTGACAAGCCCAGGTTCTGTTCCCAAGTTAAAAAGAAAGATCATCCTGGAGTCATTCTGAAGTCATCTGATTACTTCAGTGGGCTATTCCTGTAATTATCTTGGGAAGTCATCTCAAGCCATCCTGAAGTATGCCTTTAGGGTGAAATATTTAAATTAGATGACTCTAGAGTCGTCACAGAAACTACCCCAGGATGGGTTCTTGATTACTTCAGTGAAAAATATGTGATGATCATTTATCACTGTAGGATGATCCCATGATGATTTCAGCATTAGGCTGGATCACTCTAAGATAGGGTGACCCGACGTCCCAGATTTGCCCGGACAGTCCCAGTTTTTAGAGGACTGTCCTGGTGTCCCAATGCTTCTCTTAATTTGAAATAAATGTCCTGGTTTTTGGGGCAAAGGTCAGATCATGTAGGGAAGCATACGTTAAAGACGCCTACAAAGTATACAATATTTAAAGTAATTTATGTGTTAATGGCAGGCAGCACAGTCCCCTGTCTGCTCCCAGCAGAGAGAGGGAGTGGGGAGCAGAGAGAGGTGGGTGGGGTGGGTTGGGGGTGCAGGGTGGGAGGTCAAGCCATAGCTGATTCTATATATATAGTGTTGTAAATGTGTGTGTGTGTGTGTGTGTGTATATATATATGAATGTATGTATATATGTATGTATGTATATATATATAAACACACACATGCATAGGCACACATTTAGAAAGCTACCCAAAAAACGGGATAGGCCAGATATAAAAGTGAGAGTAAAGTATTTAGTCCTTCTTTTATGTCTGACCTGTCCTTGTTGTTGCACCTAAAAATCTGGTCACCCCACTCTAGGATGAGCCTAGGAGTATTTCAGGAAGGAGATGTATTATTACAGAATGATTTTGTGATGACATAAAAATAGGCTGCATTACTCAAGGGTGATCTCAGTATAACTTTAGAATGAAGCTATATGATGACTTCATGATGGGGATTCCAAGAATATATCTGGCTGTATTACTTCATGATGATTTCGAGATGGGCATGTATTACTCTAAGACAGTGGTTCTCAACCTTTTGACTTCTGTGGACACCAACTAATAATTATTTGAACCCAGGGACCCCCATTGCATTATTGCTAGAATCTGAGGACCCCCAGTGAGTCATCACTGGAAACCGGGGACCCCCCCTAAGCAGTTTCGATTTGAACCGCAAAGCAATACACAACAACTATAGAAACAAGCACTTATCAAACAAACACACAAATGATGAAACATTTTATTTAATGTTTTAGTTTTAATAGGAAAGTTGGTGCTTTTCTAATTCAGTTTAGGCCACTCATCGTCCATACTGTACTATATTCTGTCTGGTGCACTTGCAGTGCTCCCACAAATCAATTTGAGGACTTACAGTTGTACATTTTGCTTCTTTCTTTACATAAACTTTTTAAATCTGTTAATATTATTTAACTTTTTAAGCATTCGTGGACCCCATGAGTAAGCTTCACCGACCCCCAGGGGTCTCCAGACCACCGGTTCAGAACCACTGCTCTAAGATAACCTGGAGTGGTAATGGGTAAACCTTGTCTGACATTCTGTGGAAGTTAAGAATTTCACTTTTTTTTATTTTGTCTGCAGAGCAGATCATGGCTAATCATAGGTACAAAAAATACAAATAACTGCTTCACTGGCGGTCCCCAAACAAAAAGAAACAGAGTTGATCCATAGCCTGAGCAGAAGTAAACCACACACAAAGTGCTCAGCGGAGGCATGCCCTGCCCATTGTTACTCTGGATCCTGCTATTCTGGATCCAGAGCCTGGCCTTTAACTGCAAGACCCAGGCATTTTCAAGGGAGACAAGAGGTGAGAAGAAACAAAACTAATTCATGGGAGGAACCACTTTCATCTCGTCAGAGTGCCTTCTTCTGAAAGAAAACGTGAAGATGATTAGCGAGGATAATGGTTGCTACTGAGATGTATTTGTGGATGTGATCCATTGTAAATGCTCACTATTATTTGAACATTAATACCAAATTAATACTTCTTTAAACAATAAATACAAGCAGCATGTTGTGTTTACTCAGTCAGTGAAAATGCTACATCATTTATAACCATAATTTTCCCTTTACAAGTGAAAGAGATACATTTGATTTACAGTGGATTAAACTGACATCTACAACCGGATTACAAATCTTGGTATTACTTGCCACACCTGATAAATACCTATACAATAAAGTATGTTATTTAGCACATAGTTTTTGGGGGATAACATGCAGATTTTTGTGCTTAATGCTCCAAAATCCGCATGGTACAATAAACACGGTACACTTCCCCCCTCATGTTCCGCAGGTTTGACCTGCTGAAACTTATCAGTTAGGTATTTAGGGCACCCGGTAATAACGGGTGCATTAAATACCACCCAATTTAGGATATCGATCCCTGCACAAATAGTTTGCCCAGCGCTTGGAAAACACGACCCGCTCATAATCAGGGCCCAAGTGTTCTGACTGTATTTCTTTATGCAATTATATTTATTATATGTGATGCATTTATATAGCACACATAGACAGGAGCCAGCTCCAGAACTCCCACAAAACATAACATGATCAAAAATGTCATATGTTTATTATCAAAAGATAAAATGACAACACCAATGCAATTATGACCCTTAGGGTCAGTGGCTGCAGAAGACAGCAGCAGGAAAAGAAAAAATACAGACTGCCTAGATGCTGGTTGGCTTATTACACGTATGGAAACGGTGGCAATCATGACACGGCAGTTAATCGAATCCTGTGGTCCAGTGATACGGACTGTTCACAATTTGCCAAGGGTTGCTGAGGTACCTTACTGTTAGAAATGGGGTTTCTGGTTGGCCGGGGATGCACCTCAGCCAGGCAGAACTTACCCACTCTAGTCAGGGCAAGGGAGTTACACGTCCAAGATAACCCCTGCTCGCTCCCTTGGTAGCTTGGCACAAGCAGTCAGGCTTATCCCAGAGGCAATGTGTAAAGCGTTTGCACAACACACGTGACGCAATATCCCCACCACAAAGGAAACACAACACCAGATTATATGAAAATATACTGTATTGTACACAACGCAATTATTAGACCAAACATCACATATCAGTACTATCCTGCTACCTTAGCAGTTGTCAGAACGTTACACATTAGTTACTCTGCAAACTAGCAGCAGTTACACATAACACACAGGTTACTCAGTATTCTGCAACATAAGCAGCAGTCAGGAAACACGTTATTAGACCAAAGCACTTGTCATACGAATATCATAAAAATACCCATAGTAGGAACATTAGAAAACATATGGCAAGTTAGAAAAACATATTAGCAGGCATGTCCATAAAAGGAACATTTGCATATGCACACAAAAACATCATAAAACAGGTAGGCAATATACATTAATTCGCAAAGTCTTTAGGAAGAACTTTAGATTATATATATGGATCCTTAATCAGTACCTGGGTACGATGAAACAGGCACCTCAAGTGCCTAAGAGACCAAGAAGGGGCCACTGGATCTCTTCTGCACAACATGGGGGCCTCCCTGTGCCTAGCGAGAGGAGTCTGAGGGGCCCCCGGTGCTCCTGTGCACTCACGGGGGACACGCGCTGCTCCTGGGGACAGCGGCGATCAGCACCCTCTCTGTAGTGTTTGAAACGGGCCCCTCCAGGCACCCGTGATCCTTGTGGGGTCCCCCGGGCCTCTAATGGCCCTCTCCAAAGAGGGGGGGCCCAAAAGCCACAAGACAATCAAGTAGGTGGGGCGATCGTGCCCCTAGGGCAGTGACCGGGGGAAAGGGAACTCCCTTTCCGTCCCATGTCCTGCTTAATGGGAGGCAGCCACCCTCGTCCTCGGTGCGGCTGCCAAAGTGAAGGAGGGGGCAGGGGCCTCTGATGAGGCTTTTCCTCCTGCTCCCCTACCTGGCCGCACCCAATGTGGTGCGCGAGCCGCTTCTCAGCCCGACTGGGGCTGGCGAGTGGAGCAGGCACCAAGGATGGTGCCTGCAGGTGCCCCGGGGGCGCGTTAAGAAGCGCGCTTCGCCCTAGGGGCACTGTTTGGAGCGCGCCCGCTCCTATCCTCCTTTCTGGGGGCCCCAGGGGCACTGGAAACAGCGCGATCCTCACGCTGCATACAAATACGACGCCCGGGTCACGGAGGTGATTTGGGGCAATTACGAGAGCGATTTTCACAGCGCTAGGGCCCCAGTCAACAGCCCGAGCTGCGGCGGTGATTTTCTTTAGCCTGCAAAAGCGCTGAAAAAGGGGAAGCGCTTTCAAGCGCTAGGGGAATCCCCAAAGGAGCGCTTTGCTCAGCACTAGATTTAGGCACCAAGTGAAGCACCTCTCGTGCTTCAGGGTCACGGCAGGGGTCAGGGGCCACAGCACCCTGCCCCTGGGGAGTAAAGGTTCAAGAAAAGGCCCACAGGCGGAGGGGCCCTAGCAACAGGCCGGCACAAGGGAAAGGCAGCAAGTGGCAAGTCCTTTGCAGTGACCAAGCAGGTCACAGGTCAGCACATCAGCAGCAGTCCATGGCGGTCCCTGGTGAGTCCTTCCAGCATTTCTGAGTCCAGTTCCAAGATGTTTCAAGAGTCTCCAAATTGTGGGGAAAATTCCCCTATACTTATACTCAGTCCTTACAATGTTTTGCAATGGTAGGGAGAGGAGGTTCCAGCCAGTTACAACTGGTTCTGGGAGTGCCCCCTCTCTCCTTTCAGCACAGGCTCCAAACACCAGTGGGGGGTTAACAACCCTATTGTGTGAGGCCAGGGCACAGCCTTTACAAATGCAGGTGTGCCCCGCCTCTCCCTTCTCTCAGCCCAGGAAGACTATTCAGTATGCAGATGCACCTCTGTAACACCTCCACCCTCCCTGTGTACAGGCTGTCTGAAACGTATGCACAAAGCCCCAACTGTCACTCTGCCCAGACGTGGATTCGAGTCAAGCTGCAAAACACCAGAGTCATAAGAACAGATAAATGCGCACTTTCTAGAAGTGGCATTTCAGTGATAGTAATAAAAAAATACACCCACACTAGTAAGCAGCATTTATTATCACCATCACAACCATACCAAACACGCCTTTGCTACCCCTCATAAATCAGACAATACCCCTTACACATAAGGCAGGGCATTTCTAATGCAATCCTATGAGAAGACAGCACTCACAGCAGTGAGACACCAAGTTAGGCTGTTTGTCACTACCAGGACATGCCACGCAACCTGGCACATGTCCTGCCTTTCTACATACATGGCACCCTGCCCATAGGGCTAGCTAGGGCGTACCTTAGGGGTGACTTACATGTAGAAAAAGGGGAGTTCTGGGCCTGGCAAGTAAATTTAGATGCCAGGTCCCTGTGGCAGAAAACTGCGCACACAGGCCCTGCGCTAGCAGGCCTGTGACAGGTTTGAAAGTCTACTTCAGTGAGTGGCGCAAGCAGCGCTGCAGGCCCACTAATAGTATTTAATTTACAGGCCCTGAGTATGGAGATACCACTGTACAAGGGACTTATAGGTAAATTAAATATGCCAATTAGGTATAAGCCAATCATACCAACTTTAGATGGAAGAGCACCTGCACTTTAGCACCGGTCAGCAGTGATAAAGTGCTCAGAGTCCTAGAGCCAACAGAGAGAGGTCAGAAAAACCAGGATGAAGGAGGCAAAAAGACTGGGGATGACCCTGCGTGAAGGGAAAAGTCCAACACTTACGTGCTTTTTTACAAATAGTGTATGGATGATAATCGTTTGAGGGGGATGCGAAATTTGCATAACTTGCTTTCGACTAATTATGCAAATTTGCAGAGGTATTACGTGAAATTACAGAAAATGAAAATCCGTCATTTTGTGCTATGTTATAGCTTGGAATGCATCACTGCAATGGCGCGAGGATGCACTTTAAAAACAGCACAGCGAAAAACAGCTGTTGTTCTTGTGCTTTTGTGGTAAATGTTTACAGCAAAGTACTGTGAATTGCACCATTCGTGAATGGCGTGTAATCATGCAAAGTGACATAATGCTATCATTTTGGGGATTTATTGTACAAGCACAACGCAAAATTTCCAAAATGACATGAATTACGCCGGCATAATTTAAATTTCACTCATGTCTATTTGAGGGTCAATTTCTATGCCAGACTCGTACTCTGCGATTTCAGGAGACCCTGTGTGGTCCTTTTATAACCACAGGTCCACGGAAACAGCAAGCTCCAGATATACGATTGGGCATTCAGTGCCCTTGTAAAGTGTGACCATTTCCATTGTATAAATGATACACATTTCATATCACAAGCTTTAATTCACCCCTCACGTAGACATATTCACTTTGAAATATAATTCTAACAGCTAAAGCTAATTAAATCAATGTTGTCATTCGTTAATTTGTGTTTAATCATGGTTATTATGGTATTCCAGGTGTTCGTTATGCCATACCTTCTAAATTACTGTTCATAAAAGTATTCAGTAGTTGTAGATGTAGTCTCATGTATTGCATGTTCAAAACTTCAGTTATCAAGTACCTAAGCTCCATTGTTTTGTGGCTGAGTTTCATGCTAAATAAACCGACATACATGCATGCATACATACATGAAGACATACATCGTACACAGTTAGTGTATTTACATACATAATTACCCCTTCATCCATGCTCCCCGTCAAAGTTTTTACATTAAGAGGTGCCCCACCCCCAAGACAGACTCATTTTGCAAGGTTTTTCTCTTTCCGCATTAAACAAAAGGAATAGTTTGTCTTCTATTTTTGCTCATCTCTCATCCCCCTACCTTGTTGGTCCAGCAGCCTCCCTGCTCATGTGCTGATATGAGGCGGGGAGGAAAATGCAGGGATCCAGGGGAGCAAGGCCATAGCCAGTCTCCCCCGGGTGACTTCGCGTGCTAGAACAGGCCAATAGACAGGATAGGCTGAGAGGAAAAAAGGGGCAGGGTTTAGGATACGCTTATATAGGTTGTTTTTTGAGGCGGAGAGGCACTCCAAGAGCTAGTGCCAAGAGTTAATAACAAATTGAGTGACTCAACTGCCCACCCAAAAACGTTGTGAAATATTTAAGAATATATTGCATACAAGTAAACAGTCTATGCAGAACAAAGGGGTGATAAATGAAGAGTTGTGCCACAATAAGGCAGTTTGTCGTTTAGTTTTTTCTAGACAGTATTTTGTGAGGGTGGGGAGTCTGGAGCGGGCATATCCATCCCACGGAGGAGGGGGAGAAGAGGACAGAACAAGGGGGAGGTGAAGAATAAAGTAGGGTCTTTGAACCACACTACACAAGTTCGCTTGGGATGCTTGATGGGGTGTGATAGACTGGGGAATGCAAGGAAAAGGCAGTGAATGAAGGAAGAAAGGAAAAAGGTGGAAGAGCATGGGTTTTTTGTTGAGGCAATGTTGATCAAGTTGGGGAATTTAAGGGTGGGGGAACGCATGGGGAGTCTATGTATTAGTGAGGCTGGGGTATTTTACAATATGTTGTGTTAATGAAGTTATGCCACGAACCTATCTTAATAAAATGGCCTCTTTGCTAAACATACTAATTGCTGGAATGTGAATTATTGTGCGATCAGACATTGATGTCTGATCCAAGTGCTGATTGAGGCAGGGGAGGATTTGAGGCTCCTCCACGTGGACGCCTATATTCTTTGGCACTCCCAGCTACAGGCAATGCATTAATATATGCCTGAAGACTGAGCAAGCCTGCTCAATGTTTTTTAGCATCTTTTCCTGGCTGGCAAGATGAGAATTGGTTGTTAAGTAATATATGTAAACAATAACCACTGCTTTAGCATAGTTTGATAAAAAGCCGTAATGGATCCTGCTAAGTATTCAGAGAAGCACATGAATATTGAGCCTGAGGGGGGAGTGGAAGAGTTCATTTCCCTTTTCAGAGCAGATTTAGAAAGCTTAATTAAGGAAGCTGTAAATTCAGCCTTAAATGAGCATCCAGAAAAAAGACAAAGAATACATATAGACAATTATAACCAAGAAGACGGTCCAAAAGGAAACCAACCAATCGATCATCAACAGTTTCAAGAACTGCAGAAAAATATCTGGGAGGTGCTCAACCTCAAAGCAAAACCTGAGCAGAAATCAGATGAATTTTTTGCTCAATATGCTTTGAGGGAAGTTTATTATCTGCCTCTCACAATGTCATTAAAGATATAATTTTGAAAGTATGGAAAGACATTAATAGACATCAGCGACATTGATTATTCCCCCAATTTCAGTCAAGGAGATATCTTTTGGAGGGCTTTGAGGACCATTCTCCGCAAACTCCCAAAGTACATTGCTTTTAGCTAGTATGGCGGCTTCCTGTTCTTTGGCTTGCGGAGTAGCATCTCTTCCAGATGCTGTTGAAAGAAAGTTGGAAGCATCAATCAAGAGGGCTTATGCGGCATCGCATTTCAGGTGAAAAAAAAAAACATATGCTGCCCAGTCTTTATTAAAGGATTTTCAAACCCTGTTGCAGAGGAGTTGGACCCTTCCCATATTCTAGCAAATATGGCTCACAAATAGTTCACAATTTATGCTTTTGCCATCAACGGGCTGCCATGTCTGAGAAATATTAACCACAACCATACAAAGTACAGCAGAAAAATACCAAACAAAATGCAGCAGAAAAATTCCAAGACCTGAATTTAGTGACAGTACTGTACGAGGACGAATTTGAAGTTTCTTCCTCAATAGAGGATGTTCAGAAAGGGCAAGTGGGTGCTAGTCATTGTTGATCTGGGATATCTAATAGACTTTGTCATTACACCCACCGACTAATTATCCAAAGTAATCCCTCTTCTCAAGGTGGACATCAAGAAACAGGTAATGATGCAAGGAATTCAGGCCCATATTTATACTTTTTGACGCAAACCAGCACAGGCGCTGGCTTGCGTCAAAAATTTTACCGCCGGCTAACGCCATTCCTATGCGCCATGCGGGCGCCTTATTTAAGGAATGACGTTAGCCAGCACTGCAGACTGGTCAGAGTAAAAAAAATATGACTCAAACCAGGCAGCGCCGGTATAGGGGAAAAGGGGGGTTGTGCGTCAAAAATGGGGCAAGTCAGGTTTGCGGCAAAAATCCTGCCTTAAACCGGACTTCCGCCATTTTATGATGCACAACCCTCATTGCAATGACTCCTGTCTTAGCAAAGACAGGAGTCATGCCCCCTTGCCCAATGGCCATGCCCAGGGGACTTCTGTCCCCTGGGCATGGTCATTGGGCACAGTGGCATGTAGGGGGGCCCAAATTAGACCCCCCTATGCCACTTTAAAAAAATTAAAAAAAATACTTACCTCAACTTACCTGTAGTTACCTGGGATGGGTCCCCCCATCCATGGGTGTCCTCCAGGGGTGGGCGAGGGTGGCAGGGGGTGTCCCTGGGGGGAGGGAAGGGCACTTCTGGACTCCTTCCATGATCAGAGACCATGGAAGTGAGCCCACAGGTCCCTTAACGCCTGCCCTGACCCGAGCGTTAAAAAACGGCACACATCAGGCTGTGCGCCGTTTTTTTAAGGACCGCCCTCTCCTGTGCGTCAAAATGACGCAGGAGTATAAATAAGGCGCACAGGCCTTAAAGTCATTTTTTGGGCGGGAACGCCTACCTTGCATGTCATTAACGCAAGGCAGTTTCCCGCATCCAAAAAATGACTCACACGGAGGAATTTTGACATCCGCGGGCGTCAAAGTTTAAATATGGTGCACGGTTTGCGCCGAATGTGCGTCAAACTTTTTAACGCACATTCGGCGCAAGCAGAGTATAAATATGCCCCTCAGTCTTTGCTGCAAAAAGCAGCAATAACTCCAGTACCGCAGCCACATAGAGGACATGGTATGTATTCTGTGATCTTAGTGCCAAAACAAGATGGAAGCTACTAACCAATGTGCGATTTCAAGAATGTGAATAGGTTTTTCCTCTGTACTTCATTCATGGTACTCTACAAACAATAATTTACTTGATTCCATAAGGAGTCATTTTAGTGACATTGGGCTTACAGGATACCTACTTTCATGCACTGATTCACCCAAAAAGCCAACAGTACTTCAGATTCACGTTAGGAGACCACCATTATGAATTCAGAGCTCTCCCATTCGGTCTCCCATTCAGTCTCTCATTTACAACTGTATTGGCTCCAGTGGTTGCTTCATTGCAGTTATTAAATATTCATATTTTCCCTTACCTTGATGATTGGCTCATTTCTGGTACTTCTTTTTTAATGGCCAAATCCAGTATCACAGATGTTTGCAGACGTTTGGAATCTCTAGGGTTCATTATAAATGAATTCAGCCAGTGTAGCAGAAGACATTCATAGGGGCCCTGCTGGATATGAGGCAAGGGAAAGTTCCTTCCACAATCAAGATTTCAGACTCTACAATCTATCTGTAAGTGTTCCTAGGTCCTCCCTAAGCATTAGTCAGGTTATGACTAAGGGCACAGGGTCTGATACCAGCAAATATGGTTGTAGATCCTTTGTCTCATTGTAATTAAAACAACTTCTACTTTATGTTCTCAAACACTGGTCTCAGATGTCTCAGAGTTACAAGACCACAATTCCAGTCTCAGACATGGTGAGGCAACAATGTCTACGATGGTTGAACATGGAAACATCAGATTCAAACCACGGGGGTTGAGGAGCAACATTAGAAGAGATGGAGATGAAGCACAAGTTGACCCAGTCAGAGGAGGCTCACGTTTTGAACTGGAAAGATTGATGGCCGTTTGATATGCACTGCATATGTTTACTATCCATCTAGAGGGAAAGATTGTTCTGGTCAGGACCAACAATCAGGTGGCAAAGGGCTATATCAACAAGCAAGGGAGTACACATAACTAGGCTCTAACAGCAATAGCAATTGTCATTTGCACCTGGTCGGAGTCTAATGTCCTATTATTGACAGCAATGTACACTTCATGGAGGGAGCTCATTCAGGTTGACAGGCTCATTTTGAACATTACCTCCTCCCTAACATTCCAACTAAGTCAGGAAATATTCTTAGAAATATTAAAATAGTTTGCCAGTCGAATGCTGGACCTATTTGCATCTATGGAAAATACACTTCTTACTCAGTTTTATTCAGAGAAATACTGTCTTTGAGCCTGGGAGGTAAATGCTCTAACAATCCCCTGACCAGAGGCTCTCTTGTTTCCCTTCCGTCCAATTCTCCTCCTCCTGTGATTACCGAAGAAGATTCCAGGGAGAAGGTGGTGGTGATTTTGGTAGCCCCTTTGTTGGCATTCCAGGGCATGATTTCTATTGATCACACAACTAGCAGTGGGAAAATCCTTTCAACTGCCAGTTCATCTGTCTCCTCTCCTGTTTTCATAGGTGTCTCACCAACAACTACGGAAATTGTGACTGACGGCATGGAACGTGAGAGGATTGCCTTACAGCAATCAGGGTACTCAATGAAAGTGGCAGTTGACATTCAGGCCCTCATTATGATCTTGGCGGTTGAGCACCGCCACGCTGGCGGTGGCGGTATGACCGCCAACGGCATGGAGGTGCTCGACGGACATATAATGATGCAAGTAGTGAACTGGCTGCAAAGCAGCCAGTTCACTACATTCCACCACCAGGGCTGAGTCGACCGCCAGGCCGAAGGTAGCTACCGTCGACCCAGCGGTCAACCATAGACTACCAAGGGGATAATGATCCCATTTCCACCAGGGATTTCCTGACGGGACACCCCACCAGGTAATCCCAGGCAGAAAGCATACTGCTGACAGGAATTCTCATTCCTGTCACCAGTATGTGACACGCCAGAACCCACCACTGCCACAACCCCCATCCCCACCCACCTCCCAAGCCCCTAGACCCAGCCCCACCACCTTCACCCTGAAAATCAAACCCTCACCCCCCTCCCCTGATCTCCCTGTAGGCCCTCCCCAACCACCCTCACCATCCCCCACCCCTCCACCTCCGTTCAGGACCCCACTACTCCCTACCCCCCAAAAAAACATGCATGTATCCACAAATGCACACACTCATTGACACACATACCAACACTCCCACACGCCCTCCCCACTCAGCAGACACGCACTCATCCACACTCATGCCTACACATGCACACACATGCACCAACACCCTCAGTCACACACGTACCCATTCACAGACATACACACACGCATAGATACACGCAGGCACACCCCCATGCACGCACTCAACCACTCCACACACACCCCCACCATCCCCTCTTCCCTCTTGAACAGCACTTACCTTTTCTGCGGTGCTGCTCCGGGAGGGAATGGGCTTCATGGATGCTGCTCTGCTGGCAGCGCTTCTTCTCCATACACCGCCACGCCTATTATTGCATCATAATAGGCGTGGTGATGTCTGGCTGACGTGGCAATGAGGGTGGATCAGCATTCACCTCCGCCACCAACCACCAATATGGCGTCTGGCGGTTCACACCGCCAGCAATGGCAGTTCACACCGCCAGCTATGGCAGTATGGCGGTCCTGCTGCGGCGGTGATCTTGGCCGTCCACTGTTTGGACTGCCGAGATCATAATGAGGGCCTCAGTCTTCTAAAAAGCCTTCAATACTTGCCTTGTATTCTACTCAAAGCATTGGTCTAATATTGATAGGTGTTGTAGAGGTGAGGCATTAGACCCAAACCACGATGATCTGTTTAGGATTTTGGATTTTCTAAGAGAAGGTTTCCTGATTGGTCTAGCACCAGCCACTTTGTCTGCTGAATGGGCTGTAATTAGGTGCTTTACAGAGACTATAGATGGTATTTCTCAAGTAATCTCCTTGGCTTTTATATTAATGAAGAGTTTCATGTTAAAGAAACAGGTGATCCCTAATCAAGTGGCTTCATGGCTATACCAATTGTCCTGAAGGGTTTACAAGAAAAACAGTTTGAGCCACTGGTGGAGGCTTTTATATACTAGCTTTTAGCGAAGGTTTTTTTGTTATAACAATAACATAAGTCAGAGTAATAGGATCATTGGTGATCTCATATCAATCTAAGAAATATTCCAGATAAAGTTGTATCAAGACCGGAACTAAAGTTTAAGCCAAAGATTTAAAAAGAGTACAATTACAGTTTGGACCTGTCTAGTCATTATTATGTTAATGTTGCTTCTGGTATTTTTCAAACTGCAGTGAAGAAATCTGAATGTTAAATGGAGGTAAGAAATACATTCAAAGAATACTAATAATATTGTTAATGCCTTTCATATTCTTTTGTATATCCTCATAAAATAAAGACTCAGATGACTAGCAGGGGCAAAGGGGTAATGACCACTGAAAGGGGTCATGACTTACTGAAATTGGTCATTACCCTGAGCCCAAGTTTTCCCCTTCACAGTGCACAACCCATTGTCCCTCCTTTCTTATGGTGGCACCTCCAATGTTTGACAAGCTTGTAAAGAGATGATCAATGGGGTGGGGGGGGTATAAGAGAGGAGGAAACATAGAAGAACTATCCTTTTGGTTGAATGTGAATATAGAAAAAGGCATGTGAAAGGGTCTATCTTCAGGGTGAGACCATCAGGTAATGTAAAGTACCACTTAGACTGTGGACAATAACAATTATCAATATGTAATAAGATGATTACCTGCTGTGATCCTCCAAATTAATCCTTCAGATCAATTCCATTCAGTGGAATGTTCAGGTACTTTTGTTTCACAAAACAGATACTCAAAGGTTGACATTTGTGTACCAGGCAGTGACTGCCCTGATAAAGACTACGCCTGTGCGGAAATCAGCTTGCGGAATTCAGGTAACTTTGTGTAACGTGAAAGTTCCTATCAAAGTATGCCATCCGGTGCGTGTTGGAATTATATTCTGATTCATGCATGCAAGACTCGGTAAAGATGCACTTGTGAACGCAAACAAGATTTGTCGCCCGTTAGCACAATTATCAACCACCACGGAGCCTTTCGGCACCATTTTGTGATGCTGGTGATCACGAGCAGCTGGGGCTGCTTCTCGAGTAGAGTTTCTAATTGAAAAGCAGCTAATCAATTCAACAATTCCTTTTCGAGTTGATATTCTACTCGAACGGGAAGTTCAAGTTGTTTTTAGTAAGCATTCATATTACCTTTTTTTCAACAGGAAGGAAGTGCTCAAAGGCTTCAACTTCCTCTTCCTGTCCAGAAGACTCCTCCAAGTTCTTTGTCCTCTTCCTGGTCACCTTTCATTTGGATTCCAAGGTGAAATGATCACTCTTTTTGTCTGCAATTACTGCTGTATATATACCAGTGGATTTAAAGGGCATTGTTTTTGGGACATCACAACAAGTACGTTAAAAAACCTTTGGATATGGGTGTTGCTCGATTGAGGGCATGCACCACTATTTTCTTTGAACTTTTATTCAATTTTTAAATTTAATTGTGGTTGTGGTGGGTGGCCTGGAGCTGCAGTAGAGTCCTAGAATTGGTTTGCATTAAATTTTTTATCTTTCTTAAAGGGAAAAGTTGCACAGTTAGGTACATTTTGTCATTTTTTGTTAAATGTGATTTGCTCCTTTTATTTATTCCACCATGTGGCCTTGTCTGCCCATAGACCATCCAGCCAGCACTAGTCATTGAGTATACGAAATAGCTGTTTCTACGGTACATGTTGTTTATAACATCTGTGATTATTTAGGCCAGGGATGGCACTGGATTAAGTGCTGAATTTTCTTTTTTGTATTTCACGTTTTATTTTCTGCCGAAAGTGTATTTTGGTGGCGTTAAAAGGTATCATGCCTTGGGCGGAAGTTTGTTGTTGGAAAAAATTTCATAGCTGACTTAATTTTCGTTTTGGTATTGCTGAATTAATTATAGTGTTTTCTTTATTGTTTACCATACTTCCTTTGTATAGCTAACGTGTGTGTGTTTGCCACAGGCCACCATTTTGTTTTTGTCCTCCAGGCCATGTGGCCAGTGACCATTTTCTGTAGTCAATGTCCATCCATAGGCATGCATGTGGTTTTGTTGTCCATGCCTCCTTCCTTGCTGTTGTTGTTTGACCATGTGGCCGGCGGTCATTTTGACTAGCCAGTCGTTGTGCTTTTTCCATCGGCCTGCATGTGTTCTTTGTTCTCCAGGCCTCCTTGCTTGCTGTTGTTGTATTTTGCCCATGTGGCCGCAGCCATTTAGTGTAGGAAGTAAGTGTGCTTTTGCCATAGGCCTGCATGTGTTTGTTGTTCTCCATTGCCTCCTTGCTTGCTGTTGTTGTTGTTGTTGTTTGACCATGTGGCCAACAGCCTTTTTTGTGTAGGCAGTCAGTGGGCTTTTGTCATATGCCTGCATGTGTTTTTTGTTCTCCAATGCCTCCTTGTTTGCTGTTATTTTTTTTACCATGTGGCCGGCCGCCATTTTGTGTAGGCAGTCAGTGTGCTTTTGTCATTGGGCTGCCTGTGTTCCTTGTTCTCCAATGCCTCCTTGTTTGCTGTTGTTTGACCATGTGATCAGCGGCCATTTTTTGTAAGCAGTCAGTGTGCTTTTGCAATAGGCCTGCATGTGTTCTTTGCTCTCCAATGCCTCCTTTCTTGCTGTTGTTGCTGTTTGACCATGTGGCCAGCGGCCATGTTGGTTAGGCAGTCAGTGTGCTTTTGCCATGGACCTGCACGTGTTATTTGTTTTCCATGCCTCCTTGGTTGCTGTTGTTGTTGTTTGACCATGTGGCCAGCGGCCATTTTCAGCCAGCCACCTAGTGTTTTATTAATCCCTTTTTCCAGTTTTCAAAGCCTTTTACTAGGGACATTGATAGAAGAAGTCTATGCCATTGAATTTTTTTTTACTTTCTTCCCTGACATCAGTTTAATGTACTTCAGGATCACCGTAGTATATGCATGAACAATGTTTATAATATTATGCATTTTTTCAATTTTTCCCTGCACCTCTTTGCCTCCGATGGATTTCTCGTAGTACATAGTGATACGCCAGCAATTCTTTATCATTTTACATTTTCCCTCCACCCCCTGCCTACCATAGGTTTCCTTCTCTTAGACCATCAGTATTTTTTTTTTTAAGAATTACTGCATTTTCCTTGCACCGCCTGCCTGCCACAGGTGGACACCAGCATTCGTTTTTTAAAGATTATTCAATTTTACCTGCACCCCCTGCTTGCCATAGGTGCACACCAGCATTCATTGTTTGATGCCTATTCCATTTTCCCCGCAAGCATCCTGCCTGTTATATGCGCACACCTCTTAGAAATGCACGTGAAGCAAGCAGTTCTGTATGTTGTTATTCTGATTGAAATATCGGGTTATGGTATGGATTAGAATCAATATACAGCTGTTGTTAATAAATTATTTGGGATAACCTTACTAAATTTATTGTCTGTACTATGAATAATTCAAACTACAAAAATGGCACATTTCACTAAATGTTTTTCTTGTTTGTTTTGGGTGCACTAGAGACATCACCCACAGTAATGTCAGACAGAAGGCCAGCGCAAAGTCAAGTGACAACAACAAGTGACACCTCTGCTTACGCTTGTGCAGCTAAGTACCAACTGACAGAGTTTAAAGATGACCCCAAAGAAAGGTGTTCCTGCAAAGAAAGTGGCCAGTGAGGAGGAGGAGAAGAAACAGATAGCCATCACTGGTGTGCCACCCCCCACCTTTTTCAGGAAACGTGGTGCACCTACCCCACCATCCTCTAGGCAGCAAGCTGGGAGCAGCACTCCACATCAACGATGGCACCTCCTCAACCTAAGCCCAAGGCCATGTCTTATAGCCACTGAAATCATGGCGATGAGCAGTGAGTCTGAACTGGAGTTATCTCAAACTAGTACCCATTGTTGTAGGAAACTGAGCTAAGAGGGCAACAGGAGCCAGAGCCAGCAATAGTTCTTCCTGAAGTAGAAGTAGAACAGGAGGTTGAGCTTCCTGCTGGGCAAGATGTACCTCTTCTTGAACGATTTCCTTCCTGATCTTCAGCAAGAAAAAGAAACAGTACTCCACCTTCTTCTCCAAGCTAATCTGAACATGGATTGGACCCCGGTGAGTCTGAGACCCACAACAAGAGACAAGGGAAAAAGAAAATTCCTGAAAGCCTTAGAATTATAAAAAGGGAGGAGGAGGAGAAGTAAGCCAATGTCATGGAAACATCACCCGCATCAGCAACCTTGAAATGGCCCAAGACTCAGATGAAGACACCACTGCATACAGTGAGGACTACCCCAAGAAGCACATTGGGTTTACCACTTCCTGGTCCTCTCCGGAAGTCAACTGTGTCAGTGGCACCACAAAAGAAAACATACAAGCTACTGTTAGAAGCATGTTTAGGCAGGAGGGGCCCTACAAACGCAACCACCCAAAAGCACATTTGTACAATGAAAAGCTTGCTAAAATGTAAGTGCTGTACCGCCTCTCTTTTTCTTTTGTGGAAGGAGTGAGATTTTTAGAGTTTGTGGCGGCCATCTGCCCGAAATGGAAGGGGGACAGAATGATGAGCCAAGCTATCCTGTTGTCGCATCTGCTACAGGACCCGTTAAAAAAGGTGTGACAAAAATTCACTGGTGAGAACTGAGAAGCGTAATGGTTGGTTGAGAGGTCAATCCTTTGCTTGGCTGTTAATCCAAGGCTGCAAAGAGAGATAATGTCTTCCAAAGAGTACATCTGTGTTAACAAAGTACTGGATACTTTAATTCCTTTTTTAGAAGGGGATATTTCACTATACAAAATGTAGATTGTTGAGCAAGCGAGAGACCTGGAAAAGGAATGGCTGGAAGTTAAAGTCCCGGGATGAAGTAAATTGGATTTTGATGATTTGCAACATTTGGAGGCAGATGGGTGATTTTGCCTGAAGGTGATTGGCCCTTGCACACTTAGGTAGATTTATTTACATCTTCCACTCATTGCTTCCTTTTTTCAGGTTCTTCAGAGACCAGAACAGTCAGTTTAGTTTAGAGATACAAATCTACACAAAACGCTCAAATTCTTTTTCTGTTCGTGTTCATCAATAGTATTGCACTACAGTCTATCTTTCTCAATCTCATTTGTGTCAGGAGTTGGACTGATTTAGATTGTGAGTCAGAGTCAGGGGGACTCTGGGCAAGACTACCTCAACAGCCAGAAGAACAAAGTTATCTACTTCACAGGGAAATCAGCAAGGTGATGATTGTAAGAGGCCTGCAAGGCATATAAGTAGGTAAGCTGCACAATTAATACTTGACTACGCAACATAAATGGAGCCATGCTGGTGGGTCTGATAAGGTTACTCTCCAGCATGTTTTTGGGGCAGCATACCTGTAGCATGTTTTGGGAACTTAAAATTCCAATGGCCCTGCTCTTCTTTAACTCCCTCCTCCATCCAGTCCATCCTTAGGTTATAGGTTATAGGCTATATGTGTAGATGGGACACACATGGCAGAAAACGAATATCCCATCCGTCTTATTACTGTAGACAGTGCATAGAAAAATATGATGAACTATAGTGCAGCAAACTGGATCTTTTATTTGTCAAAGAGTATCCCAGACAATAAAATCTAAGTCAGACACTTAGGTGTTCATTAAAAGTTTTGCAGTCTTTTTTAGAAGACCACCGTGGCAGTGGGGGTTAAAAGACTGCTAGTGTAGGCGGTATCACGACTGCCGTATTACGAGTCACAAACCAAAGACCGCCCAAAAACAGCCATAAATCTGAGCCCGCCAGCCTGACCGAGGGTGGGAGAGAGGCGGTTCCACCACCAGCACCGCCACGCCGACAACATCCCACCCTCCATATTACGACCCACTAATCAGCACAGCACTCTTTGCACAGTGGTAATCCACTGGTGGTTCGAACCTCTGCGTTCAAAAACCGATCCCCGTCGGACCACAACACCTCATTGGACAGTACCAATACCCCACACCTGACACACATACACACACAACTGATCACTGCACTATAAAACACCCCCCACACACACCCACAATCCTTTGCAACCAGACAAATTGACACAGAGAGCGAAGAGCGCACAAACAGAGGACACAGCACTTGGATAGTAAAGGCACCATCACACTGTACACGCATCACACACCACACAACTGCACCTGCTACATAATACACACATCCCTGCTGCACACAAATCCCACATACAACCATCACACATAACTAAACAGCCCCACCTCACCAACCACCGCACCCTTGCACAACATCACAAACCATGCCACCTCCTAGACCAACTGCATACTGCGACTTCTCACTAGTAAATGGCAATGACCGCAATGCTATCCACTACCTTCTATGACACAAGGAACCAACTATACTAGCCATCAACCCTAAACATTGTCTGCAGTGCAGCATCTGTCACTGCCATCACTGGAAAGCAAGTCAAGGCACTGTAGTATGATAACAAATTCTCTCCACAATGTAACACACTCCCTCTCCATCCACAGGTAGCCCTACCACTGCCACCCTGCAGTGGATGCCAGAGGCAGACAGCCATCCCCTGGAAGAAGGCCCAAGTGAGGACTACAACTCTGGATGTCTGGAAAGTGACAACTTACTTGGCCCATTTAGAACAGCTGGTCAGTCCACCACCACCAGCCTCACCATGCCCACATCAGAGGCCCCCAACCCTGTGGCAACAACAACACAGGCAACCCCTCTTACCCAAACCTGTGTCCCAATGACTGTTCAATCTATAGTGTGCCCCACAGTACAGGGACCTGAATCGACCCCTCACATCCAAGACGATGAAGGTCCTGGTGTAAGTGGGAGTGGGCACACTGTGCCAGGGGCACAGGCCCACAGGGGGCAAGGGGCAGTGGGAGGGCACCTATGGGCTCAAGGGATGAGGCACCAAAGGGAAACGACTCTTCAGGAGGCCATCTCCAAAGTCCTGGAAGCATACCAGCAATCCCAGGACAGGATGGGCCAGATCCTCTCAACCTTGAAGGAAAGCCAGAGGCTGCAGAAGGAATACCACCAGGAGGCTATGCAGCAGTGGCAGGCACACAATGCCATCATGGCCTCCATTGCAGGGGTGCTCACTGAACCTACCAGCATCCTGCTAGCATCCTCCACCCACCAGCAGGCCCCTTCCACTAGTCAATTACCACCTGTGCCATCCACATCTGCCTCAGCCAGTGGAATGGAGGCCCTGCCAGACGATCCACATGCCATTAGCTCCCCTGCAGGTGAGTAACCCCCACGCAAACGAGGTCATCCATCCAGACATCCTGCAGACCTGAGGCAAAGATCAATCACACCGCCAGGAAGTGATCTCTCTCCTGAACATTCTCCCTTGTGTGCCACTGAGACACCCTGTTGACTGTCCATTGACCGTGCTCCATTTTCTCATGGCCCTTGGATACTTGACCTGTACTACCAACAGCTGGCCCAAATACTCTGATGATTCAATACGCGATGACCCCATTGAGCACAATAACTGCTTATGTGTCTTCATTTTTACAAGTTTTACATAATGTTGTGTGTAGGAAAGTGCCACTGTTGGCATGGTTATCCCCCACTTTTTGCCTAGTGTTGATGCCAACTTTGATTGAAAGTGTGCTGGGACCCTCCTAACCAGGCCCCAGCACCAGTGTTCTTTCCCTAAAACTGTACCTTTGTCTCCACAATTGGCACAGCCCTGGCACACAGTTAAGTCCCTTGTAAAAAGGTACCCATGGTACCAAGTGACTTGTGGCCAGGGAAGGTCTCTAAGGGCTGCAGCATGTAGTATGCTACCCTGGGGGACCCCTCACTCAGCCCATGGACACTGCCTTGCAGCTTCTGTGTGCTGGTGGGGAGAAAAAGACAAAGTCGACATGGCACCCCTCTCAGGGTGCCATGCCCACAAACCACTGCCTGTGGCATAGGTAAGTCACCTCTCTAGCAGGCCTTACAGCCCTAAGGCAGGGTGCACTATACCACAGGTAAGGGCATAGCTGCATGAGCAATATGCCCTTACAGTGTCTAAGTCCATTCTTGAACATTGTAAGTGCAGTGTAGCCACATTATGTATATGGTCTGGGAGTTTGTCATTACGAACTCCACAGCACCATAATGGCTTCACTGAATACTGGGAAGTTTGGTATCCAACTTCTCAGCACAATAAACCCATACTGATGCCAGTGTGGGATTTATTGAAAAATGCACACAGAAGGCATCTTAGAGATGCCCCCTGTATGTTAGCCCAACTGCTAGTGTAGGACTGACCGGTCTGTGCCAGCCTGCCACTTTCAGATGAGTTTCTGACTAGATGGAGCGAGTGCCTTTATGCATTCTGTGGTCAGAAACCTGTCCTGGGTGGAGGTGCTTCACACCTCCCCCCGCTGGAATTGTAACACCTGGGGGTGAGCCTCAAAGGCTCAAGCCTCGGGTTACAGTGCCCCAGGGCCCTCCAGCTGATGGAGATGCCACCCACCGGACAAAGCCCCACTTTTGGAGGCAAGTCCGGTAGAAAAATTAGGGAAAACTGGGAGGGGTGACCACCCCAGCCAGGACCACCCGTAAGGTGTCCAGAGCTGAGGTGACGCCCTCCCTGCAGAATCCTCCATCTTGGTTTGGAGGACAATAGAGATAGGAGTGTGCCCCCCTCCCCAAAGGGAGTGGGCACAAGGAGGGTGTAGCCACCCTCAGGGGCAGTAGCCATTGGTTACTGCCCTCTGACCCCTAACACCCCCCTAAATCTAGGATTTAAGGGCCTCCCTGAACCCAGCTCACAGATTGCTGGTGACCCCAGCAGAGATGAAGGAAGACGACAACTGCTTTGGCCCCAGCCCTACCGGCCTGCCTCCTGCTTCAAAGAACCTGCAAGAAGACCAGCGACGCGTCCAGTGGGCCTAGCGACCTCTCCCAACTCCAGAGGACTGCACTGCACCCAAAAGGACCAAGAACTCCAGAGGACAGCAGCTCTGTCCCCAAGAAACCCACAGCTAAGGACTCCCACCTCACTCTGGATGCGTGAGTCCTGACCCCTGTGCACCCGATGCACACTGCCCGTGTCCGGGTGGTCCATCCAGCATGAAAGGGTCCCCAGGCAATTGGGAGCAAGAGCCCACCCTGGGTTGACCTCTTCAAACCTCCATGACCTCGCCTGCAGAGAGAATTCAGAGGATCCCTCCTGACCTCTCCAGATGAAGATATTCGACTCCTAAAGGACTCACTGCACCCGCAGCCCCCAGGCCTTGGAGATCCCAACCCCCGGTGCAGCTTCGACCAGCAGGCAGCCCTCTTCCCTGTTGAACCAGTGGTGTGCCCGAGACACTGCCCCCCCAGGACCTCGCCTGCAGCCTTTGAGTGACCCCCGGGGTATCCCCGTAGATGTGCATTGGAAACCAGACATCCTGTTTACACCCTGCACCCGGCCGCCCCTGTGTCACTGAGGGTGTGTGTTTGGTGCCTACTTGTGGCCCCTCCAGTGCTCTTCTAATTCCCCCGGTCTGCCCTTCGAGTCGCAGGTACTTTCTTGCTGGCTGACCGGATTCCAAGTACCCCCTATCTCCATAGGTGCCCATGTTAACTTGGCTCTCCTTTGACCTCTGCACCCGATCGGCCCGTGTTGCTGGTGGTGGGTGTTTGGGGTTAACTTGAACCCCTAATGATGGACTATCTAAAACCCGGAGATGAGAACTGTAAGTCGAATACTTACCTGTAAAACTGTACAATCTTTTCTTCCCCCAGGAACTGTTGAAAATTGCAGTGTGTCCACTTTCAAAACAGCTTTTTGCCATTTTAAAGAAAACTGTATACATTGTTGATTCCATTCAAAGTTCTGATTATAACTATGCAAAGTACCTTATATTTTGTGTACTTACCTGCAAAGTGAATCTTGTGGTTCTAGAAATAAATTAACAAGAGATATTTTTATATATAAAAACCCATTGGCCTGGAGTTAAGTCATTGAGTGTGTGTTTCTTCTATTGCTTGTGTGTAAACAACAAATGCTTAACACTACCCTCTGATATGCCTACTTGCTTGACCATACTACCACAAATATGTCATTAGTATTATCTATTATTGCCTCTGTCAAGCCTCTGGGGAACCCCTGGACTCTGTGCACACTATGGCCCTCATTACAACCCTGGCCGTCAGCGTTAAAGCGGCGGTAATACCGCCAACAGGCTGGCGGTAATAAAAATGGAATCACAGGGGCGTGGTCTGGCCACGAGACATGATGGCTGCCTGAAGCGCGTGCTCCGTGAGGCGGCGGGGTTCGGGTCGGGTACGGAGGCGCTGTGGGGGCACGGAGCCTCTCCTTGGTGTTGTGGAGGCGGCTGGAGGGTGCCGCAGCAGTGACCACGCTTCCCGGGGGCGTCGCTTGCTCACGACCCCGGCTGGACTGGTGCTGCGTGGAGGCGGCCTGGGGCGAAGCCCGGAGCTGCGGCCTCCAGTGTTTTTCAGAGCCCGGCACTCCCAAGTGTGGCCGGATGGAGCTGGTAGGGCGTGGGCGCTCCTAGACGCCTCTGCATCGGCGCCCCCCCCACCACCGCCCTGGGCAGCCTTATTTACTGCCGCTGGTACGCGGCTTGCGTTGGGGGCCCGGATCCTCGGCCCTTCGCGGTCTTCCTTCCGGACCAGGCCTGGCGCCGCCCTTAGAGCTGAAGAAGAGGGGCTGGCGCCGGGCATTATAGGAGGACTCACGCTGTGCTGGTGGCCCAGTGGGGCGCCGCCCCCCCCTTATTGGGAGTTCTACCACTTTCTCTCTCTCTCCCTGTGCTTGCCCACCCCTCCTCACCCCCCGTGGCTGGGGGACTCCTGCTGCCACAGGGAGAGGCTGTGGACTGCTGGAGGCCGCGACGGCGATGCTAGGGGCGAGGGGTGGAGAGGACGGATGGACACATCAGACTCTCCTTGGCAGTGGATGACCTGACGGCTCAAGATTTACACGCTCGTTGGGGCCGGTGCGCCTGCGCGCCCCTTGCTACCGGTGACATTTGAGAGCCCTGGCTGGAAAGGCCTTCAGCGGAGCCAGGCACGGAACCGGGGGGCGCAGGAGGGAGGCTGCCACTATGATCAGAGTGGCACCCCATGCTGGGCCGCCTCCCGGACCTTATGTTCTCTCCCAGCTGCCTTGGATGGAGCCTGGCAGATTCATTACACTGATAGAGTGGCAACGTGGGATCCCGGTTTCATAGCCGTCATCTTGGAGGCTCGCTGGGACCCTCGGAGGTCCTGCACCGCACGGTTGGAACGATGCATGTAGTCCGTGACTCCTGCTCCCCCCCCTTCTTTTGTGAGTGCCGGGTGCGGAGGGGCACATCGCCTACCACGGGTACTGTCAGGAGACGGCCCATGACACGACGCGTGGGGCAGGCGGTGCTCCCCGCCTGCAGGGATACCCTCGCCCCTGCACACCGAGACCGAGGCCCTCACTCTGTCGTCACCTCTCCTTCGCGGCGGCTGGACACCTCTTTACCTCCGGGCTGTGACCTTCTTCCTTCCTTGGAGCACAGGCTGTGCCGCAGGCTCTGCTTGGACTGCGCTACTCATCGGACACGCTGCTGTGGGGGCCGGGGCCCTTCCGCCTCTCCCTCCCCCTATCCATCCGGCCATGCAGAGTTTGATCAACTCCAAACTCAGGAGAGGGCCCCTACGAACCCTGGTCCCCCACACCACTGCTGCTAGGCTCTGCGACAGGCGGCCGGTCGTCTAATTAGAACTCGAGCAAGCCGGCGAGACAGTTGCTCTTTTCTGAGGCCTCACGTCAGACGAAGGGGCCACACCCTACCTCGGCGGCGCTACCACCTGCCAAACATCACATTATGGCAGACTCAGCCCTGGAATCCACCATGGATTGTATCCTCCAGGAAATTTCTGCAGTTGGTCGCAGGTTGGAGGGGATGGATAGAGCAATGGCCTCATTGACTGCGGAAACGAAATCCATCCATATGGATATTGCAAGCTTTCAGACCCGTGTACTGGGGTTGGAACAACGGGTGACAACAGTAGAGGCCCAAGATAGAGACCAAGAACTCCTGTTTGTTCGCAGCAAACTGACAGACTTGGAGGACAGGAGCCGGAGGGACAACGTCCGATTCCTAGGATTTCCTGAAAATATTGAGGGTGAGGACATTCACCCATTCCTCCGGGAAACGCTGCCCAAGCTGACTGGCATCACCTTCGATCCACCCTTGGAGTTCCAAAGAGCTCACAGGCTGGGCCCTAGGAGACTCGGCACGGACACCCGCCCTGACCGATCATAGCCTGCCTTCTTTGTCACGCACAGGCCCGCCAACTCATACAGAGAGCACGCACACAGGGTCCTTGTCAGCTGGATGGGCACGCGATCCGAATGTCGGCAGACTTCTCTAAGAAAACCAGTGAACATTAAAGGGTATTCCTGGCCCTCTGCCCCAGGTTACGTCAGATGGAGGTGATATATGGCCTGTTCGACACGGCGCGAATGTGGATAATGAAAAATGGTGCATCCAAAGACTTTTATGACCCGGAGGACCTGCGCTCTTTCCTGGATGGCCTGTCGCTCATGGACACTTCCATCCCGGCCCCACCTCGGGATCCAACGGTTGCTGATCAGAATACTTTATCTCAAGACCTTGCCCCAGAAGGGTCGGGGTCTGACCGCCACCCTCCTCTCTCCCACCCTAGGGGACGGGACCTGGAGAGACTCATAAACAATCACGATGATAGAGGACAGGTGCTGCACGTGGTGATACTCCAAACACAGGTGGCAGACAGAGACAAATCTCGTTCCCCTTTGAAGCCCCCAGTGGAACCCACTTGAACTCGCTATTTCCTACTGGGCTGCAGGAAGTCGAGAGCCTGGGGATCATGGCTTCCCCTGGCCTGGGGACGGCTTACCTCTCCTTAATCCACTGGCTGGCTGAGTACAGATTTATATTACTGCATAACTTTGGTTGTTTTTTTTGTTTGTTTTGTTATTCCTGTTTAGCAATGCTCTTTTACAGACATAGGGGGTTATTCTAACTTTGGAGGAGTGTTAATCCGAACCAAAAGTGACGGTAAAGTGACGGATATACCACCAGCCGTATTACGAGTTCCATAGGATATATTGGACTCGTAATACGGCTGGTGGTAAATCCGTCATTTTTCCGTCACTTTTGGGACGGATTAACACCTCCTCCAAAGTTAGAATAACCCCCATAATGTGGGGGCCGAACAGACTCATAGGGATTGTCCAGCCCCCGTTGGGACTGATGGACTATGGGACATTGCATATTTTCTAAACCTGCTAGCCCCATGGTTAATCTAACATGACACAATAACGGCCTTCGCTGTCCCTTCCTCTCCCCCTCCCCCCCATTCCTCCCTGGGGGAGCTTGCTGCTCCCACCGTGGCGTCCCTCGGCGGGCTCGCTTTCCTATTGTGCTGCGCTGCGTTATCCCGTTCCCTGCCAGGGGATATCATATTGTATCACATCGTGCCATATCCTTCTGGAGGAATCCGGCCCGGGTCCCTGGGAGGTTAGTGCCAATGGGTAGTGGCAGTCCTGCCCTGCGCCCCCTCCTGTGGCCCCTCCGGCCTTGCCTTGCGCTGAGACTCATTGGGTCCGGGTATAGACCCGCAGATTAAAGTTTAGGTTCTCTGGGGCTCTTGTTTTGCTCCATCTCTCTACTTTTCTTCTGTCTTTCCCCATTCCCTCCCCTTCCTTAATTCTTCTTTTTCTCTCACTCTTCTTCTTTACTCTTTTTTTCTATTCTCCCCTATCCTCTTTTCCGGGATCGGGATTGGTTTTGCCTTATTGTCCCTGTCTTTATGTTTTGTTTGTCCTTGCCCCTCCCTTTTCCCCAATCCTCTCTCACACCTCCTTTCTTTCTCCTCCCCCCTCTTTCCTCTTCTCCTACCCTTCTTCTATACTTTACATTCTATATTCTTGTCCTCCGTCTGGCGTCTTTTTAAGTTTCGTCCTTTTCTATTTCTATCTCCCTCCACGCCCCCTTCCCTCCCCCACTCACAATCCTCTCAGTCTTCTATTACATAGTGTTCTGTACCCCCCTTCTCCATCTCTTTATCCCACTGTGTGAGAAAGTAGCCTCTTTCTAGCCTTGTTACCCCCACTTTTAGCCTGTTTGTGAGTGTATGTCAGGGTGTTTTCACTGTCTCACTGGGATCCTGCTAGCCAGGGCCCAGTGCTCATAGTGAAAACCGTATGTTTTCAGTATGTTTGTTATGTGTCACTGGGACCCTGCTAGTCAGGACCCCAGTGCTCATAAGTTTGTGGCCTATATGTATGTGTTCCCTGTGTGATGCCTAACTGTCTCGCTGAGGCTCTGCTAACCAGAACCTCAGTGGTTATGCTCTCTCATTTCTTTCAAATTGTCACTGACAGGCTAGTGACCAATTTTACCAATTTACATTGGCTTACTGGAACACCCTTATAATTCCCTAGTATATGGTACTGAGGTACCCAGGGTATTGGGGTTCCAGGAGATCCCTATGGGCTGCAGCATTTCTTTTGCCACCCATAGGGAGCTCTGACAATTCTTACACAGGCCTGCCACTGCAGCCTGAGTGAAATAACGTCCACGTTATTTCACAGCCATTTTACACTGCACTTAAGTAACTTATAAGTCACCTATATGTCTAACCTTTACCTGGTAAAGGTTATGTGCAAAGTTACTTAGTGTGAGGGCACCCTGGCACTAGCCAAGGTGCCCCCACATTGTTCAGGGCCAATTCCCCGGACTTTGTGAGTGCAGGGACACCATTACATGCGTGCACTACATATAGGTCACTACCTATATGTAGCTTCACAATGGTAACTCCGAGTATGGCCATGTAACATGTCTATGATCATGGAATTGCCCCCTCTATGCCATCCTGGCATAGTTGGCACAATCCCATGATCCCAGTGGTCTGTAGCACAGACCCTGGTACAGCCAAACTGCCCTTCCTGGGGTTTCACTGCAGCTGCTGCTGCTGCCAACCCCTCAGACAGGTTTCTGCCCTCCTGGGGTCCAGCCAGGCCTGGCCCAGGATGGCAGAACAAAGGACTTCCTCAGAGAGGGGGTGTTACACCCTCTCCCTTTGGAAAAAGGTGTTAAGGCAGGGGAGGAGTAGCCTCCCCCAGCCTCTGGAAATGCTTTCATGGGCACTTTTGGTGCCCATTTCTGCATAAGCCAGTCTACACCGGTTCAGGGACCCCTTAGCCCTGCTCTGGCGCGAAACTGGACAAAGGAAAGGGGAGTGACCACTCCCCTGACCTGCACCTCCCCTGGGAGGTGTCCAGAGCTCCTCCAGTGTGCTCCAGACCTCTGCCATCTTGGAAACAGAGGTGCTGCTGGCACACTGGACTGCTCTGAGTGGCCAGTGCCACCAGGTGACGTCAGAGACTCCTTCTGATAGGCTCCTTCAGGTGTTGCTAGCCTATCCTCTCTCCTAAGTAGCCAAACCCTCTTTTCTGGCTATTTAGGGTCTCTGTCTCTGGGGAAACTTTAGATAACGAATGCAAGAGCTCATCCGAGTTCCTCTGCATCTCTCTCTTCACCTTCTGCCAAGGAATCGACTGCTGACCGCGCTGGAAGCCTGTAAAACTGCAACATAGTAGCAAAGACGACTACTGCAACTCTGTAACGCTGATCCTGACGCCTTCTCGACTGTTTTCCAGGTGGTGCATGCTGTGGGGGTAGTCTGCCTCCTCTCTGCACTAGAAGCTCCAAAGAAATCTCCCGTGGGTCGACGGAATCTTCCCCCTGCAACCGCAGGCACCAAAAAGCTGCATTACCGGTCCCTTGGGTCTCCTCTCAGCACGACGAGCGAGGTCCCTCGAATCCAGCAACTCTGTCCAAGTAACCCACACAGTCCAGTGACTCTTCAGTCCAAGTTCGGTGGAGGTAAGTCCTTGCCTCACCTCGCTAGACTGCATTGCTGGGAACCGCGACTTTTGCAGCTACTCCGGCCTCCGTGCACTTCCGGCAGAAATCCTTTGTGCACAGTCCAGCCTGGGTCCACGGCACTCTAACCTGCATTGCACGACCTCCTAAGTTGTTCTCCGGCGACGTGGGACTTCTTTGTGCGACTTCGGGTGAGCACTGGTTCACACATCCTTGTAGTGCCTGTTTCTGGCACTTCTCTGGGTGCTACCTGCTGCTGAGAGAGTTTTTTGTCTTGCTCGATGTCCCCTCTCTCCCCTGACGCAATTTGCGACATCCTGGTCCTTCCTGGGCCACAGCAGCATCCAAAAACGCTTACTGCACAATTTGCAGCTAGCAAGGCTTGTTGGCGGTCTTTCGGCGGGAAAGCACTTCTGCACAACTCTCCAAGGTAAGAGGGATCCGACCTCCAAAGGGGAAGTCTCTAGCCCTTTTCGTTCCTGCAGAAACCCCATCTTCTTCTGTCCAGTAGAAGCTTCTTTGCTCCCGCAGCTGGCATTTCCTGGGCATCTGCCCATCTCCGACTTGCTTGTGACTTTTGGACTTGGTCCCCTTGTTCCACAGGTACCCAAGATTGGAAATCCATAGTTGTTGCATTGTTGGTTTGTGTCTTTCCTGCATTATTCCTCTAACACGACTTCTTTGTCCTTAGGGGAACTTTAGTGCACTTTGCACTCACTTTTCAGGGTCTTGGGGAGGGTTATTTTTCTAACTCTCACTATTTTCTAATAGTCCCAGCGACCCTCTACAAGGTCACATAGGTTTGGGGTCCATTCGTGGTTCGCATTCCACTTTTGGAGTATATGGTTTGTGTTGCCCCTATCCCTATGTGTCCACATTGCATCCTATTGTAACTATACATTGTTTGCACTGTTTTCTAAGACTATACTGCATATTTTTGGTATTGTGTATATATATCTTGTGTATATTTCCTATCCTCTCACTGAGGGTACACTCTGAGATACTTTGGCATATTGTCATAAAAATAAAGTACCTTTATTTTTAGTATAACTGTGTATTGTGTTTTCTTATGATATTGTGCATATGACAATAAGTGGTACTGTAGTAGCTTCACACGTCTCCTAGTTCAGCCTAAGCTGCTCTGCTAAGCTACCATTATCTATCAGCCTAAGCTGCTAGACACCCTATACACTAATAAGGGATAACTGGGCCTGGTGCAAGGTGCAAGTACCCCTTGGTACTCACTACAAGCCAGTCCAGCCTCCTACATTGGTTGTGCAGCGGTGGGATAAGTGCTTTGAGACTACTTACCACTCTTGTCATTGTACTTTTCATAAGAGAAAAATATACAAAACAAGTTCAGTGTATATACACATAACCAAAAAGTTTTGCATTTCCTCTTTTCACTCTTTTCTAAGTGCTGAAAAGTACTTCTAAACTTTCTAAAAAGTTCTAAAAGTTTAAAAAGTTTTTTTTTCTCTGTCTTTCTAAAAAGCTCTGACAAACTTTTTATCCCTTTTCTATCACTTTAACTCTTTCTAAAAATGTCTGGCACAGGCCAAAATGTTGATCTGTCCAAACTTGCATATGACCACCTTAGCTGGAAAGGAGCAAGGAGTCTCTGTTTAGAAAGAGGTTTGAGTGTAGGGAAGAATCCTTCCTTGGAATTGTTACTTAACATGCTTAGAGAACAAGATAAGGCTAAAAGTGCCCCATCTGTTGAAAAAGTAGCTAATGGTTCCCAATCTGATCCAGGGACTCCCCCAGGAAAAGATTCAGGAAATAAACTTCTTAGCCTGCCCATTACTAGACAGTCTAGCATAGTTGGTACTGAGGTGGAGTCACATCATACAGATGGTGTGCTCTCACATTACACTGTCAGCCAAGCTGGTAGGGTGCCCTCTGTAAGGGACAGGTCTCCTTCTGTTCATTCTCATCATACTTCTGTGTCTAGGAATGTCCCTCCCACCCACCCTGATGACAGATTGTTAGAAAGGGAGCTCAATAGATTGAGAGTGGAACAAACCAGACTGAAGCTCAAGAAGCAGCAGCTGGATTTGGATAGACAGACCTTAGAAGTAGAGAAGGAGAGACAGAAGTTGGGTTTAGAAACCCATGGTGGCAGCAGCAGTATTCCCCATAGTCATCCTGCAAAAGAGCATGATTCCACGAATCTGCATAAGATAGTTCCCCCTTATAAGGAGGGGGATGACATTAACAAGTGGTTTGCTGCACTTGAGAGGGCCTGTGCTGTACAGGATGTCCCTCAAAGGCAGTGGGCTGCTATCCTATGGCTATCATTTAGTGGAAAAGGTAGGGGTAGGCTCCTTACTGTGAAAGAAAGTGATGCCAATAATTTTACAGTTCTTAAGAATGCACTCCTGGATGGTTATGGCTTAACCACTGAACAATACAGGATAAAGTTCAGAGAGACCAAAAAGGAGTCTTCACAAGACTGGGTTGATTTAATTGACCATTCAGTGAAGGCCTTGGAGGGGTGGTTACATGGCAGTAAAGTTACTGATTATGACAGCCTGTATAACTTGATCCTGAGAGAGCATATTCTTAATAATTGTGTGTCAGATTTGTTGCACCAGTACTTGGTGGACTCTGATCTGACCTCTCCCCAAGAATTGGGAAAGAAGGCAGACAAATGGGTCAGAACAAGGGTGAACAGAAAAGTTCATACATGGGGTGACAAAGAGAACAATAAGAAGAAAGATGGTGAAAAATCTCAAGATAAGCATGGGGACAAGGGTAAAACCAAAGATCCCACTTCAAATCTTAAACACTCTTCAGGGGGTGGGGATAAAACAAATTCTTCCTCTTCTTCTCAACCTACACAATTTAAAAAGCCTTGGTGCTTTGTGTGTAAAAATAGAGGCCATAGGCCAGGGGATAAGTCCTGTCCAGGTAAACCCCCTGAGCCTACCACCACTAATACATCAAGCTCTAGTGCCCCTAGCAGTAGTGGTACTAGTGGTGGGACTGCTGGCAACAGTCAAGTTAAGGGTGTAGTTGGGTTCACTTATGGGTCCATAGTAGAAACTGGGGTAGTCAGTCCCAAGACAGTTTCTGTCACACCTAGTGGCATTGGCCTTGCCACACTGGCTGCTTGTCCCCTTACAATGGATAAGTACAAGCAGACAGTTTCAATAAATGGTGTTGAAGCCTTGGCCTACAGGGACACAGGTGCCAGTATCACTTTGGTGACTGAAAACCTAGTGCACCCTGATCAACACATCATTGGACAACAGTATAAGATTATTGATGTCCATAACTCCACTAAGTTTCTTCCCTTAGCTATAATTCAGTTTAGTTGGGGTGGAGTTACTGGCCCTAAGCAGGTGGTGGTATCACCTAGCTTACCTGTAGACTGTCTCTTAGGTAATGACCTAGAGGCCTCAGGTTGGGCTGATGTAGAGTTTTATGCCCATGCAGCCATGCTGGGCATCCCTGAGGAATTGTTCCCTCTCATTTCTACTGAAATGAAAAAGCAAAGGAGAGAAGGCCTGAAAACTCAGGATCCCTCTCCATCAACAGGTAAAAAGGGTATCACAGTATCCCCTAACCACCCTACCATTCAGGATACCATTCCTGTGGTGGGAGAAACCTCTCCTGGGGTGGCACCTGTTCCAAGGGAATCAACAACTGGCAAAGCTGGACTCCCTGAGGTAGAAGTACCTCTCTGTGGGATAACTAACATTGGTGAGAAAAAGAGCACCATTTAAGTTAACATGGAGCATCCCTCCAACCCTCCCAGAGAAACTTTAGTGCAGAAACCCTGCACTGCCTCACAACACTTAGGACAGCATCCCTGCCCTAGTGTGGAGCTCATAGGACAGCATCCCTGCCCTGCTCCAACTCAAGGGAAACAGCATCCCTGTTCTCTCTTCCAGCCATATGGACAAAGTTTTTGCCCAGCTATGGCTTTTCTGAGACAGCATCCCTGTCTGGCATTTCCATCACTACAAATAGGTTCAGTGGACAATTCCCACTGCTCTAAACTAAAACTTACTGATAGAAACTCTGAAAATACATCTTCACATTGTTGCTTAGCTAAAAAACTTCAAACAGGGTGGTTTACATCCCCACAGGGAAGTAACCATATAGTGGATGATAAAGGGAGTAACCAGTCTATTGCAGAGCTACTCTCTACTTATCACCACTTAGACAATAAAGTCTGAACTGGCCAAGGTTAGCCTTATTGTCCTTCGTTTGGGTGGGGGGGGGGGGGTGAGAAAGTAGCCTCTTTCTAGCCTTGTTACCCCCACTTTTGGCCTGTTTGTGAGTGTATGTCAGGGTGTTTTCACTGTCTCACTGGGATCCTGCTAGCCAGGGCCCAGTGCTCATAGTGAAAACCCTATGTTTTCAGTATGTTTGTTATGTGCCACTGGGACCCTGCTAGTCAGGACCCCAGTGCTCATAAGTTTGTGGCCTATATGTATGTGTTCCCTGTGTGATGCCTAACTGTCTCACTGAGGCTCTGCTAACCAGAACCTCAGTGGTTATGCTCTCTCATTTCTTTCAAATTGTCACTGACAGGCTAGTGACCAATTTTACCAATTTACATTGGCTTACTGGAACACCCTTATAATTCCCTAGTATATGGTACTGAGGTACCCAGGGTATTGGGGTTCCAGGAGATCCCTATGGGCTGCACCATTTCTTTTGCCACCCATAGGGAGCTCTGACAATTCTTACACAGGCCTGCCACTACAGCCTGAGTGAAATAACGTCCACGTTATTTCACAGCCATTTTACAGTGCACTTAAGTAACTTATAAGTCACCTATATGTCTAACCTTTACCTGGTAAAGGTTAGGTGCAAAGTTACTTAGTGTGAGGGCACCCTGGCACTAGCCAAGGTGCCCCCACATTGTTCAGGGCCAATTCCCCGGACTTTGTGAGTGCGGGGACACCATTACACGCGTGCACTACATATAGGTCACTACCTATATGTAGCTTCACAATGGTAACTCCGAATATGGCCATGTAACATGTCCATGATCATGGAATTGCCCCCTCTATGCCATCCTGGCATAGTTGGCACAATCCCATGATCCCAGTGGTCTGTAGCACAGACCCTGGTACTGCCAGACTGCCCTTCCTGGGGTATCACTGCAGCTGCTGCTGCTGCCAACCCCTCAGACAGGTTTCTGCCCTCCTGGGGTCCAGCCAGGCCTGGCCCAGGATGGCAGAACAAAGGACTTCCTCAGAGAGGGGGTGTTACACCCTCTCCCTTTGGAAAAAGGTGTTAAGGCAGGGGAGGAGTAGCCTCCCCCAGCCTCTGGAAATGCTTTCATGGGCACTTTTGGTGCCCATTTCTGCATAAGCCAGTCTACACCGGTTCAGGGACCCCTTAGCCCTGCTCTGGCGCGAAACTGGACAAAGGAAAGGGGAGTGACCACTCCCCTGACCTGCACCTCCCCTGGGAGGTGTCCAGAGCTCCTCCAGTGTGCTCCAGACCTCTGCCATCTTGGAAACAGAGGTGCTGCTGGCACACTGGACTGCTCTGAGTGGCCAGTGCCACCAGGTGACGTCAGAGACTCCTTCTGATAGGCTCCTTCAGGTGTTGCTAGCCTATCCTCTCTCCTAAGTAGCCAAACCCTCTTTTCTGGCTATTTAGGGTCTCTGTCTCTGGGGAAACTTTAGATAACGAATGCAAGAGCTCATCCGAGTTCCTCTGCATCTCTCTCTTCACCTTCTGCCAAGGAATCGACTGCTGACCGCGCTGGAAGCCTGCAAAACTGCAACATAGTAGCAAAGACGACTACTGCAACTCTGTAACGCTGATCCTGCCGCCTTCTCGACTGTTTTCCTGGTGGTGCATGCTGTGGGGGTAGTCTGCCTCCTCTCTGCACTGGAAGCTCCAAAGAAATCTCCCGTGGGTCGACGGAATCTTCCCCCTGCAACCGCAGGCACCAAAAAGCTGCATTACCGGTCCCTTGGGTCTCCTCTCAGCACGACGAGCGAGGTCCCTCGAATCCAGCAACTCTGTCCAAGTGACCCCCACAGTCCAGTGACTCTTCAGTCCAAGTTTGGTGGAGGTAAGTCCTTGCCTCACCTCGCTAGACTGCATTGCTGGGAACCACGACTTTTGCAGCTACTCCGGCCTCCGTGCACTTCCGGCGGAAATCCTTTGTGCACAGTCCAGCCTGGGTCCACGGCACTCTAACCTGCATTGCACGACCTCCTAAGTTGTTCTCCGGCGACGTGGGACTTCTTTGTGCGCCTTCGGGTGAGCACTGTTTCACACATCCTCGTAGTGCCTGTTTCTGGCACTTTTCTGGGTGCTACCTGCTGCTGAGAGGGCTGCTTGTATTGCTCGACGTCCCCTTTCTCTCCTGACGCAATTTGCGACATCCTGGTCCTTCCTGGGCCACAGCAGCATCCAAAAACGCTTACTGCACAATTTGCAGCTAGCAAGGCTTGTTGGCGGTCTTTCGGCGGGAAAGCACTTCTGCACAACTCTGCAAGGCGAGGGGGATCCGTCCACCAAAGGGGAAGTCTCTAGCCCTTTTCGTTCCTGCAGAAACCTCAGCTTCTTCTGTCCAATAGAAGCTTCTTTGCACCCGCAGCTGGCATTTCCTGGGCATCTGCCCATCTCCGACTTGCTTGTGACTTTTGGACTTGGTCCCCTTGTTCCACAGGTACCCAAGATTGGAAATCCATCATTGTTGCATTGTTGGTTTGTGTCTTTCCTGCATTATTCCTCTAACACAACTTCTTTGTCCTTAGGGGAACTTTAGTGCACTTTGCACTCACTTTTCAGGGTCTTGGGGAGGGTTATTTTTCTAACTCTCACTATTTTCTAATAGTCCCAGCGACCCTCTACAAGGTCACATAGGTTTGGGGTCCATTCGTGGTTCGCATTTCACTTTTGGAGTATATGGTTTGTGTTGCCCCTATCCCTATGTGTCCACATTGCATCCTATTGTAACTATACATTGTTTGCACTGTTTTCTAAGACTATACTGCATATTTTTGGTATTGTGTATATATATCTTGTGTATATTTCCTATCCTCTCACTGAGGGTACACTCTGAGATACTTTGGCATATTGTCATAAAAATAAAGTACCTTTATTTTTAGTATAACTGTGTATTGTGTTTTCTTATGATATTGTGCATATGACACTAAGTGGTACTGTAGTAGCTTCACACGTCTCCTAGTTCAGCCTAAGCTGCTCTGCTAAGCTACCATTATCTATCAGCCTAAGCTGCTAGACACCCTATACACTAATAAGGGATAACTGGGCCTGGTGCAAGGTGCAAGTACCCCTTGGTACTCACTACAAGCCAGTCCAGCCTCCTACATTGGTTGTGCAGCGGTGGGATAAGTGCTTTGAGACTACTTACCACTCTTGTCATTGTACTTTTCATAAGAGAAAAATATACAAAACAAGTTCAGAGTATATACACATAACCAAAAAGTTTTGCATTCCCTCTTTTCACTCTTTTCTAAGTGCTGAAAACTACTTCTAAACTTTCTAAAAAGTTCTAAAAGTTGAAAAAGTTTTTTTTTCTCTGTCTTTCTAAAAAGCTCTGACAAACTTTTTATCCTTTTTCTATCACTTTAACTCTTTCTAAAAATGTCTGGCACAGGCCAAAATGTTGATCTGTCCAAACTTGCATATGACCACCTTAGCTGGAAAGGAGCAAGGAGTCTCTGTGTAGAAAGAGGTTTGAGTGTAGGGAAGAATCCTTCCTTGGAATTGTTACTTAACATGCTTAGAGAACAAGATAAGGCTAAAAGTGCCCCATCTGTTGAAAAAGTAGCTAATGGTTCCCAATCTGATCCAGGGACTCCCCCAGGAAAAGATTCAGGAAAGAAACTTCTTAGCCTGCCCATTACTAGACAGTCTAGCATAGTTGGTACTGAGGTGGAGTCACATCATACAGATGGTGTGCTCTCACATTACACTGTCAGCCAAGCTGTTGGGGTGCCCTCTGTAAGGGACAGGTCTCCTTCTGTTCATTCTCATCATACTTCTGTGTCTAGGAATGTCCCTCCCACCCACCCTGATGACAGATTGTTAGAAAGGGAGCTCAATAGATTGAGAGTGGAACAAACCAGACTGAAGCTCAAGAAGCAACAGCTGGATTTGGATAGACAGACCTTAGAAGTAGAGAAGGAGAGACAGAAGTTGGGGTTAGAAACCCATGGTGGCAGCAGCAGTATTCCCCATAGTCATCCTGCAAAAGAGCATGATTCCAGGAATCTGCATAAGATAGTTCCCCCTTATAAGGAGGGGGATGACATTAACAAGTGGTTTGCTGCACTTGAGAGGGCCTGTTCTGTACAGGATGTCCCTCAAAGGCAGTGGGCTGCTATCCTATGGCTATCATTTAGTGGAAAAGGTAGGGGTAGGCTCCTTACTGTGAAAGAAAGTGATGCCAATAATTTTACAGTTCTTAAGAATGCACTCCTGGATGGTTATGGCTTAACCACTGAACCATACAGGATAAAGTTCAGAGAGACCAAAAAGGAGTCTTCACAAGACTGGGTTGATTTCATTGACCATTCAGTGAAGGCCTTGGAGGGGTGGTTACATGGCAGTAAAGTTACTGATTATGACAGCCTGTATAACTTGATCCTGAGAGAGCATATTCTTAATAATTGTGTGTCAGATTTGTTGCACCAGTACTTGGTGGACTCTGATCTGACCTCTCCCCAAGAATTGGGAAAGAAGGCAGACAAATGGGTCAGAACAAGGGTGAACAGAAAAGTTCATACATGGGGTGACAAAAAGAACAATAAGAAGAAAGATGGTGAAAAATCTCAAGATAAGCATGGGGACAAGGGTAAAACCAAAGATCCCACTTCAAATCTTAAACACTCTTCAGGGGGTGGGGATAAAACAAATTCTTCCTCTTCTTCTCAACCTACACAATTTAAAAAGCCTTGGTGCTTTGTGTGTAAAAATAGAGGCCATAGGCCAGGGGATAAGTCCTGTCCAGGTAAACCCCCTGAGCCTACCACCACTAATACATCAAGCTCTAGTGCCCCTAGCAGTAGTGGTACTAGTGGTGGGACTGCTGGCAACAGTCAAGTTAAGGGTGTAGTTGGGTTCACTTATGGGTCCATAGTAGAAACTGGGGTAGTCAGTCCCAAGACAGTTTCTGTCACACCTAGTGGCATTGGCCTTGCCACACTGGCTGCTTGTCCCCTTACAATGGATAAGTACAAGCAGACAGTTTCAATAAATGGTGTTGAGGCCTTGGCCTACAGGGACACAGGTGCCAGTAGTACTTTGGTGACTGAAAACTTAGTGCACCCTGATCAACACATCATTGGACAACAGTATAAGATTATTGATGTCCATAACTCCACTAAGTTTCTTCCCTTAGCTATAATTCAGTTTAGTTGGGGTGGAGTTACTGGCCCTAAGCAGGTGGTGGTATCACCTAGCTTACCTGTAGACTGTCTCTTAGGTAATGACCTAGAGGCCTCAGGTTGGGCTGATGTAGAGTTTTATGCCCATGCAGCCATGCTGGGCATCCCTGAGGAATTGTTCCCTCTTATTTCTACTGAAATGAAAAAGCAAAGGAGAGAAGGCCTGAAAACTCAGGCTCCCTCTCCATCAACAGGTAAAAAGGGTATCACAGTATCCCCTAACCACCCTACCATTCAGGATACCATTCCTGTGGTGGGAGAAACCTCTCCTGGGGTGGCACCTGTTCCAAGGGAATCATCAGCTGGCAAAGCTGGACTCCCTGAGGTAGAAGTACCTCTCTGTGGGATAACTAACATTGGTGAGAAAAAGAGCACCATTTTAGTTAACATGGAGCATCCCTCCAACCCTCCCAGAGAAACGTTAGTGCAGAAACCCTGCACTGCCTCACAACACTTAGGACAGCATCCCTGCCCTAGTGTGGAGCTTATAGGACAGCATCCCTGCCCTGCTCCAACTCAAGGGAAACAGCATCCCTGTTCTCTCTTCCAGCCATATGGACAAAGTTTTTGCCCAGCTATGGCTTTTCTGAGACAGCATCCCTGTCTGGCATTTCCATCAATACAAATAGGTTCAGTGGACAATTCCCACTGCTCTAAACTAAAACTTACTGATAGAAACTCTGAAAAGACATCTTCACATTGTTGCTTAGCTAAAAAACTTCAAACAGGGTGGTTTACATCCCCACAGGGAAGTAACCATATAGTGGATGATAAAGGGAGTAACCAGTCTATTGCAGAGCTACTCTCTACTTATCACCACTTAGACAATAAAGTCTGAACTGGCCAAGGTTAGCCTTATTGTCCTTCGTTTGGGGGGGGGGGTGAGAAAGTAGCCTCTTTCTAGCCTTGTTACCCCCACTTTTGGCCTGTTTGTGAGTGTATGTCAGGGTGTTTTCACTGTCTCACTGGGATCCTGCTAGCCAGGGCCCAGAGCTCATAGTGAAAACCCTATGTTTTCAGTATGTTTGTTATGTGCCACTGGGACCCTGCTAGTCAGGACCCCAGTGCTCATAAGTTTGTGGCCTATATGTATGTGTTCCCTGTGTGATGCCTAACTGTCTCACTGAGGCTCTGCTAACCAGAACCTCAGTGGTTATGCTCTCTCATTTCTTTCAAATTGTCACTGACAGGCTAGTGACCAATTTTACCAATTTACATTGGCTTACTGGAACGCCCTTATAATTCCCTAGTATATGGTACTGAGGTACCCAGGGTATTGGGGTTCCAGGAGATCCCTATGGGCTGCAGCATTTCTTTTGCCACCCATAGGGAGCTCTGACAATTCTTACACAGGCCTGCCACTGCAGCCTGAGTGAAATAACGTCCACGTTATTTCACAGCCATTTTACACTGCACTTAAGTAACTTATAAGTCACCTATATGTCTAACCTTTACCTGGTAAAGGTTAGGTGCAAAGTTACTTAGTGTGAGGGCACCCTGGCACTAGCCAAGGTGCCCCCACATTGTTTAGGGCCAATTCCCCGGACTTTGTGAGTGCGGGGACACCATTACACGCGTGCACTACATATAGGTCACTACCTATATGTAGCTTCACAATGGTAACTCCGAATATGGCCATGTAACATGTCCATGATCATGGAATTGCCCCCTCTATGCCATCCTGGCATAGTTGGCACAATCCCATGATCCCAGTGGTCTGTAGCACAGACCCTGGTACTGCCAGACTGCCCTTCCTGGGGTATCACTGCAGCTGCTGCTGCTGCCAACCCCTCAGACAGGTTTCTGCCCTCCTGGGGTCCAGCCAGGCCTGGCCCAGGATGGCAGAACAAAGGACTTCCTCAGAGAGGGGGTGTTACACCCTCTCCCTTTGGAAAAAGGTGTTAAGGCAGGGGAGGAGTAGCCTCCCCCAGCCTCTGGAAATGCTTTCATGGGCACTTTTGGTGCCCATTTCTGCATAAGCCAGTCTACACCGGTTCAGGGACCCCTTAGCCCTGCTCTGGCGCGAAACTGGACAAAGGAAAGGGGAGTGACCACTCCCCTGACCTGCACCTCCCCTGGGAGGTGTCCAGAGCTCCTCCAGTGTGCTCCAGACCTCTGCCATCTTGGAAACAGAGGTGCTGCTGGCACACTGGACTGCTCTGAGTGGCCAGTGCCACCAGGTGACGTCAAAGACTCCTTCTGATAGGCTCCCTCAGGTGTTGCTAGCCTATCCTCTCTCCTAAGTAGCCAAACCCTCTTTTCTGGCTATTTAGGGTCTCTGTCTCTGGGGAAACTTTAGATAACGAATGCAAGAGCTCATCCGAGTTCCTCTGCATCTCTCTCTTCACCTTCTGCCAAGGAATCGACTGCTGACCGCGCTGGAAGCCTGCAAAACTGCAACATAGTAGCAAAGACGACTACTGCAACTCTGTAACGCTGATCCTGCCGCCTTCTCGACTGTTTTCCTGGTGGTGCATGCTGTGGGGGTAGTCTGCCTCCTCTCTGCACTGGAAGCTCCAAAGAAATCTCCCGTGGGTCGACGGAATCTTCCCCCTGCAACCGCAGGCACCAAAAAGCTGCATTACCGGTCCCTTGGGTCTCCTCTCAGCACGACGAGCGAGGTCCTTCGAATCCAGCAACTCTGTCCAAGTGACCCCCACAGTCCAGTGACTCTTCAGTCCAAGTTTGGTGGAGGTAAGTCCTTGCCTCACCTCGCTAGACTGCATTGCTGGGAACCGCGACTTTTGCAGCTACTCCGGCCTTCTGTGCACTTCCGGCGGAAATCCTTTGTGCACAGTCCAGCCTGGGTCCACGGCACTCTAACCTGCATTGCACGACCTCCTAAGTTGTTCTCCGGCGACGTAGGACTTCTTTGTGCGACTTCAGGTGAGCACCGTTTCACGCATCCTTGTAGTGCCTGTTTGTGGCTGTTTTCTGGGTGCTACCTGCTGCTGAGAGGGCTGCTTGTCTTGCTCGACGTCCTCTTTCTCTCCTGACGCAATTTGCGACATCCTGGTCCTTCCTGGGCCACAGCAGCATCCAAAAACGCTTACTGCACAATTTGCAGCTAGCAAGGCTTGTTGGCGGTTTTTCGGCGGGAAAGCACTTCTGCACAACTCTCCAAGGCGAGGGGGATCCGTCCACCAAAGGGAAAGTCTCTAGCCCTTTTCGTTCCTGAAGAAACCTCAGCTTCTTCTGTCCAGTAGAAGCTTCTTTGCACCCGCAGCTGGCATTTCCTGGGCATCTGCCCATCTCCGACTTGCTTGTGACTTTTGGACTTGGTCCCCTTGTTCCACAGGTACCCAAGATTGGAAATCCATCGTTGTTGCATTGTTGGTTTGTGTCTTTCCTGCATTATTCCTCTAACACGACTTCTTTGTCCTTAGGGGAACTTTAGTGCACTTTGCACTCACTTTTCAGGGTCTTGGGGAGGGTTATTTTTCTAACTCTCACTATTTTCTAATAGTCCCAGCGACCCTCTACAAGGTCACATAGGTTTGGGGTCCATTCGTGGTTCGCATTTCACTTTTGGAGTATATGGTTTGTGTTGCCCCTATCCCTATGTGTCCACATTGCATCCTATTGTAACTATACATTGTTTGCACTGTTTTCTAAGACTATACTGCATATTTTTGGTATTGTGTATATATATCTTGTGTATATTTCCTATCCTCTCACTGAGGGTACACTCTGAGATACTTTGGCATATTGTCATAAAAATAAAGTACCTTTATTTTTAGTATAACTGTGTATTGTGTTTTCTTATGATATTGTGCATATGACACTAAGTGGTACTGTAGTAGCTTCACACGTCTCCTAGTTCAGCCTAAGCTGCTCTGCTAAGCTACCATTATCTATCAGCCTAAGCTGCTAGACACCCTATACACTAATAAGGGATAACTGGGCCTGGTGCAAGGTGCAAGTACCCCTTGGTATTCACTACAAGCCAGTCCAGCCTCCTACATTGGTTGTGCAGCGGTGGGATAAGTGCTTTGAGACTACTTACCACTCTTGTCATTGTACTTTTCATAAGAGAAAAATATACAAAACAAGTTCAGAGTATATACACATAACCAAAAAGTTTTGCATTTCCTCTTTTCACTCTTTTCTAAGTGCTGAAAAGTACTTCTAAACTTTCTAAAAAGTTCTAAAAGTTGAAAAAGTTTTTTTTTCTCTGTCTTTCTAAAAAGCTCTGACAAACTTTTTATCCTTTTTCTATCACTTTAACTCTTTCTAAAAATGTCTGGCACAGGCCAAAATGTTGATCTGTCCAAACTTGCATATGACCACCTTAGCTGGAAAGGAGCAAGGAGTCTCTGTGTAGAAAGAGGTTTGAGTGTAGGGAAGAATCCTTCCTTGGAATTGTTACTTAACATGCTTAGAGAACAAGATAAGGCTAAAAGTGCCCCATCTGTTGAAAAAGTAGCTAATGGTTCCCAATCTGATCCAGGGACTCCCCCAGGAAAAGATTCAGGAAAGAAACTTCTTAGCCTGCCCATTACTAGACAGTCTAGCATAGTTGGTACTGAGGTGGAGTCACATCATACAGATGGTGTGCTCTCACATTACACTGTCAGCCAAGCTGTTGGGGTGCCCTCTGTAAGGGACAGGTCTCCTTCTGTTCATTCTCATCATACTTCTGTGTCTAGGAATGTCCCTCCCACCCACCCTGATGACAGATTGTTAGAAAGGGAGCTCAATAGATTGAGAGTGGAACAAACCAGACTGAAGCTCAAGAAGCAACAGCTGGATTTGGATAGACAGACCTTAGAAGTAGAGAAGGAGAGACAGAAGTTGGGGTTAGAAACCCATGGTGGCAGCAGCAGTATTCCCCATAGTCATCCTGCAAAAGAGCATGATTCCAGGAATCTGCATAAGATAGTTCCCCCTTATAAGGAGGGGGATGACATTAACAAGTGGTTTGCTGCACTTGAGAGGGCCTGTTCTGTACAGGATGTCCCTCAAAGGCAGTGGGCTGCTATCCTATGGCTATCATTTAGTGGAAAAGGTAGGGGTAGGCTCCTTACTGTGAAAGAAAGTGATGCCAATAATTTTACAGTTCTTAAGAATGCACTCCTGGATGGTTATGGCTTAACCACTGAACCATACAGGATAAAGTTCAGAGAGACCAAAAAGGAGTCTTCACAAGACTGGGTTGATTTCATTGACCATTCAGTGAAGGCCTTGGAGGGGTGGTTACATGGCAGTAAAGTTACTGATTATGACAGCCTGTATAACTTGATCCTGAGAGAGCATATTCTTAATAATTGTGTGTCAGATTTGTTGCACCAGTACTTGGTGGACTCTGATCTGACCTCTCCCCAAGAATTGGGAAAGAAGGCAGACAAATGGGTCAGAACAAGGGTGAACAGAAAAGTTCATACATGGGGTGACAAAAAGAACAATAAGAAGAAAGATGGTGAAAAATCTCAAGATAAGCATGGGGACAAGGGTAAAACCAAAGATCCCACTTCAAATCTTAAACACTCTTCAGGGGGTGGGGATAAAACAAATTCTTCCTCTTCTTCTCAACCTACACAATTTAAAAAGCCTTGGTGCTTTGTGTGTAAAAATAGAGGCCATAGGCCAGGGGATAAGTCCTGTCCAGGTAAACCCCCTGAGCCTACCACCACTAATACATCAAGCTCTAGTGCCCCTAGCAGTAGTGGTACTAGTGGTGGGACTGCTGGCAACAGTCAAGTTAAGGGTGTAGTTGGGTTCACTTATGGGTCCATAGTAGAAACTGGGGTAGTCAGTCCCAAGACAGTTTCTGTCACACCTAGTGGCATTGGCCTTGCCACACTGGCTGCTTGTCCCCTTACAATGGATAAGTACAAGCAGACAGTTTCAATAAATGGTGTTGAGGCCTTGGCCTACAGGGACACAGGTGCCAGTATCACTTTGGTGACTGAAAACCTAGTGCACCCTGATCAACACATCATTGGACAACAGTATAAGATTATTGATGTCCATAACTCCACTAAGTTTCTTCCCTTAGCTATAATTCAGTTTAGTTGGGGTGGAGTTACTGACCCTAAGCAGGTGGTGGTATCACCTAGCTTACCTGTAGACTGTCTCTTAGGTAATGACCTAGAGGCCTCAGGTTGGGCTGATGTAGAGTTTTATGCCCATGCAGCCATGCTGGGCATCCCTGAGGAATTGTTCCCTCTTATTTCTACTGAAATGAAAAAGCAAAGGAGAGAAGGCCTGAAAACTCAGGCTCCCTCTCCATCAACAGGTAAAAAGGGTATCACAGTATCCCCTAACCACCCTACCATTCAGGATACCATTCCTGTGGTGGGAGAAACCTCTCCTGGGGTGGCACCTGTTCCAAGGGAATCATCAGCTGGCAAAGCTGGACTCCCTGAGGTAGAAGTACCTCTCTGTGGGATAACTAACATTGGTGAGAAAAAGAGCACCATTTTAGTTAACATGGAGCATCCCTCCAACCCTCCCAGAGAAACTTTAGTGCAGAAACCCTGCACTGCCTCACAACACTTAGGACAGCATCCCTGCCCTAGTGTGGAGCTCATAGGACAGCATCCCTGCCCTGCTCCAACTCAAGGGAAACAGCATCCCTGTTCTCTCTTCCAGCCATATGGACAAAGTTTTTGCCCAGCTATGGCTTTTCTGAGACAGCATCCCTGTCTGGCATTTCCATCACTACAAATAGGTTCAGTGGACAATTCCCACTGCTCTAAACTAAAACTTACTGATAGAAACTCTGAAAATACATCTTCACATTGTTGCTTAGCTAAAAAACTTCAAACAGGGTGGTTTACATCCCCACAGGGAAGTAACCATATAGTGGATGATAAAGGGAGTAACCAGTCTATTGCAGAGCTACTCTCTACTTATCACCACTTAGACAATAAAGTCTGAACTGGCCAAGGTTAGCCTTATTGTCCTTCGTTTGGGGGGGGGGGGGGTGAGAAAGTAGCCTCTTTCTAGCCTTGTTACCCCCACTTTTGGCCTGTTTGTGAGTGTATGTCAGGGTGTTTTCACTGTCTCACTGGGATCCTGCTAGCCAGGGCCCAGTGCTCATAGTGAAAACCCTATGTTTTCAGTATGTTTGTTATGTGCCACTGGGACCCTGCTAGTCAGGACCCCAGTGCTCATAAGTTTGTGGCCTATATGTATGTGTTCCCTGTATGATGCCTAACTGTCTCACTGAGGCTCTGCTAACCAGAACCTCAGTGGTTATGCTCTCTCATTTCTTTCAAATTGTCACTGACAGGCTAGTGACCAATTTTACCAATTTACATTGGCTTACTGGAACACCCTTATAATTCCCTAGTATATGGTACTGAGGTACCCAGGGTATTGGGGTTCCAGGAGATCCCTATGGGCTGCAGCATTTCTTTTGCCACCCATAGGGAGCTCTGACAATTCTTACACAGGCCTGCCACTGCAGCCTGAGTGAAATAACGTCCACGTTATTTCACAGCCATTTTACACTGCACTTAAGTAACTTATAAGTCACCTATATGTCTAACCTTTACCTGGTAAAGGTTAGGTACAAAGTTACTTAGTGTGAGGGCACCCTGGCACTAGCCAAGGTGCCCCCACATTGTTCAGGGCCAATTCCCCGGACTTTGTGAGTGCGGGGACACCATTACACGCGTGCACTACATATAGGTCACTACCTATATGTAGCTTCACAATGGTAACTCCGAATATGGCCATGTAACATGTCCATGATCATGGAATTGCCCCCTCTATGCCATCCTGGCATAGTTGGCACAATCCCATGATCCCAGTGGTCTGTAGCACAGACCCTGGTACTGCCAGACTGCCCTTCCTGGGGTATCACTGCAGCTGCTGCTGCTGCCAACCCCTCAGACAGGTTTCTGCCCTCCTGGGGTCCAGCCAGGCCTGGCCCAGGATGGCAGAACAAAGGACTTCCTCAGAGAGGGGGTGTTACACCCTCTCCCTTTGGAAAAAGGTGTTAAGGCAGGGGAGGAGTAGCCTCCCCCAGCCTCTGGAAATGCTTTCATGGGCACTTTTGGTGCCCATTTCTGCATAAGCCAGTCTACACCGGTTCAGGGACCCCTTAGCCCTGCTCTGGCGCGAAACTGGACAAAGGAAAGGGGAGTGACCACTCCCCTGACCTGCACCTCCCCTGGGAGGTGTCCAGAGCTCCTCCAGTGTGCTCCAGACCTCTGCCATCTTGGAAACAGAGGTGCTGCTGGCACACTGGACTGCTCTGAGTGGCCAGTGCCACCAGGTGACGTCAGAGACTCCTTCTGATAGGCTCCTTCAGGTGTTGCTAGCCTATCCTCTCTCCTAAGTAGCCAAACCCTCTTTTCTGGCTATTTAGGGTCTCTGTCTCTGGGGAAACTTTAGATAACGAATGCAAGAGCTCATCCGAGTTCCTCTGCATCTCTCTCTTCACCTTCTGCCAAGGAATCGACTGCTGACCGCGCTGGAAGCCTGCAAAACTGCAACATAGTAGCAAAGACGACTACTGCAACTCTGTAACGCTGATCCTGCCGCCTTCTCGACTGTTTTCCTGGTGGTGCATGCTGTGGGGGTAGTCTGCCTCCTCTCTGCACTAGAAGCTCCAAAGAAATCTCCCGTGGGTCGACGGAATCTTCCCCCTGCAACCGCAGGCACCAAAAAGCTGCATTACCGGTCCCTTGGGTCTCCTCTCAGCACGACGAGCGAGGTCCTTCGAATCCAGCAACTCTGTCCCAGTGACCCCCACAGTCCAGTGACTCTTCAGTCCAAGTTTGGTGGAGGTAAGTCCTTGCCTCACCTCGCTAGACTGCATTGCTGGGAACCGCGACTTTTGCAGCTACTCCGGCCTCTGTGCACTTCCGGCGGAAATCCTTTGTGCACAGTCCAGCCTGGGTCCACGGCACTCTAACCTGCATTGCACGACCTCCTAAGTTGTTCTCCGGCGACGTAGGACTTCTTTGTGCGACTTCAGGTGAGCACCGTTTCACGCATCCTTGTAGTGCCTGTTTGTGGCTGTTTTCTGGGTGCTACCTGCTGCTGAGAGGGCTGCTTGTCTTGCTCGACGTCCCCTTTCTCTCCTGACGCAATTTGCGACATCCTGGTCCTTCCTGGGCCACAGCAGCATCCAAAAACGCTTACTGCACAATTTGCAGCTAGCAAGGCTTGTTGGCGGTCTTTCGGCGGGAAAGCACTTCTGCACAACTCTCCAAGGCGAGTGGGATCCGTCCACCAAAGGGAAAGTCTCTAGCCCTTTTCGTTCCTGCAGAAACCTCAGCTTCTTCTGTCCAGTAGAAGCTTCTTTGCACCCGCAGCTGGCATTTCCTGGGCATCTGCCCATCTCCGACTTGCTTGTGACTTTTGGACTTGGTCCCCTTGTTCCACAGGTACCCAAGATTGGAAATCCATCGTTGTTGCATTGTTGGTTTGTGTCTTTCCTGCATTATTCCTCTAACACGACTTCTTTGTCCTTAGGGGAACTTTAGTGCACTTTGCACTCACTTTTCAGGGTCTTGGGGAGGGTTATTTTTCTAACTCTCACTATTTTCTAATAGTCCCAGCGACCCTCTACAAGGTCACATAGGTTTGGGGTCCATTCGTGGTTCGCATTTCACTTTTGGAGTATATGGTTTGTGTTGCCCCTATCCCTATGTGTCCACATTGCATCCTATTGTAACTATACATTGTTTGCACTGTTTTCTAAGACTATACTGCATATTTTTGGTATTGTGTATATATATCTTGTGTATATTTCCTATCCTCTCACTGAGGGTACACTCTGAGATACTTTGGCATATTGTCATAAAAATAAAGTACCTTTATTTTTAGTATAACTGTGTATTGTGTTTTCTTATGATATTGTGCATATGACACTAAGTGGTACTGTAGTAGCTTCACACGTCTCCTAGTTCAGCCTAAGCTGCTCTGCTAAGCTACCATTATCTATCAGCCTAAGCTGCTAGACACCCTATACACTAATAAGGGATAACTGGGCCTGGTGCAAGGTGCAAGTACCCCTTGGTACTCACTACAAGCCAGTCCAGCCTCCTACATTGGTTGTGCAGCGGTGGGATAAGTGCTTTGAGACTACTTACCACTCTTGTCATTGTACTTTTCATAAGAGAAAAATATACAAAACAAGTTCAGAGTATATACACATAACCAAAAAGTTTTGCATTTCCTCTTTTCACTCTTTTCTAAGTGCTGAAAAGTACTTCTAAACTTTCTAAAAAGTTCTAAAAGTTGAAAAAGTTTTTTTTTCTCTGTCTTTCTAAAAAGCTCTGACAAACTTTTTATCCTTTTTCTATCACTTTAACTCTTTCTAAAAATGTCTGGCACAGGCCAAAATGTTGATCTGTCCAAACTTGCATATGACCACCTTAGCTGGAAAGGAGCAAGGAGTCTCTGTGTAGAAAGAGGTTTGAGTGTAGGGAAGAATCCTTCCTTGGAATTGTTACTTAACATGCTTAGAGAACAAGATAAGGCTAAAAGTGCCCCATCTGTTGAAAAAGTAGCTAATGGTTCCCAATCTGATCCAGGGACTCCCCCAGGAAAAGATTCAGGAAAGAAACTTCTTAGCCTGCCCATTACTAGACAGTCTAGCATAGTTGGTACTGAGGTGGAGTCACATCATACAGATGGTGTGCTCTCACATTACACTGTCAGCCAAGCTGTTGGGGTGCCCTCTGTAAGGGACAGGTCTCCTTCTGTTCATTCTCATCATACTTCTGTGTCTAGGAATGTCCCTCCCACCCACCCTGATGACAGATTGTTAGAAAGGGAGCTCAATAGATTGAGAGTGGAACAAACCAGACTGAAGCTCAAGAAGCAACAGCTGGATTTGGATAGACAGACCTTAGAAGTAGAGAAGGAGAGACAGAAGTTGGGGTTAGAAACCCATGGGGGCAGCAGCAGTATTCCCCATAGTCATCCTGCAAAAGAGCATGATTCCAGGAATCTGCATAAGATAGTTCCCCCTTATAAGGAGGGGGATGACATTAACAAGTGGTTTGCTGCACTTGAGAGGGCCTGTGCTGTACAGGATGTCCCTCAAAGGCAGTGGGCTGCTATCCTATGGCTATCATTTAGTGGAAAAGGTAGGGATAGGCTCCTTACTGTGAAAGAAAGTGATGCCAATAATTTTACAGTTCTTAAGAATGCACTCCTGGATGGTTATGGCTTAACCACTGAACAATACAGGATAAAGTTCAGAGAGACCAAAAAGGAGTCTTCACAAGACTGGGTTGATTTCATTGACCATTCAGTGAAGGCCTTGGAGGGGTGGTTACATGGCAGTAAAGTTACTGATTATGACAGCCTGTATAACTTGATCCTGAGAGAGCATATTCTTAATAATTGTGTGTCAGATTTGTTGCACCAGTACTTGGTGGACTCTGATCTGACCTCTCCCCAAGAATTGGGAAAGAAGGCAGACAAATGGGTCAGAACAAGGGTGAACAGAAAAGTTCATACAGGGGGTGACAAAGAGAACAATAAGAAGAAAGATGGTGAAAAATCTCAAGATAAGCATGGGGACAAGGGTAAAACCAAAAATCCCACTTCAAATCTTAAACACTCTTCAGGGGGTGGGGATAAAACAAATTCTTCCTCTTCTTCTCAACCTACACAATTTAAAAAGCCTTGGTGCTTTGTGTGTAAAAATAGAGGCCATAGGCCAGGGGATAAGTCCTGTCCAGGTAAACCCCCCGAGCCTACCACCACTAATACATCAAGCTCTAGTGCCCCTAGCAGTAGTGGTACTAGTGGTGGGACTGCTGGCAACAGTCAAGTTAAGGGTGTAGTTGGGTTCACTTATGGGTCCATAGTAGAAACTGGGGTAGTCAGTCCCAAGACAGTTTCTGTCACACCTAGTGGCATTGGCCTTGCCACACTGGCTGCTTGTCCCCTTACAATGGATAAGTACAAGCAGACAGTTTCAATAAATGGTGTTGAGGCCTTGGCCTACAGGGACACAGGTGCCAGTATCACTTTGGTGACTGAAAACCTAGTGCACCCTGATCAACACATCATTGGACAACAGTATAAGATTATTGATGTCCATAACTCCACTAAGTTTCTTCCCTTAGCTATAATTCAGTTTAGTTGGGGTGGAGTTACTGGCCCTAAGCAGGTGGTGGTATCACCTAGCTTACCTGTAGACTGTCTCTTAGGTAATGACCTAGAGGCCTCAGGTTGGGCTGATGTAGAGTTTTATGCCCATGCAGCCATGCTGGGCATCCCTGAGGAATTGTTCCCTCTTATTTCTACTGAAATGAAAAAGCAAAGGAGAGAAGGCCTGAAAACTCAGGCTCCCTCTCCATCAACAGGTAAAAAGGGTATCACAGTATCCCCTAACCACCCTACCATTAAGTATACCATTCCTGTGGTGGGAGAAACCTCTTCTGGGGTGGCACCTGTTCCAAGGGAATCATCAGCTGGCAAAGCTGGACTCCCTGAGGTAGAAGTACCTCTCTGTGGGATAACTAACATTGGTGAGAAAAAGAGCACCATTTTAGTTAACATGGAGCATCCCTCCAACCCTCCCAGAGAAACTTTAGTGCAGAAACCCTGCACTGCCTCACAACACTTAGGACAGCATCCCTGCCCTAGTGTGGAGCTCATAGGACAGCATCCCTGCCCTGCTCCAACTCAAGGGAAACAGCATCCCTGTTCTCTCTTCCAGCCGTATGGACAAAGTTTTTGCCCAGCTATGGCTTTTCTGAGACAGCATCCCTGTCTGGCATTTCCATCAATACTAATAGGTTCAGTGGACAATTCCCACTGCTCTAAACTAAAACTTACTGATAGAAACTCTGAAAATACATCTTCACATTGTTGCTTAGCTAAAAAACTTCAAACAGGGTGGTTTACATCCCCACAGGGAAGTAACCATATAGTGGATGATAAAGGGAGTAACCAGTCTATTGCAGAGCTACTCTCTACTTATCACCACTTAGACAATAAAGTCTCAACTGGCCAAGGTTAGCCTTATTGTCCTTCGTTTGGGGGGGGGTGTGTGTGAGAAAGTAGCCTCTTTCTAGCCTTGTTACCCCCACTTTTGGCCTGTTTGTGAGTGTATGTCAGGGTGTTTTCATTGTCTCACTGGGATCCTGCTAGCCAGGGCCCAGTGCTCATAGTGAAAACCCTATGTTTTCAGTATGTTTGTTATGTGTCACTGGGACCCTGCTAGTCAGGACCCCAGTGCTCATAAGTTTGTGGCCTATATGTATGTGTTCCCTGTATGATGCCTAACTGTCTCACTGAGGCTCTGCTAACCAGAACCTCAGTGGTTATGCTCTCTCATTTCTTTCAAATTGTCACTGACAGGCTAGTGACCAATTTTACCAATTTACATTGGCTTACTGGAACACCCTTATAATTCCCTAGTATATGGTACTGAGGTACCCAGGGTATTGGGGTTCCAGGAGATCCCTATGGGCTGCAGCATTTCTTTTGCCACCCATAGGGAGCTCTGACAATTCTTACACAGGCCTGCCACTGCAGCCTGAGTGAAATAACGTCCACGTTATTTCACAGCCATTTTACACTGCACTTAAGTAACTTATAAGTCACCTATATGTCTAACCTTTACCTGGTAAAGGTTAGGTGCAAAGTTACTTAGTGTGAGGGCACCCTGGCACTAGCCAAGGTGCCCCCACATTGTTCAGGGCCAATTCCCCGGACTTTGTGAGTGCGGGGACACCATTACACGCGTGCACTACATATAGGTCACTACCTATATGTAGCTTCACAATGGTAACTCCGAATATGGCCATGTAACATGTCTATGATCATGGAATTGCCCCCTCTATGCCATCCTGGCATAGTTGGCACAATCCCATGATCCCAGTGGTCTGTAGCACAGACCCTGGTACTGCCAGACTGCCCTTCCTGGGGTATCACTGCAACTGCTGCTGCTGCCAACCCCTCAGACAGGTTTCTGCCCTCCTGGGGTCCAGCCAGGCCTGGCCCAGGATGGCAGAACAAAGGACTTCCTCAGAGAGGGGGTGTTACACCCTCTCCCTTTGGAAAAAGGTGTTAAGGCAGGGGAGGAGTAGCCTCCCCCAGCCTCTGGAAATGCTTTCATGGGCACTTTTGGTGCCCATTTCTGCATAAGCCAGTCTACACCGGTTCAGGGACCCCTTAGCCCTGCTCTGGCGCGAAACTGGACAAAGGAAAGGGGAGTGACCACTCCCCTGACCTGCACCTCTCCTGGGAGGTGTCCAGAGCTCCTCCAGTGTGCTCCAGACCTCTGCCATCTTGGAAACAGAGGTGCTGCTGGCACACTGGACTGCTCTGAGTGGCCAGTGCCACCAGGTGACGTCAGAGACTCCTTCTGATAGGCTCCTTCAGGAGTTGCTAGCCTATCCTCTCTCCTAAGTAGCCAAACCCTCTTTTCTGGCTATTTAGGGTCTCTGTCTCTGGGGAAACTTTAGATAACGAATGCAAGAGCTCATCCGAGTTCCTCTGCATCTCTCTCTTCACCTTCTGCCAAGGAATCGACTGCTGACCGCGCTGGAAGCCTGCAAAACTGCAACATAGTAGCAAAGACGACTACTGCAACTCTGTAACGCTGATCCTGCCGCCTTCTCGACTGTTTTCCTGGTGGTGCATGCTGTGGGGGTAGTCTGCCTCCTCTCTGCACTAGAAGCTCCAAAGAAATCTCCCGTAGGTCGACGGAATCTTCCCCCTGCAACCGCAGGCACCAAAAAGCTGCATTACCGGTCCCTTGGGTCTCCTCTCAGCACGACGAGCGAGGTCCCTCGAATCCAGCAACTCTGTCCAAGTGACCCCCACAGTCCAGTGACTCTTCAGTCCAAGTTTGGTGGAGGTAAGTCCTTGCCTCACCTCGCTAGACTGCATTGCTGGGAACCGCGACTTTTGCAGCTACTCCGGCCTCCGTGCACTTCCGGCGGAAATCCTTTGTGCACAGTCCAGCCTGGTTCCACGGCACTCTAACCTGCATTGCACGACCTCCTAAGTTGTTCTCCGGCGACGTGGGACTTCTTTGTGCGACTTTGGGTGAGCACCATTTCACGCATCCTTGTAGTGCCTGTTTCTGGCACTTCTCCGGGTGCTACCTGCTGCTGAGAGGGCTCCTTCTCTTGCTCCACGTCCCTTCTCTCTCCTGACGCAATTTGCGACATCCTGGTCCTTTCTGGGCCACAGCAGCATCCAAAAACGTTTACCGCATGATTTGCAGCTAGCAAGGCTTGTTGGCGGTCTTCCGGCGGAAAAACACTTTTGCACAACTCTCCAAGGCGAGATGGATTCGTCCACCAAAGGGGAAGTCTCTAGCCCTTTTCGTTCCTGCAGAAACCTCAGCTTCTTCTGTCCAGTAGAAGCTTCTTTGCACCCACAGCTGCCATTTCCTGGGCATCTGCCCATCTCCGACTTGCTTGTGACTTTTGGACTTGGTCCCCTTGTTCCACAGGTACCCAAGATTGGAAATCCATCGTTGTTGCATTGTTGGTTTGTGTCTTTCTTGCATTATTCCTCTAACACGACTTCTTTGTCCTTAGGGGAACTTTAGTGCACTTTTCACTCACTTTTCAGGGTCTTGGGGAGGGTTATTTTTCTAACTCTCACTATTTTCTAATAGTCCCAGCGACCCTCTACAAGGTCACATAGGTTTGGGGTCCATTCGTGGTTCGCATTCCACTTTTGGAGTACATGGTTTGTGTTGCCCCTATCCCTATGTGTCCCCATTGCATCCTATTGTAACTATACATTGTTTGCACTGTTTTCTAAGACTATACTGCATATTTTTGGTATTGTGTATATATATCTTGTGTATATTTCCTATCCTCTCACTGAGGGTACACTCTGAGATACTTTGGCATATTGCCATAAAAATAAAGTACCTTTATTTTTAGTATAACTGTGTATTGTGTTTTCTTATGATATTGTGCATATGACACTAAGTGGTACTGTAGTAGCTTCACACGTCTCCTAGTTCAGCCTAAGCTGCTCTGCTAAGCTACCATTATCTATCAGCCTAAGCTGCTAGACACCCTATACACTAATAAGGGATAACTGGGCCTGGTGCAAGGTGCAAGTACCCCTTGGTACTCACTACAAGCCAGTCCAGCCTCCTACACACTCCACCACACCTTTCACCCTCACTGCTCCCTATAGCCTTTCCACATAACCGGACGCTCGTCTGCCTCACCCACCCCGCTACGGGTTGTCTCTTGGAATGTTAATGGCCTCACCCATTTCATTAAACAGAAGAAAATACTCTCGTATCTCAACACCAAGCGGGCGGATGTGGCTCTCCTCCAGAAGACCCAGTTGACCAGGCTCGAATCTGACAAGCTGCGAAGGGACTGGGTGGGGACTGTGCTGTCCAGCTGTAGTCCCTCCCCGCAGGACGAACAGAGTAGTGCTTTGCGGAAGTGCGGTGTTACGATACTGCTGTGAAAAAGCCTACCTTTTACGGTCACCAAATCATGGGCCGACCCGGAGGGACGATATATATTTGCCAAACTGAAACTAGGAGGCTCTTCGCTTTGTATGGGTTCCGTCTATGCCCCAATAGGTTCCAAGAGGCAATTTTTTCTTCGCATCAACCATATTTTGACGGAGATTAGGGCTTCCTGGTACATTATTAGTGGAGACTGGAATCTGGCTCGAGATGCCATACTGGACAGGACTGGACCTCTGGACACCACCAATAACAGAGACAGAGCCTTGCAGTCTGACGTAATGCAGGATAATGGCTTGGTGGACTTCTGGAGACTAACACACCCGGCTGATAGGGAATATACCTTCTTATCCCCGGTCCATGGTACCCAATCCCAACTGGACTATTTTCTTATCTCACATAGCATTGTGGCGCACACACAGGACTCTCACATCCTGGGTGGGGGCTTGCCAGACCACTCTCTGATTCTTTTAGTCATACAGTTGGGCCTGGTGTCTCCGGGCCGCAAGCCATGGCGATTCGCTGTCCCACCGCTACCGAACTCCTCAAGGGAAGGCTCAACTGCAGGCACACGCATCCACCTACGTCCGGGACAACCTCGGGTCAGTGGCGTCCAGGAGGGCTACCTGGGCTGCGGCTAAGGCAACAATACAGGGCCGTATGATGCATGACGCCGCGCTGGTGAATAAGGGCAGGGCGGCGCGGCAAGCAACCTTAGAAATTGACACCGAACGCTTGACGTGACAATATACAGTCTGCCCCTCCCTCTCCACTCGTAGGGAGCTGGAGAGAGCCCGTATGGCTTTGAACAAACTCTTTACCGCTCAGGCTGAATATGCGCTGCAACGCCTGCAAGGGCGGCATTATGAGCAAGGTGGAGAAGGCTGGCCGCCTACTGGCAGCACAACTTCGCCAGAGAGCGGCGACCCTAGCTATACCGGCCATTAAAGCCCAAACAGGGGAGACTCTCACACATCTGCAAGAGATGGTGGGTGAATTTGCAACCTTTTACCGCCACCTTTACGCCCCAGAATCTCAGTCCTCTCCTTTCTCAATAAAGGTACCTTGCCCTCGCTTTCCGATGAGGGCCGAGAATTGCTGGGGGGGGGACATTACCCGTCAGGAAATCCTGCAGGTTGTCTCCGGTCTCCCATATCACAAGTCTCCAGGAGAAGATGGATTCCCAGTGGAACTTTACAAGTGGGCGGGGGAGGAAACGCTAGATTTCCTACACGGGGCACTGGACGAAGCGTGTCAGACAAACTCTCTGGGTGCGATCTCCAACGCCGCCATAATCGCTGTCATACTGAAGCCTGGTCGGGATCCTCTGCTTTGTGGCAGTTACCGACCTATATCCATTCTGAATGGCAATATTAAGATATTGGCCAGTGTCCTGGCGAATCGCCTGCGCAAAGTCATACCGTCTCTCATACACCAGTCGCAGGTCGGCTTTGTGCCGGGCCGCAGCTCAAGGAATCATCTCCGTACCTTATGTCATGCCCTATGGGGGGCTCGGGCCATCCCGGAGGCCGTCCTAGCACTGTCCCTTGATGCCGAAAAAGCGGTTGACCGTATAGAATGGCCATACCTCTTTGCAACACTAGCAAAGTTCGGACTGAGTGACCAATTTATTTCCAAAGTCCATCTGCTATACGATCATCCCACGGTGCGGGTCAACTGTGAGGGCTTCCTTTCTGATCCTTTTCCCTTATGTAGAGGAACGCGGCAGGGGGGCCTCTCTTTCCCCTCTTTTGTTTCTGCTGGCGTTGGAGCCGCTGGCGGCTGCCATCCGAGCGTCCCACGGGATAGCGGGCCGTCCTCTGCCGGGTGGTATCACCTCTACACTTTACTTGTACGCTGACAATGTTCTGCTCAACCTAACCGACCTTGACCACTCACTGCCTGCCCTTATGGAGATTATTGACGGCTTTGCTCCTCTCTATGGCTATCGGGTAAACTGGGACAAGAGCGAGGCCCTCACCCTGTCACTAGGGACAATGAAATCAGCGCTCCTGGGCTTCCCATTCCGCTGGACACCGAAGCACCTTAAATATCTGGGGGTCCTCGTTAACCGCAGCCTGGAACGAATGATGGCGGACAACCTAGATCCCCTCATTGCACGTATGAGACTTGACTTTCACAAATGGGCCCAACTAGGCCTTTCCATGTGGGGCAGGCTGCAGGCGGTGCGGATGGTCACGGTACCGCGCTTCACATATGTACTAGACCTTCTCCTCCTCCAGATACCCCTCTCCATGTTGAGACTGGTGGACGCCGCAATTAGGTCCTTTGTGTGGGAGTCTATGCTCCCCCGTCTAGCATCGGCCAAATTAATAGCACGTAGGTCACACAGCGGAATGGGACTCCCCTCGGTGGAACATTACGCTCTAGCCCTCCACCTGTCATCACTGGCTGCCACCCTGTCTGAACCCACAGAATCGCTGCAATGGATATCCGTGGAGAGAGAATTGCTCTCCCACAGGGGAGGCCTTAACGGGCTTTACCGCATGACCTCTGTGCCCTCCAGTGACCCGAATCCGATTCTGAAGGCAACAGGTGTGGCTTGGCAGAGGGCCCACCGTCTGCTGGGGGTCCACCTCTTTCTCCACGCCCAAGCTCCCTTGTGACACAATGATGGTATACGCATAGGGGGAACGGCCCTTAACTGGCCTCAATGGAGGGACGCCGGTATTAATCGTCTAGACCAGGTACTGGAGACCGGCAGGCTCAAGCCGTTCGACAGCCTGCGGGAGGAATTCCGCCTCCCTCCTGCACAGGAGTGGAAATACTTGCAACTCCAGCATTGCATGAGTCAAAACCTGATATTGTCCGTCGGGGACTACAACCCACACCTATAATAGCCTACCTGGCGACATGGGGGAAACACAGGGGTGTTATGGCTGGCCTGTACGAAGTCCTTATAAGTCATCTATTTTCACGACCGGTCCTGGACAAGCTGCGTCTGCAATGGCAAACCCGCCTCCAGCAGACCTTTGACAAGGGGGACTGGGTAGACACGGTAGGAGAGTTAGATAGAGGTACGCGCGAGGCTCGCTTAAAGTTCTGCCTCTTCCAGATCCTCCACGATTAGTACTGGACCCTTGTGAAACTACACAGGACTGGCCTTCTTCCACATGCGTCATGCTGGCACTGCGCAGATTCACGCTGTGATTTGCTCCACGTACTCAGTAGCTGTCCGTCGGTACAGCCTCTATGGAGAGCGGTTGAACATGTCCTGGCGGAATCCATGTTGCTTCCAACTCCCTTACCACCTTCATTGCTTCTGCTGCAGGATACAGCCTCCCTCCCAGCCTTATCGCGACCACAAAAGAGGCTCCTGCATACAGCCCTGGCAACTGCGAAAATATGTATCCTGCGGCACTGGAGATCCGCAACTCCCCAGCGTCCGAGAAATGGATTGTGGCGATCAGTAGCATAGCCAGATATATAGAGTCATTTATAACCTCCAGAATCAGGCCACCATTTTACCTCACTGACCTCTAGACTGTCCCATTGTCGCCACTAACGTCCCCAGCTATCCCCATGCACCTTCCATTTTCTTTTTCTCCCTTCCCTTTCCCTTTCCCCCTACCCATGCCCCCCATCCTTCTCCCTTTCCACACTCTCCCCCTCTTTGCTACCCTTGCCCTGTGATCACTACACTCATCCGTTTGGTCCCACTCTCCTCCCTCATCCCCTCCTCCCCCACCTCACCCCTCCCCTCCCACCTATATTTATTCTTGATTTCATTTTCTCACTCTTTTCTCTTTTTTGACACCAGTTCCCTCCCCCCTCCCTCCCTTCTGTCTCCCCCCTTCCTGTTTCTCTCTGTCTCCCCTGTCTTCCTCCCATTTTCTCCCCCCCTTCCCTCTCCCCTGTTCTTTTCTCCTTTCCATTCATCTTCCGATTAACCCTGCAAGACCTGGACATCTTACCTTTCCCCCATACATATCTCCATAACTCTTGCTTTTTGAATTGCCCAACTGCCATGGTGCTGCTCCCCTTGTCCCCGCATATACCCTGTCCGACAGCTTCTGCTACAGGACGGATCCTGTTTGGGGCAGTTGCACTGAATATTTGCCCATACCAATCCTTGCTGAAGGAGGAGATGACATACGGAGCTCCAAGGACCATGGGAGACGGCTACACCTTGGAATGCTGCCTAATTATGTTGGCCGACCCCCTCTTTTGCCAGCAGACTTCTGCAAGACCTGCATTCCCCTCTTACCCACCCCTTTGTTTCCTTCCCCCCCTCCTCTTGGCATTGATCGTCCAGTTTCTTGTTGTTGGTCGCCCCCATCCTTGTTATTCTCTCCTGGTACTCTCTTCTTTCTCTTTCCTTGACACTGTTTGATTATATTGATGATTATGCGAATGTTATGTCTTTGTAGTTTCATCTCAGGCGATATTCTTGCGTTCTTTGGACCATACTATGCAAGGAATGCTGTTCGTTAGCCTTGTTCTTATGGCTTATTTATCTGCTTATTGAGTCTGTGTTACAATGTATCTTAATTGCTTTTCTCAACAATAAAAAATTGCAACACAAAAAAAAATGGAATCACGACCACGGCGGAAACCGCCAACACAGACAGCCACTTTAACACTCCGACCGCCACGGCGGTAGCAACAAACACCGCGGAACAGCCAGGCGGAAGACTTTGTACTGCCCACCCTATTACAACAGGCTAATCCGCCAGCTTTTCCGGGGCGGTACCAACGCCATCAAACGTACAGCAGAAACAGTACACAGAAGGGAAACCACTCACCTCTCGACACTCAACGAAGAACCAGGACGCCATGGAGCCCGAGCTGCATGTTGAGAAAAATATATATTCACATGTATGTACCTACAGATATGATACTTTAGTTCCAGTTCTCTCCTCCATTATCTGAATCCCAGTAAGACTTCCCTGCTGACATCTCTGACACCTATGCCAGCTGTGCAAACAAGCCTCTCCAAGCCACATTGTTAAGTTTAGCTTGGTCTCACACTTTTTCTTACAGTCCACCTGTTGTCTGTTCCCTTGTCTTTGCTCGCACTGTGATATGTATATTTTTACTCTATGGACTTTAAGTTTTGTTTTAAGTTTTGTATATGCAGCATTTCTTTTGTATGTGCGTGCCCATGTTTGGACTATGTCCCCTTTTGGGGTTTTGCAGTGACAGCACTTATTAACATATATACGTGCCTGACTTATATGCTTCAGGGCAGAAGATGCCAGCTTGTAATATATAATACTGGGATGTGCGTCTGTCTTCTACCTTGGCATGCCAATAAATCTTGGTAACTCAAGAAACATTTCATCGGTTCCGGAGCCTTGCCTGGTGTTTGTGGTTTCTTTGCGTCACTCTGAGGAGGGTTGAATAGTAGTTTCCCTAACAAATGGTGTCAGAAGAGGGATGCGTGAAATGCCACCACCGGCAAGTTAATTAAATGCCTTGCTGTTGTGGCCTGTCAACGCTTACAATTTAGCTAAGAGTTAAACTGTGGATTGATGTAAATTAAATTATAGCTGGCTATTAAATAGGTGACTGAGGAGTAACTAAGTTACCTGTATCATTACGTTAAATGATAGTGGCAAATTTGTACGGCGAATAGTAATACCACACAGGAGAACCTGACGGAAGAGAATTTTTTCCTTAAATAGGTGACTGAGGAGTAACAAAGTTATCCGTATCATTACGTTAAATGATAGTGGCAAATTCGTACGGCGAATAGTAAGACCACGTAGGGGAGCCTGGATAGAAAGAAGAGAATTTTGTTTTTGTTTTACGGGTATCCCAGAGAGAAAATAAATAAATTAATTAATTAATTAAAACCCTCCCAGAGTGTAGCTTGGGAAGCATTTGATCAGCTGGCACCGGAACACAGAAAATGATTTTGAAATGTGCACAAACAAATAGTCTGTCATTGATCAATGGCTGTATTTGAATTATGTGTTGATTAAGTGTAAATGTGCCACTATGTTTCATTGCAATGTTTTTGAATTATATGTAAGTAGTGCAGCACTGCATTAGACAAGAAAAACTGTTTTATGTTGTGCCTCTAAATTGTCAATAGCTCTTGTTTTCTCTATCTCTCTGTCTATCCACCACTGCATAGCAATTTTTTCCCCCTTTAACAATTTTTTTGCAGGATACAACCATTGTATTTATTTTTCAGATTGTACAATTATGAGGGAAGGGCACAATGGGCAGAGGCAAGTTTAAAGGAAACGTAATAGTGGTAAGCCCTAGAATGCTGAAAAAGACTAAAAGATTGTTTAAACAGATGACAGGAGAGAAATGTTTTGACCAGATAACCCTATAGAGCAAAGTAAGAAGGACACAGACTGTCTAACAAATGTAAAGTAGTTTGCGTGCTAATGTAGACAGAGAGAGGGAAAGCAAAGAGTGTAGCTATAACAAAGCCTGGGTATTAAAGGCAGGCTGAATGCACACAGAACTGTAACAGCAGACAAATATCTATATTTTAGAAGTGACATTTATAACATAGTGATGATAAAATTAACTTTAATGGTAAAAGCACACTCAATTTAAGAGGAGTAGACCTCAGAGTAGTGAAGAAAAAAAAAAAATAATAATTTATGCGTGACACCACCAGGACATGTAAACTTAAAAGTACATGCCCCAGCTACCTAGCGCCTACCTTAGGGGTGACTTATATGTAGCAAAAAGGGAGTTTTAAGGATTGGCAAACAGTTTTAAATGCTAGGTCAAAGTAGCAGTAAACTGCGCACACAGGCTGCAGTGGCAGGCCCGAGACAGGTTTGAAAGGCTACATCTGTGGGTGGCACAACCAGTACTACAGCCCACTCGTAGCATTTAATTTACTGGCCCTGGGCACATGGTATACCACTTTTTTTTAAAAAGACCTTTCAAATACATTTGTGGTTGGATGGGAAATAATTACTTATTTCTAAAGGATAAAATAAACATTTCTAGGATCATGTTTGCAGCGATAAAGAGATCAACCTAAAATGTAAAATCTGAATAAACACTTATTACAGTGTGAAGCTATAGCTTGAAGACCTTAAAACATTATTCAATAATGACCAAGGCTGAATATGGCCCACTACCACAAAGTTTGCTCAACATATATACATGTAAATTATTATTAAAATATATTTTACTAAAATCGTTTTTACATTTTTATGATGTTTATAATGTCTAATATCACTGCTGTAAATATCAGCTATGTAACTAATTCCCACAAATTTTCGCACCCCTTTCTTCTCATGGTGTACTACAATGAAAGGCAACAGAAAGAATTGCATTATTCTGTCAACATAATGATTTTAAATCGTCCTTTTCCTAAGTATTCTGTTATAACATCTTATTAAGAAGCAGTTAATATTTTGCATTTCTGTCGCTTCAAGCACACTTTTAAGGTGCTGCTACTTTTTCATTGTCATTTTTCACAACATGTGTAAATTACACACTCAGGTTTCTGTGTCTAAATAGGTAAATATTTTGAGTACAAAATATGATGATTTTGAGCTCTAACAATGCCAATATTCATGTATCTTAGGGCCAGATGTAGGTAGGTTTCATTTTGCGAGTTGCAAATTGCGAGTACTAGCGACTCGCAATTTGCAACTCGCAAAATGAAACGCAGAAAGGTGTCTCAGACACCTTCTGTGACTCGCTATGGGGTCGCAAAGACCCACCTCATGAATATTAATGAGGTGGGTCGCAGTTTGGGACCCCATAGCGAGTCTAGGCACTCACAGGGATGGTGGACTGCTGGAGACAGCAGACCACCATGTCTGTGACTGCTTTTAAATAAAGCAGTTTTTTTTTCTTTTTGCAGCCCATTTTCCTTAAAGGAAAAAGAGCTGCAAAAAGAAAAAATACCGAAACCATTTAGTTTCGGTTTTTTCAGAGTAGGCAGTGGTCCACAGGACCACTGCCTGCTCTGAAAAATACTTTTTTGTGGCATTCACAAAGGGGAAGGGGTCCCATGGGACCCCTTCCCTTTTGCAAATGAGTTACCATCCACTTCAAGTGGATGGTAACTGCGAGTTGGTTTGCGACCGCTTTCGCGGTCACAAAGCAACTCAACATCGCGATGCGGTCGCAAATAGGAAGGGAACACCCATTCCTATTTGCGAGTCGGAATCACATTTTGCGAGTCGGTACCGACTCGCAAAATGTGACTCTGCTTCGCGTAAGGTCTTTTGTGTCTCGCAAACTGCGTTTTTCACCGTTTGCGAGGCGCAAAAGGCTTCCTACATCTGGCCCTTAGAGACAAAATTAAAATGTGAGCTTTAGTTTCAATGTGGCCTCATGGTTGCAGTATGTCTCAAGTACCCCAGCTCCTGGCCTGCCTTTTTTCTCAGGATTTCTATGCGCATACTGGCATTCTAAATTTTCTTGGGCCAGTTCTTTGGAAGATTACCTTTCCCTACTGGTGTTAATTGGTGGTAGAAAGCACACTGCACAGAAATACAAAAACAGCATAGTTTAAATCCTACCTTTCCAAAGACTGAAAAAGTCGATGCAAAGCAGTCATGCTTCTGGCCCTGCAGAGCTCTGATGGGACTTTCACATAGGTCAAACACTAAACAGCAGTTGTTAACTGTGCTGGGACAGGGGATGTGAATTTACCACAGCAGGTTTAAGTGTCAGATGCTAAGCTTCTGTATTTAGCCATGACTTGCACTGCTGGTAAAAAAAAAAATACTCAAGGGTAGCTTTGAACATTTCTTTATTCAAAGTTATGCAAATAAGTAATGACAACTGTAGCAGTCCTATTTTACACCAGATTTTTAGCAATACAGTGACTAAATTGGTTTTATCTAAATGATTTGAAAGGGACACATGCACACGCTTAACTTGGCAAACTGCTGAAGGGACTGCATTAGACTGTGAAAGCATGGCTGCAGGTCATCACCATATTTTGAATATGAGATACAGATGTATATATACATGTACATTTTTAATTGTGTTAATGCAATTTGTACATTTAGTATATACCACTTGTAATAATTAAAAAAAGGGGTGAGCTGGTTTGGAGGAGAGGCTATTTCTTTTCAGCAGATTTGCTTCTATTTCTTATTGTTTGCAACAGATGTTTTGTATAGGGAGGCTTGCAGCTGTGTCCTCATTTGAGACATCTCTCTTCCACACATGTGCAAACAGTGTAGTGTCATGTTAGCCCTCACCACACTGAAGGAGCAAAATGTCATAAAAGTTAAAAGAAAAAACGCACAATGGAGTGCAACTTGTTCTAAATAGGCACTACAGACCAAAGATTTTTTTTTATAATATATGCTTGTATTTTGAAGAGTAGGGTAAGAATAACTTAATTCCCTACATTTTCTAACTATTCCATGGTAGGAGAACCCACTATGAGCAATATACAAATCAGAACATACTAGGTAAAAAGAGCTAATATATGAAAGAAAGTCCTTCTGCTTAGTAAAAAGAGGGCCAAATTGATGCTGAATACATGTAAAGTGTTTTAGAATATCATCATTAGTAATTTAAATACATTTAATAAATGGAAGAATTTGCAGAGTGGTAGCAATACATTTCTGGCTTTGATTCAGCCCTCTTGAAACTAAATTGAACATTTTGAAGTGTCAATAAAAACGTAAGTAAAAGAAGGAGCCGGTGCCTCACTGGATTGTAACTTCCTTGAGGGACCGTCACTATGCATCTAACAAGACTGGATAAAGGAAGAATTGCAGATTCTGTTAGGGACAGGGCAGAGTTTTTGCTGTTTTCTTAAGGAATAGTACCTTTGTAGGAGATATTCAAGGTAGGGCTTACATTATTGAATAACATTATCAAGGGGTACAGTGTAGATAAGATGGAGGACAAGGATACCAGCAAGGAGACAAGAGTAGGGATCAGTGTTATTCTTGCCCATGCCAGTAGGAACATAGGATGACGCAGTGAGAGATATGACCCGTGCAGCGGAAAACCGATGAACCAGGTGCTTTATGATGGAGGTATTTGACACATCTGAAGAGAATACAATGTTTCCAACTAAGGTAGGAGATACAATGGTTGATTTCTTAATTTTAATATGGGTGTACCCCACCAATTTGCTGGGGAGATACCTCATCTGCTACAATTTCTGCAATAGTATATGCTTTCAAGAAATGGGATTTACTTACAAGCACCTGAGCGCAGGTCAGAATTGATTAACATAGCGTAAACTGCAGCAGTGAGCATTGACCTAGGACCACAGGAAGAGAACTTCTTTTAGGGCCAGCTTCAGAACAACACATGTCTGTAGCTGTAGCACCAGGATTCACCCTAAAAATTTGGGCCCCATGGTAACTAAGATTTTTACATTTCCTTTGGGAGTTGTGACTGTGTTGGGAGATGGAGAAGGATGGTGTTGAATGTTGTGTATGATCAGAAACGACAGGGCTGCAGTTTTTGACAAGCTTGAAGGGAATATGACTTTACAGCTGACTAAAAACAAGGTCCTAGAACAACTGAACGCAGAGGTTTGGGCAAACACAAAAATGAGGCAGGATAATTAAAAGCATGCCCTCTCCATAAAATGACGCTTAAGGAAAATGCATAACTACCTTATGTGCGTTAGTAAATACTGTCACCTCAGGCAGAGGAGGAAATAAAACTTGTGATTGAGTCTATCTTACAAGAGGGTATCATTAAAAAGACCAATAGCCCCTGTAATAGTCCAATAATTCCATTGCCCAAGGGCAACACTGGGCAATATAGATTCATACAGGACTTACGCCAGATAAACAACATCGTGGTTCCCTTAGCACCTGTTTGCCTGACACCAATACTATATTATCTTCTATACTTGCAGAAGCAGAGTACGTTTCAGTTAAGTCTCGCAAGTGCATTTTTAAGCATTACGGTCCATCCAGAGAGAGAGTACCTCTTTGCCTTCACAATAAATGATACCCAGTACGTTTTCACAAGACTGGACCAAGGCTTCACAGAGAGTCCCACAGTCTATGCACAGGCAGTAAAGAGAGACCTGGACAGCCTACACCTGGAAGGCAGCAGTGTCATCTTGCAGTACGCTGATGATCTCCTTGTGACATCCCCATCACTTGAGGCTTGTGAAAAAAACACTGTAGCCCTGCTGAACCACCTCCAGGAGAGAGGACACAAAGCCTCATTGTCAAAATTTCAGTGCTGTCAAAAAGAAGTGACTTACCTTAGTTATGAGGTATCCAAAGGTATGCGCTGCATATCACCTGACAGAATAAAAATGATTCAAAGCATGCAGCCCCCGTCCACCAAGAAAGGAATTATGTCCTTCCTGGGGATGATGAACTACTGCCGCCAGTGGATCCCTAAGTACAGATCCTATGATGCATTCTTGAGGAAATGCACACTACAATATGCACCCAACAACATTGTATGGACTAATGAACTTGCAGAATGTTTCAAGAGACTGAAAGGGACATTGTGTACTGCGCCAGCATTGGGGCTGCCTGATTACAAACTCTGGAAGAAGACCTGTGGCGTATTACTCTGTGACTTTGCCTTCGGCAGTGACTAGGCATCCAGCCTGTTTGAGAGCAGTGGCGGCAGCCGCTGTGATGGTAGAGAGGGCAGCTCCCATTGTGATGGACTACCCTTGTATTGTTTATGTGCCACATTTGGTACAGTTGTTGTTGTCATCAGCAGCAACACAGCATTTTTCGGCAGTCAGGCGCACAGGTTATGAGGTTGCATTGTTGTCTAACACTAATATTTGCATTAAAAAGAAATGCCCATCTGTTAATTTGGCAACATTATTACCTGCAATATGTGATTCTGATGAGACCCCTGACCATGATTGTGTTGACATGCATCACCCTCAGACCAGATTTACAATAGATACCATTAGAAAAGGCAGACTACGAGTGGTACTCTGATGGTTCCTCCAGCAGACTAACAGACACAGATTACAGAGCAGGGTAAGCTATAACAAGAGGAGACACCATAATTGAAAGTGCAGCTCTAATGCGAGGCCCATGAATGAGCTAATACCAAGATAGCCAGAGGAAACGCCATGGCTGACACAGCAGCAAGAGAGAGCATGTCACAGCCAGTACAGATGGTGCCACAACTGGCAAAAAGCATTCTAAAAATTCAGCTCATTCAGAGACAATTGTTGCTAAATGATGTGAAGGAAGCACAATGGTCTGCAACACCAGCTGAAGAAAGAGCGTGGATTGTTGGTGCAAAATGATGAGGGGGGGGTGGGTCCACCAGAATGAGAAACCTGTGGCTCCGCCCAGTAGGTTCCTTCCCCTTACAGGGCTTGCTCATGGACCCTTTCACATGGCACAAGGGGGATGAATGAGCTAATTAGACAGGAATGGTTTGCACCAGGGATAACAGCCTTCACTGTACAATTCTGCTCCCAATGTCTTGTCTGTGCCCAAGATACTAAAGGCCGGTCCCCTGCTACACATGATCATTTACCAGTACCACAGGGGGCGTTTACCAATGTCCAAATAGATTTTGCCTATATGCTCCCAGTGAATGGATTCAAATATTTGCTGGTGTGTGTGGATCAATTTTCAAAATGGGTGGAGGCGTTTCCCACAACTAAGAATGATGCGGCAACTGTGGTGCGATGTTTGATGAAAGATATCATACCCCGATTTCGGGTCCCCCAGGGCATTAATAGCGACAGAAGGGGTGAATTTGTGGCTGCAGTGGTGCAAAAGATGTGTGAATGTTTGGGAATAGAGTGGAAACTGCATGCCCCTTACCACCCCAAAAGTTCAGGACAGGTGGAGAGGATGAACTCCACTATAAAAAATAGATTAGCAAAAACAACTGATGCAACAGGCCTGAAATAGCCTGATGCTCTGCCTTCAGTGCTGCATACCATAAGGGCAACGCCATCTAGGACAACCCTTTTGTCCCCCCATGAGGTACTGATGGGGCGGCCTATGTCTGTGGGTTTGAGGTTGCCTCTCCCAGCATCTCAAGCAGCACTGCTGTGGACAGATGAAAACATTTCTGACTATGCTATAAAGTTGTCATCAGTCTTGAGGCATCACCATCTCCAGGTGAAGGAAGCTTGGCCTCATCCATCCTCAGAGCCCACACATCCTTTTAAAGCTGGAGACATGGTCATGGTAAGAAAAATAAAAAGACGTTTCTCTTACTTCTAGGTGGACTGGACCACACCACATACTCCTAGTGACGCGGACGGCGGTGAACGTACAGGGATATCCTGAGTGAATTCATGGCACTAGGTGCAGATCCGCACCAACAACAACCAAGACTGACGTGCCTGCAACGGATGAGCACATGCAACCCGTGGAGCAGCACAACATACCAGACAAGGGAGAGATGGACCAGACCATTCCTAAGAACCACACTGAGAGCTCCTCATCAGGTGTCAGGTGACACCAACTGATGCAGTTGAGTGAAGCACACAACATAATCTCGAAGAAGGGTGATGGTCACACCTGCAGAAAAATAGACTGAAGAGGACACCACAGGGCAGGTCCGTGAAATGACCCCTGAACAAGATGACTGCAGACCAGTAGGAGAAGCAGAGGACAGCACACTGCATGCCATTGCTTCACTGACAAGTAGAGAAAGTAGCTTAGAACTGAGTAACAGAAAGACTTCATATCTATATCTATAACTTTTGTCATGCTCCAGCAATTCTGTAGTAAGAGCAGCTATTCGATTTCTGCAGTTAAAGTTCTATCGCCTAGAGAGCAGGAGCTAGCCCACAGATATCTTACAATACAACAAGATGTAGAGGAAGCACATAAAGAAATGTTTGATTTAATGGCTATAGACCCATAACACATGAATGCATTGGATACTAGTGTATCATTTGGTCCATGTTTAAAAAATGAATACCTCATAGGTGTATATCTAGATGACAATATATGTGTTTAATGTAAACAAAATGTGTAATGCCATCCGAAGATATGTATTTTATTGATACCTTATTACTATGCTTCTGCCATGAATATATATATTTTTGCAATCAAGTATGATATTACTATCAAAAAGGAGATATTGTTGAGAAAAATAGATATTCACATGTATGTACCTATAGATATAATACTTTAGTTCCAGTTCTCTCCTCCATTATCTGAATCCCAGTAAGACTTCCCTGCTGACATCTCTGACACCTATGCCAGCTGTACAAACAAGCCTCTCCAAGCCACGTTGTTAACTTTAGCTTGGTCTCACACTTTAAGTTCAGCCAGGCAGCAACCCAGCCCCCTTTTTCTTACAGTCCACCTGTTGTCTGTTCACTTGTCTCTGCTCGCACTGTGATATGTATATTTTTACTCTATGGACTTTAAGTTTTGCATATGCAGCATTTCTTTTGTATGTGCGTGCCCATGTTTGGACTATGTCCCCTTTTGGGGTTTTGCAGTGACAGCACTTATTAACATATGTAAGTGCCTGACTTATATGCTTAAGGGCAGAAGGGAAATGCCAGCTTGTAAGACGTAATACTGGGATGTGCGTCTGCCTACTGCCTTGGCATGCCAATAAACCTTGGTACCTCAAGAAACATTTCACCTGTTCTGGAGCCTTGCCTGGTGCTTGTGTTTCCTTTGCGTCACTCTGAGGAGGGTTGAAAAGTAGTTTCCCTAAGACTGCAGGTCCTTCCGATGCTGGTCTATCTTCTCATCTACCAGGAGTACGAATGGCGGCTGCAATGACCACGGTGAGTACTGCACCTAGCACACAGGGGAGGGGGGGGAAGGAAAAAGAGAGTGACACACCCACACGACACGCAACACCCTCACCCACAACACCATACACACAAACACATGCATCAACATTACATCAACACCCCGTAACCCTCTGGAAGAATGCAAGGATAAAAGAATTGAGTCAAATTATTGTCATATTAGAAATAGTCAGATATACGTTACAATTTGAACAACAGTATTTACAAAAATATACAATATTTACATAAGGCGGTACATTGTCCACTCAAAATGTCCGTGGGCCACTGGGCCAAAATCCATAGGCCAAGCCCACATTTGACTCCTGCCTCAATATGGAGAGAACACTGCAGGGGCATCAGGTAAAAAACACAGAGGCACCTCAGGCAGACGGGGAAGGGGGGGGCACCTCAGCCGGAAGATGGGACAACACCACAGCTCCTGGAGGGGGCTACATGCCCACAGCGATGTCCTGGGGAGTGCAAGGCCACAGTCTCTCAAGTGGGTGGTTTGCCCACAGCGATGTCCTGGGGAGTGCAAAGCCACAGTCTCTCAAGTGGGTGGTTTGCCCACTGCTTGGTCCTGGGGAGTGCAAAGCCACAGTCTCTCAAGTAGGTGGTTTGCCCACTGCTTGGTCCTGGGGAGTGCAAGGCCACAGTCTCTCAAGTGGGCGGCTTCATCCAGTGGTTCTTGGGGGGGGGGGGGCGTTGTGCCCAGTGTGCTTCATCCTGGCAAGGAGGGGGTGAGTGGATGCCTTCTACCAGTGGTTCTGGAGGGGGCCTTGTGCCCAGTGTGCTTCATCCTGCCAAGGATAGGGAGAGTGGATGCCTTCTTCCAGTGGTTCTGGAAGGGGCTTTGTGCCAGTGTGCTTCATCCTGCCAAGGATAGGGAGAGTGGATGCCTTCTTCCAGTGGTTCTTGAGGGGGCTTTGTGCCCAGTGTGCTTCATCCTGCCAAGGATAGGGAGAGTGGATGCATATCTCCACTGGTTCTGGTGGGGGCTTTGTGCCCAGTGTGCTTCATCCTGGCAAGGAGGGGGTGAGTGGGTGCTTTCTTTCACTGGTTCTGGAGGGGGCTTTGTGCCCAGTGTGCTTCATCCTGGCAAGGATAGGGAGAGTGGATGCCTTCTTCCAGTGGTTCTGGAGGGGCCTTTGTGCCCAGTGTGCTTCATCCTGCCAAGAATAGGGAGAGCGGATGCATCTCTCCACTGGTTCTGGAGGGGGCTTTGTGCCCAGTGTGCTTCATCCTGGCAAGGAGGGGTGAGTGGATGCCTTCTTCTACTGGTTCTGGAGGGGGCTTTGTGCCCAGTGTGCCTCATCCTGCCAAGAATAGGGAGAGTGGATGCCTTCTTCCAGTGGTTCTGGAGGGGGCTTTGTGCCCAGTGTGCTTCATCCTGCCAAGGATAGGGTGAGTGGATGCCTTCTTCCATTGGTTCTGGAGGGGGCTTTGTGCCCAGTGTGCTTCATCCTGCCAAGGATAGGGTCAGTGGATGCCTTCTTCCAGTGGTTCTGGAGGGGGCTTTGTGCCCAGTGTGCTTCATCCTGCCAAGGATAGGGTGAGTGGATGCATATCTCCAATGGTTCTGGAGGGGGCTCTGTGCCCAGTGATGCAACACTTGGGGTGGGGCAGTTTACAGTCCCTCATCTGGGTGTCTGAGCCAGGAGATTTGCAGTGACCAGGATGCATGATAGTCCATGGAGGCAGTACCTGGGCCCATCTGCCGGCAGCTACGGCTGCACAGTGGTGGTAGTGCCGGTGCTGGTGGGGGTGGTGCCAGTGGTGGCGGGAGGCTCCAGCCCCTCTCCTGCAGCCTCGGACGGCTTCCCATTGAGGCTGCTGCTGCTGGCAGTGGTGCTACTGTCAGCGGTGCAGGTGGTAGTGCTTGCGGTGGTGCTGGCCGTGGTGCAGGTGCCGGTGCTGCCAGTGGTGGGTGGAGGCTCCATCCCTTCTCCTGCAGCTTCAGACGGCTTCCCACTGGGGCTGCTGCTTCTGGCAGTGGTGCTGGCGGTGCTGGCCGCGGTGCAGGTGGCAGTGCTGGCGGTTGTGCTGGGAGCCACCAGGACTTCACCTGCACCCTCGGACGGCTAAAGTGCCTTGCCTGGTGTTTTCTGGCTCTTCCTCACCTTGCCAGATGGTGGTGTGACCTTGGCTCTGGCAGCTGGAGTCTTTGAGGTGGCCTTGCTGGGTGGTTGTGGCTCCTTCCACTTGCTGGATGCTGTCCCCTTCTTCACCTTGCCAGGTGGCGGAATAGTTTTTGCCTTGGCAGGGGTTGTTGGCACACTGGCTGGTCTGACGTGTGCCCCCTTTGATCCTCTGACAGGTGCAGGAACCACAGCAGACGTGGGCCCGAGGGGAAGGACGGGGGGGAGGTGTAGGGAAGAGGTCAATGTTTGCCATGAAATGTTTCCTAGGTACAAGAGGGAGAAGGTTTGGGAGTGGAGGAAGAGAAAGTGGTTGTAGGAGGTGTCTGTCTGCTGACTTTGGGTGCAGGTGCATGAGCTGGATGCTGTTGTGAGGTGGATGGCTGTTGGGTGGGTGGGTTATTGGTTTGCTTGCGTTTGTGTACTTTGGGAGGAGGGATCACAGACACAGTGGGAGAGGACACAGGGGATGTGTGCATGGATGTTGGGGTGGTGACTGCCAGTGAGGGGTGTGTAGTGATGGGCATGCTGGTGATGGAGGTAGTGGATGAGGATGCAGTGCATGCAGGTGTGAGTGGAGATGCTACTGGGAGGGAGGTGGACAACAAGGAGGAGGGGGGCACAGTGGAGGCAGTGCATGTTGGTGTGTCTGCATGGGGATGGTGCTTGTGTGAGTGCCTGTGAGATGAAGTGTGGTGCTTGTGTTTGCCTGAGCCACTTCTGTGTGTTCATTTGGATGAATGCTGGTCTGAAGGTGTGCTTGGGATAGGCTGGGGTTGAGGGGATTGGGACTGGGTAGAGGAAGTTGGAGGGGGGAGGCTAGAGACAGGGACAATGGCTGCCATCAGGGAGGAGGCTGGAGCCTGAAATGCTCTCTGTTGGGCCGCCACGCCAGAGTGAATGTCCTCCAGGTATGCATTTGTTTGTTGCAAATGCCTCTCGGCACCCTGGAAGGCATTCAGAATGGTGGACTGCCCACGGTGAGGGATCTCAGGAGTTCAATAGCCTCCTCACTGAGGGCACCAGGGCTGACTGGGGCAGGGCCTGAGGTGCCTGGGATGAAGAAGATGACCAACCTCCTGGGCGAGCGGGCATGGGAAACACACTGAGGGGCTGCTGGGAGGGCGGTGCTGGTAGCGGGGGTGGCGGCTGTACCTGTTGTTGGGGTGGGCACAGAGGTGTCCGCCACCGCCAGGGAGCTTCCATCAGAGGAGTAGTCGCTGTCTGTGGTCTCCCCTCCTGTCCCCGTTGTGGTGCTCCCCTCGCCCTCCGTCCCACTGGGGCCCTCACCGTCAGTGGATTCGGTCTCCGAGCCCATGTGGGATGCAGCTCCCTCCGTTGCCGGTGCCTCTGCTCCTCCCCCAGATGATGCTAATACACACAAGGACAGGGTGACAAAACAAAAAGGGGGGGTAGAGACAGAGGATACACTTGGTCAATGCCAGCAACAACACTACCGTTGGCGTACACAACACACAGGGAGCAGCCCTATGCACTAGGCCATGCACTACCAGTTACAAAGATAGTCACCAGCCCATGGGGTGTATTGCCTAACGCCATTAGCTGCACACCTGAAACCCACAGGACCCTGCCCAGTAGTAGATGCTCACTAACACTATTGGGGTAAGAGTGCTTCAGAGCCTGCCTAGGCCTAGGGGCACACACATCCCTCATCCCCCACCCAGGTAACCCTTAAAATGTGCAAAGTCAGGATTCGGAATCTCTACTCACCCCCTTGTGGCTGCTGTGATGCCTTCAAGCGCCCATCCAACTCCGGATAGGCCACCGCCAGGATGCGGAACATCAGGGGGGGTCAGGGTTCGACGGGCACCCCTTCCTCATTGGGAGGCCAGCCCCAGCTTGGCCTCCGCCGTCTTCCTTGCCCAGCGGCGCAGGTCCTCCCACCGTTTGCGGCAGTGGGTGCTCCGCCTGTCAAAGACCCCCAGGGTCCGCACCTCCTTGGCGATGGCATGCCAAATACCCTTTTTCTGATGGGCGCTGACCTGCATGAAAAATGACAGCAGAAAAGGGAATTAGTTAACCTTCTGGACTGTCACACTCATGGCCCACCATATCCCTCCCATCCCCTGACGCACATACATTGACCACCATACACCCAGCACTCTGCCCAGGACGCCTCAGCCCCCCCCCCCCTACATGTGGCTTACACACACAGCACTCCATCCATTCATGGCCCACGCATCATGCTCACATTGTACTCACCTGTTTGTCTGGAGGACCATAGAGTAACGTGTACTGGGGTAGGACCCCATCCACCAGTTTCTCCAACTCCTCCGCAGTGAAGGCAGGGGCCCTTTCCCCAGACACATGAGCCATTGCGCTTCCAGACGCAGGTCACAGCAGCACTTGCAGTGTAGGTCCTCTCCTGTTGAAGGTCAGGTAGCAAATGAGTGAATAGATAGAAAATGGCAGTCACGTCCTCAGCGGTGCGTGCCGTCACCGCTGTCGTACATCGCCATTGGCTCCGTGAACCCATAGGGCCCAATGATAACCAATGCAAAGTTGTGCGGCGGTCATAGACCGCAAACGCGCACAACGCCAGCGGAATTACCTCATTTCCACTTGTCCCTCCTCACAGGTGAGGCAGCCGCCATTTCAGGGGGGCACAGGCCATGGCACCTAACTGCATCACAGCAAACATGGGCACAGCAACTGACTCTTGGATTCACATACTGGTTCTGTAAAGGAAGAAATGCATCATTATTGCAATAGCTGTGTGATTATGACCCTCTGCTCACCGTTTTCATCCATAGGCTTCGACCACTGAGGATGAATATGAGATGGAGACATCCTCCAGTGTACAGACCCATGGTGGACCTTGCGAAAATGGAGGACAGGCACATTATCCTAACCTACAGACTTGATAGGGCCACAATCCAAGTACTGTGTGCACAATTGGAGCCAGACCTGATGTCAGCTATCCGCCAGCCCACAGGTATCCCCTCTCTAGTGCAGGTCCTGTCAGTGCTCCATTTCCTGGCAAGTGGTTCCTTCCAAACAACAGTGGCCATGGCATCAGGGATGTCTCAGCCAATGTTCTCAAACATGTTGACCAGAGTGTTGTCAGCCCTGCTTAAACACATGCACAGCTACATTGTATTCCCTCAGGTGGAGGATTTGGCCACAGTGAAAGCTGACTTTTATGCCCTGGGACATATCCCCAACATCATTGGTGCCATTGATGGTACACATGTAGCATTTGTCCCCCCCCGGGAGAAATGAACAAGTGTTCAGGAATAGGAAAAGCTATCACTCTTTGAATGTGCAGAGGGTGTGTTTGGTGGACCAGTACATCTCCCATGTGAATGGCAAGTATCCTGGCTCTGTGCATGACGTCTTCATCTTGAGGAATAGCAGCATCCCATATGTGATGGGCCAACTCCAGAGGCACCAGGTGTGGCTAATAGGTGAGCCCAAGGTCCCCACCCACTATATGTTGGTGTCTGGGTATGGGGTTGTCCCTAAGGGTTAGTGTCTGTCTAACATTGTCCCTCAATGTTTTCAGGTGACATTGGTTACCCCAACCTCTCATGGCTACTGACCCCAATGAGGAATGCCAGGACAAGGGCAGAGGAACGTTACAATGAGGCACATGGGCGTACAAGGAGGATTATTGAGCCGACCTTCGGCCTCCTGAAGGCCAGGTTCCGGTGCCTCCATCTGACAGGTGGATCCCTGTACTACTCACCCAAGAAGGTGTGCCAGATCATCGTTGCATGTTGCATGTTGCACAACCTGGCCTTGAGATGCCAGGTGCCTTTTATGCAGGAGGATGAGCCTAGAGATGGTCTTGTGACAGCGGTGGAGCCTGTGGACAGTGACAAAGAGGAGGCAGAGGAAGAAGATGTGGACAGCAGAAGTAATATCATACAGCAGTACTTCCAGTGACACACAGGTAAGACACCGTAACTTCACTTACCTTTTCACTTATCTGTGGGACATTGTACATGGCAGCCTGATTTCCCTATGTCTATGGCCACTTACTGTACCCTTTGGCATCTCTATTTTCAGAACTCTGTGGCCCACTCAGGATCCTGGTATGTTTACTGCTGCCCACTAAAGGTCATACCAATGTATATATAACCGTACATATGACTTGCAATGTTTTCTGATTGTTATACTAATACATATTTCAATCATTTGACAGACTCCAGATTTGTATTCGTTTCAAGGGTGTTTATTCAAGTGCTCATAAGTAGAGGGGGGATGTGCAATGGGCTGGGGTGATGGTGGAGGAATGTCCTGTTAGAGTCCAGTCTCTTGGTATCACAGGTGCATTGTCCAATGGGGCATAAGAAGGGGAGTAAGGGCAGTTCAAGGTGGACAGGGTGACAGAGTGGGACAGAAGGGTGATAATCAGGAGAGTCTTATTTCCTGGCGGGGGCTTGGAAATGTTCTCTGGCTTCTGCCTGGATCGCAGGGACCGTTTGCAGGGTGGTTCTCCTTCTGCAGGGAGTGGGGTGCTGGTGGCCTGTTGGTCCCGTGGCAGGGCCTCCTGTCTACTAGCGCTGGCGGAGGTGGAGGGCTGTTCATCGGTGTGACTAGTGTCAGGGGCTCGTTGATGTGCCACTGCCTCCCTCATGGTGATGGCCATGTCAGCCAGCACCCCTGCATTGGTGACCAGGATGGTGTAGATGTGTTTGAAGTCCTCCCTGATCCCCAGGTACTGTCCCTCCTGCAGCCGCTGGGTCTCCTGCAACTTGACAAGTATCTGGCCCATGGTCTCCTGAGAATGGTGGTATGCTCCCAGGATGTTGGTGAGTGCCTCCTGGAGAGTGGGTTCCCTGGGCCTGTCCTCCCCCTGTCGCACAGCAGTCCTCCCAGCTTCCCTGTTGTCCTGTGCCTCTGTCCCCTGAACCGTGTGCCCACTGCCACTGACCCCAGGTCCCTGATCGTCCTTGGTTTGTGGGGTTGCCTGGGGTCCCTGTAGTGGTGGACACACTGCTGATTGACGTGTCCTGGGGACAGTGGCATGGGCCCGCTGGGTAGGTGCTGTGGTGGTGTTTCCTGAGGGGGAGGCTCTGTGGTGGTTTGGGACTGTGGCAGGGTAACCGACTGTCCAGAGGCCCCTGATGGGCCAGGTTGGTCATCGTGATCCAGGTGTGCAGAGCTGCTGTCATCACTGTGGGCCTCTTCTGGGGGGGGTGGGAGGGACTGGAAGTTGCTGGCAACTCCTCTCCGGTGACGTTGAGTAGGGGTCCTGTGGAGTAGCAAATGCAGTGTTATTGTATCTGCATGTGCCATCTGGTGCATGGGTGTGTTTCCCTGTCTGGTTGTGATTGCCCTGTCAGCTTTGGTTATATGACGGAACACCGAATCTTAAACTACTACTAACCTTAACAACAAGGTCGGAACACTGACCTCGTCTTTACTACTAATGATTTTACCACAAATGCCTTAACAACGATATTTCGTTGTAAAGGCATTCCTGATAAAATCATTAGCAATAGGCACCATTCACCCTACATCCCTCACCCCACCCCCCCAACCCCACCCCAAAACCTAAAACCCCCTGACCCCCCACCCACTCCCCAAAACCAAAAACGCCCCACCCCCCCAACCCCACCCTAAAACCTAAAACCCCCTGACCCCCCACCCACTCCCCAAAACCAAAAACGCCCCACCCCCCCAACCCCACCCCAAAACCTAAAACCCCCTGACCCCCCCACCCACTCCCCAAAACCAAAAACTCCCCACCCCCCCAACCCCACCCTAAAACCTAAAACCCCCTGACCCCCCACCCACTCCCCAAAACCAAAAACGCCCCACCCCCCCTACCCCACCCTAAAACCTAAAACCCCCGACCCCCCACCCCCTCCCCAAAACCAAAAACGCCCCACCCCCCCAACCCCAACCCCACCCCAAAACCTAAAACCCCCGACCCCCCACCCCCTCCCCAAAACCAAAAACGCCCCACCCCCCCAACCCCACCCCAAAACCTAAAACCCCCTGATCCCCCACCCCCTCCCCAAAACCTAAAACCCCCCACTTACCTGAGTCGTCACCTTGTCATCTGCGTCATCCTCCTCAGCCGACTCCCTTGTTTGTACCTTAACCATGCATGTTCGTTGTTCAGGACATGCGTGGTTAAGGCACAAAATAACGAAGTCGTGGTTAAAGAAAGCGTTGTTCCGCTTTCGTTAACCAGGACTTCGTTATAAAAAATTCGGCATAAAGGATGTTTACCGTCAGCTTTGCCTTGTGTGTATGGTGATTTTGTGGGCTAGGTGATTCTCTCTAATGGGCATGCTGTGGTGATGGGTGTCCATGCAGGTCTGTGATAGGGGTCCATGAATTGTTGTGGCATGCAGGGTTTGGTATTGGGATGGGTGGATTGTGATTGTGGGGTATGTGTGCGGTGGTGGGGTGATGGGGGTGTGGGTAGGGGTGGAAGTTTGTGATGGCATGCAGGTAGGGTGGGGGATAAAGAAGGTGAGATTTGACTTACCAGAGTCCAGTCCTCCTGCTACTCCTGCGAGGCCCTCAGGATGCATGATCGCCAAGACTTGCTCCTCCCATGTTGTTAGTTGTGGGGGAGGAGGTGGGGATCCACCGCCAGTCCTCTGTACAGCTACCTGGTGTCTTGCAAACACGGAACGCACCTTCCCCCGTAGGTCGTTCCACCTCTTCCTCATGTCATCCCTTGTTCTGGGGTGCTGTCCCATAGCGTTGACCCTGTCGACGATTCTCCGCCATAGCTCCATCTTCCTAGCAATGGACTTCTGCTGCACCTGTGATCCGAATAGCTGTGGCTCTACCCGGATGATTTCCTCCACCATGACCCTTAGCTCCTCCTCTGAAAACCTGGGGTGTCTTTGGGGTGCCATGGAAGTGGTGTGAGTGGTAGGTGTGAGGATGTGTGGGGTGATGTGTGGGGTGATGTGTTGGGGTGTGTGGTGTGAGGTGCGTGGATGGTGTATGGGTGATAGTGTTCTGTGGCTCAGATTGAGTGGGTGCTCCTAGCTTGTGTCTCTCTGTTGGCAATCTTTTTTTCGTAGAAGGGGTTGTGGGTAATGTGTGTGTGTGTTTTATAGTGGTGTGGGTGTGTGGGTGTGGTATGTGTATGTGTGTCTGGTGTGTGTATTGTGAATTGTCCAATGTGGTGTAGTTTTGTAAGTGTGTGTGTATTTTGAGCGCGGCGGTGTGTACCGCCAATGGTTTACCGCGGTTGAAAGACCGCTGCAGTGATTCGTGGGTCCTGATACTGTGGGCGTATTCCTGTTGGCATAATGGTGTGGGTTTTGGTGCCGCCAATTTATCACTGACCTCTGGTCTGGCAGACTTGTGGGGGTGTCTGTACAGTGGCGGATTTCTCTGTGTGGGTCATAATACCAGTAGCGGTATACCACCGCGGTCACGGTATGTTGGCGGCCGTCAGCAAGGCGGTAGGCGGCATTTACCGCCAAGGTTGTAATGAGGGCCTATATCTCACTTTGATATAGTATATACAGAGCAAGCTTCCTACATTGGTGGATCAGCAGTGGGGTCTACGACTTTGTATTTGCTGGACTACTCAGCCAATACCTGATCACACAAGTAAATTCCAAAATTGCCTTTAGAAAACTGATTTTTGAATTTTACTATTTTTTCTAAAAAATGTAAAAATCCTGCTGGGGCCTTTGTTAAGTCCCTTTTAGCATCTCTTTTTAAGTTTAAAAGTTTTGTAAACGTTAGGATTTAGTTACTAGAAGTAGTTTTTAGTTTCTAAAAAGTAATCCCAACTTTAGTACCATAATGAGCAACTGAGAGGAAATAGTGATGGAATTCAACCCCACTCCTTACCTCCATCTAGAGATGGCAGAGCTAAGGTCCCTCTGTAAGCTGAAAAAGATTAGAACTAGTTCCAACCCTACCAAGGTCAAGCTCCAGGAGCACTTGGCAGAGTACATGTAGGAGGCTGGCCTGGCTTATAGTGGGTACCTTATGGTACTTACACCTTGTTCCAGGTCCAGTTATCCCTTATTAGTAGATTAGTAGTGTTCTAGCAGCTTAGGCTGATAGAGATAGCTATAACAGAGCAGCTTAGGCTGAACTAGGAGACATGCAAAGCTCCTACTATACCACTGATATCATATAGGTACTAAATCATAAGAAAGACAATACTCAGAGTTACCAAAAATAAAGGTACTTTATTGTAGTGACAATGTGCCAAAAATACATCAGAGAATGTACTCCCTTAGGAGGTGAGTAAAATACACAAAATATACACACAAACCAAAATCAGGTAAGTAAAACAGTCAGAAAGTAGTGCAAACACTGGAGAACACAATAGGATGAAATAGGCCTAGGGGCAACACAAACCATATACTAAGAAAGTGGAATGCAAACCACGAATGGACCCCTAGGCTAGTGTAGTGTGTAGAGGGTCGCTGGGAGTGTAAGAAAACACTAAGGGTGTCCCAGGTACCCCACCCCAAGACCCTGGAAAATAGGAGTAAAGTACTACTATTTTACCAGAAACACACTAAAGTCGTGACAGGATTTTGCAAAGACCACAACAGACTGCAAAGCACTGAAGACAGATTCCTGGACCTGAGGACCTGCAAAGGAAGGCGACCAAGTCCAAGAGTCGTGAAAGTGTCCGAGGGGGGGGGCAGGAGCCCACTAAACCCCGGATGAAGGTGTAAAATGGCTGCCTCTGGATAAAAGAAGCTGAAGATTCTGCAACAACGAAAGGCGCTAGCAACCTCTCCTTCATGCAGAAGATGTCTCACGGTGTGCTGGAGGATGCAGAGTTGTTTCCTTGGCAAAATACTGCAAACAAGCCTTGCTAGTTGCAAGAGTTGCAGTTGAAGAAAAAGGGTGCTGCCCGGGCTCAGGAAGAACCAGGATGTCGCCACTTGGGAGAGGAGACAGAAGGGGCCCTCAGCAACGGAGAGAGCCCATGCACAAGAAGGTAAAATGTGCAGAAGTCCTTGAACACGGGTTCAAGAAGTCTGAACACAGCAGTCGTCTCAACACTGCAAAAGAGGGTCCCACGACACCGGAGATCAACTCATGGGAGCTGAGCATCGCAGGACAGAGTGCTGGGGACCTAGGCTTGGCTGGGCATGCAGGATTTTGTGGAAATGTGCACAGAAGCCCTTGTAGCTGCAGTTCACGCGGTGCACAGGATTACTGTCTGGAGAGGGGAGGCAAGGACTTACCGCCTCCAAATCTGGACAGTTGGACCACTGGACAGTCCGGGTTACTTGGGTCCACCACCTGTGTTCAAGGGGCCACGCTCGTCAGGATGAGAGGGGTCCCAGAGTACCGGTGACGCTGAAGTTTGGTGCCTGCTGGAGCAGGGGGAAGATTCCGTCGACCCACAGGAGATTCCTTTGTGGCTTCAAGTGCAGGATGAAGGCAGGCAGCCCCCAAAGTATGCACCACCAGGAAACAGTCAAGAAAGCCGGCAGGATTAGGCGCTACAATGTCGCTGGTAGACTTCTTGCTACTTTGTTGCAGTTTTGCAGGCGTCATGGAGCAGACAGCAGTCGATCCTTCGCAGAAGTTGAAGACAGAGACCCCAGGAGGGCAGAACCCTGTCTGTGGGGTGGCAGCAGCGGTAGCTGCAGAGAAAACCCCAGAGAGCTGGTTTGGCAGTACCCGGGGTCCATAGTGGAGCCCCGGGGATACAAGGAACTGGCACCCCAATACCAGATTATGCATGGGGGATAATTCCACGATCTTAGACATGTTACATGGCCATATTCGGAGTTACCATTGTGAAGCTACATATAGGTATTGACCTATATGTAGTGCATGCGTGTAATGGTGTCCCCACACTCACAAAGTCCGGGGAAATAGCCCTGAACTATGTGGGGGCACATTTGCTAGTGCAGGGGTGCTCTCAGACTTAGTAACTTTGCACCTAACCTTCAGCAAGTGAAGGTTAGACATATAGGTGACTTATAAGTTACTGAAGTGCAGTGAAAATGGCTGTGGAATAACATGGGCGTTATTTCACTTAGGCTGCAGTGCCAGTCCTGTGTAAGATTTTTCTGAGCTCCCTATGGGAGGCAAAATAAGTGCTGCAGCCCATAGGGATCTCTTGGAACCCCAATACCCTGGGTACCTAGGTACCATATACTAGGGAATTATAAGGGTGTTCCAGTGTGCCAATTAGAATTGGTAAAAATGGTCACTAGCCTATAGTGCCAATTTTAAAGGCAGAGAGAGCATAAGCACTGAGGTTCTGATTAGCAGAGCCTCAGTGACACAGTTAGTCACTACACAGGTACACACATGCAGGCCACAAACTATGAGCACTGGGGTCCTGGCTAGCAGGATCCCAGTGAGACAGGCAAAAACAAACTGACATACAAGTAAAAATGTGGTAACATGCAGGCAAGATGGTACTTTCCTACAGTACACAAGGGACCACTCCACTGAGGAAGAAGAACCCCCTCCTTCAGAAGGGGAAGATGTTAGAGATGAGGTGGATGATCTCCCCCTCCTCACCTAACTAGGGAGACCAGGATCCCCAGACCCTTGTCTCCAAGGATAGTACTCACTGGATCTGGATCTTCCACAGGGGAGTCCAGTTCCTCTGGGAACATTGAGGGCAGCCTCAAGGAAGAGGACATCCTTTTAGCAAGGATGGCCAAAAGGTTAGCTTTGGAGCAACAACTCCTAGCTATAGAAAAGGAGAGAGCAGAAGTGGGTTTAGCACCCATTAATGGTGGCAGCAACATAAATAGGGTCATAGAGAATACTGACATCCTAAAAATCCCCAAAGGATTGTCTCAAAATATGAAGAGGGTGATGATATCACCAAGTGGTTCACAGCTTTTGAAAGGGCTTGTGCAATCAGAAAGTTAAACAGATCTCACTGGGGAGCTGTCCTTTGGGAAATGTTCACTGGTAAGTGTAGGGATAGACTCCTCACACTCTCTGGTAAAGATGCAGAATCCTATGACCTCATGAAGGCTACCCTGATTGAGGGCTGCGGATTCGCTACTGAAGAGTACAGGATTAGGTTCAGGGGGGCTCACAAAACCTTGAGCCAGACCTGGGTTGCTTTTGTTGACTACTCAGTGAAAACACTAGATGGTTGGACAACTGGCAGTGGAGTGCATGACTATGATGTGCTTTATAATTTGTTTATGAAAGAACACCTGTTAAGTAACTGCTTCAATGATAAGTTGCATCAACATCTGGTAGACCTAGGTCTAATTTCCCCCCACGAATTGAGAAAGAAGACAGACCACTTTGTCAAGACTAGGGTGACCAAGACTTCCACAGGGGGTGACCAAAAGAAAGGGGTCGCAAAGCCTCCCCAGGGGAAGGGTGGTGAGACATCCAAGGACAAAACTAAAGATTCTACTCAAGGGCCCCAAAACCCTGCTCAAGAGGGTGGGCCTGAGGCTCTTCACAGTCCACAAATGGGTACAAGGGTAAAAACTTTGATCCCAAGAAGGCCTGGTGTCACAACTGTAGACAGCATGGGCACCAAACTGGAGACATGGCCTGTCCCAAAAACAATCCCACTAGCTCTACTCCAGTTAGCACTGGAATAGCCAGTATCCAGGTGGGATCAACAGTGTGCCCAGAGCAAATCAGGGTCCAAACTGAAGCTACTTTAGTCTCTGAGGGTGGGGTGGATATAACCACACTAGCTGCCTGGCCACCTAACATGCAAAAATACAGGCAGCAGCTCTTGATAAATGGGACAACGGTAGAAGCCCTGAGGTATACAGGTGCCAGTGTCACCATGGTCACAGAGAAACTGTTTTCCCCAGGACAGTATTTGGCTGGACAAAGGTATCCAGTTACCAATACTGACAATGTGACTAAAGTGCATCCCATGGCTATGGTGACTTTAGCATAGGGAGGGGTTACTGGCCTGAAACAGGTAGTGGTCTCTTCTGCAATCCCAGTAGAATGTTTGCTAGGCAATGATTTGGAGTCCTCAGCATGGGCTAAGGTAGAACTGAAAACCCATGCAGCCATGCTGGGTATCTCTGAACTGGTGTGTGTGAAAAGCAGAGCACAGAGCAGAGCACAGGGTGAATAAGAAGTGTTGGAGCCTGGAATAATGGTACAACCTTCCAAGAGAAAAGGTAAGAGGACTGGGGGACCAGCCCCTGAACAGCAAATGAAGCAAGACCTCTCTTCTCAGGAAGATGTGTTATCCCCTGAGGGAACCGAGTCAGTGGAGCTGGAACCTTACCAGGTAAAGCTCTTGGGCCCAGGGGGGCCCTCAAGGGAACAGCTGTGCCAGGGATAAAAGACTTGTCCCACTCTTGAAGGCCTGAGACAGCAAGCTGCTGAACAGGAGAAGGGAGATATCAGTGGCTCCCACAGGGCCTATTGGGAGAATGGGCTCCTTTACACTGAGGCTAGAGATCCCAAACCTGGTACCACTAGGAGAGTGGTAGTGCCTCAGGAGTTTAGAGAGTTGATCCTCACACTGGCCCATGTCAACCCCCAAGCTGGGCATTTGGGACAGACCAAGACATAGGACAGACTTGTGAACCATTTCTATTGGCCCAACATGTCCCAGAAAGTAAGGGAGTTTTGTAGCTCCTGTGTCACCTGTGAAGCCAGTGGCAAGACAGGTGGCCATCCAAAGGCCCCCCTCATTCCACTTCCAGTGGTGGGGGTACCCTTTGAGAGGGTTGGTGTGGACATTGTGGGTCTACTTAAACCTCACACAGCCTCAGGGAACCAATACATACTGTTAGTAGTAGATCATGCTACCAGACACGCTGAAGCAAATCCCCTTAGGTCAACTACTGCCCTGCAGTAGCCAAAGCCCTAATTGGTATTTTTACCAGAGTGGGTTTCCCTAAGGAGGAGGTTTCTGACAGAGGTACAAACGTCATGTCAGCTTTCCTGAAACACATGTGGAATGAGTGTGGGGTGACTTATAAGTTCACCACACCATACCATCCACAAACCGATCGCCTTGTTAAGAGATTCAACAAGACATTGAAGGGCATGATCATGGGGCTCCCTGTAAAACTCAAAAGGAGATAGAATGTCCTCCTGTCATGCTTGCTTTTTGCCTACAGAGAGATGCCCCAGAAGGGAGTAGGGTTTCCCCACTTTGAACTTCTGTTTGGTCATTCTGTAAGGGGACCACTGGCTGGCACTTGTAAAAGAAGGCTGGGAGAGACCTCTCCATGAGTCTAAACAAGATGTGGTGGACTATGTGCTTGGCCTCCGCTCTAGGATGGCTTAGAACATGGAAAAGGCATCCAAAAATCTTGAGGCTAGCCAACAACTCCGGACGCTGTGGTATGACCAAAAGGCTGCAATGGTTGAATTCCAGTCAGGGCAGAAAGTCTGGGTTCTGGAGCCTGTGGCTCCCAAGGCACTCCATGACAGATGGAGTGGCCCTTACCCAGTCCTAGAGAAAAGGAGTCAGGTCACTTACTTAGTGGACCTGGGCACTAGCAGGACACCCAAGAGGGTGATCCATGTGAACCGCCTGAAACCCTATAATGATAGGGCAGACATACCCATGCTGATAGTTACTGATGAGGATCAGGAAGCAGAGAGTGAACCTCTCCCTGACTTCCTCTCAACTGACCCTAAAGATGGATCAGTAGATGGAGCTGTCTATTCAGACACCCTCTCTGCCCAACAGCAAGCTGATTGCAGGGAAGGCCTACAGCAGTATGCTGTACCCATGATGTGAACACAGGAGTCAGTTTACCTGTCAAGAACGAAATCTATAGACAGACCGATCAAGTCAAAGAGAGCATCAAAGTGGAAGTCCACAAGATGCTGGAGTTAGGGGTAGCAGAGCACTCTGACAGTCCTTGGGCTAGCTCAGTGGTCTTGGTCCCCAATCCTCTTACCAAAGATGGCAAGAGAGAAATGAGGTTATGTGTGGATTACAGAGGGCTCAGTTCTGTCACTAAGATGGATGCACACCCCATACCCAGAGCAGATGAATTAATTGACAAGTTAGGTGCAGCCAAATTCATAAGTACCTTTGATTTAACTGCAGGGTACTGGCAGATTAGGATGGCCCCTGGGGCTAAAGAAAAGACAGCATTCTCTACACCTAATGGGCATTATCAGGTCACTGTTATGCCCCTTGGCTTAAAGAATGCCCCTACCACCTTCTAAAGGTTGATGAATCAAGTCCTTGCTGGTTTGAAGTCCATTAGTGCAGCATATCTAGATGATATAGCTGTCTTTAGCTCCAGCTGGCAGGATCACCTGGCCCACCTGGGGAAGGTTTTGCAGGCCTTGCCAACCGCAGGCCTTTCTATCAAAGCATCTAAATGCCAGACAGGGCAGGGCACAGTCAACACAAGATCCAGACAATTTTGGACTGGGAAGCTCCAAAAACCCAGAATCAAGTCAGGGCATTCCTTGGCCTGACTGGATACTACAGGAGGTTTGTGAAGGGATATGGGTCCATTGTGACTCCCCACACTGAACGGACCTCCAAGAAGATGCCCAAAAAGGTAAACTGGACCCTTGACTTTCAAAAGGCCTTTGACACCCTAAAAGAAGCAACGTGCTCAGCACCAGTTCTAAAAGCTCCAGATTATTCTAAGCAATTAATTGTGCAGACAGGTGCCTCTGAACATGGACTAGGAGCAGTCCTGTCCCAAACCAATGAATGTCAGCCTTGACCAGCCTTTTGCTTTGATGGGCCATCTTTGAAAAAATATGTTTTTCTCTTATGATTTTCTCATGGAAATGATCCAGAAGCTGGAACAAGGACACACTTTCTTTTATGTTCACAAATATTGTTTTTATCCATGTGAGTAAAAAGTCTGATATACTGAGCAGCGGTCAGTCAGTGGATTCACCAGCATTCTAGCGTAGGTTCACAACAGTTCTAATGAACAGATGGAATGCTAACCATCTATAGTCAAGACGAAAGTGAGCCACACCTGTACTCCTGTATGCCATGTTGCTGGAATAATAGCTAATGAATTTAAAGCATTTGGAGCAGGTTGCAGTATGAAATCAGTTGATTAAAAATGTGACATGCAGTGTAGGTTTTTAGTTATTTATGGCATTGTATATTTTTAAGGGCTAAAATTCAGTTGATGAGAGAAAGCTCTACCTAGGTTCGCCATGTCGTTTACCCTTCTGTTTCAGACTATCCAAGTTCACGGCAGCTTGATAAGTTCTTAACTTTACAATATTAACATTTTGGTAGACATAGAAAGTTTTTGTAAATCTTCATTTGAAATGTATGGGAATTGATTGCCTGGAAGGAATCTGGAGTCAAAATATTTTTTTATTATAACTTAAACCTAGGGAAATGATAAAATACATATAAAATACAGATACAATACATATAAAATACACATAAAACATTACTCTGTAGCTATAATGGCTACATCTAAGGTTAAATAAGTAACAATGTAAATCAGAGCAAAGAGGCTAACATTTTAAAACACAATGAAAACTGTCATGGACTACACAATGTTCTCACACTCTGGACGGACACCTTAAACATGCAACACAAGCACACAGAAAGAAATAATTTCAGGCACCCATTTACTTCAGGAACCTGAAGCAGCAGAGATAAGAACCATTTTCGTGTACACATTCAGCTTCTTGCACAGGAAAGTGAATAATTCTAAAGATGTCTTCTGCAGCAACATCCCTCCCAGTGCACCCACAAACTATGAGCTCGGTGAACACTTTACCCATAGCCTTTCAGCTCACCGACATTCAGCTATTGTCACCATCTTTTTACTTCTATTCACATGCCTGACAAACAAATGGCCTCCATTGACGTTAATGGGGATCAACTGTTTTTCAAACACATATCACCCTCTAAAAAGTATGAATTCCCCATTCACCTTAATTGGAACATCCCCTTAAACGTCTGACTTCACCCGCATTTTGAGTCAAGAGCCTGACAGGTATGTTTAGTGCTACATTAGAATGCTATGCTCTTCGTGGATAAGAAGTTATAGAGATATTTGGGTTGAAACTGCAATAAGGCTTGCATCAGACACTAGCTGTGAACCTCCTGGAACCATATTGACCAGCCAGAAGCCAATGAAAATGCAGCATTTTTTTCTAGCATACAGCTGTTTGACGTACAGCGACCCACAGCTGCACATTCAACAGTCTCTTCTCCCAACACCGCTTGCGCCCTTGCCTGGACACACAAGGTGTTAAAGTAGGTTGTTAGAATCACCAACAAATGGCCTCTTTCAATGCCATATGTAGTAAGCAATCAAAAGAAAACTTGAATGCATGGCCTATATGCTGTGTATACCATTAAAGGGAGCCTCTTTGTGCTTCATCAACATACATGGCTTCTTTGAAAATGTATTTCGAATGTATGCAAATGGATTGTTTTATACATTATTGGTTGCAGGATACAATTCCGCTTGTAGTATATATCATAGAAGTAGTCAATGATATGATTATTATTGTGAGACGAAATGCATAAAAAATAATGCATGGTTAGAGTTTTGAAACAAATGTAGCTATCTTGCTGAAATAGAAAGTAGAGAACATTTAAATCAAACAAAGAGCGTGTGCCAGGTTTCAGCAAGACAGCTTAATTTTTCCAGTCTCTAAGCTGCCAAGGAAGCTCTGAGTAATCATCGCTTACTGCGCCCCCATACAGATCTATGACAAACCCAAAGCATCTGAATAAGGCAGCAGGGGCGCTCCCGGCCAAGTATATGCTGAGAAGTGGCACTCTCCCAAACACCTGTTCAGAGAGCCCATGTGTGCTGAATGCAAGGGAGACATCCTGATGAATTAGCAGTCTCTTTCTGATGGACTAGCAATTTCTCTTTCTGATGGATTAGCAATGTATCTTTCCAGTACTGAACCCATACCATCTTGAAGTTGACACAGTGTCATAAAAACTGCCTAAAAGGGTACACATTTAACTCTTAAAATGATAACCTGATTGACAAGAGAGAAATAATAGTAAATGAGCCCATGAGAGAGCGAGTTCTTATTGACAACGATTAATCATAAAGGAGCTTGTTCAAAAAATGTGGCTGGAGTATGGTTTGTTCCCAGTTATGTCTTAAGATATTTGCAAAAATTAAAGAGCTTCTGGATTTCCCAACGTTTAATTTGGAGCTTGTTTCAGAGAATGGCGGTCTTAAAGGCCTTTCTGCCCAGTCTGGTTTTTACGAAATTATGGCTTTTTGTAAATTACTACAATTATTTATCACTCTACTACGTGCATAGTAACTATGCACATAAGGCTCTTGTCTGTGCAGATTTAGCACTCGGCATAACCTGGAGTGGTTCCTCTTTTCCTGCAAATGTAAGTAGTGTGTTTCAATCGATAACGGCTTTACGTCATCTGTAGCCTCATCCTTCATTTCCATCTCTGCAGCACATACATGTCCACTAAACCGGGATTGTATTCTCTAATTGGCCTCTCCGGTACCCAGATGACATTTCACATTTAACTGACCGCCGAAGTGTTTTAACTAGCTTTCCGATGTCTGCTGATGTTTCTATTCTGCCCTCACGTGAAGTTTCTTCATACTCAAGAGCCACTCTGTTGTACCTTCAGCCCTATGCCCTCACACACGCACATCCTGTAAAAATATTGTAACAGAGTTTCATAGAACTTGCTGATCACCCAGCCACTCAAGAATATCCAAAAAGTCAATTACCATTCCTAGCTTAAAAAACAGGAGAACTGTGATGAGGCCTACACACTCACACCTTTATATCACTCACAAGAACTCTACAGACCCACCAATAGTTGTTACTCTGAAATGAACAAAGGATGCAGCCTTTGAAACTTCTCAACAATCGTTTTGTTTGCAAAAAATACGACATGAATCACAGACTAAAGTATATAACAGTCCTGATCTGCATGATAAAGCCAGGAAGAGGATAACTAATGAATGAACGTGAATTTGCACACCACACATTTAACCAGGTAATACGTCTTCTGGGGCTGGGCGAGGGAGCCCTAAGGAGTGAATAATAGAGAAAAAAAGATACCAGAAATGGGAATCTAAAGCTTGGAAAGCTATGTTTTCAGTTGTTTGAGTGCTTGCTGATGGTGCTCCAGGGAGGTTTTTTCGGTGTCTGGTGAACCCGCTGTTGAGTAGAATGAAAAGAGTATTTCCTTAATTATATTGCAGCTCTTGTGGATAATGGCAGCGCACTATCTCCAGAAATAAAAAAAGAATTTTAATGTACAGTTTAGGTCCATAGGTCTTCGCATTTACAATCAATTACAGAAAGTAAAAAGACCTCGAGATACTGACGTCTTAAACAATGTCAATTTAGACTTGGACGAGTATTTTTCTCTAACTGTGCACGTCCGAGGCCAGACAACGTTTTTCAAAGGAAATAGGAGAGGTCTGAAAGAACTGAAGATTAAGGGTCTGATTTAGATCTTCCCCCAGGATCTAAATCAGGCCCTAGTTTTCCTATTTAAAAACAAGCAGCCACTTGTAGACTTGATAATTTATATGACAAACTAATTTGTGATCAAATCGTTATGTTTGGTAAAAATAAAGGCATACATGAGAGGTTATGGGTGGAAGGCGATTCAATGGATATAATTGCCTTTGTCAGGAAAGCGGACCTATCAGAATGCGTCACAATTACTTAAAGATCAAAGGGGTTATCATAATTCTGTGGATAAGATTTCTGATGGTAGACGTAGTGTTAGGTGTCATTTGGTAGTGTTACTTTACAAGTAGTTGCGGAATGTGGTTCTCCGTACAATGTTATTGGTCAGCTGGTTTGGGAAAAATAATTTGTGTGTGTTATTGGCAATTGTTTAGAATTTCCTGACATAAATCTTGAAAGTTATACTGGGGTTAAAAGTGATTTGTGAGGTTTTAGAAATCTAGGGACATATTTATACTTTTTGACGCAAAACTGCGCTAACGCAGTTTTGCGTCAAAAAAATTAGCGCCGGCTAACGCCATTCTGAAGCGCCATGCGGGAGCCGTATTTTATCAATGACGTTAGCCGGAGTTAGCCGCCGGCGCTGCCTGGTGTGCGTGGAAAAAAACAACGTACACCAGGCAGCGCCGGCGTAGGGGGATATGGAGCTTGGGCGACAAAAAATGGGGCAAGTCAGGCTGAGGCAAATTTTTCGCCTCAACCCGATTTGCGCCATTTTTTACGACTCCCAATCCCCATAGAAATGACTCCTGTCTTAGCAAAGACAGGAGTCGTGCCCCCTTGCCCAATGGCCATGACCAGGGGACTTCTGTCCCCTGGGCATGGTCATTGGGCATAGTGGCATGTAGGGGGGCACAAATCAGGCCCCCCTATGCCACAAAAAAAAATTAAAAAAATGACTTACCTGAACTTACCTTAATGTCCCTGGGATGGGTCCCTCCAGCCTTGGGTGTCCTCCTGGGGTGGGCAAGGGTGACAGGGGGTGTCCCTGGGGGCATGGGATAGCACCTCTGGGTTCCTTCAGAGCCCACAGGTCCCTTAACGCCTGCCTTTTCCAGGCGCTAAAAAACGGCGCAAAAGCGGCCGGATGTCATTTTTTTTGACCCGCCCACTCCCGGGCGTGAATTTTGCCCGGGAGTGTAAATACGGCGCACATGCCTCGGAGTCAATTTTTTAGACGGGAACGCCTACCTTGCATCTCATTAACGCAAAGTAGGTGTCCACGCTAAAAAATGACGCAAACTCCATGGACTTTGGCGCTAGACGCGTCTAACGGCAAAGTATAAATATGGAGTTAGTTTTGCGTCGGAATTGCATAAATAAAAACGACGCAATTCCGGTGCAAACGGAGTATAATATGCCCCCAAGTGTCCATACACTGCTGATAAATTATTTTCATATGACAAACATTCAAGGGCCATTTTGCTGAGGAGCTTTTTCAGATTTCAAACAGTTAAAATAGGGAAAAGGGCCTGATATGAAAGGTTCTGCCCTGGCTTAGGCAGTACTTAATTTGTGAAAGAAAGAGTACAGGTGCCCAGAGCTCTGCTCAGAAGCTGGTGGGTGGTGCAATTAAATACCATCAAATACCAAGGCTGATAGTCTTTGGCCCACTACCAAACACTATCTGCTCCTTTTCTCACTCTTGCAGGTTCCTGCTTTCTGTTTGTTATGGTTCTGCTGTCTTTTTTTTCCTCATGCTTCCGATCTGCATGTTTTTCCCTACTTGCACTTGGGTAAATTTTTAATGCACAAAAATAAGTACTGGTCCCTAAAAATAAGTTCTGGTGCTCCTCCACCAGCAACCACTGGCTCAAATTAAGAACTGAGCTTAGGACGGTGTTAAGATTGTCTTTTGTGGCTAAAACGTTTTTAGGACTGTTGGGCCTTCTATACAGTAAACCTTCCCTCTCTTAAAAGATTTAAGCTTGGCTTAAGGCAAGACAAAACGCTCTGTAAATCACGCTCCTTAAACAGGTTTTGTTCTTAAAAACTACTAGTAAATCACATACTAACAAAAACTGAATGGACATTGCTCTTCAATCAGCCGTGTTTGTTCATGCTTTACTGGAGGTCTTCAAGTCCAAAATGTTTCTGAGTCCCAGGTTTTCAGGGGGGTTGGGAGATGTCCAGCCAGATACAGCTAAATGTTCCAGGACCTCAGGAATATCACTTCAGGAACAGGGCTCTCTCCAGGAGTGTCCACCAGCAGGATCCAGGTCAAGTCCAGTTGGTACTGGTTAGCTGGGAGTTGCAAGAACATGCGGAAAAGGACTCTTGTAGCTTTTTGTAGCCCTGTAGCCAAACAGGAGGCCAGCCAACTGATCCTTGAAGTAAACTTCTTTATCCAGGGTACAGGAGGGAGCAGGTCCAGTCCTTCAGGGCTCCTCTCAGGTCACAAACAGAGGACAGAAGGTCTAGCTCTCTTCTTTTCTTTCTCAGGTCCAGCAGTAGTCCTCATTCCTAAACTTTGAAATGGTGAAATCCTTCTCATCTTGTGCAGAGCTTGTATCGGCACCTAAAAGATAGGTCAGGGCAATGAGAAGGCCTTTCTCTGTGTTCCCTCAAAATCAGTTCTGGTGGCAGCTGTAAACCAGTTACCCCTTTGGGGTTTGACCTGGCTAGATGTACAAAAGAAGGAGTCCGTCCAGGTGTCATCTGACATCTATTAAGGGGCAGAGGTGGCCACTTTAAAGTAAATTAAGCTCCTGGGCACATCCCAACTGGTCTTCCTGCCAGAGGAACAAAAACACCTCTCTACACCTATACCTTTGTCTCTGCTCTGGGTGCAGTTTCCTCGTCTCATTCAGAACCATTCACCAGCTGAGTGACAGTTGGAAGTCTCGTGTAAATTTCCCTTCAGGAAGAAAAAAGGTAACTTTCCAAAGATAACTTTTCCCTAACAGGTATTAAAAATCCGACTTCACCATTAAGTTGGGCCTTTAATACATATTAAAAATAGTGGTTTATTCATGTCTCTACCTAGTCTCTATCCTGAGAGAGACATATTAATATTTAATATTGCCTTACAGTGTTTGCTATGGACCAGCCAACCTTCCTACAGTGAAAATAGCTTTTAGGTGCTAGCCATTGCAAGGATATGTTAACATTAACTTTCTACATTTCTCACCTTTAAATACCATGCACTATACAGTGTGGGCTACAAGGCCTACATGGAGGTGACTTATTATTAATATTTAAAAGGAAGGTTTTAACCTGTCAAACAGGGTTTATTTTGATAGCTTGCAATGCATGCAATACACTGTTATAGTCAGATTAGAGTGGTAGACCTGCAGCCATTTTTGCACTGCCACTATAGTGGATGGCCCAATAGGTGCTGCAGCCCACTAGTGGTATTTAACTTCTAGGCCCTGGGGACATGAAACCTCTGCACCACATGATGGTTCTTTATCCGTGAAATGCCTTTGATGTCAGTGCCTACGCTGTTATGATCATGTGTTTCTGCCTGCCTTGTAAAGGGTGGGTGACAATACATTGGGTTGGTTGCTAAGCCCTCCATGCTTGTGGCTAACACTTTCAACAAAAGTTTTAACGTTCCTAGGTATATTTTAAAGAAAGACAGTTTTATATAATTCACTCTCACTTTTACTCCACTCTTGCATGTGCCAGATCCAAAACTAACATGAATCCCAAGTATAAAATAAATATGATTTTACGATCATGAAAGGACAAAATACATTTTGTTTAAGAAGAATATTTTCACAAATATGCATTAGACATTACAACATTACAACATATACTAGACATAAGTACAGAAGATATAAAATCAGGCAAATTGAAACTTGTTGACATCTACTAAAGTTATCACTGTTGATTCACGACTTTTATTTACCCGATAATAATGTCCAGAGTAGGCAGATTATGATGCAGTAGTTTGTCAATGTGTTTCAGTGGAATAATTTTATAATCTCCACCTTCTTAGAGGCTTCTTTTAAATATCACTCATGAATGTATTTTCCACACTACATGAGCTGGTAACCCAACCAGATGTTTTTATGATTCATTTTAACTGATGGAAGGTATAAGAAAATGTATTGTCCGGAAGAAGGTGGACATTATGAAATTATTCTACTGAAGTGCATTTAACAGGATTTGTGTATAAGAGGTTCAACACACATATAAGCACATCTAACCTCACTATTTTACCCCAGGTATAGTGTTTTATGATGAAGGTCTCAAATTGTAAGGGAATGCTGTCACACATAAATGATCGGAAACGTTGTAGGCCACAAAATTCCCCTTGGAACCTGCATATCGGGCACATGATAATGGCTAATGAAGCACTTTCATGCCTATTTTCATGATAAGGTGGAAAACCCCTATGAGGCCGAGAGGTGGCTTTTTAAGAAGGTAGGTATCAGGGGTATATCCCAATATGCTACAGTTAGAAAGCTTTCTGCCTCTAAAGCCTCCTCCAGAAAAGGATGATGATTACGGTAAAGAAAGGGGCCACAGATTACCACCAGGCTGTATTGTTGTAGAGAACTGAGTAGGAGAATTGCTCTTAGTGAATGCTTGGTGCCCCTTCTTAATATTGATTTCGTTAATAGAGTTCCATATATTGTCTTTATGTAATTGTATTCTTTATTAACGTTTATGTTTTATTTTTAATTACATTTTTATGAGGTATTTTTATTTTGTGATTTATTTATGTGCAGAATTACTTGTGCTTGCTTTCTTTTGGTCTTCCACTACTCTTTGGACTTCCACATCTGCCATGCTGGGGGGATGGCTATGTCTTTAACTTTTGCTACCCTGCCATCAACAGTGGGTGATCTCCCACGTAGCTGGTGTTGGAGCAATGTCCATTTCCAATAATAATAATAATAATAATAATAATAATAAGAAGAAGAAGAAGAAGAAGAAGAAGAAGAAGAATATGGCAAATAGATATATTATTTGAATATTACTAACTAAACATTATCAATTAAATTACCATTTTCACATAAAACATTTTATACTTCCATTATTTCTTTTTTCTTATAGTTGGTCTTATTTATCATAAGATTTCAAATGTTTTCCTTTTTTCTTTCAGTTCGTTGTAAAAACAAAGGTTAATGTATCGTTATAGTGAAGTGAAATGTGAAGTAGCAAGGTAACCTTTTAAACTCCTAAAAACACAGAAATTCAACAGTTATAGTTATCTCAAGTAAATGTAATTTTTGTGGTTGTCAGAGTTTAAAGCTATATGTTGCTACGGAACAGTTAACCTAACTTTAATATTACTTTATTCTTAGTTTTTTCAGTGAATTTCTAGTTTTTTTTTAAACATAAACTAATATTATATTACCAAACATAAAGCCAACCCCTGCAGCACATGGCCTTTGGTCATGTGTGGCGTGAGTTTGGCCGCAGACAGCCTACCCCATGCTGTGATGCCCCGTGGCCAGTTCACCCAGACGCAGCCAACCCCACACTGCACATGGCCTTTTGCTGTGCTGGCAAGAGGTTGGCCACAGGAACTTAACCTCCTGCTGCACAAAACCACAGCCAGGCCCTTTGGCAACCTACCTGGCAGCAACCAAACCCATACTGTGCAAGGCTTTCGGTTGAGTGAGGTGAGACGTTCGCCACAGGGTCCGGACAACCCACCTGAAGGCAGCCAACCTCCTTGCCAGCTACCCACGCCACACACAGCCTTTGGTGTGTGTGTGCGGCATACAATTGGCCTTTGGGTCCCAGGGACCCAATAACACAGGGCCAAAACATATATTATGGGGGGGTGAGGTGCTGACTCCCCTACCCAAGTCTTAATAGGCACTGTGGATCTCATCCAAGGGGCTGAATTCTATTAAAAAAATGAAGGGGCCCATGTGACCCCCTTCCCAAGTATCATTAGGCCACAGGGATCCCATCCCCGGGGCCAAATTCAATTAAAAAGGGGAGAGATGGCTCCACAGCCCCTCTCCCTGAGCCTCATTAAGCCTCAGAGACCCCATCACTTGGGGTCAACTACAATTAAACAAGGGGAGGGGGCCACCGACCCTGCTCCAAAAGCCTTATTAGGCCCCAAGGGCCCCATCCCTTGGGGCCAAATTCAACAAAAAATGGGGGAGGCCAGTGGCACCCTTCTCCCCGAGCCTTTTTAGGTCCTAGGGAAACCATCCCTCAGTACCATATTTTATTAAAAAGGAGATCATGGCTGCATGGCTCCCCCTCTCAGAGCCTTGAAATTGCCATGGGGACCCAATCCCTCTAAGACTTTTATTAATAAAAAGGGGATTGGGGCTGCATGGCCCTCCTTCCCGAGCCTTCAGTGGTGCCAGAATAAGTGGCTGCCCCAGGGCCCACCCATGGCACTCACTAACCAACACATTGTGGGCCACAGGAGGAAGCCCAAGGCCCGCGGCCCCAGCCAGTCTTTCATCTGGTGCAGGAGACAGCATTGCACCCGCCCTAAGGGAGCAGCAGTTTTTTCTATGCTCCCTCTGGGTAGGAGCATTATGTGTTATGTTTCCCTGCCCACAGTGCAGGAATGTACACAGAACACAAGTCTGCTCCCAGTCTGCAGGATCTTTTTTAAATCTCCTGCCAGCTGGGAGAAAAAAATGCGTTTGCTCCCGTTTGGCGGGAGATTTAAAAATGCTCCTGCCAGACAGGAGCAAACACATGTTTCCCTGCCAACAAATAAAAAAAAAAAAAAACGTTTTTGGCCCCCAGACGAGGTAACTCTGGGACCCCACCACTAGGCTTATGGGGTCAGGGTATCCCTACCCTGTCCCTTTATCCCTTGTTTGTATTTTTTTAGGACTGAGGACTGAGTCCCAAGTCCTAAGATAGCCACCACCACTTCCTGGTTTATGTGGTGGCAGCCAATCAGATACAACAAGAGATCTGTCGGCTCAGCGGATCCACTGTGGCATGATGCATACAATAGTTTTGAACCTTAATTTCTGCAACACTACTGGCTGGATTTACACCAAAACACAACACGCATTTGCAATGTAATTGGTCTCGCATTTGCTCGAGTTAGAGCTATTTGCGTTGTAAATTCCTAACTGGACTTTTCTTGCCACTTAAATTGAAAATGATAAGTAAAACAACTGACATAAGAGAGCATAGTCAAAGTGCCATTGCCGCCATGATCATGAGCGCGAAGGAGAGACACAAAAAGAAAATTATGTTCGCTCGCAGTCAAAGGTATCCGCAATCGTGCAATTATCCATGCAACAGGGGCAGTCTGCAAGGCGGTAATAAAACCGTCCCAAGGAGGGACAAACGTAAAACATTTACCAATGATAACAAAGGACTTTTGAAAGGCAAGCCCAGGAACGACTGAAAGTGATGGGTGTGCGGTGGGTTTGGTTAAAAGCCCACAATACTTACAACTGGTTAAAGCGCTTCTGCGCTCGACCTAAAAAGCACTCTTTCTGATTTTCTGCCAAATGTGGTGTAAATCAGTTCAGATGTTTGGACTGTAGGAGTGACTAAAGTTTCTATCATAAAATTGATGGGGAAAACACGTTTTAAGACCCCCCTTTCTTCTCAGCCGCTCCTTGATGGATCACACCAAAAGTTTCCATGAACGAACTAGTCAAAAAGTAGCACTTTTTTTGGAAAGTTCTGTGGAGATTTGTTATACGGCACCAAAGTTATTAGAAAGCCAAAAAAAAGTAGCCTAACTATACCGACTCAATGGCGACTGTCAGAGGGATGGATATATATATATATATATATATATATATATATATAGATATATATATAGGACTACAAAAATACTCGAAGTATGATCTCAATCAGCCCAAAGGGGTGGTGCGAGAACCGGCACGAGCAAGCCGGTAATTAGTTAAGCAAAGAAAAGAAAAATATAATACTCGCACACTCGGATTTCAGGAACAAAAAAAGATCAGTTTAATCTACACAACGCGTTTCGACTGACACAGCAGCCTTGGTCACGTGATAAACATCACCACTAAAATACCATTTAAATACCCTGTTAGCATAGACATAGAAATAGGACATCTAAAATGTGCAACCCATAACAACACACACTACTTTGCAGATGTTATCATAATAATACTTTTAGTACTTAGATCAGTTCATGCCCCTATCTAATACCAGATATAATTCAGATATAATTATTAAATTACAAATCATTTCCCCCAATATTATTAATAAAATTAATAAATTAGTATTATCAGTTTTTAATGAAAATTCATTGTTGAATTTAAAAGGGGAAATAACCAAGTTAAATAACAGTGTTCTATCTATTAAAATTCATATTTCTTTGTTCTAGACCATAATGTCTGTAAAAATATTTATCATTTTAAAAAAAATAGAGAGATGGTAAAATATATACACTGCAAATATATCATCATAAGCTTATTAAAGGCTAAAAGTCATCAACAGTACTAATTTTAACAATCAAATCTGAAAATCTGCAAAGTTAACCACCCATTAATAACGTGAAAAACACTGGAGAATGAATATAAACAAGCGGGTAAAGTTTGATACTTCTTCGTCCGACCATATTATCTAAAAGAGATATCAGAGTCAAAATTAGAACAGTAACTGAAAATTTAAACATCAAATTAATATTTGAATATAAACTTGACACTCATAATACATATCAAATATTTGACCAAGGTACTTGATCTAAAACCCATAAATCAATTTTATATATAATAAAATTAAATCTCTGTACAGTCAACTCATTATATATATTATGGTAAAAAGAATTTTCCAATCGGTAAAAAGTCTCATCAAGATAAATTAATAGTTATCATACAGTAAAGACTCCTTATTGTCCTGGCCAGGATAGTACCAATGATCTGAAATCTTTACTCTATAAATTAGAGAAAATGTGTAAAGCTGAATTGGCCAAATGGTGGGAAGCCACATCATTACAGAACTATATGGATCAACAAATGGTTCCCAGGGGCTTACGAATTTTCATTACCCCCTCTTATGAGACTCCCAATCCGGAAATGCTGAAGGAATGGGCAGCTAACTCTGCCCTCAGTTCCAGACACATGCTTGAAATTCTAATTAAATATGCCTGGCATGATCGGAGAGTTTTATTAGAGGATATCAGAAGAATGAGGGATGAACTTGAGTTGAGACCTGAAAAGGATTTTATATCCAAGTTTATGGAAGCTATGAATCTGAGATTAAAGAAATATGAGGATGATATCAAGTCTAAGAAACAACAAAAGTTACATAGAGATATAGGTGACTATGAGAGTGGAAGATTTCTAACTTTCAGTAGGAAATTTGATCATTTATATAAGTCATCCCCAACGAATTATCCATTACAGGAAAGACAGTCTGTTTCTGAGAGTGATGTGGAAAATACAAGGGAATCTGATACTCCTAGTTCCACGGAAAGTGAGAAATCTATTGAGGAAATTACAAACAAACCAGCTACTTTTTTAGACGAGTATCGCCTGCTGCGTCATGGCAGGCAAATTTCCAAGAACCAACAAGGACAGAACCTGAACCACAAAGGAAGGACACCGGGCCGAAGAGGAAGACGGGGCGGACCAAGAAGAGGCGAGAGAGACTTAGAAACCATAACAAGAACAGACTATTCAATGGGACAAGTGGGAAAACTAACAAGAAGTTCCAATGTACAGATATAATGGATAGCAATATGGTAAATAAGACAATTGTGAATTTGTCTAATTTTGCTTTGTCCGAAAGTGATAAACTGACATTATGTTTAGGTCTTTCATTTTGCCCTACTGAACGCTTCAACTATGCTGAGACAAGGATTGATTTTTACAAATTCATTAGAAAACTGAAATTGAAAAAATGGTTTAAATCTAAGAATCCATTTGAGGGAGGGGATATTAATTCCCAGACTTCTGAACATCAGGATATATTGAGTATCAGTGATGTAGATTCCTTAATAACATTGTATGAACTAGAAAGAAATGATGTAGATCCTGATGTAATCAGTAATGTTTATCAAATTCTTGACAAACTGAATATTACCTATGATTTATCGGTTCCAACCAGCTTTAAACCTAAGTCTACATTCTGTCCGACCATGAATCATGACAACATTGATACATTCTATGATATGGTGGTGAAGGATCTAATCAAATTTCGTCACAAAACATGGTTTAAACCTAGATATAATCAGAATCTTACATCAACACAGAGACTGTTTATTACAAAATTGGTTGATGATAAGGACACAGTTGTTTGTCCCGCTGATAAAGGTGATAATATAGTACTCATGGATAAACACAAGTATATTGAGGAGGCTATGCGTCAACTCAACAATACACAGTTCTATAAGGTTACTACCAAAGAGGCATATGTCAACAGTGTTACTAGAATTTGGCAGTTATTGATGGAATGGAAAGACAAAGGTCTATTGGTATGGGAGGAGTATTGCTTTCTGAAGAGAGATTTTCCCAAATTGCCTGTTTTGTATATCTTACCCAAAATCCACAAAAATGAAATCAACCCCCCGGGACGCCCTATTGTATCGTCTTGTGGTAGCGTACTTGAAAATGTTTCCAAATATGTGGATCATTTTCTGAGAGAATTTGTTGTGAATTTACCCTCATACGTTCGTGATAAAAAGGATTTTCTAGGTAAATTGGAGGGTATCATATGGGAAGATAATTTCTTGTTGTTGACTATGGATGTTAACTCCCTCTATACCATTATAGACCACGATAAGGGCATTAATGCATGTAAACATTTTCTACACACAAGGTCATTGAAGTATTTGGCCCATACTGAGATGGTAATTGATATGATAAGGTATTGTTTAACCAATAACTTTTTCTTGTTCAATGGGGTACTTTACCAACAGACCCTCGGGACTGCTATGGGCACATGTTTTGCTCCAAGTTTTGCCTGTCTTTTTCTTGGTTGGTGGGAAGAGACTGTTTTCAAAGATGATGAACTATATCCAGAAGCGAATCAGGCAATTCTCTGGTTAAGATATATCGATGACCTTTTCATTATTTGGAAAGGAACCAAAAAAGAGGCTATACAGTTTGTAGATAAGTTGAACAGAAATGATCTGAATATTGTTTTGACCTGTAATGTGAGCAGCTCCTCCATTGAATTTTTAGATACTATGGTAAAGATTAGGGAACAGAATATTACTACTGAACTGTTCCGGAAACACACGGCGGGCAACAGCTTATTACATGCCTCTAGTGGTCATCCGGATAGTTTAAAATGGAGTATCCCCTTTGGCGAATTACTAAGAGCTAAAAGAATAAGTAGTACTGACGAAGCTTTTCAGGTTGAACAAAGGGAGATAACTATGAGATTTAAACAGCGAGGATATCCAGAATGGGTAATTAAGAGAGCAATCGATAAGACTAAGGAGATAAAAAGATCGGATACCCTTTTTGACAATACAACCAAACAACAGGCAGATGATAATGATGGGACTAGACTCATCATGACATATAATGAGGATACAAGACAGATCAAGAACATCATTTCAAAGAATTGGAATATTTTGAAAAGTGATCCCGTTATTGGAAGTAATATACAAAAGAGACCTCAGATTACCTATAGAAGAGGACGTAGTTTACATGACATTTTGAGGTCTAATGATATCACTTCTATTCCACAACTGAGACAACACAATTTGCAAGGCTTTTTCCCATGTGGCCATTGTAAAGCATGTCGCAACAGCACTATGCGGAAGCAATATGCCACATGCAAACCTTGAAAAGTCAGACAGATTAATCAATTTATAACATGCATTACTCCCTTTGTAATCTATGTATTGGAATGTCCTTGCTTACAATGGTATATTGGCAGCACCAAACATGGTGTTAAGAAACGGATTTTAGAACACATGCGTGCAATTACATCTAATGACGAACATTATCCGGTAGCAAGGCATTTCAAAGAAAAACACAACTCTGACTGTACCAAACTATCCTATTTTGGTATTGAACATGTTCCTCCACATCATAGGGGAGGGAACAGAGAATTAGTGTTGAGGAAAAAAGAGTCAGTATATATCTTAGAATTAGAGACCAAGACTCCGATTGGTTTGAATATGGGGGAGGAATTAAATACTCACCTATATGATAACTATTAATTTATCTTGATGAGACTTTTTACCGATTGGAAAATTCTTTTTACCATAATATATATAATGAGTTGACTGTACAGAGATTTAATTTTATTATATATAAAATTGATTTATGGGCTTTAGATCAAGTACCTTGGTCAAATATTTGATATGTATTATGAGTGTCAAGTTTATATTCAAATATTAATTTGATGTTTAAATTTTCAGTTACTGTTCTAATTTTGACTCTGATATCTCTTTTAGATAATATGGTCGGACGAAGAAGTATCAAACTTTACCCGCTTGTTTACATTCATTCTCCAGTGTTTTTCACGTTATTAATGGGTGGTTAACTTTGCAGATTTTCAGATTTGATTGTTAAAATTAGTACTGTTGATGACTTTTAGCCTTTAATAAGCTTATGATGATATATTTGCAGTGTATATATTTTACCATCTCTCTATTTTTTTTAAAATGATAAATATTTTTACAGACATTATGGTCTAGAACAAAGAAATATGAATTTTAATAGATAGAACACTGTTATTTAACTTGGTTATTTCCCCTTTTAAATTCAACAATGAATTTTCATTAAAAACTGATAATACTAATTTATTAATTTTATTAATAATATTGGGGAAAATGATTTGTAATTTAATAATTATATCTGAATTATATCTGGTATTATATAGGGGCATGAACTGATCTAAGTACTAAAAGTATTCTTATGATAACATCTGCAAAGTAGTGTGTGTTGTTATGGGTTGCACATTTTAGATGTCCTATTTCTATGTCTATGCTAACAGGGTATTTAAATGGTATTTTAGTGGTGATGTTTATCACGTGACCAAGGCTGCTGTGTCAGTCGAAACGCGTTGTGTAGATTAAACTGATCTTTTTTTGTTCCTGAAATCCGAGTGTGCGAGTATTATATTTTTCTTTTCTTTGCTTAGATATATATATATATATTACTTTTATTAGCATTAGGGTGACCACTTAACTCTGCATTGTTACTCACAGTGTCTCAGTTGATGAAGGTTCGATCTAGAAATCATTGATTGATTGATTTTAAGGATGTTAGTTTAGTTAATTAAATGGAAAGAACTAAAACCTGATTATAACACTGAGAATACTTTAAGCTGTCACACAAAAGTGCAGGACTGGAAAAAGTGCCTGGAATGAATAGGAGAGGGGTGGTCAACCTAGATAACATTTATATATCGTTTTCATTGATTCATTTATTTTTATTGGTAAGGATTTTAACTTATTATGTTTTCTAACATTTTAAATGTAATACTTACATTATATGTATGCCTTTTAATTTGCTCTTTGGCTACGTTCACTTTCAGCAGGCTTCTGTGTTTTTACCACATTCGATTTCCACTTTTCTAGCTGTTCTGGCTGATTAGGTATATGTAATATAACAAGATCATTACTTCAGGTGCTTAGTTATTCTCTTTATTTGTGATTCTTTTTAATTCAAGATTTAACTTTTCTAAAGATATTTTATGTACTTACTTTTATGGAATTGGAAGAGTTATGCTAATTTCCTTTGCTTAAATAGTTCCTTGCAGCCTTTGACCTAGCAGAGTAACAGTCTACCAAGAAAGGGGCTTCAGGAGCAGCAGTTTGGTTCGTTCTCTTGATCTCTATTTGAAATCTTTTTAATTAGGAATTTGCTTCTATTTTTTAGCTGCTTTGGTTTCAGAATTGATTAGTTTATGTTTTTGGTACCAGTTACTTATTTTTTGTTATGATGCTATGTAGAATTTGCTAAATATTTATGTGTCTTTAATTAAATGGCAATATTTTATATATATTTTATTTTGTGTTATAGTACGTTATTATGGGGGTGATTCTCCCCCTCCAAAATACAGCTCCGCGGTCGTGAGACCGCGGAGGGTATTCTGGCTTTTGCACTGGGCTGGCGGGCGGCCGCCAAAAGGCCGCCCGCCAGCCCAGTGCAAAAGAGCCTTCCCACGAGGACGCCGGCTCAGAATTGAGCCGGCGGAGTGGGAAGGTGCGACGGGTGCAGTGGCACCCGTCGCGTATTTCAGTGTCTGCAAAGCAGACACTGAAATACAAAGTGGGGCCCTCTTACGGGGGCCCCTGCAGTGGCCATGCCATTGGCATGGGCACTGCAGGGGCCCCCAGGGGCCCCACGACAACCCATACCGCCATCCTGTTCCTGGCGGGAGAACCGCCAGGAACAGGATGGCGGTATGGGCTGTCAGAATCCCCACGGCGCCATGGAGGATTCTAAAGGTCAGCGGAAAACCGGCGGGAGACCGCCGGTTTTCCGCATCTGACCGCGGCAAAACCGCCGCGGTCAGAATGCCCTGCGGGGCACCGCCAGCCTGTTGGCGGTGCTCCCGCCAACCCTGGCCCCGCCGGTCCATGACCGCCGGGGTCAGAATGACCCCCTATATGTTTTATTTGTAGTTTTTTTTTCAATATTGTAGTGTTAGATAATTTTGTTATTGATATTTAGTTTATGTTGTATTTGTTTTAATGTGATGTCAATAAGTTTATTTACTATATTTTTGTGTTTGATAATGTTTGTTTCACAATATTTCTTGGCGATATATCTGTTGTTTGTACAGGGGTTTAATCAAAATGGTATCAGTGTTATTAATATTTTTGCACCATTTGTTTGCATCATAATAGTTTTGTACTTGATATTTCGTTACAGAACCAAAGCTTTTGCAGTACCTGCTTAGAATATGAAACCAAAAGTTTGTGCATTTGCAGAAGTGCTGTAGGATGTGCTGTTTCATTCAACTCTTAATTTCATGGACATATGTAGAAGATATTACTTCAATTATTTTTTTTAATGACAAAAATTAAAGACTATCATATTTCATTGCTCACAATGAGACTCTCAGTGTTGTATTGCTGATCCCCTGGAGAAATGTTTTCTGACCATGGACTAAGGACACAGTTATCTGCCTTTAAATATAGGGGTTCAGTGGTAGTGAACCTACCCTCTATTGGTATAGTGCTTCACTCATTTGGGTCTGTGGGCTCTTACTATGCCCTAAAAGACTTATATGTGCTCTCTCTTGACATAATTGTTGAAGGATGAATAGACTGAAAATAGTACAGTTAGTTATTTATTCTGCCCATCTTTCAGAGAGGATCCAACCTACAACATGCTTGAGAAACATAACTAGCTAATAGCTTAAAACAAGTGGAAAGTATCTACTAGAAGCATTGGGAAAACTATGTGAATGAGGCCTTAGTTTACAGCTCCCCAAATTCATGTGTTATTTTGAATATTCTCCAGACGACAAAATGTGGAAGATCATGGAAATTTGCAATTGGCTTTTGGCCCATTGTCACTAGACCAAAGCTTCAGTCAACCAATAACTCAAAGGCTGCAAAAGAGCGCACTACCAGTAACTATTTTAGATCAAAACACCCTCTTGATATTGAGTAGGTAATTGAATGTTAAATGTTCAGCCCATGACAATCAATAAAAACATATAAAAACCAGACTACAACAATTATAGTATCCGTTGCGAGTTCTCCTATAATGCTGATTTTGCTCACACACAAAAGTTGTGTCTGAATCAGTATCAATAGATCAATTTTTGCTTTTCCCTGTAGCACAGATTTCATTAGGTTCAACCAGAAGACATTTCTGTGAGAGGGAAACTGAAGGATTGTGATTTTTGCAGCACAGAATGTGGGGGTGGGATGGGATTACAAACTGGAGTTTAAATTCTGATCCCTGTGCAAATAGAGATTGGAATTCCAACTTGTGTGATAATTATCACACCCACAATGTTCCCTGTGACAGGAAGTGTTGAATGTTTGGGAGGGGGGGATGCCTGATGAAAACGAAAAAATGCAGAATTTGGTGCTTTAAATACCAATTATGTATTTTATGAGTCATTTCCAAACCTAAAAAGTCTGACTAGGCTGTATTTACCACACTCAGTAAATACCTCACTATGGGGTAATGGTGTTTACCAGTTATGTTAAATACATTTCCCACCCCATCCAATGTAATTGGGTTTCCATCTGAATCAGGATTACAATTTGTGCTGTAATTCTACACCTTTTCCCTATACCGATTTCACCTCAAAAAACCTGGTGGAATGTGTGTTGGGAAAATACTGCACCTCTTGAGTTTTGCTGTTTGGAATTACAAAACAAATGTCATATTTCCAGATTATATTCCATTGTTTAGCATGGAATGAGAAAGTAAAACCCCACGGAGTGATCATTGCACAAAGCAGTATCGGTATACACGAGGTTCAGTAATACCGTTTAAAACACAAAAGTGCTCAGTATTAAGATGTGTCTATCAGATACTAGTAGGGAGTGTGAGTGATAACACTGGCATACACATCTATGCATTAAAGCTTGAGGAATCCGTTCAGTGGCCTTGCTGCCACTTCTCATAAATGTTGCAGGAGCACTGTAGGGAAGGGCCACATTTACAGCCTTCTCCTTCTGTCTGTAGTTGTCATACCAAAGGCCACTCACCTGAATTCCCAGGGCTTCAGCAGAAGTAAAGATATTTCACAGCTTTCTTCTGAGTTTAATCCTTAGTATAAGAATAGATGACTGACACCAACTGTTGAACTTGATCCTCGTTGCGGATCACCCCCAAACGTTTGCCTTCACCTCTCTTGTTTTCTGAACTCGTTGGCTTTCAGGACTTTGTGCATTTTACGACTGCTTACCAGTGCTTGTGCTCTCTCTCTACTTTAAGCATGGTAAAATTGGTTTACACCCAACTGGCACATTTAATTTGCTTCTGAGCCGTTAGAAAAGTGGTATTATATGTACCCATGGCCTATAAATTAAATGCTCCTAGTGGTCCGACAACACTTAGGCCCTAATTACGACCCTGGCAGTCTTCTGACCACCAGGGCCGCGGTGGCCACGGTCGGACCGCCAGCACCACCAGTTTCCCTTCACTGGAGGGACTGGCGGTGCTGGCGGTCCTAATCCGCAAGGGCAGCACCCCCTCTCTGCCAGCTTTTACATGGTGGTTGCACCGCCATGTAAAAGCTGGCAGAGACGGGGAAGGAGGCCCCATAGGGGCCCCTGCAATGCCCATGCACTTGGCATGAGCAGTGCAGGGGCCCCCATTTAAAGCCCCATCGCGCTTTTCACTGTCTGCACGTAAAAAGGGCAACAGATGCTGTTGAACCCTACCTACGCACCGCAACATTGCCGCCGGCTAAATTATGAGCCACAATTAATGTTGTGGGCTGTTCCCCACCGGGCCAGAGGGTGGAAACACCGCTTTTCCACCCGGAAAAATAAAAAATGACCCCCTAAGTATGCCCTGCCTCAAGTAGCTCTTTCAAAAAAATGTCACAGGCCAGCGATTGCAGCCTGTGAGTGCAGTTTTAAACTGCCATTTCAGCTTGGCAACATAAGCCTTTTGTCAAGCCTTAACCTTTCTTTTTAATACATATGTCCCCACTAGGGTAGGTCCCAAACAGCCCACAGGGCAGGGTGTTTTGTATTTCAAAAGCTGGACAAGTACTTTAAAATTTTACATGTCTGTCCAGTGAAAAACTCTCAAATTCATTTCTCAGTATTGCAAGGCCTACCTCTCCCATAGGAAAACATTGGGTTACCTTATTACATTTAATAAGTGATAATGCTTGTGTGGCAGCATGCAGTAATGTTATGTTCGGTGTCTGAGGATTTGTAACTTAAGCCCCTCCTAAAAGGTAAAGTTGGATTTCAAGTCATAATTTTGAACATCCCACTGTTTGAAAGTTGGCATTTTCTTGTGTTAACCATTTAGGGCCTGCAGCCTGTTTCCTGGGTCAGAAGACGAGGTGTACTTGGCAGTTGGCCTTTGTGTATGTCTCCCAGACAGTATCACAATAGAGGGCCTGGATGTTGGCAGGATTAGCCCTTCAGGCAACCTTTTAAATTATAGGTGATTTTAATCTTCATGTAGATGATCCTAATGGCAAGCTTGCTCAGCAGTTCCTGAGTAATCTTGAAGGCTTCATCCCTGAACAACTGGTTAAAATGCCTACTCACTCAGCTGGCCACAATCTTGACCTTGTTTTTGCGCCCCCTTCTTGGGTCGGGATTTAGCCTGCAGGCAACTTGGCTTGGACAGATCATTTATTAATTAATTTAGAGGTGTCTCTTTCCCCCACGCTGGTTGCTCAGGTGTTGCTCAATCTTTGTCCAGACCTTGGCATAAAGTGAATGACTCGCGCTTGATTGAAGCTGTCCAATCTTCCACATTAAATCTAACTGAATCTCTTGATTGTGATGCTGTCTTGCTTGAGGAGTGGGTGGCTAAGGCTATGGATATCATAGCACCAAAAAAACTGCACTGCTCTAAATGTACTAGGCCATTGGGCCCCTGATTCTCAGAGGCTTTAAAGGCTCAGAAAGCCTGATGTAAAAAACTTGAAAGGGCCTGAAGAGAGTCAAGTATGACGTTGAGGCAAAAAGGCTTTACCTTTCTGCCCACAAGGAATATCATAAAGCCATTTGTTTGACCCGTAGACTGTTTATTTCCAACTCTATTTCCAAGGCAGACAATTCCCAGAGAGAACTTTTTCAAGTGCTAGAGAGTTTCTTGGCCCTATCTGCAAGCAAAAACATCTGGGCCCTCATTACGACCCCGGCGGTGAGTGATAAAGTGGTGGTAATCCCGCCAACAGGCTGGCGGTAATTACCGCCAAATTATGACCATGGCAGTGAGAACTCCCATAGACAGCCAATGTACCACACCAACCACCAGGGTGGAAACAACACTCACCATGGCGGTAGCCGGCAACAGCCGGGGGGCAGATAAAGTCCCGCCCACTATATTAAGACACTTCAAACTGCCACCTTTTCCGGGACGGTACCAAATGGCATCAAAAGCCTGGCGGAAACACATCACTGAAGAGCAAAGACTCTCCATCAGAGACACAGGGAAGAAGAAAGCCTGCATGGAACCCAAACTGCAAGTTTTCCCAATGATCTTCCACGTTATGCTCCACCTGGAACGCCGACGAAGATGACGACAGTGAGTACAGCCACCTAGGGCACAAGGGAGGGAGGAAAACAAGGGTGACACATACATACACGACACACACCCAACACACACACATCATACACACAACCAGCTGCACACAAAAAACAATTTCCCGCCGATACACGGCAGAATAATGCAAGGACAACAGGAATGGAAGAAAGTGATTGTATTCAAATCAACATCTAAAAAATTATCGATTTGTCAATGAAACAGATATGTACACATGTACACAAAAGGGACACTGCTCAGTCCAATGTTCAAAGGGCCCACATGGCCACAGTGCTCAGTCAAATGCCCAACTAGAATCCTGACTTCATCCGGATAGAACTCTGCAGGGGCATCAGTTTGCAAGTGGGCAGGCACCTCAGAGGGAGAGGGGGCACCTCAGCCGGATGCGGGAACAAGCCCACTGGTTCTGGAGGGGGCTCCGTGCCCATTGCTCTGTCCTAGGAGTGCAAGGCCACAGTCTCTCAGGTGGGTGACTTTCCCACTGGTTCTGGATGGGGCAACATGCCTATTGCTCTGTCCTGGGGAGTGCAAGGCCACAGTCTCTCAGGTGGGTGACTTTCCCACTGGTTCTGGATGGGGCAACATGCCCATTGCTCTGCCCTGGGGAGTGCAAGGCCACAGTCTCTCAAGTGGGTGACTTTCCCACTGGTTCTGGAGGGGACCCTTCGTACAGCTGCTCCTGGAGGGTGGCCTACTAGGCGTCCGCTGGTGGTGACGGCTGCAGTGTGGTGGCGAATGGAGGTGCCTCATGGGCAGCCTCTGCAGTGGGTGATGGTTGCAGTGTGGTGGTAGATGGAGGTGCCTCCTGGGCAGCCTCTGCTGTTGGTGACGACTGCAGTGTGGTGGCGGATGGAGGTGCCTCCTGGGCAACCTCTGCCATTGGTGATGGCTTCACTTCCTCAGATGGCGGTGGGGGCCCTGTGACCACTGGAGGTGGTGGAGGTGTCACCCTGACAGTCCCTGCTGGAGTAGAGGGCTTCGTCTCCTCCATCACATGGCAGGGGTGGATGGCTTCTTCCCCTTCTTGGATGGAGGTGCAGGCTCCTTCCCCTTCTTGGATGGAGGTGCGGGTTCCTTCCCCTTCTTGCCTGTAGGTGCATGCTCCTTCGCCTTCTTGGATGGAGGTGCAGGCTCCTTCCCCTTCTTGGATGGAGGTGCAGGCTCCTTCCCCTTCTTGCCTGGAGCTGCAGGCCCCTCCCCCTTCTTGCCTGGAGGTGTGGTATCCTTACCACCACGAATAGGTGGTGCCACCACTTTCCCTGTGGACTGTTTGGCTGAGGTGCTGGGCTGGGTCTTTGGTACCCTGCTCATACGGGCAGGACGGGGGGGCAGGAGGAGGGAGGAGTGATGGGAATGGAGGTAGAGGGAGTGATTGTAAAAGGTGTGTGTCTTCTGGATTTGGGTGCAGGTGCATGGGCAGTATGCTGATGTGAAGTGGATGGCTGTTGGGTGCATGAGTGCTTGCATTTGTGTCCTTTAGGAGGGGGGACAGACAGGGTGGGAGTGGACAGAGGGGAAGCGTGCATGGCTGTTGTGGAAGTGTCCACTAGTGATGTGTGTGTGCTGCTTGGCGTGGTGATGCTGGTGGTGGATGATGATGTAGTGCATGCAGGTGTGATTGTGGACGTGACTGGGAGGGAGGTGGGGGGGAGGGGAGACAGTGGAGGCAGTGGATGTTGTCGTGTATGCAAATGTATGCTGTTTGCGTGAGTGCTTCTGTGATGAAGTGTGGTGCTTGTGTTTGTCTGTGCCACTCTTGGGGGTTGTCTGGTGTGCATGCTCGTCTGTATGTCTGCCTGGGATGGGTTGGGGTTGAGGAGAATGGGACTGGGAAGTGGTAGTTGGAGGGGTGATGGTAGAAACAGGGACAATGGCTGCCATAAGAGAGGTGGCCAGAGCCTGAAACAAGCTCTGTTGGGCCGGCAACCCACCTTGAATGTCCTCCAGGAATGCATTGCATCTAGGATGCCAGCCAATGGATGACATTCACAATGGTTGATTGCCCTACAGAGATGGATCTCAGGAGGTAAATAGCCTCCTCACTTAGGGCAGCAGGGCTGACTGGGGCAGGGCCTGAGGTGCCTGGGGCGAAGGAGATGCCCACCCTCTTGGGTGAGCGGGCACGGGCAACTCGCTGAGGGGCTACTGGGAGGGCGGTGCTGGGGCAGGGGGTGGCGGCTGTACCTGCAGCTGGGGTGGTCACAGAGGTGCCCATCACCACCAGGGAGGTCCCATCGGAGGAGGTATCTGAGTCTGTGTTGTCACCTCCAGTCTCTGCCATGGTGCTCCCCTCACCCTCCGTCCCACTGGTTCCCTTGGCGTCGGTGGAATCTGCCTCCTGGGTCCTGTGGGATGCAGCTCCCTCTGTCGCAGGTGCCGGTGCCTCTGCTACTCCACCAGATGATGGTAATGCACACAAGGACAGGATGACAAAACAAGTAAGTGGGGGAGAGAGACAAAGGATACACTGGGTCAATGACTGCGCCAACACCACTATTGGCATACACATCACCGTCACACCCAGAGAACAGGCTTAAGCACTATGCATTGCACTACCAGTGATATGGCTAGTTACTAAGGCAAGATGAGGACCACACACCGCCAACTGCAGCACTCCTGGGGCCCACGATGCCCTGCCTGAAAAGGACTGCTAACAAGCTAGGTTTGCCATACACCCATTACCCATGAGATGACCCACACTGCAATGTCTGGCCTGGCCTTAGGGGCACCCACTAAAACATATCCACCACCCGGGTACCACCCCACGTGCCAAAATATGTAATGATCCCCACTGTACTCACCCCCTTGTGGCTGCTGTGATTCCTGCAAGCGGCCATCCAGCTCAGGGTAGGCCACTGCCAGTATGCGGGCCATCAGGGGGGGTCAGGGTCTGATGGGTACCCCTTCCTCATTGGGAGGCCATCCCCAGCTGGGCCTCCGCGGTCTCCCATGCCCAGCGTTTCAGGTCCTCCCACCGTTTCCGACAGTGGGTGCTCCACCTGCCATAGATCCCCAGGGTCTGCACGTCCTTGGGGATGGCACATCATATTTCCTTCTTTTTATGGGCGCTGACCTGCAGGGGCAATACAGACAGGAGAACACCATTAAACAAACAGTCCAGCCTGCCACACAAATGGCCCACCATACACGTTTCCATCACCACTGGCACACACATCGCCCAGCGCACGCCATGTACACTGCAACAGGACATTCCCCCAGCCTCCCCCTTACACGATGCTTGCACACACATCTCCATGCATCCTTCCCACATGCATTGTGCCCAAAGTGTACTCACCTGTTGGTCTGGAGGCCCATACAGCTGTCCGTACTGTGGTGGGACGCCATCCACCTGTCACTTCAACTTCTCCGAAGTGAAGGTAGGGGCCCTTTCCCCAGTCACACAGGCCATGGTAGGTTCCAGACACAGGTCACAGCAGCACACGCAGTGTAGGTGTTCTCCTGTTGAAGGTCGGGAAACAAGTGAGGAATCAGATAGAAAATGGCGATCACGTCTGCAGCGGTGTACAACGTCACCGCCGGTGCAGATCCCCATTGGCCACTGTACTCCATAGAGCCCCATATTATCCAATGAGGAATTGCACGGCAGTGCAAGACCGCCTTCCGTCATGATGCCTAACGTCAGCGGAATTACCTCTCTTCCACCTGTCCCTACATACAGGACAGGCGGTCGCCATTTCAGGGGGGGAACAGTAATATCGACAATAACTGCATCACAGATTAGCTTGGCAAATACCGCGCCATTAACACTGTCTCATTACAAAAGAGCACCATGTAGACTGCAGTTGTGGCTTCATTGTTCCACTTGTGACAGCCCACTCACTCTTGTGTCCTTTAGGTACCTACCGGTGCTGATGAATAGGAGGTGGAGACATACTCCCATGTACAGACCCCTTGTGGACTTAGCTACACTGGAGGACAGGCACATTATACTCACCTATAGACTGGACAGGGCCACAATCACAGAGCTGTGTGCCCAATCGGAGCCAGACCTGATCTCATCTATCTGTCATCCAACTGGGATCCCTCCCCTTGTGCAACTGCTATTTGTGCTCCATTTCTTGGCAACTGGTTCCTTCCAAGTGACAGTGGGCTTGGCAGCAGGAATGTCACAGCCAATGTTCTCAATCGTGCTGGCAAGAGTGTTGTCTGCCCTTGTGAAACACATGTGTAGCTGCATTGCTTTCCTCCAGGTGGAAGATTTGGCCACTGTGAAGGCCGGATTCTATGCAATGGGACATATCCCCAGTATTATTGGGGCGATTGATGGTTCACATATTGCGTTTGTTCCCCCCCCCCCCCCCACCCCCCTGGCAGAACGAACAGGTGTTCAGGAATCGTAAGAGTTTCCACTCACTGAATGTGCACATGGTGTGCCTGGCGGACAAGTACATCTCCCACGTCAATGCTAAGTTGCATGATGCCTTTGTTCTGAGGAATAGCAACATCCCAAATGTGATGGCCCAACTACAGAGGCACATGGTGTGGCTTATAGGTGAGCCTTGGTCCCCACACAGTGTATGTTGGTGTATGCGTCTGCTGTTAGCCAAATAGGATAGTGTGTGGCTAAATGTTGTCCCTCAATACTTGCAGGTGACTCTGCCTACTCAAACCTATTGTGGCTGCTAATCCCAGTGAGGAATGCCAGGACAGGGGCAGAGGAGCGTTATAATGAGGCATGTGGACGAACCAGACGGATCATCTGCCTCCTGAAGGCCAGGTTCAGGTGCCTTCATCTGACAGGTGGATCCCTGTGCTACTCACCCGAGAAGGTCTGCCAGATAGTAGTGGCATGCTGCATGGTGCACAACATGGCCCTCAGACGCCATGTACCTTTTCTGCAGGAGGAGGAGACTGGAGATGCCCCTGTGGCAGCAGTAGTCCCTGATGACAGTGAGGATGAAGAGACTGAGGATGAGGATGAGGACAACAGAACTTCAGTTACCGGTCAGTACTTCTAATGGCACACAGGTGAGACAGTGCAACTGCACATTTCTATGATTGTTGATGTATTCCGTGTGGCTGTAGCATGATGGCATTAACTTCCTTTTATCTCAACTTACTGTCACCTATGGTTTGTCATTTTACAGATGTTGGTGATATAACAACTGTGTACTGATGTGCTGACTACAGCCAGCTACAGGTCATTATTTCTATGATCTCACAGTGTACAGTTCATTTGCAATGGATGTGACTGTTTCCATAAATACAAATTTTCAACACATAAAATACTAGTTGTCAAGTTGTGTTCAAAGGTGTTTATTGTAGTGCTAAGAAAGTGAGGGTAGAGTGCAACGGAATGGGGTGATGATGGAGGAAAGTCCAGGGTATTGTTCCAGTCTGTATGTAGGCCAGGTGCAGTGTCCAAGGGGCCATTGGAAGGGGAGCAACAGCAGTTCAAAGTGGACAAGGTGACTGAGTGGGACACATGGGGGAGAATCAGGAGAGTCTAATTTCCTGGCGGGGGTCTTGGCGAGTGTCCCTGGCTTCTGTCTGGGTCACAGGGAATGTTTGTGGGGTGGTCCACCTTCTGCAGGGGGAGGGATGCTGGTGACCTGTGGGTCCTGTGCAGAGCCTCCTGCCCACTAGTGCCAGTGGAAGTGAAGGGCTGGTCAATGGACTGGCTAGTGGTAGGGGCCCGCTGGTGTGCTGTTGCCTCCCTCATGATGTTGGCCATGTCTGCCAGCACCCCTGCTATGGAGATCAGGGTGGTGTAATGGCCTGCAAGCCCTCCCTGATCCCCTGATACTGCTTCCTGTGTATGACATATTGTACGTCCCTGGCTTCCCCTATTTCGTTGATGTTGCCCTGCCACCTTTTGCTTGTGTATGGTGATGTATTGTGGGATTGTTAGTTTCCCTATGCTGTGCATGCTTTTGTGATGGATGTCCATGCAGGGCTGGGAGGGCTGTCCATGCATTGGTATAGCATGCATGGCTTGGCATTGGGGTTAGTCATATGTGTAGGTGCAGTATGTGGGATGGGGTAAAGTGATGGGAGTGAGGGTGAGGGTGTGAGATGGCATGCAGGTATGGGAGGGTGATAAGTGGTAATTGTTGACTTACCAGTATCCAGTCCCCCAGCTACTCCAGTGAGTCCCTCAGGATGCAGTATTGCCAAGACTTGCTCCTCCCAATCTGTGAGCTGTGGGGGAGGAAGTGGGGGTCCACCGTCAGTCCTCTGTATGGGGAGCTGGTGTCTTGCTGCTATGGAACATACCTTACCCCGTAGGTCGTTCCACCTCTTCCTGATGTCTTCCCTTGTTCTTGGGTGCTGTCCAACGGTGTTTACCCTGTTAACAATTCTCCGCCATAGCTCCATCTTCCTTATAATGGATATCTGCTGTACCTGTGCTCCAAACAGCTGGGGCTCAACCTTGACAATTTCCTCCACCATGACCCTTAACTACTCAACAGTGAAAGGAGGGTGCACTTGTGGAGTCATGGGTGTTTTGTGGTGTGTGTTGGTGAGAGTGTGTTTAGTAATGTGGTGGGGTGTGTGATGTGGTTGAGTGAGGGATGTATGGGTGTAAGTGGTGTGTGTTTAGTTGTCGCAGTGGTCTTGGTGTCAGTCTGGTGGCAATGATTTGTATTCGTAAAGGGTTGTGGGTAATATGAGTGTGTGTTTTATAGTGGTGTGTCTGTGTGGGTGTGATGTGTGTATGAGTGTCAGATGTGTATTTTTCATATTGGCCAATGTGGTGGTGTTTTGTATGTGGGTGTCCATTCTGAGCACGGCGGAATGATCCGCCAATGGTTTACTGCCATTGAATGTCCGCCATCGTGATTCGTGGGTCATAATGTGATGGGCGTTGTTTTGTTGGCGTAACAGTATGGGTGTTGGGACTGACACTTTTGCACTGACCTTTGGGCTGGCAGATTTGTGTTTGCGGCTGCATTCTGTCAGATTGGTATGTGTGTGTCATAACATGGCATCTCACTCCTCCCTACAATGACAAAGTTAATGGAAAAAACTCTTAACAGGCAGATTTCTATCTTTTTGGAAACTAATCATATTCTCCATGATTCCCAATCAGGCTTTCACCCAGGCTATACAGAGACTGCCTTACTTGAAGTATCTGAATTTATTAAAATGAATAGGGATGGCAATTCTCAGGTTATGTTGGTACTTTTAGATCTCTCCGTGGCCATTGATACATATTGTTCTGTTACATAGCCTAGAAATGTCGGGAATCACAGGTCAAGCACTGTTTTGGCTTAAGTCTTTCTTGGCCAATTAAACCCAGGCCATTTATCTTCTTCCTTTTACCCCAGAGGCTCTCAAACTGGCTTTCTGAACTGTGGTGTGCCCCAGTATTCTGCCCTCAGCCCAACTCTTTTTAACATTTAGGCCCTCATTACAACCCTGGCGGTCGGTGATAAAGCAGCGGTAATACCACCAATAGGCCGGCGGTAACAAAAATGGAATTATGACCACGGTGGAAACTGCTTAGACAGACAGCACACCGACTGCCACGGCAGTAGCAACAAGCACCACGGCGGTAACCACCAACAGCCATACGGAAGTCAATGTACTGCCCACAGTATTACAACAGGCCTATCTGCCACCTTTCAGGGGCGGCACCAACGACATCAAAAGCACAGTGGAAACAGAACACAGAAGTCAAAGGACTCACCTCTGGAGACACAGGGAACAACAACAACACAATGGAGCAAGAGTTGCACATATTTCCCATGCTTGTTTACCTTTTCTTGCATTACGAACACCAACGCCAGTGAAGACGACCACAGTGAGTACTGCCACTTAGCACACAATGGAGGGTGGAGGAAAAAGAGAGTGACACACACACGCAACATGCAACACCCCCACCGCCAACACCATACCCAAAAACAGATGCAGTAACATGACATATCCACTCCCTAACCCTCAGGAATGATGCAAGGACAAAATGATTGGAAGAAAGTGAGTGTAATACCATTAAAGAACATGAATAAGTGCATTAAATCACAAACATATATACATATTTACAAATGGAGAGACACTGCCCAGTCCTCAATGTCTGTGGGCCACAGGGCCACGAACACATAGGCCATGGCCCCACCTCACTCCTGCAACTACACAGAGAGAACACTGCAGGGGCATCAGTTCGAAAATACAAAGGCACCTCAGGGGGATGGGGAATGGGGGGGGCACCTCAGCCAGAAGATGGTACAACATCACTGGTCCTGGAGGTGGCTACATGCCCTCTGCGCTGTCCTGGGGAGTGCAAGGCCACAGTATCTCAAGTGGGTGGTTTTCCCACTGCTTGGTCATGGGGAGTGCAAAGCCACAGTCTCTATAGTGGGTGGTTTGCCCACCGCTTGGTCCTGGGGAGTGAAACGCCACAGTCTCTCAAGTGGGTGGTTTGCCCACTGCATGGTCCTGGGGAGTGCAAAGCCACAGTCTCTCTAGTGGATGGCTTCTCCACTGGTTCTGGAGGGGGCATGGTGCCCAGTGTGCTTCATCCTGGGAAGGATGGGGTGAGTGTATGGCTTTTCAACTGGTTCTGGAGGGGGCATTGTGCCCAGTGTGCTTCATCATGTGAAGGATGGGGTGAGTGGATGGCTTCTCCACTGGTTCTGGAGGGGGCCTTGTGCCCAGTGTGCTTCATCCTGGGAAGGATGGGGTGAGTGGATGGCTTCTTCCACTGGTTTTGGAGGGGGCATTGTGCCCTGTGATGCAGATCTTGGGGAGTGCAAGGTCACAGTCTCTCACCTGGGTGTCAGACCCACTGGATTTGCAGGGGCCAGGACGCACAACTACGGCGGTGACGCTGCTCAGTGGTGGCAGTGGTGGTGCTGGCAGTGGTGGAGGAGGCTCCAGTCCATCCCCTGCAGCCTCGGACGGCTGCCCACTGGGGCTGCTGCTGCTGGCAGTGGTGCTGGTGGCGGTTCTAGTGGCAGTGCTGGCAGTCATGGGGGAGGCTTCAGCCCTTCCCCTGCATCCTTGGACGGCTGCCCACTGGGGCTGCTGCTGCTGGCAGTGGTGCTGGTGGCGGTGCTGGTTTCAGTGCTGGCAGAGGTGGAGGGAGGCTCCAACCCATCCCCTGCAGACTCGGACGGCTGCCCACTGGGGCTGCTGCTGCTGGCAGTGGTACTGGTGGTGGTGCAGGTGGCGGTGCTGGTGGCGGTGCTGGCAGTGGTGTGGGGAGGTTCCAGCCCCTCCCCTGCAGCCTCGGACGGCTGCCTACTGGGGCTGCTGCAGCCGGCAGTGGTGCTGGTGGCGGTGCTGGTGGTGGTGGGGGGAGGCTCCAGCCCATCCCCTGCAGCCTCGGATGGCTGCCCACTCGGGCTGCTGCTGCTGGCAGTGGGTGCTGGTGGCGGTGCTGGCAGTGGTGAGGGGGCCTCCAGCCCTTCCCTTGCAGCCTCAGACGGCTGAACCACCATGGTTGGTGGTGGGGGCTCCAAATGAGTCCCAGCACCAGGCCTCCTGTTCTTCATGCCTGCTGGTGCAGGCCCCTTACCCTTCCTGTCAGCAGCCAGGGATTGCCCCTCGCCCTTCACACCTGCAGCTGCTGGTGCCTCCTTGCCATTCACACCTGCAGCTGGTGGTGCTTCCTTGCCCTTCCTAGTCGCAGCTGGTGGTGCCTCCTTGCCCTTCCTTGATGCACCTGGTGCAGGCACCCTGTCAGTGTAGCTGCCTGGTGCCCGGGATCCTCTCCAACCTGCAGTAGCTGTCGACACTACTGTGCCCATGGACTGGTTGGTAGAGGTGCTTGCCTGGGTTTTCACACCCTGGCCTGACAGGAAGGACAGTGGGGAGGAGGGGTAGGGAAGACGTCAGTAAGGGAGAGGAAAATCTTCTTAGGGACATTGGGGTGGGAAGAGGGTGAAGGTTTGGGAGTGGAGGAAGAGGAAGTGGTTGTAGGAGGTGTCTGTCTGCTGTGTTGGGTGTAGGTGCATGGGCTGGATGCTGTTGTGAGGTGGATGGCTGTTGGGGGTCTGAGTGCGTGCATTTGTGTACCTTGGGAGGAGGGAGCACAGACACAGTGGGAGAGGACACAGGGGACGTGTGCATGGAACTGGGGGTGGTGACTGCCAGTGAGGGGCGTGTAGTGATAGGCATGACGGTGGTAGTGGATGAGGAGGTAGTGTATGCAGTGTGAGTGTAGACGCTACTGGGAGGGAGGTGGATGACGAGGAGGAGGGGGACACAGTGGAGGCAGTGGATGTTGGTATGTCTGCATCTGGATGGTGTTTGTGTGAGTGCCTGTGTGATGATGTGTGGTGCTTGTGTTTGCCTTAACCACTCCTGTGTGTTGTCCTGGGTGCATGCTGGTCTGCCTGTGTGCTTGGGATAGGTTGGGGTTAAGGGGAATGGGATTGGGCAGAGGCGGTTGGAGGGGGAAGGCTAGAAACAGGGACAATGGGTGCCATCAGGGAGGATTGATCCTGGATTGATCTCTCTTGGGCCGCCATGCCAGAGGGAATGCCCTCCAGGAATGCATTTGTTTGTTGGAAATGGGCTGCCAGACCCTGGATGGCATTCACAATGGTTTACTGCCCAACAGGGATGGATCACAGGAGGTAAATATCCTCCTCACTCAGGGCAGCAGGGCTAACTGGGGCATGGCCTGAGGTGCATAGGGCGAAGGAGATGCCCACCATCTTGGGGAAGCAGGCATGGAAAACATGCGGAGGGGCTGCTGGGAGGGTGGTGCTGGTACGGGAGGTGGCGGCTGTACCTGTAGTTGGAGGGAGTTTCCATCAGAGGAGGTATCGCTGTCAGAACTGTCCTCTCCAGTCTCTGCCGTGGTGCTCCCCTCACCCTCCAGTCCACTGTTGCCCTCACTGTCAGGGGATTCGGCCTCCTGGGCCCTGTGGGATGCAGCTCTCGCCATCGCCGGTGCCTCTGCTCCTCTGCCAGATGATGCTAATGCACATAAGGGCAAAGTGACAGAACAAAAAGCGGGGGGACGAGACAAAGGATACCCTTGGTCAGTGCCGGCAACAACACCACCGTTGGTGTACACAACACGCTCACACACAGGGAACAGGCCTACGCGCTAGGCAATGCACTACCAGTTACAATGCTAGTCACCAGCCCATTGACCGGGATACCTAACGCCAATTGAGGCATACCTGAGACCCACAGACCCCTGCTCTGTAGTGGAGGCCTACTAGCTTGTTTGGGGGATGTTTACATCAGACCCTGCCCAACATGGGCCCCACCCGGCACTGGCCCCCCTGGTCTAGGGGCACCCACAGGCCCACATACCCCACCCTTATGCCACCCCACCACACACAAGTAGTATATTGGGCACTGTACTCACCCCCTTGTGGCTGCTGTGATGCCCCCAAGCGCCCATCTATCTTTGGATAGCCCACCGCCAGTATGCGGGCCATCAGGGGGGTCAGGGTTCGATGGGCACCCCTTCCTTGTTGGGAGGCCATCCCCAGCTGGGCCTCCGCCGTCTTCCATGCCCAGTGTATCAGGTCCTCCCACTGTTTGCGACAGAGGGTGCTCCGCCTGCCGTAGACCCCCAGGGTTCGCACGTCCTTGGCGATGGCACGCCATATACACTTTTTTTGATGGGCGCTGACCTGCGGAGAAATACACATAGACAGAGGTATCAGTCAGACCGTCCTGCCTGTTACACTCATGGGCCACCATAGCCCTTACATCCCCTTATGCACAGACATTGCCCACCATACATGCAGCACACTGCCCAGGGTCCTTACCCCAACCCCCCCTATACAAGGCCTTCAAACACAGCACCCCATGCATTCATGCCCCATTCATTGTGCTCACAGTGTACTCACCTGTTTGGTTCTCCTTCTGCAGGGGGTGCGGTGCTGGTGGCCTGTTGCTCCTGTGGCAGGGCCTCCTGTCCACTAGCAGCAGCGGAGGTGAAGGCTGTTCATCGGTTTGGCTAGTGTCAGGGGCCTGGTGATGTGCCACTGACTCCCTCATGGTGTTGGCCATGTCTCCTAGCACCCCTGCAATGGAGACCAGGGTGGTGTTAATGGACTTAAAGTCCTCCCTGATCCCAGGTACTGTCCCTCCTGCAGCCGCTGAGTCTCCTGCAACTTGTCCAGTATCTGGCCCATTATCTCCTGGGAATGGTGGTATGCTCCCAGGATGTTGGTGAGTACCTCCTGGAGAGTCGGTTCCCTGGGACTGTCCTCCCCCTGTCGCACAGCAGTCCTCCCAGCTTCCCTGTTTCCTGTGCCTCTGTCCCCTGAACCGTGTGCCCACTGACCCCAGGTCCCTGATCGTCCTGTGTTTGTAGGGTGGCCTGGGGTCCTTGTAGTGGTGGACACACTGCTGATTGACGTGTCCTGGGGACAGAGGTATGGGTCCGCTGTGGTGGTGTTTCCTGAGGGGGGAGGCTCTGTGGTGGTATAGGACTGTGCCTTGGTTACTGACTGTCCGGAGATCCCTGTTGGGCCAGGTTGGTCATCCAGATCCAGGCGTCCAGAGCTGCTGTCATCACTGTGGGCCTCTTCTGGGGGTGGACTGGAAGTTGCTGGCACCTCCTCTCCGGTGACGGTGGGTGGGGGACCTGTGGGGATGTCAATGCAGTGTTATTGTTTCTGCGTGTGACGTCTTGTGCATGGGTGTGTTGCCCTCTAAGGTTGTTATTGCCCTGCCAGCTTTGCCTTGTGTAAGTAGTTATTTGGTGGGCTAGATGTTTCCCTCTAGTGTGCATGCTTTAGTGATAGGTGTCCATGCAGGTCTATGATGGGGGTCCATGCATTGGTGTTGCATGCAGGGCTTGGCATTGGGAGGGGTGGGTTGTGATGGTGGGGTGTGTAGGAGGTGGTGGAGTGATGCTAATGTGGGTAAGGGTGGGGGTTTGTGATGGCATGCAGGTGGGGGGGTGATAGTAATAGAGATTTGACTTACCAGAGTCCAGTCCTCCTCCTACTCCTGCCAGGTCCTCAGGATGGATGATTGCTAAGACTTGCTCCTCCCATGTTGTTAGTTGTGGGGGAGGAGGTGTGGGTCCACCACCAGTCCTCTGTACAGTTATTTGGTCTCTTGCTGCTGTGGAACGTACCTTCCCCCGTAGGTCATTCCACCTCTTCCAGATGTTATCCCTTGTTCTTGGGTGCTGTCCCCCAGGCGTTGACCCTGTCCATGATTCTCTGCCATAGCTCTATCTTCCTAGCAATGGACGTCTACTACACCTGTGATCTGAGTAGCTGTGGCTCTAACCGGATGATTTCCTCCACCAAGACCCTTAGCTCCTCCTCAGAGAACCTGGGGTGTTGTTGCGGTGCCAGGGGTGTATTGTGAGTGGTGTGGGTGAGGGTGTATGGGGTGCTGTGTTGGGGTGTGTGATGTAGGGTGCGTGGACGGTGTATAGGTGATGGTGGTGTGTGTCTGTGGTCTTGTCTGTGGTTTTGCTATCTCTCTTGTGGCACTTGTTTGTAATGGTAAAGGGTTGTGGGTAATGTGGGTGTGTGTTTTATAGTGGTGTGTGGGTGTGGTGTGTGTATGTGTGTCAGGTGTGTGTAGTTTGAATTGTCCAATGTGATTGTAAATTGTGTATATTTTGAGCGCGGCGGTATGTACCGCCAATGGGTTAGCGCCATTGAATGTCCGCCACAGTGATTTGTGGGTCATAATGCTGTGGGCACAGTTCTGTCGGAGTAACTGTGTGGGTTTTGCTACCACCAGTTTACCACTGACCTTTGGGCTGGGGCACTTGTGTGTGTGGCTGTATAGTGACGGATTGGTATTTGTGGGTCATAATATGGGTGGCGGTAATCTGCTGCGGCCGCGGTATGTTGGCGGCAGTCAGCATGGCGTTAAGTGGGATTTACTGCCAATGTCATAATAAGGGCTTTAGTAACAGTTAGTATCTTATGCTGACAACACACAACTCTTTTTGTCCTTTCAAGAGAAGGTCCCATCCTCATTAGACTTCTTCAAAGTTTGTCTCAATTTGGTCATGGACTGTATGAATTCCAGTTTCTTGAAGCTTAATTCTCATAAAACAGAGATTCTTTTTTTTGGTGTCAAATCCATTCCAGACTCTGGTCTCTGGTGGCCTCCTGAGATGGGACCCACTCCATGTCATTCCCCAGTAGTCCAGAACCTATGTGTTAAATTCAATGCTGAGCTAAATTTTGAATCACAAATTAAGGTGTTATCTAGTTTCTATTTTTTGACCATGAGATCACTCAGGCGTATGCTATACTTTAATCCATCGGATGATAAAAAGAACAATTATCCATGCTTTGATCACTTCAAAATTTGACTAATGTAATAGTCTGAATTTAGGCATCCCTAACTCCTTGAGGCAACACCTACAGATTATTCAAAATGCAGAGGCTCGTTTGATCTTCAAGATTCCCCCTTGGATCTCCATTTCAAATTATCTGCGACAACTTAATTGGTTGCCCATTAAAAGCACAATACAATAAAAGACTCTTACTATGGCATTTTGTATTTTTAACCAGAAAGGTCCCCACTAACTTAGGAACAGGTTCAAAGTGTCTTTGCAACTACGCTTTCAGGGGTCCAACCACTGCAAACTTTTTGTAATACCCAGAATTATTAAGTCCAGGAGTGGGGGTCGCTCCTTTTTCTTCCAGGTAGCCAGATTGTGGAATGCCCTGCCTCTGACTCTTAGAAGATCCCCGTCTGAATCAATTTTCAGGAAGAAGCTAAAAACCTTCCTGTTCTACTCTCCCTAATAGTTATTCGGGACCTCTCATTGTTGTAGTCAGTAATACTCGTGCCGGGACAATGCATTTTATTGTATTGTACTGTAACATTGCTATTGTTTTTTGTGTTGTGTTATTTCACATAACTCCCACAATTTGTCCTTTGTTTCTTTTTTCTTCTGCTAAAATGTCCTCATTTAAATTCAAACTGTAAGGGTGTCCTTGAAGAAAAGAGAAAGCAAAAACGAAAGTCACATGGCTAGTGCACTAACCTGAGGTCTGTGTAATGTGCCAAAGTGCTGCAGTGAGAGAAGGATGGTAATAGTCAAGGCGAGGGGTGATAGCTGAATTACCAGTTTCCAGAGTTCAAGCTTTAAGAACGTTGTCTCAAAGGGATGGGATTCCAAGAGAGTCTGCAAGTTTCCAGGCTACCGTGTCTAGGTTGCTCTTGTCACAGCTGAGGGAGCTCAGAATCCATGGGCAGTGCTGGCAGGAGCCAAGCAGTTGGCCGACTTTGAATGTGGCACTCATAGCCCGTCATGCACCTGAAGAGGTGCCAAGCTGTCGGCCGACTTTGAATGTGGTATTTGTAGCCTGTCATGCACCTGAAGAGTGCTCCATGCCAAACAGAAGACAGTCTCCAGCAGGAAACAGAGGCATTTAATTAGACAGCAGCTATTGTATAAACAAAAACAAAGTACTAGACACTCTGGCAGGAAATAAGGGCAGCAGAAAACATAGGTCTTAAATTACTTATTAGTGAACAACAAAAATACTGGGCACTTGTACTTCAATAAACAGACTTGTTTACAGTGCACACAAACTCAAGTGCATAGCATGCCTTTTAAAGTAAACATTCAGCAAATCATGCAAAATAAAGTACATAGAAGAGTACATGGCACCTGCCCAATTGGAAAATGGTGATGACAAATGGAAACATATAGCACAGGCAGACCAGTGTATGACAATAGTACTGCATAGTTAGACATTGTGGACAGTTTCTTTTTTCATATTGCTTTTTCTTGCCACTGTTTCAAGGCTACAGGTACTCAGTTATCCAATTCTCAATTCGTTTTCTCATTTCTGTAGTGGAACTCGTGACTGAGCAGTCAAAACATACCCTAGGAGATGGTTAGGGGTTTCAGTTAAGACATCAAATAAATAAAGAATATTGCCCAGCCAGTGGGACTGTTTTGAAAAGAAGCATGTTTTGGTACCTCAGTAGGATGATCAGGGCCACTGGAATTATATGATTTTGTGACTGCTGCAATTTTCGCACAGTTAAAGGTTTTCTGTGTTTGCCACATAATCCTTCATCTGCCACCTTGTCTGCTGATTTAAACCAAAAAAAATATTTCTAGATCAAACAGATCAAATGTGACTAAAAACGCAGTGCCACATCTTTCTGGAAGTGAAAGGCCCTTTGCAAAGGTTGACTGGTCACCTTTCTGTTGCTTATTGCTATTTTCGGGTGTTAAACTAGCCCTAATGTGGTGCAACCATCCCATACAGTTTCAACACATTTCAAAATGACAGACTAATGAAGTAATACTGTCACAAAATGTGCAGCGTTACGTTGCATAATTTACCTTTTCAGGCTTTATAACTTACTGAAACCTGCCGCATCAATCAATCAATCAACAGGCACTTGTACAGCGCAGCACTATCCATCCGGGGTTATCTGGGTACCGAGGTTGCGACGACTCAGTCGAAAAGCCAGGTCTTGAGTTTTTTTTCTCAACTACTGAAGGGAGGGTTCTGTCCGCATAATTTGGCCATCCCCTGTTGCATGATTCTAGTGGCCCTAGGAAAGTTAATATGGATCAAAAAGTGAAAACCAAAGACTCTTTAGTTGAATAGCTATGGGTGGGTAATGGTTTGCTTGCCTGAAACCCCCTCAGTGTAATCAGGACTTTGGGGTTACTACTCTTTATCTTTCAAGCTGTAGTCAATGAAAGGTAACACACCTGGAGTTCACCATCTGGGTCTCACCAAGAATCTATAAAAGTGTGACTGAGGCCCTTGCCAGCTTCATCAGCCCTTCCCTCACTTCCCAGCCGAGGCTCAAGTACATCACACAGCATACAATACAGTTATTAGCTCACTGCTGATCCACAAGACTGAACACCACTGCAACAACCCAGGTCAACTTGACAATGAACAATGCATGTTTGTGTGAATGCCACCATCTTGTTGCTCCAACTGTCTTCTCAGCTCTTTCACCTGACCAACCTAATACTCCTATTGTCAATGAAGTTATGAGCATGTGTGAACCTCCTTCCTGTTCCCCCATATCTTCATCTGGTCACCAACTTAAGCACTAAGCGACCCTCAAATCACTGCCTATGAGGAGTTGAGAATGAAGGAGTGCATGAGGTGCCTTATGCAGGAAATGAAGGCAATTAATTTTAGTGCCATGGAAGGCTCTGATTGCAGCCACAGCACTTACCTCATATCCATTCCAGGTCCTATTGTGATGCTGCACACCTTGTTGTACAATAGCGTTACATGTTTTATTAATTGGAGTTTTCTTACAATGCTATGTGTCTCATTCCAGTTGTGTCAGAACTCTAGGTGAATAACAGAAAAAGGAAAGCAAGTTAAAGTCCAATCAGTAGAGAGGAACACTGTTCAATATTCTTCAGTCACTGTTGCCTGAGATGGGGATTTAGTTCAAAGCACACTTGAGTGGTACACTTTTCAGGTATTTCCTGCTTCAGGTTCAGACACATTCTGGCTGTTTGGTTTTGGAGCTTTGCAAGCCTCCAAATGAGCATTTTTGGGAGCTCACTGTAAATGATGTAGCCCAGATAGTTCAACATAAGGGTTGCTGCTAGTTCCACCCAGTGGGTCGGTTCAAAGGGGTGAAAGGTTTCTACAGGGAAGGGAGTGCTATAGATTGATGCCATTGGCCAGTGCATTGACCTGGCAATGAAGGACAGAAGAGTTGAATATGACTTCTTGGTCCCTAACTTTTAGTGTGGGGTATGTTGTAAATATAATAAATGGTTGTAGGCATATTAAATGGTGGATTGAATACATTACAGGTTATATGTATTTGAGCATGGGCAGGTATAATGTGAATTCATAAGTTCTTTAATGAAACTTGCCTAGATAAAGTTCTGTCAGTGACAGGTTTGTCAGTTGCTAGCTGGATCTTGGTGGGACAGGGCATATTTCATGCTGTGGGCCTTTTGCCATATAATGAAGCTTTACCTGCTCTCCATCGATGGTCAAGGATTGTTTACTACATATTGGTGACAAGTGGAGGTTTAAGTGCCCACAGACACAAGGCCAATTAGCTGAAACTGTTTTCTGATCCCATCAGTCTTCAGTGGCATCACAAATTAGATTAGGTTATTCCATGCTGGTGAGGAACAAAATACCAGTAAGGAGCAAAGCATTTCATTATCCTGAGGTCCTGCTTGGCCCGCTCTACAACGAGCCACTAAGTGCGCAAGCGGGAACCTCAAGTGTGAGCACATCCAATTTTGTGGAACTCAGTTGCACACACGGTTGCTGGGCAACAGGAGTTTCAACGCGTCATGTGCTGTTTGTGAAAGGAACGAAGCTGAACGCACAGTTGCTGGGCAACAGGAATTTCTACACATTGTGTGCTGTTTTTGCAACATCAGATGTTAGCCTACGCTAGTAACCCGATGCAGACGCCATCTTGATTTGGAGCAACATACGCGTCTTTTGGTGAAGCGCACACCCTATTTAAGTATTTCAAACACCACTTTCGTTTGTTATGAACCTGAGTGGCTTTCAGTGATGCGTACACCCTCTGGCATTTCAATCACTTATGTGCTTTGAAATATTGACAGTGTTATCAATGTTTGGGGAATGTATTCATGCATGAAGGTAGAATACGTGTGTTTGAAACTTAACACATTCTCTGTTCAGTGACCATCACACAATATGGCTTCTAATTTGCATCAGTTTGTGCAGCCACCTCTGTTCATACAAAATCCAGAAACCCATATTTAAATGGAAGCAGCGGTTCAGACTTTTCTAGATCTATCTGGTTGCAATAGATGCTACAAATTACTTTTCTGGGCACAAATTGGCATTATTGTTTGGTAGTTTAGGTCATGCTGGTCAGGAAGTCTTTGACAATTTACCACCTTTAACTGATCCCCATGCTCAGTCTAGCGAAAATGGTTGGGATAAGTTTAAAGAAGCTGTGGAGAGATTAAAAAACATTATTCTGAAGAACCAAGTGTGATGCCTGAGAGGCATAGGTTCTTCAAACACATTCAACATGCTGAGGAGAGTGTATAGGAATATTTATCAGCATTAAGAATTTTTGCAGCCACCTGCGAATTAGGAGTGAACGTTGATATATATATATATTCTTTTTTTATTTTTATATATTTTTATTAACAATTTTCTATTATACAAGTACAGAATGATTTGGTGTGGTAGTTGAGATTACCCATGCAGCTTAGGGTGTTACATATTTTTGGTCAAATATCATGTACTTTCTTTTACTTTTACATCAATTTGAATTGCTTCTTGTCTAATTCTGCAGCCTCGTACATTTGCCTGTGCACCACCTGAGAGCTATGCCATCGATCTGATTGTTGTACGTCTAGAACAGTCTTTAACTAAAGCTAAACAGATTAATGGTGCGATGGAACTTGCATGGGCAGGTGGTTCCATTGTCTGAAGTCAACCTCCTCTCAGGGTAACCTCCTCTCCGTTACCCTGGAGCAGGGTTGGCACTTTTCATGTTATCCATCCCTATTTTAATCCCAAGACGGTAACTCCCTCAAATAATGCCCGTCCCCTCTAACCCCACTCGGTCATTTCTATGCCCTTGGCCGTGCATTCCATGTCTGTCTTCATTTCCTGTCAAATGTCTTCTAGGTTCTGAACCCTGGATTTATCTATCCTGTTCCTCAGGTGCTAGCGTGGTCAGAAGGAGTGGGTGCAAACAATTGTCGAGGTCATCTGCTCTAAGCTCTCCCGGGGCCCCGTAGAGATGGGAGTAGTACTCTTTGAAGGCGTCATTTATGGGTCCCGGCATACACTGACGTTTCCCCCCTTTATCATAGACACTAGTAATGGGTCCACTGTCCCCTTCAGCTCTCACTAACCACGCCAGCATTCTACCTGATCGGCCCTCCTCAGCCTGGAGTGATGGCAGGTAATCCCGGAGGCTGTGACAGCAAAGCTGCTCTTCCACCTGGGCATATGACTTCCGTGCCTGGACATATCTTTCCTGTGCTACATCGCCGTTCTCCCCACCTCGTTCCCCTTTGTGTATTATCCTCTCTAAACTATTCAGTTCACGTTCTAGGGTGTGTCTCACTCCAACTGTCTGACCTAAGCAAAAACCTCTAGTTGTTACCTTGAGGGCCTCCCATTCCAAGGATCTTGAAGAGGCTGATCCCTTATTGGTTTTAATATGGTCTGAAAGGTGTAGGCGAAGGGATTCTCTGTATGCTTGGTCCTCTAACGAGCCGGGGGTCAGTCTCCTTGTCGGGACAGGAGGCCTATCCATTGTCACTTTCCAAGTAACCAGTAGGGGATTATGGTCCGATAATGTGGGAGCGAGGTATTCTGCGCGGGTCATTCCCTGCGCGATATCTGCTGTACATACCACCCTATCAATTCTGGTATGTACTTGGTGAAGTCCCGAATAGAAAGAATATTCCCTCTCAGTGGGGTGTTGGACCCGCCATACATCCACTAGGCCCCACGCATTCATCCATTCTCTCAATTTTTTTGCCACTCTATGTGTCGCTGCCCCTGTAACCGGTGGAGAGGATCGGTCTAAGTCCACGTCTAATATTCCGTTAAAGTCTCCCCCGATTAAGATACCCCCGGTTTGTTGGCGTATGAGATGACTCAACAGTTGCTTTATAAAGGGGACCTGATCTTGGTTGGGGGCGTAGACACTGCCCAGGACAATTGGAGTTCCATGAAGCCTCCCCTCCGCTATCACAAACCTACCCTCATGGTCTATGTCCTCAGATATGACTTCAAAGGGAACCCCGCTCGTATCCAAATCAAGGCTCCCCTCGCATACGCTGAATAGCCAGTGGCAAACATCTGCCCTCTCCATCTACGCCTCAATCTCTCCACCTCTCCTGCGGTTAAGTGGGTCTCCTGTAGCATTGCCACCTGCACACCCCTTCTTTTCAAAAAGGAAAGTATTCTGTGACGTTTGGATGGGGACCCCATACCGTGTACATTCCATGTTAGTATATTATATTCCGCCATAGGGTTGTCTTATTAGCATTCCAGGTTGCCCACCCCTGTACAGTCTCCCCGTGTTTCAGAATGTGTACATAAATATTTCTCTCCACCCTGCCCATCGAACCTGCAAAAGTTGTAACTGTAAAATCCAACTCCCTAACCCCAGGGCGCCTCACAAACAGTAGGTTGCCCAATAAACTGTACAACAGTACAACATGTTCAACAGAGTATCTGAAATTCTCACCAGTCTGATTGGTTGGACGAGAACTCGTGTGGGGGGGCATAGTCTGGAGGGGCCACTTGAACATACAATTCACTTTGCCCCAGGGTCGTGGTATCACATCCGTTACACAAGTTTGTCTGATGTCTCGGGGGTCACCTTCGGAGCTCGCGGCGAGGACTCTGAGCATCCTATGGAGGACATGGCCGTGCCATCTGAGTCTACCCCGGAGCCTCCTGGGGGGGATTCCTCTCTGCCCATGGACGCCACCGCCTCAAGGGCCGCTCGCTTTCCAAGTTCCTTCTGTGTCTGCGTTGGCATCCCACGTGAGTGGTCCCTATTCCTCCGCCTTCCTAGGACTCTGCGCTTTCCAGTCTCTTTTACGTTAACTTTTGCGCTCTGGGTCGACTGGCCTCCATGAGCTTCAAACCATTCCCAGGCCTCCTCGGGGTTCTGGAAAAACAAGGATTTACCCTTGTGTGTCACTCTCAAGTGAGCTGGGAAGAGGAGCGAATACTGGATTCCTTCCGCTCTGAGGGCCTTTTTGACTGCCATGTACGAGTTTCGCCTGATCTGGACCTCAAAGGTGAAATCTGGGAATAACGTCACCTCTCCGTTCGCAACTCTGAAGGGGCCTGCCTCCCTGGCCCTCTGGATTAGGGCATCCCTGTCTCTGTAATGCAGAACTCTGGCTATCACCGCTCTGGGTGGTCTGCCCGGGGTAAGGGGTCTCGAGGGCACTCGGTGTGCTCGTTCAAGCGTAAGAAACAGAGGCAGGTTGTCTGCTGCTACAACCGTGCGCAACCAATTTTCCAGAAATGCCACCATATTCATCCCTACCGCTCCCTCCGGCAGGCCTACCACTCAGATATTTTTCCTTCGGTTCCTCCTTTCTGCGTCCTCATCTCTCTGTTCCAGCCGCTTCACTCTGTCATTGAGATTCTCTACCATAATTGTTGTGTCTCTTTGATTAGGAGTGATATCCGCCAATGCGGTCTCCGCCTCTTTAACTCTGTCAGTTAGTTTTTGATGGTATGCCCTCAGAAGCCTCACCTCTACAGCCACTTGATTGATATTGTGCTGTAGTGTAGCTTTGGTGTCTTTGATTGCCCCCAGGATCTTGTCTAGGGTATCCTGCACTATAGCCTGCGAGAAGTTCAGAGGTTCCCCCTCTTTAGGATCAGTGTGTGTTGGACAGTCCATAGCTTTGGTCTTGTGCCGACTTTTGGATGACATCGGGCTTGCAGTGCTTCACTTCGGTGTTAACGGGAAGGTGAGCTGGGCTGTTATATAGCTCAAAGGCTTATCTTGGGCCGTTCACTTACATCCAGCAGTCCAATTCAGCTCTTCCACTCAGTAGTATTGTGGTTCTCTTAGAGTGTTCCCCCTCTTTCACCTGGTTCTCTCACTCCTAGAGGCCTAGCTGCCCCTTCTTATTGTTGCCCTAAGCACCGGGCCCAGGCCTTTACTGCTCTCCACTTCCAGCGTTTCCTCTATCGGGTGCAGTACACTACCCAGGGCAGCAGCGGTTATTACAGGCCTTCTCATTTCCACCTTCGCCTTAGTCCAAGTGCACTCCCTCCTTCTAGCTAAGTTCGGTAGGACACACCCCCTCACTTCTGCTTTACGTCCTTATGGGGAGCTGGGCTCACTCCTGGTGTCTAAGGTTCGTGCGTAGTGTGAGATTGTTCTACTCACCAAGGCGTTTCACTTACTTTCGGTCCTCGTTCCTCAGCGTCCCTTCCCTGTTGTGGGTGCTATGTTCGCACCGACACCGCCGGCTGGCCACGTACTCCACCACACCCTCAGTGTTTACAGGTGCTTTATACAATGCAAAGCAGCATGTTCTCTGCTAGGCCGAGGCGGGACCGCCCTTCTACGTCCACTATCAGTTCCGTGGGGTTGTGCTCAGCACCTCAGTCCTTGTTGTCCAGCGTTACTTCCTCGCCATGGGTGTCGGGCCTGCACCAACACCGCTGGTGGCCCGCACCCTCCGTCGCGCCCTCGAGCGTCCCATCCGGTGCGCTGCAGCGTACCCTCTGCCAGGCCGGGGCGAGAACGCCCCTCACGTCCTCTGCAAGTCCCCTGGGGTCGCACTTCGTGCCTCGCTCCTTGTTCCCCAGTGTTACTTCCTCATTGTGGGTGTTGGGCCTGCATTGACACCACCAGTGGATCGTGCTCTCTTTCGGGTCCTCAGCGCACGTGGGCGCTTTTATCCAACGCACTGCAGCGTGTTCTCTGCCAAGCCGGTATGAGGCCGCCCTTCCACGTCCTCTACAAGTCCCCTGGGGCCCTGCTCCGTGCCTCGTTCCTCCTTCCCCAGCGTTACTTCCTCGATGTGGATGCCGGGCCTGTGTCGGCATCGCCGGTGGCCAGCTCACTCCATCGCGCCCTCAGCGCACACAAGCGCTTTATCCGGCGTACTGTAGCGTGTTCTCTATTAGGCCAAGGCGAGGCCACTCCTCGGTGCCCTCTACAAGTCCCCCGGGGCTGTACTCCATACCTCGGTCCTTGTTCACCAGCGTTGCTTCCTCGTTGTGGTTGCTAGGCCCGCACCGACACCGCCGGTGGACCACGCACTCCGCCGCACCCCCAGCTCACATGGGCGCGTTATCCGATGCACTGCAGTGTGTTCTCTGCCCGTCCGGAGGGAGACCGCCTTTCAACGACCTCTACAATTCCCCTGGTGCACTCCATACCTCGATCCTTGTTCCCCAGTGTTACTTCCTCGTTGTAGGCGCCGGGCCGGCACCGACACTGCCGGTGGATCGCGCATTCCGTCACGCCCTCAGTGCACGCGGGCATTTTGTCCAATGTACTGTAGCGTATCTTCTGCCAGGCCGGGGGGGGCCACCCTTCAACGTCCTCTACAAGTCCCCTAGAAGTCTGCTCCGCGCCTCGTTCCTCACCCCCAATGTTATTTCCTCATTATGAGTGCCGGGCCCGCACCGTCACCACTGGTGGACCGCGCCCCCAGTGCACACGGGCGCTTTATTCAATGCTTTGCAGCGTGTTCTCTACTAAGTCGGGACGAGTCTGCCCTTCAGTGTGCTCCTTTGGCGAGCGCTGAAGCCGCCGGCGAGACCGCGTCACTATGCGAGTCCCCAGTCTCGGTCACGGCCGCAAGCCCGGTGGCCTCGGTTCCAGCGGGGCCCCCATGCTCCGGGATCAGACTCCCCCTCGTTCCTCTGGACCCATGGTGCCTCTGGGTACCGACTCTACAAGTCGATGGTCCCCGAGAGTGGGCTATTTTCAAGGATTAATAGTAGGCCCCTCCGGAGCCACGTTCTCAAGTGTGCGCCATCTTGGGTGCTTGGCCACGCCCCCCGTTGATATATATATATATTCATGACCAAATTGTCTTTAATTGTTTCTCGAAAAAGTTACAAGAGAGGTTGTTGGACCTCTAACAGAGGTTATTGACTTACCTAAAGGCATCAGGCGTTTTATGATATCAACAAAAGCCTTGAGCTGATGTGCCAATTTACATGGTGGTTGCCAATCAAGCTGACATAGTGACAAATAAAGAGAAAGTGAGTTTAGTTAACATACAGTGTAAAGGAGGGAAAAGAATTACACAAAAAAGATGAATTTGACATGTTATAAGTGTGGTTCGAAGAGCCACATAGGTAACAGTTCTAACCGCCCAGCTGTTGGTAAACCCTGTATGGTGTGCAAGACAATTGGGCAGTTCCAGGCAGTGTTGAGTTCGATCACAAACACTATAAAAATCTGTAGTGTGGACTTATCCGAGGACAGGTGTGTTTAAAAACTCGGTAATGCTGAAGATTGAGTGCAATTCTGTTACAAATGGTACGTTGATTAAAGGTCCCTTGGTACAAGCAATTGTGGGAGGCAGCTCACTGTCTGTAATGGTGGACTCAGGCTCTACCATAACAATAGTAAGGGCTACTACATTTTACAGTACTTGGAAAAATGTTAACCTTATCACAACAGATATATATCCTAAGGCATTTGAGGAGAAGGAGGTTGACATGCTGGGGTATTTCATACTAAAGTGGAGTGTTTGGGAAGAACAACAAAGACCAAAGTTTATGTTGCTGTGAAAGGGAAGGATATTGTTGGGTGGCAGGACCTTGCTAAGATGGGTCTATATCGTGTACCTGGGGCCGACAACCCTGTAGTTGTGGGTGATTTTCCTGCAGTGTATAATGAAGAAGATAGTTCCATACAAACAACCATAGCTTGTGTAGAGAGAAAACCCCATGTAGTTGGATATATTTTGAAGAATCATGACAAAATATTTGGAGAATAAGTAGGTGTTGTCAAGGGCTTTGAACACCACATTAAACTCAAGCCAGGGGCACAGCCTGTGGTTCACAACATGCATAATGTCCCAATTTAAGGTTAGAGATGATTTGAAGAAAGTTTTAAATGACATGTTCCGATGGGGTCATGGTGCAGACTGATTCCTCCCTATTGGTTGCACCCATTGTAGTACTAAAAGAAAAGAAAGGTGAAATAAGATTGTGTGCAGATTTACACACATTAAACAAAAACATATTAGTTGACTGTCAGCCTATTCCTAGAGTACACAAATTATTGGCAAATTTGGGTGAGGTGAAAGCGTTTTCCATCATTGACACTCTGCATATCACCAAATTAATTTAACATCTAAATCTCAATATCTCACTACTTTTGTAAAGCCCTTTGGGGCATATAAGTACCTCAGATTTCCCTTTGGTTTGGCTTCAGCAGCCAGCTTCTTCCAGAAGGTGGTGGACAGGTTGCATGGTGATATGCAGGGTGTACAGGCTTACCAGGATGATATTTGATTTTTGCCAAGGATAGGAACACCCACAACCAAATCCTGGAAAAAGTGTTAACAATTATGGAGCAAGTTGGGATGACAATCAGAAGAAATGAAGGTTTTGGCATGCAAGAACTTGAATCTGAGCCTCTTGAATAAAACCCAAGTTTTGTTTGATTAAGGCCATCAGGGAAGTGAAAGCACCAAAAGACAGGGGCAGCCTTAGGTCCTTTTTAGGTTTGGATGAATATTATGCAAGGTTTGTGCAGGGATATGACCAGCAAGTGGAACCATAAGAGCGTTGCTCAGAAAAGGAATGAAATTTACGTGGGCGGAGGAACTGGCAAGTTTACGTGGGCAGTTTTCTGTAGTGTAAAAAAATGTACTGAGGAAGCTTCTGCTCTAAATGCTTACAAAGTGGAGAATAAATGCATGATTATAGTGAATGCCAGTTTGACAGGGTTGGGCACAATACTCAGCCAGTGGTCAGCAGGCAAGGAACTAACAATAAGCTTTGCGTCTAGAACTTTTGAGAAATCTGAAAAGTGTTCTAGCACCACTAAAAGAGAGGCATTGGCATGTGTCTGGGGGTTCATAGGTTCAGAATGTAAATATGGGGATGCCAATTTGAATAGTACGCTGACCATAACCCCTCTTGTAAACATATTAACAGGCAAGAGAGCAAATCATTTGTCTGCAAGATTAGTACATTTGGTTCCAAAAGTTCAAGAATATACTTTTGAAGTTAAACATTGTTCTGGAGGAACAAACTTTCGGGCAGATTACCTTTCCCGCATGTCCTTCGATGATGAAATGGATGACTTGGATGATACTAAATCTGTGGTTGCGGTGATAGATGCTATTAGTTAATGTGAAAACAGGATTGCAGAGGACAGGTGACTTGAAGCATGCCGGGAGGTTGAACATTTTCAAAAAGTCATGAAATTTACATCTAATAGATGGCCAGAGAGTAGGTTTGTTTGGCGAAATTAAGACATTTGCCCAAATTGTAAAGGAATTGTCAGTGGTTGCTGAGATGATTATATGTGGTGAATTAATTGTGCCACTTGTGAGCTTAAGGCATGAGTTGGTAGTGCTTACACATCAAGGACACCAAGGAAACGTCCAAGAAATTGAAACAATTTTATTGGTGGCAACCGTTAGAGGATTGGGGAAAAAACAGGCAAGGTGAATCGAAATTTTATTTGCCGATGTATGCTGAGAAATCAGTAAAAATGTTGCTTTAATTAATGGTAAAGGTTCGTGGAACCAGGGACGTCTGGTTAAGTTTTCTCCAGGACAAGCAGATATCATAAAGAAGAGAAAGTCTGTGAGTCATGATGAGGAGTAGTCGGGTTGGTTACAGCTTTGAGATGTAAATAAAGACAACACATTACAACAGCCAGTGGTGCAGCAAGAATATGTAAGTGGTCAACCAGTTGGGTTGAGGAAGGTTAGCTCACACATCATTAAAGTGCTGAGTCTGTACAATGATAATGTAATGTATTAATTTTATTATTAATTGTATTAATATCATTTATGTATTTAGTTACTTAGTATTTAGTTTTGTATTATGTTTTGCTTTGTTTTGGCTGTTATATTTGTTTGTTTTGCATAGGAGGGAAGGTGTTGTAGGTATACTAAATGGTTATAGGCATATTAAATGGTGGGTTGAATGCATTACATGTTGTGTACATTTGAGCATGGGGAGATATATTGTGAAGTCATACGTTCTGTTATGGAATTTATCTAGCTAAAGTTCTAGCAGTCAATGCTTTGTCAGGTGCTGTCTGGATCTTGGTGGGACTGGACTTGTTTTATGTTGTGGGCACTTTGCCATATAATAAAGCTTTACCTGCTCTCCATCGATGGTCAAAGATTATTTAGTAAAGAATATGGTGCTGCTCCTAGGAAGCCTCTCATATAGTAGATAGGTGAATTCTTGTCCTCCCACGGCTTTCTGCTAAATAAGTTCTCTTTCATTCTTTGCAATACATAGTTCAAACAGGTAGAGATGTTCACATAATTTGCAGGCCTGTTTTCTTTTTGAAAATATATTTGAATGTCCTGATCCATAACCAATTCAATTACTTCATAATTTTGTCTTTTTTACACTTAACACTGTCTCAGCATTGCAAGCACTTTAGTAACTTTTGAACCATTTGAGCTAGAAGCAATTTTGTTTTCAAAATCTGCACATTATGCAGCCAATGATGGATTATGTGTCAAATGTGGCAAATCTATATTTATCCGAAAATCACCACAGCCGCACAATTGCATAATTCCAGTGGCCCTGTCTATAACCCAGCTCTTCACATGCCCAGAAAATTCAGGTTGGCTTCATTGTTTGTCTACAGCAGTGCTCAACGTAAGTGTTCAGGTATTATGCATTTAAAATAGTATAAAAGGTCACTGACTAAATCCACCTGAGGCTGTCCCTTATGCTAACTCACCCCTCCAAGCAGGGTGGAGCCAAGATCTGTTATTAATGACCTGCACAAATTTCTAGCTCTGGCACTCTCAAATGCTTATTTGTTCCTGGAGTTTGACACTTCCCTGATATTGAACCATTCATCAGCTTGGACAAAGGCAACTAAAAGACGAGCTTTTCAATACCGTCTTGTGATTGTGGAACAGCCTCAATAGAAACCTTGAGAAGGAGTGACTGTTTTCTTCAGACAGGGGGCCCACAACATCCTTTTTGCCTTTCTTTTGACCCTCTCACAGCCCCTACTTGCTGCCTTTCATAACAGAGAACCTGTATTGAACTCGGCTGACGGGTTGCTACGTCACAACGGTGAAGGATATCCCATCCGCCAAAACCGAAATCCCATTATGTCCTATGGGATTTAGATTTTGGTGGACAGGATATTCGTCACCGTTGAAATGGAGTAACCGATCACCCGAGTTCAAAATCAGGCCCAGTGTTTTCTTTCATCTTCCTTTGTTTTTCCGCAGGCACAAAGAACATAGTGTAGCTATGAGAGTCCCCAAGCCTCCCACATATGTTAGTTTGCCCAGGCTTTCAGAGTTAGCCTTTGGAGATAACTCCTAACAAGATCTTACCCTACAAAATGACCTGTTGTCTTCGCTGAACACAGAACAGAGGTTACATCTGCATGAAACTAGAGCTGGCACTGAATGCTCGAGCCAGGTTCAAGCTTGATGGCAGGTTCTGGCTCGCTCAAGTACGTTCTGGACCCTCAAGCCCAAAGTAGGGAGCCAAGCTTTCATGTGGCTTCTGTCTACCACTAAAGCTCCACCTTTATGTGCCAAGAATTATAGGCAAAGTGAAACTGGCAAGAGAAAGAGATTCTCGTTTAGTGGCTGAATTGTACAATGTGGAACTAGAAAACCTGGGATCAGTCCAGGCTTCCCTGATTCATAAAACTGAGTGACCCTTGACAAATATTGTATTTAACAATCCTCGTTTTTAATTATTATAGGAGAACATCTTCAAATATGAAAGTTTAGGATGTGGGTCACACCAACACTTCTTGTTTGATTTAATAGATTGTAATCTTTCTCCATATAGACATATTATGGCGTGCACGTGACAAGTAAACTTGCCACTTAGTTTACAAGTGGCACTATTGTCTTGGAGGAAAGAGCTGTAATGTTCAAAAACTCTCACTTTTAATAAATGCCTCTTGATTTAGTGAAGTACTCAAAGATACTAAAGTGAAATGCTTTCGCTTGTTGTTCACTTTTTCGAACTTCGTAGAAACCTTATCTTATTTTTACAAGACACGAAACGCTTGTCATATAATTTACAGCCTAAATACTTTCAGAGCTGGCTCATGCACAGCCTCATCGAGCCCATCTAGACCCCCTACCTCGGCTCTCCCTGTTAATTTTCTGGCTCCTGCAACTCTACCTGAAACTGCGTTGATGTCGGTTTATACACTCTTTAAACGGAAACTTTCCATCAGACAGTAGGTTCTTGGTAAATGCTCAGTAGTATGCACAGAATTAATCTACGAAGATCATCAAGGGAGGACATTACTGTTCCTCAGATCAATAGTAGGTTCAGGTTTAGTCACATCCCTAAGTAAAACTATGGAGCTAAAAGTGTTAGTGATCCTGGGTATTATGCTGGAGACATACATTTAAAATAGTATCTGAAATGAAGAAAGATTCAGTGCTAGAGAACAGCATTACACTGCATTTTGTGGTTGTAATTTCTAAGCATTTGCACTAGATCGCCTGCTGTCCATTGCATTAAGCCCTAAATTGTAATTGTATTTATATAGCACTTACTACCCCTGACGAGGCCTCAAAGCACTGTTCAGCAAGTAGCACGCTACTCCGGAATTCAGAAGGATTAGTGGTGGATTAGTATAGGGAGAAATTAGTACAATATTAGTATTAGCATTAGTGTACGGAGGTCTGAGTTCATTTGAGAGGAGGATATGAAATGAGATAAATGAGGGAGAATTTAGTAGGGTTATTTGAGAGATCATAGTAGTAAACTGAGGCTTGGGGTGAGCCAGAAGAGGTACAGGAGGGAAGAGTCTAGGAAGGGTTATTTTGGAGATTGTAGTAGTAGAATGGGTTTGGAATGAGTCAAGGAGTGGAGTTAGAGGATAAGTTGATAAAGGTATAGGGTGATGGTGAGACAGAGTAAACCTTTCAAGAGAGGTTTATTTTTTCCTGTTATACAAAAGGACTAATGTAGTAAAAATATAGATACATGATTACATAGTATGGGAACATATGTATAAGGAATGTAATATATCGAGGTGTATAATATAAATATATAGACTCACTTCTTGCCCATTCTTCACGTCACAGCAACTCAAGTGCTTTCCTACTCTTGTCCACATATTCCAACCTCCCATCCTTCCACCTTCTTCATAAACTGAGCACGACACTGATGCCAAGAGTTTCACAGACTCAAACGTTATGTGCAGTCAACCCAACAGCCACCCATACATGTTTTCTACCTTTCGCAACCTCTGCAGGCAAACCAAGTACATGTATGTTCAGAGTAGCCTATGGTACACTGGTCCAAACCCTACCTAATTGGCAAAAAAAAACACATTTATATACGCTAGATGTCATTTAGGAACGTGCGAAAAGCCAGCACACAAGAATTTGTAGAATTAGTTAAACAGCAAAACAGGAAAGTCCCACTTATTCATTTAAATTGTAATCGGTGATTATCAATAAAAACTATAATCTTGAGATTAAGTTATTCTCGGCATAGCATGACTGAAGGGGTTTTCCAGTATACCGGTGAAGAGGTAGATTATAGCTTTTACTTTATCTCTTGGTATCTATGCCTTGCACTACAATTACTACTACTCATCTTTGTCAGTTCTGTTTTGTTAATGTCATAAATCTTTTCTCTACCACCTTTGCTAGAAGACAGTTGCAAGCACTGATCACCTTTTTTGTGAAGCACATACTTCTGCTTACAAGTATGATCTCATGACCCCTTAGTGTAGAACCCAGCATATACTCACCTGGTATGCCCTGGGCATCACCAATCATTTGCTGTCTTTTTAATAGCATTCTCTTGGAAAACCTCTTCATGACTTCGGCCAATTAGTTTGGGCAGTCAATTCTTGTGTGTCTATCACTTTTCATTTTTTCATAAATATCTTCAACTTCATCCACAGATCCTAGATTCACAGCTATTTGATCTTGCTGGTACAAGCAGCAAAGAGGTTAACAAGAAAAAGAAGGTTCTATAATACTTTCAGCACAATTATTTATAATAACCTGCATCTTGCTGGCCTTTTATCACCCATCCAACATTTCATACGATGTTATGTTCAGCTAGTTTAATACAGAACTTGAGCTGCCAGTGTGGCCTTCAGTAATACTGCCTGCTGGGAAAGACAGGGGCACTGGGAGCTATGATTTTAGCACACAACCAAAGCACAAAGAGAGCATACATTTTACCATATGGGGAAGATTGAATATGCTTAATTAAAAGAGGGGAAGGGACAGGGGTTTAGAATGGCTGCCTTATTGTATGGCAAGGCAAGGAGGCCTCATTGTGTGGCATGTTCAAAGTCTAGAAGGCACGAGATTCACTGTATGCTCAATCAGCCTAAAATGGAAGGCTGGCCCAATACGCTATCAATATCTCATCGAGACCACAGTCCACAAAGACTTTAGAAGCCACCTGAGCAGAGTGGCCGCAAAACCTAGAGCTGACTATGCACCTATCATATTGCAAAGCATCCACCTGGCCAAAATGTGTGTTCACCATGTGGTGCAATTTTCTACAGGAAATTAGTAGTTGTGAAACTGAGCACGGACGGGTCGAGATATTCCTCCTCTCATTCTCCTTGAGGCATCTACCGCCAAATAGGCCTAATTCGTCTATGAAATAAGGGTAAAAGATCGAGGACCAATCTCTCTTGCAGCTCCACAAAATAAAGAAAACACCATCCAGGCAAAAGGAGCTTTTAAGAATAGAGAGAGCGTTGACATCCAAAACTTTGACTCAGACTAAAAAAATAAGGCGTAGCAAGTTTAGCTAAAAGCTATTTAAGAGAAATATCTGAGTTAGCTGGGCAGCTATAGAGGCCCATAATCAACATGTCGGCATCCGAGGTCGAGGAGTAACAAGAACTAAAGCAGCAAGAAAGAAAAATGAATTCTGTGGAGATAAGGATACCGTATGTTATAGAGATAGCATACAAAAAAATTTAATACATCTATAAGAAATTGCTTTCATGAAAAGAGAACCCAGAACAATAGCTAGGGCAGAGGGAGTGGCACCAAGGGGATCCATGTTCCCCTCCACACACCAGTCTACCCAAGCTTCCCACCTTGACTTCTATGCTCTTTCGCTTTCAGGAGCCCATGACTCCTTTGGATGTTAGAAAGCTTTTCACAAAAGAATGTCCCTTCTGCCATTATCCCCAAGACCACCTTCCTAGATGTGAAAGATGACATAACAGGAGCACAGGTCCTCATGAACAGCCAGCACGGATGGGAGGAGACGAGTCTGTTCCATCACATGTACAGAACAGAAGAAAGTTAATCCTGGGATGAACATAAAGGGATTACTAGGACAAGGCAAGTTCGCTTCTGGATCTAGAGGCAAACTCAGACATTTTTTCAGCTGTGTTTTGATTTGCAAACTGGATCAATTTATTTAATTCCATAGGGACTACATCATCAAGATAAGTCGATGAATTAAATGAAAACTAGTGAAAACTGGTGCTTCAACACTTTGGAACAGATAAGAAGGTACTTAGCTTGACAATAAAGTTCTTCTTCAGGCAAAAAGTACACACGTTCCCACCCTCCCTCTTGACATACTGAACCATGGAGATGCTGTCCATACAAAGTAAAATGTAGATTTCAATGCAAAGCTTTTGCTGAGGAGTTCTGGGTAGTTGATATATAGAATAAACTGTCTCTGGGGCCAAGACCCTCTATGGATTGGCCCAGAAGGCTGGCAACCCAAACAAGGTTGCTGATTTTAGATTCAATGACACAGTCTGTAGAGAGCTGGAAATAGCTATCCCTTTCCAGGCCCAAATTTGGACCAAATTAGGTAGCCACCAGAGAAACTCCTCCAGACATTCATTGGTCAGAGTGACCTGGGAGGAAGAGGAGAGACCTTTCTATAAAAAAAGCCTTCCACCTTGGGAGGAGGATAGGGGGCCTACAAGGCTGGCCAGCTCCCTCAGAAGCAGAGGGGGGAGGTAAGGGCCATAATAAACTTCTTTCTTCTATGAATTGTCTCACAGGAAAGCCTCAGAAGATATGCCCATGTGTCAACAACAAAGCTGAGGAACTTGATTGTCTGAGTGGGCATGCATACTGACTTCTCAAAACTGACAATGATGCCATGAGAGTGTAAGAGTTTTACAGTCAGGGATAAAAAGCATTGAAAAGTCTCTGGGCACTAGTCCTTTAAGAGGATCTTGTTCAAGTAAACATAACAATTGTTATATAAGTATGTGGAAGCTTGATGAAGCACTAAGGAGTGTCAGACAAGCCCAAAAGGAAAGCCACATCTACATCTACATTTGGTTGTTCCAAAGGATTGTGGGAGAGGGCGATGGAGAAGCCCTCCAGAACTTTAGGTCCTAGAGGACCATTCATTCGATCAACAGGTGAGTACCCCAGAGAAAACAAATAAGTTTCATCTTGAAGTTTCAAAGCAGGACATACAAGTTCAGGGATTTGAGGTATATTGCAAGTCTCTGGCCTTTGAGTGTCTTCTGTGCCAAGAGGAAGGACCCCATAAACTGTCAGATTGATAGCCCTCTTGATCAAAAAAAGTGGACTCATATGCAGAACATAGTTGACGTATACCGGTTCATGTTGCTGAACAAGGATTTTGATGAAGTCTATACCATAGCCTCAATCAAATGTTACACAAAGATCCAATATAACTTTTTACAATGTTGGAAAAATAACTTGATGCAACCTTCTATAGCACAAGGCAGAGGAAGGCAGGGAGAAAAATAACTCCACTGAGGTAGGTAGAAGAGGGTTTAGAAAGGAAATAGAAAACTTTATCCCCATCAAGACCTCCTCTTCTGCTGAACAACCTTCCATCATAGAATTGGGGGCTTGGCTGCTGTGGGTGAAGAGCTGGTGAGAAAGCTGGATAGGGACCACCAATTAACAGTGATGTGATCTGCCAGAGCCATGCAACAACTGGAGCCTAGTAACGCAATCCCTGCAGCCAGTGTGGCTGATCCAAAAGAGTGCCAGGCATGGGCTGTCTAAGTGCACTTTGATGGGACCCATCCAGCGGAAAGAGCATAAGCAGACTGGGACCACCAATTAACAGTGACGTGACCTGCCAGAGCGATGCAACAACTGGAGCCCGGAAACACGATCTGATCCACAGTGACAGAGGAAGAAAGGAGAAAATTTGACCCTGAATGAAGCAGCACAACTGAAGAAGGCAGGACCAAGGAGGCAGTAGGCATCAGATAAACGTGAACACTCCAAGAGCCAGAGTGTCAGAGCGCAAAAAGGAAGTGAGTGGAGACAATGAATCAGCAGGCAGTGGCTGCTTTGGTGTTTAGCCGTGGGCTGAACAGCGAGTGAAGAAGCAGTATGGCATGATTAGGACCAGCTCATGGGTAGTCTGGCAATTTAACTGAATAAAGGGCACTGCACAACAGGACTCCTAGAGGCAGGCAAAGAAGGCATGGCAGAGGAGCGAGGAAGCCATGGCAGAGGAGCAAAGACAGCACGGATCTCAGGAGCCTCGTGTATTTGGTGAAGGAGGCTACAGCTGGGCACAGGAAAGAGTGGGTGATGAAGCATTTGTTTGAGGGCCTGGAGGAGGGCCCCCAGCATGCAACAATTAATGGAAGCCCGAACCAGAGGGGAGGAGTAGAAAAGTGTAACGCCAGACTCACAGATACTGGAAAAGCATCAGAACAGGGACACCGAACAACAGAAGAAATGGGAAAGGAATACAAGCAGCAGGAGCACAAAAAAGTTAGGGGACAAGAAGTGCCCACAAGGAAAGGACACTGTGTCTATAGCCAGCATGGCGCCATTGGGATCAAACATGAAGGGCACCAATAACAGCAGTAGCAACCAGATCAGTGCAATCGTTCAAGAGTGCTTAAAAGCAATGGAGCCAGTGTTGTTAGCAGGGGAAGAGCATGCACTGTAGCAGAGCATAAGGCGCTTAGAAAGGGGCGCGCAGAGCTGGTTATTGAGCTTACGCTAGGCTAAGAGTTTGGGCAAGGTGGGGCTCTGTGGTGGGGGCCAGGTCAGCCATCACTGCCCTTGCACAAAGTAGCCCATAGCTTAGAAGTAGTGGGGGTTGAGAGAGAGCCACTCTCAAGCACAGCAAGCAGCACTGGCTGACAGCAGAGCTATTGGACAACTACAACAATAACCGTTGCACGCCAGAATACAAGAGGTGCAGAAGATGTTTCAAGGTAATGAGTGGTTGCAGTATGATAAAGGGTTTAGGTTAAAAATGCAGACATGACCGCAGATGGAGTGGGATAATGTGGATGTATCTGAATATACACATAAAATTATGGTAGCCAGGGAGAAAGGGAACAGACAGGACCAGTCCTTTCGCCAGATCGGTACCAACCCCAGGCAAGACAGGTACAAGTTCAGCAGCACGAGAAGGTCTTAATCTGTATGGATGGGTCAGGCAGCAGGAAGGAACATCTTGGCCATATGATGGAAATTTCAGCAGAATGAGTGCTCATAGGGGCCAGCATGGAAGTATCAACATTAAATGCAGAACATGTGGGAGAAGTCACCCCAGCACTGAATGCATCAAGAAAAAAGAAGCAGGGGAAAAGAAAGAGGCATATAAAAGAAGGAAGCACTGAGGACAGAGGTAGTAGTCATGAGACAGGGGCACACACCTTTTGGCTAGCATACACACCAAAAATGAAAGGAAAGGTAAGTGACTTAGCACATATCACAACAAAGTGGATGCCTTGCTGCTAATGGAGGGTTTCAGGATTCCAACTGAGAAGGAAATAATCCTGGGGCCAGTCAGGAACTACAAGTCCGCAGCGGATTATCCAAAGGTAGTGGATAACAAAGTTCAGAAAGAGAAACAGCAGGGGTGAATTGAAGGTCCACCCACAATACCACTCTTATCAAAGGTAATAATAACACCCTTGGGGTTGGTACCAAAGAAAGAACTGGGTCAACACTGCCTGATTCACCATTTGTCTTTTTCTGCCGGTGAGTCAGTGAATGATGCAATCAACCAAGACCTGTTCTCAGTAACTATGCATCCACCGATGACGAAATTGTGCTGCTCAGGGAAAAGGGGAAAGGGGCAATTATGGGAAAAGTAGCCATTGAAGTCACATTTAGACTACTTCTTGTATACCCAGACATCTTCCACCTGGTAGTTTACTACCCAGGGAGGGGGTAGTATTACTTTGATGAATGCTTGCCGATGGATTATGCCATATCATATGCATATTTTTAACACTTCAGCACATTCTTAGAGTGGGCACTGCATAGACAACAGCCCGAGGGTGGCAAGCTACACTACCTAGATGACTTTTTGTTTGTAAGAGAGCCAGGGACTGACCAATGTGCCAAACTGGCAGCCACATTTAACAAGCTAAAGGCAGCCCTCTGAGTCCCACTGGCACAGGACAAAGCAATACACCTCACAACTATACTGGTATTTCTGGGCATAGAGCTGGACTCCATCAGAGGTACAGCCAGTATCTCAGACGACAAGTGGCTGTACTAAGGATTGACACCAGGAAGTTGCTTGCATGGAGAAGGCAACCATAAAGGAGGTGCAAAAGCTGTTGGACTGGCTCTATTTTGCCATCAGGGTGATACTGGCGGGCAAAGTGTTTGCTAGAAGGTTAGTGCAGCATACAAGGGCACCAGGAAATGCTACCAACACGTGAGATTGACAGCGGGTGTGAGGCATGGCCTCACACTGTGGCAGTGCTTTTTAACACACTTCAATAGGACTCTAATCTAGAGGGAAGGATGAAAAGCAAAATTGAGAAAAGCAAATTGAGTTGTTCACAGACGCTGTGGGCAGCCAGGGTTTTGGGACGATTTTAGTCCAAGTAAAGTGAGGCAAGAAATGTCTGGTGGATTGAGGGTGGTGAGACCTATCATTGAAGCAATGCATACATGGTCCCTGTGCTTGTGTAACATGAAACTGACACCCTGGTCGGACAACCGGGGGGTAGTCCAGGTCATCAACTTGGGCTCAGCTAGAGGTCCATTAGAGCAGAAACTGATGCACCATACGACCGGATGCAGTTGGAAAATAATCTGGTTGTGAGGGGTAGGCAATTGCCAGGGGTAGATAACTCTCAAGCTTATGTATTTTCTCGCTTTCAAATAGACATATTCAGTGAGCTTGCCCCGAAGGCAGATCAGATGATGACCCCGTTTCTAAAAGACTGTTGTGCCTGACAGAACAGACTTGTCTTTTCTAATAGAGCATTGAATGGAGCCAGGCACAGCAAAGAAACACAGGAAACACTTGGCCAACATCAGGAAGCTAACTGGTACAGATGACTTCTGAGACAAAGAGAAGAGCACCTCTGCAGTTGAGCAGTTCTCAGTGTTGGCTCATACACAAACTAAATCGAAGTCATGGGCTCAAGCACACCTGACAGCGTCTGCACATGCAGCAAAGTTGGAAAAAGGGTATGACCCAACAATCTCTCATTGTATAAAAATGGCCATGAAACATTGGAACCGTTTGGAGGGAGCAAAGGAATACAAGTGACACCCCACCAATTTTGAGAAACAGGGCTTACTGTTGGGGTAGTTGAGAAGGAGGCAGCATCAGAGTTTGAGGCCACACTGTTCAAAGCAGTTTTCATGGCATTCTTTCAGGCATTCAGGGTCAGTGAACTAGTGGCATCAGCAAGGGATATAGTGGGTGACGCATGCATCACGAGGAGCAGCATGGAGATAAGGATCAGGGTGGTAGAAGCGATACTCAGATGGTCAAAAACTGACCAGTTTGGCAAGGGCACAATAGTGAAGTTAAGGTGCTTGGAGGATCACAGCTGTGGACGGTTTGTCTCTTGCAGGGATACTTGATGTTCTACTTGAAGGAAGGCCAGCTGTTGTTTCTACATGCAAATAGCTCCAATCCAAGCAAGTTTCAGTTCACAGAAGTGCTGCATAAGGCATTGACTGGGGCGAGGCTACAGGCCGTCATCAGTTCAGGTCGCATTCGCTCTGCATAGGTGTGGCAATCACAGCAGCTTATAGGGGCATGCATTTAATATGTATAACGGCCAGAGGCAGATGGTAGTCCTCAGCTTACAGGTCCTATTTGAGGACAGACTTGGAGTAAGGGCCCACACCTCGTGACAGAATCACCATCACTCTCCATAGTAGTGTAAAAGCTCATTTATTAGGACAGAGTTGCAATTAATAACAACATATTTGAACAACTTAAGTACATTCCAACTTCCCAGGCTCTTTCCTATACCACCTCTTTTTGACACACCCCACCTTTCAGTCTTCCATTTCGTTCCCTCAATTTGCTTTGTTCACCCATCCTCCACTCCACCTTCATTCACCTCCTATCCACACTTTCCTTTCATCTCCTGCTTCATTGGGGTATCTCCCACACTGTCATTCTTCACCTGCTTTTTCTTCCCCCCCAGAAGGGTGGCCAGGCCCGCATCTGACTCTCCACCCTTCCCCATCTACTGCCTAGCTCACTACAACCTGCCCTAAACTGGCGATTCCGGATTACCCACCTAGCATCCCCCAACTTTAACTCCGCCCCTGCTCGTAATCAATGTAGGGCGGGTGGGTGGCCAAATTAAGCAGTGCAAGTGACCTGTTCCAAAGAGGCCGACCCCTTTCCCCATCTAACTATTTACACCTCCCCTCAGAGCCCTCCCCTGCTTCCCACCCATCAAATCCCCTGTACCCATGACATCATCCCCGCCACGAAGGACACCGTGGAGAGACTAGACTGCATCTCTGCTCTCCACGGGGTCCTTCATCGTGACAGAATCACTCTCCATAGCAGTGTAAACGTCCATTTATTAGGACAGGGTTGCAATTAATAACAAAACATTTGAACAAATTAAGTACATTCCAACTTCCCAGCCTCTTTCCTATACCACCCCTTTTTTACATGCCCCACCTTTCAGTCTTCCATTTTGTTCCCCCAATTTTCTCCGTTCACCTATCCTCCACCTTCATTCGCCTCTTATCCACATTTTCCTTTCATCCTCTGCTTCATTCCGGCATCCCCCACACTGCCATCCTTCACCTGCTTCTTCTGCCCCCCCGGAAGGGTGGCCAGGACTGCAGCTGACTCTCCACCCTCCCCCATCTACTGCCACCCAGCACAAACCCATGAGGCATTTTCCTGCCCCACCAGCGACCCCACTGCAACATCGTCATGCTGTCTCCCTGCGCCAAACCTCTTCGGCCCACAAATCTCCCAGCAGATAGCACAAAATCACACTGTAATAAGCATTTCCTAGGTCAGATAGATGTACCCCATCATCCCGGAAGAGAGCCACCTCATCCTCTTTTATCCCTTCATGTGCCAAAACCTTTATGCCATGCGCCCCACAAAAGACCCTCATCGCTCTATTGATCTTCCTCCTTGACCTGTCATTCGCCTCATGTTTGACTGCCCCCTCCATTTCCGACTGGGCACCAATTCTGTCCAAATCAAACAGGTTCCTGCCATCTTCTGCAGCAGCAACTCTAAGTCCTGTTGCATGTGTTGCAGTAGGGCGAACCGAGAGACGTGTACCAAAGCACTCTCCCCCAAGTGAATCAAAATATTCTTCCTAACTTCTGTAAGGGACTACTTTTTCAATTTAGAATTGACTAACCAACCTTGATTATCTTTTGTGAACGGAATTCTGCCTCTCGTAATAGTATATGGACTATGTCCTGTAACAGTTGGAGTAGTACGATACATCCACACCATCTTTTTGATTTCCATATTCCAATTGAGATTTTTACTTTTAGACAATTGTAAAGAATATTTTCTTACGCAATTATATCTCTCTACCTCTCCATTACCACTTGGATGGTAAACTGAAGTTACCTTACATTCAACTCCAGTCCTCTTCAGAAATGTTACCATTTGTTCATTCTTAAATTGCACTCCATTGTCTGTAATCACTTTCTTAGGAAGACCTAAGAACAATTCCTCTGTGACCAAAATTAAGTTTTTAGCATTAGCCTTGTTCACAAATTGAATTTCAGGCCACTTAGAGAAATAATCAATAGCTACTAATATGTAACAACTTTAATTTTCTTCATATATTGGTCCCATAATATCAAAACCACCAGTTTCCAAAGCCATTTCTGGACAAGGAACCGAATTAAGTGGTGGTTTCAATAATACTTGAGATTTGTCTGCATTCATACATAAGTTACATTGCCTAACCTGCCTTCCTACTTCAACATCTTCACCGGCCACCAATAAACCTCTTTAATTCTCCTCTTACTCTTAACTATACACAGGTGACCATCATGACACAGTGTTTTAGTAGTGTTTCTCTTACATTTCTAGGTGGAGTAAGTCTTTCCCCTCTCAAAACATTTTCTTTTTCCACAGATAACTCATTGAGTACCTCCCAGAAATTCCTTAAATAAGGTTCCTTAGGCCAGACGTATGAAAACTGGGGTCTGCGAATCGCAAAATGCGATTTTTAAGAAATCGCAATTTCCGAGTCGCAGTTGGCCATGTAACAAAATTGCGATTCGGAATTAGAGATTTCTTAAAAATCGCTATTTTTGGTTTGCGAGGCCCATTTACCGAATCGCAATTCGCATTTTCGCAATTTGCGATTTTTTTGCGATTCGGTAAAAAATTGCAAAATGCGAAGAAAGTTTGAGAATGCACACCTGCAGGAGCCTGATGACTCATCAGCAGGAAATGAGTCATCCCAGGCAGGTACAAGTGTCACACCCAAACCAGCATCCAGAGTGAGAGCAGCCCAGCCACTGTGAGCAGCACTGTGAAGGAGCAGCATCACCTGAGCCACAATGGAGCCCCAAGGTCCAGGATCTGAGAAGCAGGAGAGGAAGCGCAAGCTCAAGTTGAGTGAGCAGGAGCTGGAAGTCCTAACAGAGGAGGTGGTGAGGAGTCATGACCGCCTGTTTGGCAAATCATCCCTCTAGGTGCCAGAGAGTGAGAAGAGGAGACTCTGGTTGGAGATCCAAAGCAAAATTTGCGCAATTGGAGTGGCCCAGCACTCCATTGAAGAAATCAAGAGGCGCTGGTATGACCTGCGGTCCCGGGCAAAGGAGAGGGTGGCAAGGTGACTTGCAGAGGCCAGGAGCACTGGAGGTGGACCACCAACCGAGCCACCTGCCACACCACTGGAGGACCTGGTGGAATCAACTCTCCTACCGGAAGCAGTGACAGGGGTCACAGACATAGACACCTCCGCTCAACCAACTACCAGCCAAGGTAAGTGCAAATGTTGTTGTGTGAGCCCAGTATGTGCATGCAGAAAAGCCCCTTAGGAATTAGCATGTAATGTGAAGTAGTGTGTGAAGTAGTCTACTCCACATCTTAGTAGCAGCACAACAATGCATTATGGGAGTCGTGGTCCACAAACTAGTACAGACAGGTGCATAATAATGTAAGCAAGCAGAGTGACACCCAAGGTAACACAACACACACTACATCATGTAGAGCAGTACCTATAGCTTTATTGCCATGTCTGGACAGATACTGTAACATACAGAACTGACATGCTGCATATTGTTGTTGCAGGTGGGCCTGGCACATCAGCCACAGCAATTACAGGTGTAGGGGAGACGGACACACAGCTGCCCTCTGACACCAACACCAGTGGGTCCATCAATCTCCCAACTGCGTGCCGCAGGGCCAGGCCATTGCCACTTCCAGACCTCAGTGGTGACTCTGATGTGCAGCAGGAGAGTCCAGGCACACAATATGCATCTGGGATGCGCAGCCAGGTACCAGAGGACAGGGGTCATTCTGCGCATCATCGAAGTGCCCCAGCGTCCCAATAGCAACTACAGGAGGCAGCTGAGGGTACATCCCTGTTTGGTGGACTTGAGGCTGCTATGTTGCAGCAACAGCACCTGCAAAATAGAAGGATACAGAGTCTGGACAGGAACCTTAGAATCCATAACAGGAATACGGTTGGCCTGCATCGGAGACTTGACACCCTGAATGAAAACATCAACCAGCTGCGTGAGGGACAGGTGCAGGCCTCCCAGGACACTAGGGAGCTGACCACTGCAGTGCGTGACCTGTGTGAGGAGCTGAGACATGAAAGACTGAGTAGACGTAGACATGAGCACCGTTTTCACACCATGTTTGCGAACTACTGCAGGTCCTCCAATCGTATGGCCAACTCCACCGCCCTCATCGCCCGTCGTGCTGTGGCGGCCCAGGTAGAGGCTGCACACACCAGTAGGGATGTGGTCCAGGCCCTTGTCCAGATCACCACTGTGATAGAACAAGTAATGGGACAGAGGTCGGCCACTCCCAGTGAGGTTGCCTTGGGGGACACGGAGAACACCTCGAGCCTCAGTAGTGTGCACGTACCTGCTCCAGACCACAGACGGCGCAGTGCCAGGCGCAGCACTGCCACAGAGGCAGACATTCAGGGTGCCAGTGATTCAACTGGGCACCCCAGTGGTGTGCGAGGGAGGAGGAAGTGACTTTTGCCACATTGACTCTGGTGTCCCCACTATGAGGTAATAGTGTGGGACTCAGTTTATTTGTTGTTTTTCGTTTCTATCAATCCCCTTTTTACTTTTCCCATCACAATTCATAACGTGGCGTAAAGGAATAAATATTTTTCTCACTATCACTACAGTAGTCATTGGAGTTTGATTGTACATACTCACGTCTGAAATGGTTGTGTGTGATGTCAGCACGCCTTTGCCTTCCCTCTGCTGCACTGGTCCTGTCTGCTGGCTGTAGAGGTGGTATGGGATCGTCATCCTCATCTGATTCAGTGTCACTGATTTCTATAGGTATGCCCCTGGTTGTAGCTATATTGTGCAAGATTGCACAAGTAGCCACTATTCTACATGTTGTTTCTGGACTGTACTGTAGTGCCCCTCCACTCTTGTGGAGGCAACGGAAGCGACTCTTCAGGAGGCCAAATGTGCGCTCCACCACGTTGCGGGTTGCCCTGTGTGCTGCATTGTATCTCCGTTCTGCCGGTGTGTTGGGATTGAGGTATGGGGTCATCATGTAGGTGCGCACTGCATAGGCACTGTCTCCTGAAAGGGACAGAAGGTTTGTTGAGTACCTCAGCCATCTGACAAGGGTTTGTTATCTATGCGCAATTGTAAAGAGTGACATTACCTAGTAGATATCCTTCACCAAACTCCCCAGCTAGCAATCTTGTGTGAATGCCGCTGTGGCGAAAGATGTATGAATCATGTGTGCTCCCTGGGTACCTGGCCACAAGATCAGTTATGATGTACGAGGCATTGCATATCACCTGTATATTCATGGAATGTTGTTGTTTACGGTTTCGGTACACATACTCTGTGACAGAAGGTGGACATATTGCCACATGTGTGCCATCTATGGCACCTAGGACGTGGGGGAACTGTGCTATCTGATAAAATTCAATTTTTGTCTACTGTATTTCCTGTGGGGTGTGGGGGAATCTGATGTACTGTTGGAGTTTGCTTAGCATGGTGTTGAGAAATGCATTGAAGAATCTGGAGAGGGTGCTCTGTGAGACCCCCCCCCAGCCGCTGCTATTACCCCTTGATAGCTCCCTGAGGCGAGTAGGTGTAAGGAGCATAATACCTGCACATGGGTGGGAATACTATGTGTCCTTAGTGTTCTGCGCTGCAGTAGGGGTTGTAGCTCAGCTATCAGATCAAGTATCATGGCTGAGTTCAACCTATACCTCTTAAATATTTCCTCCTCTGTCAGGTCAAAAAGTGTAATGCGCACTCTGAAAATGCGCTCCTGTCTCCTCCTCCCTCTCCTCAAACCTGCCAAGATCCTCATCCTCCTCGCCATGACGTAGAGTGCAGTCATTGTGGTAGAGAGTCTGAGGCATTCTGGGCCTCTTTATATAAGTTGCACCTGGTTACCACCTGCTTTCAATTAGTGGTATTTTGCATGTGCAAAATGCCCTTCTGCGAAAAATCGCTATTTGCGATTTTTTGATGCATCTCTTTGCGATTCGGATTTTGCGATTCGCATTTTGCTCCTCGCAATTTCCTACTGGAAATACCGAATCGCAAAATGCGACTCGCAAAACCCGGTCGCAACGCAAAAAATCGCAATTTTTGCGATTTCTTATTTTTGGTCTGCGAATGCCTTTCATGCATCGCAGACCACGTTTTTGCACTCGCAAACGGCCGATTTTTGTGATTCGCACCGTTTGCGAGTGCAAAAACTTTTCATACATCTGGCCCCAAATTCTTTTTTTCAGGCCAACCATTTATGATATAGTTTCTAACACACTAAGGTCATTATCTAATAAGCTAGCAGTTTTCCATTCTTCTGCACTAATGGCATAATTTCTGGTTTGCTCTTCCATCCATGCCACACATAACTCTTCACATACCCCAGGATCTTCTTCCAGGGTAGAAGAAGTCTACTCAAACTATCTGCCACTTTAGTCTTAACACCTGGCAAATACATTAGAGAGTACCTGTAATCAAGTAGCCCCACTGACATCCTTGCAATTCTGGAGATGGCTTTCAAGAGTCCTTCTGTACACAATACTTTTAAAAGGGGTTTGTGATCACGCCTTACTTCTACTTGCAATCCCCAAACAAAATTCCTATAGTGTTCCAGACCCCACACAACAGCAATAGCCTTCTTCTCTATAACAGAATATCGTTCTTCTGCTGGCAACAATGCCCTTGAAGCACATTTTATGGTACAGTCCTTCCCATTTTCAAATTTCTGAGGTAGCACAGCTCGAATCCCTTTGTTACTCACATCAGTAGTGATTTTGCAGTCAAGTTTAGGATCAAACCCAAATAAGTGTTTGGCCTCACAAATTTCTTCTTTTATGTTATTAAAGTCATCCTGCAATTTTTTATTTCACTCAAAATTATACTTATTTTTTAACAATTGCCTTAGCTTAAATTTGTTTTTCTGAAAAATCCTTAACAAATTTTGCATAAAATTCTACCAATCCTAGGAATGATCAGAATTCATCACAAGGAGTTGGTGCATTTTTAACAGCATTTAACAATGTTTTTTTGGTTTAATGCCATCAGCATTAATTTCATGCCCTAAGTAATCCAAGAATTGTGTACAAACTTAAATTTAGAAAATACTGCTGGCAAACCACATTTCCGTAATTTCTCTAACACACCTTTTAATCTTACATCGTGTTGTATCTTAGATTCTCCCATAATCAAAATATCGTCTTGGAAGAAAATGTTGCCAGCTGTGTCTTTAAATAATTTATACATCAGTTTTTGGAATACCACTGCAGCCAATGCAAATCCAATCAGCATATGTAAATATCTATAACAACCCCTTGGAGTCATAAAAGTTGTTAAATTCTTGCTTTCATCATATAATTTTACCTGATGGTAAGCTAAAGATAAGTCAATCGATGAGAACCATTTCATACCTTTTGTTAAAACCAACATCTCATTAATTTTTGGTAATGGAAATTTTTCTACGACAATATTCCTATTCAGATCTCTCAAATCTACATTCAAATGGATCTTGCCGATGGCTTTCCCAGCTATGGCTAATGGTGCAATCCACTCAGAAGCATCTTCTGCTTTTATAATCGTTTTTTGTCTGCTTTATCTCTCAAAACCCAAGGAATATTTCTAGACATATGCACCTTGGGTATTGCATTTTTTTTAATGATCTTATGTGTAAATCCATCAAGTGCGCCCATTTCCCCTGAAAACACCTCAGGAAATTCATTCTTGAATTGGTTCCCATATCTTTCTCTTTCACTCATGACTAAGAATTGTTCAATAGTGTTAAGATTTAAAGTAATATCTAGTTTTCTCTGATCAATCCATCCTGACACAGCTGGACCCTCCATTGCAATGTACAATTTATCTATTGCTTTTCTACCCTTGAATTCAAAAGTTACCATCCTGTAACCTAACATAGGTATGGGTTCACCAGTAAAACTTCCTGGAGGTATAGCTGAGGTATTTAAATAAGCTCCTAAGGCTCCAATGAATTTCTCTTCCCATAATTGTTTGTTAGTTATGGTGTAGGGAGACCCTGAGTCTGCAACAATAAGTAGTTCTACAACTCCTAAGCTTACTTTACAGGCAGGTTTTCTCCTAGATTTTTCAACCAGATGATTGACACCCTTACTCACATTATCATTGGTTTCAGTGATACCAAGAACGCTATTGTAATCTTTAGAATTGCCTTCACCTGTTGATATATCTGACTCTGAGGCAGATTCTGACTCATCTCGAATTATAGCCACATTTTTGTTCTACCTCCTTTTCCTACACACTTTAACAAAATGGCCCTAGACACCACATTCCTCATATTTTTTATTGCAAGCAGGACATTTCTTATTGTATGCAATATGCTCCTTGCTACCACATCTGTAACATCTTCTCTCTGTGGAATTATTTTCCTTTTTTATGCTCTGTGCGACTTTGCACATCCTTCTTTACATTATGTTTAACTTTATTAACAACATCTTTCTGGTTATCCTTAAAATTTTCACTGACTGCCTTTGCACACTTATTGGATATTTCAGTTTTTTTAACCAAAGCTACAACTTCACCCAATTGAGACTCACCATGTACCCACAATTTTTCCTGTATATGTTCATTATTCACATTCATAATTATTTGATCTCTAATTAGTTCATCGTGTAGAGATCCAAACCTGCATGTTAATGCCAGCTTTTTTAGGTCAATAGTTTCAGTTTTACCTTGTTTTCTTGTGAAAAAATGATGCTGATTTATTGCAATACAGACAGATGTAGAATAATACTTATCCAAGTCTTCTAATGCGTTGACTGTCATTGGCATCCCAATTTTTTTTTTCAATAGAAATGTACACCGTTCAACCTTACAGACCTAAAGAATGTAAAATAATTTCTTTTTTTCTTGTTTGTGACAATTCTTCTTCTGCATCCTCAATACTGTCAATATAGTTCAAGAAATATTCCTTCCACTCATGCCACTTAATAGGTGGTTCACCTACTGTTGTTAAAAAAGGTTGAGGTGGAGTTAACGAAAATGTTTGTGCTGCCCACATTGTATTAGAGAACAGACTATAACTATGTAGATAACAAAACACCCTCCAAGGTTCAAATCGATGTTAATTCCTATTCTGTTCTCTAACACCACAAAAAGTAAACATTGTTGCAGAAATAACAAGGTGCATTAATGTTAAAGCTTTCAAGCTTCAATAAATACAAATAAAATATTTAGAAAAGAAGATATTCCTTTGTTTTCATAATAACGCACTTCCACCAATTTGAAGATATCTGCCATAGTATTTTACTCTAATGAGTACTTCCTTCCACTCGAAGATGGCTCCGTATTCTTAATAATGTACTTCCTCTAAATTGAAGATGGCTGCCACAGTGTTTCCTTTTGAAGTGCACTTCACATACAGTCAGATGAGCACTTCCTCCCACTCAAATATGGCTGCCACAGTGTTCTCCATTGATGCGCACTAGACACAAGATTTAGGCCCTCATTACGAATCTGGTGGTAATCATCGCCGACTGCCGTGCTGACGGTGAACAAAAGACCGCCAGTGGCGGTGGACTGCACACTGCCGAATAATGATGCCAAAAACACATTCCGCCCCAAAATGTACAACCTCCACTCACCGCCAGGGCCAACGACGGAGGAAAGGCAGGACACAGCACCCTGCTACCGCCATCCCTACAAATCCCCCACCCACCAAATAATGATGCACAAATCAGTGTGACAGACAGTGGATGTCGAACAGCCATTGGCAGTAATGACCGCGGCGCTCAGAAATGGGAACCGCCAACAACAGAAGCACGCATTGGCAATTTTTAAAACCACACAGCTGACACACATCCACACCACTATAAAACAAACACACACACAACCCGCAATCCTTTGCAATGCCAACAGCACCACAGAAAACCACAACACACATACAAACAAACACCACACAAGTCACACCCACAACACAAAGCATGGCATCCCCTAAGCACCCCCGCTTCACCAACAGGGATCTGAGGACCATGGTGGACGAAATAATCAGGGTCAAGCTGCAGCTATTTGGGGCACAGGTGCAGCAGGTGCCCATGGTCAAAAATATGGAGCTATGGCAAAGGATAGTCAACAATGTCAATGCAGTAGGAATCCATCCACGCACAAGGGATGACATCAGGAAGAGATGGAACGACCTGCAGTGGAAGGTGTGTTCCATGGCATCATGACAGAACATCGCCGTACAGAAGACTGGCCGTGGTCCCCACCTCCTCCCCCCAAATACACCGACTGGGAGGAGAGGGTCATGGCCATCCTGAACCCGGAGGGCCTCACTGGACTCCCTGGAGGACTGGACTTGGGTAAGTCAACTACACCTGCAATGCATGTATCACCCCATCCCTCTCACTATAACCATGCTCCCATCCTCTACCCAGCGCACAACACCCACACACACCTACCCATGTCCCCTGCATGCCCACAACTCCCCATATAAACCACTATCCAGCCCCCTGTGCATTGTCACCAACCCATGCATGAAATGGAAGGAGCACAACAACACCCAGAATGCACCACTCCCCCCTCACCAAATGCATCCAAAAGAACACCAAGGGACCCTGCATGCCACCACATGGGAATGGAACCACCAATAACTCCTAAGTGAGCTGCAAGGGGCATGAAAATGCAGGACACCCCCATTTCTGTTCTCACACCCACAGGCACCACCACCCATGCCACCTGGACGGAGACGTCAGGGAATGCCAGTACTCCACCTGAAGACGAAGGCCTCACTCAGGAGAGTGCAGAGGGATGTCAGGACACAGAGGAGAACCCTGGCCCATCCCACAGCCCTGGACACTCACACCCCAGTAGCCCCACGCAGGACACCACTGACACCCTTACCACTCAGCCACCACCATCAGCTCTGACCCAACGCCCCCACACCAGTGTCTCCAGGTCATGGACTGGCTGCCCACAAGTACAGAGGCCTGAGTCTCCACCCACCACCAGGCAGGATGATGATGGACCCGGTGCAAGTGGGACTGCCAGACCTGTGCAGGGGACATAGATACAGGGGGCTAGGGCCATTGGGACGGGAGCAGTGGGTCAGGGGTGTGGCCCAAAAAAGGATTCTGCCACCCAGGAGGCCATTGCTGAGGACCTGGGAGCATAGCACCATTCCCAGAACACGATGGGCCAGATCCTGGCCACATTGGAGGGGAATCTGAGACTGCAGGTAGCACACCATCACAAGGTCATGGAACAATGGAAACATCTCACTACTACCATGGACACCATTGCAGGGGTGCTGCAGTGCCAGTACAACAGCCAGCCTGAGTCCTTCACCCACCAGCAGGCCCCTTACACTAACCAGGACAATGCCCTGCCATCCTCATCAGCAGCTGCTAGTGGACTGGTGGCACTGCCAGAGGACTCACAGGACACCAGCACCCCTTCCACTGCAGCCCAGCTTCCCCTTCACAAACGTGCCCTTAGACCCAGACATCCCTGTGAAACACCAGCCAAGACCAAGCCCACCGCCAGGAAGTGACTCTGCCCTGAACTGTCTCCCTTGTGTGCCACTGAGCTACCTTGTCGACATGCCCCTGCCATTGCACCATCTTCCAATGGCCCCAGGACTATGCTCCTGTTCAACCACCAGCTGTGGAAATGTACCCGACTATTTCTTACACCATGTGCCCACTCCCTTCAACTGTCCCGTCAATCATGGATGTGTTTTGTTTCAATAAAAAAACACCTGTGCACTCAAATGATCTATCCTTCATGTATATGTGCTAACAAATGCAAATGTGAATATAGTGGGCAGTTTTCATCATAATGCTGTTTTATTGCAGGAGGGGGTCTAACAGACTGCAGTGTTCCAAGTATGTCACACTATACATTCCATTGCAGTAACACACATCTCCTTCTTCAAAGAAGATGAAGTCTACACATCACTGGTCAGGGACACCAGAGCACTTTGCACATAAGTCACCCTGAAACTTTGCAGTAAACCTATTGGTAACATAGAACACTACCTGACAGTCACTGGAAGTATAGCCGGATTAGCTGGGACCTGGAGTTGATGTCTTCCCCATCCTCTTCCCAATCACTCTCATCCATCCTCTGAGGTGGCAAGGGTGGTTGGATAGCGTCCATCTCATCCAGTAGTGGAATAGCTTTCCTCAGAGCCAAGTTGTGCAGCATGCAGCAGTCCACCACTATCTGACACACCTTGTCAGGGACGTAGCACAGGGACCCTCCACAGAGATGAATGCAGCAAAATCTTACCTTAAGGAGACCTATGGTTCTCTCAATAACCCTCCTAGTGGGACCTTGTGCCTCATTATAATCCATTTTAGCATCTGCCCTGAGATTCCTCACAGGTTTCAGGAGCCATTGTATGTTTGGGTATCCAGATTCCCCTGCAAAAGTGGGCAAAAGAGGATTGAAACACACAAAATCTACTTGCATACAGCCTGCCTGTCAGCTATGTAAGTGATCCAGTGTCATACACACTCACCTATGAACCAAGCTCTGTCCCCCTGTAGCTGTCCCATTATGTGTGGCACACTGCTGTTTCTTAGGCAAAGGAGTCATGGACTGATCCTGGGAACCTTGCATTGACATGAGTAATGGACTGATCAGTGGTTCACACCAATTGGACATTAATGGAGAGGACGTTTTTACGATTTCTGAACACCTGTTCATTTACTCTTGGGAGTATGAGGGCTATGTGGGTACCATCAATGGCAACTATCACATAGGGAATATTTGCAAAAGCATAAAATCCAGATTTGATGGAGGTGAGATCAGCCCTTTGGGGAAACTGGATATAACTCTGCAGGTGTTGCACGAAGGAATCCAGAAATTTGAACAGGATGTGGCTGAACATTGGCTGAGATACACAGACTGATATGCCCACTGTCACTTGGAATGAGCCTGTGGCCGGAAAATGTAGCACAGATAGTACCTCCACAGTTGTAAGGATGGCATGGGGATTTCTATTAGCTGGCATCAGCACAGGCTCCATTTGTGCCCAGAATTCCAGGATAGTGGCACGATTCATGCGGTAAGTTTCCTCCATGGTGGCCAGATCAACCAGGGGTCTGTAAACAGATGGTGCCCTCCCTCACCACATGGGTCTGTATCTATGGGGGGGAAGGAGGGGGGGAGAGAGACACATTGATTTGCCACATACACTTCAGTCAAAATATTCCACAATTCAACTTGTACATGCAACACTATTGCCCCTCACACAGACACAGAGAACATGGTAATCCTGTCAGGGTATTGTCTGGTGTGGTGTGTACTATGCATTGCATCACAGTATAGGCACTCTTCCCACTATGATTCCAGGAGGACTATCACTCATCGTACCATTACTCGAGGAAGGGTAGAGGGAATGGAGCCAATGATTAGGACCCTGGCCAGACTATGACGGTGTGGTTTATGCAAAATGGCAACCCCCTGCCCTACAGGTAGTGCAGTGTAGGAAGTGACTTCATTCCGCTGGCGTTAGTCGTCGTGGCGGTAGGCAGTGTTCACCGCCATGCACCTCTTCATTGGATAGCATTGGCATCTATGGGAAAGCAGGGCCAATCACGATCACCGCTGGCGGTGACGGTGCACACAGCCACGGTAAATACCGCCATTTTGTCATGCCCTTGCCACTTGACTCATACACCTCGAGAGGAAGGGAACTCCACTGCGTGATTTGCTGCTGTGTCCTGACTCTAGGCCTAGTAATGGCACAGGGGAACAGGGGAACAGGCCTCGCCTTCACTGCGGAGGAGCTTGAGAAGCTGGTGGATGGGGTCTTACCCCTGTATGCGAAGCTGTATGGGGAGACCATAGGCTCAGGTAAGATGCTATTAGGCCTCCTTGAATGTGTGTGAATGTGGCGGATGCCTGTAGGCGTTGTTGGTGGCTGTGTGGATGCTTACCTGTGATGTGTCTGGCAGTTGTCGTATTGGCTATTGTCAATATGTTTGTCTCCATGGGTCATGTGAGGTCGAACTGGCATGGCATATGTGTATGGGGCACCCACACTGATGTCTGTTTCTTTACTCAGTGTGTCCCATGCAGGTCAGCGCCCATCAGAAGAAAGGAATGTGGCAAGCCATCGCCAAGGAAGTACAGACCCTGGGGGTCTACAACCGGCAGAGCAGCCACTGCAGGAAGCGGTGGAAGGACCTGCGGCGCTGGGCCAGGAAGACCGGAGAGGCCCAGATGGGGACGGCCTCCCAACGAGGGAGAGGTGCCCGTCGGACCCTCAGCCCCCTAATGGCCTGCATACTGGCGGTGGCCTATCCCGATGTGGATGCACAGCAGCCACAAGCGGGTGAGTACCTACACTAATGTGATGCTACTATGCTGAGTGTAGTTGGTGCCATGGGGTGCATGCAGTGTGGTGGCAGGCACATATTTAGGTGTGTCCCTGCAGTCCTGACACCCTCTACATCCGTGGGATAGTGTCCTTAGGTCGATATGGCTGGGAATGTAGGCCTGTGAGGGGTGCCCTCTTTGGGCTATTGGTTCAGATGTGGCCTCCTGGATTGGCAGATTTGTTGTCTTGCCAACGTCTCTCATTGTGTCCCATTGTAAAGTGTTACATAGTAGAGGGCCAGGATGGGCATGTAGTGTACTGTGGGATGTTGCCTAGCAGTCAGGGGCACCTCCAGGTGAATTATTCTGTCTGCTGGGGGTTAGTGCATCAGATGGGTGGGGGTGTATGTGTGCCAACAGGTATTTTTGATCTGGATTTAACCTACTTCTTTCTTATTTTGCCCCCGTGCTCTTGTGTCCTTGTGTGCTTTAGCACCATCTGGTGAGGGAGCTGAGGCTCCGGTGACTGGGGATGCTGCAGCCCACCCTTCCCAGGAGGCAGAGTCCACTGACACCAAGGGGACCAGTGGGTTGGAGGGCGAGGGGACTACCACGGGGGAGGCAACTATCACTGGGGGTAGTGACTCAGACACCTCCTCCAATGGCAGCTCCCTGGTGGTGGCAGAGCCTAGGGGGGCCAGCCATTCCTTAACATCTTCTGCCACCCCCATATCATCACTGCCCTCCCAGTAGCTCCCCAGCATGAGGCCCGTGCCCGCTCACTCAGGAGGATGGGCGTCTCCTTCGCCCTAGGCACCTCATCTCCTGTCCATGTTAGCCCTGCTGCCCTCACTGAGGAGGTTATTGACCTCCTGAGAAGCACCTCTATTGGTCAGAGAATCATTGCAAATGCTCCCGAAGGGCTGGCAACCCAGATTCAGCAATGCAATGCATTCCTGGAAGGCATTCACGGTGCCATGTCTGGCCTTCAGAGATCTTTTCACGCTCTGGCCTCCTCTTTGATGGTAGCCAATGTCCCTGGTCTTTCCGTCCCCCCTCCCACAACCTCTACCCCTTCCAGTACTCTATTCCCTTCTCCCTTCTCCCATCTCTAGCACACATCCAGTCAACCATGCACCCAAATCAACACCCAAGAAGCATGCAGACAAACACAAGCACCACACGTCCCACCACATGCAGGCACACACCCAAAATTCAAAGGCAGACACAGCAACATCTACCTCCCCCACTGAGTCCACCCCCCTCCTCCCAGGAGGCCGAAACGCTCCCAGACATCCACCAAACATGGGCATACTGCACAGGCACCTGCATCCAAGCACAGCAGACCTACACCTCATACCTCCACTCCCTCATCCCCCAATCCCAAACCTGTCTCCAAATCTCCTCCAGCTGCACCCCGTAAGCTTTCCCTCTCCAATGTTGACCTGTTCGAACCCATTTGCCCACCCCGTCTTGTCCCCAAACATTCCCTTGGCCTCCTGAAACCCACTCCTTCTTCATCCAAGTCCTCTGCAGTCCGCCCTACCTATTCCCGTGCCCATTCCCCAGAGAAGAAGAAGGCTTGTGTTGCCCCTGGTGCCTTGCCACCCCCCGGTCCAGGCCCACTCCTCCTCCTCCCAAGAGTAAGCCCAAACCCTCTCCACCTCTAAAACCTATGCCCAAGACCCCACCCTTCCAAACCTGAGTCCCCACCCCCACCGCCCCCTGCCCCTGAACCCTGAGGTGCCTGGCTGCCCCATTGATACCCCTTCTCAGTGGAATATTTCTTTACATCGTGGGAGTGAAGTGTGAGCTATCTTTGCCCTACCGGGACTTTGCACTGGCCACTGGCCTTTTGTAAAAAAAAATTGACATTACATTTGCTGCCCAGCAGACATGTTGGTGCTAAATTGAGCAGCGTTGTGCAGCGTTTCACTGTGGGGGTATGGTGTGCACAGGTGTGTGCATTGGTGCAGGTATTTGTTGGCTTGTGTCTTGAATGTACATTTTGTTGGGGTGTGTATGGCTTGGGGTGGTGGGAGGGGTTGGGTGTGTGTTGCGGTGTGGGTGGGGTGGGTGGATGTGTAATAGTGCCCTTTCCTCCCCTGTGTGCTAGGCTGGGGGACTTACCGTTGTCGTCTTCGTCGGTGGTCACGGTCCAGGAGGAATATGGCAAGGAGAAGCACTGGCACTATTTCCATCTCTCGGCGTGAGTGTGTCCCTTTATATGGGTCGTTTCCGCCAGGCTTTGAGTGGCGGTGCTTCCTGCCCCGGAACTGCTGGCGGTGTGGTGTTCATAATATGCTGGTTGGGTTGGGCCCTTCCGCCAGCCTGGAGGTGGCCTCTGCCATCATCGCCGGTGCTTCCAAGATGGCAGTGGGTGGATGGGCTGCTGGCTGTTTCTCCTATGCTTCATTATTTGGCAGTCTGCACCGCTGGCCAGTTGGCGGTAGTTACCGCCACCGCCGGCGGTGCGGTCATTACCGCCAGGTTCAAAGTGACCGCCTTAATCTCCAACACTGCCATTTGTTGGAGACTTCTTCCGATATTTGAAAACTTGCCTGTGTTGAATTAAATACTTTGGGGCATATTTATACTCTGTTTGCGCCGGAATTGCGTCATTTTTTTTTATGCAATTCCGACGCAAAACTAACTCCATATTTATACTTTGGCGTTAGACCCGTCTAGCGCCAAAGATCTTGGAGTTTGTGTCATTTTTTAGCGTGGACACCTACCTTGCGTTAATGATATGCAAGGTAGGCGTTCCCGTCTAAAAAATGACTCCGAGGCATGTGCGCCGTATTTACACTCCCGGGCAAAAATGACGCCCGGGAGTGGGCGGGTCAAAAAAAATGACGTCCAGCCGTTTTAGCGTCATTTTTTAACGCCTGGTCAGGGCAGGCGTTAAGGGACCTGTGGGCTCGGAAGGAGCCCAGAGGTGCCCTCCCATGCCCCCAGGGACACCCCCTGCCACCTTTGCCCACCCCAGGAGGACACCCAAGGATGGAGGGACCCATCCCAGGGAACTTAAGGTAAGTTCAGGTAAGTATTTTTTTTTTTTTTTTTGTGGCATAGGGGGGCCTGATTTGTGCCCCCCTACATGCCACTATGCCCAATGACCATGCCCAGGGGACAGATGTCCCCTGGGCATGGCCATTGGGCAAGGGGGCATGACTCCTGTCTTTGCTAAGACAGGAGTCATTTCAGTGGGGGTTGGGAGTAAAAAAAAATGGCGCTAATCGGGTTGAGGTGAAAATTTTGCCTCAGCCTGACTTGCCCCATTTTTTGGCGCCCAAGCTCCATTTTCCCCTACGCCGGCGCTGCCTGGTGTAAGTCATTTTTTTTTACGCACACCAGGCAGCTCCGCCGGCTAACGTCATTCCATAAATACGGCGCCTGCATGGCGCTTTGGCATGGCGTTAGCCGGCGTTAAATTTTTTGACGCACAACTGTGTTGGCGCAGTTGTGCGCCACAAAGTATAAATACGGCCCTTTGTTCCTGGTGCAGATATGCACGTACGTCTTTTCGTTCTCCCTCAGTGTCGGTAAATGCGCGCTACCATGCACGAGGACGCTATTGTAATAACGCTGTTGGTAAATGCCACGCGCAATTATGCACGAGGATGTTTTTGTTATTGCGCTGTTAATCGTGCCAGATAACGGTAAGACTTTACAGCTTGTGCATTCCTTAAATCAATTGTGTTGGCCCCAGAAGAAAACAGGTTATCTCACCAAAAATTAAATGTATAAGGATTGGTAAGTTTTAAATTCCATTGCTCACCGCTGCAATAAACAGGCCAGGGAATACTTTCTCCAAAACCTCTTTCCTCAAAGATGAGCTCCCAGGTTCTTCTAACTTGTCACCAATTTTGTTAAGTATAACGCCACGCATAAATCCTTGTTATTTCTTTATTTGACAAGAGCTGTCTCCTGCCTGAACATTCTTTAATACGTACAAATGTTCTGAATTCGGATGACCTATAAACATTCAATTGAAACGTAACTACATTTACTTACAAGGCAACAACACAACAGTGTAGCAACATTGTTTCTATGACCTCAAGAATGATATAGACGTCTGGCGCCGGCTGTACGAGGATACATAAAAGGCATTTCATGAACTATCAACTACATGTTATACATGCCAGATGCTTGGCAGTTTAGACCACACTGGCTCTGGTGCATACCTTATTTATGACGTCTTTTGATTGCGTCTCGAGCAGCATTAAATGCAGGACTTAGTATGTCCTCTGCGCGGTGGGGGAGAAACAGAAAACAAAGAAACGTATGGATAAATCTCGTGTCACACGTCAGTGGCATAACCTTCCTGGTTTTCGGGAGACAGACTGTTAAAAAAGGCCCTAATATATAGCTAGCTTGCTTGTTATGCGGTACTCTGGGAAATGTAGTGCAGTGATTTCCCCAGCTGATGGCAGGACCTTCCCGTGACCCTCAAGAGTGTTCAGTGTATGGCTGGCTCCCTTGTTTCATAGCATACTGAGAGCATGTAATGGTGCCCAAAATCAGTTCTGTTAGGCATCAAAAAACATGAATCGTAAAAGCCTTACTAATTGCATGTGAGTGCATGGCACAGTAGGCTAGAAACAAGAGTGGTTAAAGGAATACGTCTGATGAGTTTATAGGTGTATCTATCAGTTAAAGAGCAAACAGTAATCTGTTTTGTGATGCTGAAGATGGGTGCCCTCTGACGAGGGTTGCGCAATAAAAGAGTCAAAGTTCTTTACATACATCTTAGCGTGTCTCCTGACATTGTGACTAAGAATATTTTGCAAAGAAATTACCAATCTCTGATAACTAATTTAGACCATTTTCAGTTGTATCCATTCATATCATTTGTGCCTCAAGGCGTATTAATACAGGTTCAGCATTTAACGTTTTAACATATCTCAAAACTGTCTATATCAAATCAGACATTGTATGATTTATTTCCACATAGTGTTGTACCATGGGGGCATGCATTACTTTACATCGGATGTGTGATTTATGTTAAACAATGCGCTCCCTTATTTCTTGGTTGGTTTTGCCTCTAAAGGCTTTCTCACAGGGGGCATAGTACAAAGTACACTACATTTTTTGAGTTGCAGCTGGTGAATTCTGCATGTTTCATCTCTAAACCTTTGTAGGTAAAACATCTCCCTATATGGTACTGTCACACTTGGAGCAATTCCCACATTTGTGATGACCTCTCATAGGTGCAAGATGAGGAAAGGTGTCTTGGGAAGGGATCTGGGTTCTCAGTGTTGTGTTTGATCTTACAAGACTGTCCTTTATATTCCTACTACGTTTCAATGCAAACACTGGCACTTCTTCGAATTGTTGGAGGCCTCTGACAATCTTCCAGGTTTCCTGATTGCACTCTTAATTAGGTTAGTCAATCCAGAGAATGTTGTGACACATACCATTTGGTGTGTCTGGCCCTAACAAATTCTCTCTTGGTGTGAACCAAGCACGTTTCATTCCTCTTTAAGTAGTTTCTTCGGATAGTACTGTTGTTGGAGTTTGGAGAAGAGGAACTAGGCATTGCTGAAGTAATCTTTCTTCGTGCAGTGACTCCTTATGCAGACGAACTGACTGTACAGTAGATTATCCCTCATGTTCCTCTGGTGAAAACTGGTGCAATGTAGGAATCTATTCCAGTCAGTCTCCTTGGTGTACAGTGAGGTAAAGATTCTGGTGTAACATGATGTCCAGGAAGTAGATCTCCTTATCAGACACCATGGAGAATTGTAAGTCTGGACTTCTTGAATTCAATCAGTTAACAAAATTTCTGATCCCCTCTTCTGGACCATTCCATACCATTAGAACATCATCAATGTATTGCTTCCATGTGTCCAAATGAGTTGTTATTCAGAACCCAATTCTCTTCATAAAGAGCCATGAACATGAAGGCCATTTCCGGAGCAAAGGGACAACCAATGGCTATCCCTTTGATTTGCAGACAGAATTACTTGTTGAATCAAAAAAAGTTGTATTTCAGGCAACTCTTGGCAAATTCCAGGATGTACTTAGTAGGGACCTCATAGGGCCTCTGTCTTATTTTTGAAAATATCCCATTGCTTCCAATGCACAATCTTGTGGTATGTTAGCATATAGAATAATATTGTCCAAGGTGACAAATGTGTTGTGGATTTAATCAAATTCCAGACCTTCTAATGTGCTGATGGCAGCCATGGTATCCTTCAGGTAAACTGGGGTGAACAATTAGCAGTTTTAGAAATACATCCACGTATTTAGTATAAGGTTCAAGTATGGAGTTCACCCTGGAATGATCGGATGGGGGACTTAACGGGTTCTTATGTATTTTTGGAAGGATATGTATCAGGGGTGTGCAAGTGTCTTTGTTACATAAATAACATTTCTCTCTTTTTGAAAACCACACTTCATTCTTGCCTTTGTTAATGAGTTCAGTGATCATCTTAGTGATCATGGGTGAGGGGTTATCTTGAATTTTTTTGTAGTGGTCCTTAATATTTCTTGCTCTTATGCTGGTCTGTCTAAAATGACTATTGAGCTGCCTTTATCTGCCAGCTGGATGATTATCTCTTGGCATTCTTTTAATCTGAGCAGGTGTTCCTCTTTAGATAAGTTGTTTTTAATGTATGTATGCTTTTGTTCAATGAGACATCTTACCCATGGCATACATAGGACAGTAATTTGGGACCAAACCCCATTTCTCGAGAACCATAGAAGGAAGGACCAGCTGACACAATCAAAGGCCTTCTAGAAATCAATAAAGAGAAGGGGCCTCGGGTTTCTGTGTGCTGCGGTGCAGGCCAGTACTATTTGAACAGGTCTTATACAGTACCTGGTGTTTCGATTGGGCATAAAGCTGCACTGGTTGGGGTGTACCAGAGCCAGTAGGACCTTCAGCAGCTGGGTGGCCAGCATCTTGTCATAGATCTTGGGTTCTGTGTTGATCAAGGAGATCGGTCGGTGAGATGAGCATTGCCCCAAATGTTGCTGAGCTTTAGGGATTATCAGTATTGAAGTTGTGTGAGCCTTGGGAACTCTTAAACAAACCTATCACAGTGGATGAGATCCTTTCTGCTATTACATTGCTATCTAGTGGCACGTCTCCTGGGCCAGAAGGTCTGAATGTGTTTTTTTCAAAGCATTTGCAGATATACTCTCTCCCCATCTGCTTTGTATTTTTGAAGAGATGATCCAAAATGGTGAACTTTCCCAATGCATGAGACAGGCTACAATTATTACTCGCCTCAAATCCAATAGGCTGACAGAACATTGTTCATAATATAGACTCTTTCACTGTTAAATACTGATAGTAAAATCCTGATGATCCTACCAGGCTTGAACCACACATTTTACTTGAATCTGCCAGTCCAATCTGGATTTACTCTGTGGAGCTCCACACTGCTGAATATATGTACCCCTAGGCTGTAGACCCTGAATTGGCTGCTGGAGTGCTTTTTTTAGACACTGAAACAGCATTTGATTCACTTGAATGGGCCTATATGATTGAAATACTAACTAGGCATGGCCTGGGAAGACACATTATTAACCTCAATCTGCGTACCTAGAAAAAGCTAGTGGCTAAAATATGCATAAATGGACATCTATCAGAGAGCAAACCCATCAGAAAAGGCACCAGGCAAGAAACCCTTTGTAACCTCTGTTATTTGCAAATGCCATGAAACCCCTGGCCTACACGTATCAGTAACTACATCCTCACTTGGGTATATACATAAAATGTAAATCATTAACGGTTTCACTTTACGTAGACAATGTAATGCTAAATATACTGAACGTAGCAGTAAATTATAATTCTGTTAATAATGGAACAGTCAGATTTGTGGAGTTTAGCCAACTAAAGATAAATTGGGATAAATCAGAACTATAGATCATTAGGGCGGCCCTCCAGCCATATGTATTAGACATCTCTTGCAATGTAAAACTAACTATATTAAACACTTGGGCAAATACATGTCTAGAAACACCAGTACTATGTTGAAAGAAAACTATGGCGATGCCTTGACAGATCTACGGACTTTTGTGGATAAGTAGACTCAACTACCTCTGGCTATGCCATCGAGCCTCTGGTGGAACTTTTTCACCAGTAGGGGAAGGGCTTTGGAGTGATGATAGAAGGCAGGGGACATATAATATCTCTAAACACAGATGCCCTTCCGTTATATCTTGATGACGGCCCAACAGGAGCTGCACGCATTTTGATGCTTTTGGACAAATTTGTCACACTCTCTGGCCTCCGAGTTAATAGGTCAAAGACATGCTTATTTCCTTGTGACATCAGAAGCTCAGAGGCTTGGGAATATACCTCAGGGTCTGACCTGGTCACCGACAGCTTTCTGGTATCTGGGATTCGAGTGTTCCACTCACTGGAAGACCTGCAGGAGGGTAACCTGGGGAATGCACTTAGGTCTCTTACATCTTGTATCCCCTTTTGGTGTTCCCTGAAGCTACCCATCATGGCCCAAATCTCAGTGTCAAAAATGGTCATGTTGCTGAGATTACCATATTTTTTCGTTAATTTCCCACTAAAGGTGCCGGGTTCCTGGTTTAAACAATTATATACACTTCTTAGGGAATTGATATGAGACGGCGGCCACCACAGGGTTTCCTTACAGGTCCTCAGACGCCCCCCAGATGAAGGGGGTTTGGGGTCCCCGATTTTGAGCTTTACTTCCTGGCAGCACAACTCCAGTGGGTCACTCAGTGGCCTGATGGAGCCCACCAGGAGGAACTGTGGGATTCCTGGGATTGTCTGACCACTAGGACGCTCTGCTGGCAAAGTTACTCTGGGTAATCCATGGAGGTGAGCCTAGGAACTGCCCTAGATGTGCCTTCCTGGATGCAGATTTCGGGCATATGACCTGGAGCTGCCCCTGTTTGCGGCCCTACTTGGAGATGGTGACGCAGACCCTCAGAGCTGCTGTGGGTCACACCATAGACTATTTGGACATTTGGAAACCTGCCTTCTGGGGTTATTCTCCAGACCCCAAAAAGGGAAAGGGGCTCTAGATTCATAGACTTAGCACAGCATGGACACGGAAAACTGCTGCAACCCCCAGGGGTAGCGACCTGGGTAAGAGATGTTATGGTCTGGACTACAGCCCAGGAGAGGGCCCTGATCAGAGAGGATGCTCATGGCATACGTCGATGCCTGATTGTAGGCATCATTAGGGACACTCTAGGGAGGGCATGGGGAGTGAGAGGGAAGACTGAATACCCAGGCTGGAGAGACGGGAGACCAGTCTTCAGAGGATACAGATGAAGAACCTGACACATACTGACAGGGAGCAATTGACTGTAACACCTGAAGGTGACACATCCATCTTGGGGGTCAGAATTGTGGCTTACTAAAGTTCAATCCCCTTTCTCTTTGGTCCAGTACACTTCCGCACCCCCGCACCAGCCACTTACCCAAAGACAGCGCAATGGTGGTGCCCCCGTGTTGCCCCCCAATGCCATAGACAACTAAATGAACCCCTGCGTTATTACTTTGGAGACTAATTGATAATACTACACAGGCATCAGTGCCAGACCTTAGAGACAGTTTGAGATCTTTTATGTATTTTCTTCTTTATAAATCTTTATTGTACCGACCACTGCACTCTCTCATCGAAGTTAATGGACAATATAATGAGTAACACAAAGGTATGGATGTAACGTAGACCCTTGCAAGACCTGATAGACAGGCGTAGTTGGCCATGCGAAATGGATACAGCAACCAGAGGTTCAGGAAAATAGAATGCCTTACAGGTCCTATGGGCGGCATCCCATGATGGGCCAACCGGATGCTGATGTCAACATGTTGATGTAATATCAGTTATGATCCACAGAATACATGGGAGGGGTTTAATGTGTTAGTTGCATAAGTTATAAATGTTTGTAATATCCATTTCCAACTGCCACGACTCTCAGCTCTCACTAATATGTCCATTACATTGATATGTCTCTGTTATTGTATTTTGCACATTATAATGCCAATAACAATATGTTTTGAAAAAAACTACCTCTGGCAATGACAAGGCAGGTAGCTATTATTAAATTGCTAATTATCCCACAATTTGCAAACAAATGTATTAATATATCCATCTGGCTCTCTAACAAATTTTTGGGAAATTAAGAACTATATTGTTGCAATTAATTTGGGCTGGGAAGAGCTCAGTGAGTGGTTTTAACTAGACAGAAGGTTTGCTGTATTGGGGTTATACCATTTCTATGAGTTTAGTAGGAATGTACATTATATGAACAAGAACGTCACCATATAGATACTTAGGGCCATATTTATACTTTTTGACAAAAATTTTACCGCCGGCTAACGCCATTTCGATGCGCCGTGCGGGCGTCAAATTTATACTTTGACGCACGGCGGCGCAACCAACAGGTGGGAGTCATTTTTTTTTTACGCACACAGCGGCGTCAAGTCGTAAAGGAAAACAACATTAACGCGACGTAAATGACTGTGGGTCGATTTACGACAGCGCAACCCGGAAAGCGCCGGTTTTTTTTACGCAATAGCGTCAAATTTACCCACGAACACTGCCCTTTCAGCAGAGGAGAGCCAAAATGGATCCCAGATGCCACTACAGACCCCAGGAAGATGACAGCAGACCAGGAACCAGCCAGGATGATCCATACAGGAACCAGGACATATATAGAAAAAAAAGAAAGTGTCGCTTCAGTGCAGAGGAGCAGGAAATCCTGGTTAAAGAGGTGACGGAACACCAGCACCAACTGTTCATCACCTCTAAGTTGCCAATCAGCAGGAGAGAGGCCATATGGCAACAAATTGTTGACAAGATCAACAGTGTGGCTGAAGTACGCAGGACAGTCACTGAGTGTAAGAAATGCTGGCATGACTGCAAACGTAGGACAAAAGAAAAAATGGCCAGGAACAGGAAGGCAGCACTGCAGACAGGAGGTGGGAGTCCAGCACACCAGGAGGCCCTGGACCACATGGAGGAGATGGTCGCAGGCGTCATCCCTGAGGAGATCATCACAGGGATTCAAGGACAGAACAGTGCAGACTACCACGAGACAACGCACATGCAGGGTAAGTCGCATGGGGAATTAAAATGCAATAATGTTAACTGCAACCAGGGTGGGGAATACCTACTACACAATGCATGTAAGTCAGCATATATAAGGAGTGGCATGGGTAAAGGGGCACGGCAGGGGGCATGCCCAGCACAGACAGAAGCTGGGGCACAACATAACACAGCACCAACAACAGTCCCATGGGGGCATGCTGTCATGACAACAATGGAGCTAAGGGAAAGCCGCAACAGGTGGGAAGGCCACTACGTCAAACTTATATCCTGGCACTCGTCAGTCAAAATATATCCTACATCAACTAGGTCCCTATCAGTAATCCAGTAGCCAAAACAACAACTGCAATGTAACTGCTACAACAGTTGACACTAACACCTCTGATCTCTGTGTAGCTATAGTAGCCAATGGCAGTAACCTCCCCATGGAACATACATACCTAAATTAGGGGGTGAGGATGACATCTGCAACTATTTTCAGAAATAAGACAAAGGCACCAGTACACTCAAATGTCAATGCCCATAGTTGACACATACATCAGCCAAAGTAAACAGCAATAGGAGCCACACAGCACTAAGGACACACACATGCTGCATACGTCAGGGTCCCTCACGTGCCTGGCTAACAAGGCAACATCACTAATGTCATACTGCTCAGACAACAACATTGAGGAGGGGACACATGCAACTGGTCACTGAAACACACCTGCACAGTCTGAGGACCAAATAGGACATTGATACGATAAACAGGGCAATCCAATTAAACACACATTACCCAACATCAGCTGGAAACATTAACAATGTCTACATCCATATCACATCGTAACATTGCCATGCATAGGATATGCCACATAACAATTACAATTAGGTCAATGTGAATAAAAAGATTTTGGGGCAGGTCCTGAGAGGCAAGTGTGCTGCCAGGGCAATCACAACACCCACAGCCAGTGAAAGGTCTCACCATAAGAATAGATATACACGGAGGGTCGAGTAGGACAAAAAGATGGCTATTCCCTAATTGGTACAAAGTAACACCTCGAGGCGATTAGGCAGACAAGTCTGATAACTCTATATCATACATGTGACACACAGGTGGGCCATAGGCCTATAACAATGCCCATATGAAGGACAGCAGATACCAATAACAAACTAGAGCACAAAGTAAAGTCATCAAAAGGCTTGCATGTTATGGCAAAATTGTCACAACACAGACACACTAATTGTACCCTGTTTCATTGCAGAGGAAGATGGATCTCCTGCCGATATCCCTGTCCCTGATTTCCCTGATGACATGGATGACAAGCTCATAAACATTCCCCAGGAGACCATCCAAAAGGTCCTGGAAACCCTCCAGACCCCACCTTCAGTCACAAAGAGGAGCACAGAACAAGCAGCCATCACAGAAGAACCACCCACCACCCCAATTGTAAGACCTGCCAGCTCCAATACAGCTGAGGACTCTGACGACACTGGCACCAGCTTTGAAAGAACTGTAGTTGGTGTACAGCGGGAGCTGGCCAGGGAGGTGCGGTGGGGATGCAAAATATGGCAGCCAGCCTTGAGGGGGTGCGCTCGTGCATGACGTCATTTGCAGATCAGGCAGCTGCTATGCAAGCCCTAACATCTATCTTGCAGGAACTGCAGAAAACACATAAGGAAATCAGCACAGCTGTAATACAGTTGACCCAACACCTACAACTGCAATCCAGTCAACACGTGCATGAATGCAACATTGAACCCCTCAGGGCCGACCTGACTGCCTACCATCGTGATGTGGCTGCTATTCTCAAAAACCAGCAGGCCCTCCTTGCAGCAGTACTGCCCTTAAGAACTTCACAGGGAGCAGCCCCCGGGATATCTGACTCCACGTCTTCTAACACTGAGGTGTGTGTTGCCCCTTCACAACCAACAACAACAAGGACAAACCAGGCAACACACACATCAGAAGAAGAAGACATGGAACAGAGCACATTCTCACGGAAGAGTACCCGGAAGCACTAGTCCCTGCACCATGGCCTACTTTGACCAAGGTCCTACATTTTGTCAAATGCCAATCTCACTACAACTACACTCAATGACTATTCTGCTAACCACTGTATGACTTGTCACCATTGCCAGTGAATGTCTCTCTCCTACTATTCGGCAAATCCTGTCCCTCTGCACTGTCTGTGACATCACCCCAGCATGTCATGAGCATCATCCACACCCCTTCTGCAGGATCACCATGTAAGAATGCACCAGAACGGACTCAGCAAACATGGGCAATGGACATTTTGCACTACAGCACCTATCAATAAATAGCACTTGCACACCTAATATGTCTCTGTGTTATTTGACAAATCAACTGTGCAATAGATAACTCTAAAGTGCCTGTGTGACAACCATGTAGCTTGTCAAAACAACTGTCCTGACATCATGTAGTCTGATACATCTGTGCAGTGGCCAGATTGCATCATAGCCTTACCATCCTGCGGAGAATAACTGATGAAGGGACAAACCACACACAATCATGCTGTGTTGGACAGAATAATGCTCCATCTATAGCAATTCAAGTCAACTAATGGTGGCTGATAAATGTAGGCACCATGCAATACTAAAACATGAAATTATGCAGCATAATCGAAGCAAACACAAATAAACACTGCATCAATCACCCTTTCTGAGTATACTTCCATGAAGGGAAGTCATGCTGAATTTTTACACACTTGATCTATGTCAGCAATGAAGGCAACAAGACAAGAGTGTTAACAACACCTCATCTACAAAGATCTCCCTGAACATCACACTGCAGTCCGACCTAATAAATTACCCACAATACCAAGTCTGGAAGCACACTTTGTGATGTAGAATACCTACTCATCAACACAAATCCTTGATGATCGATGTAAACTACCAATGGTGGGTCTCCCAAATGGTGGATACTTACCAAGTTAGCACAGGGGTAGCTGCCATGTTAAACCTCCATTTTCTGTGGTGTGTAGCATAGGACACAAATGTCATAGAAAAACATTCACCTACACTGATGTCAAGGCCATGATCAAGTAGCAATTAACGCATAATGCAAAGGGTTAACTATATGTTTATTCCTATGTATTCACACCAGAGGCAACTAAGGGAAAAGTCATACCTACACTAATCTAACCTGACTACTCCTAACCCACAACTGTCCCTAACTAACCTAAGCTAAACTTACTCTACACATATAACAAATCGATCTAAACATCAACCCCCACCCACCATTATGAGACAGGACACATGCAGGACATTATTTTTGTTTAATTATTTTTATTTTTTTGTTATTTTTTTTTATTTATTTTTTTAAAACAGGAATCCCAACATTGACACCCACCCACCCACCCGCACAAAAATGAAAAATAGAAAGAATAAGGACCCCCCACCCTCCTCCCTAACACTAACTAAGCTAACAACCTACACTAACCTAACACTAATCCCCAAAACCCAACTATCAGTACAAAAAGGAAAGAGGAGAGAGGGGAGGGGTAAATGTAAAACATGCAAAAAGTCCTAGAGGTTGGCCCTCCGTAGGGTCCGCCTGATGGACCGAACCCTTTTCTTAATATATGCCACATCCTGGCTTAGCTTGTCCACCTTTGAAATAAATTTGTCCATTTTACGGTTTAATGCCAGGAATGCCGCTGGGTCAATAGGAGGGGCTGCTGCAGTCTGTGTGCTGGCCGAGGTGGACGGTGTGGCAGTAGTTGTTTGCCCACTGGACTGTCCTGCGTGTTGGAAATTGCTGGGTCCAGGTCGTGCTGACGAGGCAGGGTCAACTGTCCCCGCCGTTGCTGGGGCCACTTGGGGAGACCTGGTGGATGTGGTGGGGGTGGCTGTTGTGGGCAATGTAGGGCCACCCTGTGGTGAGGCCCACCATGCCCCGGAGGCTCGATCGGCTTGGTATTTTCGGGCCATCCTCCTGAACCCCGACTGCACCTGCAGGATGTGCCGGTATCGCATTGCACGCCGTTCAAACTGGTGTCTCTCTGCGGCACTCATGTTTGCAGCTGTGAAGAGATATGGCAACTATTTACCATAGGAAATGCATTGGGTGGAATTGCACAATGGGTCAATTGCACATTACTTGTACTGTATTTGTTACAGCGATTGTCACAACATAGTTCATTGAAAGTCTCAGAGGAAGTACATGTGAAGCCTGCATACAAAAGGGCATCTCACACCTAGCATATCCATGTCTCTACATGATGGGTGACATCAGCCTAAACTTCTAATCCAAATAATGGCTAATGCAGCTGACATTATGGCTGAACCTCTTCACTACATATGTCACTCTATGTGATAACTATCACAACCCTCACTCAATGCCATTTGTACATTGTTTTTGCAAATATTGAACTCATGTGCCATAACCGAATGTGTACACTAGGTTCTAAACAAAGTTGCAAAAGGTCACAAGTATGTGTAACATACTGGTTGCTACAGTCCTAGGTACCCTATTCCCAATCACATAGCAGTCTTTGAGGGTGGGGTGGGAAGAACAACCAACAATCCCAGATTCAATGCACACCCAGGAGTGTATAGAAAGGTCAACAAGTATTTGCCTCCACACACAACACCAATGAAGGGCTAGCAACAAATTGGAGTCAGCCAAACCTTGTCCTATCCAAGGTCCACACATGTCAAAATGCACTGACTTAGGCCAACATCACATACTACCAGTGAGGCATATTTTACCACACACACAGAGGAGCAAGAACACCCATGATGATCATGAGTAGAATGAACACCTAGGCCATTGCACTCTAGTCCCACACACTTCTAGTTCAACTTGTGGAAGTACATGCCCCCGGAAGATCCAACCTACAGTGTACTCAGTCCATCCTCAACTAGGGAAGCTGCATATTTAAGACAAGCCTTTTGCAGAAGCTATCTGGGAGAATGTCAGTCTGAAATGCAGACTCAGTCCAAGCCAAGTCCCAGAGCAACTCTTACATTAACCAGTGTATTCCACATGACTCATCCCACTCCCCATAGCGGGGCCGACTGGAATGACCTACAGCCCCTAAATCTGAGAGCTGGATAAGCATTGGTCTACTGAAACTGAAGTGATATTTGAAATCCCACTAATGCAACAATACCAATGAACGGGCAGTGCATCAAACCTTGAATTCTGTTGAACACACAGGAGTCCATCATGCATCACTAGCAAACAATAAAAATAGCACTCATGCCACACTCACTGTAGGTGTCGGGGTCCTCAAAATGAGCCACCTCTCCCATGGTGTACGGTGCAGGTCCACCTGTAAAGCATGGAAGGAAGAATATACTCAGACTCCGTGCACTGACAAACAATTGCAGTTACAATGACAATGTGAGAATATGACATGCGTAATGAAACACTTTCACACATGCTCATACTGCATGGAAGAATTCTTAATCAACATTTACATTAGAAGAGTCTCCTGCTACAGTTACACACCCTACTACACACATGCAGTGGCCAGGACAGTCATGTGGTGTCAAAGATACACCTCCATTAGTATGCCCCAACAATATAGGGGTGCATTCATCTCATCATGTGCATCCCAGAGAGACATCCAAAAGCTGGTTACTTGAGGACTGCATGACCCCTCAAACTCAAACAGGCTATGTGGTCATTTTCAACACACACCAACCAGACACACATGTGACATATGTGTGGACAACATAGCTAACTTCAATTTACGTGAAGGCACCACTCATTTATAGCATCATAATAGGTTTACAAATTTCTGTCTAGCTATGGCGTCTACATATGTAGGTATGATGTTTCAACATCCATTTTTCACTGGCAATTATGACCTGTAGAGTTCAAGTAGAGGCATTAACGTGTCGCTTGTCTGACACAAAGGCAACACTACATTACATACAGCTACAGGCATCCGGTATGTGTCAAAAACATGAGCTATCTGACTGCTAGCATTTGTCTTCCTACACATTGTGCAACAATTACCCAGTAGGTTTCGCTAGCATTACACACAGTCAGCTACTTATCTAGCAGATTGGGTAACAATCATCACATGTCCCCACACAGCTTTCAATTATTCACATGTAATTGATTTGTACTCACCAACATGGCCACCAATCCTGATTCCCAGGTGGTCCTGCAGATCCTGCTCCCTGAATATCAGATCAGCCCAGCAGTGCTTGAGTTGATGGTCATTCCTCAGGCTACCGTAGACCCGGACCAAGTGATGGCGCACCTTCCCCCACCGGACTTTACGTGCCTCCGTGTGATACCCCTGTATCACACGGCCCCCAGCCTCCAGCATGAGTGGGAGGAAATGGCAAACAAGCCATATAAATCCCCCCAATTCCTCCTCACCCATCCTGGCAAGCCGTGGCCTACCTGACATCTTTACAATTACAAAGGTGAAAAATTTGGAACAAAAAGGAAAAGTGGGAAATGGGGAAAGGTAGAGTAGTGAAGAAAAAAGAAAACTTAAGAAAAAGAGCCCAACTAACCCCAAATTTAAACTACCCAGAACAGACTCCCACAGACAATAAAAGATAAACTGGATTTGACAAAAGTATACAAAACAGACTCAGACAATATTCAACAACAAGACAATGATAACAAAAGCACAATAGAGAAGGTACACTGGACACAAAAGCACTAAAACACAGGACAACACTTTCCACACAGCCACACAGTCTAGAATAATCTGAGACTGCAAAGTGAAAGTGAAAGTACACTCACAGTACAGAATCTGTAAACAGGATATCCTATTACATCACATCCTGCATAAAATGGCTGCCGTTTAAATTTTTCTGTTATGCGTCATATTTTCACGCATACAGATTGTGCGTCATATTTTTTGACGCATAACAGTGCACATAATGCAGAGTCAAAAAAAAATTCTACATTGTTCCCTTACATTTGTGTGAGGCTTATTTTACAGTTCTAGAGTTGAAATGTAATCCGCTGGCAAATATGAGAACCAAATATGAAAATTAATTTTGACTCTGCATTCTGTGCACTCCTGTACGTCAAAACATTATGACGCCCAAGCTGTATGCGTGGAAATATGACGCATCATAGAAAATATGGTGGCCATGTAATGCAGCTTATTAATATATTATTTTTAAAATGATATTTTTTGACTCTGCATTCTGTGCACTCCTGTACGTCAAAAAATTATGACGCCCAAGCTGTATGCGTGGAAATATCACGCATCATAGAAAATATGGTGGCCATGTAATGCAGCTTATTAATATATTATTTTTAAAATGATATTTTTTGACTCTGCATTCTGTGCACTCCTGTACGTCAAAAAATTATGACGCCCAAGCTGTATGCGTGGAAATATGACGCATCATAGAAAATATGGTGGCCATGTAATGCAGTTTATTAATATATTATTTTTAAAATTATATTTTTTGACTCTGCATTCTGTGCACTCCTGTACGTCAAAAAATTATGACGCCCAAGCTGTATGCGTGGAAATATGACGCATTTTGACAAATATGTCTTAATTTTGTCAAATTGTGAAAGGAATTATGTCATGACCAAACGGTGCTAAGTGATACACATTTGGGGTTAGCTATGACACATGTCCCTTATTGGATGTATAGAAGGCATTCACAGTGTAATAGTAATGATTGCTCAAAATGGTTATTACCCATAATTGTACACATATTTTGGGTAATTGCTGATGGCTAATTTCAAATGATGAATGGGATACCAGGATGTATTCCTTAGCAACAATGTGTCCACATTTATCACAGTAATCCAATTATCTATAGTCCAAACAGGTAGTGCAATTGTCACTTACACTTTTTATGGGGCTAACCATGTCCTAATAATGATTTTGTGTATCTTATATGTGTTTTACATTTGACATGTAGGCCATACATGCGCCTTATGCATGTGTGTACTTCACATGTGCATATTTCTTGTATATTTTGGGGGGCGGTAGAGGTGGATTTAGGCCCCCAGCACCCTACGGTTAGCCCTTCCAGATTTGCTAATTTATCCACGGGTTTCATTTATTCTGTTATGCTAAACCTGCAGCAGCAGGCTCATGGAAGGCCATAGGGTATGATTCACTGTTAGCCATTCAATAATCCCATTTGCCCATTTGACGTTTGCCCTATTGATTATTTGGAGCAATCTGATATACCATTTTGCATTGAAATGTTTTGCTAAATCTCGGCGTTCCTCATGTGCTGATGACAAATAGGTTGTTGATGTATGTGGCCCTTTATGCATTACCTGGTTTAGTGGCATGTTTCATTCTTCCTGCTAGATTCCAACTGGGACACTACTGTGATCGGCTGCTTGCAAATATTTGGTTGATTGGATGGCATATGTTTATATGTGTGGTCCAATGTAGATCCACTATCAACTGTCTGGGTGTATGTTGTCACTGTAACTTCCAGGTCTCCTCATGAGTTAGTGGCAGCTAATCTTGTTCCAATTGGGCATTGTTTGTAGCAAAAATGGAGAGAAGCCATTGAGGACATGGTCACCTACACATGGATGGTCCCACCCTGTCACTGAACACGTGTAATGAGACTTTCAAATGAGCTACATTTTTGTGCTGAGTTAGAGAATGTCTCAGGTGTCTGGATCAGGCATGTGTCATTGCCACATTTGTACTCCTGTTGGCCTCTGTGGATGGTAATGTATCATGAAACATCATAGCCTCTGTGCAGACATTTGTGGTGTATATTTTTTGTGTGATGAGTGTTATGTCATTATTGCTCAATGAGACAACATTCTTCTTCAGCAATTTCAAACTAAAGGTGGGCAGAAATGAATAGACCAAACCATGATGTGGTGTTTGTTATCTGTGTTTATTTACAATTGTGCATTAAGTGGTGACATAAGAAATTATGAAAATAAATTATTTACAATCTGTTGGCGCCTACGCACTCCAGCAGCCGTGTTTGGTTGTTCCCCCTCCTGTTGCAGGCCAGCATCCTCCTCTTCGTCGTCTTCAGGCATGTCTGGGTCTGGTTCGAGGAGGGGAATGTTCCTTTTTACACAAATGTTGTGCAATATGGCACAAGTGAGTATGATCCTACAGACCATCTCTGGGGAATATAGTAGGCTACCGCCAGTGATGTCAAGGCAGCGGAACCTTGACTTGAGGATCCCAAAGGTCCGCTCAACAATGCTGCGTGTCCTCTTATGGGCGTCGTTGTATGCCCGCTCTGCAGCAGTAGTCGGGTTCCCAAATGGTGTCATTAGCCAAGGCTGGATGCCATACCCCTGATCAGCTGAAAGAAAAACACAGAATGGGATCATGTAGATGTAGGAGGCACTCTTGTAAAGACCTTTAATGGCAGTAGTTGTCTTGTGTTGTCTGTGACTCTTTTGTGTACTAATGTGACAACCTATACTTGTAGGCTAAAACTTTTGCATTGTGTTTTTTCCTTGGCTGAGCAAGTGTTTGTTAGATAACCGTTTGTCAGCAGTATGTTTTGGGAATTGCAATAGAGTGTGTCCTCCCTAGCATTGTGACTTGTGATACAGGTGTCCGTGTGTCTTCACTGGGGCTGACATGATAGTTCCATGCAGAGTTAAAATTGAAAGTGTCGTTAACACGTTCATATGAAAGTACCCTGGACATCCCATACCTTAAGACTTATGCAATGTATTAATGTACAGGTTATTGTGACACTTACAATTTGCAAGGTGACATTTAGGCAACCACCACACTCATTAATGTCTTCACATTAAGCTGTACAGTAAATTCCAATGTGTGACAGGTTCAATGGTGACTTAAGAAACATGGCTAGTGATGTGAGGACCTCAGTGTGTTCCTGTCTAGGTGTTGCTGTTGTGGTGTATGTGTTGTGTGTCCTAGAGGGTTGCTGTGCAGTGTGTATATAAGTAGATTTCTGTACTTGCCAACAAGTAGTCCATTGCCATACCGTCCATCCTGGAAGTGTTGGTTGATGGTAGAGTGACGGAAGATGAAGGAGTCATGTACACTCCCAGGATATTTAGCCACGATGTTGCTGATCAATCCTTGGTGATCGACTATGGCCTGCACGTTGATTGAATGTGTGTGCTTCCTGTTGCGGTAGAGGTGTTCTGTTGCAGCAGGTGGCACAAGGCGTACGTGTGTGCAGTCGATTGCACCAAGGACGTGTGGGAAGCCACTGATGGCGTAGAACCCCTGTTTTGTTTCCTGCTGCTTCTGCAGTGTGTTAGGGAAGCAGATGTGGAGGGGTGTCAGGCGAATGATGGCATCCAGTACTTTTGGCAGAAATGCGGAGAATGATGGTTGTGATATTCCGCCAACCAGGGCACCAGTTGTCTGAAACGAGCCACTTGCCAGCAGGTGAAGTACGGCAAGCAGCTTTGTTTCTGTTGGGATGGTGTGGGGTGTCACTAAAGTTGGGGCCAACTGCTGTTCAATATTTCTCAGCAGCTGCTGAATGGCCTGCCAGTTCAACCGGTACCTCTGTATGATGTCGTGTTCCCTGAGGCCATGCAGGGTTGTTCTTGGGCGGGATATCCTCTCCTGCCTTCTGCGCTGCCTTTGGGGTCCCTGCTGTTGTTGTTGTAGCTGCTGTTGTTGCTGCAGGGCTCTGCGTCTACGTGCACGCTGGATAAAAATCACCTCCATGTCTCCCTGTTGCTGCTCTGCTGCTCTGTTGTTTGTTCTGTGTGTTCTGATTAAATACAGGTGTGTTTGCCCCATTTTAACGGCTGCCCTGACCCAGGCGTTAAATTTTGACACACATCGGGCTTTGCGTCATTTTTTTGCTCCACTTCCCGGCGAGAGTCATTTTTGCCCAGAAGCATAAATACGACGCACGGCCGTGTGCGTCGTTTTTTGGACGGGAACGCCTACCCTGCATATCATTAACGCAGGGTGGGTTGCAGCTTCCAGAAAATGACACACACTGCGGATTTTTATCGTCCGCGGGCTCGGGCGTCAGGGTTTAAATATGGGGCAACGTTTGCGCTGATTGTGCGTCAAAAATTTTGACGCACATTCACACAAACGGAGTATAAATATGCCACTAAGTCTATACTGTATATATAATCAGTAAATGTTGGTTTGTTTTGGCTAGCTCACAGTACCACATCCAAACCTCTAACCTGACCAGCATAATAGAGGCTACTGGTGGTAACCTCAAACATGACTACTCTTATTCTTGAGGAATTTGTGGAAACAGTTATACCCCTTTCATTTGTTACTCTTGCATGCTCAAGGTATAAACAAGAATGATATGAAAGTGCTTTTTCAAAACATTTATTGAAATAATCGTATTCTTGTAAAGAAAACGTGAGCTGCGATTATTAGACAGATGAGACACATCAGTGTAGTCAGCATTATCTGAATGGTGAACAATACAAACAATTCAACCATATTATTTGCTACTAATGTTACTCTACTCCTATCTGTCTCAACACTAATGAGAGCATAGTACCCTCTTCCAGATCAGTTGGGATAGTCTAATCCTCAATACCTTGGTTTTATGTGTCAGGAAGCCGGTCTAAGTATACAGGCTATCTTCCCTCGCAGGATGAAGGTCAGAGTCAGCAGGGCTGCAACTCAGTCACAGTTCACAACGGTTCCATAATAATCCCAGCATGAAGTACTCCTCTGTCCTTATCACAGTGGGACAGAGGTGCAGAACAACTTCCTTGGTGTGTCTAGCATAAACTGGTTGTCTCTTGACGAGCATGGAAAAAAAAAAGCAAGGGGCGACAATGCCTACCAAGAATAAATGTGTATGCAGCACGCTTGTGTTAACGGAAAATATATCAAAAGTCACCTTTAGAAAAAGATTTAACGCTAAAACGTAAATCTAAAATGGAGAGCACATTAGGACCCTCAAAAGTACTACTGCAATGCACAAGTGTACTTTACACAGTTCTGGTTCTACCCACACACTGTAAACAAACTAATAATGGAGACATTTCTGTTTGGCAAGAGGTGACTGATAACTGTAGTTTGTACCAGACCCTGAAACTGTAGAGATGAAACTCTCGGCCCATAATGCAATTCACACATGGAGGAGTTTTGCCTAATTAATTTCTGCCTCATGTTTATCTACTAGTGAATGACATTCTCCTAACACGAATGCATTAAGTAGGCATTCAAGCCACGTTGAGTAAACTAGGTCTGGCTAAACTTGGAGGTTTGTTTCCTGATGGCAAGTTTGTCATCTGCAAAAATTGAATGAAAAAGGAGTGACAACTCCTTTAGATAATGGGCTTGCCACAAATTGCGGAACTTGGCACAGTCATTTTGGCACACCCGCCAGCCCAGTGCAGCTCACTTACAAGGTTGATAGCCAGGCAGGGTCCCACTAGATTGGTCTCATTTATTTAGGCTGAAGTTACACAAAAAGCAACCTATGCCAAAAATGAAAGATAAAAAATAATGGATACAAGACACTGGTCTCACCTTGATGGAAAAGGCATAGAAATATTCCTGAAGACAAGTCAAGCATATGCTTTTCAATAATAGGTATAAATGGATTCATTTTAAATTCCTGAATAGGAATCATGACACACCCAAGGCGAGTGGCACAGGTGCCACAGTGAGGGGGCAGACATTTTGCAAATGGCAAGGCTGTGTCTGTTAATGGGATCTGTGGGAGGGATGATGGGAACATTACTGTGCAGGACACCGATAATTGCACTTCTGGGTTATGCAAAAGAAATTCCTAAGAATTGCAGCCATTTTCTGCTTATGTCCTTACAACATGCAAAGCAGAGCTTAGAAATGCATTGGATAAAGGGATCAGCGCCTACGTCGAAAAATGGAAAAGTTACATTATGTTTTGTAATGATGGACTCGTACTCCAGAATGATACACCTGACAGCTAGTTTGAGATATTTCAGGATCAACTCAGGACATATCTTTTGTCAGTCGATGATGGCAATCCTAGGGTGGACATTGCACAATTGTCTGACTAGTATTTAACTATCAATATGTAGCCTTAAAAAATAGATTCGGTTTTTATGTTTCTTTAGAGACCTTGATCATCAAAATCCACCTGAGGGTTTTGGAGGTATAGATTTTTAAAAGAACAAATAACTTTAGCATCAACCGCAAACAAGCATTGGTCAACAAAAACTTTAGAAATTATTGAAAAGTTTGGAAAAGTCAGTTCGGCAACTCTGGCCCCAGTTCGGCAACTAAGTCTGGCAGGACAGAGGTCTAAGGTGGCAGAGAGGATACTTTGAACAGTTACCTGGCAACAAAACTGTTTTTAGAGAAAGATCTAAATTTTACAGGATGACCTCCATAAACTATAATAGAGTGGTCCTAATGCTGGGGAACAGAACTCAAAGATGCTCAAGGATGCTCCGGATGCTCCGGATGCTGTTTGGTCCACGGAGGTGAAGTCCGGTCAAGTCCTTGGTCCACAGGTGAGTGGCGGTGACTCTGGCCATGGATTTGGGAGGTGCATGAAGCCCTCTTTTCAGGGTTTCAAGGGCTGCTGATGCAGACCTCATACTTTTGCAACAAAGTGGTCATGGTGCAAATCTTTGATGGAGGCTGGTGTCCTTCATGAGTTACAAATATGGTCTCAAACAACACCCACAGGTCCTGCAGACATGGGTGAACTTTTTGGCTATCTCCGATTTGTCCTTGGGGGTCCCCGTCATCCGGATTCAGCAAGACTCCTGCGGTGGCTACCAGAGATGCAACTAGGGGGGGAGGGCAGCCAACTGACCCTTTCCAATCTCTGCTTCAAACTGGGGCCACAAAACAATGTTTGCACGAGCTAGGCAAGCAGAACAGGGTACAAACTCCACTAGCCCAAAGTGCAGCAGGTGCAGTCACTCAGGCATCGCAGCCTCTCTTTGTGCGCTTCCAGCAGGTCAAAGTGGTCTCCTTCTCAACGTCTTTCCAGGTGCCAGGGGTGCCATATTTATCCCAGGAAAGTGTTCAGAGGGGACCACGTGGTCACTAGCCAATGGGCTACTGGGTCCCCGCTGACCTAGTGATGAAGTTCCTGTGATGTATGGCATCTGGCTATCCCAGAATGCCACATTCTTTTGTCATGAGGAGTAAGATAGCCTGCCCGCCCTAGGGGTGTGGCTACCTGGAGGCAACATGCCCACGGTAGAACCAATTTTGGGGCAAGTTTTCCGCCTCTGGCCCTGTCTCCATACTGTCTACAAAGACAAAAGGCATCCACCTCAGGGGTGTTGGGCCAGACGGCCCATCATAGATGGCTTTCCCTCTAAAGCATACCTCTAGGCTAATCCCCTGAGTGGCCACCCTGGAAGAGGAGGTGAGACCTTGCCACTGCAGCACTGCCTTTGTCCTTGAGCCTAGGAGTCGCTCACACATCTCCCCAGGTGGTCAGAAAGCTGTCTGTAGGTGTGTGCCACTGTGAGGCCGCTAGAAGAGCAGTGGCCAACTATTAATAGTGACATAAATTTTGACCTGAGCATCAGATCACATTTAATGTCACAATTAATTTTATACCTCATATGACCCAGTTTGGTAGTCTCAGTCAAATGGTATCTGGGTTGGGATGCCTTCCATGTAACTCTGTATTAGCCAATGGAGCTACAAACTTTACCCGCAGCAAAACAAAAATGTTGGAAGTGTTGCTGCTAAGACATATCATAAAACACATGTCTTACTTAACAAAATACAGTTCCCTGCCATTGGACTCCATAAGCATTTCTTAGGATAGACATGTATAATGTCAAGGGATAGGGTTGCTTTGCCATAGTTTTAAATGGCAAAGCCAAACTGGCAGTGAAAACACCGCCCTTCCATTCTGCAGTGGCAGGCTGGGGGCCATTTTATATCCTGCAACACGAAGGGTGCCACAGACAGTGCTGCAGCCCTAAGTGGACACTCTGTTTTACATGCCCTGGGTACCATATACTAGAGACTTATAAGTCAGTTAGGCCTTGCCAATTGGGTGTATCCAATTTGACATGCAATTTGTGTAGGGTTAAAACACTGGCACTGAGGTCTGGTTAGCAGGCCATAGTGCACTCTCAGAGTCAAAACCCAGCAGCTGATAGTCCAAATGGGGGGCAAAAAAGGGGGGGGGCACAAAAAGCCTGGTTCCTTGCACCTCCATATTCCCTCGCTATTGCAACATCTCTCTGAATTCACTATAGGCACCTTGCCTCTAATTTACTCTCATTAAAGAGCTGGGAAATCTAACATATTTAGCAATTGTGTGTCTCAAATACATATTTCCATTTTGTGTCAATCTGCACTTCCTAATGCACAAAAACCACAGAAAAGTAAAGCGAATCGTTCTTAGTAGCCTCTAGAACTTCACACTAGCTCGCTATGGTTTAGTGGCTTTTTTTTAGCAGGAACATGGTCTAGTGGTTACATGGTCAACTGATTGGTGTCTAAGACAGTAATCCTGGGTTTCTCCACTTGCAAAATTGTGTGATCCTAGGAAAATCAATGTATTTGCTCATACATACCAACATTTAGAAACAGGAAAGTGAGAAATTTTTAAAAACCAACTGAGGAATTTTTTCTCCACGGCCTTGTATGTATGTGTGTCACATTTATGAAGTGCACTATAAACCTTAAGAAGAGGTATCTAGGCACTTTGTACACATGCCCCTGGAGTGGAAAAAAGAGAAAAGAACACAAACATCTCATTAGATCTTACAGACAGAGGTGGCTCCTCCGTTTTGGCCGTTGAGTGTGAACGGTAGCATGGAGGGAGATAGACTTAGATAGAGAAATAGAATAGACAGAGGTCAAGTAGAGTAAGTTCAGCTTCCCAAGAGGCCCCTTGGAAGGTGGGGGCCCTAGACAGCAGTTCACTTTGTCCATGCCTTAAAACGTTCATGGATCGAATATGCTAGCATGTATGTTTGCTTAGTTGTTACTTTTTTAGCTGTAAAAATTCGGAACACTTAGAAATACTAACAAGAAACACTACACAAAAAAAACCACAAGACTTTAAAAGTTGGGTTACTTCTGTCAAGAAACCGCACCCCTTGTTTGACTCCTACTGCCAGCCGTGCCACTTTGCATTCCCGGACTTGCAGTTTTACTTTTAACATTGCAAGTACATCTTAAAAACGCATCATTCAACGTGCTGTTGAATAACACTGCTGAACGGGCCGAAGGTGTCACGCAATAAATGAACAAGAGTCGAAAACAGAGTAACCCCCTAAGAACCAAGGGAAAAGGGCTACATGCAAGCAAAAACGAATTGACTTCCCCGGGCTTCTTTTTAATAGAAGAAAGAGCTCAAACAACAACCAATAAACAAAAACTAAATAAACCAATATTATTTCTTAATCCTGTGTACAAAAACATCTCCTTTTCTCAACTTTGGTGCATATTATAATTTATTAAAAACAATCACAAAAATATATATACATACAAAAGCAAATAACATAACACAAAAACATAATCGTTGAGTTAAAAATATACAGTCACCAGTCTTTAAAAATGTTCCAACTAGCTTACATTGTCACTGTACACTTATGTTTCAGTATTTCATGTACACGTGTGCAGTGCAAGGCTGATTATGGAGCAGTCCACGAGCTTTTTTTTAAAAATGCATAAATAGAATGACACACTCTGCTTTCCATGATTCCATCCCCTTTCTGCTGCCATACTTGTCCCTCAAAATATGTGTTTCCGGAATCACTTTTTCCCATTTTTAAGTTGAGTGTCGTCTAAAAAAACAGAAACGAAGTGTTGCGGTACGGAAATATGTGCCAAAATTGATTATCTGTGGATGTGCACTTTCAGCATGAGCCACCAGAGGGAAGCAGCTTCCCCTTCTTGAACGTGAGTGTAAATGTAAAATCAGATTATTGTAGGAAGCAGTTACGGCAGAAGCCTTCTATAGTTTCTGCAGTGGTTTGACGGCAAGTGGATTGTCAACTGAGGCAGTTTACAAGTACAGCATAAAAATGACATCGGATCTGTCCTGACTTTTCCGTTAGTGGCATGCCGACAACTCTTGCACTCCTGTGTAAAATGGTAGTGTATATTTATCATATCTTAAAAGGTGCTTAATTTGTAAATAAAAACGTGCCGGTGCCCTCCTCTTAAACACGCGGCTGCTGCAATTAAATGTGCGAACACGGAATACTGAAGAAGCATCGGGCCTCTTCAATCCATTTAAAACCACTCCCTACCCTTTCAGCTCACTCTTGCAGCTTTCTGCTTTCTCCCTTTGTGACCTTTTTCTTTTTTCTCTTCCTCCTCCTTTCCCATGTGTGTCTTTTGCTCGCAGTAAAAGCTTGAAGCAGAAAAATAAGTGCCGGCCCTCAAAAATAAGAGCCGGTGGTCCGCACCGGAAACAAGCACAAATTAAGCACTAATCTTATGTTGAGCTGAATGGCCCTCCAAAAACGAGGAACAAAGAAGTACATATACTGGTTCAACAAACAACCTAGCAAAAAAAAAGCAAAGCACACAATGGTATTTTGTACCACCTTGTTCGGACTATAGGTTTTGGCCTCACCTCTAGGTTTAGGGCTGTGTCTCAGACTAAGAGACAACAGACTTGACAATCAGCATGTTCTCAACACACATCTGACGACCACGGCATACTGTTAAACCTTTGTTGACTTCTACACACTGCAGAGACCTCAAGAGTCACTCATTTGGAGGTCAAGTTGAGCTCTCTCTCACAGCAGGCTGTCAGGCCTGCTGGGAAGGAGCAGAAAAATACTTCTAAATGCACCTCTGTGCAGGACTCTGCTTTGTGCTGCTGAAGCTTCAGGAAGCAACTCCACAGCGGGGGAACCACATTGGAGCACTGCCCACCAGCTGTTGCAGTTATTTGTCTACCTTAGTGAGGTTTTAGTGTTATCTAGTCATTTTACGTTCATTTGATTGTTCTATCATTTGACTAATGCCAATGCATATGTTGTCATTAATGTCAACGTTTGTATGACATCATGTTTGTATGACATCACTCCCTATGATGTCAAACGTGTTAATTAGTTTTAACTCCTTAGAATTTTCAAAACTAGTGAGCCCTGTTGCTGTGATCCAGTTGTCTGTGTGTTACAACACTCCAGTCACCTGCTATGTTGAAGTCAAATTGCATTGTGTAACAGATATCTACCTCGCTTATCCCTTGAGCTGTACACGCTATAGTCTCTGAAAGCGGATTTACTCTTTGGGGGTCATACTAGCAGAACCAGTAGCAAAAATAATATCAATGGTAGACTGCCTCTGTAATGCACTTAAAATAACCTATAAATTGAATATCAACTGACTGTACTGTAGGTATCCCCACACCTACTTATACTGATGCACCTGTGTTGTTGTTTTGCTTTACTTTAGACTGAGCCAAGATATACACACTGAAAGGAGTCGAAAAGATTCTCTGGAATGCACTTCTTAATCTGAAGAAGACATTTATTATAGCTTTTTGTAAGGTTCATGAAGGAAGGTTTGAATAGTAAAAAGTGTACTTTCAAAATGTGCAACAACACCATAAGACCATGTATAAAGAATCTTCAATCTAAAAACAGCAAATATATACATGCAAGGATACAAACACTTATATATTGATATATAGATATATATTCATATGCAATGCAAAGC